>NC_090265.1:42653485-43945360 GCF_040414725.1 Anabrus simplex
AGGGAAACCAAGGAAGAAACATCTTCAGGGCTGCCGACAGTGGGGTTAGAACCCACTATCTCCCGAATGCAAGCTGACAGTTACGTGACCTAAGCCGAACAGCCACTCGCTCGTTATTATTATTATTATTATTATTATTATTATTATTATTATTATTATTATTATTATTATTATTATTATTATTAATATAAGTCCAAAACAAAAGTAATAGAGTGCAGTCGAACGAAGTCAGATGATGCAAGAAATATATATATTTTTTGTTGCTAGTGGCTTTACGTCGCACCGACACAGATAGGTCTTACGGCGACGATGGGATAGGAAACGGCTAGGAGTGGGAAGCAAGCGGCCGTGGTCTTAATTTAGGTACAGCCCCAGCATTTGCCTGGTGTGAAAATGGAAAACCACGGAAAACCATCTTCAGGGCTGCCGACAGTGGAATTCGAACCCACTATCTCCCGGATGCAAGCTCACAGCTGCTCGCCCCTAACCGCACGGCCAACTCGCCCGGTGCAAGAAATATTAGATTAGGAAATGAAAGCTCCAATGAAGTAGATGAATAGTGTTACTTGGGTATTAAAATAACTAACGATGGCAGAAGTAAGGAGGAAATAAAATGCAGACTAGTACAAGCAAGGAAGGCCATTCTTAAGAAAGAAATTTGCTCACTTCAAACATTGATATAGAAAATCAGAATTCCTTTTTTTTTTTTTTTTTTTTTTTGTGAAGATTTTCGTCTGGAGCGTGACATTGTATGGAAATTAAACATGGACGATAACTAGCTCAGAAAGAAAGAGAATAATAATGAAATGTGGTGTTGCAGAAAAATGCTGAAGGTGAGATGGCTAGATCGAATCACGAATGAAATACTGAATCGATTTGGTGAGAGAAGAACGATTTGACGAAACGTGACTAGAAGAAGAGATAGAGTGCTAGGGCATGGAGTACGGCATGGAGTGTTGAATGGGCTTTTCTCCGCCCTTCAAATATCCGACTTTCTCCGCCGGGTTTGAACCCGATATCTTGGGATCCGGAGGCCGACACTCTACCACTGATGCACAGAGGTAACTTAATTTCTTGAAGATAAAGCTTGACAGGAAGTTATGTCAAAAGAATAAATAACATTACCTGAAAAAAGAATAAAAGATCATCATCATCATAAGTTGTTCTGCCATCCGACAGCTCCAATCATGGCTATGACCTCCATATCTCTCGATCTTGTGCCCTTTTCTTCGTTTCTTTTTCTAATGCTATCTGATAACTGATATCGTCTCCTCCCCCTTCCTGGTTTTCCTTTTATCCTACCTTCAATTGCTACTCGTAATATAGTATCATGTTTTAGATTATGCCCCATCCAATTTTTCTTCCTTTTTTTTTTTTTTTTTGGATTACGGTCAACATGCTCCTCACTTTTCCCACTCTCTTCAGAACTTCCTCATTTGATGTTCCATCTTCCCAGCTTTCTCCTTCAGTTCTTCTCCAAATCAACATCTCAAATGCCTCTATACTTCTCTGTTCTTCTTCCCTTAATGTCCATGTTTCAGCGCCATATAGAGCTATACTCCATACGTAACACCTTGAAAGTCTCTTCCTCAGATCTTTCTGTAGTCGGCCACAAAACAGTTCCTCATCTTGTAGAGGCTTTCCTTGGCTAAGGCAATTCGAAAGTTTATGTCTGTTATAGAGTGAAGATCTTCAATCACAATACTTCCAAGATACTTAAACTTATTCACCTGTTCCAATAATTTCTCACCTTATCTTGATTGTCTCTTTTTCACCTGTACCTCCAAGTATCTATCTTTTTGTTTATGCTCATTCCATACTCTTCACACTTTTTGTTTAATTCTTTCAGCATTTTTCGGAGATCCTTCACATTTTTATCTATTACTGTTATATCATCAGCAAATCTTATGATTCAATTCTCTTACCTCCAATGTTGACACCTCTGTTACCATCCAAACATTCACAAATAATTTCCTCCAAGTAAATTTTAAACAAAGTTGGTGATAAGCAGCAACCTTGCCTAACACCTCTCCCCAGTATGATTTCTTCTGTTAAAATAAAAAATAAATGCATGAAAACAAGAGACTAATCCACTTGTAGAAGTCTTGCTGGACCATTTTGGCACATTGTACAGAATAATATCTCACAACTCAGTAAGAGTTACGAACTTGTAATAAGACAGCTTTGCAGACAATACTGACAAATACTATTGACAAACGCTGGTTAGCAAAGAATTCTTTCACACTGAAATAAAACAAAGTTGAACCAGACTCACTTTATCCTGAGAATATCAGCTTTCTGTCCATGAATACATCTTTCACCGTAAGACCTGCATTTGAGATATCTAACAAAGACAGTGAGTGATAGTCTTACTTATCCAGACATTTTCTAATGTCTTTTATTTTAATCTGTCTTATTTAAAGATTCCTGTCGAAGGAGAATTGAACTACGATGTAACGATTTATGGTATTGTGACCTAGGCCTATACAGGGTGTAACGATAAGGTGCGCCCAAACTTTCAGGACACATTCCTAACACATAGAGGAAGAAAATATGTTATATGGACATGGGTCTGAAAACACTGTATTTCTATGTTAGAGCTGATTTTCTATAACTATATATGAATATTTTCACAAGAACATCAGCACACGTACTGTGAGTTATCATAACGATCCTGACTTTAAAGAAACGCTAGTAAACGTAATGTCACAACTTGAAAACATTCGTATGCACAAATAAAAAACTGCTTGAACTCTTATAACTTCAAAACTACTCGCGATATTTCAACCAAACTTAATATTTAGCATCCACCTGTCCAAAGATAGGTGTTTAGGCCCATACCATGACAAGTTCCCGGAATGGACTGGAGGTTTATAGGGAACCGAAACAGTGATTTACTCTCCCACAACATATCTAAGACCAACCTGACTGGAAATCGACCAACCTGGATGGAAATCCATTTCTAAAACCTTTTCCTCGTGTGGATGTTTTCGATAGGAGGATTAATAAGGGAGATATCATAAACGGTCGGTTTTGCAGGCTAAATCTAGCCCGAAAGGTGATGATACACAATAGTTAATGAGTCTTTGATAATGCATATTGTGATGTTGTTGAGTGTTCCTCTGAGGATACATAACTCTTTCAAAATATTCCAAGTGTATTTTGTAGTATCTCCTCTGCTACCAAATAACAATCCTCTAACTGACCAATGGTCAAGTCGGATGTTGTAATATTCGTTTAAATATGGGAGACATGGTTTGTGAATATCTTTCTGTCAACCTCAATCGCCTACTCTATGTGTCTTTAAAAAGGTATAGTGGAATCTAACACCAAAACAATCATGGAAACAGCAGAAACAGAACGTAACCAGCATACACAATAAACATCTTTCTTTCATGAAACTAGCTGATGTACCCGTGCTTCACTACGGAATTCTCAAAAATACTGTTTTGTGGTTTTCCAAACTGAAGCCAGCATAGGCCATTACAATGACGTCAGTAGGAATGTAACGATTAAAAGCAATGTTATGATATAAAATACTCGATCAAATGAAAAACCGCACATTTCCTCACTTTTAATGGACAGTACTACGCTGTCCATCTAACAGTCCAAAGTTCCAGTGCTAGAATGACCAAGCCGCAGACAGCCGCGAAAATCCTCTGTCATTATTCCATCAAATGTGCGCACTGCTCATTCCAATCAGTGCCTAAGAGTAGGGATTGAATAGCTGGAATGCTATGATGAACCAGTGTGTTACGTACCAGTAGTATCAGAATATTTATGAACCAGAGGAATGGCATGCTAAAGAAGAGAGAGATCTATCTCCCCAGCTATTCCCGCCAATATTCAGGCAGGCTGTTATATTCGGTACGCAGCAGTAATCCCAGTTATCGGAGATGAATTGCAGCAGAAGACACATAAAAGCACATCACAACAAAAAATAGTCGATGTAACGTTATTGTTGATCAATTTTATGAGCTTTCTATATTGCAGGCCTTCACATTTTGTTTTCTTCCGACTCTGTGATATTAGGGCACCTTATAAAATTATTTAGAACGCAGGATGTAGTTCCTTATTTCCCGACTTTAACACCGATTTTGATTAAAATCTGTTTATCCATTTTCTCGTGACTCGGCGCTGATATGGACTTAGCAACAAGACTACAAATTCATGAATATCTGTTATCATATCCGGTACGGTACAAATGTATAATTGATCGGAAATTTAATACTATATAGCTTTAGTTTTGTATGTAGTATTTATCGATAGGAGCACTAACAACATAAATATTTGAGAGTTAAATTTCAGGCCTTCCCCTAAACTACAGTTTCGTTCAGCGTGAATAAAATTATTTACAGGCTAGATTGTAGCGCCTTATTTCCGGACTTTACATACAGATTCTCATTAAATTCTCTTCAGCAATTTTCTTGTTATGCGCGTACACACATAAAAACAGGCAGACAGAAATTACGGAAAATTTGCATTTCCTTGTTACTGTGGACACGACTTATACAGAAATACAGTTCTTTTTATATTCTGAGTAATGTACAGACAAAATTCTTATTATATATATATATATATATATACTGTATATAATTTAATTCTCAATTGTTGTGTTATTAGTGGTCCTAAAATAAATACTACATAACTAAATTATATAGTATTAAATTTCCGATCATATACCTACATATATATGTAAAAAAATATTTAAAATCAGCGCATCCGGGATTCAATGCGACAGCGGCTTGATGCATATATCACTGCTTATCGATGCGTTATGATATTGTGTGACATGCTAGTCGAAAATGGCTCAACCATAGCCATGGCGGAGATTTCTTGAGCTGGGAATGCAGAGACGTAATTTTTGGTGTAGGTGGATAGGAAACGCTCAGTGCTGCAGTAAGCAGTTCAACACAGTAAAGTTTGGTGTTCGCTGATTCATCTCTGGCTATCCGTGTTTACATTAGTGTGAACCGCAATTCACTCAATCACAGACGATCAATTTTGTCATAATATGGAATAAAGTACATTTGCAGCGCACTTCACGGCTTACTGTACGATATCACTGCCTTCACAATGTACCTACAGTACATCAAGAAGTTCAGTTCAGTTCAGTTACAAATATATTTTAACAATAGTATTATATTTCGTACATAACTTATCAAGAGGCCTACATCTTGAAGAAAAATTCGCACTCATATGTTTTCTAAGCTACACGCAAAACGATACAATCATAGATATGATTTTGGGCCAGCTCCCGAACCGTCGGCTGTCGTGAGAATGGTTTTCCGTGGTTTTCCATTCTCCTGCACAAAGGTGAATGCCGGGACAGTTCTTAGTCCGAGCATCTCCTTCGCCGTAACAAATCTCCCGGCCTGAGAGAGAATGGTAATGCTCATGAATTGTGAGAAGATGAAAGGCATTCTATGCTTGTTGTTTAATGGGGCTTAACATCTAAGGTCATCGGTCCAAAGGCATTCTAGACCTCGTAATTATGATACTATTATTATTACTAAAGGAACCGTGCTGCTTCCAAAGATTCGTTATAAACAGATCAGATAACTTGTCTTGGTAAGCCTGTCGTGGTCACATTGTTTAACCTGCCCTTTTCAATTGTTTTATGAACATTTAATAAGAAGCGCGTTATGGCATGGCGCAGTTCGTAGTCATCCATTCTGACGTCATCATGCCGTCTGCTTGCTAAATTTCTATCCATATCTTCGCTTTTTATCCTGCAGTTCTTGATGTAAAGTTTGGTATTATGTCGTAGAACGGTTGTCTTGTGACCACGTAGGTTAGTCTCGAAGGAGCTTTCTTTGGCAGGCAGAGGTTTTTTTTTTTTTTTTTTTTTTTTTTTTTTTGCTACGGGCTTTACGTCGCACCGACACAGATAGGTCTTATGGCGACGATGGGATAGGAAAGGCCTAGGAGTTGGAAGGAAGCGGCCGTGGCCTTAATTAAGGTACAGCCCCAGCATTTGCCTGGTGTGAAAATGGGAAACCACGGAAAACCATCTTCAGGGCTGCCGATAGTGGGATTCGAACCTACTATCTCCCGGATGCAAGCTCACAGCCGCGCGCCTCTACGCGCACGGCGGCAGAGTTTTTAAGATACATGGCCTTCACTCTTTCCAATGCAGCTAGGTTATCCTTCTATAAGTGTTCCCACATAATGTCTAAGGCGTATGTCATGATGGGGTATGTTTGTACGTAGACTTTTTTTTTTTTCTTAGCAGCATGCAAGTTATTAACGTTCTGCCATCTGTTGAATATATTTGGAAGCTGGGAAAGGTTAGAGAATTTAAGAGTAGGCCTATCTAGCAGGGAATGGTTTTCTTGCGTGAACAGAAGAAGTGTATACTCTCCGGCTTGACAGGTAGCAATCAACCATGGCTGCATGCAATGAAAAAAATGAAATGTCGTATGGCTTTTAGTGCCGGATATCCCTGGACGGGTTCGGCTCGTCAGGTGCTGGTCTTTCTATTTGACTCCCGTAGGCGACCTGCGCGTCGTGATGAGGATGAAGTGATGATCAAGACAACACATACATCCAGCCCCCGTGCCATTGGAATTAACTAATTAAGGTTAAAATCCCCGACCCGGCCGGGAATCGAACCCGGGACCCTCTGAACCGAAGGCCAGTACGCTGACCGTTCAGCCAACGAGTCGGACTGCATGCAATGACCTTACTGAAGATGAAAATCATACGTCAGAATATTAATTAAAGTGTTAGTTTCTTAGCAATCTGCTAAGTACAGAACGTATTGCAGGTTAGGGTAAGCCTTCGCCTGCAATATTGGAGTGATCATTCAATGATTTGATTTTATGATTACTCGAAGTTGGCTGAAGTTAGAGACCTATCAACATCCCGTGATTTACTGGCAGGTAATTCCGGAGAGAATAAAACAAAAAAAGCAAATCGGTCCAGGAGAATGGACGGACGGATTTGCCAAAACTGTTTTTAATAACACCTTTCAGGTTCCACAGCATCGTACGGTAAAGTTCAGTAAGTCGTTGATTGTCACTGCCTCTCAATTATACAATAATCTTAAACTATATGAAATACAGCAAAGTAGTGTCGGAACTCAGAACAAAAAGTCTTAAAATACCGCTACCTTTCCACTTATTAAGCCATGTAAGTGAATGTTCACCAAATTAATTAAATAGTACGAAATATCATAATCCCCTAGATACATTTTATAGATGCTCAGTATTATTCTTAATTCATCCTCGGCATTAAAATTCTTAGTTTTCTCTTATGTCTTCTCTTCCTTATTAGTATAGTCTATGTATTTGAAATGGTAAAAGTATTATTGTAATTTCATAGATGTTTAGTTTTTAATCTTATTCTTATATCCTCAGTAGATAAATGTATCTTACGCTCTTTATGTACTCTTTTTATTAGATGGTGTATATTAGTTGGTACATTTAAGTTAAAGTGGCAATTAGTTGCAGCCAAAGGGACCTCTGGTCCTACATGTAATTAACTTTAAATAAATATATTTATATTTTCATGATGATGATGATGATGATTATTATTATTATTATTATTATTATCATTATCATTATTATTATTATCATTATCATTATCATTACCGACCTCGATAGCTGAAAGTCGCTGAAGTGCGGCCAGTATCCAGTATTCGGGAGATAGCGGGTTCGAACCCCACTACCGGCAGCCCTGAAGATGTACCGTGGTTTCCCATTTTCACACCAGGCAAATGCTGGGGCTGTACCTTAATTAAGGCCACGGCCGCTTCCTTCCCATTTCTAGCTCTTTCCTGACCCATCGTCGCCGTAAGACTTATCTGTGTCGGTGCGACGTAAAGCTAATAGCAAAAATTATTATTATTATTATTATTATTATTATTATTATTATTATTATTATTATTATTATTATCTAGCCCTGTGGTGTAAAGGTAGCGTGCCTGTATCTTAATTTAAGGTGCTGGGTTCGTTTTCTGGCCAGTTCAACGATTTTAATTCTGCACTGTGGAGTAGAACGGCCTTCGCTTGATACGAGACTTTCTCAAGTTCTTAGTTACAGGAAGAAAGCGCACAGTGAGAAGATGGCGCTACTGACCGAGTAAACAGGGTGTACCAGAACTATGCCGACAAAAAGATCAGGGATGTTCTTCGTGTTACGTTAAGAACGATGATGCAATCAGATTGATGGTGAAAATATTTCTTTTCAAGAAACTGAGGTTACCTTGTTACTTCCGGGCGCGCGATTCAAATTGATGAACTCGCCATATTTGCTACGCCAGAGAGTCAGCCACTGAACAGTTCGATGTCATACATCATAATATTCCTGTTGTCTCAGACAATCCATGGCCTACTACACACCCTGGCCTTCTCCACACGCTTTTAAAAAACGCATTTACGATACATAATACCATAGAGTAGGCCCTGCATACTTACTGTACTGTAACAACGTAAACAAAGAAATCCCAACTATTCTACACTGAGTTTCTCTCATCTGTTGGCCGGCAGGCGCTCCCGTTGACTCATCACTCCCCGCTCCGTGGCTTAGCAACAAGGGCAGCACTTTATCCGTGCATGACATGAGATAACAATTAAAATTAAGAAAATAAGAACTAACAGGAGATGTTGGAAATGTTCTCCTCCTGCATCCACACATCTGTATGGTTTTAGTTTTAATATTTTCGTCGCGCCATGTTGAGCTCTTCGAAACTCCAGCTCCTTGTCCAAGTCGTCTTAGGGATTTTGTATGCGGAAAATATCTTGAATGAAAAATTTTCCCGACCCCTTGTGATTTCGTTGAAAGCAGGTTTTACTGTAGTTCCTTTCCATATAATTGATGTTTTTCTTATGTTAATGGAAATATTGATGTATGGAACTTGTGTGGCGTGAACTGTTTTGCACTCGTGAATTTTTAAGGACTGTGCTGATGCTTCGAGCCTGATGCCTTTCCACTCATATATTAAAAAAAAGCCAATTTAAGTCACGAGTTGCATAAGTAACACATATTCTATGAATATCCTAGTCGAGTTGGTTTCTCCTGAAGCGTATGATTTCGTTTTTCCATTAAAATTCTACTTCTGCAGAAGAACATTGCCCTGCGATCTTTCTGCCATTTCATTTATTTTTTCCTCGGTAAGTGCACGTTTCTTTAACACTTCGCTTCTTATCGACTAAAGAACCAGTTCCTCTCAATTTCTTTACGAGTTTGTGCACGGTCTCTCCATGTGGAGAGCGTACACCTGGATATTGTGTTACAAATCGCCTAACGAATTCCCTGCAAGACCCTGATGTCACATAATCATCGTACAAAAATACCCTTCAATCTACCGTGTACATATGTGGAGCCATAATGAGAATTATACCCCTAAGTAACACTTCACAACTCGAGAACATTTGGAGCGACAGATCAACACTTAATACATGTTCTAAGCACGGACCTGAACTGCGAAGTGCGGGCATTCCCCTGCTGTCGCTGCGCTGTGTAACGGGAAGTGATGAGTCAACGGGCGCGCCTGCCGGCCAACCGTTGAGAGAAATTCAATGTAATATATTATGCATGGACTTACTTCTTTTTAATAGAGTAAAATCTGTCTTAAACGGACTCTCCATTAAGCGGATACCTGCCTTTAACAGAAAATTATCCCAGTCCCTTGACTTGACCGCAAAATATAATGCAAACCACCCAAGATTATGCGGAAATTGTCAAACAGAAGACAAAATATACCCTTAAATGGAGAATTTCCCACCTCCGACTTGATCATTTAGTAATGTTTTAACCCTCCTATGCATTATAGGTGGTCTGGAATGCAAAGTATATGGTACGGTACTCTACAAATAGCTGCCTATAATCTTCGAAATTCCCCATCCGTGGTTCGATAGTTCACACAATGGGAAAACGAAGAGGGGCAAGGGAAGAATGATGACATTGGGTTCGAAGAAGAAACGGTTGAGTGAAGATTGAAGATTTTTATTATGAATGCACTATCAGAAGGTTAAAGGAGCCACGGGAAATCACCCTACACCGGAATTATTTGGATAGATTTGGTGTAATTTCTCATGGTAAAGGTTAAGTAAAAAATCAGGCAATTAACTGTAAGACCACTGCAGTTCATAAAGCTCAATTTCACTGTTGCAGAATGTAAAGCACAGTTCTGACCGGTAATAAAAGTTGTCAATTCAATATATTCTGTTGATATATAACGCGTTTGCAAAAGTCTAATGCGGATAAATAGACTGTACACTATTTTATAGTACACTTTAATCAAGCGGAAAATATCTCAAATGAAAAATTTTCCCGATCCCTTGTGGTTTCGTTGAAAGCAGGTTTTACTGTAGTTCATTTCCACATAATTGATGTTTTTCTTATGTTAATGGAAACAATGAGGTATGGAACTTGTGGACGTGAACTGTTTTGCACTCGTAAATGTATAAGGACTCGGCTGATGCCTCGAGCTGAAATCTTTCCACTCATATAAAAAAAAGCAAATTTAACTCACAAGTTGCATAAGTAACACATATTCTACGGATTTCCTAGTCGAGTTGGTTTCTCCCGAAGCGTATTATTTCGTTTATCCATTAAAATTCTACTTATGCAGAGGAACATAGCCCTGAGGTCCCCTCAGCCTTTCTCGACTCGAACGCATATTAGCCGATGACGCGACTACTGCTGACCTCGTAATCCGCTTCATGTGCGACAGTGGCTTAATCAAGGGTTTGTACATTGGAAGTGTTCTGTTACGCAGGGAACGCACGTTCCCTTTTAATTCGTTAGTGATTTTTCGGCTTAATCCAATACTTTGTTTGTTTTATTTTGTACTTCGTTTCGAAATTCCTTCGTTGAATAAATAATTTTGTTTAAATTTCCTTTCCACTTAATTTGTTCAGAGTGGATGATTATCTAGCTGTACTTCTTCTTAAAACGAAAATCCCTCAGCCTTCACTAGAAGTGAGTAGCCCTACCAGGTTAGCCGGGTTCAGTAGCTCAGACGGTAGAGCGCTGGCCTTCTAAATTCAAACTGGCAGGTTTTGTCCTAGCCCAGTCCGATGGTATTTGAAAGTGCTTAACTAGGCCAGCCTCGTAACAATAGAATTCGTGCGAGACAAAATTCTGGCACTTCGGCGTCTCCGAAAATCGTAACAGTACGGTAGTTACTAGGACTTAAACAACATTAGCACCAGGTTAATTCCGGGAGACAAAGTGCCAACCACTCCGTGCCGAGAAATGGAATCCTATATCATCCAAACCCTGTGGGTGGGGGCGGTAGAATAACACCCACGGAATCCCCTGCCTGTCGTAAGAGGCGACTAAAAGGGGCTCTCAACTTGGGAGCGTTGGTTGACGATCACAGGGCCCTGTAGCCGAGTCCTGCCATTCTTCAACTTACTTGTGCTAGACTCCTCAGTTTCATCTATCGTATCCGACCTTCCTCGGTCAACTCTCGTTCTTTTCCGATCCTGATATGATTAGAGTATTCGAGGGCAAGGGAGTCTTTCATTTTCATGCCCTTCGTAGCCCTTCTCTTTCTTTGGCTGATATTTTCATTTTTCGAATTGTCGGAACCCTTCCATTTTTTTTCTCTCTGATTAGTGTTAGGCCTATATAGAGGATGTTTACCTAGTTGTACTTGGTCTTAAAACAATACTCACCACCACCACCACCACTTTATCTTCCACTCTTCTTACAGTCTCGTAGCCAATAATAAATATAGTTTTGCTTATAGAAAACCCGGAAGTATTTCAGTTTTAATCGTAGACCTTCTTCTTAATTGGATAACACAAACCAATAACTCCTACTTCACCACTTCCTTCATCAAACTGTTCATGTTAATTGTATTCCTTTCAATATGGTGATTGTGGCTCATTCATTTAGCGTCCTACTATATGCTGTTTGAAATGTGAACCGTGGCATCTTCAATGAACCCACTGGACGTTCCACTTGCAACTTGTCTTGACCTTACAACTCTCAATCCCTCACGTTCGTCACGCCCCCACTAGAACTAGTAATAGAAGTCTCTTCTTATTCTAACTTGACGTCATCTTGGTGGAATTTGGTGTGATAAATACTTCTTAAAAATCCAGCGCACTTTCATACATTTCAATTACTTTCTATTTACCATTGGACCTAAACTAAAGTCTGGTTCCACGGCTAAATGGTTGGTCCAAGAAGTCCCGGATTCGATTCCCGGCCGGGTCGGGGATTTTAACTTTCATTGGTTAATTCCGATGGTTCATGGGCCTGGATGTGTGTTGCCGTCTTCAGAATTAGAATTCATCATAAGTAGGGCCCCATTTTGACAGACGTCTATCAGGCGTCAACTTGGAAAACCTGCACCAGGTCTCCCGGAAGTCACGTGCCTTTATGACTAAACTACCTTTGTTACATTCACAAGTCTGAACTAACTGCCTCAGTCGATCAGTGTTGAGTGTCGATATGCCTACACCATGATCACCACTTCATATTGACCACACGTGATGGAATATTTAAAGGGCAGAAATAAATTCGCTCAACAAAACTATGTTGTACGATGCAGAAATGTGGAGGATCTTATGACACTTTTGGTAATTTTCTTTCTTTCTTAAGCTATTACACTCCAGCATTGGTTTTCCCCTCGGACTCGACGAGGGATCCCACCTCAACCGCTTCAAGGGCAGTGTCCTGGAGCGTGAGACATTTGGTTGGCGGATACAACTGGAGAGGAGTACAAGTACCTCGATTGGAAGGGATAGACAACAAAGAGGGAAGGAAGTGACCGTAGCTTTAAGTTAGGTACAATCCCGGCATTTGTCTGGAGGAGAAGTGGGAAACCACGGAATCTAACCCTCCTCTACTCTGTAGACCTCCCGAAGCTGAATAAACCCCGTTCCAGCTCTCGTACCACTTTTCAAATTTAGTGGCAGAGCCGGGAATCGAACCCGGCCCTCCAGGGGTGGCAGCTAATCACACTAGCCACTACAGCACAGAGGCGGATATTATTATTATTATTATTATTATTATTATTATTATTATTATTATTATTATTATTATTATTATTATTATCATCATCATGCGCGAATGGGTCACTTAGGACCACGCCGAATCAACATTTGGTTGGGTTCTTCCCCTTGCCCAATAGTTCTTCATTTTCTTTGATTGTTGACATTTCTATTCCTCCGACCAAATACGTCGTGTTGTTTTCTTCTCATCTCCCTTAATGTCCTTGTGTGAACATTTTTACTGATTACATTTCTATTCTTGCAGATTTGGAGATCCTAATTCAGTTAGGTCTTTCTTTATTTGCTTATACCCATTTGATCTCATACTGTACGCTGTCCGACTCGTTGGCTGAACGGTCAGCGTACTGGCCTTCGGTTCAGAGGGTCCCGGGTTCGATTCCCGGCCGGATCGGGGATTTCAACTTTCATCATCATCATCATCATCTGTTTACCCTCCAGGTTCGGTTTTTCCCTCGGACTCAGCGAGGGATCCCACCTCTACCGCCTCAAGGGCAGTGTCCTGGAGCTTCAGACATCGGATTGGGGATACAACTGGGGAGAATGACCAGTACCTCGCCCAGGCGGCCTCACCTGCTATGCTGAACAGGGGCCTTGTGGAGGGATGGGAAGATCGGATGGGATAGGCAAGGAAGAGGGAAGGAAGCGGCCGTGGCCTGAAGTTAGGTACCATCCCGGCATTCGCCTGGAGGAGAAGTGGGAAACCACGAAAAACCACTTCGAGGATGGCTGAGGTGGGAATCGAACCCACCTCTACTCAGTTGACCTCCCGAGGCTGAGTGGACCCCGTTCCAGCCCTCGTACCACTTTTCAAATTTCGTGGCAGAGCCGAGAATCGAACCCGGACCTCCGGGGGTGGCAGCTAATCACGCTAACCACTACACCACAGAGGCGGACGATTTCAACTTTAATTGGTTAATTCCAATGGCACGGGGGCTGGGTGTATGTGTTGTCTTCATCATCATTTCATCCTCATTACGACGCGCCTACGGGCGTCAAACTGAAAGACCTGGCGAGCCGAACCCGTCCTGGGATATCCCGGCACTAAAAGCCATACGGCATTTCATTATTTGGTAAGTAAGTCCGGTGTTACTCATTCTTTCCAAATGGCTTAAAAATTTAATTCGTCGCAGCCTCATAGTATCAGTAAAAATGTTTAAATATATTTCCAAGTTGGGTTTTGGGTAATGTATTACATTTTTAATTCTAGGCCCTGATATTTTCTCGTCATTTTCCTTTCTTTAGTCTCTTATTACGGGCTGCCTGGCCGAGGCGGTAAAGGCGTGCTCGGTTGGCCCGGAAGGACGTGGGTTCGAATCCCCGTCAGGAAGTCGTAAAATTTAAGAAAAGAAATTTCCACTTCCGGAGGTGCATATGGCCCTGAGGTTCACTCAGCCTACACCAAAAATGAGTACGAGGTTAATTCCTGGGGCCAAAGGCGGCCGGGCTTAGAGCTAACCACTCTACCCCATCGCGTGCCGCGGTTAACATTGGTGGAAGCCTTTACCTTCCACACCTCCAAGGGCCTTCATGGCCTGTACGGAGGTGACTGCTTTTTTAATCTCTTATTGTTCCTTTAAATATTTTAGTTGTAAATAAGCGTTTCTGAAGCATAAAGAGCTTTATGTTTGATCACTGTTACGTAATTACGATTTTTTTCTGTTCCAGGACAAGCATTTTTTGTTAATATTCTTTGTGTGTTGAAAAGCAATTTCCATTTTCCGAATTCTTGAAGCTACTGATTTATTTTCATTGCCATTTTCTGTGGCCCATTTACCTAAGTACTTTCCTTTACTCTTCTTCTTCTTCTTCTTCTTCTTCTTCTTCTTCTTCTTCTTCTTAATCTGTTTACCCTCCAGGGTCGGTTTTTCCCTCGGACTCAGCGAGGGATCCCACCTCTACCACCTCAAGGTGTCCTGGAGTTTCTGACTTTGGGTCGGGGATACAACTGGGGAGAATGACCAGTACCTCGCCCAGGCGGCCTCACCTGCTATGCTGAACAGGGGCCTTGTGGGGGGATGGGAAGATTGGATGGGACAGGCAAGGATGAGGGAAGGAAGCGGCCGTGGCCTTAAGTGAGGTACCATCCCGCATTTGCCTGGACGAGAAGTGAGAAACCACGGAAAACCACTTCCAGGATGGCTGAGGCTGGAATCGAACCCACCTCTACTCAGTTGACCTCATGAGGCTGAGTGGACCCCGTTCCATTTGAAATTTGAAAAATTTCGTGGAATCGAACCCGGACCTCCGGGGGTGGCAGCTAATCACGCTAACCACTACACCACGGAGGCGGACTCCTTTACTCTTGCGATTTTATTCATATCAATGGTAAGTTCAGATGGAGAATTTATTATTATTATTATTATTATTATTATTATTATTATTATTATTATTATTATTATTATTATTATTATTATTATTATTATTAGGCCTTGTATTTCTCTTCCCGCCGGGACCGCAAGGAAGTGTGTATCAAGCCTTGTGGACATAAGTTAATACTCGTACGAATTACGCTTGTAAACTGGCAGTAAGTATTCCTTACGCAATGTGATATAACAGTGGATATGTCTTTTGTGTTACTAAATATCTGGAGTATTTCCTGGCGGTAGTTTCACTCTTGTCGTGAGAACAGGTAGGAACAAGCAGTGACCCTGATAGAGCTCGCAGACCGGCTCTGATGTAGGCCAGCAGCACGCTTCTTCTTAAATACTCGAACGAATTCCACTAGACGTGCGTCTGATTCGATCATTCCTCTATTCAGATCTGATATCAATAGTCTGAGTCATCGCTCTAATGAGTGCAGAAAGTCCTGTACAGAACTAATGAGCTCATTTTTATTTCTATAACAGTTTCAGGACTATCCGCTCCTTGGTGGAATGGTCAGCGTCGTGAACTTCAGTTCACAGGGTTCCGGGTTCGTTTCTCAGTCGGAACTGGGACTTTATTTGCGTCCAGTTAACTCCTCTGACTCTGGGACTAGGTATTTTTCTCCATACACGCCCCTTCACTCTCCCTGTGGGCGGGGGGCGGTATAGTGGCGTAGATAAGGGAGGATAATGGAAATATACCCCCTTCCCAATGAGGCGCTTGCACACACTCTTTATAAATAGATAAAAGCAGAACAAAGCAAAGCCATCTCCGTACAGGCCACGAAGGCCCTTGGAGGAGTGGAAGGTAAAGGCTTCCGCCATTCGTAACCTCAGCACGTGATGGGGTAGAGTGGTTAGCTGTACGCCCGGCCGCCTTTGTCCCCACGAATTAACCTGGTACTCATTTTTGGTATAGGTTGAGTGAACCTCAGGGCCATATGCACCTCCGGAAGTGGAAATCTCGTTTCTTAAATTTTACGACTTCCTGACGGGGATTCGAACCCACGTCCTTCCGGGCGAACCGAGCACGCCTGTACCGCCTCGGCCAGGCACCTCCTCTTTATAAATAGATACTAAAATATAATTAAAATATTTATTTGCAAAAGCATCCGTTTAACATATGTTTTATTATTTGAATTGTTATTACTATTCATATCTTCCCCGTAAGAGTCACCCATTGTGGCTCAGGTGGTAGCGCGCCGGCCTCTCACCGCCTCAAATCCCGGTTAATCCATGTGAGATTTGTGCTGGACAAAGTGGAGGCGAGACAGGTTTTTCTCCGGGTACTCCGATCTTTCTTTCCAGCAACACTCTCCAGTATAATTACTCTTCATCGGTCAGTCATTATTGATTGTCCCTGAGGAGTGCGACAGCCTTCGGCAGCCGGCACAGTTCCTATCCTCCCGCTAGATGGGGGCTTCATTCATTCATTCCTGACCCGTTTGAAACTGGAAACAAGCTGTGGATTTTTATTTTCATTCTTCTTCTTTTTTGCTGGTGGCTTTACGTCGTACCGACACAGACAGGTCTTATGGCGACGATGGGATAGGAAAGGGCTAGGGTACAGGCCTAGGTACAGCCCCAGCATTTTCCTGGTGTGAAAATGGTAAACCACGGAAAACCTTCTTCAGGGCTGCCAATAGTGGGATTCGAACCCACTATCTCCCAGATGTAAGCTGACAGCTGCACGGCCAACTCGCCGGGTAATTTTTTCATTCCTCATCCCTCCCGTAAATTGCATTTAAATGAACAACTACGATTTTGTTCTTGCATATTACAGTATTTTCAGAGAAACAAAGATGACAGACCGAATAAATATAATTATATTGTTACTCTGTAACGAGCCACCAGAAAGCACGGGTCCCTCCCTCATACTAATATACTCAGAAGGTATCCCGGAACAACCTCCGAAAGTTCGTCGGGTATGTATGATTACCCATAAAGCCATTCGTACAGTTTTTACTTACCGGTTACTCTCTTTCGCAGATTGTGTTTCACAATATCTCATTCCGCTACTCAAGGTGATAACTATAATTTATTTATTTTCTTTACATATTTCACTTTTCTAACCGTTAAATTATATGAATTAATTTAATCATTACTTGTGCCGTGAGTTTAATATTTCATGAAAATTCTTCTTGTTCTTAATCTGTTTACCCTCCAGGTTTGGATTTCCCTCGGACTCAGCGAGGGATGCCACCTCTACCGCCTAAAGGGCAGTATCCTGGAGCGTGAGACTTTGGGTCAAGGATACAACTGGGGAGAATGACCAGTACCTCGTCCAGGCGTCCTAACCTGCAATGCTGAACAGGGGCCTTGTGGTTAGGATGGGAAAATTGTAAGGGATAGATAAGGAAGAGGGAAGTTGGGTACCATCCCGGCATTTGCCTGGAGGAGAAGTGGGAAACTACGGAAAACCACTTCGACGATGGCTGAGATGGGAATCGAACCCACCTCTACTCAGTTGACCTCTCGAGGCTGAGTGGACCCCGTTCCAGCCCTCGTGCCACTTTTCACATTTTCGTGGCAGAGCCGGGAATCGAACCCGGGTCTCCGGGGGGTGGCAGGTAATCACGCTAACCACTACACCACAGAGGCGGACTCATGAAAATTATTGGATAAAAATAATTACTTTTATATTCGTTACTCAATTTCTTTACCGTTCATGAATGGAAATGCTAACGAAATTATTGTACCTCCGCGAATCCCAAATTACTGTGACTGGAATTCAGAACCTAGTGAATTTTACGTTATGATGACATGGCACAATATATATTCTTCTACCACTTTTCCAACACTTGTGGAAATGCGGATACGAACTGTATCACATCTGTGGGCTTGGCCCTGTTTTACGACCGGAGGCCCTTCCTGACGCCAACCCTATATGGAGGGATGTAATCACTATTGAGTGTTTATTTGGTGGTTGGTAGTGTACTGTGTTGTCGGAGTATGAAGAAGAGTGTGTTGGGTCAAACACAAACAACCAGCCCCCGAGCCAGGAGAATGAATCAGATGCGATTAAAATCTCCGACCCAGCCGAAATTCGAAGCCGGGACCCTCTCAACGGAAGACCTCAACGCTGACTATTCAGCCATGGAGTCGGGCTGGACGCGATATATATATCTGGAAAACTATTTGTCTGGTGGTTATGAAATGTGTATACTTTATAGGCACATAGCCAATGGCCGTAGCCGTGTTGAAGCACCGGATCCCGTGAGATCTCCGAAGTTAAGCAACATTGGGCGTGGTCATGAGTTGGATGTATTGCCACGCGCTGTTGGGGGGGGGGGTAAGGGAATGGAGGAGCGGAAAGGAACTGGCCACCCTACCGCACGTAAACTCCGGCTCAGGAATACCTCTGCGGAGGTTCGGACCTGCCTTTGGGCAGAATAACCCTTACCTATAGGCACATACGGTATAATGGTTGTGTAAATACTCAAGTTAAAAATGTTAAAATAAAATTACTCTTGCCAAAGAAAATCAGCACCATTTGTTGTGGGTGATTTCTGTCAACAGAGTAGTGTTACGAATACGCAGCAAACTTTGGGCTGGGAAGACTTGGCAGAAAAGAGACGTGCTCCTGGACTAAGCGGTATGTTCCGAGCTGTCAGTGGTGAGATGGGGTGGAATGATATTAGTCGATGAATAAGTTTGAGTGGTGTTTTAGAAAGCAGAAAAAGTTTACAATATGAAGACGAAATTGGAATTCAAGTGAAAAATAGGAGCTAATATTTGTTTATAGGAGGTAGGCACTGGAATAATTGACCAAGGGAAATCTTCGATATATTTACGAATTCTTTGAAATTACACTGACTGACAGAGCAAATGCAACACCAAGAAGGAGTGGTCAGAACTTTATGCCAATTGCAGGGTAGACTGACGTCACTGAGGTATGCTCATGATGTGAAATGCGCCGCTGTGCTGCGCACGTAGCGAACGATAAATGGGACACGGCGTTGGCGAATGGCCCACTTCGTACCGTGATTTCTCAGCCGACAGTCATTGTAGAACGTGTTGTCGTGTGCCACAGGACACGTGTGTAGCTAAGAATGCCAGGCCGCCGTCAACGGAGGCATTTCCAGCAGACAGACGACTTTACGAGGGGTATGGTGATCGGGCTGAGAAGGGCAGGTTGGTCGCTTCGTCAAATCGCAGCCGATACCCATAGGGATGTGTCCACGGTGCAGCGCCTGTGGCGAAGATGGTTGGCGGAGGGACATGTGGCACGTGCGAGGGGTCCAGGCGCAGCCCGAGTGACGTCGGCACGCGAGGATCGGCGCATCCGCCGCCAAGCGGTGGCAGCCCCGCACGCCACGTCAACCGCCATTCTTCAGCATGTGCAAGACACCCTGGCTGTTCCAATATCGACCAGAACAATTTCCCGTCGATTGGTTGAAGGAGGCCTGCACTCCCGGCGTCCGCTCAGAAGACTACCATTGACTCCACAGCATAGACGTGCACGCCTGGCATGGTGCCGGGCTAGAGCGACTTGGATGAGGGAATGGCGGAACGTCGTGTTCTCCGATGAGTCACGCTTCTGTTCTGTCAGTGATAGTCACCGCAGACGAGTGTGGCGTCGGCGTGGAGAAAGGTCAAATCCGGAAGTAACTGTGGAGCGCCCTACCGCTAGACAACGCGGCATCATGGTTTGGGGCGCTATTGCGTATGATTCCACGTCACCTCTAGTGCGTATTCAAGGCACGTTAAATGCCCACCGCTACGTGCAGCATGTGCTGCGGCCGGTGGCACTCCCGTACCTTCAGGGGCTGCCCAATGCTCTGTTTCAGCAGGATAATGCCCGCCCACACACTGCTCGCATCTCCCAACAGGCTCTACGAGGTGTACAGATGCTTCCGTGGCCAGCGTACTCTCCGGATCTCTCACCAATCGAACACGTGTGGGATCTCATTGGACGCCGTTTGCAAACTCTGCCCCAGCCTCGTACGGACCACCAACTGTGGCAAATGGTTGACAGAGAATGGAGAACCATCCCTCAGGACACCATCCGCACTCTTATTGACTCTATACCTCGACGTGTTTCTGCGTGCATCGCCGCTCGCGGTGGTCCTACATCCTACTGCGTCGATGCCGTGCGCATTGTGTAACCTGCATATCGGTTTGAAATAAACATCAATTATTCGTCCGTGCCGTCTCTGTTTTTTCCCCAACTTTCATCCCTTTCGAACCACTCCTCCTTGGTGTTGCATTTGCTCTGTCAGTCAGTGTATGTAGAAAAAGCTAGGTAAACGATTGATGGGGAATCTACCACCTGGGCGATTGTTTTAGTTCTTTTGTTTTACAGTAATACAGTCGGTTTTAAAACACAACACTTTATAAACCTGTTTTATTGTGTTATTATTTCGTGTGGCCATTCCTTGGCCTGGTGCAGCCTATGTAAGGCAGACCATTCCACGACGGTGTAGCGAACTATGTGATAAGAGTTGTGTGTAGAGTGTGAGTTGCAGGAATGTTGGGTTCCATACAAACCCAGTTCCCGAGCCAAAGATTAACTGCTTGAAGTTAAAACCTCTCGACGAACCCGGGAGTCTAACACGAGGCCCCGATAACCAAAGGCAAGTCATTGGACTAGACGTGTTAGTTTGTTAAAATGCATACTTGTTACGCTGAAAAGTGGTAGAAACGAAAAATTTAAATGAAAATTTGCGTTTTTCTAGAATGGGAGCTTTCTTTACGAATGTTCAATAATTTTTCATTTATTTGTAAAATAAGCGGTCAGCATCAGAATTAAAAATGAAAAGGAAGATGCATCAAGATACCAATAAATTTGAGAGTATAGAAGTGTGAAAATGAGAGTGTTGGCAGCAGTAACTGCAGACAGGATAAAAGGGCCTATAGCTTTTGAAA
Organism: Anabrus simplex; assembly: GCF_040414725.1. Taxonomy (NCBI): domain Eukaryota; kingdom Metazoa; phylum Arthropoda; class Insecta; order Orthoptera; family Tettigoniidae; genus Anabrus; species Anabrus simplex. The sequence goes on from NC_090265.1 coordinate 42,674,694, forward strand.
CCACAATCACTGGGCAGAGATACAGGAAATACATTCTCGTACCATTTTTTAACAATTAACGGGCAATGAAATGTCAGTCTGGATATTTCCAGCAAGACTCGGCAACCTCGTATACGGCTAACGAGTCATTAAGTTTACTTGAGGAAATTTTTGACAACAGGGTAATTAGTAAACCATTATGGCCCGCAAGATCCCCAGATGCTACGCTTTGCGATTTTTATTTATGGGAAAATTTGAAAAATAAGGTTTATGCAACAAACCCTCACACTGTAGATGAACTCAAACAAAATATACATACATACATACATTACATACATTATCATTATAGACTGTTATGCCTTTCAGCGTTCAGTCTGCAAGCCTCTGAGAATTTACTAAACGTCGCCAAAATCCTCGATTTGCAACTAGTGTTGTGGCTTCATTTAGTTCTATACCTCTTATCTTTAAATCGTTAGAAACAGAGTCTAACCATCGTCGTCTTGGTCTCCCTCTACTTCTCTTACCCTCCATAACAGAGTCCATTATTCTCCTAGGTAACCTATCCTCCTCCATTCGCCTCACATGACCCCACCACCGAAGCCGGTTTATGCGTACAGCTTCATCCATCGAGTTCATTCCTAAATTAGCCTTTATCTCCTCATTCCGAGTTCCCTCCTGCCATTGTTCCCACCTGTTTGTACCAGCAATCATTCTTGCTACTTTCATGTCTGTTACTTCTAACTTATGAATAAGATATCCTGAGTCCACCCAGCTTTCCCTCCCATAAAGCAAAGTTGGTCTGAAAACAGACCGATGTAAAGATAGTTTCGTGTGGGAGCTGACTTCCTTCTTACAGAATACTGCTGATCGCAACTGCGAGCTCACTGCATTAGCTTTACTACACCTTGATTCAATCTCACTTACTATATTACCATCCCGGGAAAACACACAACCTAAATACTTGAAATTATCGACCTGTTCTAGCTTTGTATCACCAATCTGACATTCAATTCTGTTGGATTTCTTACCTACTGACATCAATTTAGTCTTCGAGAGGCTAATTTTCATACCATACTCATTGCACCTATTTTCAAGTTCCAACATGTTAGACTGCAGGCTTTCGGCACAGTCTGCCATTAAGACCAAGTCGTCAGCATAGGCCAGGCTGCTTACTACATTTCCACCTAACTGAATCCCTCCCTGCCATTTTATACCTTTCAGCATATGATCCATGTAAAATACAAACAGCAAAGGTGAAAGATTACAGCCTTGTCTAACTCCTGTAAGTATCCTGAACCAAGAACTCATTCTACCATCAATTCTCACTGAAGCCCAATTGTCAACATAAATGCCTTTGATTGATTTTAATAATCTACCTTTAATTCCATAGTCCCCCAGTATAGCGAACATCTTTTCCCTCGGTACCCTGTCATATGCTTTCTCTAGATCTACGAAACATAAACACAACTGCCTATTCCTCTCGTAGCATTTTTCAATTACCTGGCGCATACTGAAAATCTGATCCTGACAGCCTCTCTGTGGTCTGAAACCACACTGGTTTTCATAAAACTTCCTCTCAACGACTGATCGCACCCTCCCTTCCAAGATGCCAGTGAATACTTTGCCTGGTATACTAATCAATGAGATACCTCGATAGTTGTTGCAATCCTTCCTGTTCCCTTGCTTATAGATAGGGGCAGTTACTGCTTTTGCCCAATCTGAAGGTACCTTACCAACACTCCACGCTAATTTTACTACTCTATGAAGCCATTTCATCCCTGCTTTCCCACTATACTTCACCATTTCAGGTCTAATTTCATCTATTCCTGCTGCCTTATGACAATGGAGTTTATTTACTATCCTTTCCACTTCCTCAAGCAAAATTTCACCAACATCATTTTCCTCCTCCCCATGAGCTTGACTGTTTGCAACACCACCATGGTGATTTCCTTTTACATTGAGAAGATGTTCAAAATATTCCCTCCACCTCTCCAGTGATTCCCTGGGATCTCAAGAGAAATTGAGGCTATCTTGGCAGATGAACTAATGTGTATGAACGAAAATTTCCTAAGATGAAGCCAGAAATGTGTCGGTGCAGGTGGAGGACATTTTCAACATCTGTGCTCGTCTGACCTTCAGCTCTCCCATCTACCCGCTGCGCTGCGCCGGCCGGTCCAACTTTGAGTGAAAGACCCTGTAGAAGCTCGATTGGCACTAACAAAGTTAATATGTAGAGGACCGGGCGAGTTGGCCGTGCGGTGAGGAGCGCGCAGCTGTGAGCTTGCATCCGGGAGATAGTGGGTTCGAATCCCACTGTCGGCAGCCCTGAAGATGGTTTTTCGTGGTTTCCCATTTTCACACCAGGCAAATGCTGGGGCTGAACCTTAATTAAGGCCACGGCCGCTTCCTTCCCATTCCTAGGCCTTTCCTATCACATCGTCGCCATAAGACCTATCTGTGTCGGTGCGACGTAAAGCAAAATAGCAAAAAAAAATATATGTAGCGGGAGTCATCGAAGTAATGTTTATACAATTCTGTTATAAACTAAACCAGTGTTCCACAAACGGTTTGCTTCCACGAACCAAAAGGTGTGATGCGAACTTTTCCATATTTTTGTAAGAAATTATTTGTCGAGTTTTTTAAATTTATACTATATTTCACGTTCTTGCACTTGATTATGTGCCACTTCACTGACTAAATAATGCCTGTTGCTCACGGTAAAATTTTCTGTCAAATTTATTGTACAATAATTTAATTTTATAAAATTTCTGTTGCTCACGGTCAAATTCCAGTTTTATAAAACCTTTGATAAAACTTTTCATAAAATAGGACATGTTCTATTCCGTAAAATTAATTTTACGAAACGAACCAATCAGCGAAGCTGACATCATGGTGATACTGGCGCTACGCCGTGAGAAGATTGCGAAGCTCGATTGTAAACAAACACTTCTTTCTAAAATGGCAGGATCCGGGTGGACTAAGGAAGCTGTTAGTGTTTTACTGGCGAATACCAGAAATATCCTTGTTTGTACGAAGTTAAAACGCCACTTTACCACAGTAGAAATGCAAGAAGAGAGGCAAAAAACACAAACGGCGAATTCCTATATGAATACTGGTCTTCTAACCTCAACTAATTTTCGACCAAGGACCTCCTTCTCTTCTTTTGATCCAATCCCGGGTCCAGCATTTCCTGGCATTTCTTTTCTTTCTTTTTACCACTGTACAACATATAATTGCAGCTAAAGCAGCAAGTTTTGCTTTGTTTGTTGGAGCCATACTCTCAAAAACATTGTAAGTTGAACAGCTGATTCTTGGTTTAAAAGTTTATCGATAGATGGCAGCACATACATATCTTAGTTCAGAAGTAAGTTCATAGATGGCCATCCTGATGTTTCCACGGATTTTATATAATAATTTTACCGTGAGCAACACAACTTGTTTTCACCAAATTTTTATAAAATTAATTGTACAACAAATTTTACGAAACATTTTACCGTGAGCAATAGGCATAAGATGAACCTTGTTTATTATATTCCACGAATTTTTATCTATTCAATGACGATTTTTCCGGGTGATTTCCGACAAACGAGTAGTGTTACGAAAATGTTGTAAACTCTGGGCTGGGAAGACTTGAAAGAAAGGAGACGAGCTTTCCGACTAAGTGGTATGTTGCAAGAGACTATCCTCATTTTTCCGTGTTGAAAGTCTGTTAAAGCAGAACAATAAAACATTGATTTCCACCTATTCAAAGCAATTCTAAAATTAGGATCTCATCCTTATTTTATTGCTAAATTATTAAAATTAAAATTATTCAAATTTTGAACGAAACATGTCGTAGGTTTTTAATAATTCAGCAATAAATTGCTTTTAATGTATTGAATAGGTGGAAATCAAAGTTTTATTGTTCTCCTTTAAGTGGTATGTTCCAAACTATCAGTGGAGAGATGGCGTCTAGTGCCATTAGTTGGTAAGGGTCCCATCACTGGTACAATACTCTAAATTGGGATCTTACCAGAGACTTATACACCCTCTCCTTTACATCTTTACTACTTACTTCATCAATCACTGTTCACAGTACAAGTAAAAAATCTGCTTCTATCATTTTGTGAACTCGGACAATGACCATTTTGAGAAATGTACCGTAATTTGTATTTCATCTTCCTGTTTAGAAGCAGATGTTTTTCCAACCACCGAAACGTAAAATTCCCATCATTCTTACCAGGTGGGTAGCTCAGATGGTAGAGCGCTGGACGTCTGAGCTCAAAATGATGGGATCGAGCCCGGCTCAGCCCGGTGGTATTTGAAGGTATTCAAATATAACAGCCTCGTGTCAGTAGATACACTAGCACGTAAAATATGTTATTATTATTATTATTATTATTATTATTATTATTATTATTATTATTATTATTATTATTATTATTATTATTATTATTATACATTACATACATACATTATCATTATAGACTGTTATGCCTTTCAGCGTTCAGTCTGCAAGCCTCTGAGAATTTACCAAACGTCGCCACAATCCTCGATTTGCAACTAGTGTTGTGGCCTCATTTAGTTCTATACCTCTTATCTTTAAATCGTTAGAAACCGAGTCTAACCATCGTCGTCTTGGTCTACCTCTACTTCTCTTACCCTCCATAGCAGAGTCCATTATTCTCCTAGGTAACCTATCCTCCTCCATTCGTCTCACATGACCCCACCACCGAAGCCGGTTTATGCGCACAGCTTCATCCATCGAGTTCATTCCTAAATTAGCCTTTATCTCCTCATTCCGAGTACCCTCCTGCCATTGTTCCCACCTGTTTGTACCAGCAATCATTCTTGCTAGTTTCATGTCTGTTACTTCTAACTTATGAATAAGATATCCTGAGTCCACCCAGCTTTCGCTCCCGTAAATCAAAGTTGGTCTGAAAACAGACCGATGTAAAGATAGTTTCGTGTGGGAGCTGACTTCCTTCTTACAGAATACAGTCGATCGCAGCTGCGAGCTCACTGCATTAGCTTTACGGCAACTTGATTCAATCTCACTTACTATATTACCATCCTGGGAGAACACACAACCTAAATACTTGAAATTATCGACCTGTTCCAACTTTGTATCACCAATCTGACATTCAATTCTGTTGAATTTCTTACCTACTGACATCAATTTAGTCTTCATACCATACTCATTGCACGTATTTTCAAGTTCCACGATATTAGACTGTAGGCTTTCGGCACAATCTGCCATTAAGACCAAGTCGTCAGCATAGGCCAGACTGCTTACCACATTTCCACCTAATTGAATCCCTCCCTGCCATTTTATACCCTTCAGCAGATGATCCATGTAAACTACAAACAGCAAAGGTGAAAGATTACAGCCTTGTCTAACCCCTGTAAGTACCCTGAACCAAGAACTCATTCTACCATCAATTTTCACTGAAGCCCAATTGTCAACATAAATGCCTTTGATAGCTTTTAATAATCTGCCCTTAATTCCATAGTCCCCCAGTATAGCGAACATCTTTTCCCTCGGTACCCTGTCATATGCTTTCTCTAGATCTACGAAACATAAACACAACTGCCTATTCCTCTCGTAGCATTTTTCAATTACCTGACGCATACTGAAAATCTGATCCTGACAGCCTCTCTGTGGTCTGAAACCACACTGGTTTTCATCCAACTTCCTTTCAACGACTGATCGCACCCTCCCTTCCAAGATGCCAGTGAATACTTTGCCTGGTATACTAATCAGTGAGATACCTCGATAGCTGTTGCAATCCTTCCTGTTCCCTTGCTTATAGATAGGGGCAATTACTGCTTTTGCCCAATCTGAAGGTACCTTACCAACACTCCACGCTAATTTTACTACTCTATGAAGCCATTTCATCCCTGCCTTCCCACTATACTTCACCATTTCAGGTCTAATTTCATCTATTGCTGCTGCCTTATGACAATGGAGTTTCTTTACCATCCTTTCCACTTCCTCAAGCATAATTTCACCAACATCATTTTCCTCCTCCCCTTGAGCTTCGCTGTTCACAACACCACCAGGATGATTTCCTTTTACATTGAGGAGATGTTCAAAATATTCCCTCCACCTCTCCAGTGATTCCCTGGGATCTATTATGAGTTCACCTGAATTACTCAAAACACTGTTCATTTCCTTTTTCCCTCCCTTCCTAAGATTCTTTATTATTGTCCAGAAAGGTTTCCCTGCTGCTTGACCTAGCCTTTCCAGGTTGTTACCAAAATCTTCCCATGCCTTCTTTTTGGATTCAACAATTATTTGTTTCGCTCTGTTTCTTTCATCTACATACAACTCCCTATCTGCCTCAGCCCTTGTTTGGAGCCATTTCTTATAAGCCTTCGTTTTACGTTTACAAGCTGCTCTCACTTCATCATTCCACCAAGATGTTCGCCTTTTCCCATCTTTACACACAGTTGTTCCAAGGCATTCCCTGGCTGTTTCTACTACAGCATCCCTGTATACCACCCATTCACTTTCTATATCCTGAACCTGCTTAATGTCTACTGTTCGAAACTTCTCACTAATCATATCCATGTACTTCCGTCTAATTTCCTCGTCCTGGAGATTTTCTACCCTTATTCGTTTGCAGACAGATTTCACTTTCTCTACCTTAGGCCTAGAGATACCTAGTTCACTACAGATCAGATAGTGGTCTGTATCATCGAAAAATCCCCGGAAAACTCGTACATTCCTAACAGATTTCCTGAATTCGAAGTCTGTTAAGATATAGACTATTATGGATCTGGTACCCCTAGCCTCCCATGTGTAGCGGTGAATAGCCTTATGCTTGAAGAATGTATTCGTAACAGCTAAACCCATACTAGCACAGAAGTCCAGCAAACGCTTCCCATTAGCTTCCATATCTTCCCCAAATTTACCAATCACCCTTTCGTATCCTTCAGTTCTATTCCCAACTCTCGCATTGAAATCGCCCATTAGCACTATTCTATCCTTGCTGTTTACCCTGACTACGATGTCACTCAATGCTTCATAAAACTTGTCAACTTCATCCTCATCTGCACCCTCACATGGTGAATACACGGACACAATTCTAGTCCTAATTCCTCCAACTGACAAATCTACCCACATCATTCGCTCATTTACGTGCCTAACAGAAGCTATGTTGCGTGCAATGGTATTCCTGATAAAGAGCCCTACCCCAGACTCTGCCCTTCCCTTTCTAACACCCGTCAAGTACACTTAATAAACTCCTATCTCTTCCTCGTTATCTCCCCTTACCCCGAATATCACTTACTCCTAGCACATCCAGATGCATCCTCTTTGCTGACTCAGCCAGTTCTACTTTCTTTCTTCCATAAGCCCCATTAATATTGATAGCTCCCCATCGAATTCCATTTCGTTCGCCAAGTTGTTTCCAAGGAGTCCCTCGCCTGTCAAATGGGAGTGGGACTCCGTTACTCCCATAGGTCCGAGGCTTGCTTAAAATGTTCTGAGCTCGGTCGATTCATGAAGCAGGATGCTGCCCTACTTGTACATAGTCCAAGTGAGGATCTCTCCTCTAACGGGTTATGGACCACCGATGGATTGTATAGTCCTAGCCGCCTGAGCACAAGGAGGGGCAGGACTAAGAATATGTCCGAGATGCCCACTCCCATTCCATAGCAACTGGTATCCCGACTCTCAGGACCACTTACTAGGCCACTCAGCCGTTGCCCATGGTTCACGAACTAGGACGTGACTACAGTAACCCACAAACATGAACATGAACCATTATTATTATTATTATTATTATTATTATTATTATTATTATTATTATTATTATTTTACATCGTTATGCCCTACTCAGGAGCACGGTTGAACTTGCTTAGCTGATGTGTTGGCCTTCTTTTCCTCCCAAAATCTCTTCACCCTCTCACTGAGCTTCTTCCTTCGTTCTTCTGTCCAAGTTATAGTAGCTCTGGTGTTGGGTTTGTCTTCAAAGTGGTGATTGTCGATTTTGGTTCTGAATTTACATCTGTCCTATACAATGTCTTCTGAGATGCTGATTTCCTGGAGATCTTCAATATCACGAAGCCATCTGTTCTTGGTTTTTAATGAAAGGGCCAGGTTGAAAATTCTATTATTATTATTATTATTATTATTATTATTATTATTATTATTATTATTATTATTATTATTATTATTATTATTATTTTAAGAGGACCGACTTAAGAAAGACAACCCCACATATATGGTATTCGTAAAATCAAGAAAAGTAGTTTGATAATGTTGATTAGACCAAGCGATTTGAAATTCTGGAGGTGATTGGGATCAGATACGGAGAAAGAAGAATTATCTACAATATGTACAAAACTCAGTCTGAAGTGGTAAGAATCGAAGGCTATGAAGAAAAAGCAGCAATCCAGAATGGAGTGAGGTAAGGCTGCAGTTTGCCCCTCTCTTTTTTAATATTTATATAGAACAGGTGGTAGAGAAAATCAAAGAGGAATTTGGAAAGGGAATCAAAATCCAAGGATAGGAAATCATAACTCTGAGATTTGCCGATGAAGTTATTTTACCTGAGTCTGGAGAAGATCAGGAGAAATTGCTCTTTGGTAAGGACAGAGTCTTGGAGAAAGAATACAAGATGAAAAATAAATCCATAATCAAAGTCATGGAGAGATGTAGTCGGGTGAAGAAGGACATATTAACTTAGGAAACGAAGTCCTAAAAGAAGTACAGTAAGTGAATATTGTTAGGCCTACTTGAGTAGTGGAATAACTGACGATGGCAGGAGTAAGGACGACATAAAATACAGACTAGCACAAGCAAGGAAGGTCTTTCTTAAGAAAAGAAATTTGCTCACTTCGAACATTGATGTAGGAAGTTAGGAAGTAGAAAGACATTTTCCTAGAGCGAGGCTTTGTATGGAAGTGAAACACGGATGATAACTAAAACAGAATATTACTGAAGCTTTTTGAATGCGGTGTTAAAAAAAGAATGTTGAAGGCTGCATGATTAGATTAAATCACGAATGAAAAGATACTGAATCGGATTGGGGAGAGGAGAATGGCTTCGAAAAATGTGACCAGAAGAAGAGAAAGATTGATGGTTCACATCTTACGACAGCCAGGATTTGTTCAGTTGGTTTTTGAGGGAAGTGTAGATAGTAAGAGCGGCGGGGGTATATCATGGTATGAATATGACAAACAGATTACAGTAAATGTAGGATGTAGGATTTATGTAGAAATGGAAAGTTAGCACAGGATGGGTCGGCAGGGAGAGCTGCATCAAACCAGTCTATTGTTGTTTATTTATTTATTTATTTATTTATTTATTTATTTATTTATTTATTTATTTATTTATTCGCTAATCGGCCAACTAGAGGTCACTATAAGCTTCATTATACACTCATGTTCATAAAAGACAGAACAACTTGAAAAACTAAAAATAGGAAGTTCATATTCACAGGACATGTTCATTAGTATGTTCTGCAGAAACGATCAGCATTTTAGTCACCTAGGTTCAGCATGTGACCTGTTGCGTAGTAGCCACCGGGTCCTCCATGGGCACTGATAAGTTGTTCCATGCACAATGCCATCGACGCGTATAAGGAGCGAATAACGTCCTGGGATATAGCCATCCTTGCTGCATTCACCTGGTTCCACAGTTCATCTTTGGTGGTTGTTTGCCATACGGTCACAGCGCCGCACCCATCGTTTCACCATATCCCACACATTTTCGATTGGCGACAAGTCCGGTGATCGAGTGGGCCAGGGCAACGTGTGACATCCTGTGACAACAAGAAGGCACGTGTTCGTGCAGCAACATGTGGTCGCGCATTGTCCTGCTGAAATATGGAGTCTGGGGTGTCGTACAGAAAGGGTATGGCTACGGGTCGCAGGATGTCATTCATATAGGTCAAACTGGTCACAGTGCCCTGGACATGCACCAACTGTGATTTGTGGTTGTACCCAATAGCATCCCACACCATAAGGCCTTGAGTTGGCGTTGTATGTCTCGTGCGAATGCAGTGAATGTGATGCCTCTACCCCTGTCTGCGGCGAACCAAACTGCGACCATCATTTTCAAACAAACAGAACCTGGATTCGTCCGAAAACACTATCTGCTGCCATTCCTGTCCCCAGTGACGTCATTCCATACACCATTGCAGTCTAGCATGTTTATGCACATTAGTCAAAGGTAGGCGGAGAAGTGGACGACGCGCCGGTAAACCAGACGGTAATAAACGGCGACGGACTGTCACTCCTGATAGTGTACGATGTGTTACACTGTTCCACTGTTACGCCAGAGCCGAGGAGGTCACAGTGTCCTGCATTACTATTCGGATGAGGTGTCGATATTCTCGGCGGGTGGTCTGGGTGTTACGACCAGACCCATCTCGTCGTGTTCTACGACCTTCTGTATACCTCCGTTGCACAGCCGACACACTTCGTCCCACACGAGCAGCAATTCCCCGGATGGATACATCACGTTCTCTGATGCCAATAATGCGCCCTCTTTCAAACTTACTCATTTGACGGTACGGTTCTCGCATACGTCTGCGAGGCATCCTGCACGTCTTCTCAAGTCACACTGATCCATTGCTTTCGGTTTATATCGACAACGAGATCCGCAGGCACATTTTATCAGTCGGTGGTGGTGCACGGAGATATCGATGTGGACCTTGAACCTGAGGGTCGACATGGTTCAAATGCTAATCATTTCTGCAGAACATACTAATGCATATGTCCTGTGAATATGAACTTACTATCTCTAGTCTTTCAAGGTGGTCTGGTTTTTATGAACATGAGTATACATTCTGGCGTTTACTCAGTAGTTTGCGATTGATCCAGTAGGTTTTCATTAGCGCGATGTGTGGAACACGGCGTTTATCCGACCACTTTGTACCAATTAACCACTTCACATCCCGGAATGCCCCAAAAGTCACGATGGTTGTTCTGAAAAGTATTATTATTATTATTATTATTATTATTATTATTATTATTATTATTATTATTATTATTATTATTATTATTATTATTATTATTATTCCTTCTTTCTCCTGCCCGCCTGGTGGCAGTGATCGTTAAGACGCTGAAGTCTAAAAGGTCTGACACCGAGGTTAGCCGGTTCGAGTCCCGTTGGTCGAAACAATTTTCACTATCAGAATGTTGGCCGGTAGGGTACGGGAGGTGGTGGTATACAATTTCTAATCACTAGATTGCGTGCCAAAAGCCTGGATTAAATTCCAAACCTCTCCGCAGTGCTCATATGGAGTGAGGGCATATGACGCTGTTGACGGTGATTCGTCCGTCGGATGGGGACGTTAAACCTTGAGCAGACCCCTTGGTGCTATTCGACGGGAGTAGGCTATGTGCCGGCACCGGGTTTCACCCTCTACCTACTATCATATATTACGTCATTCATTTCATCTCGTTAACTCCTCTGATGAGGTTGACGTCAGGAAGAGCATCCGGTCATAAAAATCTCCCACAACAGATCCATCTCACCTGATACATGACCCCGTAGGGAAACGGGACAAGGGCTGGTCAAACAACAAACAATATTCCTTCTTTCTCCTGTGTACAGCTGTAAATGATATCAAAATATTATGCACGAATTGGGATGGTTTATCTTGAGATAGTTTTATGTTTAACCTAATTTTCTATAAGGGACACTTCTTTTGTAAGATAGAAGGGAAAAAGAAACCAAACCCCATGGCACTACAGCCCTTGAAGGGCCTTGGCCTACCAAGCGACCGCTGCTCAGCCCGAAGGCCTGCAGATTGCGAGGTGTCGTGTGGTTAGCACGACGAATCATCTCGGCAGTTATTCTTGGCTTTCTAGACCGAGGCCGCTATCTTACCGTCAGTTAGCTCTTCAATTCTAATCATGTAGGCTGAGTGGACCTCGAACCAGCCCTCAGGTCCAGGTAAAAATCCCTGACCTGGCCGGGAATCGAACCCGGGGCCTCCGGGTAAGAGGCAGGCACGCTACCCCTACACCACGGGGCCGGCTTAGATAGAAGGGAGCATGCAACTACATATTAAGGAAACTCTGCCATGTTCATAAATCAAACTCTGAACATTCAAACCATTAGAAGCTCCCGTCTGCATTCGTTATGACCAGATGACTTCAGTAAACAGTGAAAACCAGTTCCAATATTTAATAAATGTAAAAGTATTCTAAGGGAAGAAGTAAGTGGACCTGATATTTTTTCTTCCCAGGATGTAGGAAGCCCAGATTTGAGTTACGATCTGGTACAGTTATGTAGCTGTTTTGGAAAGTGAGGATGCTATTAACATATTTTAAATGCCGAAGCGATGGAGCAGTAAGTAGCACACACATCCCAACAACCTGCCAGCACGCGACATCTGTCAAAGTTCGCGCTTTAAATACAAACCCCAGAATTCTATGTTCGGAACTAAAATAATGATAACAGAGATCTAGTTAATAATTTAAAGTAACCATAATAAACTAATATTATTGATAAAGTTTGTTACGTTTTCTAGAGTTTAGTCTGCAAGCCTCTTCTTCACGTTATGAAATCTATTCTTCTTCCTCCTCCTCGGTTCAAACCTTTTTTCAATTATCTAGGGTCCGTACTGGTGAGGATTACGCCCATTTTTACGGTCGGATGTCCTTTCTGAACCCAACCCTATGTGTAGGGAGACTCTCACTATTGCATCTTTACCGATAAGCAGCTGCGCGGTTTGGATCACGTAGCTTTTAGCTTGAATTCGGGAGATAGTGAGTTCGAACCCCACTGTCGGCAGCCCTGAAGAAGGTTTTCCGTGGTTTCTCATTTTCCCACTTTCTATTTCACACAGCTTCCTACGCATTCCTAGCCCTTTTCTATCCCATCGCACTGCAAGTCTTATTTGTGTCAGTGCGACGTAAAGTAAATTGTAAATAATAATAATAATAATAATAATAATAATAATAATAATAATAATAATAATAATAATAATAATAATAATTGTGGCAAGGCCTCGCCATCTCTTTTACTTGTCGCCGAATCTCCAACTGTGCTGGTATATATTCAGAACTGACTGAACTATTTTACCTTATAAACGTTTTACCATTTGGGATCAGATGTCCCTAGCATCAATTTTCGTGTGCTTCCTGCTATTAACCGACTACAACTGCAGTATCATCGAGAATGTCTGTATTTGGAAGTTGGGTAACCTAATCAACATTCAATTACTTATTTATCATTTTGGAGTTACCGTCACTATGGTTTACTCTGCCAACAAAAACTTTGAAATCAAAACGTTTTCATTCAATCAAGGATGGTATTACAGAATTGATCTATAACTATCTGCCAGCCCCTCTCAAAGCTGTGAAATTTTTAGCGAAGTCGTCTTGCTACAGTGTACGTATTATTGAGTGCTCTACGTGGTTAAAGACTGAGAAGATCTTCCTCGGGAGATTGCTGGGGCGGGGGCTGGAATGAGAAGGAGGCAATAAACAGAGGTACGTATGTATTTTTACTACGTGAAACTTGCTGCGTGTGAAGATAGGGAAGATTCCAGCGTTCCACTTTAGTATGTAACTGTTAGGTCGTCCTGTGCTTCTTTAATGTTAATGTAGGGCTCTGTGTTTTAAAACTTGAATTGAATATAAGTTTATCTAGGCAGTCTTCGAACTTTCAAGTTTCTCCACTAATTGGTATTTGGTAAAAACATGTAACGACGCACGAGTGTTTACCCCCTTCTTCTACTTTCATTCCTGGATAACTAAGTTTTGCAGATTTTCTAAATGCATTCCCTTGTTTTCTGACCTTAAAATATTCTCCCCTTAGTCACCTTGTAGTATGGCTTAGCCTTTGTGTCGTTGGCCATTATGCCCAGTTGGGTGCTTTTTCTGAATTTAAGTTTTGGAGTGCTAAAGTGTTACAGCCTCCATTCTCACTTTGTTCTCCGCCTTCTAGTTATCCGTTAATTGTTTTCTCTTTCCCTTTTCTGGCGGTGCGTTATAGCCTTCGGCCTCTGTTAACGTACGGATTATTCGATCCTTTCTCGAGTGTATCTTCCTATAATATTGGGGTAGCGAAGATATTAACTTACTAACTTATTAAAGCGGAGTGTATTTGATGCCTCAAGTGTTAGACCTTTAACATAAGTGCAACATCGTGGCCCAATAAAGGTGTGTGTTAAGTGATTGTAAACTGAACTCCAGGGTTCGAGATCTGTCCGGTGTAAATGTCTTCTAGAAGCTAGGGCTTCTTTCTCTGAAATTTATCAGGTCTACCTTTATCATTTATGTACAGGCTAGCCTACTTTCTTTCTTTCTTTCTTTCTTTCTTTCTTTCTTTCTTTATTCCTTCCTTTTTTCTTTCTTTCTTTCATTCTTAATTTCTTTCAATTATTTTTCAAACTGAAAATTTATGAGACCTACTAATCATAACTCTATGACTAACTATTTCGAGATGGGAGTTCTCCTCCCAAATCCTGTAAATTTTCTGAGCTTACAATCTCCACTATTGTAAAAATTTCTCACCATTTCGAGCTCCCTTTTTGTAAATTTTTATCTATTAAGCTGTTTTGGTAAAACGTTTTCAAGTCATTAGAGAAGAAACAAAAATATTTCATAGATTTTGTTAGCAATATTTATACTTCGGTTGATGACTTGTCTAGCCACTCAACCCCAACCCACAACCCCTTCACGCTTCTTTCCCTCTTTGCTCCGCGGAAATTACCGTAATAATAATAATAATAATAATAATAATAATAATAATAATAATAATAATAATAATAAAGGATACTACTGCGTGATTCTGTGATGGTTCATAGTGTGGTGCGTGGAAATGAAAATTTTGTTGAGGTCACAATTATCCATCCCCAGAGCCACAAGAATTAATCAGACACCCGTAAATTCCCCTTCCCAGCCAGAAACCGAGTCTGGGATCCTGTGAACCGAAGATCACTTCACTGACCAACCAGCCAAGGATCCGAAATTTCTCGATATCTATATCTATAAAAAATTAAGTTATAATTTGTTCTGTTCACGAAAAATGTTTTCTCATCCTTTGTTTTACCTCGGTATAAGCCTATGAAGTCCACTCCTGTAGTGTGGTGGTTAGTGTAATTAGCTGCCACCACCGGAGGCCCGGGTTCGATTCCCATCTCTGCCACGAAATTTGAAAAGTGGCACGAGGACTGGAACGGGGTCTATTCGGCCTCGGGAGGTCAACGGAGAAGAGGGGTTCGATTTCCACCTCAGCCATCCTCGAACTGGTTTTCCGTGGTTTCTCACTTCTGCTCCAGGCAAATGCCGGGATGATATGTAACTTACGGCCACGGCCACTTCCTTCCTTCTTCCTTGTCTATCCCTTCGAATCTCCCCTTCTCTCACAAGGCCCCTGTTCAGTGTAGCAGGTGAGGCCGCCTAGGTGAGGTACAAGTACTCCACTCCAGTTGTATCACCGACCAAGTGTCTGGCTGAAATGTTTGTAGATTGGTTTTTGGTGTTCTAAGGTTTTTCATAAATGCTACTTGTTCGGGGCGTCGACCCATGTGGATCTTTTGCCCCTACTGGCACCATATTGTATGAACCTGCGTGTAATTGGAATGGCGGTAGTGTGGAATGTGTGTGTGAGGAAAGGAAGATTAAGGACGTCACAAACACCCAGTTCCCAGGCCAGAGATGTGGATATTAATCATTACAATTAAAAACACCTGACCCGGCCGGGAATCGAACCCGGGGCCGCCGGGTGACAGGCGGACGCGTTGCCCCCTACACCGCGGGGTCGGACTGTTCTAAGGTTACTAGCACTTCCATCTATTCCCGCCTGCTTAAAAATTTAGCCAATGAAGAATTTTTTATATTTATTTAATTAACCAATAGGATTTGTAGGTGTGTATAGGACTTCGGCCCAGAGAATTCTGGAACCTTCCTCTCCGCTATAAAATCTGGGATCTTTTGGAACATATTGTCTTTCGATCGCACCAGTCAAAAGGTGTAGAGTGCGTTCGTAGAGGAGGAAGGGGGCTTGCCTTTTCCACCTCCGGAAGGCCCACCAGCTCAAGTTAATGGCAGACATCTTTAAATCATGTAATAGTTTCAATAATAATAATAATAATAATAATAATAATAATAATAATAATAATAATAATAATAATAATAATAATAATAATAATAATTTTATTTGCTTTACGTCCCACTAACTACTTTCACGGTTTTCTGAGACGCCGAGGTGCTGGAATTTAGTCCCGCAGGAGTTCTTTTACTTGCCAGTAAATCTACCGACACGAGGCTGACGTATTTGAGCACCTTCAAATACCACTGGACTGAGCCAGGATTCAACCTGCCAAGCTGGGGTCAGAAGGCCAGCGCCTCAACCCTCTGAGCCATTCAGTCCGGCCGCAATAGTTACAGAAAACTAATTTGGGAGAAGGTTTCAAAATCCTTTCTTAATGTAAAATTCAATCTTTCAATGTAAATTTTCAACCAAGTCTAAAGACCTTAGTCTAACTTAGGGAATAAAGTGTGTGAACCCTCCTTTATTCCCCTTCAGCTTGACTATGATTTCGTAAACTTTAATATTTATCTCTTCCTTTTGTAACTTATCCTTTTCTTTCCACCTAGTCACCTCCGTAGTATAGGGTTAGCCTCAGTAACTTCGGACCACAAAGGTTCTTAAAAATTTCCAAGTGAATTTCAAAGGAGAGCAAGTGTTCGCATCCTAACAGTTTGATTTACGAGCAAATATTTTCTTTTTCCACTAAGGCCATGTAGAATAGGCACTTATTGCCTCTTAAAGTTAACTACTCTTATTTAATTTCCTATTTAAATGTAACTTAGTCCCGGAATTTAGTCAACTGTGACAACTGTTTGTTTTTTGTAAAAGTTAGATTGTGCCTTGGAGAGGCTTGAATCTTACAAATTTTGGAGAATAGTCTCCTATTTAATTGTGTGGAGCAAAGACGCTGTTTCGAATGTTGTAAATTTTGGAGCCCCGTCTCCTTACTTGTAATTGGTTCGAGCAGTAGTGCTGTGAGTAAATGTTAACGTTTGAGCTATCTAACTCATCTCTTAAAAATCAGTATGTCTATTGTACTTGATTTGAATAACTATTATTACAAGAGATGAAAATCTCACCTTCTGTCTATCCAACTATTATTTGTTTAACAAAGGTTAAAATCTGAAAAGAGAAAAAAACAAGGAAATAATTAAGATTTCAAATTTTAAAGTTTTAAATTATACTTTGATAATTTCTCTGTCCACCCATTCATGCCCGCCTCTGTGCTCCACAGTATTTCCGGAACAAGTGGTAGCAGAGCGTGGTTAACGGGTCTGGACAAGGCCCCTTTTGACAGCTTTTCATAGAATTTGAATCCGAACTCTAAAAATGTTTCCGTTTCTGGAATTTTCAAAATTTGGCCAGTTTCTCCTTCACTATGTCTGGTTCTAGAGAAGTCATTGCACCGTGGTATCTGCGCAAGGAAGATCTTATTTATGAACTTTTAATCAGAAAGGTCCAGTCTGGTGGCACGGTTGCAACAGACACGGCTGTACTTAAAGAATCTTTAGATCTTCCTATCTGTGTGACTGTGTATTGGGAAAAGGAAGTTGATGAGGCTCTGTCCACCATCACCGCTAATATCACCTATCTTGCCTCTGTTCTAAGTATTTTTGAAGTAGGTGAACCCCTGGAAATCAGCTAAACCGTGTTCAAGCTAGATTGTTTCATTTCTATAATAGGGCTAGGGACCTATTGTCTCTGAAACTTAAGGAAGATCATGCGATTATGACTAATACTCTAGTCGAACACATTTTTGAGTTGTCAAATAAGGTTAATCAGTTGTTGTCTGGAACCGCTAGTGCTAAATGTGACTACCTTCCTCCAGTAATGTACAGACTGAAGAGGACCCGAGTAAGTCTATGAGAGTAGGGAACCTGTTGACCCACAACAAATTTCTGCCCCATCTGACCAAGTTAATCATCCTCCGCATCTTCCAACATTTATCATCAGTAATGCAAATTTCGAACCCCTCAACCTCCAATGCCGTCTCCGATTATTTCACCACGTTTCAGTAGTTTGCCTCACCCCTTACCCATGTTGCGTAAAGGCATTTCTAAATTTTCAGTAAATTCTCGGTGTCCTATCTGACAAGATCGTAAAAGCAATAGCAGATAGAATCTCTATAGAAGATTTCCATGCACATCTTTTAGCTAATTTCACTCCTGCAAGAGCAATGTCATCTCTGATACAAGAGTTCAAAGACTAGACGAGAACCTAGCAGATTTTATTCAAGTTATCAAGTTCTATACAAGGGTGTTCGCCCTTCATTACTCAGAAGGTCAGATGGTACAGACCATCGTCGAAGAGAGTTCTCCATCCTGCAGGTCTTATTTTATTTTTCGCTTCTCGACGTCAAACATTTTCCGAACTCGAGACTATGGCAGTGCTTGCGAAAGGAGTTAGGTATGCTGTCACCTTACGAGTGGCTAGGGAGCCTCCTCCATCAGCTAATAGTTCTCGGCCACCTCCTCGCCGAACCAAATCTCCACGCCAGTGTTATGCGTGCCGATCGGCAGAACACTTTCGAAATAAGTGTCCATTTGTGAAATCTAATGGAACTAGACATGGAGCAGGGCCAACCCAGGGATACTTTTAGAATGGGTCATTTTCACATTTGGCCAAAAACTGTACTTCCTCTAACAGCACACCTTCATGTTCTACTTCTGGTGCTCTACGGTATTTCCGAAATAATAATAATAATAATAATAATAATAATAATAATCCTACAAAAGTTGATAGTAGGTTCAGTTCAATGTTTGTTTGCATTTATGTGTTTGTTTCCTTGTTTGTTTGTTTGTTTGTTTGTTTGCGTGTTTGTTTGTTTGTTTGTTTGTTATGAGATTGCGGGAAATCTGCTTGAGCCGGGTCCTGCACTAGGATATGTACAGGGTGATCGGAAACAACGTGAATAGGGTATTTGAACGTTAGAAGGTTGGTCATGCTGATAAATGTCCGGCTCCATGGCGAAATGGTTAGAGTGCTGGCCTTTGGCCACAGGGGTCCCGGGTTCGATTCAGGGTAGGGTCGGGAATTTTAACCATCATTGGTTAATTTCGCTGGCACGAGGGCTGGGTGTATGTGTCGTCTTCATCATCATTTCATCTTCATTACGACGCGCAGGTCGCCTGCGTACGTGAAATCAAAAGACCTGCACCTGGCGTGCCGAACATGACCTCGGACACTCCCGGCACTAAAAGCCATACGCCATTTAATTTCATACTGATAAAGAATTTACGAAAAATAATTCGGTATCTTGCTTCGTTGTCATTTTACCAGCTGCGGAAATTAGCCGACCATATCGCTTCGCGGGTGAATTCGCGTAAGCTTTGCAAGGCAATGTTGCCAAATCTGCGCGTGGCTCACAACCAGCTTGAGAGCCATGCCGAGATATTAGGCTAGCATCAAACACACATGCACACCGTTGATTTCTGGCGGTGTCACTGTAGCGTAGCTGCTACAGCTCGAAACTGTCAGCTCGAAGGTCCGTGTTCAAATCCCTCCCCTGGCGAAGTGTTTCTCCTTCGAAGAATTATATCTGAGAGAAACTTCTGGAATTAACAGTACACAGTGTGAATAACACCGCTCTGTCACACGAACAGTAGATATTAAGGTAACCTTCTCTTGAAAGACATGTTAAATTTCCAATAAGACGCGGCTCGGAAGACGTCACAATGCATTACGCAGGCGTTGCCGTCGGCGAGGCAGCAATGGTAATGTCACCTGTCTCACTTCGGGCTGTTAAACATATCCTCGCGGAAATTTCCTGCATTCCATTGTGCGAACTCGAGCCCAACATTGAACAGCAATGTTGAATAATGGAGTGTGAGTGAATATCACGCAAGCTGGAAACTAAAGAAAGCATCATCGTATCTAAATGATGATATATCTATATAAATAAAATCGTTACCACCGTGTGTCTATACATTTGACTATTTTGGCGAAATTTTCATTCAGATATCTATTTTAAGTGTAATAATGGCCATCTACATATTTTTAGCTTCGGTGTCTGTTTATCTGTTTTTCTGTTTGTCTGAGTTCTTATAACTTGAAGACTACTGGATATATTTCTACCAAAGTTCATATTTAGAATCCATCTGTCCTTAGGTAGGTTTTAAGCCAATATTGTTTCTAAATCCCTGAAATGACTGGCGGTTTATGCGAAATAGAAACCGTGATTTTACACTCCCACAAAATATAGGCCTACACAACCAAACTGAATGGAAATATACCTGCCTTAATGGAAATTAATTTCTAAAACTTTTTTATTATATGCAACATTTCGATACGAGAATTAATAAGGGAGATATAATTTACGAACCGTTTTTCAGTCCGACTTTTGTCGATTTGTCTGTTCGTCCGTTTGTTGAGTTCTTACAACTGACAAACTACTCTACATATTTCTACCAAACTTTACATCTGTCCTTGGGTAGTTACTAGCGTCAATATTATTTCTAAATCCCGGATTTGTTTGGGGTTTTATAGGAACTCGAAACAGTGATTTTACCCTTCCATAAAATATACATGGCCAACATTAATGGAAAACTACCAGCCTTCATGGAAATCAATTTCTAAAAGTTTTGTCTCATGTGCATCTTTTCCATAGGAGGATTACAAGGGAGTTATCATTAACGGACTGTTTTACAGTCTGTCGTGTCATGTCAAGTTGGGTTAAATAGTTTAACGGAGCCATTTTAGTCTTTTCGATAGAACAGATAATAAGCCACAGCGCCAGGAACTGTATCGTTCAATAAACTCTGATCTACCTCATTCTGTCTCCATTTTGTTCAGCTTTATCGTACTTCATGTTACTGCCACGTGCCTTCGTAGGAAAATATCAGTTTAACATGACGTATTAAACCTTTGAATACAGGCATGAAACTTCGCATCAATGCATTAAAGAATCGTGAAATCGATTACTAGTTTCTTCTTTTTTTCTTCTTACAATCTTGCTTTACGTCGCACCGACACAGATAGGTCTTAATTAAGTTACAGCCCCGGCATTTGACTGGTGTGAAAATGGGAAACCACGGGAAACCATCTTCTGGGCTGCCGGTGGAAAAATTACCAATTCCCGTACGAAGAACGGGTACATATGCTAATATGATATAATAAATTAATTTTCTCGTATCTGACTGCACTATTGCACTCGTATAACACACTGGTGTCCAAAAGTTAAGCATAATCACTAGAGCCCGGATTTCCATGCAAATGTATGTTTTTAAATAAGCTGGTTACAGTTCTCAAACTTCGCAGATTTTCGTTGTGTGACTTAACGATTCCAAATAACCGTTCATTTTCCGTGCATGTTTGCATGTTTTGGCCTCTTTAGGAGAAAATTCATGCATAATGCATATTTTAAACATTTTAGATTTAATAGCGGATAGTAGCAAGAATGATTGCTGGTACACGCAGAGGGGAACAATGGCAGGAGGGTACTCGGAATGAGGAGATAAAGGCTAAATTGGTAATGAACTCGATGGATGAAGCTGTACGCATAAACCGGCTTCGGTGGTGGGGTCATGTGAGGCGAATGGAGGAGGATAGGTTACCTAGGAGAATAATGGATATAATGATAATGTATGTATGTATGTATTTGGGCGTTTAATATTTCATTATATGACTTTTGTTCTGACTTTAGCGCATATATAATGTTACCTTGCATGAGAGTGCCTTTTATGAATGTTGGTTTGCAGAATTCTGGACCATTTTCCCTCGTTATACACATGTCCAGTATTGAGAGACGGAGAGAATGTATGCCTGGCATCCTATGTGACTTTTTTTTTTTTTTTTGCTATTTGCTTTACGTCGCACCGACACAGATACGTGTTATGGCGACGATGGGAGAGGAAAGGCCTAGGAAGTGGAAGGAAGCGGCCGTGGCCTTAATTAAGGTACAGCCCCGGCTTTTGCCTGGTGTAAAAATGGGAAACCACGCAAAACCATTTTCAGGGCTGCCGACAGTGGGGCTCGAACCCACTATCTCCCGATTACTGGATACTGGCCGCACTTAAGCGACTGCAGCTATCGAGCTCGGTATCCTATGTGACGACCAAAGTTGGTACATACGGTAGAGGTCCTATAATCCAATCAACCAACCACTTTCTTATCTGTTGCTTGAGTAAAAATTGACGGAAGCCGCAAGGCCCTACGTCGATCTCTGTAATTCTTAGGAATAAGGTGTCCCAGTAATACAATTCTATAAATTGAATCGTAAATTGTGCATTACTCATTGACGGGAGTGATCCGTTGAAATCCTTATTTTGAATTCGTCAAGCTTATAAAAGCTTTCTCTGTGCTTAAGAATGTGCTGACAGATAAACGTATGAGCTTAAATCAAGACAATTTGGAGAAATTACGGTAGTTGAACAAAGTTTGAAAAGGAACTGAATTTTGATAGTGTATAGTTTTCAGTTTATTGTGCCTGTTTCGCCACATGAATGCATGCATATTTTGAGATTTGATAGTGCATGGAAAACCGGGCTCTAATAATCACTAAACGAGGCCATATCGCCTGATAGGAATGTCAGACGGATTGCTGAACAAACGAAAGGTGAATCACACACCATATGTCACACAACTTGTCTAAGAAAACAGTGTCAGAAAGGTTCTAATAGCTAAGGTACACCTTTGACAACAACTAACAAAACTCTACAATGTCTTCCACAACAAAATATGCTGTTAATAGGGAGTATGGTTACCCCTAACGGCCACACATGCTTCACAGCGACGTGGCATGCTCTCTATCAGATGGTCCAAGAGCTATTGTGGCAGTCAATCTCATTACTCCGAAAGGGCAATGCAAAGGTCTTCGAGGGTCCTTGGTGGAGGCTGAAGGGATGCAATTCGCCTCCCCAATGCATCCCAGGTATGTTCTTTAGGATTCTGATCCTGAGACCTCGCTGGCCAATCCATGCGATGAATGTCTTCCCCAGCCAGAAATTCATCCACCAGAGCAGCGCGATGCGGTCGGGAGTTATCGTCCATTAAGAGGAAGTCTGGACCAACTGCGCCTCTGAAGAGTCGAACATGTGGTCTCAGTACCTCATCCCTGTATCTACGAGCGTTAACAGTGTTCCTCGGACCACCCATGAAGATGTGCAGGTCCGTACGGCCATTCAACATGATGCCGCCCCACACCATGACGCCACCACCACCATACTGGTCCCGTTCCACGATGTTCCTGTGGCTATATTGGCTACCCGGTTCTCTCCAGATTAATGTGGGACCGGAATCGTTCTGAAAAGTGAAGCAGGATTCAAATGTGAAGAGCACATGCCTCCATTCATTCATGGTCCAGTTTCGATGTTGACGGCTCCACAGTAAACGGGCCCGTCTCTATGCTGGAGTGAGCGGAACGCACACCGCTGGACGTCGGGCAAACAGTCCTGCTGTTCTGAGCCTCCAGTACACAGTTTACCGGGAAACGGCAACCCCTGAGACGGCTGCAAGCTCCGCCGACAATTGACTTGCAGGTGCACTTCGGCCAGATATCGGTCCTGCTGTGGGGTGGTTACCCTTGGTCGACCTGGTACTGGCCTACAACTAACATCTCCTGTGACTCGAAATCATCTCCAAAGCCTGGAAATGACACTTTGTGGCACATTCAAGGATAAGGCGACTTCGGTCTGAGTCTGGTCTGCCTCCAGGCGATCCTGAACAACGGGGTCCAAATGGCGTCGTTGTGCCATTATGTTGTCACGTTCACCACGAGGCTACACTCCGCACACTTTAACAGGGCAAACACGACTGAGGGAATATGGGGCGCAGACACTGGCTGTGTTTACCTTGCGGTTACGCCGCTAGTCAAAGCAGAGGACACTCCTTTCCTATACAGAGCGAACACGTAAGGTTGGTAGGTGCATATGTCGTGCGATTTGCGGTCTGTTTCCTGTTGCCCTGCTTACTCGTAACTTATGCTTAATTTTTGGACACTAGAGTATATAATACCAGAGCCTGTTGAGTGTATTGTAGCCGAATGGGACTTGAATGTTATCCGATATTTTGCAATACAGGAGATATATATAAGCGGTAAAGTATGTACATTGTAATACATAATAACAGCACACAATTTTGAACCAGTGGGCACCTGTGTCCATCGTGCAGCGGCTGGAACATTCAAAATAGACACCAGTACCCGTTATGGCAGAAAGCACATTTGTCTGAAATAAATCTATGTGTAAATTTTATACTCTTTTTACAGGTAATTAACGACTTTTTCAACATTATTTCATTAAATGACGAAGATGTGTTTAGGATGCAAAATTTAACTTGAGTAGCATTTGTAGTTGCTGACTTATAAACATTCGAGTTTTACTAAAGTGTATCTCTCCCTTAAGTTTTATAGCTCACGAACAACATGTAGCCTATTACGAGACGTAAACGAATTTCTATGTGTTTGTAATATTATATTAGCCTGTAGATAGCAACACTTCCTTTCGTTTATTGCAAGGTCAGTTGACTTCTCTCTGGCGCTGGCAAGATTGGCCTCCCAAACGCCCCCTGGCCACTACAATGAGAGTGTTTTTTCCCTTTGAGGTTATTTTGTAATAAATGATTGTATATCTTCATGTATCCTGGAACAGAACCAGTCAATACAGTCCACTATAGTTTTTAACTAAAATTATTTCATATTTTACAACGTATTTAATATGGTTAACGTAAGTACAATCATTGTATGTTCGTTGAGTAGGACTACTCAGCCCACAGGCTGGTAGATCCTCGAAGACCCCACCCACCATGAGCTGCCATTCAAACCTTTGTGGTACTGAAGAAACTTACTAGGGAAATGAGGAGAGAGGTAGTTTCCCGCTGCTTTCTCACTGAACCAGAATGTACACATCAATCAATCAATCAATCAATCAATCAATCAATCAATCAATCAATCAATCAATCAATCAATCGATCGATCAATCAATCAATCAATCAATCAATCAATCAATTACCACTGATCTGCATTTGGGACCGTCGCCCAGGTGGTAGGTGGTTCATCTTGTCTTTTCTCAAACGATTTCAAAAAGCCTGGAAATTTATCGAACATCCCTTGATACCACATTTCATGTGGTTCTGGAGAACACTGACACGGACGAGTTGGACAGAAAAGAAAAAAGGACTAATATCCAAATCTTGAATGACGTTAATGAGAAACGGGCCTTAATTTATTCAATAGAGCAGAGGATAGCTACATTTCTTGGACACGTCCTACGACATGACATCTTTCTCCAGAATCTCTTCGAAGGAAAGGTCCTAGGGAAGAAGTCGAGAGGATTCCACGTCTCTCATACCTTAGGAAAATCACTCAGCTGGGTTTTGCTTCCTATGTCACGATGAAAAGGACTGCTGAAGACCGTGGGATGTGGCTGCAGCGACAAGGCTTAGCCTTTAGATAATGAATCCCTTGCTAATTTATTCCAATCCCTAATTCCTCCTGCTGCCTGTCTGTCTGTTAGGTCATCAGCCCAGAGACTGGTTGGATCCTCAAATAGCATCACCAAAGGCTATGCAGTTATAGGGAAACCACAAAATGAGTACCAGTACCAAAATGAGGCTTACTAGGCAAGATGAGGAGTGAGGTAGTTTGCCATTGCTTTCCTCACTGGGCCAGACAGTGCTATTGTGGCACAACTAACCCTATGAGCAACACCTTTCATGACACTCAGACACACTGGTTGTGCTCTGAATGTCATTAATCAGCACCACCCATACCCCAGCAGCTTCCATATTGTCACAGTCATGGATGAGACTGGGACTTCAGTGGAAGCTACACTTTGCTCTGGCCTCTACCAAGAGATGGATGCAAAAGTACTGTAACCATCAAGAAATGACAGCAGGCAGTTTCCTCCTTCTATAAACGAATATTTCCCGCAATGTTTCCTTTTGAATTCCAACATCATTTTCACATTATGATCTTTCTTACTTTATAAAACAACATTCAACATTATTGGTCTAGTAATGTTAATACACGCCATTTCTCCACTGACAGCTAGGAACATACCGCTTAGTCGAGCAGCTCATCTCCTTAATCCCATGTCTTTCCAGCACAAAGTTTGCCACATGTTTTTAACACTGTGTGTAAAATGAGCAATGGACATATGACAGAGTCCGGTATGTTGAAGTACGTTGTGAAGGCATTTTTTCTACCAGATTAAAGATGTTAGTATATTCCATAACGAATGAAAACTGCAATGTTTTTCATTTATGAAGTTCCCTGAATTTTCACGAAACAGAGCAGCTTTACGTCGGCAACAAAAGCCTAAAAGGAACTGGTCTCGGATCGCTCAAAGGAGAGGTCTTTCCTAAGATACGTGTTCCCTCCTCTCTTCGCGGAAGACACTCTGGAATGTGCGAATTCTCGGTGCCGGCAGGTCTATTAGCAAAACAAGCAGATATGTCTAAAGTAGGTCCGCTAATGACACTCGTTATACCTTGCGTGCAGTCTGGGAATGTCGGCAGTCAAAACACTTGCCATCTATTTTTAACTCTTCTGAGAATAGCAAATTGTGCTTAATTGGCAATGCGACACAAATCTGAATTATAATAATAGTAATTAGAGCGACTCGGCTCTCAGTTTATCTGTTGATTATTGAGTACATTTTGCGGGGTAATTCTTCATATTCTATTTCTGTCAGCAAGTCTAGAGATGGAATCCGTTCCTTCTGGCAGATGCCGACTTCTTTCTATATCTTCCTCCCACTACTTTACCTCACGGAATGAATTTGATGGCATTCTTATAAGAAACTCTGGTTAGCAAATGTTTGAAACTTCAATTCCAATTAACTAAATTATATTGTATCGTAGCGTAGAAATAAAAATATAAAAATAAATCCCATGGTACTACAGCCCTTGAAGGGCCTGGGCCTACCAAGCGACCGCTGTTCAGCCCGAAGGCCTGCAGATTACGAGGTGTCGTGTGGTCAGCACGACGAATCCTCCCGGCCGTTATCCTTGGCTTTCTAGACCAGGGCCACTATCTCACCGTCAGATAGCTCCTCAATTCTAATCACGTACGCTGAGTGGACCTCAAACCAGCCCTCAAACCAGGTAAAAATCCCTGACCTGGCTGAGAATAGAACCCGGGGCCTCCGGGTAAGAGGCAGGCACGCTACACCTACACCACGGGGCCAGCGTAGAAATCATGCATAAATAATCGTCAAGGATCATTTCATGCAGCCTGTATTGAAATTCAATTATCGATCTTTCTTTGCTAGTTGCTTTACGTCGCACCGACACAGATAGGTCTTATGGCGACGTCAGGATAAGATTGGGCTAGGAGTGGGAAGGAAGCGGCCGTGGCCTTAATTAAAGTACAGCCCCAGCATTTGCCTGGTGTGAAAATGGGAAACCACGGAAAACCACTTTCAGGGCTGCCGATAGTGGGGTTCGAACCTACTATCTCCCGAATACTGGATACTGCCCGCACTTAAGCGACTGCAGCTATCGAGCTCGGTCTTTCTTTCTTTCTTTCTTTCTTTCTTTCTTTCTTTCTTTCTTTCTTTCTTTCTTAATACGTTTAGTGTCCAGCGTTGGTTTTTCCCTGGGACTCAGCGAGGGACTCGGAAGTTGTGACATTTGCACGGAACGCCAAATATTCCTGGAAATTACGAAGCATGGGTACCTATGTCAAACAGTGACACTTGCACAGAGGACCAAGGAGTGTTGGAAAGTAGAATCAAGGGAAGGGAATACTCACGTGATAGATAGATAGATAGATAGATAGATAGATAGATAGATAGATAGATAGATAGATAGATAGATAGATAGATAGATAGATAGAAGTTTTTAGAGTTCACTGTTTCAGTTGATACCTGGTGACAACTCTTGTTCCGTGCTGAATTGGTGATAATATTTTTCCACAGCTATGGAGTTCACTAAGACCACCAAGGGGATATTTTTTTTCATTTACAATGGGCATCAATACATTGTGGACTATACCAGTAAAGATCAACTGACTAATCACCGCACAGATTTCAAGAAAAATAAATGTAAAGGAATAATAATAATAATAATAATAATAATAATAATAATAATAATAATAATAATAATAATAATAATAATAATAATAATAATAATAATAATAGAATCAGTGGCTCAGACGGCAGCGCGTCGGCCTCTCACCCGGTCACTCCATGTGAGATTTGTGCTGGACAAAGCGGAGGAGGGACAGGTTTTTCTCCGGGTACTCCGGCTTTCCCTGTCATCTTTCATTCCAGCAACACTCTCCAATATCATTTCATAGCATTTATCACTCATAAATAAATCAACTTGGAAGTGGCGACCCCATTGTAATAATAGCCTATATATGTTTCATTCATTACATCACTGACCCGATCAAAGACTGGAAAACAGATTGTAGGTTTTCAATAATAATAATGATGATGATATTAGTGTACGTGCCGATAACTGCTTTTACGGTTTCGGGTACGCCGAGTTGCCGATATGTGCCTGTAAATCTACCTACACGGGGCTGTCGTATTTGAGCACCTTCAAATACCACCGGACTGAGCCAGGATCGAACATGCCAACTTCGGCTCAGAAAGCCAATGCCTTAACCGTCTCAGCCACTCAGCCCGGCTTTAAAGTAAGAATAACAAGAAAAAGTAATATAGTTTTAGGCAAGGCAAGTCACGTTTACAATGCGGATGAAGCGGCGAATGAAGTGAGAAAATGTGTAGCCAAAAAGAGAAAAGTGCGGGGAAAACAGAGAGTATATTTCAACAATTTACACCTTGCTCTTCGATCGAGGCTTGAGAAGTACTGTGCGCGTCTATTAATACCGGAGAATACGAAAATCGAGGCTCAGTGCAAGTATCACCATCCTACTTCTGACTCATTAATTTATGTTAGTAGATAGGGTTTCCGGCTCCACGGCTAAATGGTTAGCATGCTGGCCTTTGGTCACAGGGGTCCTGGGTTCGATTCCCGGCATTGTCGGGAATTTTAGCCATCATTGTTTAATTTCGCTGACATGGGGTTGGGTGTCATAATTTCATCCTCATCACGACACGCAGATCGCCTACGGGCGTCAAATCGAAAGACCTGCACCTGGCGATCCGAACTTGTCCTCGGACACTCCCGGCACTAAAAGTCATACGCCATTTCATTTTTCAGTAGATAGGGCAAAGGCTCCGTGCAAATGTTCCAACCTCGCGACCCCACCTTTACCGCCTCAAGAGCAGTTTCCTGGAGCGTGAGACTTTGGGTCGGGAGTATACAACTGGGAATGACGACCAGTACCCCGTCCAGGTGGCCTCACCTGCTGTGCTGAACAGGGGCCTTGTGGGAGTTCGGAAGATCGGAAGGGTTAGGAAGAAAGAGAGAAGGAAGCGACCGTGGCCTTAAGTTAGGTACCATCCCCGCATTTGGCCGGAGGAGAAGTGAGAAACCATGGAAAACCACTTGGAGTATGGCTGAGGTGGGAATCGAACCCACCTCTACTCAGTTGACCTCCCGAGGCTGAGTGCACCCCGTTCCATTTCTCATCTCACACCACTTTTCAAAAATTTTGTGTTAGAGCCGGGAATCGAACCCGGGCCTCCGGAGGTGGCAGCTAATCACACTAACCACTACACCACAGAGGCATCTTTAAATTAAGTTTTACGTTAACTTTAAAATGTACTAAATTTATTCTTTAATTTTAATTACCGTAGTTTTAAGGCTCAATATATTATGTTTATGTAGGTGTATAATTAGGGGCTGCCTGGCCGAGGCGGTAAAGGCGTGCTCGGTTGGCCCGGAAGGACGTGGGTTCGATCCCCGTCAGGAAGTCGTAAAATTTAAGAAACGAGATTTTCACTTCCGAAGGTGCATATGGCCCTGAGGTTCACTCAGCCTATACCAAAAATGAGTACCAGGTTAATTCCTGGAGGCAAAGGCAACCGGGCGTATAGCTAACCACTCTACCCATCACGTGCCGAGGTTAACAATGGTGGAAGCCTTTACCTTCCACTCCTCCAAGGGCCTTCATGGCCTGTACGGAGGTGACTGCTTTTTTAGGTGTATAATTATTTGATTTGTCATAATAGCAGGATTCATAGCCTAAGCCCTGCCATGTACATAAAGTTATTAATAAACAAACTGTCACTACTGTAAGGCCGCGCGGTTTTGAGGGTCTCGTAGACTTATTTATTAGATTAGAAATAACACGCAAATATTATGCGGATACTACATTTTATTTAATAGAACGTGGTACACTCGGAATGTGGGTGATAATTCGGTGTAGCATGGGTCTGTAATATGAGAAATAAGACGCATGATTTCAGGGTTCGCAAGTAATATTACAAGAAAATGTCACAATTCACTTTTTTCGTTCAACTCTCTCTTTTGCACATTTTTGCCGAATCCTAATCAAACATCTCTTTTCCACTATTTAATTTGTTATTCTATGCAAGTGACCACGATGTATTATATTCGCAACGACGGCTAACCTCCAACAACGCGCGAGTGAACACAGCGCCATCTTATAACAGAGCATGCGTGTGACGTCACATATTGAGCACAAGTGTTGCTTTACTTTGAAGCGCTGTTTCATGAAAATTGTGTTTCAGATTTATTTATTTATTTATTTATTTATTTATTTATTTATTTATTTATTTATTTATTTATTTATTTATTTGCAACTAGTAGCCTCCTATTTTATCCGTCAATTGAGACATTAAACTTAATCGTAAATTAAATAGGCCTACTGTCGGCAATATACGCGCACTAACCAAAACACTAAAAGCATCTTAAAATTTTTCTTGCAATATTTTAAATTTATTTCATAAAAGAAAGATCCTACCTTGGCTATTCAGTAGTTTGTAAATTATTCACTGTGAACACCTCAAATCGGGGCTACATTCAGTGGGATTTTCTTTTTTCTTACGTCGCACCGACGCAGACAGGCCTTATGGCGACGATAGGATAGGGAAGGGCTGGGAGTGGGAAGGAAGTGGCCGTGACCTTAATTAAGGTACAACCCCAGCATTTGCTTGGTGTGAAAATGAGAAACCACAGACAACCATCTTCAGAACTGCCGACGGTGGTGTTCGAACCCACTATCTCCGGGATGCGAGGTCACAGTTTCGCGCCCCTAACCGCACGGCCAGCTCGCCCGGTTTTTCTTATGTTAGGTCGCGAAGTTTTCTAATACAATACACCCTTACTCAAGCGGCTGAAATTACCCTGTTCGTGTTAATATCATTAACTAATTGTACAAAACTCATTTTATTGTTATTGTTACCGTGTTTTTGTGGTAGTTAAGCATGAAAGAAGGTGCTGGGTGGTGAATAGGTCTCAAGCTACTAAAGAGAAATTAAATTTAAAATTTTAACAAGGTTATATTTTCTTTTCAAAATTAGGTAACAACAAATAGAACAGGTACTTAGTAGCCGAAATACAACTTGAAATGTACAATTACAGGGATTAAAGAATTTGGGCTTCGAGCCCTGAAAACACAATTCTTGAGCAACTAGCTCAACTTTACGATATACCAATTTCAACAAAAGGGGCAGAAGACCCCAATCAAA
Organism: Anabrus simplex; assembly: GCF_040414725.1. NCBI lineage: Eukaryota > Metazoa > Arthropoda > Insecta > Orthoptera > Tettigoniidae > Anabrus > Anabrus simplex. The sequence continues at coordinate 42,706,161 of NC_090265.1, forward strand.
CCCTGGAGCCCTTGCTCCAAATTACACAGCAAAGCCTCCTCGAGGCATACAACTCTCAGTTTTAGAAAAGAGCCACTCGCTCTTAAAGTTAAGCCTCTCCCAGGCCACACCAAACTCAACTTTCAAGTTGTCCTCAAAGGACATATACACAGGGGTAAAATACCCAACCTACTGAGGTCTATTAGGAGAGAAAAGATTAATACATGACCTCTAAAATACAACTTGAGAGGAGGCGAACTTGCACTCCTAATACACTTTGCTTAAGACCTACTTGGCACTAGGCCGTTACTACAAGGGCTAATCCCATACTACGGAGGTGACTTAATGGCAATTTACATTACATTACGGGAGAATTGGGTGAGAAAAATAAGTTCACCTCAAGACGATGTGAGTGGGAACTCGAGAGGGTTAGCACTCTCTATCCCATAATGTGGCTTTACAAGAGAATAGAAGAAAAGAGTAGTTACATTTTAGGAAAAGGTTACATGATGGAAAACGCTTCGAACCCGCCGCGAGAGTTAAACTGCCGACCTAGCAAGAAAAGAAGATATTAATAGGCCATTACCTGGTAGTAGAACGCTGCCGAGGAAAGAGGCGCTTCCCGCCTCCTGCTATGTACTTAATACACAGAAAGATGGAACAGAAGTGGCCCGGAGACCCTAAAATCAGCAGTTTAAATACTCTCGCAGAGAATTCTAGGCGTTAGGGGAAAGAAAACACCCTCCCACAAAGATTTTATTGGGTAGGACCCCGCAACAGATACAAGTTGGGGGAAGATACCCCTGATTGGCCAGAAATTCATAGAAGAAATTCGTGATTGGATACATTCAAAGCAAGGGGAAGAAAGGGGTAAATATTGCCAACTTAAACAATGATAGAAATAAATTTAACAAAGAACAAACTCCTGAAATTAAATTTTCTCCAACAAAATAGTTCTTTGACTCTGCACTAGGTTGCACTATTGTTGATCTTCAGTAGTGTCCTCTAGAAGAGAAAGTTCACACTTCTTAATACAAGCAAAACAAAAGTACATCGAAAATGACACAGTTCACAAACTCAAAATTTTCCAGGTAGTGACATCTTCTGAGAAATTTGAAAATTAAGACCGTAGATAAAGTTCAGATTTCCTCCAGAAGAGGAGTATTAACTGGCGCAACTTTTAAATAAACGGTGTGGAGGTGTACCGCCCGGTACAGACCTCCCCCCCCAAAAGTTCATCCAAGGGGTAACACAGAAGAACATAAACGTTTGTTTGAAAATAAGTTCCAAGTTTTGATGTTGATATTAAGATAACTTGCAGAAGTTTTTGAGAAATTTCTTAATTCAGTTCCAAAATTTTTGTTGCAGTTGGTAACGTAAGGTTTTTATGTTTATCGAAGTTGAATTTCTGAAGATAAGCTTTTAATAGTTAAAGGTGAAGGAAAAATTTGCAATGTCCACCCAATATTGCTGCTGAATTTCCAAGAGTAGTTATTGCTTAGGGTGACAGTCCATATAGCTGATGTAGATTAAGAAGGATGGCCAGACCGGCCGTTGCAGCTTGCGTCCAAGGGAGGCCGCTCGGACCCCTTAAGTACCCTGAGATACCGCTCGCCCGCACTATGAGGGGAGCAGAGGTGTAGAAGCACGCCGCGCCCGCGGTGAACATATACAGGCTGCGGGCCAGTAGCAGGGCGTGCGCCGCACATCAGCCTTGGCCGGGAGGTGAGCTCCGGCTCGCCGTGCACATGTCGTCCTCGCTGGAGAGGAGGGGGCCCATCCCCCTCCCCAGTCGCTGCACGGCGCTGCGCGGCTGCGGGGGCGCTGAAACATTAAAGCTAGGCGGCAGAATTGTGTTGGACAATCATTTTCTTTGAGGGTACAGGCTTGTAGAGAGAGTGAGGGGCCAGCGGCGTGCAGATATTCATGGAATTCATTAAGCCACTGTGTAGAGTGGAGCAGGAGACGGGAGCGTGGTAATGGCCGTGGCAAAGACAGGATGGCAGTTTAATGGGTCGGGGCAGGTTTCACAAACATGCTTACATAAGAAACAAAATCCTATAGAAGGGACAGAATGCCTTAAAAGTGAAACTCAAAAAAAAAATATAACCTTCATATCCTTTCAAAATAATATGAAGCAAGTTAACACAGAAATTACACCGGTTTCACCTGGGACAGGTGAACCCTAAATATCCTCTCGGTGGCTGGATTACTTAGCAATAAGGTAACCGGCGTAAGAAAATCGAGAATGATACAAGGCCCATGAAATCTGGGGGCAAGCTTGCCCGCGGGAACAAAATTTTTGACCATAACCTGGTCACCTACCTTCAAGGTGGTGGGTCTCCGTCCACGATCATACCTTTCCCTAACCTTTTCATGAGATACTTTAAGATTAGCTTTAGCCTTCTTCCAAAGATCTTTAATGTTGTCCGGATCTATTGTCTCGGGCAGAATGTCACTCAGAAACCAGAGGTTAGAGAGCGGCGAGTTGGGAACAAACTTGAACATCAAGGAAGCTGGAGTAAACTTGTGAGATTCATGAACCGCCGAATTCAAAGCAAAAGCTAACCAATGCAGGGACGTGTCCCACCTGGAAGGGTCTTCATGATGATAAGCAATGAGAGCGGACCTGAGATTACGGTTAACTCGTTCAGCCAGAGATGGTTGCGGGTAATAAGCAGAAGTAGTTACATGAGAGATGGACAAGTCAAAACAGAATTTACGAAATAAATTAGATGTAAAAGCCTTAGCATTATCAGATACAATGTATTGGCACGGACCAAAAGAAGCGAAAATAGAATTTAGGCAAGTAATGGTGGACTGAGCGGTAGCCAGCTTAGTCGGAAATAACCAAGAAAATCTGGTAAAACCATCTACGCATACAAAGATAAATTTGTTGGCATTTCCCTTCGACTGGGGGAAGGGTCCTACATAATCAATATACAGGCGTTCCATGGGGCGCGACGCTTGATGAGAAGACAAAAGGCCTACTTTAGTGGACATGGTGGGTTTACTGATCAAACAAGATTTACAAGCTTTTACAAGTTCACGAATTTCACCGTCCATACCTTTCCAGATGAACCTTTCACGAATCTTTTCACGGGTTTTAAAGATTCCAAGATGCCCCCCCAATGGGGTCTCATGATAGTATTTGAAGATCATAGGCACGAGAACAGCTGGAACGACAACTTTCATCATCTTGTCATGCCTCGAAGGGCAACATAAAACACCATTCCTCAGAACATAAGGGACGACATGTTCCCCAGAAGAAAGGGTTTCCATTATCGGAGCCAGCGTCGGATCTTCACGTTGGTATTTCTCGATATCCCTAAAGAGCATGGGGGCATCAGTTAAAATGGCACTAACCTCAACTAGTGTGGACTCGGGAGGTGATGAACGGTCGACCGGTTCATGGTTCTCAACGTCGTTTGAAAACATACGGCTGAGTCCATCAGCAACCACATTTTCAGTACCTCTGATATGCCTGACATCGAATTGGAAGGCAGAAATACGGATAGCCCAACGGGCTATACGACCAGTACGACGCGGCCTACCTAAGACCCAGCTTAAGGCTTGGTTATCTGTCTCCAGGTCGAATTTGACATGTTCCAGATAGAGACGGAACTTTTCTAAGGCAAATAAAACTGCCAAACCTTCGAGCTCATAGATGGAATACTTGGCTTCTTGAGCCGACAAAGTCCTAGATGCATAGGCGATGGGGCGCCTCCCTAGTTCAGTCTCTTGAAGAAGGACTGCAGCTACCGCTGACGACGACGCGTCGGTTTGGACGATGAATTTCTTCGAGAAATCAGGCATAGCAAGAACAGGGGCATTACAAAGAGCTAATTTAAGGTCTTCAAAAGCGGCTTGTTGAGAAGGTCCCCACTCGAATTTGATGCCTTTCCTACGAAGAAGGTTTAAGGGCGCCGCTCTATTAGCAAAATTAGGAATGAACTTCCTGAAGAAATTCACCATGCCAATGAACCTGGCGATACCTTTAATGTCCTTGGGAGGTTTAAAATCACGGATGGCCTGAGTTCTAGAATGATCGACAGCTACACCATCAGGTGACACAATATGCCCAAGGAAAGACATAGAGGGCTTAGCGAAGGCAACCTTGGACAACTTAACAGTTAACCCCGCCTTACGAAGGCGATCGAGAACTTCTCGCAGATGATCTAGATGCTCTTCAAAAGTCTCTGAAAATACGACGACATCATCCAAGTAGTGATATAAGTACTCAAATTTGATGTCGGAGAAGACCCTATCTAGTAGCCTAGTGAGTACAGCTGCTCCCGTGGGGAGCCCGAAAGGCACGCGGTTGTATTCATATAAATTCCAGTCCGTGGCAAACGCTGTAAGGTGTTTAGACTCTTCGGCAAGGGGAATTTGATTATAGGCCTGATTCAAGTCCAAGATAGTGAAGAACTTGGCCTTACGAAACCATGAAAAGCAAGAATGAAGGTCGGGAAGGGGCACAGATTGCAACACCACCTTCCGATTGAGAGCCCTGTAATCAATGACAGGCCTGAAGCCTCCTTGGGGTTTCGGGACTAGAAAAATAGGCGATGAATACGCCGACTTAGAGGGCCTAATAATACCATCCTTCAACATCTGATCGATGATTTCTTTCAGAGCCTTCATTTTAGGTGGAGATAGCCTATACGGTGGAAAACGGACAGGAATCGAATCCGTAACCTCAATTTTGTATTCAATAAGGTCAGTAACACCAAGAGAATCAGAGAACACCTCGGGAAACGACTGACACAGTTTGCGAATACTATCAGCCTGCTCCTCAGGTAGATGTCTAAGGTCTAACAACATCTCATCCTGGGTAGGCGAAATAGAAGAACATGACACAGAATTACACTTTAATAGTGGTATTTTACAACTAGAAGCAAATTTGAATGTGCACGACCTAGACTGGAGATCGAGCACAAGACCAGTGTGAGAAATAAAGTCCGCTCCCAGTATGATGGGGCAAGACAAGTGCTTAGCCACAAACAGTTTAATTTTCCAGGTAAATTTAAAAATACGAATTTTGACCAGTACGGAACCTAGAATTTCTAATGGAGATGAATTAGCCGAAACATATTGAATACGAGGAGAGTCATAGACAGGTAGTTTACAAACAGATTTCAATTTCGAGTACCATACAGCCGAAATAATGGAACAAACACTGCCTGAATCTAATAGAGCTGTTATAGGCTCATTATTTAACTCAACCTTAAGAAAAGGAACAGGTGCGGGTGTATCCGCCGCAATCCTAAGACACTCTTTGGGGCATTCAAAAGATGTATTCGAAGACTTATCGTTCCCTGAATTCTCGACCTTTTTGCCAGGGGCTGAGCCTTGGGAAGCAGAATTAGTTGACTCAGCCGAAGCCACTAGTCACTTTTGATTGTTGTTGGAAGTTACACCAGAAGTTGAGCAGGAGGGGGTGCTATTCGAATTGGGACAATTCTTAGCGATATGTGAGAAGGCCCCACATTTAAAACAGCCTTGTGATGAACCAGCTCCATTATTTGCCCTACTAGACTTGATCAGAGGACACTTATTCCGCAGATGGTCAGGCGACCCGCAAGCATAACATTTACGGGGATTGACTGGTCGGCGAGGTGGAGGCCGAGTGTTACAAAAGGAAGGCGGGGGTTCTTTCGCGACACGCAAAGAATCGGCGTATCTAACTCCTTCCGCTGAAACGGCCAATGCTTCAAGTTCAGAGAAAGTTTGCGGGCACGCCGCGAAACACAAATATGACCTATAGGGAGGTGAAATTCCCTCTACAATAGCCTGTACAATCTGATCTTCAGGAAAATGAAGGGCAAACACCCTAGTATAAAACTTAATGTCCTGTATGAAATCAGCCAAGTTTTCATCCAACCTCTGTACTCGATAATAGTATTTCTGAATCAGAGATGACCTCGCGCGGGCAGGAATGAAATTTGCAAGCAAGTGTGCGTGAAAATCTTCAATAGATGACTGTTCAGCAATGGCTCTTACTATTTTATCTGAGAGAACACCAATAGCATACGGATAGATAATTTGCAAAATCTGACAAGGGGAAAGAGAAAACACAAGGGCGTGATCCTGAAATTCCACTAGAAATCTTAAAAACGAAATTACTTCACTGGTGGTGTTGACAGAAAACTTAGAGATACCTCTTAGCAACATTGCCAATGGATGAGGCAAGCTACTAAACCCGGGTGACATAGTAGGTAAAGGTTTCAATGGCAAAGAAGTTAATTCAGAACGGATGTTACCCAACGATGCACGGCGTTCAGACTCGTTGTCCAATGGGGCAGAGATAGTTTGAGCAGCAACGGTTATCCTATTAACTTCTCCCTTGGGAGGCGCTTCCTCACTGCCTGCATTCACTATGGAGGGTTGATCAGATTTGGGAGGAGCCTCCCCCGTTAACAATAGAGTGACTTTACTAGACAATTCAGAAATAGTTTCAAGGAGCGTATTAGCTTCCTTCCTCTGAACGTCATTCACCTTTAGAGACAACAGATCATTAACTCTATTTGAAAAGTGATATAGTCTGCCTTGCACACGCTTAATTTGATTAGGAGATGGATCATTTTCATCAAAAAAACTAACTACAGAAGCTAGCCCAGTAATATTCTCCGTGATCGTGGAAAGAGAGTCGTCAATTTCTTTCTCTCCCAAATTGGGGACGGAAATGGGCAAATCAAGGGACTCTCTAAGCTTGTTAGTGTCTATTGCAACCGTGCCTCCAGATTGCACATTTCTAATAGTCAATTCATATATCAACTCCTCCTTGCGCAAGTAATTAAGGAGGAGAACATCGCGAGGGCCGGGCATGATGACAGAACAATTTTGAAAAACTCAAAAAATTCCAGCAACTGAGAAAATTGTTAGAGTTCGAATTAAAGCAATGTTTAGCCGTCAAAAGGGGCTAAATTGAGACCCATTCAACCACGCTCTGCTACCACTTGTTACCGTGTTTTTGTGGTAGTTAAGCATGAAAGAAGGTGCTGGGTGGTGAATAGGTCTCAAGCTACTAAAGAGAAATTAAATTTAAAATTTTAACAAGGTTATATTTTCTTTTCAAAATTAGGTAACAACAAATAGAATAGGTACTTAGTAGCCGAAATACAACTTGAAATGTACAATTACAGGGATTAAAGAATTTGGGCTTCGAGCCCTGAAAACACAATTCTTGAGCAACTAGCTCAACTTTACGATATACCAATTTCAACAAAAGGGGCAGAAGACCCCAATCAAACCCTGGAGCCCTTGCTCCAAATTACACAGCAAAGCCTCCTCGAGGCATACAACTCTCAGTTTTAGAAAAGAGCCACTCGCTCTTAAAGTTAAGCCTCTCCCAGGCCACACCAAACTCAACTTTCAAGTTGTCCTCAAAGGACATATACACAGGGGTAAAATACCCAACCTACTGAGGTCTATTAGGAGAGAAAAGATTAATACATGACCTCTAAAATACAACTTGAGAGGAGGCGAACTTGCACTCCTAATACACTTTGCTTAAGACCTACTTGGCACTAGGCCGTTACTACAAGGGCTAATCCCATACTACGGAGGTGACTTAATGGCAATTTACATTACATTACGGGAGAATTGGGTGAGAAAAATAAGTTCACCTCAAGACGATGTGAGTGGGAACTCGAGAGGGTTAGCACTCTCTATCCCATAATGTGGCTTTACAAGAGAATAGAAGAAAAGAGTAGTTACATTTTAGGAAAAGGTTACATGATGGAAAACGCTTCGAACCCGCCGCGAGAGTTAAACTGCCGACCTAGCAAGAAAAGAAGATATTAATAGGCCATTACCTGGTAGTAGAACGCTGCCGAGGAAAGAGGCGCTTCCCGCCTCCTGCTATGTACTTAATACACAGAAAGATGGAACAGAAGTGGCCCGGAGACCCTAAAATCAGCAGTTTAAATACTCTCGCAGAGAATTCTAGGCGTTAGGGGAAAGAAAACACCCTCCCACAAAGATTTTATTGGGTAGGACCCCGCAACAGATACAAGTTGGGGGAAGATACCCCTGATTGGCCAGAAATTCATAGAAGAAATTCGTGATTGGATACATTCAAAGCAAGGGGAAGAAAGGGGTAAATATTGCCAACTTAAACAATGATAGAAATAAATTTAACAAAGAACAAACTCCTGAAATTAAATTTTCTCCAACAAAATAGTTCTTTGACTCTGCACTAGGTTGCACTATTGTTGATCTTCAGTAGTGTCCTCTAGAAGAGAAAGTTCACACTTCTTAATACAAGCAAAACAAAAGTACATCGAAAATGACACAGTTCACAAACTCAAAATTTTCCAGGTAGTGACATCTTCTGAGAAATTTGAAAATTAAGACCGTAGATAAAGTTCAGATTTCCTCCAGAAGAGGAGTATTAACTGGCGCAACTTTTAAATAAACGGTGTGGAGGTGTACCGCTCGGTACAGTTATCATTATACTGCAATCGTTAATGGATCATTTCGATTGGCTACGTAGCTCAATAACAAGGGTCCGACTCATTGGCTGAATGGTCAGCGTTGAGGCCTTCGGCTCAGAGAGTCCCTGGTTCGATTGCCGGCCGGGTCGGGGATTTGTATTCGTCCCAACACTTTCCTCTTCAAATTCAGACAAAACACTACACTGCCAACCACCACTGAAACACGCAATAGTGATTACATCCCCCCATATAGGGTTGGCGTCAGGAAGGGTATCCGGTCGTAAAACAGGGCCAATTCCACTTGTGCGACATAGTTCGCATTCGCGACCGCACAGGTGTGGGAAAGGTGGTAGAAAAAGAAGAAGAATGTAGCGCTAGAACCAGGAAGTACAGTCCCGTGGTATGTAGACCGGTCTACATGTAGCGGGGTACTAATAATAAATTAGAAGGTACGATACGGTTGCAAAATACGTTTCAGAGTAACCAATATAATTGGATGATGAACACGTGCGTGCTTGACCAGATTAAGAGGTGCTAAAATTAAAGCGGGAACGAAAATGATCGTTGATCGAATTAGACACACTGGAATGGGCAGTAGGTTCACAAACCCGTGAAGACCGTTCGAAACTGTGTAATCACGTGCTCTCGTGTGGGGAAGTAATAGTAGTGGTTAAATGAGTTAGACTTGAGGTAGGTACGTGAAAAATTAAGTTGGATTGATTTGAATTACGTTTCACTATGTTTTTTTTTTTCTAGTTTCCGAGCGAGTTTGCCCTGGGATTTGGGTCGCGTAACTGTGACTTTGCATTCGGAAGATGGTGGGTTCGAATCCCCACCATCGTCATCCCTGAAGATGGTTTCAAATCCCTTACATATTAAAAAGCAATGAATGTTTCGAAAGAAATACTTGGTCATTCATCTCAGGTTTTAAATAAATAAATAAATAAATAAATAAATAAATAAATACTAACAACAGTCAGCTGGAGAAAACGAAAGTCTGATTGATTGATTGATTGATTGATTGATTGATTGATTGATTGATTGATTGATTGATTGATTGATTGATTGATTGATTGATTGATTGAAGTCTTTTGATAGTGTGTCGATTTCGATATTGCATTCCGAACAAAAGGCTGTGACACTAGTCTTAAGTTCCTGCAGGGCTGAGCGGCTCGGACAGATGAAAGTTGTCCTGAGCGTAACTTAACGTGGATGTCGGTGGGGGTTGAACCCATTATCTCCTGAATACAAGTTACAGCTATACAGAGTGTCCGGATTGAATGTATAATGAAATAAAAATTAATAACTTGAGAAGTGATAGACATAATCACTTTTGGTTTGGTTTTAAAACTAGAGAAATTCAATCATTTTTTACATATCTAATACATTTCCATATGCGCACCATTAACGGTGTGACAGAGGTCGAAACCGTATTCCACCTTTCTCCATGTGTTTTGTAGCATTTGCGATAGCTGCATTTAAATGTGAAAACTAACGTGTGAATGTTTCATTAATTAGTAATCATCCCAACATAAAGCTGGCCCGCGAGAAAAGTGTCCCATCTGTCTCTCCTCATTGAAGGTTAGGCAGGTCAGACTGCTGCGCAACACAGCACGCTTGTACAACGTCGTGTTCGGCTGGAGTGTCAACTGCGATTAACTGACGATATTCCCCTCGTACATATCAATAATAATAATAATAATAATAATAATAATAATAATAATAATAATAATAATAATAATAATAATAATAATAATAATAATAATAATAATAATAATAATCTAATAATAATGTTAATGGCTTTTCGTCCCACTAACTACATTTTCGGTTTTCGGAGACGCCAAGTTGCCGGAATTTAGTCCCACGTGCCAGTAAACCTACCGATACGAGGCTGACGTATGTGAGCACCTTCAAATACCACCGGACTGAGGCCAAACTGGGGTCAGAAGGTCAGCGCCTCAACCGTCTGTGCCAGTCAGCCCGGCGCGTACATATCAATCGAGCAATGGAACAGACACCTTCGGGAAACAGCCAGATCTCTTTCGTGTTCGGCCCACAACGCCAAGCACGCTGATGGGGGGAGGGAGGAGTACAATACAGATTCGGCGTATGTCGCACCATTAATGATGGGCATATCGAGGTGTATTCGGTATTAAAGAAACCTTTTGAGTTTCTCTACTCTTCTCTAGAACCAAACCGTCAATGATTATGCCTATTACTTCTCAAGATGAAACCTACAACCTGTTTTCCAGTCTGTGGCCGGGTCAGGGATGAATGAATGAAGCCCCCATCTTGCGGTGCGGATAGGAATTGTGCCGGCTGCCGAAGCCTGTCGCACTCTTCTGGCGCAATGATTAATGACTGACAGGTGAAATGAAATGATAGTGGAAAGTGTTGCTGGAAAGAAAGATGACAGGGAAAACCGGAGAACCCGGAGAAAAACCTGTCCTGCCTCCACTTTGTCCAGCACAAATCTCAAATCGAGTGACAGGGATTTGAACCACGGAACCCAATGGTGAGAGGCCGACGCGCTGTCGCCTGAGCCACGGAGGCTACTTCTCAAGATCTTATTTTTTATTTTATTATACATTCAAGCCGAACACTGACTCATTGGCTGAATGGTCAGCGTTGAGGCCTTCGGTTCAGAGGGTCACGGGTTCGATTCCCGGCTGGGTCGGGGATTTTAATCGCCTGTGATTGATTTATCTGGCCCGGGGACTGGGTGTTTGTGTTTGTCCCAAAACTTTCCTCTTCATATTCAGACAACACACTGCACTACCAACCACCACAGAAACACACAATAGTGATTACACCGCTGCATACAGGGTTGGCGTCAGGAAGGGCGTCCAGCCGCAAAACAGGGCCAAATCCACATGTGCGACACAGTCCGCACCTGCGACCCCACAGATGTAGGAAAAGCAATAGAAAAAGAAAATTCAAGCCGGACCCTCTGTATAAGCCGTAAACTTACTGTGCTGCCAATATTCTCGGTTGCACTCATAGGGTAGTATTGACGTGCTTGTTCATCCGGAAGGACGTATGTTTAATTTTAAGTGTCAGGATAACTGAGTGACATCATATTGGGACCTTTCCCATCAACGCACATAGCTCATGGGACCATGTGATAACGAAATTTACCCCGAACGGGTTATGAACAGATGGGACCACGCACCACAGAGATCAACAGTCAAGGGACCTTTTCTGTCTAGTGACAAATGCCACCTCATTTAGATTGTGGAAAGTAATCCGAGCTCATGAGATAAAAAATGCCCTTACGACAATGCGAGGTCAGCCGCAACTCCACCGTTCCGAGATACGAGCATCGGCCTCTCAGGGCCATAATCCGTCCGCGGCTACGAAAACATAACCAACTTACATCTAACTTACAGGCCTAAATGAACGGAAGAGACTAGGATGCATTCTTGGCAAATGATAAGCATAAAAAGGTTTCAAAAGGCTTTAATAGGTTTAATTACTTTCGTTAAAACACACAACCAAATTTTTACAACCCTGATGAAAATAAAAAATATAAATTAATTTGAATAAATTAATTAAAACTCAATGAAGCAATGGAGATTCAACTCCATGTTGTAAAAAATCAAATAAATTACTGATCGCACCTTTCACTAGTGTCATTAATTGGATTATCAAGTTCATAGTTTCTGTACCGGGAGGTACACCTCAACTCCGCACATTTAAAAGAAGCACCTTAAGGAACTCTATCTATCAAACAAAACGTGAAACAGCTACGGCATGAAGTTGGGACATTGACCAGAAGTCACCACTGCATATTGAGTAATGTGTTATTTTGAAGTTGCCTAAACTGACGGGATTTATTTGTTTTGTTTTGGTTTACGTCAAGAAGTTTGACCTTTCTCCATAGATGTCATTACAAAAAACAGATCTAATGCACTCTGGTGCAAGGTAGAAGAATTAGTGACTTAAAGAAGTTTTGTGTTTATAAGTTTTCACAACTAAACTAACCCTTATTTATTTTTATATTTCAAGGTTTGCAACACTTCCTTCTCATTCCGCCAGCTTTTGAATCTGGCCAATCACAAATGTTTTGTAATTATTTTTCAACCAATAATAGGCTTCTTGTACCTTTTAAACTTTTCTATAAAAATGGGAGGGTGTGTCCGAATTTAGTCCAGAACAATCTCGAATCATCCCCTCGGGTGTGTAAGCTGCGGCTTTTCCAGCTACCTTGTTTTATTGATCGTCGACTTACTGAGAGTGTGTGTGTTAAGACAGGAGGCGGGGTGCCTTATTCTTCGGCAGGCTGAACAGCAGCCTAGGTAATGACCACATGTTTTATATTTCTGTACCTACCTTCGCAGACTTACACGAGGGGAAGGTTCTAATTTCTAATTATGTAACCTCCTGTTTTCTAAAATATAAACTTTCCTTCGGCTAATGTAAAATTTCATAAAGACTTAAATTGTAAATCGGGGATAGAGAGTGCGTTACCCTCTCGAGTTCCCCTTCAATTTATCTTGAGGTGACTACGACTCTGTAACCGTTTTTCTCCTGTAAATTACCAAGTAACTTGTTCTTCTAGTCACCTCAGTAGTGTGGGATTAGCCTGTGTATCATCGGGCCACAAGCCCAAGTAGGGTTTTAAACTGAGTTTCAAGGAGTGCAAGTGTACGCCTCCATACATGTTGGGTTTGGACCAGTAATTTAACCTGTTCTTCTTTTCCACGAAGGCCCAGTAGTTTGGGTAATAGATACCCCTGTGTACTAAAATTGTAAATCGTAGAATGGGCCTAGAGAGGCCAGAAATTTGTAAGATTTTTTTGGTGTAATGTTGCCTTGAGCGGGCTGTAAGAAATTGGGAGCCAGTCTTTTTTGTTGAATTCGGAGAGATTGTAAAATCTTTCTGGTTTTTGTGTAATATTGAGGGGTGCCTCTGGAAGGCTGTAAATGTGTATCGGTTGGAGCAAGGTGCTCTGTCTTGGGAGATTTCTCTCTTCATCTGTGTAAACGCTACATTGGCGACATTGTTAATTTGTAAATTAGGGGCTTGAAGCCCAAATGTGTTAAATTCCCTATTCTGGGGTTTTCTATTCTGGTATCAAAATTGTCATTGTATCTGATACATTGGTTTTCCTTCACTATGTGAAGACTGAGATGTTCCTAACTCTCCTGCTTGCTTTAACAGTATAAAACTGCGTTTAAATTGAAAATATGAGAATTAATATTCATTAAATAAAATACACAATCGTCGGACCTTGTACTCTCACTTACTTATTACCTGCTTACTTACACATACGTTATTTGATGGGCGCCAGCTACCACTCAGTGTAGCAATAATAGAATGAGAATCTTGACTCTCTCTAGGGTGTGGGGTAATAAGCTTACTTTTGACAACATACCATATAAGTTCTGGGAAAAGGAGATTGGCGTTCGATTTCCCCATTAAATTTGAGGTAATGTTATTGTATTCTGGAAATGAAACGCTAAATTAATTTGATAGAACAAAATATATTCTTGAAATAATTTCAATAAAATAGTGAGAACTGCTGCAATTTAAACAGATGAGAATATGAAATTATAACATTGCAACTGAAAGAAACTAGGCATGAATTTGAATTCTTCTTGATCGGACATTTAACAATTTATACGAAATATATCCCTCACTGGTTCACTTGACTGTACCTTCAACACGTTGAGTGTAATTACGACGTATTCCTTAGATCTGGTGTTTACTGTAGATGTGTCACGCCTAATTTGGTGATGTATCCATGTGACTGCTTCTTCTCCGTATCATGTGACTTCTTGGTAAGTCTGCACGGTATGACTTCATTGCAAGTGTATCCTTCTATGACTCCATCACTGTTCACCATCCGCTTTACTTCTTCTCTCTTCACCTTCCGTTTAACTAATGGCTCCCGTTGACTGACTGGGCCACTCCATCTCGTTCACTCTCCGACCAACTGTGGACTCTGCTTCGAATTGAATAATGACTGACGCTACACTATGCAGCCACCTTATATAGGTTGGTTGACGCACCTACGTAATCTCCAGAAATAACTATGATCTACTCCCACCTCGCGACAAATATTACACACTATGGCGAAATCGCCGACGGCTCCTAGTAGGTATCTCCAGAACGTGAGCTCATCGCTAAATGTGCACCATGACGTAGCGATGACGTAGCGATGACTCTGCATTTACTCCAGCAGTATTGCACAATGTAGCAATGTCACATCCAACATCTGATATATAGCAATTCTCACTGTACATGTTTTTAGTGTTAATCTACACACACGTATACATGCATACATTTAACTACAATCACGCAAGCGACAAGCATTGCAGAATTGAATTGAATAATAATTATAATACAATAATAGTAATCTCACAGATAAAATAATCATAGTATGGGCATAATAATAATAATAATAATAATAATAATAATAATAATAATAAAAATAATAAAAATAATAATAACAATAATAATAATGATACAATAATAATATCACGAATGAAATAATAATAAAATTAGAGATATCACCTTGTGACGGGATTTGAACCGCACCTTCTTTCACCTCTCTTCGATCCACAAAATCCTGGTAACAGTTTCAATAATCAATTAAATTGTTAATGGAATTTTACATTCGTTTGTTAATTAAATAACTGAGTGATTCCTCTACTGATCAAACCTTCTTTTAATTATCACTTGCTGAGTACGAATTTTAAACTCCTTTCACAATAACATCCAAACACAACATCCATTTAGACATGATTAACGATTTTGCGAATGCGAAGATATTCCCCGAAAATATTCCCAATTTACATATTCAAACAACACTTATTTAATCTGGGATTAGTTTTAGAGTGGTCGCCTACTTTAAATACAGCGCAACTAAATTATACACAGAACGTAAGATGAAGAAAAAGATAAAAACACATCCCGTATAATTACGACACATAATCCACTAATAATTACAATAAACTGAACCAGCGTAAACACAAATCTCACCCCGTTTGATGACCAACAGTACAAAGTCGAGAGGATGAGAACCTCTTCACGTCAACGAACACTACAAATGAATCTCCCGAAGTCTAATTTCAAACAAAGCAACATTTACATAGAACATACACAGACATCTATAACACCTGGAAAAGAAAGACATATGACACAAACATTGGCTGTATTCTTGTATTAACACGTAGCTGTGCGACTGGTAATCCTCTTGTGCCCTGGGACTCGAACTGGTGGCCTCGATTTCACCACCAGTAGGGAATCCTGGAAATCCTAGCTATCGCCTCCATAGGGGTAATAATTAGTTATTCTGACATTAATTTAATCATGCCTTGTCACTAAAATACGGAAACCAAATAGAAACATATCTCCTACAAAAAGCTGAAATTGTGTGTAGAAACCCGTCATCTTATACAACACTGAGATTTCTATTCGCTTGACGGTCCCTTCAAAAACTCCCCTTCGCTCCAGGCCTAGCGGACAGCCATAAATCTTAGTCTAGCCGCGCCCACGACACAAGGAAGGAACTTTATGTCAAACCAAGTTTCCCTACAAATAAATACATTCTCAATGCATCTTCTGCGGCTAATTATTTCTATTTTGTTTTACGTTGCACCAACACAGATAGGTCTTATGGCGACGATGGAATATGAAAGCCTAGGAATGGGAAGGAAGCGGCCGTGGCCTTAATTAAGGTACAGCCCCAGCATTTACCTGGCGTGAAAATGAGAAACCACAGAAAACCATCTTCAGGGCTGACAAAATTGGGATTCGAACTCACTATCTCCCGGATGTAAGCTCATAGCAGCTTCTAACCGCACGGCCAACTCGCCCCGTACTAATTATTTCAACACAATAACACTGAAGCATCACTCTCAATGCTCAAATCAGCTCGTGCGTTCATTACACTCTTTAAATATCTCAAAATATCATGCCCCTATACCATTTTAATTCATCTCATATTCTCAGAAGGCCGGAGTTCAGACACAGCTCCTTGCATCAGAGATTTAACCACGGTTTCCTCTTTCTCGCAAGCTAAAATCACCATTACCTCGAACAAAGACATGTGATCGGAAAATGAATTTACTTTAAATAAAGTAAAGTATATAATCTCAAATACGAAATAAACATGGGCCTAGCTACATTTTGGGAGGACGAACTTTCGAATCTGGGCACGTCGTTTTCTTCACACACAGGTTATACAGCTATTTATTACTCTAACATGCAATCTACACCACAAAATTTAAGATTATGAATAGAGTGCCTTTTCTATCCCCACATTTAAGATACAGTCAACAGGCAGTGGCGAAGACCCTGTCGTCATGCTATCCTGACTCATATTGAATAATTAACTTAGAGGAAGACTACTACTTTAAACTAATACCAGTGTTAAGAAATTTTCCCCCTTTCTAAAGCACTCTTGACCACAAATTAAACAAACACATGCTCATGCAGTTAAATAAATCGGACTAAAGTGCTTGAAATTAGCCTCACACTTTTCCTTCCCACATAATCTAAAATTTAAAAAATTTAATCCTACTGACCATTCCAAGCTAATCTAATCTAACAATTTAATATTTATCAAATTATTCTAATCCTATCCTATCATTCTCTACCTATTTAAAATAAAGAATATTCGCATTCCAAAAATCGTAAAAATCATACTCAACATTGTGTCGGGTCGCCCATCGTTCGAACCTCGGAAGGCTCGCAGCGTTAGTCTACTCCATGTTGCAGCTCTGGTAGGCCATGGGTTCCAAATGTCCCTCGTTGATTCTTGAAGTATCCATGGTCCTTGAATTCACGAGCACTGGAACAATACTAATCACACCACGTTCACAGAGACTCCTCCACACGTCACAGTTATATTTACTCGAGACTGGCAATTCAATAATTGCTTTCGCTCTCTGGCAAAAGCATTTATACTTTAATCAGACAAAGTTAGTACACAGCAAACACTGTTACGACACTGTTACAGTTTAAGAAATTTTAAAAGAGTGTGATATTGGATTCCTATGTTCAAACCCTGCCTCAGATATCTGATTTTCTTCACGCAAAGACTATCACTTCGTAATTTTTCAGTACAGTTTAAACTTAAAATTCTATTCCCATTGTTTTTCATGGAATTTCCTCCTTCGATACCCGCGTGTTTACCCACACGGTTTCACAGTTTATTCACGCACACACCGCGGGCTCCTTCTCTATTACAAGGCATTGTCTAGAGAGTAGTATTTCTCACGTGATATTCGGCACGATGCAGCGTCATGATCTCGCGATGCGAATGTACGGCACTACCGTTTATTCGAAGTTTGCACTGTTAATGTGCTATAAATGTATGCAATTACCACACTTCCGTTTATTTGCACGGTTTTACGCACAAACAAAGGAAAGTGCGACCACAGAACGGCCGTGTGGCTACTTCAAAGACTTGGCGATGACTATCTTTCCACCCTCACAGGCGGAAGCTTATATGGTTTCACCCAGGGTGGGAGGTGAACAGAGAGCAGGTCGCTACTCCAATTTCTAGATCTCAAGATATACAAGGTCTACGGTAATAGCGATGCGACAGATTGTGTGACCCAACAATCACTATTACTTGCTGAGGTGCGGAACACAAACCGAACAGTAGTTCAATTATAATTTGCCATCAATACCAGGCCTCCAGCGGGGAATCCCTATTGGCGGTCTTAGTTCACAGCTAGCGTGGGTACGCTCCGGTCGATTGCAAAACTGCTTGGTGGCGTAATTTCATAAATAATGCTATATTAACCTGATTTATAATTTTGCCAAGGACCAAATATTCTCGATTTTACTTTGACGTGTGTTTTATGTATAAGTTAGGTGACGTTTTACCAAGTATGCTTCCAAAATCACCTTCTCACGTTGGCTCTACTGTGATCCGGCATTTGTTTTGTTTTAGGGGCGGAGTTAGCTAGATATATTTTTCTTCCTTGTCTTTCCTCATCGTGCGCTCTCGCTTTGGGGGTTCCTTCAGCTACGAAACGCCTGAATTCGGCACCAGCCAGTCGGGGATGTTCCGCAATATGATGCTACTTAGCTTGCTTATGAACAAATAAGCTCGAAGCATGTATACTTCCCATATATTAATTCCATAATAAATATTCATAGTGCCGATAGGGTCACAATATCTTGTATCTCACCAGTGTGGGAGTGGTTCGTATTTTGGTCAGTGACTTCTTCTTCTTCTACTACCGCTTTTCCCACACTGATGTCGTTGCGCATACGAACTGTGTCACACATTCCGATCGCTATTGCGTGTTTCGAATTCTGTCCAATGACTATCTTCTTTTTTTTAAAAGCTGTGTTCGCACTGTTTCGGGTACCACGTAAACATGGAAGACCATGAACAGAAATCATACGTTCCTGAAGATTCAAATCACCATCTGAGAAACTTTTCCATCAGTTTAGACGTTCTCTTGTCCCCAGGAGTTCGCACATTGGCAATCAGACCTTCAATTAGGGAACATCGAAGTTTTAGTTGACAAACTATAGCAAGCGAGTTGTAATTCTGTGAGCAAACACTAGAGCGTACTCCGAAGTTATCCTGCTTTTCTGCCTGGACAGATATGGTGAAATACTTTTATTCCTGTAACGGTACTCAAAATCCACCTACTTTTCACTGGAATGAAACAGAGTATTTGGGCACAAGAAATGATCTCATCATTCATGTACAAGTTAAAATCGAAAAATCCTACTCTTTTGATACCCTAAATAGTTCAGGATAACAAGGTTCAAGATTTGGGCAAAGAAGTTCGGGCAAAATAATAGCACCGAGCGAGTTGGCCGTGCGGTTAGGGCGCGCAGCTGTGAGCTTGCGTTCGGGAGATAGTGGGTTCGAACTCCACTGTCGGAAGCTCTGAAGATGGTTTTACGTGGTTTCCCATTTCCACTCAAGACAAATGCTGAGACCCTGCCTTAATTAAGGCCACGGCCCCTTTCTTCCCTCTCTTAACCCTTTCCTACCCCATCGTCGACTTATGACCTTTCTGTGTTGGTGCGACGTAAAATAATTTATTATTATTATTATTATTATTATTATTATTATTATTATTATTATTATTATTATTATTATTATTATAGCAAGGGCAGTGCACCACAGGATAATAAAATCTGACCTTGGGGAAGCCACGTGGATTCGCTATCATTGTAGCGGCCTTCGGACCCTGGGTTCAATTCCCGTTCCCATCGGGTGACGGACTTCAACCGTATTTAGTCAAATTTTCTGACTCGGTAACTGAGTGCTATATAAAAGCAATTACATGCGTAATTAACAAGAAACTAAGCTGAAGGATACAGAAGACTGTGAGCGATATTTCGTAGACACAAAATGTTAACCACGCGGAAGAGAAAGATATATATAGCCTACTTTGTAAATGACAGAATTGGCTTGACTGTTACAGAGGATAAAACGTTGGCTTTCTGAATGTATTCGATCCGGGCTCAGTCCTGTGTTATTTGAAGGTGCTCGAAAAAGGTCTGCTTCGTACTGGTAAATGTACCAAATCGTAAAATAATTCCAACGGGCAAAATTTGCAGAAACTCATCGTCTTCGAAAATCGTAAAAGTAGTTGAAGGTTCTGATTCGCCCTGCCAATAAAATAAATAAACTGTAAATGAGTGTTCGGTTTGTCTGGAAGGACGTGGGTTCGGTTCGCAACAAGTAATTCAGAAACAAGATTTCCTTTTTTGGAAAGTGGCCCCTATTGGCCCGTATGAGGCCTCTGCAGATGGTGGAAGTACAACTGGGCAATCTTCCACTATTAACACTAATCAAGAGGAAAATTGAATAAGTCTGACACTTCGAAGAATGAAGGTATCGGCAAAAAGAAAGACAAGGGCCATGAAAGGCATGAAAATGAAAGTTTCCCTAGACCTCGAAAACCCACACCGTCGGGATCGGAAGAGAACAAGAGTTGGCCAAGGGAGGCCGGACAGGAAAGATGAAAGTGAGGAACCTAACACCAGTAAGTTGAATCGATGCCAGACTCAGCTAGGAGAACCGTGGTCGCCAACCCACAGGAGGGCGCCGAGTTGAGAACCGCTGGTCCACCTCTTACAACAGGCAGACGATACCGTGGATGTTAAACCTGAATCCTCCCTGTTAACATGTGAGGCCAATGCCCGTCCTGTTACACCAGCTAATACATAAGAGGTCATGAACTTCGACCCGAAGTAAACAAAAAACAGTCAACTTAAACTACAAGGTTTAAGATGCGACTAAAATCCCAGTCGCAACAAATTAGTTAAAATTAATGTTTGTTTAAACTTATTCACAGTCAACGGGTAGTTTTTTACGAGCTGTGTTTATAGGTCATGTATACAAGAAGAACTCAAGTCGGTCATTATTGAGGGCAACGAATACTGCACGATATCTCACCTACAATTTAACCACAATACTGTTCTTTCTGTTCTGCACTCCACAGAAATACATTCATGTTTGAAGACGTGCTTTGTAGTTTAGAAATCAATTCAACTGAGTTATGTCAAACCACCCAATGATAACACGACATCGGCTGTCAAACTAAAAGGGTCCTAGTAAATGAGAGGACGCATGCGTCTCTGATTCCAGTGTATAGGACTCACACCAGGACTTGTTGATACAAGAAATGGTAAATATCTGAAGGAAAAAAGCACGATTTGTTCTGGGTGATTTCCGACAAAACAGAAGTGTTACAAATATGTTGCACACTTAGGGCTGGGAAGACTTTTGAGTAAGGAGACGAGCTGCTCGACTAAGCGGTTTGTTCCGAACAGTAAGTGGATATGTGGCGTGAAATGGTATAAGTAGAAAAATACGCTTAAGTGGAGCTTTCAAAGGCAGGAAAGAATGAAGGTAAAGTTGGAATTCAAGAGAATGAATTGGGGCAAATATTTATAGGACGAGGTATCAGGGATTGGAATAATTTAAGAAGGGAAACATACATTAAATAACCAAACCAAACCACACCACACCCCATGACATAGCGCCCCGAAGGGCCATGGCCTACCAAACGACCTCTGCTCAGCCCGAAGGCCTGCATATTAGGAGGTGTCGTATAGTCAGCACGATGAATCCTCTCGGCCGTTATTCTTGGCTTTCTAGACCGGGGCCGCTATCTCACTGTCAGATAGCTCTTCAATTGTAATCACGTAGGCTGAGTGGACCTCGAACCAGCCCTGAGATCCAGGTAAAAATCCCTGACCTGAAAGGCAATCGAACGCGGGGCCTCCGGGTAAGAAGCAGGGACGTTATCCCTATACATCAGCGCCGGCATAATAAATTTCCAAGTTCATTGAAATCATCTACGAAACGACTAGGTAGCCTATGCTGTTAATAGGGAATCGGCCACCTGGGCGACAGATCTAAATGCAGATGATTGATTGATTGATTGATTGATTGATTGATTGATTGATTGATTGATTGATTGATTGATTGATTGATTGATTGATTGATTGATTGATTGATTGATTGATTGATTCCTTTCGGTACTATGTCGATTTCGATGTTGCATTTCGACCAATAGACTATGCCGCTAGTCAAAGTTCTTGCCGGGTTGAGTGGCTTAGACAGATGAAAGTTGTCCTTCCAAGCCCAAGTTAGCGGGTTTTATCCCGGCTAAGTCCAGTGCTATTTGAAGGTGCTCACCAAACTCTTGTTGGTAAAGTTATCGCACGCAAAAGTACTCTTGCGTGAAAAAGTTCAGGCACCTCCAAGTCTACGAAAAATAAATAAGGGTGGCATAAAAGTATTATTATTATTATTATTACTTTTTATTATTATTATTATTATTATTATTATTATTATTATTATTATTATTATTATTATTATTATTATTATTATTATTATTATTATTATTATTATTATTATACCGAGAGTTACACCCCAACACCGCGCATTCAAATTCAGCGCTTAAAGAACTCCTCTATTGGTAAAACAGTGAAACTGCAACTACACCTACTTGGAACTTTAATCACAAGATGTCACCACTAAAATATTATGATATTTTATATTATGAAGTTGCCTAACCTGAGTGAATTTCTCAGTGTTTTATTTTCCATTCATCAAGAAGTTTGGACATTCTCCCACAGATGACACTACAAAAAACTATGATCATGCACCCTGGTGCGAGGTATAAGAATTTATAATTCAAATAAATTTTGTATTCATAAGTTTTTTATTGATTGATGTTCATTTATTTTTGGGTTGGCAATATTTACTTTTTATTTCCGCCAGTTTTGAATCTAGCCAATTCCTAATCTCTGTAATTAATTTTCCACCTATCACAGGCTTCTTCTTCGATTCTGAGTGTAACTTTAAAATTAAGCAATAAACTTGAGAGGGTGTGGCTAGTTTAATCATGAATGGTCTCGAACCTTCCCTGAGGGTTTATAAACTGCGGATTTTCACGTTTCTTGGCCAATTGATCGACATCTTCTGAGTGTGTGTGTTAAGCTTGAGGCGGGCGGCCTTTTCGTCGGCAGCTAGAACTGCTAACAGGTATGGCCACATAATTCCATCTTTCTTGTTGTCGCTGCCGTCGCAGATTATTTCCAAGGGGAAGGTCCAATTCTTTAACTATGTAACCTACGTTTATTAAACGTAACTTCTGCTGACTAATGTAAAAAGTTTCATAAAATCTTTGACTGTAAATCGGGGATAGAGAGTGATGTACCCTCTCGAGCTCCCCTTCATCTTGGTTTGAGGTGACTATGTTTCATAACTGCTTTTTATTCTGTAACGTGGTAATGTTATTTCTGTACGAGTCACCTCAGTAGTTTGGGAATAGCCCCTGTTTCATCGGCCTAGAGCCCTTTAGGCTTTTAGTGTTTATTACCTTGGAGTGCAGGGTACGCCTCCATTCACTTTGTGTTTGGGCCAGTTATTTAACCTGTTCCTTTTCTATGAAGGCCCCCGTAGGTTGGGTATTAAATACACCTGTATAAATCAGTTATCATATCGCAAGTTGTGCCTTGAGAGGCCAGTATTTGTAAGTTGATGTTGCCTTAAGTAGGCAGTAAGAAACTGAGAGCCTGTTAGCTCTTGTTCAAATTTTGTAATTGTAGAGTGCCTTTGGAAGGCTAGATGTTTTCTTTTGGGAGCAAGTGCTCCATGAATTAGGGGGTTTCTGCCCTTGAGTAAATTTGTGCTCTTTGTAAATTTGAGCTGAGAGCTCAAGAATCGTAAAACGAGCGGCTTGAAGCCCAGGACTTGTAGAATTCACTATATTGTATTTTCCTTGCCTTGTTGCTAAATTGCTAATTGTACCTGTTACGTCGTTAGCTGTTGATTTTTGAAATTCTAAAGAAATATAACCTTTGTTAAAGTTTTAAATTAACTTTGATACCGTAGTTAGACCCATTCACCCCAGCACCTTCTTTCACCTCTTTCTGCTCCACGGGTACCCCCGTAATAATCTTTATTACTATTATTATTATTATTATTATTATTATTATTATTATTATTATTATTATTATTATTATTATTATTATTATTATTATTATTATTATTTCGGCCTTCTTTAGACTCCGAGATAATAACTTAAGTATGATGTTAGTCTTTTCTAGGCTCCAGTGAAGTCTTTCTTTCTTTCTTTCTTTCTTTCTTAATAATTTTACACTCTAGGGTTGTTTTCCCCTCAGACGCAGCGAGGGGTCTCACCTTTATTAAATCAAGGGCAATGAGAGCGTAAGACATTTGATCGAGGGATACAACTACGGAGGAGGACCAGTACCTCGCCAGGCTGTCTCACCTGCTATGCCGAACAGTGGCCTTGAGGGGGACGAGAAAATTGGAAAGGGTAGACAAGGAAGAGGGAAGGAAGCGGCCGTGGCCTTAAGTTATGTACGGTCCCAACATTTGCCTGGAGAAGAAGTGGGAAACCACGAAGAACGACTTCGAGGATGACTGAAGTGGGAATCGAACCCCTCTAGTCAGCTGACCTTTCGAGGCTGAGTGGACCCCGTTCCAGCTTTTGTACCACTTTTCAAATTTCGTAGCAGAACCGTGAATTGAACCCGGAACTTCGGCGATGGCAGCTAATCACACTAAACACTACACCATGGAGGCGGGCCACATTAATACCTTTTCAAATTCGAAGTAGACAGATCACCTAAAATACTTAATATCTAAAAAGAAATACATGAACATGAAAGAAATTAAGAATTATTTGTGGTTTTTGTTGTTCTTGTTGTTGTTTGAGTCATCAGTCCATAGACTGGCTTGATGCAGCCCTCCATGCCACCCTATCCTGTGCTAATCTCTTCATTTCTACCTAACTACGGCATCGTATATCTGCTCTAATCTGCTTGTCATATGAACCTTGGTCTACCCCTAGCGTTATTATCACATACACTTCGCTCAAAAAACAACTGAACAAATCCTGGGTGTCTTAAGATGTGTCCTATCATTATATATATTCTTAGGGTCAAATTTAGCCCAATCGATCTCCTCACACCAATTCGATTCAGTATCTATTCATTCGTGATTCAATCGCCAACGGCCGTAGCCGTGTTGAAACACCGGATCCCGTGAGATCTCCGAAGTTAAGCAACATTGGGCGTGGTCAGGAGTTGGATGGGTTGCCACGCGCTGTTGGTGGGGGGGTAAGGGAATGGAGGAGCGGAAAGGAACTGGCCACCCTACCGCACGTAAACTCCGGCTCAGGAACACCTCTGGGGAGGTTCGGACCTGCCTTCGGGCAGAAAAACCCTTACCTTACCTTCTTTCTGAGCTAGTTATCGTTCCATACTATGCCATTCTCCAGACGAAAGTTTTCAAAAACCACCTTTCTAATTTCTATATCAATGTTCGAAGTGAGCAAATTTCTTTTTTATTTAGGAGAAGCCTTCCTTGTTTGTCCTAATCTGCATTTTATGTCCTTCTTACTTTTGCCATCGTCAGTTATTGTACTACCCAAGTAACAATGTACAACTACTTGCTTTAAGACTTCGTTTCCGAATCTAATATTTCCTGCACCACCTGACTTCGTATCTATTAGTATTTAGTCTTAAATCGACACACCTGTAAAAAGAAAGACAAACAGGGAAAATAAAGCAGGAAATACAGTATATTTGATATGAGAGGAAGTATAGCAATCAGTATTAAGGCACATTAAATTTTACTTAAGTATAGACTCCAGTAATGACAATATTTTTTTGCAGTTTTCATAACATTATGTTTATTGAACTGACATAAGAATAAGCGGTAATTGGTGTCCCAATGACAATCATTTTTGTGGTAGACAGTGGCTTTGGATTTGACAGTTGTCTTAGTAAATATCAGAATGTTTGATCTGTGAAAATAAATTAATTGCGATGTTAGCCTTTGCGAGGCTCCAGTAAAGTCATGAGTAGATTCGGCGCTGTCCATTCATAAAACACGTGCGCAGCTCCTAAGTGGGTCACGTTACATTCCGCAGGTGCCAGTGGTCCACTTGCGGCTGCCATCCCCCACATCGTTCAGTTTACCAACGCACTTCTCGAAATATTCCTCTAGAATGGGGTCTTGTGTCACTTTTAAGAGACTCGTGGTGTGAGAAAATTACTTTAGAGAATAGAGTCGAAGAGTTTTATGCGTGGTCATATCGCATGCAGTGATAAGTGTGAAGCCACCTGGGCACGGTCTATGAAGGCCCATGAAGGTGTGGAAGGTAAAGGCTTCCAATATTCATAACCTTAGCACTAATAAGAAAGAAGAGGTGGAAAGATGCTGATAATTATGTAGATGAGAATTTTTTTTAATTTTTTCATTTTTTGTTAAGAAGGAAGCCATACTTTCCAATGTCAACTTAGTAAAATGTAACATAAAATCTTTCAGGTCTGTCAAACACACAAAAAATGTCAATATAAACTATAACACTGTAAACATATCTGTAAAGAACACATCATTATACAAAGATGACATGTTTCGTTCTACAAGAACATTCTAGATTCTATCAAATCACTTGAATCATGCGTATATGAGTACAGTATTTTTTAAGTTACGTAAACTTGTCAACGATAGAGACTTAGGTGATAATATGAACAAATAATGATTTTATAAGTATTAACATAACAAAAGCCAGCCCCATGGTGTAGGGGTAGCGTGCCTGCCTCTTACCCGGAGGCCCCGGGTTCGATTCCCGGCGAGGTCAGGGATTTTTACCTAGACTTGAGGGCTGGTTCGAGGTCCACTCAGCCTAAGTGATTAGAATTGAGGAGCTATCTGACGGTGAGATAGCGGCCCCGGTCTAGAAAGCCAAGAATACCGACCGAGAGGACTCGTCGTGCTGACCACAGGACACCTCGCAATCTGCAGGCCTTGGGGATGAGCAGCGGTTGCTTGGTAGGCCAAGACCCTTCAAGGGCAGTAGAGCCATGGGGGAGGAGCTGTAAATAAGCTCACCAGACACAAAATTAGTTATCCTAGTGCGCACGCACGCCCAACCCCATGGCAGTAGCGATCAGCGAGACAAGGATGTTCCAAGCGGTCAGTGTACGTCACCATGGGAACAATACATGTAAGGATGTGTCAGAGTGGCAAGAAGGGGCAATCGTGTTTGGCCGTGCCGTGAAGTTGCTGGATTTGTTAGTGTTTTGCAGTGGATTGTTCATCGTGTCTACAAGCAGTGGTGTACAACACGTGGCCATGAAACACGACGTCAAAAAGATCCTGACTGAGAGGTACCGGAGACGCGTTTCACACGGCTTGTGAAACAAAACCGCTTTCAAACCCGCGCGCAATTGCTGCAGTCAGAGCATGAAGGTCCATCCCCACTTGTTAGTGAGAGAACATTTGGAGTCGGTCACCTCGCAAGAGGCCATTGCTCACACAGGCGCATAAAGCTGCACGTCTTCAGTAGTTGGCTGTATTCCAATGACGCAGATCATCGAGTGCACCGAAGGCCAAATTAAACATTTCAACCTAGATGTGTGCAAGGTCAGGTTCAAGCCGGAGGTGGGTCTGTGATGTTTTGGGGCTGTTTTTCTTATCATGGATTATGCCCGTTCGCTGAGGTGACCACTAACATGAACCAGCATGTTTATTTAAACATTCTGGATGATCAGGTGTTGCCTTTCAGTCAACATCTGCATGATGAGTATGCTATTGATATCCCGACTTTTCAAGATGACAACAGCAAAGTCCATCGGGCTGGGCGCATATGTGACTGGTTTTATGAACACTCCCACCCCACGAACCTATTACATCACGATTGGCCTGCAAGATCACCTGACTTGAACCCCATTGAAAATCTGCTGGTCGTGTTGAAACAGCGGGTAAAACACCCGACATTAGCATCCCCGCACTTTGGTGGAATTGCGCGATCATATTCTCAGCGAGTGGCTTAACCTGGATGCGACATACCTGCACCACCTGGTGGACTCTCTTCCTAACCGAATCCAGGCGTTTATCAAGTCCAGAGGCCCACTTATACGGTACTAATTGATGCTTGTAATTATTTCTTCAGAAGTGACGAATTTTTTGTCCGATGAAGTTATATTCTATAGTGAAAGGAAATTTACTCAACTCTGCACTGTTAATGTCATAGAATATGGCAAGATGTTGAAAATATTTATAATAGCTTTGCTTCCAGCAAATTAAACGTTTGAAATATGGCTCAATCGTCAAAATTGCCGCAGTGTGTTGCCATAGCGAATCTCAGAAAGGAGCAGTGTACAGAGGATTTTATAATAAGTGCTGCGTGTTAAATGTCATTCTTATGTGTTAGTGTAGTGGGTTCATAATTTAAAATTATTTAAAATTATGGAGGAGTGTATGCGGAGAAAGAGTGGCCAGGTGCTCAGAAGGAAGGGGTGTTAGACAGTGGTAAATTTATTTTTATACTTGAAAAAAAAAAAAAAAAGAAAAGGAACATCCGGAACGACGTGTGAGTTGGGTAGTAAATGAGGCCGCGCCAAGGCAAGTGCTGGGCTGTTACGTCATTAAGGCCGCGGTCGCTTCCTTCTCAATCCTAGCCACTTCCTACCCTTTCTTCTCCGGAAACCTTCAGTCTGTGTTTTTTTTTAAATTATTATTACAATTTACTTTACGTCGCACCGACACAGACAGGTGTTATGGCGACTTTGGGATATAAAAAGGCCTAGGAGACGGAAGGAAGCGGCCGTGGCCTTAATTAAGTTACAGCCCCAGCATTTCCCTGGTGTGAAAATGGGAAACCACGGAAAAAACTTCAGGGCTGCCGACAGTGGGGTTCGAACACACTATCTCCCGGATGCATACTCACAGCTGCGCGCCCCTAACTGCACGGTCAACTCACCCGGTCTTCAGTCTGTTAGTGCGACGTTACACCGCTAGCAAAAATAAATACCGCGTCAGTTTTAAGAGTTTCGAGGTCCACTATTTTTAAATAAGAACGAGAGGCACCGAAGGGTCGCTGAGAAGTCCCACAAAAAAAGTGGGGAAGATGAAAGGTAGTTCACGATAATACTAGGCAGGTTAAATACGATAAGGTTCACGAGTTCTACTGAGGTGCCAAATCTGAACACGGTTGTGGCTTCTGCAAACAATAACCCAAACTGCCAAATTTTAGTAGATCTACGGTATATTGCATGTTCTCAGTGAAATCAATCAATAAATCAATCAATCAATACTGATCTGCATTTAGGGCAGTCTCCCAGGTGGCAGATTCCCTATCTGTTGTTTTCCTAGCCTTTTCCTAAATGATTTCAAAGAAATTGGAAATTTATTGAACATCTCCCTGGTAAGTTATTACAATCCCTAACTCCCCTTACTATAAATGAATATTTGCCCCAGTTTGTCGTCTTGAATTCCAACTTTATCTTCATATTGTGAACTTTCCTACTTTTAACCGCCACTCAAACTTATTCGTCTACTAATGTCATTTCAAGCCATCTCTCCGCTGACAGCTCGGAACGTACCACTTAGTCGAGCAGCTCTTCTTCTTTCTCTCAATCCTTCGCAGCCCAAACTTTGCAACATT
Source organism: Anabrus simplex (assembly GCF_040414725.1). Taxonomy (NCBI): domain Eukaryota; kingdom Metazoa; phylum Arthropoda; class Insecta; order Orthoptera; family Tettigoniidae; genus Anabrus; species Anabrus simplex. Next base: position 42,735,509 of record NC_090265.1, read on the forward strand.
TTTGTAACGCTACTCTTTTGTCGGAATCACCCAGAACAAATCGAGCTGATTTTCTTTGGATTTTTTCCAGTTCTTGAATCAGGTAATCCTGGTGAGGGTCCCATACACTGGAACCATACTCTAGTTGGGGTCTTACTAGAGACTTATATGCCCTCTCCTTTACATCCTTACTACAACTCCTAAACACCCTCATAACTATGTGCAGAGATCTGTACCCTTTATTTACAATCCCATTTATCTGATTACCCCAATGAAGATCTTTATATTAACACCTGGATACCTACAATGTTCCCCAAAAGGAACTTTCACCCCCTCAACGCAGTATTTAAAACTGAGATGTCTTTTTCTATTTGTGAAACTCACAACCTGACTTTTAACCCCGTTTATCAACATACCATTGCCTGCTGTCCATCTCACAACGTTTTCAAGATCACATTGCAGTTGCTCACAATCTTGTAACTTATTTATTACTCTACAGAGAATAACATCATCCGCAAAAAGCTTTACCTCTGATTCCACTTCTTTACACATATAATTTATATATATAAGAAAACATAAAGGTCCGATAACACTACCTTGAGGAATTCCCCTCTTAATTATTACAGGGTCAGATAAAGCTTCACCTACTCTCTCTCAGATCTATTTTCTATAAATATAGCAACCCATTCAGTTACTCTTTTGTCTAGTCCAATTGCACTCATTTTTGCCAATAGTCTCCCATGATCCACCCTATCAATGCTTTAGACAGGTCAATCGCGATACAGTCCATTTGACCACGACAGACGAGGAAATAGAGCAATCAAAGTGTGAAGGCTTTCACGGCCGGTGTCATTATAATAAAAATCTTCCGGGCTATTATGCCGTGGTCCACTCTTCTCATTCCGTCCAGACGTTTCGACTACTGCTGGAGTAGTCATCTTCTGTGCCAGGTGCTCTCTCCTGTTTCCCGCTGGCGACTGGCGGGCAGATAGAGCAATGTTAATATAGAGAGAAGGTATTGCTTTCCGCGTCTGTGGTGTAGTGGTTAGTGTGATTAGCTGCCACCCCCAGTGATCCGGGTTCGATTCCCGGCTTGGCCACGAAATTTTTTGAAAAGTGGTACGAGGGCTGGAACGGGGTCCACTCAGCCTTGGGAGATTAACTGAGTAGAGGGAGGTCCGATTACCACCTCAGCCATCCTCGAAGTGCTTTTCCGTGGTTTTCCACTTCTCCTCCAGGCAAATGCCGGGATTGTACCTAACTTAAGGCCAAGGCCGCTTCGATCCTTCTTCCTTGTCTATCCCTTCCGATCTTCCCATCTCATCCACAAGGCCTCTGTTCAGCATAGCAGGTGACGTCACCTGGGCGAGGTATTGGCCCTCGTCTCCAGTTGTATCCCCGACCCAAAGTCTCACGCTTCAGGACAATGCCCCTGAGGTGGTAGAGGTGGGATCCCTCGCTGAGTCCCGGGAAAAAATCCAACCCTGGAGAGTAAACAGATGAAGAAAGAAAGAAAGAAAGATATTGTGTCTTGGCGTAAAATCAGAAATTAAAGATGAAGCGTCACTAAAGATGCAACGTTTGTTAACTTTGACATTACCGAGGCTAATGAATGAATTAAAGAAACAATGACTCCATGACAAGCTATTCTTGTTAACATTTCAATAAGTTAATATGGGAAGGACAGCTGATTCAGAAAGTGATGGAACCAACCAGAGGGAAAAATATCCTGGATGTCGTGCTGATAAAACGAGATGAGCTCTATAGGGAAACTGAAGTAGTAGATGGTATTAGTGATCATGAAGCTGTTTTTGTCGTAGTTCAAAATAAATGTGATAGAAAGGAAGGTCTTAAAAGTAGGACTGTTAGGCAGTACCATATGGCTGATAAAGCAGGCATGAGGCAGTTTCTAGAAAGTAACTATGATCGGTGGAAAACGGTAAATATAAATGTAAACAGACTCTGGGATGGGTTTAAAGAAATTGTTGAGGAATGCGAAAACAGGTTTGTACCTTTAAGGGTGGTAAGGAATGGTAAAGACCCACCTTATTATAATAGAGAAATAAAGATACTAAGAAGGAGGTGCAGACTGGAAAGAAATAGACTTAGAAATGGCTGTGGAAGTAAGGAGAAATTGAAGGAACTTACTAGAAAATTAAATCTAGCAAAGAAGGCAGCTAAGGATAACATGATGGCAAGCATAATTGGCAGGCATACAAATTTTAGTGAAAAATGGAAGGGTATGTATAGGTATTTTAAGGCAGAAACTGGTTCCAAGAAGGACATTCCAGGAATAATTAATGAACAAGGGGAGTGTGTATGTGAGGATCTTCAAAAGGCAGAAGTATTCAGTCAGCAGTATGTAAAAATTGTTGGTTACAAAGATGATGTCGAGATAGAGGAGGAGACTAAGCCCAAAGAAGTAATAAAATTTACATATGATAACAATGACATTTACAATAAGATACAAAAGTTGAAAACTAGAAAAGCGGCTGGAATTGATCAGATTTCTCGGGATATACTAAAGACAATGGGTTGGGATATAGTACCATATCGGAAGTACTTCTTTGATTATTGTTTGGTCGGAGGAGCTATACCAGATGAATGGAGAGTAGCTATAGTAGCCCCTGTGTATAAAGGAAAGGACGATAGACATAAAGCTGAAAATTACAGTCCAGTAAGTTTGACAAGCATTGTATGTAAGCTTTGGGAAGGCATTATTTCTGATTATATTAGACATGTTTGTCAAATTAATAACTGGTTCGATAGAAGGCAGTTCGGTTTTAGGAAAGGTTATTCCACTGAAGCTCAACTTGTAGGATTCCAGCAAGATATAGCAGATATCTTGGATTCTGGAGGTCAAATGGACTGTATCGCGATTGACATGTCTAAAGCATTTGATAGGGTGGATCATGGGAGACTACTTTCAAAAATGAGTGCAATTGAGGACCGTTTTTTCAAAACTCGCTCCTTGCAAAATCATACTTTTTCAGGAGAGACAAAAAACTGGTTAGACAATAGAGTAAAAAGGATACTTTGACAAAGTAGATCTTAAACAGTTTATTTGTTAGTTACAATCTGATATAAGTATAGCCAAAAGCACAAATTTGAATACTTCTTACAAAAAAAGTAGGGGAAAATGTTCGGTTTTTTTCAAAACTCACTCATTGCATAATCCTGTTGAGTAAAAATTTCCTCCACAGCATATATAATACAAATTTAAAAACATAAAATGTCAGAATTTACACACAGACATTATCACAATACTATAAATGAAGAATGGTAGTGGTAATAGTATATACGATACCAGTGTTTCAAAATTTAACAGACATAAAATTAATGAATCTCTGTCTTTATTGACTAGACCTCTTTATTTCTCAATCAGTTTCTCCAACTTCTGTATCCTCCATCATATCACTTACATTCAGCTTGTTCTTGGTATGTTTTCCTTTAAGGACCGCTTCATAGAACTCCTTAGCTTCCCCAGGTATTTGTAAGTATTTCATTAATTTTGCCATATCTTGGCTCGTTTCCTTACTAACGTGATTTACTATTTCCATTTTTGGAGCCAAGTACATTTCTTTGAAGGAAATCTTTCCTTTATTGAGTATTTCTACAATGGTTGATTCACCACTGTATGTGTATCGAACAGCGACTTGTACCTTGAAGTTTTCATGTTTCCTGTATTGAATGATGCGGGTTTTCGTGATGTTGAAAGGTAGTTTCCCTTTCAAAATCTTTTTTGATTTTGCCTTCAGATCATATATGTTCCAATCTTTTTGCAGTATTCAAACTTGTCCGTGATCACTGAGTAGACTATGATACTCCATAGGCGATACAATATCTTCCTTCTCTCTGTATTTTTTCTCTACGTTCCCGAACACTCGATCTGGCGGCAAAAAGCTATGACCTCGAATGGGAAAATAATGTTCAACTGATGTGAAAACTTAAGACTTTTTGAGGAAACGTGCCACAGATTCTATTAAAATACTAGTCTTATTTTGGGATACACAAGAGTCTGAAAATAGCCGAGTTTTTTAAATATCTAGGCCCTTCATTGCGAAGTGCTCAAGATAGTCTTTTACACCCGAAGCTAATTCATTCGCTCCACGGCCCCCTTCTGTCTCCAACCACGTATAAAAGAAACCTTTACTTTTGTCCAGTCGTTTTTCATTTGTCATGACACAAAGATTATATAACCATGCTTGTCTCAGTAAAATGCTTCCCTTATAGATACTTTAGGAACGGGTTGATTTTGTTGCATGTCAAATATAACATCAACATGACTATCATTCTTTTCTTTAAGTATGAAAAAAAAATTATTAGCGCGTGCTTTGTGTAATTTATAATCAATTCGAGCCTTGTTCCTTACAACGTCATTTTTCGTATCTTAAATTATCAATAAAAGTTCTTTACACGTCGAACATGTATCTGAGTGTGGATTCCCAAAACCTAAATTGAATTTCCGATAGAAAATTTGCTTGTACTTTGAGATTGAACGTTTTGATTTTCCTTCTAAATCTCTTTCTTTGCAGAACTGAATGTACATTTTATTGATATTAAGGTCCGGAGGCAAATGCGCTCGTGTATACTTATTGCGACTATACTGGCTTTATCTACACTTATATTTCAATATGTGACGAATAACTGTGTCCGTAGTTTCCTTACATGTCAGCAAAATATCCAGCAGTCTAGCGACGTTTGCTATAATGAGCGAGTTTTGGTATACCACATATCGTAGTAATGAGCGAGTTTTGGGAAAACGACCCATATTTAGCGGCTTTTTGTGATGACAATAAACAACTTTTGCTAAAACCAGTTTAAGGAAATGAAAGCCAAGTGACCTAACATTCACGTCTCGTATATAACTCAATTCCCCCCGTTTTTGCAATGAGCGAGTTTTGAAAAAACGGTCCTCAATTGGACTAGACAAAAGAGTGACTGAATGGGTTGCTATATTTCTAGAAAATAGATCTCAGAGAATTAGAGTAGGTGAAGCTTTATCTGACCCTGTAATAATTAAGAGGGGAATTCCTCAAGGCAGTATTATCGGACCTTTATGTTTTCTTATATATATAAATGATATGAGTAAAGGAGTGGAATCGGAGGTAAGGCTTTTTGCGGATGATGTTATTCTCTATAGAGTGATAAATAAGTTACAAGATTGTGAGCAACTGCAACGTAACCTCGAAAATGTTGTGAGATGGACAGCAGGCAATGGTATGTTGATAAACGGGGTTAAAAGTCAGGTTGTGAGTTTCACAAATAGGAAAAGTCCTCTCAGTTTTAATTACTGCGTTGATGGGGTGAAAGTTCCTTTTGGGGATCATTGTAAGTATCTAGGTGTTAATATAAGGAAAGATCTTCATTGGGGTAATCACACAAAGGGGATTGTAAATAAGGGGTACAGATCTCTGCACATGGTTATGAGGGTGTTTAGGAGTTGTAGTAAGGATGTAAAGGAGAGTGCATATAAGTCTCTGGTAAGACCCCAACTAGAGTATGGTTCCAGTGTGGAAGGAATCAACCGTCAACCGTGAACTTCAAGGGCAATGTCCTGGAGCGTGAGACATTTGGTTGGGGATATAACTAGGGAAGAGGACCAGTACCTCTGCCAGGCGGCCTCACCTTCTATGCTAGCCCTTCCTTGTCCCATCGCCGCCATAAGACCTATGTAGGGCGACGTAAATAAAATTGTAAAACAAAACAGAAACCAGACTTTTCTTACAGAGAAAAACATATGGATTGTTGAGCACGATCCCGGTTTCTTTACCAGCGTGAACAACATACCGCGGGTGGGAGATGGGAAGTTTGGAAGGGATAGGCAAGAAAGAGGGAAGGAAGCGGCCGTGGTCTTAAGTTAGGTACCATCCCGACATTTGCCTGGAGAAGAAGATGTGGGAAACCACGGAAAACCACTTCGAGGGTGACTGGGGCGGGAATAGAACACCCCTCCCCTCTCCTCTCTACTCAGTTGACCTCCCGAGGCTGAGTGGATCCCGTTCCAGCCCTCGTACCACTTTTCAAATTTCGTGGAAGATCCGGGAATCGAACCCGGGCTTCTGGGGGTGGCAGATTATCACACTATCCACTACACCACTGAGGAGGACATTAGCTTATAAACGTTGATTAAAAAAATTAATTCTGATAAAATATTAAATACGAGAAACATATTATTCAATTCCCTCAATATTTATTTATTTATTTATTTATTTATTTATTTATTTATTTATTTATTTATTTATTTATTTATTTATTTATTTATTTATTTATTTATTTATTTATTTATTTATTTATTTATTTATTTATTTATTTATTTATTTTGGTGACTATACCTGCGAATATAGGCTAATCCCAGTGATAGGCACACAACTTTCGCCAAGTCCATAGAGGCAGGCTGCCCCTGTTATAGCGATACTGTGCGAGCTCCCATGGCGGTTCTGAAGATAGCTCCCTGCCGATAAGCGACTACAATAGTGAAATAAATTGCTTAGAAATTAATGAGAACTGAAGTTGGGATCGTCTGCGTCTCATCAGTCTTGTTCTCATGAGACAAGCACGGCCTCATTCGACACATAAAAAAGGTCAAGGTAGAAAGGTTGTAGCTCAGAACTGAAAGGCGATAAAGCAAACAGTGAGAATCAAATAGCGCAGACCTGCGTCGGCAATAGGGGGCCGCAACATTCCTCGAAAGGTCCTCCATGATTACGGTTACCATATTTCGTTTTCCTCAAACCGGGACACTTTGAATTCTCACACGTAAGGACAGCTTTTTTCCATCACAAGCATTACATTATCGTCAGTTGGAATGTTTAATTTTAAATAAACACTCTTAACTCAACTAATACAAAAAATTATCACCTGGTACCGGTTTCGGGAAGATAAACAAACTTCGTAACTAAGTCGTGTTTCTCGAGTATTTTGCTGTAAAAACATGAGAATTTGTTTACTTTTCTTGACGTAAACCTTTTCTCAGATCCTCAATTCCACAAGTTGCTGTACGTCGCACTGACACAGATAGATCTTATGGCGACGATGGGACAGGAAAGGGCTAGGAGTAGAAAGGAAGCGGCCGTGGCCTTAATTAAGGTACAGCACCAGCATTCGCCTGGTGTGAAAATGGGAAACCACGGAAAACTATCTTCAGGGCTGCCGATAGTGGGGTTCGAACCTACTATCTCCCGAATACTGGATACTGGACGCACTTAAGCGACTGCAGCTATCGAGCTCGGTCGAGAATGAAGCGACCGTGGCCTTAATTAAGGTACAGCCCCAGCATTTGCCTAGCGTGAAAATGGGAAACCACAGAAAACCATCTTCAGGGCTGCTGAGAGTGGGGTTTGAACCCACTATCTCCCGAATACTGGATACTGGCAGCACATAAGCGACTAAAGCTATCGAGCTCGATCCTCGATTCCGAAGGCCTAGTTGGATGTTTAATTAATCAAGTTTCCGGCTTTAGAAAATGGTCCAGAATTAAAACTTGTGTGGCAATAGCTGATTTTTCAACTTCCCCATCAATTATCACTTCACCATGATAACTTCGTAAGATAGCTTCTATGATTACTACCAGCTTCGAGTTTTTAACTAATAGGGGTATCCTCGTCCGGCTCCATAGCTAAATGGTTAGAGTGCTGGCCTTTGGTCACATGGGTCCCGGGTTCGATTCCTGGCAGGGTCGGGAATTTTAACCAAAATTGGTTAATTCCGCTGGCGAGGGCTGGGTGTATGTGTCGTCTGCATGATCATTTCATCCTCATCACGACGCGCATTCAATTCAAAGAACCTGCACCTGGCGAGCCGAACTTGTCTTCGGACACTCCCGGCACTAAAAGCCATACGCCAGTTCATTTCAGGGGTATCTTCACTGTTCTTACAGGGCCAGGTACATTTCTCACTGGAATGAACCTTCCTAAGAACATTTGTGTTTGTTTTGATTTTCTCATATTCCCTGCACGTCAATTTAAGTTTTATTTTCACCAAAAGAACTTCAACATCTATGGGAAGAACATCGACTGTTGTTTGAAGACAATTGAGCACTATATTTGCTGGCAAGACGTAGTGTTTACAGTGGACTATGTCTTCTGGTATGGGCTAGAGAGGTTTGTTACTATCATTGACCCGTCTCACTCTCGTCCTTGGCTTGACAATATGAAAGTGACTGAGGTATGAGCGATGCTAGTAATGTGATTCGTTATACAGTCAGTCCCTGTTATGAATGGTGTGAAAATAACGCTCATAGGGTCGGTTGGTGCATGCATTTCACTGGACTTGGCATACTGATGTGCAATAGCAAATTCTGGCTCGGTGAGGAAAGCAACGGGAAACTACGTCACTTCTCATTTCCCTAGTATGCCTCTTCAGTGACGCATGGGCTATCTATGCTAGATTTTAGTGGAACTGTGAAGGATCAAACCAGCCGTCAGGCTGAATACCGAACATGCATACATGGGCAGCACAGCCAGTACTCAAAAGTTCTATGTCAAATTCATTATTCAGCTGATGACATAAATTTTTCCACCACTTCGCTTCACTCCCACAAAGTTTGTGTTTTCTAAAACGGACATGCTTTGCGAAGCTCATCCATAAACTTAAACTCCGTTTCGGCATTTTTTTTTCTTCGCTAGTGCTGTACGTCGCACCGACACAGATAGGTCTTATGGCGACGATGGGATAGGAAAGGCCTAGGAGTTGGAAGGAAGTGGCCGTGGCCTTAATTAAGATACAGCCCCAGCATATGCCTGGTGTGAAAGTGGGAAAGCACGGAAAACCATCTTCAGGGCTGCCACTATCTCCCGGATGCAAGCTCACAGCTGCGCGCCCCAAAGCGCACGGCCAACTCGCTCGGTTTTCGGCATATTGGAAAGAACGTAAGAACACTAGCACAAGAGAAAAACAACATTCCCCAAACAACAGAGGAAACAATAACCAGCTGGCGGGTTAGGTCTACTTGCGTCATTACATTGATTATGTTTTCCCGTAGCTAAACGTCGTATATGCCTCATTGATGATTAGTACTGCACATGGAACAACACATAATCATATAGATTTTAGCTAGTCAATGTTAAAGGTGAACGTGTTATGAAAATACGTCAGTACCTCAAGATCACTTACAAAGAATGAAACAGTGTGAATTATTTTCGAGCAGCGGTTTCCATAAAAACCGGGACAAAACTATGAACCGGGCGGGACACCGGGACAGATGTCCACAGCAGCACGGACGTATGGTAACCCTATCCATGATTATAGTCAAGGAGGGCTGACTCGCTCTAAGCACTATGCTAGAATTCAGCCCACCATTCAAAAGCAAGTCTGCTTCAAGAATTTTAAATTAACTCGCAGATACCTGCGTCTGGGACATGGATGTTATCCGAGTCATCTACATAGGATCAAGGTATTGGGCACCGCTCACTGCTGGGAAGACCCTGGAGAAATAATCGACTTGAACCACATCCTACTGCCATGAACGAAGTCCTCCCAACAACAGAACCATCTTTACTCCTCTTTAGTCATCCCCTTATCAAACCTAACTCCACAATTATGCGCTATAATTTATCACTATTCATCAGACTGTAGTATTACATTATAAGTTATGATTCATTTTTAACCTCGAAAATCTATAAATGTATGATCTCTCACTGTGTAAATACTGGCCGCATGGTTTTCAGAGGCTGAACGCCATTAGTTTTTTTTAAAATCCATACTTCTAGCCCTTCAGGTGAGCAACTCAATATTGAAAACATCCTAGGGATATGAGCTACGAATTTTAGGTAAATAACATATAATAAAGTATGAGAATATATTCTTTACTTATTCCTAAAAATTACAATCCTTTTCTTAATCATCGTTATCCGGAAGATTAGATTAGCAGTTTACCTTTCCCTACCACTACGAGCGCTAATGTAAGTCAATGCATTGTTTCATTTAAGCACCACTACGAGCGCTAATGTGAGTCTATGCATTGTTTCGCTTAAGCACCACTACGAGCGCTAATGTGAGTCTATGCATTGTTTCACTTAAGCACCACTACGAGCGCTAATGTGACTCAATGCATTGTTTCACTTAAGCACCACTACGAGCGCTAACGTGAGTCAATGCATTGTTTCACTTAAGCACCACTACGAGCGCTAATGTGTGTCAATGCATTGTTTCACTTAAGCACCACTACGAGCGCTAACGTGAGTCAATGCATTGTTTCACTTAAGTAACACTACGAGCGCTAACGTGAGTCAATGCATTGTTTCACTTAAGCACCACTAAGAGCGCTAATGTGAGATAATGCATTGTTTCACTTAAGCACCACTAAGAGCGCTAATGTGAGTCGATGCATTGTTTCACTGAAGCACCACTACGAGCGCTAATGTGAGTCGATGCATTGTTTCACTTAAGCACCACTACGAGCGCTAACGTGAGTCAATGCATTGTTTCACTTAAGCACCACTATGAGCGCTAATGTGAGTCAATGCATTGTTTCACTTAAGCACCACTAAGAGCGCTAATGTGAGTCAATGCATTGTTTCACTTAAGCACCACTACGAGCGCTAATGTGAGTCATTGTTTCACTTAAGCACCACTACGAGCGCTAACGTGAGTCAATGCATTGTTTCACGTGAGTCAATGCATTGTTTCACTTAAGCACCACTAGGAGCGCTAATGTGAGTCAATGCATTGTTTCACTTAAGCACCACTACGAGCGCTAAAGTGACTCAATGCATTGTTTCACTTAAGCACCACTACGAGCGCTCATGTGAGTCATTGTTTCACTTAAGCACCACTACGAGCGCTAATGTGAGTCAATGCATTGTTTCACTTAAGCACCACTACGAGCGCTAATGTGAGTCAATGCATTGTTTCACCTAAGCACCACTACGAGCGCTAACGTGAGTCGATGCATTGTTTCACTTAAGCACCACTACGAGCGCTAATGTGAGTCATTACATTGTTTCACTTAAGCACCACTATGAACGCTAATGTGAGTCAATGCATTGTTTCACTTAAGCACCACTACGAGCGCTAATGTGAGTCATTGCATTGTTTCACTTAAGCACCACTATGAGCGCTAATGTGAGTCATTGCATTGTTTCACTTAAGCACCACTATGAGCGCTAACGTGAGTCAATGCATTGTTTCACTTAAGCACCACTACGAGCGCTAACGTGAGTCATTGCACTGTTTCACTTAAGCCCTTATAACTACATTCGGTGTGGACATTTTTCAAAAAAACCAGAACACGCTTGGTACTGAACCAAGGAATACTTTACAGAAGGAATTATTTAAACAAGTTAATTTGACTAGGTTTTGACTCAAAAAGAAAACGAGTAAAGAAACAAGCGATTTCAGGCTGGAAGTGATTTTCGAAATTTGTTTTTTAGTTTCATAGAACTATCCAAGACTCGCAGTTTGAAACCTTTTCGGGCTCTTTAGCCATTCAACTTTCGGGACAATTGAGGAATTTGCTTAATTTTACGTTTTTCGTAGAATGGGGACCCCTACTTTGTCGGCTAAGAAATGTTTTCAACATTAAAATAGCTTAGAGCTGGAGTCATGTGTAACACAATAGTATGGTGCGATGTTGCCTAGCAACAGTACCTTGAGAGCTGCCTAGGCCGTGAATCTGTATGTCATGGCCATCTATCAATATTTCACATCACGGCTTGCTAGGTAATAATTACGTCACTAATTTTATTAAAATGATCATTTACGATCATTTGGTTTTCCCACAGGCAAATTAAATAACGTTTTTAACTTAAACATTCGTCATCTGTTATAACTTAATCGAACTTCGGAAATAACTCTTCAGTCAGCAGCAGCCTCGTTAGCTTGATCTCCTCTGTGACTAGAGCACGAGCCTCAGCCGAGTTGCCGGTTATCTCATGTGGCGTGTCTGGGCGAGTTGATGATTCAATAGCCGCCTGACCCGATAATGCCATGGTCTCAGCTAGTCTGCGATAAGCTTCCGTACAATTACACGACACGGACACGAAGGTTCTCTGCATCTTGTACCGGGATTCATTGCGACCTATCAGTGCTAACGGAGGGCATTTCCTGTGAGAAAGAGTTTCATGTAGTATGCTGGAATGTTCTGTTTGCGTGTATTTCTCATCGTTACTGTACTATGTAGGGTTGTAGAAAATGAATTCTAACATGGAAATAAAGCGTTTCTGGCCCCATGCCCATATATCATACCAGCTGATGTACCCGAACTTCACTACGGAATTCGCAGAAAGAGTATGTTGGTGGTTTTCCCAACTGAAGTCAACATAGGACATTACAATGACGTCAGTAGGTGTTATTATACTAAATACTCGATCAAATGAAAAACTGCATATTTTCTCACTTTTAACGAACAGTGCCGATCTAACAGTCCAAAGTTCCAGTGCTGGAATGACGAGACTGCAGACAGCCGCGAACAATCCTCTGCCATTATTCTCTTAAATGTGCACACTGCTTATTCTACTCAGTGCCTCAGAGTAGGGATTGAATAGCTGGAATGCTATGATGAACCAGAGTTTTACGTAAAAGTAAAGTATCAGAAATTTTATGAACCAGAGGAAAGGAATGGCAAGTTAAAGACATCTTGTTTTTTTTTCTTCTTGCTAGCTGCTTTAAGTCGCACCGACATAGACAGGTCTTATGGCGATGAAGGGATAGGGAAGGTCTAGGACTGGGAAAGAAGCCGCTGTGGCCTTAATTAAGGTACAGCCCCAGCACTTTCCTGCTGTGAAAATGGGAAACCACGGAAAAACATTTTCAGGGCTGCCGACAGTGGGGTTCGAACCCACTATCTCCCAGATGCAAGTTCACCGCTGCGTGCCCCTAACCGCACGGCCAACTCACCCGGTGGAGAGAGATCTAACTCCCCAGCTACTTCTCCCCAATATTCAGGCAGGCTGATATACTCGGTACGCAGCATTAATCCCATCTACCGGAGATGAGTGGCAGCAGAAGGCACAAAGCACATCAGAATAAACAATCGTCAATGTAATGTTATTGTTGATCAATTTTAAGAGCTTTCTATATTGTAGGCCTTCACATTTAGTTTTATTCCGACTCTGTGATATTAGGGCATCTTATAAAATAATTTATAGCATAGACTGTAGTTCCTTATTCCCCGACTCTACATACTGATTTTCATTAAACTCTGTTTACCCATTTTCTCGTGACTCGGCGCTGATATGGACATAGCAACAAAAGTCCAAATTCATGAATATCTCTGTTATCATAGTCGGTACGTTAAAGATGTATAAGATATAAATGATCGGAAATTTAATTTTATATAACTTTAGTTACGTAGTATTTATCGATAGACCACTAATAACATAAATATTTGAGAATTAAATTAAGGCCTTCCCCTAAACTACCATTTCACTCAGCGTGAATAAAATTATTTATGCCCTAGATTGTAGCGACTTATTCGCCGACTTTACATACCGATTTTCATTAAATTCTCTTCAGCCGTTTTCTCGCGATGCACATACATACATACATTTACTTCCACACAATTAATTTTCCCGTATTCGGTTCTTTCTTTCTTTCTTTCTTTCTTTCTTTCTTAATCTGTTTACCCTCCTGAATTGGCTTTTCCCTCGGACTCAGCGAGGGATCCCACCTCTACCGCCTCAAGGGCAGTGTTCTGGAGCTTCAGACTCTAGATCGGGGGATACAACTGGAGAGGATGACCAGTACCTCACCCAGGCGGCCTCACCTGCTATGCTGAACAGGGGCCTTGGTGGGGGGATGGGAAGACTGGGAGGGATAGACAAGGAAGAGGGAAGGAAGCGGCCGTGGCCTTAAGTTAGGTACCGTCCCGGCATTTGGCTGGAGGAGAAGTGAGAAACCACAGAAAACCATTTCCAGGATGGCTGAGATGGGAATCCAACCCACCTCTACTCAGTTGACCTCCGGAGGCTGAGTGGACCCCGTTCCAGGCCTCGTACCACTTTTCAAATTTCGTGGCTGAGCCGGGAATCAACTCCGGGCCTCCGGAGGTGGCAGCTAATCACACTAACCACTACACCACAGAGGCGGACCCCGTATTCGGTACTCTTTGCAATCATGGCCAACTCCAAACGCTGCGGGAAGATTTTGAAGAATAAAATAAATATTTATTTATTTTAAATACTGGTATTTATTTTATCTCATAAGTCTCTACAGAGTTCTCCTCCACATTCGACAGGCATTACATATGAAGTGAATAAATGAATGACTGCATGATTAATTAATGAATGACTAAATTGTATTCATGCATGCATGAAACTAAAAGTCTTCTCTCCCAATCACGGATAACCACCAACTGGGGAGAGAACATTTATAATTGAATGAGTACACGATTGAATGAATTAATTAATTAAATTAATTAATTAATTGAATGCTCTCGGCCTATAGATACGAAACCCCAGAAGCTACGGAGAGAATATTCCATTCTTAATGGATGAAAATTAATTAATTAATTAATTAATTAATTAATGGACAGAACGCATGCATGAAAAGGAAAGGAAACTCTTCACTCCCAGTCAGGGATAACCAGCACCTGCGGAGAGAGCCCTAATTATTGAATGAATGAAATGAATGATTGGACACAATTCATGCACGTATCAGAAGAAAGGGAAACTCCTCACTCCCAACCGAGGATAAACAGCACCTGCGGAGGGAGCCCTCATTATCGAATGAATGAATGAATGAATGAATGAATGAATGAATGAATAAATAAATAAATAAATAAATAAATAAATAAATAAATAAATAAATAAATAAATAAATAAATAAATAAATAAATAAATAAATGATTGAATGAATGGACAGATTTCAAGCATGCATGAAAATAAAAGAAAACTTTTCTCTCCCTGTCACGGAAAACCAGCACTTGCAGAGAGAGCCCTCATTATCGAATGAATGAATGAATGAATGAATGAATGAATGAATGGACAGAATTCATGCATGTATGAGAAGAAAAGGAAACTTTTCACTCCCAGCCACGGATAACCAGCACTTGCAGAGAGAGCCCTCATTATCGAATGAATGAATGAAAGAATGAACGAATGAATGAATGAATAACAGTTAAATGAATGTTTGAATGAATGGACAGATTTCAAGCATGCATGATAAGAAAGGAAAACTTTTCTCTCCCTGCCACGGATAACCAGCACCTGCGGAGAGAGCCCTCATTATCGAATGAATGAATGAATGAATGAATGAATGAATGAATGGACAGAATTCATGCATGTATGAGAAGAAAAGGAAACTTTTCACTCCCAGCCACGGATAACCAGCACTTGCAGAGAGAGCCCTCATTATCGAATGAATGAATGAAAGAATGAATGAATGAATGAATGAATAACAGTTAAATGAATGTTTGAATGAATGGACAGATTTCAAGCATGCATGATAAGAAAGGAAAACTTTTCTCTCCCTGCCACGGATAACCAGCACCTGCGGAGAGAGCCCTCATTATCGAATGAATGAATGAATGAATGAATGAATGAATGGACAGAATTCAATTATGCTTGAAAATAAAAGAAAACTCTTCTCTCTTAGTTACGGATAACCAGCACCTGCGGAGAGAGCCCTCATTATCGAATGAATGAATGTTCTCATCCTAAAGCTACTGAACATCAACAGCTGAGGAAGGAACATTCCATCTATTGGAATCGGACCCATCGCATGCAATTTAACAATTTTAGAAGTTAAGCTGCCACGGTGTGTAGAGTTATTTAGTTCATCAGGGCTGAACCGTGTTGTTGCTTCCTGTAACGACATCCTCAACCTATTGCTAAGATTTCTTGACTGGGTCCATTACCTCTCGTACCAATATCTCCTCAGCAGGTCTCACGAGGCTGAGTGGATACCGTTCCACCATTCATTCCAGAATTAAAATTCCTGGACTGGCTGGGAATTGAATCTTTAGCCTCTGGTTAAGGAACAAAACCGCTATTCGTATACCATGGCTGGAATGGAAGACTATTGTGCCAAGTATGTACTGTAGCCTAAATATATATTTAATTTACTTTCTATGCTTAAGACCTGTGGACGTGTACGCCAGAGCCTTCAACAGCAGTCACGATTAAGAAAAAGAGTTCGTTCTGCTGAACCTGCAAGTTTTTGTAATTTAATATCTTGCATTTCTCCCCACAAGCAAGAACGCTGGTGAAGCTCATAACCCGAAATATTCACTTTCCTTACAGGTGGCCTCATTTAACGAGAAGTGTTATAAAACAGCGTGGTATTTGGAGCAGCGGACCGCATATCACTGGGTGGCGAACACGTCTGTGTAGATATATTTCATTTATTTTAACTGATACTCCACTGCACTGTCTTCTGTAGTATCTCATGTATCTGGAGGAAATAATTTATTTAACATTAGAAAGTTAGGGGCTGTGTCTGTCTTACGCTTAAGCAAAGTTTACACATATTTAGTAATTTACACAGTAGAAAAATATTAAGTCCGCCTCTGTGGTTCGATTTCCGGCTCTGCCAAGAAATTTGAAAAGTGGTACGACGGCTGGAACGGAGTCCACTCAGTTTCGTGAGGTCAACTGAGTTGGCGGGAGTGGGGAGTTCGATTCCTACCTCAGCCATCCTCGAAGTGGATTTCCGTGGTTTCCCACTTTACCTCCAAGCAAATTCCAGCATAATACCTAACATAAGGCCACGACCGCTTCCTTCCCTCTTCCTTGCCTATCCCTTCCGATCTTCCCATTCCCCCATAAGGCCATCTTCAGCATAGCATGTGAGGCCGCCTGGGCGAGGTGCTGATCATCCACCCCAGGTGTATCCCCGGCCGAATGTCTCACGCTCCAGGACACTACCCTTGGGGCGGTAGAGGTGGGATCCCTCGCTGAGTCCCAGGAACAAACCAACTCTAGAGGGTGAACAGATTAAGAAAGGAAGGAAGGAAGGAAGGAAGGAAGGAAGGAAGGAAGGAAGGAAGGAAGGAAGAAAAACATTCATAATAAGTCAACTATTACTGATATTCAGCTAGGTGGTGATCTGATAAAATGAGGCAATAATAATAATAATAATAATAATAATAATAATAATAATAATAATAATAATAATAATAATAATAATAATAATAATAATAATAATAATAATAATTGAACTGCAGAGCAAAGTCAATTTAGACTATTTGCTTTACATCGCACAGACACAGATAGGTCTTATGGCGACGATGAGATAGGAAAGGCCTAGGAGTGGAAACGAAGCGCCCGTAACCTTATTTAAGGGTCATCCCCAGCATTTTACTGGTGTGAAAATGGGAAACTATGGAAAAACATCTCCATGGCTGTCGACCCACTATCTCCCAGATGCAAGCTCACAGTTACGCGCACCTAACCGCACGGCCAACTCACCCAGTGCCAATTTAGAAAGAACCACCAAACTCCAGAAAGCGTACAGAGTAATGTGGAATCACTACATAAAACAGTGATATGGCGTAACGCGAAACTTCGTAATTACAAGACGGTTGTTTTACCGGAAGCATTATATGACTCGGAAACTACATCTCTAGGCCAGATTGGAATTCATGAAACTGGAAAGCAAGAACGAAAATTTCTTAGGAAAATATATGGTCCCACAGATGTAAATGGCAAGTGGATTAAAATAAAACTACAGAGCTGTACACAGCAATAGATAAGTTTACTGATGCCGTTCGCAGGAGATGCTTGAAATTCTATGGTCACACCTGTAGGATGGAAAACAATAGAGTACTAAAAATACTATGTAATATAATGAATCCAAACGGGGTCAATATCAACTCGTTAGACGAAATTAAGATTTACAACAAATAAACTCTAGAGACGACACAGTAAGAATTCGTAAAGACTTTGGACCTCTCGATTGTGAATCACACATTCATGGAAAAAGCAAAAATCTACTGGAAAACAGTGGACAGAAAAACGCAAGAAACAACACAGCAACTTCGTGATAAAAATAGGATAAGGAAGAGAAGAAAAAGAAGTCGTCAGACCAAGCTACCATATTCAAACGTGCTCCTTAATGGGACAAATGGAAGAAATTATTATTATTATTATTATTATTATTATTATTATTATTATTATTATTATTATTATTATAAACTAGTTTAAAGTAAAGCTATATCCTACCGGGCATGAAGGCCGCTGGAGGAGTAAAAACGAAATGTACCACTATCCGTGTCATCGACGCTAAGTAGGTTAGTTAAGAACCCGGCATCTTTTGCCCCCATGAATTAACCCGGTTCTTCTTTTCATTATTATTATTATTATTATTATTATTATTATTATTATTACTATTATGGCCGGGCTGAGTGGTTCAAACTGTTGAGGCGCTGGCTTTCTGACCCCGAACTTGGCAGGTTCGATCCTGGCTCAGTCCGGTGGTATTTGAAGGTGCTCAAATACGTCAGCCTCGTGTCGGTAAATTTATTGGCACGTAAAAGAACTCCTGAGGGACTAAATTCCGGCACCTCAGCGTCTCCGAAAACCATAAAAGAGTAGTTAGTGGGACGTAAAGGAAATAATATTATTATTATTAGACCTATCTGGGTCGGTGCGACGTAAAGCTAATAGCAGAAAAAAATATATTAAAATGGAGTAGATTCGAAAGCCAGGATTTTACCATCAGAGCCACTAGGTGTGGGATGATGATGATTATTATTATTATTATTATTATTATTATTATTATTATTATTATTATTATTATTATTATTATTATTATTATTATTATTATTATTATTATTATTATTATAATACCTTGATGTCTAATAAGTACACTTTTACGTGACGAGAGGAGTGTAATGTGTGAGTTGGTATGTTTACTCCGGAGGTTGTTGGCCCTGAAGACTCTCGCTTGGTTTCAATGGAACACAGGGTCATTGCTCGTTAAGAGGGTCCTAGATATGAACATCAGATGGAGGACGTGTGCCACACCTCTTGTACATGGATGTGTGCTCTATTAGGGAACTTGAAAGCCAAGCCTTAGTGATCCGGTGTTCCGTGCAAATTCGAGCTTGTACAGCTATTCTCAAATACGATTTTCCCCTCGACTGTTCCGTACCTAAGTAAGCTGAAAATTAACAAGGAACCTTATTAAAAATAACATATCTTCAATCATTAACCAGGAGTGGCAACCAAATAATATTGAACAAGTGACTGCGAGGTTAAAGTCATGTTGATATCAGCTTGCATTTGGGAGATAGTGGGTTCGAACCCAACTGTCGGCAGCCTTGAATGTTCCGTGGTTTCACATTTTCACTCCATGCAAATGCTTGATCTCCTTCATGGTCCCAGCCCTTTAATATCCCATCTTCGCCATAAGACCTATCACATTCCCTGCGGCAGTGAATTTTGACGACTTAATTTTTTGTCGTATCGGCCCACCGGTGACCCGATGCTGCCTTCAGTTATTATCAGTTTGGGTCACCAGTGACCTGACAAATTTGACTCTGGTTATTCCCTACTATGAAATTTAAAACAATGTTGATGCACTTGTTGTGTTCATTATTGTTAAGGAGACATTTCGATGTATATACCTCTGCGATAGTTTTCCGATTCAACAAGTGTGTGACCCAGAAATGACACCGGAATTAATGTTAGTTTCTTATTTAGTGGCCTGTTTTTATGGGGATATGATAGGCCTATGTTAATTATTTTCATATTATGCTTAGTAACAAAATAATATCGAAAAAGACGAGGCTGTGCGTAGGGTCATCATTAGATACTGAAGATAAATCACCGGCACTGCTATCACTTTTTCCAAATAATGAGCAATTCATCTGGAATGCAGTGCGGTCCTAAAACTCTTTCTGTTCCGTGCCACCGGTGCGTCAGAAAAAGGACGTGAACTTGTTTGTTAATATTATCTTTGGAAGGTAATAAACATACCAATAAATAGAAATCTGAAAACTTAGAGTCGCTTACCTAAGAGCAATGTAGAAAGGAACAGGTTACACGAGATGTCAGAAGTGTGGTACTCCTCGTATTAAACAACAATCTGCCATCTAAAGGCAGCACCTTTGTAGGCTCCATTTACCGTAGCCGCGGAAGCGATTCCCGCGTAAAAATGTAGGTTAGACAATAATCCGAACACAGGGTAACCCGAAGCGATATGAATGAAAGATGCAAAAATATTCCTTCGGGTCACTGGTGGGCCGATCGAGACTAGCAGTACGCCTCGATCCTTTACTTCAATAGGAACACCATGTTGCTATTAGTTATCGGAAACTTGTAGCTAGGACGCAGACACTCATTCCGCAGTTTTGGGGAGTTTGGGAAGTTCACACCGACGAATAAGAGTAACATGCTTCGGGATACTTAGTGACCGAACCGCGAGGAACGTGCTATATGTGTCAGTGCGACGTAAAACAAACAATAGTAGCAATCCAATAACACAGGTTATAAAATGATGATTATAATAACAATAAATTTTATATTTAGAACACGCGGCTGAGTGTTGTGACCGCGAGTGTGACAGAACGGCTGAACCGATTTACATATTCTGACAAAAGCTCTTGGCCTGTAGATTTTCAGAGTGTCTTTAAAAGCAAGACAATTTGTTGCCGTGTACTTTTTAAATTTTTTAAAAATGTAGCACTCTGATTGGCCAAAGCGCTCGCCAGTACATCAAGGCCACCAGCTGGTCCAGTTACGGCTATGTGTATGACTGGAATTCTAAATGGCCCACACGCACGCGCGCACACCAGCGCCGTCTGGTATGAAGACTTCTCACTATAGTCTACTCTACATAACTGAGCAATGAGTCGCGGACTCTTAATAATAATAATAATAATAATAATAATAATAATAATAATAATAATAATAATAATAATAATAATAATAATAATAATAATAATAATCATAATCATAATAATAATAATCAGACTCTGGGTCGGGGATACAACTCGAGAGCATGGCCAGTACCTCACCCAGGCAGCCTCACCTGCTAAGCCTAACAGGGGCCTTGTGGGGGATGGGAAGATTGTAAGGAATAGGCGAGGAAGAGGGATGGAAGCGGCCGTGTCCGTAAGTTAGGTACCAACCCGACATTTGCTGGAGGAGAAGTGGAAAACCACGGAAAACCACTTAGAAGATGGCTGAGGAGGGAATCGAACCCCACTCTACTCAGTTGACGTCTCGAGGCTGAGTGGACCCCGTTTCAGCCCTCGTAGCACTTTTTCAAATTCTGTGGCAGAGCCGGGAATCGAACCCGGGTCTCAGGGGCCTCCGGGGCATGGCAGCTAATCATGCTAACCACTACACCTCAGAGGCGGACATAATAATAATTGTTAGTACGTGAATGAGAAAAAGTAATGAAGATATGCAGCTAGCCAAACGGAAGTATTATCAGATGCCCTCAGGAAAATAAGAATTTTTTTTGTGGCCACTTGACCCGAATGAACTTAGACGGATTGCCTAAAAATATATGACCATTTCGACAAAAATCGTCCGCCTCCGTGGTGTAGTGGTGAGTGTGATTAGCTGCCACCCCCGTGGCCTCAGCTTCGATTCCCGGCTCTGCTACGAAATTTGAAAAGTGGTACGAGGGCTAGAACGGGGTCCACTCAGCCTCGGGAGGTCAATTAAGTAGAGGTGGGTTGGATTCCCACCTCAGTCATCCTGGAAGTGGTTTCCCGTGGTTTCCCACTTCTCCTCCGAGATTGTACCTAACGTAAGGCCAGGGCCGCTTCCTTCCCTCTTCCTTGTCTATACCTTATAATCCTCCCATCCCCCAGCAAGGCCCCTGTTAAGCATAGCAGGTGAGGCTGCCTGGGTGAGGTACTGGCCATGCTCTCCAGTTGTATCTCCGACCCAGAGTCTGATTGCCCAGGATACTACCCTTGAGGCGATAGAGGTGGGATCCCCCGCTGAGTCCGAGGGAAGAACCGACCCTGGAGGATAAGCAGATAAAGAAGAAGACGAAGAAGAAACAAAAATCCCAAAACACAAATAAGCTGGTTCATCGAAGCGAAAAGGGATTTATCAGAAATGAGAACATCGAAAGCAAAAATTCTAGACAGGACTGAGTGGCTCAGAGGGTTGAGGCGCCGGTCTTTTGACCCCAACTTGTCAGGTTCGACCCTGGCTCAATCCGGTGGTATTTGAAGGTGCTCATTTACGTCAGCCTCGCGTCGGTAATTTTACTGGCACGTAAAACAACTCTTGCGGGATCAAATTCCGACTCACCGGCGTCTCTGAAAACCGTAAAAGTAGTTGGTGGGACATTATCATATACAGCCGCATTTTCGTGGTGTGAAAATGGAAAATCACGGAAAACCATCTTCAGGGCTGCCGACAGTGGGGTTCGAACCCACTATCTCCCGGATGCAAGCTCACAGCTGCGAGCCCCTATCAGCACGGCCAACTTGTCCGGTACTTTTTCTTCTAGACAGGCTTACATTTCACAATATTATTAGAAGGTTTGGGGATTCTAGGGAAAAGAGACAGCGCGCAACTGTCTGGGCGGATGAGGGAAGAAAAGAACGCAGTGAAAGGATGAGGAAGTACTGGAGAGACCGAAAAATCAGGATAGGAGGCAAAAACTCGAGGAAGTTACTTTACGTGATCCATAGAGGGCCAGGTCGAAATAATAATAAGAAGGAGAAGAAGAAGAAGAAGAAGGAGAAGAAGAAGAAGAAGAAGAAGAAGAAGAAGAAGAAGAAGAAGAAGAGAGGCTCATCAGTCCAAGTTATCACACACGGGGATCAGGCTCATGAGAGGCTCGGTATCTGTACCACGAGAGGAGAAAGAAAGGAGGTTTGTGTGCCACCTTGCTCGTGACACCGATACCAGCAACTTCTGGGTTACAGTCAATAGTTCCTCATTACGTCATGTGATTGCGATTGTTATTATAGTCATACATGATACTGTGTTGTAATTGAACGATTTTTAGGGCATAACATGTATCACCAGATCTGTGTTACTGAGACCTCCTGGAGGAAACTAAACACACAGCAACTCACGGAAGAGAATGTTCTAAGTCTACTCTGAGCCACTATAATACTAGCCGTTGTTCCCGTCATTGATGGGTTAGTTCTTGTACAACTGCACGGGCTTGCGTTCAAACCAACAAATTCTTGCTGGGCTCAGGGCGTAATTTGGTAAGGTAAGGGTTATTCTGCCCGAAGGCAGGTCCGAACCTCCGCAGAGGTGTTCCTGAGCCGGAATTTACGTGCGGTAGGGTGGCCAGTTCCTTTCCGCTCCTCCATTCCCTTACCTCCCCCCCCACAAACAGCGCGTGGTAACCCATCCAACTCCTGACCACGCCCAATAATGCTTAACTTCGGAGATCTCACGGGATCCGGTGGTTCAACACGGCTACGGCTGTTAATTAAAGGACAAACAAATTAATGTATGGTAATTTTTCAATTTAGTCCGCCTCTGTGGTGTAGTGGTTAGTGTGATTAGCTGCCACCCCCGGAGACCCGGGTTCGATTCCCGGCTCTGCCATGAAATTTGAAAAGTGGTACGAGGGCTGGAACGGGGTCCACTCAACCTTGGGAGAGCAACTGAGTTGAGGTGGGTTCGATTCCCACCTCAGCCATCCTGGAAGTGGTTTTCCGTGGTTTTCCACTCCTCCTCCAGGCAAATGCCGGGATGGTACCTAACTTAAGGCCACGGCCGCTTCCTTCCCTCTTCCTTGTCTATCCCTTCCAATCTTCCCATTCCCCCGCTAGAAGGCCCCTGTTCAGCATAGCAGGTAAGGCCACCTGGGCGACGTACTGGTCATCCTCCCCAGTTGTATCCTCCGACCCATAGTCTGAAGCTCCAGGACACTGCCCTTGAGGCGGTAGACGTGGGATCCCTCGCTGAGTCCGAGGGAAAAGCGGACCCTGGAGGTTAAGCAGATTAAGAAAGAAAGAAGAAATTTTTCTATTTGTGGGTTATAAGTAAATTCAGAAACATATTACTTTGAGCGCTGAGTCCGACTCCTTTGCTGAAAGGTCAGCGTTGAGGCCTTCGGTTCAGAGGGTCCTGGGGGACTGGTTGTTTGTGTTTCTCTCCTCTTCATGTTCAGACAACGCATCACACTAAAAACAACACAGAAACACACAGTAGTGATTACATTCCTCCACTTAGGGCTGGCGTCAGGAAGGACATCCGGCCATAAAAAGGGTCAAATCCATATGTGCTCTACAGTTCGAACCCGCAACCCTACGGGAAGGCTGAGTTCTTGCTCTCATCAAAATTACCGCATTTACTCACGAATATCACGCGTACTAATTTTTGTTATGAAATTGAGAGAGAAAAATAGTCCCCACGTACAGCTTGCAAAGGTTGATCGTCAGGTGTCTATATAACTGCGAAAATAATATATATGTTAGCATGCATGCTCGCGCACAGTCTGTCGAGCGTGTAGGCCGCGTGGTTTCGTGTCACGTAGCTGTGAGATTGCATTCGGGAGATGGTGGTTCGAAGCCCACTACCGGCAGCCCTCGAGATGGTTTCCCGCCGTTTTCCACTCTTGCAATAGGCTTAATTAAGGCTACCTTCCAAATCCAAGCTAGTTCTTGTCCCCTCGTCACCATAAGCCAAGCGTGTGTCGGTGCAACGTAAAGGAAAAAAGAAAGAAAAGTCTGAAATTCAGACACTAGCCATCCACGGTATCCCCTGCCTCTCGTGAAAAGCGACTAAAAGAGGTCCCAGGGGCTCTTAATTTTCATCTATCATATCCGACCTCCTTTGGTCAACTCTTGTTCTTTTCCGACCCCGACAGTACTAGAACTTTCAAGCCTAGGGAATCTCTCATTTTCACGCCCTTCGTGACTCATGCCCGATACCTTCACTTTTCGAAATGTCGGCTCCCTTCCATTTTCCCCTCTGATTAATGTTGGTAGACTTCCTCTTAAAACAATAATCACCACCGTCACCATCACTAACACCAAAAGGCAACTAAAGGAGGCCCCAGTGGCTCTTAACATGGGAGCGTGGGTGGCGATCACGGGGCCTTCAGCTGAGTCCTGACTTTGCATCCACTTTCACCAGGCCTCTCACTTTTATCTACCTTATCCCACCTCCCTTGGTCAACTCTTGTTCTTTTCCGACCCCGACGTATTATCGCATTCGAGATCTAGGGAGTCTTTCTTTTTAACGCCCGTTGTGGCTCTTTTTTTTTTTGTGGATACCTTCATTTTTCGAAGTGTCGGATCCCTTCCACTGTTTTCCTCTGATTAGTGTTAATACAGGATGGTTGACCAGTTGTACTTCCTCTTAAAACAATAATCACCACCACTACCAACAGCAACTAGCCCATGCTTTCGCGGGCATATCACGACACACCAGTTGCGATTATACTCCCTTACCATTGAACTGAGGTCTGGTTCTGTCATATTTCATTCCAGCAACACTCGCCAGTATCATTTCATTTCATCTGTCATCCATTAATCATTGCCGCTGAGGAATGCGACAGGCTTCGGCAGCTGGCACAATTCCTGTCCTCGCCGCTAGATGGGGTCTTCATTCATTCCATTCCTGTCCCGATCGAAAGACACAGTTTGTGGATTTTTATTTTATTACAAACAATGCTTGTTACAGATACACACAGCTCGGTAAGTTGGGTTGCCTAAGGTAACAGGAGCTTTGAAGAATATCAGATTTTCAATCCAAACTCGCGATATGTCGGCAACGACTATGTTTTATGTATGCAGTGGAATAGTCTACACTTACTGAAGGTGAATGTTGCACTTTGTTGATATTAGAAGCAAAAGAATCTTTCTACGACTCGCTAGAAGATGAGGGAAGCGGAATTTGTTTATGTAATGACTTCACAAACAGCAGAGCAGGCATGGCAACCTGAGTTGGCATTGGCCGCAGCCAGGCAGTTCTACCGTAGCTGGTTTAATAGGCTACATTCCAGTAACTAGCACGACACGGTGAATATGGCTTTTCTGTTTAAAATATCAGTATCGTAAACCAGGGTTATTGTTCGTTAGAGGTAACCTTGCGCCAACTTTGGAAATATTTCGTGGCGCTCCAGTGGCGTTTGAGGGAATCGAATCGGCTCGTTCTGCGCTTACGCCATACGCATACATTACTTTGGTCCCTCAGACGCCATTGGAGCACCACATATCGCTTTCCAATGATGGTGCAAAGTTTTCCCTGAGGTGCAAAGTAACACCGGTTTACGACACCGAGCAAAATCTCACTGACAACAATAACTTAGGGAGGAATCTTAGAATTTTTTTTTACTTCAATGAAATAACAAAATATTCAACTAATTGTGGAGTAAGAATAATCGAAACAAAATTAGTAAAATCAGAAAGAGGATAAGTTAGTTTCGTTTTTGTTCTCTTTATTATGTTACTTATTCATTTTAACAAGGTCCGCTTAATAATATTCACTGGGTGGCCAAAAGATACGGGAAGGGATGTGCCATTGCAAAATGTGCCGGCTGTATGATACCTGAGCGTTGCGGCTAACTGTGGCGTAGCTGAGCAGTATGGCACAGACACGAATGTCGTGAAGATGGCAACACGTCGCGAGGTAACCGACGTTGAACGTGGGATGATCATCGGCGCACGGTGCATGGGTCATAGCATTGCGGAGATTACACGAGAATTGGATTTCGGGTCTCCGATGTCAACAATGTCGAGGGTGGATCTTAAATATCGCGTAAACCACTGCACGGGAAGATCACAGGAGTTTAACGAACAGAACAACACTGGGCGCTGGACGGGCTACTGTGAGTCAGATCACCGCCCAGTTGAATGTTGGGAATCAGGAAGCCATTTCTACCAGGACTGTGAGTACGCAACTGCACCGCAAAGGCTTCACCAGCCGGTGACCAACTCCTGTCCCTTTCCTGACACTTCGACACAGAGCTCAACACGTGCATGGGCCCGCGAATATCGGCAATGGACCGTGGAAGCGTGACGGTGTGTGGTATGGTCCCATCAACCCCGATTCTAGTTGTATCGTGCTAAAGTAAACTCGTGTCCTCATACCGAGGTGGTGCAGCTCTTTTCAGGCATATCCCCGAATGGAGGTGAACTGCATGAACAATTTCAACCCTTCTGCCATTCTTAAATTTCTGGCAGTACCGGGAATCGAACCTGGGCCCCCGAGGAGGGCAACTATTAACATTAACCGTTACGCTGCGGAGGCGAACTGTCTCGAAGTGATGGGCGCGTGAGAGTATGGCGTATGCCCCATCAAGCTATGGATCCTGCGTGTCAACAAGGTTGTGTCCAGGCGGAAGGTGGCTCCGTTCTGGTCTGGGCGGCGTTCTCATGGTCGCAATTAGGCCCCATTGTTCAGTTGCAGGACGTGGTTACAGGTGCACATTCCTCCAGACCATCTGCGTCCCTTTCTGGCCCTAGAGTACCCTTAATGGAGATGCCATGCTTTCACAGCTCTGTGGTGGCACGCAGGTCAGTGAAGTTACGACAATGGATTGGCCCTCCAGATCCCCTGATCTTAATATAATCGAGCATTTATGAGATGGTGTCGCTCCATAAACCCCGCTCCTACTACTGTGGGTAGCAGTGCAGGATGTGTGGGTCCAGATCCCTCCAGAACGATTCCAACACCTTGTAGAGCCAATACATCGCCATATTACTGCAGTTTTGAGGTCTCGCGGAAGAGCAACTCGTTATTAACATCATATTCAGTGTCTTCCCATGGCTTCTGGCCACTCAGTGTATATTCTCTTAGTCCACCTCCTTGGTTGAACGGTCAGTATACCGGACTTCGGTTCAGAGGGCCGTGGGTCCGATTTCCGGTCAGTTCTGGGATTTTAACTGCGTATGGTGAATTCTTCTAGCTCAGGGTTTGAGTTCTTTTGCTCGTCTTAATACACTCCTCTTCATTTACATACAGCTCAACACACTGCCGACCAGCATATAAAAACGTAATAATGAATAAGTCCCTCTACGTAGGTTTACGGACGCGAAGGGCTTCGGCAGTAAAACTAGGCCAAAACCCCCATCAAGTGCCGACTGAGAAACTTGGAAGAAGGTCGAAAAGAAGAAGACCTATGGTTTATCTTACCTGACTCGGAATAAAAATTAAAGGCCATTATTTATTTATTGGTTCATGGTGTCGGTTACTGTAGTCACGTTCTAGTTCGTGAACCATGGGCAACGGCTGACTGGCCTAGTAAATGGTCCTGAGAGTCGGGATACCAGTCGCTATGGAATGGGAGTGGGCACCTCGGACATATTCTGAGTCATGGCCGCCCTTGTGCTCAGGCGGCTAGGACTATACAATCCACCGGTGATCCATAACCCGTTAGAGGAGAGATCCTCACTTGGACTGTGTGTACCGAGGGTAGCATCCTGCTTCATGAACTTACCGACCTCAGAACATTTTGAGCAAGCCTCGGACCTATGGGAGTAACGGAGTCCCACTCCCATTTGACAGGCGAGGGTCTCCTTGGAAACAACTTGGCGAACGAAATGGAATTCGATGGGGAGCTATCAATATTAATGGGGTTTATGGAAGAAAGAAAGTAGAACTGGCTGAGTCAGCAAAGAGGATGCATTTGGATGTGCTAGGAGTAAGTGACATTCGGGTAAGGGGAGATAACGAGGAAGAGATAGGAGATTATAAAGTGTACTTTACGGTTGTTAGAAAGGGAAGGGCAGAGTCTGGGGTAGGGCTCTTTATCAGGAATACCATTGCACGCAACATACCGTAGTTTCTATTAGGCACGTAAATGAGCGAATGATGTGGGTAGATTTGCCAGTTGGAGGAATTAGGACTAGAATTGTCTCCGTGTATTCACCATGTGAGGGTGCAGATGAGGATGAAGTTGACAAGTTTTATGAAGCATTGAGTGACATCATGGTCAGGGTCAGCAGCAAGGATAGAATAGTGCTAATGGGCGATTTCAATGCGAGAGTCGGGAATAGAACTGATGGATACGAAAGGGTGATTGGTAAATGTGGGGAAGATATGGAAGCTAATGGGAATGGGAAGAGTTTGCTGGACTTCTGTGCTAGTATGGGTTTAGCTGTTACGAATACATTCTTCAAGCATAAGGCTATTCACCGCTACACATGGGAGGCTAGGGGTACCAGATCCATAATAGACTATATCTTAAACGACTTCGAATTCAGGTAATCTGTTAGGAATGTACGAGTTTTCCGGGGATTTTTCGATGATACAGGCCACTATCTGATCTGTCGTGAACTAAGTATCTCTAGGCCTGTCAGTTTCTTCAGTCTGCCGAAACTAACTTTGAGTAATAAATCTAGGAAATATCTGAACAAGTAAACGTATGGTAACAGTATTTTACTTGGAAAAGAAACAAAATTAAAACAGAATGACATGTTTCGTTCTTGAATGAACATCATCAGATTCTATCAAATCCACTCAAGTATTTAGAAATGTAAAAACATTTATGTTTATTTTTGTTTAAATATTTATGTATGAAATTTATATCTGAAAACTAGTCTTAATGAAGTCCTCTATTGCCTCTATCTGAGCATAGAATATACCAAACGTGACTTAACAAATAAATTTTGAAGCTACATAAAACAAGCAGATTTAATCCGTACCAAAGAAGAAAAAGAAAAAATTATCATCACGAACCCCAAAATCCCAACTCTAAAAGTACTTCCCAAAATACACAGAAACACATGTCCCATCGGACCAATAATAGATTTTAAAAACGCACACAGTTGCAATGTAAACAAACAAAAACGCATTCTCAGCTTCGATAGAGATTTAGAAAGGAGACTTTTTTGGAAAGTTCTTACTCTGCGCTTCGCAGTTAGCTAAGGATCCCTCAGCAGGGCGAAAACTCTCCAGCAACGCCTGACATGTAACTACGCCCTGTCAAGGGTTATATAGGAAAGTGTTTCTCCATAAACCCATTATGTGAAATCTGTTTAAATGTGAACTAACGTATTTTAGATACAACATCAACTGGACGTAAAAGCTTACGTAGTAGATTCATTCAGTTCGTGACTGGCCGTCTAGTTACGCTGTGGTGCACTACAGCGGAGAGTTGCACCACAGGATGTTGCCGTGACATTTCTTCCCTAGTACCAGCAAAAGGCAATTGACTGTAATACACGAGTGTGTGCCGTGTTGCCTGCACTGTAAGCGCCAGTCCATGTACATATTGACTGTAGTACGTTCGCAGGTGTACACTGTTTCCTATACTGTAAGCGCCAATCCAAATATTTATTGATTGTAGTACATGAGTGTGCGCCGTGTTGCCTGCACTGTAAGCGCCAGTCCATGTACATATTGACTGTGGTACGTATACAGGTTTACACTGTGTTGGCTATATTATAAGCGCCAATCCAAGTAGTTATTGACTGTAGTACACGAGTGTGCGCCGTGTTGCCTGCACTGCAAGCGCCAGTCCACGTACATATTGACTGTAGTACGTTTCGCAGGTGTCCACTGTGTTGTCTATACTGTAAGCGCCAGTCCAAGAAGTTAGTTATTGACTGTAGTACACGAGTGTACGCCTTGTTGCCTACAGTGTAGGCGCCATTCCACGAACATATTGACCGTAGTATGTACACAGATGTACACTGTGTTGCCTACATTGTAGGCGCCAGTCCAAGAAGTTATTGACTGTAGTACATGAGTGTACGCCGTGCTGCCTATACTGTAGATGCTAGTCCACGAACTTACTGACTAGCAGAATAAGTACCACAAGGTTCTAGAGAAACGTCCGTACGTTGGGCGAAGTGCGTCACCAGTGCCCATTTGGCATGACTACCATTCGTGCCGCAATGACTCTCATAGTGGTCAGCGTCCTTGACAGCATTGCAGTAGAGCACTGATAAACGTTACGATACATCTTGTATGAAACAGGGGCATTAGAGTAACCACGACTTGGTGGACATGCTGTTCATGTAGACAGGAAGTCGAAGAAATAGATTTGTTATTGTGGGGCTACATAAATTACGCAACATTTCCTGAAAATTGGGATGATCATACGGGAAGGATTAGGATAAGTAAAATATCACACCCTTCATGCTGTCAAGGGTGGAATAAAACGTTATGGGGAGTAAGTGTTTTATGTGAAACAAGAGGGTGGGTACTGTACAGTAATGACGGGCACCGTTTGTTTACTTTTATCTCCGTTCCACTACTCGACGCTTTCTCCCTTTCTCTGTCCTGATGCGCAGATAAAGCAGAGAGGTGCCGACAATTTGGGAGTTTGGATTGAAAATCTAATTCTCCAAAGCTCCTGTTACTTTACGCCACCTAACTTACTGAGCTGTGTGCATCTGAAGCCGAATTAGACTGGGAGACTGCAATCACTGAAGTTCGGCGTACCTTTCAAACCACTTTATAGTTGTGCCAATAATTCACACTAGATTCACCAGCTACCTCAAGGACATACCCATACACTGTATGTCAAAATGTTCAAGGTCATTTATAGCCCGTAGCTTTGACAATGGACCATTATTAACCTTTATCTACTGCTTCAGAAATAGTCCCGCTATCGCAAGAAATATATAAAATAAATTCATTTCGTACTTCGAAAATTAAATAAAAATTTAATTTTTCATCTTTCCAGCTCTACGGATAAATGGTTAGCATGCCAGCCTTTGATCCAAGGGGTTCCGAGTTCGATTCCTGGTAGGGTCGAGGAGTTTAACTTTCACTGGTTAATTCTCCTAGCTCGGGGACTGGCTGTTTGTGTCGTATACAACATTGGAATTTTCACCTGAGGTCACCATCCCACAGACGCGAAGGTCGCCAATAGAGCGTCATCTCAAAAGAGCGACATTAGGCCGCTTCGGCGGTCATAAGCCATTGTTTATTATTTCGAATCTACAATAACCCTTTTTTTTGGCGGGCTGAGTGGCTCAGATGGTAGAGCGCAGGCCTCCTGAGCTGAAGTTGGCAGCTTCGATCATGGCTCAGTCCAGTGGTATTTTGAAGGAGCTTAAATACGCTAGCCTACTGTCGGTAGATTTACTGACACGTAAAAGAACATTGATAGGACAATATTTCGGCAGCTCGGCGTCTACGAAAATAGTAAAAGCACTATAGCAAACTCCTAAATATCTGGTTGCGGATTATCCGGTTTGTGGGTTATCCACGCACCCCCGAGGTTTATTGTATTATTATTTTTATTCTATTTCCTTTATTTTTTCACGGCGTTTTGAATGCGTATGAACCGCGCGCTTGCAATTCGAGCGTGCTCTCGAATGAAAGTGAGCCGGCGACTCGAGAACTAAACACAGTATAGCAGTTCTCTGTTGGTGTTCTATGATAGCAGTCATGAGTACGAAGCGAAAGAAGGTGCGTTTAACTTTAAAATAAAAGCTTGAATCAATGGACATTTTCTAGAAAGGATAATCAATAAATATATCAGCGAATTATTAAGGTTCTGGTGTTCAGACAGTTAGGGACACTAAAAGTAACAAATAGAAACTCTTAGAATTCACTAGAAATTGCAAGAGTGAAGCAGGTCCCTCAAAACGAAAATGTATAAAGAAGACTACTTACGATCATATGGATGCAGTTCTGTTACAATGGATTCAGCATAGGAGATCAATTTCAATTCATTCACTAATCTGCATTTAGGGCAGTCACACAGGTGGCAGATTCACTACCAGTTGTTTACGTAGACTTTCCTTAAATAATTCCAAAGAAATTGCAAATTTATTGAACATCTCCTTTGGTAAATTATTCCAATTTCCTCACTCCTCTTCCTATAAACGAACATTTGCCCCAATTTGCCCTCTCGAATTCCAGATTTATCTTAATATTGCGATCTTTTCTACTTTTAAAAACACCACTCAAACATATTCGTCTACTAATGTCATTCCACGCCATCTCTCCACTTACAGCTCGGAGCATACCAATTAGTCGAGCAGCTCAACTCCTTTCTCCCAAATTTTCTCAGCCTAAACTTTGCAACATTTCCGCAACGCTACTCTTTTGTCGAAAATAACCCAGAACAACTTGAGCTGCTTTTCTTTGGTTTTTTTTTTCAGTTTTCGAATCAAGTGATTCTGCTGAGGGTCCTATACACTGGATATCGGAAGGGATACCAATATCTCACGATGAAAAAGTTTTCTCATGGAACTTTAGGCTCGGGAGTTTCATTTTGTCAATCGTCAGGTTGGTTTACATTGAAATGCACAAAATCGTATTATCCGTGTTTTCAATTATCCGTGTGAATTTGTCCGGGAACTAGCACGGATAATCGAGACTTTGCTGCAGATAGTGGGATATAAAGTAATCAGAGGTAGTTAGGTCTGCAATGAGTCACGTCAGGTCGACTCTCTCGTATTACTGTCTTGCCATGATAATGACGGAGGGTTGTGGTCGAGTGTGAAGTGGTCAAGGTCTGATTAGTAATTTAACGCAATCTGAGTTAATTTATGAGAAAAGACCTGTGTGTTTCGATTATAGCGTTGATGGGGTGAAAGTTCCTAATGGAATCACTGAAGTACCTAAGTGTTAATATAAGGGAAGACTTCATTGGGGTAATCACATAAATGAGATTTAAATAAAGGGTGCAGATCGCTGCACAAGTTTGTGAAGGTATTTTGGGGTTGTAGCAAGGTTGTAAAGAATAGGGCATATACATGTCATTGGCAAGACCCCAATTAGAGTATAGCTCCAGTGTATGGGACACTCGCCAGGATTCCAGAACTGAAAAATCCAACGAAAAGCAGTTCGATTTGTTCCGAATGATTTCCTACAAAAGAGCAGCGTTACGAAAGTGTTGCAAAGTTTGGACTGGGAAGACTTGGGAGAAAGGAGACAAGCTACTCGACTAAGCGGTATGTTCCGAGCTGTCAGTGGAGAGATGGCGTCGAATCATATTAGTAGGCGAATAAGTTTGAGTGGTGTTTTTAAAGTAGTAAAGATCACAATATGAAGGTAAAGTTCAAATTCAGGAGGAC
Source organism: Anabrus simplex (assembly GCF_040414725.1). Classification (NCBI taxonomy): domain Eukaryota; kingdom Metazoa; phylum Arthropoda; class Insecta; order Orthoptera; family Tettigoniidae; genus Anabrus; species Anabrus simplex. Next base: position 42,769,293 of record NC_090265.1, read on the forward strand.
AAATAGGGGCAAATATTCATTTATAGGAATGGGTGTTAGGGATTGGAATAAATTACCAAGGGAGATGTTCAATAAATTTAAAAATTATTTGCAATTATTTAATAAAAAACAGGGTAGCAACAGATAGGAAATCTGCTACCTGGACGACTGCCCTAAATGCAGATCAGTTGTGACTGACTGATTGATAATAGTATCAAGCAATGTTCCCTCCATATCTTCCTGCAAATTTAGAAATCTGCGGCTATTGTTAAATTGATGACAAATCTCAGATGAGCTTTCAGTACGAGGTATGAAATTGCTTATTGGCCTAATTCTTGATAGTCGGCATGCAAAACACCCCTGTACATGACGACCTTCGAGCTTGTATTTCTAGTCCACGGTAGCCTTCAGTTAATAGCGCTCAAGTTTCAAGTCCATATCTGTTTTACGTCTCTGAAATTTGATAGTTAGCGTACTAATTCTGAGAGAGCGTGACGGAGTGTTGTGGTCGAGTGTGAACTGGTCAAGGTCTGATCAGTAATTTAACGCAACCTGCGTTAATTGAAGTGTGTCTTTCTGAGGTTTGCCTATAGTAGAACGGCACAGACAATCCGTGTAACTCTATCTATTATGAATAAAAACGTTCCGGGTAACTTAATTAATTATTAATAGTGTGGTGGGTTATGACCCCGCCTGGTGGTCACGATCGTTAACGCGTTAAGTCTATAAGGACTGACACCTTGCTTAGCCGGTTCGAGTCCCGTTGCCGGGCTGAGTGGCTCAGACGATTGAGGTGCTGGCCTTCTGACTCCAACGTGGCAGGCTCGAGCCTGGCTCAGTGCGGTGGCATTTGAAGGTGCTCAAATATGACAGCCTTGTGTCGGTAGACTTAACGGCACGTAAAAGAACTCCTGCGGGAATAAATTCCGGCACCTCGGCATCTCCGAAACCGTAGAAGTAGTTTGCGGGACGTAAAGCCAGTAACACTATTATTATTATTATTATTATTATTATTATTATTATCACCGAGCTCGATAGCTGCAGTCGCTTAAGTGCGGCCAGTATCCAGTAATCGGGAGATAGTAGGTTCGAACCCCACTGTCGGCAGCCCTGAAGATGGTTTTCCGTGGTTTCCCATTTTCACACCAGGCAAATGCTGGGGCTGTACCTTAATTAAGGCCACGGCCGCTTCCTTCCCACTCCTAGCCTCTTCCTCTCCCATCGTCGCCATAAGACCTATCTGTGTCGGTGCGACGTAAAGCAAATAACAAAATTATTATTATTATTATTATTATTATTATTATTATTATTATTATTATTATTATTATTATTATTATTATTATTATTATTATTATTATTAGTCCCGTTGATGGAAAAAATCTTCACTATCAGAATGCTGCCCGACAAGGCAGATGAGATGATGCCATACAAGCCTGGATTCTGTTCCAAACCTTACTGTAAAGTTCAATCAATCATCAACCACCGCATTTAGGGCAGGCGCCCAGGGGGCAGATTCCCTTCTGTTGCTTACATATACTTTCCTTAATTGAAATTAATTAGGGAATTAACTGAACATCTTATTTAGTTAATTATTATAATCCCTTACTCCCCTTCCTATTAACGAATATTTGCCCTTATTTGTCCTCTTTAATTCCAGCTTTATCTTCATATTAGTTGTATAATCTTTTCTACTTCTAAAAACACCATTCAAATATATTCGTCTATTGTCATTAGACGCCATCTTTCCAATGACAGCTCGGAACATACCACTTAGTCGGGCAGCTCGTCCCCTTATTCCTAAATCTTCCCAGCCCAAACTTTGCAACATTTTCGTAAAGCTACTCTTTTGTCGGAAATCACCCAGAACAAATCGTGCTGCTTTTTTTTTTCGAATTTTTCCAGTTCTTTAATCAAGTAATCCTGATGAGGGTCCCATACAATGGTACCATACTCTAGTTGGTGTCTTAACAGAGACTTATATGCCCTCTCCTTTACATACTTACTATAACTCATAAATACCCTCAGAACTATGTGCCGATATTTTTAACCTTTATTTACAATACCGTAAATGTGATTACGCAAATGCAGACCTTTCCTTATATTAACACCTAGGCACTTACAGTGATCTCCAAAACGAACTTTCACCCTGCCAAAGCTGTAATTAAAACTGAGATGACTTGCCCTTTTAGTGAAACTCACAACCTGATTTTTAACTCTGTTTATCATCGTATAGAGTGAGGGCGTATGAGAATGTTGGTATTGATTCGTCCATCGGATAGTGACGTTAAGCCTTGAGTAGACCTCTTGGTGATATTCGACAGGAGTAGGCTATGTGCCGAGACCGGGTTTCACTCTCTCCCTTCCTACAAACATATTTCATCTCATTAACACCTCTGATGAAATTGACGTCAGGGAGGGAATTCGGTCGTAAACCCTCGCTATAAAAACCCACCTCACTTCACACTCGACCTCATAGAGATACGGGACAAGGGTTGGGCATACTATTATGGTGGGTTTTCATGATTCTTAAAACTAATATTACTTCACGGAGACGAATAGTGCTTTACTGACCACAAAATTTATTACACTATTGTTATTTTATGGGGATACCCGGCCGAGACGGTGAAGACGTACTCGGTTCATCCGCAAGGACGCTGGTTCAATTTACTGTCAGGATTTCGAAGCCTTTACCTTCCACCCTTCCAAACGCTTGCACGGCCTGTACGGAGATGAGTTTGCTTTTTTGGTTTTTTTTATTATTATTGTTTTATAGTCCTTTAGAAGTTCACTCTCACCGAGCTCGATAGCTGCAGTCGCTTAAGTGCGGCCAGTATCCAGTATTCGGGAGATAGTAGGTTCGAACCCCACTGTCGGCAGTCCTGAAGATGGTTTTCCGTGGTTTCCCATTTTCACACCAGGCAAATGCTGGGGCTGTACCTTAATTAAGGCCACGGCCGCTTCCTTCCCACTCCTAGCCCTTCCCCGTCCCATCGTCGCCATAAGACCTGTCTGTGTCAGTGCGACGTAAAGCAACTAGCAAAAAAAAAAAAAAAAAAAAAAAAAAAGAAGTTCACTCTCGTTTGACTTCTTCACTCCACACAGATTTTACTCGCAATCGTGTAACGGATTCGGGCGATCACACAGCATTCTGGAGCGTCAACCTCCCGCTCCCCGTGCAGTCTCGTTCCAGAACAGATCACTTCTCTTTACATCGCATAATCAAGACCGTCTTGGTTCACTAGTAAAGCACAGATTTTTTATAATGTGTGTACCAATTTGAGATAGCGGACCCCGGTGTGGAAGTGGCCCAGCTGGACCTTGTAACGTAGGGGGGCCAAATTCCGTCCCCGCACTTAATTTCGTCTCCCTAGGGATTTCCAGTTTGAACGGTTGGTACCTAATGTTTAGCCGCGCCCACTCGCGTAGCCTCATCCCGTTGTCTTGTTGTCAGAGTTGGTTGTGTGCACCACGTTTAGTACAAGGACGACTCATTTTTCATGCTGAGCTGAGTTAGTGCAGCATTCAAATTAAGAGCCTGTTATTCCTACAGTGAGCACTGATATGTCTATGAAATACTGGACTGCATTTCAATCGTATGGTGTAGTTCCTAGCGTGTACTCAATACAGTGAGGTGGTTGGTGTGAGTTACTGTAACGGCCGTTATAATAAATCATGGAGTGTTCGTAATTTCATCCCACTTACAGTTCCTATTTTCGTCCTGGGGACGAAATTTGGAACAGTTATTAAAGTTTCATTTTATTTGTTATTTGTGAAGTCTATTATTATCTTCAGATGGGAAAACGCAAGCAGTGGGATAAGGAGGCTATGTAAAAGGCTATTAAGACAGTGATGGACAAGTTAATGGGTTACAAACGTGCGTTAAAAAGAATACCAAGAAAAATTTTCATAAATGGCCTTCAAGTAATTCAAACCAAACCACATGGCACTACAACCCTAGAAGGGCCTTGGCCTACCAAACGACCGCTGCTCAGTCCCAAGGCCTGCAGATTACGAGGTGTCGTGTGGTCAGCACGACGAATCCTCTCGGCCGTTATTCTTGGCTTTCTAGACTGGGGCCTCTATCTCACCGTCAGATAGCTTCTCAATTCTAATCACGTAGGCTGAGTGGACGTCGAACCAGCCCTCAGGTCCAGGTAAAAATCCCTGACCTGGCCGGGAATCGAACCCGCGGCCTCCGGGTAAGAGGTGGGCACGCTACCCCTACACCACGGGGGAATTAATATAATGGTCACAGGATATAACGCCGTAACAGGACTACTCACAGAAAAATACGATAAACAAAATTATCCTTCTATCAGCTTAGTATTACCATGTATAGGTACGGATTTGCATTAAGATCCCACCTTTATAGTTTAACTGTAATAATATATTTAACATTTCGCATTGCGCTCAGCTTTGCCAAATCTCTCCTCGTGACATTCACTACTAAATTGAATTTCCAACCGATATACACTAATATATCTTGCGATAAAGGAATTCATGGTTCACCCGGAGTTCATACGTTCTCTTCGTCATGCTATAGAGTAGTTAACGTGTTAAGGAAAAAAATAGGGAAGAGGGGCCGAAACCCAGGGGACATAGTAGTTTTAATAAGAAATGAGATAGCTGAATGGGTGGAGACGTTACAGACTAGGGTAGAAGGGGTAGTGTGGTTGAGAGTAAAAATGGGGAAGGGGGCAGTGGAAGCAATTTGTCTGGCACTGCTTTATAACCATTCGAGCGATTCAGTTTATGCAAATAAACATATTTTTGACGAACTGATTGAAGAAATAAACACAATTAAAGGGATGTATGTTGAAGATGGGATGATTTTATTGGGGGATTGGAATGCGAGAGTGAGCAATAGGGTACCGGTGTACGGTAAATAGGTAAAAGGTGGGGGGCTGCAAAGAAAGAGTAAGGATAATGGTGTAAATAGTTATGGAGAAAGGTTATTAGAGTTATGTGCTATAGAACATTTATTTATTTTAAATGGGTGGATGAAGGGGGATAGCGTGGGAGTTTTGACGTATATTACAACAAATCTTTTTTTTTTTTTGCTAGTTGTTTTACGTCGCACCGACACAGATAGGTCTTACGGCGACGAAAGGACAGGAAAGGGCTAGGAGTGGGAAGGAAGCGGCCGTGGCCTTAATTAAGGTACAGCCCCAGCATTTGCCTGGTGTGAAAATGGGAAACCACGGAAAACCATTTTCAGGGCTGCCGACAGTGGGGTTCGAACCTACTATCTCCCGAATACTGGATACTGGCCGCACTTAAGCGACTGCAGCTATCGAGCTCGGTTTACAACAAATCGGAGGGAGTGTAGTGGATATAGGAATAAGCTCAGAGATAGCGTTAAGGAGAATATTTTTTGAGGTGTTAGAATGTGGGTTAACGGAACATATGCCTATCAAAATAAAATTGAGAACTTTGGTTGCTGATGAGAAGGGAAAGATGGAGAAAAGTAGGGAGAGATATAGGAATGGAGGATGGAAGTATGTATGGGATGATAACACTAAAGAGAAATTGAGACGGCATTTGAAAGAGGAGGGAGATATATTAAGGGTAGGAATTGAAAGGGCGGCAGAAGGGAATGATATGGATAACGTGCTAAAATTAATAGAACACCCTGTATGGAGGGTGGGGAAGAAAGTGAGGAGAAGGGTAGAGGGACAAAAGAATAAAATGGATGGTTTGATGAAGACTGCAGGAGAAAATGAGGTTGTAATGAGAGCCCTAGCGGAGTTTGGGAAGGAGGGTGTGCAAGAAAAAAGGAAGGAATATTGTAAATTGAGAAGGGAATATAAGGAGGTATTGAATGAGAAGAAAAGAGGATGGAAGGAGGCGGAAGCTGAAAAAATAAATAGATATTGTAGAGAGAAGAAATTTGGGAGGATTGGGGAGTCAATAAATAAGATCAGAAGAATGAAGCCGGTGGGGAAGGGGGATAAAATAGGAGAAAACAAGTGGGTTAGGCATTTTAAAAGGCTTTTAGAAGGGTAGGGGAAATTGGGTAGAGAAATAGACAAGTCACATATAGGAAGGGAATTGGAAGTAGGCATTACAATATTGGATGGGGAGATAACAAGGCAGGAGGTAATTAGAGTATTAAAAAATGCTAGACCCAAGGCTGCAGGAGGTGTGAATGGTATTTCCAATAGTGTATGGAAGGAGGTTGGGGCAAATGAACCGATGTTGAGAGGGATTGTGAAATTCTTTAATAGGTTGCTGGAAACGGGGAAATTTCCTAGAGAATGGAGGAAGGAGGTATTATGCCCTATTTATAAAAATAAAGGAGCTAGTAGTGATCCTAACAACTATAGAGGAATTACACTTCTAGACTCGTTGTCGAAGGTGTACACAGGGGTCTTGGTGAATAGGATAACAAATTGGGCGGAACAGTACGGTAGGATATCTGAGTTCCAAAATGGATTTAGGAAAGGAAGGAAACACAGTCGATAATGTTTGGATTCTGGACACTTTGATTACAAAGTATGTGAGGATAGCAGGGCGTAAATTATATATAGCAGCGATCGATTTAGAAAAAGCCTTCGATACGGTCAGAAGGGAGGCGCTATTTTTGAGATTAAGGGAGGTTGGAATGTGGAAGAAAATGAGGGTGGCAATAGAAACAATTTATGAGGAAGTGTTGGTGATGATTAAATTGAAGGATGGAAGATTGAGTAAGTGTTTTGAATCGAAAAGCGGGGTGAGACAGGGGTGTAAGCTATCCCCGATATTGTTTATAAATAATATTTTAGAGGGTCATGGTGGAGAGGCATGGCAATGTCTTTAGGTAGGGAAAATGGGAGGTTCCGGGATTGCTATTCGCGGATGACCTATTGATTTTGGCTTTGACGGCAAGTGGGTTGCAAAAAGGGTTGGACAAGGTAGTTGAGTATACTAGGAAATGGCCTCTCAGAGTAAATGTAAGAAAGACTCAGATAATGGTGTGTAGGAAAAGGGGTGGGAGAAGGAATAAGGAAGTCTGGAGGCTAGATCAGGAAGAAATTAGACATGGGGGGGGGGAATGAGTATCTAGGTGTAATAATTAGTAAGAATGCTTCTTGGAAAAATCAGTGTAAGAGGGCAAAATTTAAAAGAAGAGGGGCGCTTGCGGCAGTACGGGTGTTAGAAAAGAAATTTCCAGATGTTAAACACAAAATTCAGAAAACGGTGTTTAAATCATTGGTAATGGGCAAAATGCTATTTGGGGTCGAAGTATGGGGACTGGAGGAGGGCAGGGGTGAACTTAACCAGGTGGTGGCGAAATTTAGTAAGATCATTATGGACCTCCCAAATTGTACAGCCAATGCCGGTGCTAGATTAGTCTGTAAAGAATCGATAGAGGTTGAAATAGCTAAGAGCCTGTTCAAGTATTGGATTAGATTGGAGGAAGGGAAGGGTGGGGCATTAGTACAAGAAACGTTCAGTTTTCAGAGAAGTATGACGAATGAAGGTTACTGGGTGAATAAGTGCAAGAAATGGTTACAAAAGATTAGATTGGGGGTATATGGAGAGGTCTGGTAGGGTGGTAGGAATAAATGGGCATGGGAAAGGATAAAGGGAAGACTACTAGATATTGAAAGACAGAGCTTAATAGGGGAATGTAGAGAAAGAGTCTCTTTATCAGTATTAAATAAATTGGTGGAAGTAATAAACCCGAAAACGGATTTTGAAGGTGGAAGGGATAAGAGAGGTTTGTATTGGTGGGTATTGGGTGTTCCGAGGAACAGGGGATTGGTAGGTAGTGAGAATAGTGTTATACTGTATGTGTGTTATGTGGAGAGAAGTGGGAGGACCTGCATATTTTTAATCAATGCCGAGCTTTGGCGGAGGTAAAGATCAAACTATTAAGTAAGAAGGAGCTGGACCTGGTAGGGGAAAGCTGTAAGATGACATCTTGGTTATGTAGAGAGTGGGAGAAAGGAATGAATATAGCGAAATTCTTAAATGTGGCCAGAGCTAGAGTTATAAAGAAATTGAGGGAGTAACAGGGGTTGTGCAGATAATGTGGTTCTTGCCGAGGGAGGAAGGGGGTAGGCATTTTGCTCAGAGGAATGGATATCCGCCTTGAGCAGATGCGCGAAGGGTATCAGGCTAACCATGATACCAGAAGACGGGGCTGTAGTGTTAGGGGAAAAGGGGGAGAACACCTTGTCCTGTGGAAAGGTGATCCACCTGGGGCAAGTTGTTGGGAAGTAGATAGAGACGTAGTAGGATGGGAGGAAGTGATAGATTAATGACTTGAGGAATATGAAAGTAGATGTGTTTATGAGAAGAGTTGGTAACAAGGGAAAGCCTGAGAAAATTAGGTAAGAGTTGAGAAAAGGGGAGGTTGAGTAGGCTTGAGGGTAGTGTAAATGTAAGAAGCTGGTATATAGTTTAAGTGGATAGTTGAAATGAAAAAATATTGTGAGATGACTGAGTGAACTAATGGACCTGGAATGGAGTACTGTCTGTTTGTGTGTAAATGAGGAGTGGAAAAAAAAATGGATTGTTTAAGTGTTGTTTAAGTGTATTTGCGTGAGGAGGGAGTATAAAGAAGGTGTATGTAATATAATTGAGATAGATTAAGTGGAACTGTAGTTAAGGAGAAAATGTTGGCAGTATGGAAATTATGAAAGTAGGTCATATGAAAAAAATTAAACTGTGTAGATGCCTTGTTGAGGGGAGTAAAATTGATGGATTCTGGATGTTTATGTACTAAGTTTAATAGGATGGAAGAAATGGGATAAGTTTAACAGTTTGATGTAAGTGTGGTGCTGTAGATTGCGAACACAGTGAACTAATGGACTTGGAATTGAAACTGTTTGTATGTGAGTGAGATGTAAAAAAAAGTTAAATTATTTAATGTGCGATGATGAGGAATGTAAAATGGTTGTTAGTTGATGTTTAAGTCTTAAGCTTAATAAGGTGAGTTGTAGTGGGCGAAAACAGTGCGAGAGAGGAGAAGGTGACGTATCGAGGGAAGAGGGAAGGGTTGGGCCTTGACCCAACCCAAAGAAGTTAGGCTTGAGCATGTCTGCACGGGAAGAAAAAGGGGAGGGAAGATAGAGAGCTGACAATGAACAGAGTAGGTTTGATGTACATAGCGGAAGTGTGTGGCAGGCCATGTGTTAGGTCTGGTTTCCGCCAAGCTGGCTTGTCACACATGGTAGGGTAGGAATACACTGTCAGAAAGTGTAGGTGAGATATGAAATCAGTTCTCATGTGGCGAGGCTGGTTGCTGCGGTCAACGGGTTGGTGGGCATGTATTCCATACCAGGTCTGACACAGCGACCAGTTTATTAAAGTTTTTTAAGTGGTAGGTAGGAGTAGGGGAATAGGGTAGTTTGTAGTGCGCTGCTTCCTGCACGTATGCTGGCTATCTGCGTACGTATGGGGAGACACTGAGTAGATGTAGAGGTAGATAATTTAGTTAAGTAGTTTTAGGAGAGATGTAGTGCCTATTGTTTGTTTGTTCGTTCTGTGTATCGCTCTGTCCCTGTCTTTATTACCTGTAAACCGATGGTGTACACTAGGGTGGGTAATAAAGATATGTATGCATGTATGTATGTATGTATGTATTACGTTCTCTTCGTCGTCAGAAATCCGCAGAATGTAAAAAATATATCTCCACCTCAGGAGAGGCATATACTCAGCCTACACTAAAAATGAATACCAGGTAAAGATGGCCATACAAAGAGCTAAATAATCTGTACCACCTAGGGGTTTCGATAAGCCAGAACGTGTTCTAGAATTTCTTCAGCATATTGTGCGAAATTTACCATGCTTACAAAACAAGCTTAGATGCGAATATAATGAATTTCCTCGATTCTTATGGAATTGGCAATTTATCATATTTTCAAAGTATAGCTACAGGAATTGTACAGAAGGTCGTTTGCGATCTCCGGTCTCCGGGGACGATGTTTGAAGGGTAATTAGATTAAAAGCTATGTCTTCACCAACTATCATGTTCAATTGGAAAGCCAGCATTTCTAGCTGTAGCCCGACAACGTAATTTCCAACGCAGCAGATATTTTTGCAGATGTAGCATGTCTGTCTTACCCCACTCCTCCTAACAGGCTTTCCAATGGCCATTGATAGTGCGTGGACGTCTATTTCCTAAGGCCCGTTTCAGGATTGCAAATGTACAGAAGTCCATGGGTGACCCATCGGGTGCCTTAATCGGAATGTCAGTAAAAGGGATTGCATGGATTCATGTTTCCATCTCCATTCTCTCTAAGAACAGACGAGTCGAACGAGAGGTGTGGCTGGATACTTTATCTTGATGTACCCCTATCTGATTTTTCATCCTCCAATGCAGTGCTGGGATATCTGTGTTGTAAATGGGTGTTAAAAGTTCTTGCTGGTAGTACTGTATGTTCACCTTCACATTATTAGCAACACGCCGAATAGTTAACTCGCTATTGCAGCAGTATCCAGCGATGATCATGAAACCCCTTCCAAAACTTTTCTGGCATTCTTCATACAAGGTTTGATAAGAAAAATGCTGTCTCTAGAGCGGAAGTTAATCGAGCGGAGTTTGTTACATTCACTAAGGTAGATTCGTCTAATGTCACCACATTTTTCCATCTGTCCCGTGCCAGACAGCATAATACACCTTTTTTGCTTTAGTGCGACGTTCCGAAATGTGACGAGGCAATATCTTGTGAACTCGGGCGCCTCTACTGCTTTTCTAATTGCAGGTCCTTGTTGACTATGGAGTTGACTGTTGAAAATGACATCCCCAATTTACATGCGATAGTCCTTTTGGGGGCAGCGTTACCACCTGAGACAAAGGCTTCCCTTTCCTCAACACTTCTGGTTCACGACCGGTGGCTGGTTGTGGATTTGCCCGTTTTTCCCTCTCTGGAAGTAAGCCCAGTCGGCCTTGCCGTTTTAAATCAACACAGCACTGATCCCATCCTTTGATATTAAGAAATCACGCTTCTTGCACATTCGTTGGATTGCAGAATAGTTATACAGTATTTAGCACACGTGTTCAGTACTGACGATAATCTTCACTCCCCGTGTTGACGTACTCAAGTTGATAACAGCGCCACCAGCGTGGCCTTCAAACTCATCACCAGATATCCCGAACGACCTTCTGTATGTCAGCCATATTTATGACGTCACACATGACATGGGCAACATACTTAAAGAAAGCCAGCGACATGATGGTTAAAATCCCCGACCCTACCGGGACCCCTGTGACCAAAGGCCAGCGCGCTAACCATTTAGCTATGGAGCAGGACATCCTGCGATGTTGAGCAGTCTCTTCCGCGTTACAAGTCAATGTGGCGTGAAAATAGAAGATCGTTCCTATTTGAAAAGGTTATAGCGTCCGCCATGCCAAGTCGTTACGCGTCAGGGGCGTCATCGTTTTGGCCCCAACCCCCGTACGCTCGAGCGCGCCAATCACGAGCAACGCTTGGTGCTAGGCCGGCCCTCTCGCCTCCGTCCGCGGTCCCACAGCAGAGGACGACGGAAATTACTCGACTATTAATCTGGAGTCTTCTATATCGCGATGTTCCTGGATACATCTAGCATGCGGACTGTTCTGGAAGACCCGGAGCAGGTATATAAGGAGAGGAGTAACTTGGAGTGAGAGTGAGACTGAGTTAGTGAGAGTTAGTGAGTGAGTGAGCGAAAAGGAGATTGAATTCGCTGGTGTGAGTTAGCGAAGAGCGCAGTCAGTGATAGCTTGGGCTGAGATGTCAGCCTGATGGAGTGTCTGCCTGTTGGAGCCGAGGACTCGTCATGTGTGTGTGTGTGTGTGTGTGTGTGTGTGTGTGTGTCTGTGTGTCCCTTGAGGCCGCCTGCTGGAGAAGAACCTTGGGCTGAGCAGAGCGAAGGAAACACTGGGTGCCGACGTGTGCCGACTGCGAACGGGTTTCGACGGATTGAGTGAACAGCGGATACTATCCCGACCTGCGAGACTGATGTGTAGGCTGTGGACCGTGACAGCGCTAACGAGTCTGACTGAGTGGCTGAGTGAGTGTAGTGTAAATAATCAGTGACTCTGTGTGTGTGTGTGTGTGTGTGTGTCATTGTAGATGAAACATGAGAAACTAAGAAAGAGAGCGCGAACCGTGTAAGTGTGTGACAGTGTACGTGTGTAAGTTGTAATCTCGGCTATCGTCTGTGTGTGTGTGTAAATCTGTAATTGTAGTGCTAAGTTAATAAATCTTAGAAATAGGACGCTACCAGGTTCTGTACTCATTTATTTATTTATCTACCCCGCCAACACGTTACAATATATTCAATTTGCTATTGTAATTCTTCCTGATCGCCCATCAAAATGTGGCATTTATTTCTTTCTGTGCAGAGTGAGAGTTACTTCTGGATTGAGCAATGAAATAAATTGAAAATAGAATAATATTTGAAATACGTCAAATCATTAGAGTTCAATTGAGGCTCACTGTGGTATCGCTTTATACGCATCTCTCTCTTTCTATACAGCTTACCCTCCTATCACTTGCATATATATTTCTAAGAAAGATAACTGTAAGAAATTACAGACAACAATTAGGAGATGTGAAGTGACAAGAATTGGAAGATTTCGAAAATGTGACCAAAAACGTTTAAGTCATGTTTATTGTCATATATAAATATATTTTAGGTCATAAACATCCGGGCCCTATTCATAAGCCTCACCTTCTTTTGTGGACACACTCATTTTGCTTTCGATTTAACGGAACCCTTTATCTCCCTCTATGGGTGGAATCAAAAGAAACTTGATCTGTACTTCCGGCATGTCGTAAGAGGCTACTGAGAGGGGAACCACCAAATTATCTGAACTCGCTCTCTTTCGTCCAAAGCCCAAAAACATATCGTTTATGGGGTGATAGGACCTTATAGGGAACACTTTAAGTGTTGTTGTTTGAGTCATCAGTCCATAGACTGGTTTGATGCAGCTCTTCATACCACCCTATCCTGTGCTAACCGTTTCATTTCTACGTAATTATTGCATCCTACATCTGCTCTAATCTGCTTGACATATTCATACCTTGGTCTACCCCTACCGTTCTTACCACCTACACTTCCTTCAAAAACCAACTGAACAAGTCCTGGGTGTCTTAAGAAGTGTCATATCATTCTATCTCTTTTTCTCGTCAAATTTAGCCAAATCGATCTCCTCTCACCAATTCGATTCAGTATCTCTTCATTCGTGATTCGATCTATCCATCTCACCTTCAGTATTCTTCTGTAACACCACATTTCAAAAGCTTCTATTCTCTTTCTTTCTGAGCTAGTTATCGTCCATGTTTCACTTCCATACAATGCCACGCTCCACACGAAAGTATTCAAAAACATCTTTTTAATTCCGATATCAATGTTTGAAGTGAGCAAATTTCTTTTCTTAAGAAAGCTCTTCCTTGCTTGTGCTAGTCTGCATTTTATGTCCTCCTTACTTCTGCCATCGTTAGTTATTTTACTACCCAAGTAACAATATTCATCTACTTCCTTTAAGACTTCATTTCCTAATCTAGTATTTCCTACATCACCTGCCTTCGTTCGACTGTACTCCATTACTTTTGTTTTGGACTTATTTATTTTCATCTTGTACTCCTTACCCAAGACTTCATCCATACCATTCAGCAACTTCTCGAGATCTTCTGCAGTCTCAGATAAAATAACAATATCATCGGCAAATCTCAAGGTTTTGATTTCCTCTCCTTGGACTGTGATTTCCTTTACTGCTTGTTCTATGTATGTAAACATTGAAAAGGAGAGGGGACAAAGTGCAGCCTTGCCTCACTCCTTTCTGGATTGCTGCTTCTTTTTCAAGAACTCGATTCTTATCACTGCAGACTGATTTTTATACAGATTGTAGATAATGCTTCGTTCTCGGTATCTGATCCCTATCATCTTCAGGATCATAAATAGCTTGGTCCAATCAACATTATCGAATGCTTTTTCTAGATCTACCAATGCCATGTACGTGGGCTTGTCCTTCTTGATTCGATCCTCTAAGATCAGACGTAAAGTCAGGATTGCTTCACGTGTTCCTAAATTCCTTCTGAAGCCAAATTGATCTTCTCCCAACTCAGCTTCAACTTGTTTTTCCATTCTTCTGTAAATAATACGTGTTAAAATTTTGCAGGCATGAGATACTAAACTAATGGTGCGGTAGTTTTCACACCTGTCAGCACCGGCTTTCTTGGGAATAGGTATAACAACATTCTGCCGAAAATCGGATGGGACTTCTGTCTCATACATCTTGCACACTAAATGAAATAACCTTGCCATGCTGGTTTCTCCTAAGGCAGTCAGTAATTCAGAGGGAATGTCATCAATTCCCGGTGCCTTGTCCCTATTGAGGTCACTCACAAACAAACAAAACAAACCCCATGGCACTACAGCCCTTGAAGGGCCTTGGCCAACCAAGCGACCGCTGCTCAGCCCGAAGGCCTGCAGATTACGAGTTGTCGTGTGGTCAACACGACGAATCCTCTCGGCCGTTATTCTCGGCTTTCTAGACCGGGGCCGCTATCTAACCGTCAGATAGCTCCTCAATTCTAATCACGTAGGCTGAGTGGACCTCGAACCAGCCCTCAGGTCCAGGTAAAAATCCCTGACCTGGCCGGGAATCGAACCCGGGGCCTCCGGGTAAGAGGCAGGCACGCTACCCCTACACCGCGGGGCCGCCTGAGGTCACTCACAGCTCTGTCAAACCCTGACCTCAAAATCGCGTCTCCCATTTCGTCAGCATCAACAGCCTCTTCATGTTCCAGAACCAAATTATCTACATCTTTACCTTGATACAACTGTTGGATATGCTCATGCCATCTTTCTGCTTTGTCTTCTTTCCCTAGAAGTGGCTTTCCATCTGAGCTCTTAATATTCATACATCTAGATTTCCTTTCTCCGAAGGTTTCCTTGATTTTCCTGTATGCAGCATCTACCTTTCCCAGGACCATACAGCCTTCGACATCCTTGCACTTCTCGTTCAGCCATTCTTCCTTAGCTACCTTGCACTTTATATCCACTTCATTCTTTAATCGCCTGTATTCTTTTCTGCCCTCTTCATTTCTAGCATTCTTGTATTTTCGTCGTTCATCAATCAGGTCTAGTATCTCGTGAGTTATCCACTGATTCTTAGTTGATCTTTTCTTCCTTCCTAACATTTCTTCAGCAGCCCTACTGACTTCATTTTTCATGACTCTCCACTCTTCCTCTATAGTGTTTCCTTCAGCCTTTTCATTTAGTCCTTGTGCAACATATTCCTTGAAACAATCCCTCACACTCTTTTCTTTCAACTTGTCTAGATCCCATCTTTTTGCATTCTTTCCTTTCTTCAATTTCTTCAACTTCAGATGGCATTTCATGACCAACAAGTTGTGGTCAGAGTCCACGTCTGCTCCTGGGAAAGTTTTGCAATCCAACACCTGGTTTCTGAATCTCTGCCTAATCATAATGAAGTCTATTTGATACCTTCCAGTGTCTCCAGGTCTCGTCCACGTATACAGCCGTCGTTTGTGGTGTTGGAACCAAGTATTGGCAAGGACTAAATTATGATCAGTGCAGAATTCAACCAGCCGACTTCCTCTTTCGTTCCTTTGTCCAAATCCAAATTCTCCTACTGTACTACCTTCTCTTCCTTGGCCTACCACTGCATTCCAGTCTCCCATCACAATTAGATTTTCGTCACCTTTTACATATTGTATTCA
Organism: Anabrus simplex; assembly: GCF_040414725.1. Lineage (NCBI taxonomy): Eukaryota > Metazoa > Arthropoda > Insecta > Orthoptera > Tettigoniidae > Anabrus > Anabrus simplex. The sequence goes on from NC_090265.1 coordinate 42,784,934, forward strand.
ATCTTCTATATCCGCATATATTCCTTCGATTTCATCATCCGCTGAACTAATAGGCATATAGACCTGCACTATTGTGGTGAGCATTGGTTTGGTGTCTATCTTGACGACAATAATTCTTTCACTCTGCTGGTCGTAGTAGCTTACCCGCTGCCCTATTTTCTTATTCATTATTAAACCAACTCCTGGGCCGATGACCTGCGATGTTAGGCCCCTTTAACCAACAAGCATCATCATCAAACCAACTCCTGCATTTCCCCTGTTTGATTTTGTGTTGATAATTCGGTAGTCGCCGGACGAAAAATCTTGTTCTTCCTGCCAACGTACTTCACTTATACCAACTACATCTAATTTTAGCCTATCCATCTCCCTTTTCAGATTCTCTAACCTACCACAACGATTCAAACTTCTAACATTCCACGCTCCGACTCGCAGAATGTCAGTATCCATCTTCCTGATGATCGCCCCCTCTCGTGTAGTCCCCACCCGGAGATCCGAATGGGGGACTAGTTTACCTCCGGAATATTTTACCCGGGAGGAAGCCATCATCAGTACATCATTCATGCAGAGAGAACTGCATGTCCTCGGGAGTTAGTTACGGCTGTAGTTTCCCATTGTTTTCAGCCGTGTAGCAGTATCAACACAGCTAAGCCATGTTGAGTATTATTACAAGGCCGTATCAGTCAATCATCTAGACTGCCGCCCTTGCAACTACCGAAAGGCTGCTACCCCCCTTTCGATTACCCATTTGTCAGTCTGGTCTCTCAACAGATACCCCTCCGATATGGTTGCACCTGCGGCTCGGCTATCTGCATCATTGGTACACGCAAGTTGCACCTGCGGTTCGGCTATCTGCATCATTGGGACACGCAAGCCTCCCCACCGCGGCAAGGTCATATGGTTCGCAGAAGAGGACACTGTAAGTACCTAGGTGTTAATATAAGAAATGACCTTCATTGGTATAATCATATTAACAAGCTTATAAAGTAAGGTTACATATCTCTTCATATGGATATGACGGTATTTAGGGGTTGTAGTAAGGATATAAAGGAGAGGGCGTATAAGTCTCTGGTAAGACTGCGGTTAGAGAATGGTTCCAGTGTATGGAACTCTCACCAGGGCTACTTGATAAAAGAACTGGAAAAGATTTGACTGGGTGATTTCCGACAAAGAAGTAGTATATGATATCTATTGAAGAACATTACAGGCTTTCGGCCCAAATACATGTTCCCGTTACAAAGAGAAAAATATAAAAAAATATGAACTAAATCTACTATTTGGAAGCAAACTAAAAATAAAAAAGTCTACTATGTGGACGCTCACATGGGCGGGAAACCTATCCACATGTGAGCGCCACCCTACCTTATGACCGGCCGTGCAGCCCCCCCCCCCCCCGGTGAGGAAAAAAAGGAGCCGCTCTCCCTGGAAGGACACGTCCAGCCCTTTGACAAAGGAGTAGTATGAAACTGTTGCAAACTTTGAGCTGGGAAGGCTATGGAGTAAGGAAACGAGATGCTCGACTATGTTTATGCTTCGAGTTGTCAGTGGAGAGACGGCGTGGAATGCGATAAGTAGACGAATAAGCTTGAACGGAACTTTTAAAACTAGGAAAGAAGATAAAGTTGGAATTCAAGGGGACAAACTGTGGGTAATATTCATTTATAGGACAAAGAGGAACGGATTGGAATAAATTATGATGGGAAATGTTCGATAAATTTCCAAGTTCTTTGAAAACATTTAAGAAAAAGCTAGGTAAACAATAGATATGGAATTTGCTGCCTGTGCGACAGCCCTAAATGAAGTTGATTGATTGATTGATTGATTGATTGATTGATTGATTGATTGATTGATTGATTGATTGATTGATTGATTGATTGATTGATTGATTGATTGATTGATTGATTGATTGATTGATTGATTGATTGATTGATTGATTCTAAGCTTTTTCATGTACCGGAGGAAATGTGCGAGTGCAAAATTTCTTTCTGCTAGTGTGGAAACTATTTTCATCTCTCCTTTGACTTGGATATAACTTGGAATTTTTCCGTTTGTCAAAACTACTGCAAGATTAAAAATGTAGGAAAAATTTATTTTAAAAAATATTCAATTAATAACACCTGTGAAAGGAAACATACAACACAATAGTGGGCGAGCATCATTGAGGAAAGTTCAATAATACTTCCACGCAGTAGCGGCGACTGGGCTGGGAATTAGAAGTTGGGGGAGGGGCAAAATATATACAGACAACAGAAAGTAGCCGGTTCGAAGGATATAGGGGGGGGTACACATTAAAACTGAACAATAAACCTACAAAATGGCAAGTTTTTTATGCTCTTTGAGCGAATTTCGACAGAGAGGTAAAAGTTGACATTTTACTAACTTAAGTGCGGCAATAATAGTTTTTTGAGATTTTTGATTCAATACTCTACAATAAAACTTTCACCAAAAAAACAATATTACAATTAAATACAAGTACGGCACGATTATAAAATTTAAAAATCATTTAGTATTTGACTACACTGTAAGAAACTAACAGACAATATTAAAGAGACTGCCAGACTGACAAAATAATGCATGCGGCAAGCAGGTGAATCATACCTCAGTGTCCACGAACTTGGCAAAAAAATACACCTGCTACCCTTCCTCATAGCATTGGCGAAGTCTCCACTACTTGCTGTGGCGCTATACAAATCGGTTAGCCGCGATGGACGACATTTTGTGCGTATTTTCGACAATAATTTTGTTAATAATTAAACATTTGCACAAATTGTTTTTTAATAATTCCTATACTTCCTAGTTTCAGCCGGCTAAAATGGAATAAAAATGTAATGTTTTCTCCACAAAGTGGGGGGGGGGGCAGTCGCCCCACTTAGTCGCCGCTACTGCTTCCACGTTTATTTATTTATTTATTTATTTATTTATTTATTTATTTATTTCCACACAAATGTTTCTACACATGTTCATAATATTCACCAATTCTTAAAAATTATTATTATTATTATTATTATTATTATTATTATTATTATTATTATTATTATTATTATTATTATTATTATTATTATTATTACAGGACCCGTGCTTCTCCGCAACATTCATTATAAATAGGTCAGATTAATTGCTCGAAGTGTTGCCCGGGTACTTTCTTTAATGGTATATTTAGGATTTATATTAACTGTTAAATAAGTCCGAAATGATGATGATGATGATGATGATGATGATGATGATGATGCTTGTTGTTTAAACGGGCTTAACATCTAGGTCATCAGCCCCTATCTGTGAAGAGAATTATTATGACGTTGATTTATATTTAACGAACTATGTTGTAGCTATAAAGTTATTGTTGTGAGTTTAATTTAAATTTTTGGATTGTTTTGCTTCGCACCGACGTTTGCCCTTGTTGCAGCCCACATTGTCTAGAAAGTATTTAATAATAAAAATAAGTGATATTTGTATCTATAGGAATTTACGCGTCGCGCTGTAGATATAATGTACGCGATTCCAACTTTAATTGAGACTATCAGCAATTAGCCTGGCGAACCCGAAAACTGTGGAATCATCAATAATCTTGGTCATTTTGAACATTTCCTTTTTACTCCTCAGTGCCTATGGGGACTTAACGGAGTGTCACTATTCGTCTCAGCGTCCCCGAAAAGTATGGATTCGACACTAATAATTGTGATTTTCGATTTTTTTTTTCATGTCTGCTCCCTCCCAAACCCCAACTGGTAGGAGTGGTAGGGGTGTCCTACCCCCATATATTTTTTTTCAGATAGTAAGTCATATATATATATATATATATATATATATATATATCAGACCTATGCTAAAACGTACACATATACATCCATCATCTCGGTTACATTGGACATTTTCTTTTTTCACCCCTTTTCATCCCCAGTTCTGATGGAGAGTTAAATTGCATCCGGAGTGTCACTATTCACTTCAGCGACTATAAAAAGGATGGATTCGACACTAATAAATGTAATTTTCGGTTAATTCCCATGTCCCTCCCCACTCCACCCCCAGGGGTGCTATGCGTGCCTTACTCTCCCCCCCCCCCCCCGCAGCATTTCTCCCCAAATAGCATTAAATCACATGTATACCACGTTTGGTTGAAATTGCAGTTTTGCCATTGACCTGCCATTTTTAATCGTTTAGATTTTCCGATATTTTTGCGTAAAGGTATTGCTCCTTAACTGTGTGCAACCCGCTAAGTACAGAATGCATTGCGGGCTAGGGGTAAGCCTTCTCCTGCTATTATTGGAGTGGTCATTTAGTCATTTGATTTTAGGATTACTCAAAGGTGACTGAACTTAGAGACCTATGAATGCCTGATGATTCACCAGCAGGTATAGTCCCTACCATGGGTTACGTGGACGAATTGTATCCACGAAATTTCACTACAATGTTTATCCCAAATGGAAGAGAATAATCACTTTTACTCAAATAAACTGTAAAATCTGCGGTAAATTACGAAATGCCGTCGTTATTAGAGAAATATGTATACGTACTTACGGGCTGTAGACAGGGCTCTCTTATGTTGCATTCCGCTGCTCGTGCTGTCTTTTGTTTCTTTCTAGCATCAACGAATGGGAGTGCTACGTCTGTGAATTCTCATTATCTTTGTCCATTTGACTAGCACGGGCAGTTAAAACAGCAAAATAGCGTGATCCCTGGACCAATAAAAATATCACTCAATGAATGAGTTAGGGCACAAGGCGAATGAGCAACATGAAGAAAACGACACGAAATTAATTCAAACAACTTCAGCGAGCAAAGACATCACACAAGAAAGTGTTAGACAAACAAAACATACACAGAAGCACTGCGACGTAGCAGAAAAAAGAAATGATTGTGAATTTGTAAAGTACGTATCCATATTATTCCCTACAAGTAAAATATTTTTCACTGTTTCATAATTTAGCGCAGATTTTACACTTTACTTGACTAAAAGCAAATATTATCTTCCATTCGGGATTAAAATTACAGTGAAATTTCGTAGATACTATTCGGTCACGTAACCAATCAATCACTACTGATCTGCATTTAGGACAGTCTCATGTCCCTCCCCACTCCACCCCAGGGGTGCTATGCGTGCCTTACTCTCCCCCCCCCCCAAACAGCACTTCTCCCCTATCTGTTGTTTCCCTAGCCTTTTCTTAAACGATTTCAAAGAAATTGGAAATGTATTGAACATCTCCCTTGGTAAGTTATTCCAATCCCTAACTCCCCTTCCTACAAATGAATATTTGGCCCAATTTGTCCTCTTAAATTCCAACTTTATCTTCATGTTGTGATCTTTCCTACTTTTAAAGACACCACTCAAACTTATTCGTCTACTGATGTCATTCCACACCATCTCTCCGCTGACAGCTCGAAACATACCACTTAGTCGAGCAGCTCGTCTTCTTTCTCCCAATTCTTCCCAGCCCAAACTTTGCAACATTTTTGTAACGCTACTCTTTTGTCGGAAACTTGCAAGGATTTACAAATGTAGGTCTATTCCATTGGTTTTTCAGTAAATATGTGATGTGTTGTGTTAGTATGATTTCTAATTCCGAGTTACTTTTTCCTCTTCCTCTTGATATACGTATAAGTCAGGTTCAACTCCGCCTCTTCCGCATTGTATCTGTTATGTTTTCTATGTTCCGGTATATTCCATCATTACTCCTTGATTTCCAGAGTTCTGTAGTTCTTAGCGGACCGAGTGTTTTCCGTGTGATATTCATTTCCAGTACTTCTAATTTATTCAGCCAGTAATTCAGTACTAGACATTCACTCGCGTATAGGCATTCCGGTTTGACTATTGTGTTGTGTGTATTTTTAAGTTTTTAGATAAACACTTTTTGTTGGAGATATTCCTACTTATACAATCTTTTGTATCCTTTCTTCTACAGTGGATTTTCTCAAACCATTTTCATGAATTGTTTCCCCCGCATATTTGAATTTCTTTGCCTTCCTTATTCGACCAATTTCTGTTGTTAGAACAGTGGAGCATTTTTTTATATTTGTTATACATTTGTTTTTTTCTACAGAAATTCTTAAACCTGTTCTGTTGGCTATTTCTTCCAAGATATTGAGTTGTATTGATGTATTTTTCAAATGTTCTGAAGGTATGGCAATCATCTGCAAATGCTAGACAGTTTATCTCAACACATCTGTTCTTTCTTCCCACTGTTATTGGGGATAGCTTGTGTTCTTTGAGTTTTTCATTCCAGATTCTTACTATTTTCTCCAGGGCGCAACTGAAAAGGAATGGAGACAAACCATCACCTTGCCTTACACAGGTATTTATTCTGAATGGTTTAGTATTTCACCCATAATTTTACTTTTGATATGGTGTCAGTGAGGGGTTTCACGGATTTGGTTTGTCAATTTGGTTTTAACTCCGAACTCTCGGATTATTTTATCTAGAGTTTCCCTATCAACAGAATCAAAAGCCTTTTTAAAATCTATAAAAGTTACTACTATGACTTTGGAATTCATTAAACTGTGATGGAATATGGACTTCAGCTTGAATCTCTGTTCTGAACAAAATTTGCCATTTCTAAATCCACTTTGATATTCACCCAAATAAATGTCAAGAGTTGCTTCCACCTTGTTCAGTAATATCGTTGAAAATATCTTATAAGCCACTGGCAAAAGGGATATACCTCTAGTTGTTTACATCTTGCTTGTTTAACTTTCTTATGCAAAGGATGTATAAGAGACCATTTCCATTCTCCCGGGATATTCCCTGTTTTCTAGATTTATTCAAATATGATTTGAAGATCATCTACGATTCTTGGTTGAGACAATTTTATAAGTTCAGATGTATTGGAGTCTCCTCCACTAGCTTTGTTGTTTTTTAGAGTTTTAAATGCTTTCTCAATTTCTTCAACTGTAGGGGGTGGATCATCTAAGTTTTCATGAAACTCTGGAAATGCTAACTTGTAGTTCTGTTCTTCACAGTTCAGAAGTTGATCGAAGTGTTTTGCTAGTATTTCACACATTTCTCGGGGTCGAAACCCTGACACACCCACAATTTGCATTGGTTAACTGAATAAATATCAGAAATTTCTTATTGGTTACTTAAATAAATGTACACAATTTCTAATTGGCAGAACAATTAAATTGGCGGGAAGAGGTAGAAGTGTTGATAACTTTTGAACACCAAAAACAAACTATAAACAATTCAGTTTAGGAAACATTGATACACAAACATCTTAATGAGGATCAGTGGCATGCCGTGGGTAATTCCTGGGAATTGCCGGTTCGTAAGTGATAAAGTCGAGGAGAGGACGAAACTAAAGTTGATAGTAGCGACAACTGTCGAGAAATGCTCAAACTATTTCCAAAATGAGTTTCAGATTTCCTGCTATAATTGGCCTTCTACAAGGCGCTAGTTTTAAATGCACGGGGCGGGTGTACCTCCGGTACAAGTCTCATTCCATTTTGTTCGTTCTTTTATCGGCTGGATATTCCCCTACTGTTTTCCGAAAATCTTTTTATCTCCCTATTTGTGAATTAAAATCCCCCAGTAGAATCACAACATTTAATTTTGGGAGTTTGGATATTTCCTCTTCCAGAAGTTCCCAGAATTTTTCTAATTTACTGGGATTTTTCTTCTTATCTTCATTTATTTGTGCAAGGCAATTTACAAAGGTATAATGTTTATTTTTTGCATTTAATTATGAGATGAAATACAGTATTCTTTCTGAACTAGATTTGAATTCTGTTACATTATTTATTACATATTTTTGAACATAAATATCAGTACCCAGTAGTGGCGTTCCCTTCATAACGTTGATTGCTGATTTACCCTTAAAAAATATACTATTATTATTAAAACGTGATTTGATAGAATCTGATGATGTTTTTTCAAGAATAGGACATGCCATTTATTAATTAAATGTTATCTTTTCAAGTACCAGCATGTTATGTTATTAACTATTAATTATTAATGTTCTCTTTTTAGATATTTTATTAATCGTAATTAGTTTCAACAGACTGAAAAATTACAAAGTGATATTATATACACTCTTTATCTAGTTACATCTCGTTTCATTCTCCGCTTGTCGATTCCCTTCAGCAGATCAGAACTTCTTATTTCCATGCCGGTTCCAATCTAACGATCTGAATTCTTTTATCTGTTTCTTTTACAGTTGACCTATTGGAGCAAGCATTCTTCTCCGGGATAATTAGTCAACCTCAAAGAGATCTCCGATCAACTTATCGGTCTTGCCCGAAGGAGCATCACCACCACTGACTTTGATTTCTTGAAACAAAACCACAAAGCTTTACAAAGAATGACTCCTAGCGAACGGGAAAATAAGACTTTGTGGCTGTCAGCGTCACAAATCTACATTTTCTGAGGCTACATTTAGGATTTCTTGCCTTGGTTTAGCTGCATAGTTCTGTTTAAAGTCTCCGGAGTTTTAAACTAAATACCAAGGAGCAGTGGTATGCTCTGGGAATTTCCTGGGAATTGCCGGTTCGAAACTGATGAAGTCGAGGAGAGGATGAAGTCCTTTCGAGTGCTCTACTAATGTTTTACGGAGGAAATTTTTTCAATCTACAGTATCCAATGAATGGAATTATTCGAAGAATAACTGAGTCATAAGAACAGTAAAAAAATTACTTGATAGCACTGTATTTGAAGATTCGCCAGAAGTTGTGTTGCGCCTACTTGTACATCAGTTCAGTTCGTCGATATGTTTCTTTTCACTTCTTCATTGTGTTTTCCTGTTGACTTTTAAATATCTGGCTGAATGAGAATTCTATTTCCGTTTTAACAAAAAGCGATACAGAAACAATTGATGCAACATGACTTTTAGAATTTTCATGACGCGCGCGTAGAACACAGTTTCTTTTTCACACCTTTTCACCCCCAATGTTGATGGAGACTTAAACGGCATCCTGAGTGTCACTATTCATCTCAGGGGGCCCGAAAAGTATGGATCCGACGCTATTAATTGTCCTTTTCGTTTACTGTTTTATATCACTCCCTCCCCTCTTTGGTCCAGGCTATTTTATTTTTGTCCATCGGAAATTTTGTGAAACGTGACGCGACAAAATGTGTGACGGAAGTGGCGTCACATTAGTAATCACCGTAGGCCTTGGTCGCCAAAGGTGCAGTGACCGTGGATTTGTATAAAATTTAGTGTGTGTTGAAATAGAAAGTGCACCGTCATTGACGTTACATTAGTCTTTACCGTAGGCCTTGGTCGCCAAAGACGTTCTGTGATATGATGTAAATAAATGAGTTTAATTTTTTGAAAGAGATATCCATGCTCATTAGCTTTGCGCAAAGATTTTTAAAATTTGAAACACGGCTAACAAAAGAGTCTTGATAATTTTTCACTACCGCACAGTTACGGTAATTTTATACACCATAATACAGGGCTTCTCAAACGCCCAAAATCTCACGCGTGCAAATCGAGGCGCAAGAGCTCCGTGCACTGTGCATCGGTCCCGCTCGGCTTAGCTCGGACCAACGCTTCGTCTCTGTGGTACTCGGCTAAGCTCGGCTCTACTCGGCTCAACTCAGCTCGGATTTGGAGCGCTATGGAGCAAGTGTGGAAGAGGGAGACATGTGGAGCGAGCAAGACAGGCGTGAGGAAAGAGAGAGTAAGCGCTATTGCTCCAAATTGAGGAGTGGGGGGTCTGCACTCTGGTCAACCAAGCGAAGTCGTCTTTTGCACCGTGCACAGTGTATGCACCAAGCGCATGCACTCTGAGAGGCCCTGCCATAATACATTCAAATGTATTTTGAAACCTCTGAAATTGTTCTGCCATTCGAAATGATATTACTTTTCGGATCCGATGAAACAGTACAAAAGGCTCTCTATAACGCAGTCGCAATCATAGGAGAATACTTTACCAGTAAATTTATGAGCCATGCTTGGCGGGTGCAGGAGAAGCACCGTTTGCCCTTGTGTCTAACGGGCAAATAATGCACGACACCAAACGCGACAAACTCTCATTATGGTACTGATGGTCACTGACACCCAGTCTGGGCGAGTTTGCCGTTGAAGCGCTGCAGGCAACACGTGGCGTAAGTCAGAAACATTGAAGACGTTTTGTGTATGTACTACGTATTAGTTCAATTTTTCGGCGCCAGATGGCAATATTATATTTTCTGACATGCGTTACGGGAATCTGGTGGATTTAAATTGTTAATAGAAAATATAAATTAAGGAATACGGTAGAAACATAGAGTCCGCCCCGCAAGGATTATAGCATAACATGTTAGTTTCAGTCCTGGAATTCTTACCTAGAAATGATTCTGGAGGAGAGATGTGTTCATTTCGCTTGCCAGGGATCAACTCACTTGTCCCTAGAAGTATACTTACTTTTATAACCTAGAGTCATGATCCAGGCACCATTATCCATTGCTTCTGCCAAGGACCACGGGCGCTGGCCGAGATATCAAAGATTAAGACGTCATTCCCACCAACGAAGAGACAGAGATTTCGTCACCAACTACAGCAGAATCAAAAGGCGCATACTGTCCGCCACGGCTAGAAAAAAGGTAATTTAGTAATTGTAACCTATCCTTGCATATCTGTCTTCGAGAGGCTTTATCTATCGCCGCGCGCATTCTGTCCGAACGGCAAGGGAAGAAAAAGACAGCCATATCAAACCAACAGCCAACAGTTGGCAGCAGCGCTATTCTACTTACCTCAGCGCTACTCGTGACAGACATTAGTCTGGATGTGCAAAAATACGTTACAGCTACTAAATGATTTTTTTTTCTTGCCGTAAGCCCTGAGATGAGAGGACGAATTGAGAAAGTGTAAGGTTATCATCTGACGCCAGGACACTTTCAAACTTCGCTCATTGTGGGGTGGACTCTACAGTTATGCCAGGAATATACCTAATTTCTATTTTTCTGTATGTTGCCGACCGCAACACCGGCAACGTAGACGTCACATCGCTGCACGGACAATGTTTTACGGAGGATCTATTGGACTGGAATAGATGAATTAAAAGTCAGATTTGTGTCAAATAACATAAGTGCAGATACCAAACTAACACGCCGTATATTATGACTTCTCAATTAAAACTAACAATTACACTGCTCTGCATTGATTTATTGTCTAATAGTGAATAACGGTTCCTAAACGTAATTTTTACGCAGAATAAAAAAATGCAATCCGTATAAAGTATTTCTAATTCTAATATTTCAGGTTTATCGCAGTAAGGCAGTATTTGCATGGATTTATATGTCTAACTTAAAGAAACGGGGATGTTAACACTTCCGATGCGTGATACTTGGTGAAATCGCATCATCAAGATGCCAGACAATGACCAACGTGTTTTGTGTCTGATCACCCTCAAACATCTGTCCGTCAGGTATAATGATGAACAGGGCTAGCTCGTTCAACTGCATATCAGACATTTCAGAAGGAAGGAAAATCTACAACCTTTTAACTCCACAAGGGTGCAATAACCAGGATCAAAGGATCGATAGCCGAGCGTAAAATCATGGCTATATTCATGAAGACGTCAGCCTCGGAGCCGAACTGAGAAGGATAATTTCAACATTTCACAAATTAAATCTCTCCACTTTTTAAACTTTTATGAATTCATTTTGTTTCGTTATTTCATATTGTATTCACTGTATAAGCATTTCTATACCATAACTTGATTTATCTCGTCATCCCGCCGCCCCCATCCTCCCCATCATCCACCCTTACAGGAGAATATATACACTGAACACTACAAATGATTCACTTCAACGCTTGTACAGTTTTTACGCATGTGCACCGTGTACGATATCACTGTGGTCATTAATTGCATACCATGTTCATTTCATTTCAAGTTTTAAACATTGGACGATCCGTTGGTGGTGATGGTTTTAAGGGGAAATCAGAGTAATTATCACCCCCTATTGCCATTAAGTTAGTACTCTATCAGTGCAGACCTTGCAAGAAATGCACATCTGAAACCCACATCCCATTTCTTACCTTTCAGTAAACAACCCATGTAGACTTTTATCAATACGGGAGCTGGCTTACAGCCATAATTATATTAATAATAAATTAAAATGAAGGTCAGCCTATTCAATACCATTTAATATGATGTCAAATCACTTATACTATGGGACCGGTTTCGACCCGATTATGGGTTATCTTCAGACTTGTACTAAAATTGACAATATAGTGCAAATACAATCAAATTAACACTTAAAAATTATGTACATATTACAAATTATTTTGTAAAAGAGGTAAAAATCTCTGTCTATAATACTATAATTAGTGAATTTAAAGTCCACTAGTCGAATTTTGTCATGTGTTACATTATACCAATATAAATGGCCCGTTATTGGACATTATAAATTTTCCAGCTAACTCATTCCTGGTTGCCAGCGTTTCGCCCCCTTGTGCTAGGTTGGGCTCATCAGTTGGTACCTAGCACACCTACCAAGACACATGGCAGTGCTTACCATGGAGGCCACTGCGTAGGCTACTTGAAGCCACCCGCAGTGCCAATGCACTATGAGAGACTTTGTCACACTATCAAAAATTGATGCCTGCTTGGCCATCAGATGATATAGATGTTGATTCCAATAGGGAATCTGAAATATTTGTCCCGAATGAGTAAATTTATAATACCAATATAAATGGTCCGTTATTGGACATTATAAATTTTCCAGCTAACTCATTCCTGGTTGCCAGCGTTTCGCCCCCTTGTGCTAGGTTGGGCTCATCAGTTGGTACCTAGCACCCCTACCAAGACGCATGGCAGTGCTTACCATGGAGGCCACTGCGTAGGCTACTTGAAGCCACCTAGCACAAGGGGGCGAAACGCTGGCAACCAGGAATGAGTTAGCTGAAAAATTTATAATGTCTAATAACGGACCATTTATATTGGTATTATAAATTTACTCATTCGGGACAAATATTTCAGATTCCCTATTGGAATCAACATCTATATCATGTGTTACATTGCCATTGATATTAATCTAAAACGAACAGTCTTAAAATGTAACCCCTCTACATGTAGGCCTAAAAATGAAAATTGGACATGAGCTGTTATATGTACAATATTGAAATTGGAGCTGAGTTGTTACACTGGTGTTGAAAATTATAATAACCATCTTGTGTGCTTAGTTAGTAAAAGTCTGCCTTGCTGAGTAACATGTATCGGTGAGAGTTGTGTCAAATGCAACATCGCTATGTTTAAACCAGACTTGAGATGGTACGATTGAATTATTTGATAGAAAGGACCTTGCAAAACCAAAAGGACTTGAGTAAAAATCGTAATTGACGATATTTTTTGTCAATAAGGTTCGTGCTGAGCAAATAGGTCCCTTCACAATGTCAAACCACGCACACATACCCAGGAACAAACAACTCAGTCTTTAACTAAGAGTGATTTGCAGAAGCTAGAACAAGTCCATCTGTTTCAAAACAGTCTTACCTATATCGAAACATTCCCGTCAAGATTGGTATATGAGATGGCAAGATAGCCCTTTTTCATAGATGATTCGAGATACCATATGTTGCTGCCATCTACAATTCAAAGCAGCGCACTGCAGCAGGTGCTAAGAGGAAAGAAAGAAATATGTTTAGATTTCTACACCACAGATGCTATGAGATCCGATGACTGGAAATGCACAAAATACAAGATAAGATACACTGTTACACGTCTCGCAATACATGGATTTCACCATAGGGTATGCAGAAATACGAAATTTCACGAGCCGACGTCAGACTGCAAATGTGAGTAGTGTCGGGAAACCATTTGAAAGATATCACCCCCTCGCGTGTGCAAAGAGGATTATTTCGATTTATAAACTGTGCAGTGAATACTAAGTTTCCCGCTGACTCCACCCGCAATGTACAAAGTATGGTGTTGTTCGTTACTATCCTCACGGATGTATTTGCAAAGTTTCGAGTTAATGAAATAAAGCACATGATCTGCTGTGGTAATAGAATGTAATATTATGTCAACAAAACACTTGAAAATACATCACACAAAGAAATTGAAATAAACGTTCTTTGGAACAACACTACGCGCCGAACTGTTAAAAAGTTGTTCAAAGATCTTCATCATGGAGACAAATGTACTCATAACTTTTCTCAGAATCTACCAATTTAAGTAGTTATTACCTCAAAAGAAAGCGCTTGATCCACTGAGTGTTTTTAGACCAAAACGAACTGCGTACCTCAATTAGAACGAAAGATATGATTGCTTCAATGAGAAAAATGTTGAAGAAATGAGACGTCAGATTGAATGTGCACTCATAACTTTTCTCAGAGTCAACCAATTTGAATAGTTAAGAGCTGAAATGAAAGAGCTTGATCCATTGAGTGTTCTTAGGCCAAAACGAACTCCGTACCTTAATTATAACCAAAGATATGATTGCTTCAAAGAGACAAAAAATTGAAAAATCAAATAATTTGAGGAAGGCGTAAGTTAAGTGATTTATAGTACTTGATGACAAATCTGAGCATGAACACCTTTCAGTTTTAAAAAATGAAGGAAATCGACCGGATAGAAGGGCCGGACGGACTGACTGACTTAATTTTTCATAAAAGTATTTAATATAGATTTTTCATTACAATGGTCATTGGCTGCAATTATTATTATTATTATTATTATTATTATTATTATTATTATTATTATTATTATTATTATTATTATTGTTATTGTTATTGTTATTGTTGTTGTAGCAGGGGCACACCCTCCGTGGCTACTTAACCCTTATTGGCAGTTACCTGAAGTTTCTGGGAAACATGTTCAAAGGATATTTCCTACACGAATTGAACTCTCTCAATTCTCTGATGTGTTCACAAATATTTATTTACATTATGTACAGAAGTTAGGGAATGTTGCTTGTGAGCAACACTACCGAAAAGTAACAATCAATAATTTCAATAAAATTCTTGTTGTTTCAGAGCAACAATACCTATTAAAGGGTTAAACTGCGCGCATTCTCTACGGCCACCTATGCCAGTGGACATTATTTTTAAACTTTCAAAAACTTTCTTCTCTGACGGTTAGATGGCAATGCCATCTATTTGCTAGCGACATCTAATGGCTAGACAGAAACTAATTGCTGAATAAATTTTGTTTTTGTTATTGGTAAACTTTTTTTCTGAGGAGTTTTTTAATGTACCGAAGTTGTCAACACTTCAGCAGGTTCCTCTTCTATTGTAATCTACCTATCACATGCTTGTAACTATTTTTTCTAGCCAATCAAACCCGGGGGCGTGTGAATGGAAATTCAGCCAATAAGCGTTTTGTATTTTAATTTAGTCTGGAACTTTCCCCTACGGAACTATTTAAAGAGATCACGTTAGGGCCGTCTTGCCTGAATTGCTCCAGTTCTTGAGAGTGCAACTTGACGGAGACTAGAGAGAGCTAGGGGCAGGAGCTCGGTCGGCTTGAAGAAGATCCAGTGCTACAAAGTAATAGCAGAATTTACCTAAACATGTGATCGTGCCTGCGGGTAGTTCGAGGGAAAGTTTCAGCCGTTTTCTTAAATATCTAACAAGTAATCTTGTCTGTTTGGTGGTTGAAATGTAGGACCTTCCGCGCAGTCTTCGGACTCTATTCCCTACTGGGGAAATATTTCATGGAAGGGAGCACGAGTGGTGACCCTCAGTTGACTCCCTTTCAACTCTTGAGCGGGGTGACTCAAATTTTCAACTTCTAAATTTTGTAAATCTTGTCTCGGCTTTTAAAAGTTCCACCTTTAGTCACCCTTTTCAGTATGGGATTAGCTTCTGTGTCATTGGGCCTTAAGCCCACGTAGGTTCTCGTCTTTTCCAGAATGTTCTTTAAGAAGTGCTGGTGTTTCGCCACCTTGCCTTTTGTTAATGGCCTGTTGCGTGTAACCTTTCCTTATTTATTCTTAAGGCCCTGTAGTATGGGTAATTATGAACCTGTTTATTCTTTATAGTCTTAGGGTAACTGTGTCTACGTTTTGGTTGCCTTTGGGAACAGTACATAAACTAATTGTAGAACCTTATAGTAGATCTCAACCGTGTAAGAACACTTTGAAGTGGGGTCACCCTAGGGGTTGCCATGTGTAACTAATTGTGTTAAAAGCAACTGATTGCCTGTTCGAGGCTAGTGTGCCATCCTACTTTGTGTGCTATATATACTGACTTTACTCTGCATATGTTTTCGCGTTTAATCCTCCACTCCCTCCCGCTGATATTCGTCTGGTTGCCATATTTGATACTCATCTGTTTCCTGCACTGCCTATTTCGGCAGGTGGAGTCGAAAACTGGAAAGAGCACAAGACCTCGCCAAGGCATGCGATTTTCTCTGCCCATCATCTTCGCTGCTGCTACCCTGAGGTGAGAGATATGAAGACCTTCTTATTCAAATTTTATTGTTACCCTTTCTTTTCTACGGGCATCTTGGCGGGAGTTGGGGGAGTGGTCTACGCTTTGTGGACAATCAAGACACTTATGCTCAGAACTTACCTTTATTCGTGTCAAATTGCAACCATAGAACTGGATGGCCGTCTACCATAACCTCTATTTGACGTACACTTCGCGTTGTGTTCTTTGGCATCCTATTTCTCACATCCTGACCCTTATAACCATAGGTTGTACTAGCTTTGTATCTCGTATAAGATTTCCCGTCATATTTTACATTTTTATGCGTACTTGTATTATTATGGAACGTGTGATCCTAAGCATGTACTATGATTCCTTGGAATTACTTTCCTATTAATGTTTTACATTTTACGGCACACTCATGTTATTATGGAACTTGTTATAATCATCAATCATTCTAAGTATGCGCTATGATCCCTTTAATCAACATTTTCTCACGTCTTATGTCAACGAAATTTCTTATAACCTATTTCTAAAAACTGTACTTGGAGTTGTTGATATTGTTCTTCCTCTATATCACATATTTATCCATCAGTGCATTTATTTAGCACATGTTTACCCTTAGCGTCACCGTTAGGTTTATTTATTATATTTGGAAAAACTATTATTCATCAACAACTTTAAATATATTACTTCAAGTTGGTACCCTGTTAATTATCAGACATGTTTTGAGAATTCATGTATATCGTAAATTTACTGATATCTATTTGTACATTCCATTCTCATTGTACAGTTTTTCAGTTTGTAGGCTATTCCTCTTTAATAGTTATGATCGAAATTAATTTATATTTATTTGTAAATTCCGTTTTTTCAATCTTGCCAAACTTGAATTAAACTCTATTTCTACTCTCCCTTTTTATACTGTATACTTTTCTACTTACAAAAAAAAATAACAGTCCTACCGAATTGTTCTTGCTATCTTTCCACTGATTCGAAAAGAGAAAAAATATACATGTTATTTTGAAAACCCTATTATCTTCTTTCACTCTTATGCTTATCGGTCCTGACGGTCCTCTATTTCTGAGCCCCTCTTACTATTCCACTGCGCACTGATATACATTTACTGGGATTTTATTGATAATTCGTCTTCGTCTACATTAGCGTTTAGCGTTACCTCATGGGTGACGTTACTAATTCATTGCACAACGTCGTTTACATATCCCAAATATAAGACGAAACACTAGCCTTTTTTATCTTGGAGCTGAGTCTCCTGTAAATTGTACCTGTTTTGAGCAACTATGCTCTTTCTTAATACTGTACGTGTCAGAAGCCTTTATCTCTTTCGTAAGTAATTTAACGATTGGGAGTTTCTCCCAAGTCATTTTGTACTTATTTAGGACTTCTAAGTCCAATGCATTGTTGACGCTCACGAGCTCGTTAATATTATTTAACTGTTCATTGTCCTACCATTAAATTTCTATCTCTGAATTTTAAGAAAGGAAAGAAATAAAATTTCCAAATTTGTTAAAGTAAGAGTTGCTCTTAGTAATCGCATGTCCAGCCATTCAATTCAGGCGCTTCCTATTCCTCTGTGGGCCACAGAATCTCCGTAAGAATTATTATTATTATTATTATTATTATTATTATTATTATTATTATTATTATTATTATTATTATTATTATTATTACTTTCTCACTTTCACTACAGTTTGAAAAAGACAAAATGTATTTTTAGATAACTGTAGGGCACTTGAGGATCGAACTTTCATATTTAAATATTCCAATTAAATCATCTGAATACCCATAAAAGTCTGACAAGGTGGTGGTGATGAAGATTTTTGTTTCAAGTGGAAGTACAAATAGGCAATCATCCTCTCTGAACAAATTAAGTGGAAAAGAAATTTAAGATAAAACAAAATTTACTCAACAGAGGAATTTCAAAATGTATTACAAAATAAAACAAAAAAATATGGTATAAACCCGAAAAGATCACAAACGAATCAAACGTTCCCTGAGTAACAGAACACCTGAAACTTACAGACCCTAGATTATTATCTCTCTGACGTAAAGCGAATGCCGCGATCAGCAGTATTCGCCTCATTGGCTAGTATGAGTTCGAGTGTCTACTGCAGGTCGAGGTTCGTCTTAACCAGAGACAGCGGCGAACTCTGTTGAGGATGTGGGCCACGGTGAACTTGGCACGACAAAAACACACTGGGAGGGAGGGTTTCGCTCTTTAGGGGGTAAGAGTGCGTAGAATTCCCATGGCCTAACCTCAGCCTACACAAATATTCGTGACTTCAGAACGGCTTGAGAGTCATGGCGATAAAACAGTATCAAACACAAACACACCGTGGGTTAGCCGGTGTCACAGTAGCACACTTGCTTTGGCGAGATCCTCTCAGTGCAAAGGTGTGTTTAAATCCCTCCCATGGCGATTTTCTTTTACTTCCATTGGCGCTGTCAAGCCGGTCTTAAGTCACGTGCAGATTTAGCAACATCGCCTCACAAAGCCCATTTGTATTCACCCGCGAAGCGATCTGATTGGGTAACTTCAGCAGTTGATAAATGGCAACGGCGAGAAATACCGAATTATTCTTTCAAATTATTTATCAGCATGACCAACCCTCCCACGCTTATATACCAGGTTCACATTATAGACATGATAGAGGCTTTTGGGTTTACTGTATGCCATGTCAAGAAAATAAGGTGAAATTCCTTACGTTTTGCAGAGAACTTTGCTCTGCGTCATTAGAAGAAAATCTCGACTGTCCACAAGAAAGGTTTCTTAAACAATGAGGTTTCAATTTATACGTTATAATAGAAGTGAAAATGGTACATTCATTCGTCACCAGATCGCTCCCCGGACGCGGTACATCGCTAGCGTTCGAAGCGGAAGCTGACGGAACCATCAGAATCAGTCTGAGAGGGTCGCATAACAGGTGAACGCACATATGAAGGTATGACATTGACACAAGCCCGGAATGAAACATCTGGCGATGCATCAATGGCAACAGGTTCACATTGTTTCCGACCATTCCGTATGCGATGATCAGCACACATTTTATGTAAAATGTAAGTTTAATTCATTGCATACTAACATGTTGTGCACAAAATAAAGGAGACATTCGGTTAAAGGTTATAAAATGAACTTTACTGTCTGAATGTCGAAGTCATCTACAGCCATCATTAGGTCTAATGAGAATATTACATTCGGTTTTAGGTCGTCTGATATCTCTGTGTCTCTTCAAGGTTTCATTGAAGATACTTCTGTAGCTTTAAACAACTACAGACATTCTTCCATTATAACCAGAGAAAGAGAAGCACACACAATGCCTCAGAGGCATTGTGTGGTTGGGGGAGCCCCACCCCGCTCCCCCTGAAAGCGTGGCGACCAACCAGTGTAATATATCGTCTCCGCCTGCCCGTAATGCCATACGAAGCAACATAATAACAATACGTTTTGAGGGGTAAATTGAGTTGATTATAAATAAATACAGGGTTATTCAGCTAAGTTGTCCATCGCAAATAACTCGGAACAGTTAAGATATTGATAGTCTGTTTTTACTTTCAGTAATGGTACCAAAGTGCTCATAATCGGACTTACAGTACTTTATCATGGCGTCAGTATCATCTGAGATAATCGTACAAACTTTGTTCTTTTAATGTTGAAAACATTCCTTAGCAGACAAAGTAGGGATCCCATAGGCCTACTACGAAAAACGTAAATTGAAAGAATTTACTCAATTGCGCTGAAAGTTGAAGGGTTAAAGGCCCCGGAAAGGTTTCAAATTGTGAGTCTTGTATAGCTATTACATGTTACAACACAGATACAACACACGAAATTCAAATCTTACTCGTTCAAAGACCATACAGACAACCAGTTCATACCGCAAAAATCGAGAATATTCTTCACCATATATCCTTCAATAGTTAATCTATATTCAAAACTACAGCCAACAACAAGTAAGAAAGTTCCCATTTAACTATCAGTATACGAGTTAACAAAGATCTATACGGCAACATTCAATTATGAACTCTTTATAACTCCTTCAACAAAATTACGGAGACCGCGAACCCACTTCGTAAATAACGAGATTAATGGATTAGTTGGATACAACTTTATAATCTACATACTACAGTTTAATATTACGACTTTCCAACAAGAAAGTTTCAATGTCATCTTAAGTGACTACTAAGTTCCATTAACCTTCTCTTCAACATGTAAATCAAGTTGCTTCCAGCCGAATTTCACTCGAATTTTGATACGGCAACTTTAGCCATAGACTTTCTTATTATTATGTGGTTAAGGCCTAGTTTGTCTATTTTATAAAATCATTTTAAATTACTAGTGTAATATAATACCAACTTCAACTTTTTCTTCGCAAACATTTTTAAATGTTTTAATTGTAAATTATTATTTAAGAACTCATAACAATTTCTCACATTGTATAATTTCACTCTAATCTTATATTCTCATTTTATATTTTTACCATGACAATCAGGATCCTGATTTTTATCTTTGAGTATGAGTGTAAAAAGGCTGATGATGCCCTTTTAAAGGGCGAAACATGTCCCTTCAAATTTTAGTTTAATAGGATGTAAGTCCTAACTTTGTAAATTCAATTGTATTGAATAGGTTGATCCTAATAAATTTTGGTAATATCTTAAATTGTTGGATAGCTCTATGAAACTAAAAAAAACAACTTTCGAAAATCACTTCCGGCCTAAATGCAGTTCCGAAAAACCAGCCTAGAATTGCTTGTCTCTTTACTAGTTTTCTTTTTTACTCAAATCTTAGCCAAATTAACTTACAGTATTTACATAATTCTTTCTGTAATGCGTTCTTTGGTTCAATATCCTCAGGCGTTTTTTGATTTTTGAAAAATGTCCACAGCGAATATACTTACATATAAGAGCTTAAAGTGAAACTCTGTATTGACTTACATTAGCGCTCATAGTGGTGCTTGTGTGAAACAATGCATTGACTTACATTAGCGCTCATAGTGGTGCTTGTGTGAAACAATGCATTGACTCACATTAGTGCTCGCAGTGGGAAAAAGGCAAACTGCTAATCTAATCGACCGGATAACGATGATTAAGAAAAGCATTGTAATTTTCAGGAGCAAATAAAAGATATATTCTCACACTTTATTATAATTTATTTGCCTAAAATTCGTAGCTCATACCCATAGGATGTTTTCAACAGTGAGTTGCTTGCCTGAAGGGCTAGAACTTGGATTTTAAAAGGAACTACACTTTTTTCTACACATATAATTAAACCTACAAACTTTACAAGTTCAGCACCGTGATTATTTTGAAAATCGGACGAGTACTTCTTCAGAAATTGTAGTGTATTCTAACGTGCTTCATTTGGCAGCTGGGGACTATTCGCGTTACGCATAAAATGTGAGTTAGCTTCCTTCATTCCTTTACCTTCTTTCATAAACAGGTATTCTCTCTACTGTCCTCATAAATACACTATGACAAAATGTATGATTTAACAACTTTAATATCACCGTAGGTAATAGGTAAATGAAAAACGGATCTGCGATGGGTTCTCTGAGACTACATTATTATCCACACAGGAGCGAAAAATCTAGCTGCGCGGTGTGGGCCACTTAGCTGTTAGCTTACGTTCGGGAGATGGTAGGTTCGAAATCCACTATCGGCAGTCCTGAAGATGGTTCTCCGTGGTTTGGTCTTTTCACACCATTTTCACTTTTATTAATGCCATGACTATTGCCTTCCCGGGCCTAGTGCTTTACTGACCCATCGTCACCAAAAACCTACCTGAGTTGGTGGTAACGCTATAAAAAATGAAAACCATACATGATTGACGTCAGGAAGGACATCTCCCCCATAGGAAAAGTGGAAGAGAAAGGAGAAATATTAATATAAAAAATAAAGAAAGTCCTAGTTTGATTTTAAATGGAAGTAGTGAAAGTTGAGTATTACTTGAAGAAGATGTTCAACTAGTACAACTTGGAAATCACCCCTCCTTAACAATAATCAGACTTCCTAGGCTTCGCAAATCTAATACCGTCGGTATCAGAAATAAAGAAGGTTTGACAAGTCGGAAAGGAAAAGAAACCCGTCGCAAATCCACTTTTCCTTTACCTGTTCCCTACGGTGATATTAAAGGTGTTATTACACATTTTATCGTAGCGCATGAGTACAGTACCTCTTAGAAGGAGGTGAAGCAATTCTGTATGTCAACAGCTAGGCCATGTTTCATATGTAGCACGAATCGAACAGGCATTCCCCAGCTGGCAAATAAAGCAAGTTTGAATACATTAGGTTTTTCTCGAGAAGTAGGCTAAGTGTCCGATTTTCAAATAATCACTGTTATGAATTTATAATGTTGGTAGGTTTAAGCTATGTGTAGCGAACAGCGTAGTTCCATTCAAAACACAAAGCTAGTACCATTATATCAGAAGATGAAAAAGCACTGTTTGTTTGTCCAACCCTTGTCCCGTTTCCCTACGGGGTCGGGTATGAGGTGAGATGAATCTGTCATGGCGGGTTTTTATGACCGGATGCCCTTCCTGACGTCAACCTCATCAGAGGAGTTAATGTGATGAAATGAATGAAATGAAAATGATAGTAGGGAGAGGGTGAAACCCGGTGCCGGCACATAGCCTACTCCTGTCGAATAGCACCAAGGGGTCTGCTCAAGGCTTAACATCCCCATCCGACTGACGAATCACCATCAACAGCGTCATATGCCCTCACTCCATATGAATACTGCGGAGAGGTTTGGAATTTAATCCAGGCTTTTGGCATGCAATCTAGTGATTAAAAATTGTATACCACCACCTCCCCTACTCTGCCGGCCAACATTCTGATGGTGAAATTTTTTTCGACCAACGGGACTCGAACCGGCTAACCTTGGTGTCAGACCGTTTAGACTTCAGCTCCTTAACGATCATGGCCACCAAGTGAGAACATGAAAAAGCACTGTAAGTCCGATTATGAGCCCCTTGGTACCATTACTGAGTAAAAAAAAGAATGTCGATATCTTGAACAGTTCACGAGTTATTTGAGGTGGATATCTCAGCTAAATAACCATGCATATTGTTTTCCTTTAAGAACAAACAAAAAATTAAAAGATGATGGATCCTGGAAATATCTCACCATTTAAAACCAGTATAACGGCTTCCATTGTTGCTGAATCAATCAATACTGATCTGCATTTAGGACAGTCGCTCAGGTGGCAGATTCACTATCTGTTGTTTTCCTAGCCTTTTCTTAAATGATTTCAAAGAAATTGGATTGGTAAGTTGTTCCAATCCCTAACCCCCCTTCCTATAAATGAATATTTGCCCCAATTTGTCCTCTAGAATTCCAACTTTATATTCATATTGTGGTCTTTCCTACTTTTAAAGACGCCAATCAAACTCATTCGTCTACTAATGTCATTCCACGCCACCTCTCCACTGATAGCTCGGAACATACCACTTAGTCGAGCAGCTCGTCTTCTTTCTCCCAAATCTTCCCAGCCCAAACTTTGCAACATTTTTGTAACGCTACTCTTTTGTCGGAAATCACCCAGAAAAAATCAAGCTGCGTTTCTTTGGATTTTTTTCCAGTTCTTGAATCAAGTAATACTGGTGAGGGTCCTATACACTGGAACCATACTCTAGTTGGGGTCTAACCACAGCCTTATATGCCCTCTCCTTTACATCTTTACTACATCCCCTAAACACCCTCACTGCATCTACTCTACTCACCCTTAGAGGTTTGTACCATTTGTATCTTTTATTAGCTCGATTATTTCATTTCAGGCTGTAAGTCCTGCTCGGCAGACACCACCTTGGCCGAGAAAGAACCCCAGAAAGAGGTCGAAATCGACTCGGGAGGTCAATAGAGTACAGGGGGTTCGATTCCCACCTCAGCCATCCTCGGAGTGGTTTTCCGCGGTTTCCCTCTTCTCGTCCAGGAAAATGCCAGGATGGTACCTACCTTAAGGCCACGGTCGCTTCCTTCCGTCTTTCCATATCTATCCCTCCCGATCTTCTCATCCCACGCAAGGCCCCTGCTCAGCACAGCATGTACTGGTCCTCCTTTCAGTTGTATCCCATCGACCCGATGTCTCACGCTCCAGGACACTGTCCTTGAGGCGGTAGAGGTGGGATCCCTCGCTGAGTCCGAAGGAAAAACCAACCCTGGAGGGTAAACCGATTAAGAAAGAAAGAAAGAAAGAAAGAAAGAAAGAAATGCTTGTATTGAGCATGACGCACATTGCCGAGGTGCACAATGACTCCTAGAAGAACACAACTAGACAACCATCGAGCATATAAGAGAGACATTCATACGTGTGTGTTTTACTCCGAAGAGAAGATGTGTAATCACCACACCCATGGCCTCAAGAAAGCGGTCTCGGTCAACAAACGAGGTACAGTATGTGTTTTAACATATTTCGAGGTGAAGGTATTTGCTAGAAGATAGCCTCGTTGTTGACCAGCCTACATTCAAAGATGTCAAAACCTGAAATAATTTTCCTATATTCTCCTGTCACGAAATATACAGTACCTAAACTCAGAATGATTTTGTTTTTTTTTAAATCAAAGAGCCTCCGTGGCTCAGACGGCAGCGCGCCTGTCTCTCACCGTTGCGTTTCGTGGTAAAAATCTCAGTCACACCACGTGAGATTTGTGTTGGACGAGGTGGGGCAGGTTTTTGTCCGTGTACTCCGGTTTTCCCTGTCATCTTTCATTCCAGCAACACTCTCCAATATCATTTCACTCGCCCCCCCCCCGTGGGTGGGGGTGGTAGAATAACACCCAGGGTATCCCCCGCCTGTAGTAAGAGGCAACTAAAAGGGGCCCATAGGCTCTCAACCTGGGAGCGTGGGTTGGCGACCACGGGGCCTTTAGCTGAGCCCTGGAATTTCTTCCACATAATTGTGCCAGGCTCCTCACTTTTATCTATCCTATCCGACCTCCCTTGGTCAACTCTTGTTCTTATCCGCCCCGACGGTATTAGGTTCCCGAGGCCTAGGGAGTCTTTCATTGTCCCGCCCTTCACGGCTCTTGTCTTTCTTCGGCCGATATCTTCATTTTTCGAAGTGTCGAATCCCTTCCATTTTTTCTCTTAAAACAGTAATCACCACCATCGTTTCATTTCATCTGTCAGTCATTAATCATTGCCCCAGAGGAGTGCGACAGGCCTCGGCAGGCGGCCCATTTCCTATCCTCGCCGGTAGATGGAGATTTCATTCATTCAATTCCTGACCCGGTCGAAAGACTGGAAACAGGCTGTGGATTTTCAATTTTGTATCAAATATTTCCCAGATGTATCAGAAGGTCATTTCGGCAAAAGCTATGCAAGAATGGACGACAAAGGCTTCTATTCTTCGTCACTTAGGCAGTCTATGAAGTGTGTGGAAGTGGTTAGATCCATGTCCGACTACCCTTGCCGCCAGGAATAAACCTTGTATTCATTTCAGCTGTTGGCCGAACGAATCCTAAGGCTACGTACCGCTCCAAAGGCGAAAGTCTCTTCTCTAAATTTCTCAAGTTCCTGACGGGAACCAAACTACCGACCGCAGCGGCCTCAGGTATTAATACACTACGGCTGTGGATCCAAACTTTGCATTCGGGAAACGCGCCGGTTTCGAACCCCACCGTCGGCTGTCCTGAGAATAGTTATGTGTGATTTTCCGTTTTCACTTCCAGGCAAATGCAGGAACAGTACTAATTTGCAGCAACTACTGCTGGGCAATGGAGTGCTGCATGTTGGTGAGGGAGTGATATGTGATGTGTGAGTGAAATATAAGCAAGTCCGAGTGAGGGTGTAAGGTTTGGACGACTCGTGCGATGTAGTCAAGCGTTCTGGGTGTGAGGAGGTGTTAGCAAGTGGAACAGAGTGGTTTAAGTCGGGTAGGATTCGTAATATTGGATACACGTAGGTCCGGGCAAACTGCGAGGTTAAGCACGACGATCTGCAAATCGACCCTGTGAACAAAGATCCTGCCAATGACAATTCACTTATGTGATACCAGTAAATGTCTTTCCGCACATATTACAACTATGGATTTTCTCTCCAGGGTGAACGTCTGCTTGCTTATATTGCAGCTGTGTCTCTCCTTCCCAAACCGAACCAGCGCATGCAATATCGGTGATTGTCTGTTAGCACTTATTGCAACTGCAGATTCTCTCCCCTGTGTGAATCAATTTGTGCGGTGGCGCTTGCTAGTCCTGTCCCAAAGGCAAGAAGGTATTCTCAAGCACAGTGTTACGTGAGCAACTGACCAGTGTGGATGTACGGTAAGGCGAGTGCAGCATAGCATGATTGGCATTGAGCAATATCGGGCGGCGATAGGCGGCTGGCTGGGCAGGCAGAAGAAGACGACAGGGCATGCGGCGAATAGTGGAGAACTGGGGAAGATCGGCGAGGTTATCTTGGCAGCAACGGTGATAACTATGCTATTAAGACGAATCCAGGCCCTGACATGAGCTGGGAGGACTGGGAGAGAATCAAGGGGATGATAGGAGACGCTGTCAAAACACACACCGGAGAGGCATTGGTTAATGAACTTAAAAAGGAACAAGCCAAGGGTTTTGAAGATATGAAGACCTGGTTCAAGGATCAGTGGGAAGCCACGGAAAAAAGAATAGAGGAGAATGAGAGAACAACGATAGTGCTAAAAGAGCACGTAAAAAATCTGGAAAAGGAAGTGACGTTTCTGAAGAATGAGCTAGGCCTCGTCAACCAATAAAGGATGAAGAAATGTATATATATCTATGGGTTACAGGAAGAACGAAATAAAGATAAAGTGAAGCTTATATATAAAGTGGTGGACCTCGTACAAAATAAGCTGAAACTTAACTTCAGTGAAGTGGATATGGGCGATATCGAAAGAGTAGGAAAAGTGAAAGGTAGGAGACCAGTGAAAGTGAAGATGATGTCAACCATAATGGCGGACATAGTGTTAAAAAAAACGCAAATAACTTACAAGGTGAAAGGATCTGGATAAACAAAGACTTGGGATAGGCAGAGCTAAACATCAAGGCCTTAAAGCATTTATTAAGGATCAAAGGTTAGTGGTAACAAATGGTGTATGGTGGCGTGTTTGGACTGTAACAAAATTAAAAAGGATGGAGGAAGAGCTGAAACAGGAAGAGGAACGCTCGAAGCGGCCAGGAGAGAGACAGGAGTACGCTCAAGAGGAGGGAGGAAATGTGGTAACCATGGCTGAAGCACCGAGGCAAGAAAACAGTACAGTGCAAGAGAGTGTGAGTGAAAGATCAATTGTGCATGTTCATGAAGTGTTATCAGATAGTGTTCCGAAAGGAAAAGAGGGTGCTCTGATTACCGATCAGGGGGGGGGGGGGATAAGAAAGAGAGAGACCTTATGACCAGGGGGAGAAGCAGGAGCCTGAAAGACCTATGGAGGAAAAGAAATAAAAGTGTAGAAGATAAAGAGAAGAAGGATGACAATAAAGCGTCGAGGAATGATGGAAGGGAAGTAGAAGCTGAAAGCGAGAGGGTGACGAGAAGTAAGAATAGAGATGGCAGTTTGGAGGGTAGGGGAAAAAGCTGTAACTAGGCTGGAAAATTGGCTTTGTTAATATTGAAGGTGTACTGAGTAAGATAGGTAATACAAAAGTAAAAAATTAATAGAAAGCTTTGATATTGTAGCGCTTTTAGAAACATGGCTAGAAGTAGGCAGGGAGATAACTTGGGGAGGATTCACGGCAAGGCACAAGTCAAGGAAGAGATTAAGCAAAATGGGCCGCGTGCCAGGAGGAATAGTAGTATTAGTCAAAGAAGAGCTGAACGAATGTATAGAGCATATCGAGAGTGAAATTGAAGGGGTCATGTGGATAAGATTTAATATGGGGAGAGAGGCAGGGAGTGAGAAACATGTGTGCTTGGCTTTTGCCTACTGTCACCCAAGGGAATATCCATATACAAATGGTAAGTTCTTTGAGGAATTATTATTAGAAATTGGTATCATTAGAGGGAGGTATGAGGAGGACGGTATATTATTACTTAGAGACTGGAATGCCAGAATAGGCGAGCGAAGTCCAAGGTATAGTAAAGAAGAAAAATTGATAGTCGGATCAGGAAGAAGTAGTAATGATAAGGTAACCAATAACTATGGTAGAAAACTCTTAGAATTATGTGAAGTCGAGAATTTCTGCATTTTGAATGGCTTTTGGGAGGGGGACAAAGAAGGTAAAAATGACCTATATTACTGAACAAGGAGGGAACGTTATTGATTTAGTAATGAGCTCACAGGACTTGCTAGATTACATTAAAAACATAATAGTGGAAGACTGGATTAAATCGCACCACGCTCCGGTATGGGTCAATTTGGTGCGGAGAGAGGAAAACAAAGAGGAAGAGAGAAAAGGCATGATAGAGTGGGGTAGTGGCTATAATAAATATATATGGACAGAGAACTCAAAGAGAAGACTAGATGCAATCATGGATAAAGAGATACGATTAATTAGAATTGGCTGGGAAAGGGCGCTGATGGAAAACAACATAGATAGAGCGCTCGATTTATTGCAGTACCCTGTAAAGAGAGTGACTCGTACAGTCGGGCACAGCAAAAGGAAAAAATAACGGAAGGGGAGGGTTGGTATGACAGGGAATGTGAGGTTCACAGAAAAGCAGCGTTGGGAGCGCTAAAAGAGTATAGAGCAAAAGGAGAGAGCAAAGAGCGTGAAGCATTCGGCAGGCTGAGGAAAGTGTATAAATGCAAAATTGCAGATAAGAAGAAACAATGGTTGAAGGACCAATCAGAGCAAATAAACAAGGAATGCGGAATGAATCGAACGGAAAAAAATATGGGAGAGAATAAATATGATCAATAAAGGAGGGAAGGGATGGAAGAAAAGAAATATTGACTATGTAAAATGGGTGACATATTTCGGCGAGCTATTAGGAGGAAGGGACGATTGGGAGTATAAGGAAAGAAAACAGACCTTGCGGTCTAATGTGGAAGTAAGTATGTAGGAACTAGATAGGGATTTTACGATAGAAGAAATACAGGGGAGTGATTGGGAAACTTAAGTTGAAATCAGCGGGGGGAGGAATGGTATTAGTAATGAATGTTGGAAACAAATAAGTAAATACGATCCGATGGTAGAAGGAATTGTAAAGCTATTCAACAAGATTTTCAACGGGGCGAAGGTACCGAAGGAATGGGAGTATGGGATAATATGCCCAGTATATATAAAGAAAGGGAATAGCAATTTACCTAATAACTACCGAGGTATAACTCTTTTAGATACATTGAGCAAAAGTTACACAGGAGTCTTAGCTAATAGATTAAGGGACTGGGCTGAAAATAACGGTATACTCTCAAAATACCAGGGAGGATTTAGAAGGGAGAGACAAACAATAGATAATATCATGATTGTAAAAATGTTAGCCGAGAAATACACGGTACGGGTAAGTGGCAGCATATTTTTGGCAGCGGTCGATTTTGAGAAAGCGTTTGATACAGTAAGCAGAAGGGCGTTAATAGAAGAATTAGGGAAGCTGGGAGTTTCTAGGAAAATGATACGTGCGATACAGGCGCTATATCACAGAGTATATAGTAGCGTTAAACTAGAAAACAGTATAATAAGTAAACTGACAGAGTGTAAGCTGGGACTCAAACAAGGATGTAAACTATCGCCCATATTATTTATACTATTTATAAATGATATACTGGACGAACACGGTGAGGCAAGGTAGGTAATATGGAGATCCCACGCCTGATTTTCGCGGACGATATTTTGCTAATGACGTTGACTAGGGGTGGATTGAAGAAAAGTTTGGATAAATTAGTAGATTACGCAAATAAATGGTCGCTGAAAATTAACTATAATAAAACGAAGGTGATGATTGTAAGTAAGAGAAGGAGGGTAAGAAAAGCGAAGGAATGGTGGGTACAGGGGGCAAGATTAGAGGAAGTAGATAGATTAGAATATCTAGGGATGATACTGAATAAAAAAGGAGGGTGGGAAGACCACATCAAGAGATGCAAACTTAGAGGGATAGCAGCCCTCCCAGCAATAAAAATTCTAGTAGCCAAGTACCCAGGAGTAAGCTATAAAATACTCAGGCTAATACTAAAATCTCTGGTCCTGAGCAGAGCTTTATATGGGGTTGAATTGTGGGGATTAGAAAGTAAAAGGGTCGGCCTGAATTAAATAATATATAAATTCAGTAAGGCTGTTATGAGGCTACCGCAATGTACAGCCAATGTGGGGGCATTAATCTTATGCGGAGAGTTTATCGAGCTAAACTGTGTTAAAAGAGTATTAAATTATTGGTCCAGACTAAGACGGGGAGGCGGCGGTTTTCTGATGCAGGAAGTATATAGATATGAACTGAAAAGAATGTATGATGAGAGTTGGTTAGCAAAAATCAAAAGTTATGTTGAGGAATTGGGTATGGGATATATCTGGCGAGAGGGATGGAAGGGGAATATTAGCAGAATGCAGAGGGCCCTGACAATGAGAATTATGGACATTCAGATGCAGAAATGTTTCGAAGAATGTAGAGAAAGGCCCTCGCTCAGCTTATTCTAAGAGGTCTACCAGATCTCCAACTTAAGTATAAGATTTGGGGATGGAAGAGTTAAGGGTGGGTTATTATGGTGGTTGTTGGGGTTGCATAGAAACAAAGGATGGATCAGAAGCAAAGAGAACTCTCAGTGTATTCTATGCAAGGCTAAGAATGATGATTTACATTTACTTTGTGACTGTATAGGAACAGAGGAACTAAGAACAAAATTTCTAAATACTAAGCAAAAGAAACTGTGTAGACAAAAAGATGAGCAGAAAATTATTATATGAATAGCGAATCAGTGGAGAAACGACAGCGGCCTGAATAAGTTCTTATGTGCAGTGAAAAAGCAACGTCTGAGAGAAATACGAGGTAGTATATGATTCAAGATCTTGGAATGTACATAGTGGAGTAGATAGCATAAATAGGTCAGTAGGAGATTGGCACTCAGCATTTTAAATGTTAGAAACGTCAGATTGTAGTAATAATTTCATTAGAAAAGCTGACAGGGTAGGATGCAGATGTAGGTTTACATTTAGGCAAGTGCGTTTCTCTCACTATTCACGCATAGTAGGGGATGGTAAGGAATGAGGGACAAGGGAGAACAGGATATAACCGTAAAAGAATGGGTGGGACGGGCCCACCCGCAATATGTAAAAGAAGGGAGAAATGTGAGGAGTGGGATAAGAGAAGAGAGCGGTTCCAGCTTTGCGTGGCCGGCCGCAATGGAATGGTGAGAGAAACACATTGTTATCTGGTAAGTTGTGGGGGTCTTCCTTAGGGCCTCAAGGATAGGGCCGGTCGTGTCACCATCGGGAGGGCGGCTTCTTCTCACCAGGGGCGATGACACGGCCGGGCAGTAGCGGTAGATTGTCCTTAATTTTAGTTCTTGTTTTTACTTTAGGATTAGGGTTGCGGGGTTGGCCCTTACATGTGGACTGGTCATCCGCCCATGTAAGAGGCCGCTTAGTAGATTTAGTTGGCGTGTTTATAGATCTGTTTATAATTGTTTAGTTTCGTTTATTTTAATGGTTCTTTCTGTTTCATGTAGTGGCAACTTAGTAGATTTAGTCTAGGGTTGGTGCCTTGCATGGAGACTGGTATCCCGCTCATGTGGGGGGCCACCTAGTTAGTTGTTAGATTATAGGGTTGCAGGGTTGGCCCTTACATGTGGACTGATCATCCGCCCATGTAAGCGGCCACTTAGTAGATTTACTTGGTGTGTATATAGATCTGTTTATAATTATTTAGTTTCGTTTGTTTTAATGGTTCTTTCTGTTTCATGTAATCTGGCACTGTGAACATGTATCTGGGCGAACAGCCTGTCATGTTCAATAAATTACTACTACTACTAATTTGCAGACCACACCCGATTCGTTCCACCTGCTTACCCAGTTTCATTCACCATGATTAATTTCATCTTCATTAGATTCTCAAGTGAGGTTTGCGTCGGGAAGGGCATCCGGCCGTAAAACATTCCCTATACATTCATCACACTCCATTGGCAACCCCAAATCAAGAAACAGAACTAAGGGGTACACAAACAACAACCTGACGGGATTTGAACTAATTTTCTTCTGGATGAATCAAGTACCACCTCTCCAACTAGTCATCCCTGTGGATGGGGCGGTAGAATACATCCACGATACCCCCTACCAATTGCGAGAGGCGACTAGATTTGGAATCTAGATTAGCGACCACTGTTCACTTAACTGAGCCTGGCAATGTTTCCACCTACTTGCGTCAGGCTCCTCACTTTCAAAGTTTCTACTGACCTCTCCTGGTCAGCTCTTAATCTTTTCCGACACCGAATATATTAAGTTTCTGAGGGATAGGGAATCTTTCATTTTCACGCCCGTCATGACCTTTCATCTCCTTTTACGGATACCTTAATTCTTCGAAGTGTCAGACCTCTTCCCTTTTTCCACTCTGATTAGTGTTAAGAGAGAATGGTTGCTCAGTTGTACTTCTTCTTAACTACTACTATCACCACTAAATGTTTTCATTCCTATCCTGAAGGGGAAGGCGGGTCTCTTTGACGGCGACGCCGTCTCTCAGGCGAGGAGATTTGTTAAGGTGAAGGAGATGTTCGGAGAAGGTGAGGGGCTGGCGACCGTGGCCTATACTAGGAACTGCCCCAGCATTCGCCTTAGTGCAGGAGAATGGAAAACCACGGAAACCCATTCTCAGCCCCACTCCGTCTCCCGAATCAGAGGCGTAGAGCCACGGTAGAGACGTGGCCACCCACGGCACGCATTGCTTATTGTACTCTTGTTCTTGTTGAGTAATTATGTTTTTAACTTTATTATCACCTGTAGTGTTAAGTTAGTAAGTTCAACCTAGAGTATTGTAAGCTGTAGTGTAAGCAGTGGAAATACTTAAGTTGTGTGCGAATTTGTATATGACGATACTGGATTTAGAATGTTGAACTAGTAGTATTTCCTATAATAGTTTATTTCCAGGGAATTGCTTGTTGTGCTCTTCTTCTTGTTGTTGTTATTGGGCAATTATGTTTTATTTTTACTTTATAATCAGTTGTAGTGTTAAGCTAGTACTAAGCTCAACCTATAGTATTGTAAGCCGTAGTGTAAGCAGTGGAAATACTTAAGTTGTATGTGAATTTGTATATGATGCTGGATTTAGAATGTTGAACTAGTAGTATTTCCTGTAATATTTTCTTTCCATAGAACTGCTTGTTGAACTATTCTTGTTGTTGTTGGATAATTCTGTTTTATCTTTACAATCACTTGTAGTGTTAAACTAGTAGTAAGGTCAACCTACAGTATAGTATTGTAAGCCGTATAGTGTTAAGCACTGCACCGGGCGAGTTGGCCGTGCGGTTAGGAGCGCACAGCTGTGAGCTTGCATCCGGGAGATAGTGGGTTCGAATCCCATTGTCGGCAGC
The DNA here is from genome assembly GCF_040414725.1 of Anabrus simplex. Classification (NCBI taxonomy): domain Eukaryota; kingdom Metazoa; phylum Arthropoda; class Insecta; order Orthoptera; family Tettigoniidae; genus Anabrus; species Anabrus simplex. The sequence continues at coordinate 42,818,633 of NC_090265.1, forward strand.
CCTGAAGATGGTTTTCCGTGGTTTCCCATTTTCACACCAGGCAAATGCTGGTGCTGTACCTTAATTAAGGCCATGGCCCCTTCCTTCCAACTCCCAGCTCTTTCCTATCCCATCGTCACCATAAGACCTAGCTGTGTCGGTGCAACGTAAAGCCACAAGCAAAGAAAAAAATGTTAACCACTGGAAATACTTAAGCCGTGTGTGAATTTGTACATGATGATGATGATGGATTTAGAATGTTAAACTAGTAGTATTTCTTGTAATATTATCTTTCCATGGAATTGCTTGTTGTAATCTTGTTGTTTTTGGGTAATTGTGTTGTGTTACAACAGTAAGTGACCATTACCACCGGAATATTTCCCAATTGCGATGTATTTGATGATACTAATTATTTAAAAAAAAACTCCTCTGCTCGGTTGGTCGACCAGAATGCACAGCTGTGGAACCATGGATGAGCCTTGGCCATCTGTAGGCCGAAGCCTAATCTGCAATCGCCGACCTTCCTCTTAAAACAGTAATGACCACCAAGACCAATACAACTTGGGAACGTGGAATTAAGGACATGTGTCTCCTAGCTGATTCTGATTTTTCTGTGCCAAGCTCCTCACTTTCATCTTTCCTATCCGACTTCCCTTAGTAGGGGAAGGGAGGGTGGCAAGACGGGGTGGGGATTTCCTTGTCTCTATGGTGCTGCCACTGGCCTGAAAACGGAAAAAGCTTGAAGGGCAGATGTCGGTTACACAGTTCGTATGACTTTTGGTCATTGTGAGCTGTCTGTATGCGTGGAGTGGCCTTTTTACTGTTTCTCACCCCTGTGATCTTAAACATCTGTATCCTTTGGACTTTGATGAGGTAAGCTGGAATTGCAATACATTTGTTCTTGAACACTATCCATTGGACTGTACCTTAATGTATATACAGGGTGAAGCGTAATTCGCGCACTTGGGCGTCGCAGCGCGACTCCTCACATGCCAGCAATAAAAAAATGTATCTTACAAAATTTCGTCTTGCGAGTGTATCCGGTAAAAAACGGACGTTGAAGAGTAGCGATCTGGCAACACTGTAACCATATGTAGGGTAACTACCGCTGTCAGCATGTTCTCGTCGTGCCGTACAGTTGGTGCAGGGGGTAGAGTTTTTGGTTGGCATGCAGGAGGTCGATGGTTCGATCCTGGGTTGAGGAGCATTTTTTATTTGCTAATTTCCATCTGACATTACCTACTGTAATACAGTAAGACACCGTTTCTGAGGTCACATGTATCCTACATTTACAACATTTTGTAACGCTCAAACAACAAATACCTGGTTAGACTAATAAGAAATAGACAGCTGAAACAAACAGGTTACACATCTAGTAGATGAAGTGGTGCGAATAAATTCACGCCCACGACGTGGAAAGGGCGCCTTTCAAAGTTGACCAATGAAAACGATTGTTCGTCCATTTCTAGGATCGTAGTATGTAAGTGCAAATGGTTTCTAGAGGACCCGCTGCAATCGCTGTTGACGATTAAGATGCCAGATACCATACCACCTGGACTACATTTCATCATCATCATCATCATCTGTTTACCCTCCAGGTTCGGTTTTTCCCTCGGACTTAGCGAGGGATCCCACCTCTACCGCCTCAAGGGCAGTGTCCTGGAGCTTCAGACTCTTGGTCGGGGGATACAACTGGGGAGTATGACCAGTACCTCGCCCAGGCGGCCTCACCTGCTATGCTGAACAGGGGCCTTGTGGAGGGATGGGAAGATTGGAAGGGATAGACAAGGAAGAGGGAAGGAAGCGGCCGTGGCCTTAAGTTAGGTACCATCCCGGCATTCGCCTGGAGGAGAAGTGGGAAACCACGGAAAACCACTTCCAGGATGGCGGAGTTGGGAATCGAACCCACCTCTACTCAGTTGACCTCCAGAGGCTGAGTGGACCCCGTTCCAGCCCTCGTACCACTTTTCAAATTTCGTGGCAGAGCCGGGAATCGAACCCGGGCCTCCGGGGGTGGCAGCTAATCACGCTAACCACTACACCACAGAGGCGGACTGGACTACATTTACGAAATAAAAAACACACGCCTCAACCCAGGATCGACCACTCGACCCCCTGCATGCTAACCCAAAACTCTACCCACTGCACCAACTGTACAGTACGGCTAACTGCTGCTGACAGAGGTAGTTACCCTACATGTGGTTACAGTGTTGCCAGATTGTTACTCTTCAACGTCGTTTTTCTGCCGGATATACTCGCAAGACGAAATTTTGTAAGATACATTTTTTTATTGCTGGCATGTGAGGAGTCGCGCTGCGACGCCCGAGTGCACGAATTACGCTTCACCCTGTATATAGAGCTTGTGGAGGTAATTCATAAATAAATTAAGATATTTTTATCCCGTTAGTCTCCCCATCTTGCCCCTTAGGATAAATAGTATTTCCCCTTTAGGTACTTATATGATTTCTAGTCATATTTCATTTTTATAAATTATGTCCCCTAGTATAGGCCAAGGGATCAAACACTGAGTGCAAAGGGTAGTGGATTTCTCAATCAGTCATTACCGACAGCAGTGGCTACGCTGGCTAAAGCACAGCGATAGGCCATGGGGCCAAGCTCTCTGCTGACTCGGTAGACGCGTGGGTTCGAGCCCCACCGTCGGCTGTCCTTGAAATGGTTTTCCGTGGTTTCCCGTTTTCAACACCAAGTCAAATGCTGGGACGGTACCTTCTGACAGTCCACGGCCACTTCCTTCGAAATCCTTGCCTAGTTTCATTCATCTTCATCCATTCCATCTCTCATCCCGACGCGCAGGTCGCCCGCGGGAGTCCACTTTAAAGTCCTGCACACGGCCTCTCAGGAGGTCACACGAAAGAATAGGCCAATTAAAATCCAAACATTTTTACCATAAGAATTAATTTAAATTGTATTCTTGCTCATTATGCTATCTACGAGCCTTATGATGGTTTATTATGGTGTAATACTTTACGTTAATATTAGTAATTCAAGGTTATGGGAATAGATTCAAATTTAAGTATAATTTTTACTGAAAAATTCAAGTTTCCAAGCCAGTGCTAGCACCATGGAGGCAAAGAAACCTCCCTGCACGATTTTGTGTGTGTGTGTGTGTGTGTGTGTGTGTGTGGAGTTTTTGTGTTTGACTTTTCAAAAAATATTTTGGTGCAATATGAGAAACAGATAGTGACGCAACAAAATGGAACTATTTAGGAATATATTATCAACATGTATAGGCTAATGCACCTGAACTACTTTTTTCTTAGCATCCCCATCTTGCTCCCCCCTTCCCCTACTTACTTTCCGTGTCCAGGTCAATAATGCAGTATTTCGAAAATTCAGCAGTCGAAACAGCATTTCCATTTGCTTCCAAGAGATCCCGATTCGTGTAGCGTTCGTCGAGTCACCTGCAGATTAGTAGATGTGCATGGTCGTGTCAAATCACATTATTATTCAGTGCAGCTCCCGGCCGGAAGGAGCCCTCACTTCTGAAGATTCATTTTGCACCTTGAAACACTAGTTCTAAACCTGTTAATGGTTCTCCAGATGGGGTAGGGTGATCTCGTTCAGGAGGTAGTAATTCACAACTCCCACGTCCAAATTTCTCGTTCGAACTCGAAGTCCAAGAAGTCTTTCATTTTCACGTCCCCTTACCCCAACCTGGTAGCCATGATCGTTAAAAGGTCAAGTCTTTATGGCCAGACACCGTGAGAGGGTATATGACGCTGTTGATAGTGATTCGCCCGTCAGATGGACGCCTTAAGCCTTGAAATGTACTTGGTGTTTTTTGACGGGAATAGGCTAACACCACGGTTCACCCTCTCCCTATCTACTTGTCACCATTATTCACAATAATGCGCAGGCTGTCCATGGGCATGAACTATAAAGTCCTACGCCAGGCCTCTTCGGACGCCACGCGTTATCACCACGCCCTTCCCTTTTCTTTGCCGATACCTTCAGTTTTCGAGGGTTCGGACGTGTTGCATTTTCTTCTCTGATTACCGTTGACAGGATGGTTTCCTAGTTATGCTTGAAGCAATAAACACCACCACCTACCATCTCCATTCAGCTCGAAAATCAACTGAAGATTCATTTTATGTATTGTACACGAAGAGCATTCCTGATTTGTTTGTCGGTACAGTTTTGATACAGCCTGCATATTCGTCGGCATTGCGGAACTGTATAACGTGGCAGTCAAAGTTCTAAAGCAGACCCTACACGATCAATAAAACTGTCAGTACCGAAAAATATTGACAGTAATACTGATCGCGTGTGGACTAGAATGATGGAATGAAGGCCAGTACTGAAGCAGATCCGGATTTCCTGATCTGCGAGCGTCAGTACTGTAGAGTGGTGGGGATACTGACAGTTATACTGACCGTGTGAGTGCGCTTGTCATTATTTCTGTCAGTATCAACGGAGCAGCGGTGGACGACAAATGCGTTTCTCACCAAGGCCAAGTAGAGGTGCTTGTGAAACCGTCAAGTAGGCCTATTGCAAAAGTTTATCGAGCTATGAAACGCTGCCAGAATAAACGTACTTAACACAATACTTTACACGTTTCCACAACTGCTGTTCTGATGGAAACTGGTGACATTATAGCGGAAAACTTTAAATCTTCAAAATTTATACCAGTTGTAAGATACCTCACTGTCACCGCTAATCTCTCTGCCACCGATAAACAGCACCTCATGTTTGTATTTTGCCTTATTACAAAAGTCTCTACCATTCGTAGTAATTTCGCAAAAGTACCCTTACGCATTTGGAGATAGTTCTGATAATCTTCTGCTTCGGTATATTGTGTTTCCCTCAACACTTCATATGAGAATACTTTTCTCTTTTCCTAAGCCAATCTTTAACCCACCGTTTACGTTTAAAACTGCGTTTCGTGCAGTACTAATATGATAGCTACAAAATGCCCGTCTTTTACGATCCATTTTGATAGAATACCGCAATTGCATGTTATAAATCTCATTCCGTAGTGACGGTTATTGACTTTATTTGTAAAGTGAGAATGCCGCAATGGTAAGCTAGTGCACTGGTACTGACCAAAATATTGACAGTAATAATGATCGTGTAAGGTCGCTACAATATTGATGCGTACTGTCAGTATTACTGACCGTGTAGGGTCTGCTTAATGATTGCATAGACCGACATGCAGTATTTACAGGACTGACACAGTAGATTCTCCTGCTTCAAGACTGTCAGCAAAAGTTCGCTGTACTCACCGACCGAGAAGGAGCAGAAGAGCCGCCCCCCCCCCCCCCCCCCGCTTTCTTTAGTCTACGTTCTCTCTCTCCTCTAGGCTGATACCAAACAGTAGCCTACATTTTGGGAGCCGGCTGGTTTTCGTTCTCTCCATGTGTTCAATCCATTTCTGTTTATATATGGGTCACATTTTCAGGATGAATCTTCGATAGCTCTTTTATGCCGCTTTGTCGTCACCCAGATTTCACTTTCATAAAGCGAGATTTAAAATTTTTATTTATTATTATTATTATTTTTTTTACTTTACGTCGTACCGACATAGATAGGTCTTATGGCGACGATGGGATGGGGAAGGCCCAGGAGAGGGAAGGAAGCAGCCGTGGCCTTAATTAAGATGAAAATGTGAAACCACGGAAAACCATCTTCAGGGCTGCCGACAGTGGGGTTCGAACCCACTATCTCCCGGAAGCAAGCTCACAGCTGCGTGCCCATAACCGCCCGGTCGAGATTTGTCTAGATAGCACTTTACTGAATCTTGTTTGGCTTTTCTTAAAACAAGTCTTCTTGTTGAACCACAGGTTACCTGGAATCTATTCAGTTTCTTTTCGCTTTGTTTATACAGGCCTACTAAGGACTGGGCTTTGATCTTTGCCCAGTGCTCCTTTATTCATTGCCGATGTTTTCACGTCTTTCCCGTCCTTAACTTTGGCCTTTCTTGAAAACCTGGTGTCTTAACTCCCCCCCCCCCCCCCGCCGAGTGGGTTTCGTTCTTGTGTGTCTTCATAACTGATCCCCATCTCATGTAGGTCCCTTTTCACCTCTTTGAACCAAGTTGGCTGGGTCTTCTTATCTTTAAAATATGTAAAGATCCGATCTGATAATCATGTTTGTTTCATTCTTAGTAAGTGGCCATAAAATGCAATTATCCTGATCCGCATGACGTAAGAGATCTTTTGGTTATGGTTATACGACTCATGGCTATGCTGACGTTTATCTTCGTCTTTAATTGGGCCAATAATTTTTCTTAAGATACTTCTCTCTTTAATTTTCAATTTTTCTGTCAACGCATTCTTCTTCATATCAAGGCATTCCACCGCACACAAAGCCTCTGATCTTATGAAAGTGCAATAATATATGAATTTTGCGTTCAAGGATATGGACTTTTTGTTGTAAACGTCTTTGATCAGTTGATAAGCCATTCAATCAATCAATCAATACTGATCTGCATTTAGGGCAGTCGCCCAGGTGACAGATTCCCTATCTGTTGTTTTCCTAGCCTTTTCCTAAATGATTTCAAAGAAATTGGAAATTTATTGAACATCTCCCTTGGTAAGTTATTCCAATCCCTAACTCCCCTTCCTATAAATGAATATTTGCCCCAGTTTGTCCTCTTGAATTCCAACTTTATCTTCATATTGTGATCTTTCCTACTTTTATAAACGCCATTCAAACTTATTCGTCTACTAATGTCATTCCACGCCATCTCTCCGCTGACAGCTCGGAACATACCACTTAGTCGAGCAGCTCTTCTTCTTTCTCTCAATTCCTCCCAACCCAAACTTTGCAACATTTTTGTAACGCTACTCTTTTGTCGGAAATCCCCCAGAACAAATCGAGCTGCTTTCCTTTGGATTTTTTCCTGTTCTTGAGTCAGGTAATCCTGGCGAGGGCCCCATACACTGGAACCATACTCTAGTTGGGGTCTTACCAGAGACTTATATGCACTCTCCTTTACATCCTTACTACAACCCCTAAACACCCTCATAACCATGTGCAGAGATCTGTACCCCTTATTTACAATCCCATTTATGTGATTACCCCAACGAAGATCTTTCCTTATATTAACACCTAGATACTTACAATGATCCCCAAAAAGAACTTTCACCCCATCAACGCAGTAATTAAAACTGAGAGGACTTTTCCTATTTGTGAAACTCACAACCTGACTTTTAACCCTGTTTGTCAACATACCATTGCCTGCTGTCCATCTCACAACGTTTTCGAGGTCACGTTGCAGTTGCTCACAATCTTGTATCTTATTTATCACTCTATAGAGAATAACATCATCATCATCCATTTTATTCCTTCACAACGCAAAACCTTCTTTTTCAGAGAAGTTTGATTCTATCCACTCACCAAGATGTCTGTCCGTTTGACTGTCCCTGGTTTACTTTTAGCTCTATTGGTGCTGGCTTGATGTTAGTTACGAATTGTGTTTCCTCCAAAGAGATTTGGAGGCCTGCTTTTTCTGCCTGTGCCTTAACGTAGTTAATTTGCTTTGTACCTATTATTATTATTATTATTATTATTATTATTATTATTATTATTATTATCATCTAATGGTTTTTCCCCACTTTTCAGGTTTCCACGTTGGGGTCAGGGAAGGGAAACACTTGAGTAGAGAAATGTAATACTAGAGTTGAGATATAGAAGGTAAATAAAATAGGATCACTTTATTTAAATATAACAGTTCACTAACCAAAATAAATAATAATATCCCATTCAAAATAACTTTGAAAAACGCTCATGAGCTTGTATCCAAACACAGGAGAGAAGGCAGACTACTGTTTATTGTCTCCAAGAGAAAACATTAAATCCCTTCTCATTACAGAGCATTTGTATAACATAAGAACAGGTACAGTACATTCCCTTCACTGTCGACAAGAAAGAGATTAAAACCAATCAAAATGAATGAAAGGAAACAGTGAACGTATCTAATAATTATTAGATTTAAGAAAAACACATGGAAATGAGATAGTAAATGCTAAAGTAAATTCAAGTTCTCGGTAGCAATTTATGACTGGATATTACTAATTTCCTAGAACATGAATTCAAGTAACAAGGAAGTCTCCCAAATGCAACATTATTACTGTGTTTGAGTATGCTCATTTTAAAGGTCTTGGAAGTGTTCTGAGCACACTTACATCCATCTAAGCAAAGCCAAAGAAGTACCATAGTTAGCAGTAACACTTTTAATTCACTTGTTTTGTGCAAAGAAAACAAAGTACCAGAATCAACTAAAGTACCAATTAACTTTTACTTTTTCTGAAATGGAAATGATCTAGTATATTCACATTATGAACACTTCAGTCTTCTATGCCATGACGACGATAATTTACACACAAATCAACGTGAAAGAGTTGATGAGTAACAGCTGGATTGATTTGTTCTTTATTTTAATAACATGGTCATACAATAAATAAAATAAACAAACCCAGCATTGAAAGTAACAATATAATTAAAAATAAAATAATATATTTCATTAAATTTATGTAAAAACGATGTGTTAATATTTTTATCTTTTTCATTTAAAACATCTAATTGTTGAATTAATCAACGCAGGTGAAGCCACGCATACATAAATGTATAATAATTATTAATAATTAGTAACTAATCACAGAAAAGGCTAGAGAATTCAATGTTCCAGTATACCTGTGCTTTATTGATTACAAAAAGGCCTTTGATACTGTCAAATGGAACCATCGGGTTTGCCACTACATTTAACTGATCTCCGCAAGTTCTTGTATAAGGAAAATACAGCCACTGTGAAGATTCAAAACGAACAGTCTCAGCAGTTTCGTACAAGGGCTGGAGTTCGCCAGGGATGTATCCTGTCACCGTTACTTTTCAATCTCTATGGTGAAAATGCAATGAGAACCGCTTTAGATGGCTGGGACAAAGGGTCTTCCATTGGGGGATGCAAGATCAACTTGAGATTTGCTGATAACACCACCTTGATGGCATCATCTGAAGAGGAGTTGACAGAGCTGATCAAGAGAGTAGAGGAAGCAAGTTTAGAAATTGGATTACGCCTAAATCGACAGAAAACTAAAGTCATGATTGCTGATCGTAAGAACAACAACAGTCCACATATCAAACAGATTGGAGGGTGTGAAGTTGTACATCAGTATGTATATCTAGGCTCCTTACTATCCAATTCTGGTGGTTCCAAAGATGAAATAAAGCAAAGAATTGAAATAGCAAAGTTAGCGATGATCCGTCTGCGGAAGATCTGGAAAGATAACATCACCATCAATACAAAAAAGAAGCTCGTTGAATCTCTAGTCTTCTCGGTCTTCTTGTATGGTGCAGAGACGTGGACCATCCTCAAACGTGATCGTGAACGGATAGGAAGCTTTGAAATGTGGTGCTGGAGGAAAATGTTAAGGATTCCTTGGACAGCTCATCGCACGAACACATCAATCCTGAACCAACTTCAGATAAAAGTTCGTCTATCGTGTAAGGTCTCTCAGCAGATTGTACGCTACTTTGGACATATAATGCGCCGAGATGGTAGTCTTCAAAAGCTGATTGTTGAGAGCAAAGTCCAGGGAACCAGACAACGAGGACGAGTACAACGCGATGGATTGACATGGTGAACAGCCCCCTACAGAGTTCTCTCAGAGCAACCACATTGAAAGCTTTAGATAGCGAAGAATGGTGGAGTATGGTTCATCGGCTAGAGGGCTGAATATTATGATAGTCACGACGCCTCAGTCATGAGGCAAAACGAAGAAGAAGAAGAAGAACTAATCATAATTAATAATAATCATCAGAACATGACATTCTACTAGTCACGATCATGGAAGCGATGTGAAACCAAGCAATGTCGCCACGACATCACAGCTACTAGGTAAGGACAGAGCTCTCGAGATATTTCTTGAGACACATCCAAGCACACGCTTTCAAATGAACCCCTACTTTGCAGTCTAGCTTTGAACTAACATGAGCTATCTGAAAATCATTATCAGGGATTTACAGTTTATATTCTCTAATATTTTGAAAATTCTAATACAACTAGGACCTGTTTTGAATAGCAAAATTCATTTAGGTTTCTGGGAATTTTCACTTGATCCGTGACTGGTCCAGGTAAGAGAGAAATGCGATGAGAACCTTCCACGGCAAATTTTACGATCAATCGTGAAAATGAAAATCTTGCTATTTTGTCCCATAACAATTCGCAAACATTGAAAGATACTCTTCATTTCATCTCAATCAATAATGTATTCTTGCTTTGTTCTATATTCCTAAAAATTGTGAAGTTATGCCACTCAAGTACACAGGAGAGTTGTTAACAAATTACTGAACGTAAAACATTAAATGAATGAGAGATTTATTCATAACGGTTTCATTTATAAGTACTTTATTACAAAAAACAATACATAAATATACGAATGGTAGGCAAAATACCACCCAAAATTATAAAGAGGACCGGAATAGTTAAAATGAGGCTAGGAACTAACACTCTAACTCGTAATTTTCATCTAGAGTCAAATGGAGCAAGTACAGTAACCCCCGAACTACAGGGTGCAGAGCCATTTCGGATAAACCATGGGAACTATTGCTGAGCGAAAGGCACAAATATTCCACTCTTATGTGCATGCAGTATTGTTTGAATTCAGAATAAACTTTACTTAAACAACCCAAAGTACAGACAGTATTTAGACACATCGGAAATTTTCTTTTGAACGCTTGCGAGCAGCTATATCACAACGCTTGATGATCATTGTAACAGCTGGTGTGGATTCGCTGCTTTGTTCGACAAACCGTAAGTATAGTTCCGCAAAACACATTCGTTTAGCGCGTTGCTGGGTAAACCACAGATACAGGGCTCCGTTTAATTTCTCATATTCAGCCTTTTTTCGTACTTCTGTGCGTTGAAATTTTCGAAAAATGTTCCTGAAATTTTGGCCAACGGCATAATCTGTTGCTACGTTTCGTAGCAGCCTCATATCTTCCATCTAACTGATTTTCTGTGCAATTGTTATCAGAACAGGTTTCCTTCTTGCAGCCATGTTACACTGATAAACGTTAAAAGTAAAATGCAACAGTATGTAGAAGGACCTTCCCGTCAATACACTGTGAAGCAGGCACTGTAACACTTGTTGTGACAGCAAATGAGTGGGATATTCCGTAGAAGGGGAAATTAACGGTACGCAGGGTACTGGAATGTGGGGAAGGGGTAGAGAAATATGTCACTTTGTGCAAGCAATGTTGCCAGCTTGATTCTGAGCACCGGTGCCACAAATTTTTTCATCATAGTTTCGGTTAAGCCAAGTTTCAGTTGAGGGTAGTTCGGTTAATCAGGGTTTTATTGTAACGCAGTATCGTTTTAGACGAAGTCTACTGCTTAAATGCCTCAAAAAGTACCCTCACGACGTCTTAAATCACAGTTACGGTATTCGGTGTCTGGTGGTCATGAGATGACAAAATCTGTCACAAACCAGACGTCAAATATTTGCACACCGTCGTTCGAAAGTTAAGAATCGAACCAATAACAAGCAAAACGATCGCGAAGAGTCACACCTATATTAAGCAAGATTCCATTACCTTACTTTTCCCAGTTGACTCTCGATGAAAATTGCAAGTTAGAGGGTTGCTTCAAGTTACGGGTGAAAGAACTTTATGCCATGTTGTGTAATAGGATATGAACTTGTGATACAGCCTCTACTTGTCACGAGCGGATTTTAGGCGGAAGCGTACCTATTTTTAAACATATGCGGCTAATTTGGACTTATCACCGTATGTGGTTATGATTAACCTTATTGGTTGTAAAAAGAATTAAACGCTCGTATGTCTGGTCCCCTTTCTCACAGCCAGCGATGTTTGTTGTTTAAAGGGGCCTAACATCAAGGTCATCGTCTGCCAGTGATTTATGGACAGCATTTTTTCAAACACACTGTTAATGATGTTAGATGTTGCTAGGAGAGACTCACCGAGATTATCAGTCATTAGATTCTTCATCTATAAACAATACTGCTATAGGGCCTATATACAATATTTCAAGTATTTATTTGGACTTCAGTCGACTACATGTGAGGGAGGAAAAGTCATACTAAAAATTATATAGCTTTGAACATAAGCTACGAGCTACTCCGGGTTTATACATGGAAATGCGACCAAAAAAAAATTGTGCGCAATACATGTAACAAGGAAACCCTTTCATCTGTAAGTCTCCGAACTGACAGATTTGGTACAACGACTGCGGTAGGAATATTTTATTCAGTCATATCGAATGTAGATGCAGAGTCGTATATTTAGTACCGGTTTTGGGTTGTCAGGTTTAAGCACCGCATAGACAGGAGTGAGCGGTGGGAAGCAGGTAGAGGCGGCGTGCGCTACGCTGTCACTCTTTCTCGCACAAACATTACTTCCCTTACCTCGGCTTCCCGCACCTCACTGCTGTCTATGCGGTGCTTAAATGAGCACACGTTGACACTCCAAAATCGATGCTAAATGTACGACAGGGCATCTAATTTTGATATGGCTAAATAAAGCATTCCTACTGAAGTCGTCGTACCAAATCTCAATCAGATCGGAGACTTACAGATGAAAGAGTTTCCTAGTCAGTACAATGTACTCTTTTAAAGAGTATTTAAAGTCACAAACGACATAAAACAGAAACATCGTGTCTACTAAAATAGTCACTTCGCTTTTCTTGAAGTCTTTCTGAGCGAACTGGTCAGCCCGTCTCAGCGTTCTGCTCCTCACCATCCGTAGCAGAGTTTACATATTCTAGAGCCATGAGCCGTACTTTCTCGGCGCCTTCAGGAGTGCCGTGCTGTTCTTCGAACTGCAGGAACTTCTTGAACAAGACCTTCATCTTGCGAGCGGGCAGTTTCTGTACCACAGCACGTTCCAGCACTTGTCTGCAACAAAGAAAGGATTTCTGTTTATAACACTCATCGACATACAACAATACACTAACGAGTAAATACGAGACGAGTCTAAGGTGTTCGATTCCGTAAGTTCTAAAACAAAACAAAAATGCGCAGGTTTTGGGCAAGCATTAATGCAGTTTCCTCTACTGTAGATCAGCATAACAAGGCCACGGCCTAACCGAAAGCTGTTACGAGTGCTAGCACAGGACGTTATCAGACAGCGCGAGCCAGGAGAGGTGTACAAAGTATATTACACTTTCACAACTACAGTACTCCGTACAGTACATGTATATATTATTTCATTTAAGGACGTACATAATGTGTTCTACAAGGCGTTTGTATAAAATGTGCCGAACACCATGCTCTGTAATCACCGTGGAAAATAAATAATTACTTTAAAGATTGCCATAAGCAATAAAGTACAAAATAAACGGCATTTATTTTTCAGACGTTAGGGAACCGGGAAGTGTGAAACGATAGAAAAATGTAACTTCCGATGTTTAGTTACATATCTCAGAAACTAAAAGAGGTATTTCCTTGAATGTTCTTTTGATATATTCAGAACACATTCATCATTATTTGGGTAGGTAGAATATGAAGCATCTATGTTTAATATTTCGTGTCAGAAAGAACATTATAAAATATAATTTTTAAAAATATTGTTAAAAATTCCCTCAACGAATGTGCCTTTTTTGAGAAAATACTCAAATTAGACATAAGAAACTTTGCATGCATAATATTTAGACCTTTTTTGAACTGCTGAACTAAAATTATTGTCCTATTGCTTACAGGAGTTCAGAAGTTATTTTTGTATCCTAGTTGAAAACTTAGTTTCTGTAAAATTTTAAGTGCTCTTTAAGCTGGCCTCCATGAACTAATCAAGATATCTGATTAAATTTACATCAACAGGAAGGTCTATATAGTGTCTAAAAGACTATACCAAGTTTCAAAATACATTGATGTGATAGTTTCTGAGAAAAAGGTACACAACGTTTCAAAAAATACGACTTACGAAAAATTCATAAATGATATTCAGCGTGCAGAGTTATGTTTAAAATTAATGTTATTGCCTCAAATATAACTTCAGCACAATAACTGATACATAAAATTCTTCAGGAAAGACCTGAGATATTTGTAAGCTCAAACACGAAAATTGAAATTTTAGAGCCTATCACACTTCCCGGTTCCCTTAACATGCTCAACTCTTCTATGAACAACTATGAAGCAGAATAATACCGAATACTATGTCGCTACCATATCGCTTCTGCAGCAAAACGGAATGCTTTTTATAAACGTAAACAAAAGAAAACAGGCTACGATGAAAGAGGCTACGATGAAAGTAGCATCTCTTCAACCAACAACACACCAACACACTAACAAATTACTGTATCAATCATTATGCCACAGTCTATGTAGGTGTATGTTTCAACCATTACATGTAGACCAAAACAGGTAAATAGTGCCTATCGCCGGTATGCGTGCACAATCCTGAGTCAGCAACGTTGGAAAGTACAAGCCCACTGAGGAGAAGGGACTTGCGCCCTGGTGCACAGGTATTTCTAGCACGGCCACGGCGCTTACGGCGGGCAAGCTTATACACTCGTGCTCTAGATCAATCCAGGAATGTTATACAAACACTTGGAGTATGATCTTTTTAAATATTTCTTTCTCGTAGAAATAGCGTATTTCTTCCAATGTCATAAGCACCTATTCTATGAACAAATTCAGGATCAATCCAACATTTCCAACAGTGCACTTGTACATGAAAAACCTTCTAGCGTCCCTATTATCTTTTTTTTTTCTGGCGGGAGGGGGGCGTGAAGTATCAATTAACTTTTGAAAGAGGTATCATAGGATTTGCTCCGCTTCCCCACGCCCATTTCGTCTCTTAATAAACACTCCAACGTCTTACCAACTGATCGACAATCACTGAAATGGCGTATGGCTTTTAGTGCCGGGAGTGTCCGAAGGCATGCTCGGCTTGCCAGGTGCAGGTCTTTTGTTTTGACTCCCACGGGCGACCTGCGCGTCGTTATGAGGACGAAATGATGATGAAAACACACACACCCAACCCCCGTGTCAGCGAAATTAACTAATGATGGTTAAAATTTCCGAACCTGCCGGGAATCGAACCCGGGACCCCACGCTAACCATTTAGCCATGGAGCCGGACGACAATTTCTAACTCCATCCCAATCGTTTAATCACTGATTAATGTATTTGAAGACGTCACGATTGTTATTAGTTGTACAGGCCTAACTAAATATGGTTGCAGAACTACATTACCGTACTTTACTTTCCCTAGTTGATTCTGCATGAACATGGCGAATTAATGAATTGGTTCCTATCCTCATTTTTATTGCTATTATCTCTTTTACCACGACCCGTGGTGTTTCTTTTTTTATGGACGACAGTTTCCGTACACTTCCAGTCTCTATTCGCCTTTGTTAAGGGCGCATTTGAATATTCAATTTATTTAAGAATACTACACGTTCAAGGCAGGTTACGTCTGCTAAAATTAACATATCGAGCAATTTAGACATTCAGTTGAACTTCTATTGGCAGCCTAAAGTGATCTGGACTCGAACTGAATATTGCATTATTTTTATTTTTTCTTTTTAAATTGGGGTGGGTAGGAATGCGAGCAAGTAAGGAGGAGCTGATATCGGATGGGATACGCACCATACTGATAACTCTTGTAGAAATGTTCATATACAATAGATGTACAATTAGTAATGTTTAAATTATTTAATCTGTAATGCTCGTAAATCTAGGTATTTAACAAAATATATAAGTTCATCGACAAATGATCCCGGTCCCCCACAAACAAGTTTCCCAAACCGTGTCAGAATCTTAGGTCATTTATTTCATCTCTCACACCCTTTATCGCTGTCACTAAATTCCGTGTAAGTTAATTACACAATTAAATGAGGCTGTTAATTTTACGTTTTAATGTCAATCTAACAAGTATCGTTACATTATTTAAATCGACCAACTGTACGAAATCAGAAATGTATCACGTTATGACCGACTGAAAAGCCCACCTTATTATTTACGAACACAATGTTATTTGCTGGTGATGTAGTGGGTTGAAAAATAAACACGAAATCGTAGTCAATTAACAGCTTGATGCAGTAAATGAAAAATAAATGGAATGAAGATCAGTGCGAAAAAATTAAGTTGTGATACAGGGAAACAGGAAGGAAAAGAAAGATAAAAATCGAAGACGGAGATACTGAAGTTCCGAATAATTTTAGGTAGGCCTACTTAGCAAATGAATTAATGGGGAATTCGCGGTGGATATTGAAATCAGCAAGAAGATAATGTCTAGGAATGGTTTTATATCTCAGAATGCACAATCTATCACGGAACGAAGATGGCGCTACGGATGGTTTAACAGCCCAGTAGCACTATCAATAGCTTCTGAGCAAGGCGCCCGCAGTTCGAATCACTGGCGAAGCATGTGGAATTTCTAAAATGAAAAACTCATACATGTGGTTCAGATTCCAAGTAGAACTGTAACTCCCGTGTCTATGATCACGAAATAAGTAGTCAGGTAAAATTACAATCTAGCTAGCTTGCTTCCTTGCTTAAGTAGCAAGCTATGACAATCCTGAACGTAGGTTTTTCTTCAGAACTGTCCGCAAACTTAACCTTAACAGTGTTTGTAATTTTCACTTCGTCTTCTCGTTTTAT
The DNA here is from genome assembly GCF_040414725.1 of Anabrus simplex. Classification (NCBI taxonomy): domain Eukaryota; kingdom Metazoa; phylum Arthropoda; class Insecta; order Orthoptera; family Tettigoniidae; genus Anabrus; species Anabrus simplex. The sequence continues at coordinate 42,835,191 of NC_090265.1, forward strand.
GAGAAAGACGTCACCAACATCGTAACCGAGCTCGTTCAATGATTCACTGAAAGGCAGTAAACCGTCCAAATACCCTAACACCGCTGAAAGTCATTTTTTAAAATGTTTTATTTAATTATTAGATACAGCCGTGAAGCAGTGCGCCGGCCTCTCACCGCTGGGTTCCGTGGTTCAAATCCCGGTCATTCCACGTGAGATTTGTGCTGGACAAAGCGGAGGCGGGACCGATTTTTCTCCGGGTACTCCGGTTTTCCCTGTCATATTTCATTTCAGCAACACTCTCCAGTATCATTTCATCTGTTAGTCATTAATCATTGCCCCAGAGGAGTGCGACAGGCTTCGGCAGCCGGCACAATTCTTATCCTTGCCACTAGATGGAGGCTTCATTCATTCCATTCCTGATCCGGTCAAATGACTGGAAACAGGCTGTGGATTTTCATTTTCAATATTTTTCATTAGATACAGCCGACGGAGGGCTATTTTACACTAATAAAATAATACATTTAAGTACAATAGGATAACAATCGGTATAAACAACAATATTAAGCATCAACAACAATTAACAACAATAACTATTGCGTTGGCCACAGATTACTCCTGGTTTTCACCAGACCCTGAAAAATGCGGAGATAGTACCCTTTCCTTATGGCACCTATTAAGATGGATATTCTCTACCGTCACGACGGTGACGTACCTGAGCATCTTAAAATAACAATCGGACTGGGCTGGGATCGAACCCATCCAATCGAGCTCACAAGGCCAGTGTTTCACCTTCTGACCCAATCGGTCCGGCAAGAAAAAGAAGAGCACTTTTTGGAAGAATTAAGATATTGGCAAAAGAGGAAAAAAGTCATAAATGTGTGAAATGAAGACTGTCAGAAGACAACAGGAGTTGACCAATGAAAGTCGGATAAGAAATATGTTAGTGAGGAATCTGGCAGAGAAAAAAATCGGAATTTTACACTCACGTGCTTGCTGACCTAATGTATTCCAAGATCTCAAAAAGTTACATGTACTACTTTGCCCGCCAAGACTGCGGACTAACCCGATGGCCTGTGGACAATAGAGAGTCACGTGGTCGGCGCGACGATAGCTTCAGCTAAACTGTTGCCTTTTAAGACCGGGAAATGAATCTACAACAATACAATAACTGAATTCATTCAGCACACCCGAGCGAGTGAAAGGAAGGAATATTCTCTCGCTTCCTACTGAGAGAGATTCCACCCAACCTTCGAGTTCCATGAGTAACATACCATTATTGTGCTGTGTCCGGCAGAATTCACCCCATGGCTGTCACTGAGACGGAGCAATTCATTGTTGACGCGAGAGTGGGTCGCTCGGTGGCCTACTTCCAGGCGCAGGATCCGGAACACACCTGCTGTATGTAACACAAACCAGTGCGAGTGGCCCTGGGCAGAGACGAGTACAGTCGTAGCCAAGAGCTCATAGCAGGAAGTGTTAACACTCGATTATTGGAAATAATCTTCCGTGAAGACTGAATGAAAAATATTCTCTCCCTCTCTCGCCAGAACTTTATCCTGGTCAAACCATACATTTAAAATAACGTCGGGAAGTTCGCGGCATTAATGCCCATTCTGGAATTTGTTAAGAAGGAAGCCATACTTTCCAGTGTCGACTCAGCTAAATGTAAGTGGAAAGCTTTTTTGTCTGTCGAACACACAAGTTAAATATACATTTTACACTAGAACATAACTGTAAAGAAAAAAAACCCCACATTATTAAACTAGGAATATAAATATACGCTATTAACCAAAGAATGGCATGTTTCGTTCTTGAATTCGATAGCTGCAATCGCTTAAGTGCGGCCAGTATCCAGTATTCGGGAGATAGTGGGTTCGAACCCCACTGTCGGCAGCCCTGAAGATGGTTTTCCGTGATTTCCCATTTTCACACCAGGCAAATGCTGGGGCTGTACCTTAACTAAGGCCACGGACGCTTCCTTCCCATTCCTAGGCCTTTCCTGTCCCATCGTCGCCATAAGACATATCTGTGTCGGTGCGACGTAAAACAAATAGTAACGTTCTTGAAAGAACATCAGGTTCCATCGAACCACACTCAGATATTTAAAAAATTATGTTTATTTCTGTTTAATACTTAACTCGAAATCTGGAACTTATCTTACCAAAGGGTACCATTAAGATAAGTTCTCCTTTGATAAGTCTACTGGAACTTATTTTATTGATGTCCTTAGATAAGTTTCAGATTTCAAGCTCCTAAGTATTAAACAAAAATTAACATAATTTTCTAAATATCTGAGTGTGATTTGATAGAATCTGATGATGTTCTCTCAAGAACGAAACATGTCATTCTTTGTTTAAGTGTGTATTTTTATTCCTTATTTAATAATGTGGGATTTTGCAGATGTGTTATCTATATAAATAAAATCGTAACGACCGTGTGTCTGTATCCCGGTCTAGAAAGCCGAGAGGATCCGTCGTGCTGACCACACGACACCTCGTAATCTGCAGGCCTCCGGGCTGAGCAGCGGTCGCTTGGTAGGCCATGGCCCTTCGAGGCTGTTGCGCCATGGGGTTTGGTTTTTGGCGTGTCTGTACATTGACTATTTTGGCGAAATTTTCAATTTTCATCTGCATAGTTTTTAGCTTTGGTGTCTATTTGACTGTTTGTCACTTTGTCTGAGTTCTTATAATTCGAAAACTACCAGATATATTTCTACCAAACTCCATATTTAGAATCCACCTGTCCTTGGGTAGGTTTGAAGGCCAAGACTGTTTCTAAATCCCTGAACTGACTGGGGGTTTATACGAAACCGAAATCGTGATTTTGCACTCCCACAAAATATACACAATCAAACTTAACGGAAATCTACTTACCTTAATGGAAATAAATGTCTAAATCTTTTTTTTCTCATGCGCACCATTTCGATACGAGGATTAATATGGGATATAAGTAATCATTATCGGACCGTTTTTCACTCTAAATCGAGCCGACTATTTTTAAGCTTTTTTTAGTCGATTTGTCTGTTCGTCCGTTTGTTGAGTTCATTGAACTGGGAAATTACTCTGTATATTTCTACCAAACTTTATATCCGTCCTTGCGTAGGTATTAGGGTCAATATTATTTCTAAATCCCAGATTTGGGGGTTTATATGAAGTCGAAACAGTGATTTTACCCGCCCACAAAATATACATGATCAACCTTACTGGAAAACTAGCAACCTTAATGGAAATCAATTTCAAAGAATGCTTTTTCTCATCTGTTCCTTTTCGATAGGAGGACAACAAGGAAAGGTACAGGCTGCGATGTCATTTCAAGTTGGGTTAAATGGTTTAACCAACGAGCCATTTTATTCCTTTTGATAGAACAGATAATAAGAGAGATTATCGTCATCGATTGGTTTAACGAGTTTCCAACCACTGTGACACTCCCCGTTTCAGATGAGCAATATGTAACCGAGAATTACGCACAACCTCGGACAAGAAACTTTGTCGTTCAATAAACTCTGTGATCTACCCCATTCTTTCTCCACTTTGTTCAGCTTTATTGCACTTCACATTACCACCACCTGCTTTCGTAGAAGAATATCAGTTTAACATGCCGCATTAAACGTCAGAATACAGGCATGTAACTTCGCATAAACTAATGTAGGAATCGTGAAATCGATTACAAATTCCCGTGCGAAGAACGGGTACATATGCTAGTAGTGAAATATTTATATTTAACTTGTGTTCGACAGACTGAAAAGTTTTCAAGTTACATTTATTCTAGAACGTAATGCTTCGTGTCCACCACGCTACAAGCTATAGGTATTTGTTAAAAGTCTGATACATCCGATCACTGATTACGGATTAGTTGTGTAATGATTTATCTGTTTTTAAAATGTAATTTTTATTATTTTTGCTTGAGATTTAACATTGCGCCAACTCAGGTTTTCGGCAAGGAAGGAAAACGAAAGGACTAGGACTGAGAAGGAAGCAGCCGTACCACGCAGCGAACTCGCTCGACGAACAGAGAACAGAGGCAAAATGCACAAGCTTATGAATGCCAACATACAATTGCCATACTTGATATTTTACCAACGTCAGTAGATTTCAAGCACTACGAGCGGAATAAATCTAAACACAAAGCTCCGTTTCTACCTTCATATTGAACCCTTTGGTCCACTATGAAGGATACCTACCTTCCTTACCTATCAGCAAAATTTCATGAGCTCTGTCTCTTGGTCGTATCGGGTTCTTCGTCACTTGCTGAGGTAAAAGGTAGGGTTCAGTAATTATAATATATATACTCAAATGAAAGGTCTGTTTAAAAATATTCCTATTTATTCAAGTAATCTCTGAAGAATTAATAATTTATCATCGGTATCATTGGGATCCAATCGTGTCCCCTGGACACCACAATCATTTTACACAGGTCAGAACACTGGTGAGAGCCTTTAACATAACCGCCTGATGGGCATCCTTACTAGAAACCATTGTCTCAATTATTAATTAAAGAAAAGAAAGTCTGGAAATCCTTAAATTCGGCTTCCATGTGAGACTACATGTACCATCATAGTGATTCTTTATGGTCCAGTCCTCGTAACACGAACTCTGGACTCTGGGTATAATTAAGGCAGTCCAATCGGTGTGTGCCACACACTGGTTATACGGCATGGACCCTTAATTGAATCGATGTGACCTGCGACTATGTCATGGACCGACATCTAAACTTCTAAGTTACTTTAAAATCATTGTGGATGATGACCGCAAGGAAAATGATGCTACGATGGCATATGGCCCTACTCTAAGTCACTGAGGTTGATGACCCCATGACCATTCAAGTTTCTAAGCTGAAGGCTAAACACAATTAAGTTACATCGGTTAATGCCCAAAGTTTCCACTTTACTCACCCCAGCACATTTACTGCCCATCAATCAAAGTCAAATAATGCAACAACAACAATGCTCACAATACTTTGTGGCAGTAAAATCCATTGCCTTCGGATATGTCCCCTTAATCGTTACGTTAACATTTACATATTCCCCAGAAAAATAAACTAAGATTTCCAGAATGCATCTTCAAGTTATTCGCTTGATTTAAAGTTATTTCAAAATGTTTCCACTGAATTTAATAATTAAATAAATTTAAATGATTTAATGAAATCTTAATGAACAACACATTCTATCTCCGCGGACGAATGGTTTCTTTCACAAGTCCCTATACAAGTCTTGACGTAATTCATTTTTAATCATGTTGGATGTATATCGTCGGTTGTTGATTCCTGTAGCTGAAAAAAAAATACATCATTTATTTCCAGTATTTACCTTGTTTCGTGACATCACACTTTAATTTAATCTAATACTAACCATGATTACTACTTGGATAACCCTGATAATCAAGTACAAAACCATAAGTAACTCGCCGTACAATGTAAACCGATTACGATGTCATATCTTGTGATAACATTTCCGTGAAGCTTTGTGCGCCCCTTACAAACAAAACAATCATCATTACCATCGCTCTATATTTTGGACAACCCTGAAGTTGGCTAACCTTACTCATTCTACTCTAAGTTTGTGGTCTCAAATTTACATTACAATCTCAATTAAACAAATTCACAGTATCTAATAACCTACACGTTATTCCAGGATGAAAAATTCAACTAGATTTCGTAATTATTGATATCCACTGCCAAGAAATGCGATCTCAATTCTAACACACTACCCAAATCCCGTTATTCTCGAGCTGCGAACTCCTATCAGCTGACGGCATTGAAACACGACCCCCGCTCCGCTGTGATATGAAACATCTGTTTCGTCTTGCCTGACTGGCCTCTCAGAATGAAACCTTTAACTTCGCCGACATAATTAAACAAAATACTATATTTCTGACCAATAAAATGCACATAGATTATACTTCAAAATGCCCTACAATAATTGTACACGTCGCAAATTAATACCGGCATGGATTCTCTAGTTCTACTTTCCATCCCAAACATTAAACAATATCTCCCTCGGGCTTATACATATCCAGGCACATTTACAGACTTCCAATCACCTGATTAACAAATCCTATCTCGCTGACAAAAAACTGGAATAAAAATACTTAGAATCCACGACGCATAATACGCACGAATACATTAATAATGAACGCTTCGCATAATGATCTCGTATTTTCAGAACTGGATTTTCACAAAATGACTGTCAAAATTCTACTATTATATATTGTCAGTCAGACACAGTTTAAATGGTCATAGAGTTACGTTTCACTTCGTGACAAAATTCACCACTCTACGTTTCTCAACACGACAGCGCGCTTCCACTCGATTGGAAATGGGTAACCATGGATTTCTTACATCATTTACGTCAAAATTCAAACAGAAAGATTTTACGTCAGATAAAATATCTTAATTTGACATCACAAAAGTATAGGCAATAAATTCACGGAAATGACGATCTACTCTGGACGTGATATCACTTCGAAACCCTCACTAATAACTTTTACATGTCACACGGCACTCGCAATATTTTAAAATTTATCCAAGCAGAAAATTAAACAAATGACCTTTCGTCAAATTTCTGACATTCGCCAACAAGAAGTATGGGTGACCAACTGAGTCATAAAAACCCATTTCAAATGCACATAAGTTTGACATCACAAAACAAGATATAGTACGTGGTAAGATGGCAAGGCACCTACCTTAGGTTTCGTCGGATTCCATCTTTCGGCTCACCCGTGACCTTCCGTCGCTTATCAAGCCATTTTACATTTCTGGCTGTACACCATAATATTTATTTTTCCTGGAAATAAAACATTAAAAAAAATACCCTTCACACGTGTCTCCGTTGATCGCACTCGACTGATGGTAGTTACTGCCCGCACACGAATTACTTTTACTACACACACACACAAAAAAATTACCACTCTCTAATACTACTTCTGCAGTACCTTGACCGTCCATTTTATAAGACTACTTTTGCTCAAACAAAATCCACTTGGATCAAGACCCCAGCTACATCGGCCAAAAATCTGTTCGTCGGACTTAGTCTACTTTTGTCGCTTGATTTGCAGAACAGTCTAACTCTCTCGCTCAAGATTCAATAACACAATGCAGGGGTTTCAAGATGGCGTCCCTTCTATATTTATAGCCATTACCCACTCTCTCCAGGCATTTTCCCTTTGCCGCCAAGAAAATTTGCGTAACTTTTTCGACTTAAATAAACCGTATTTAAACGAGTTTTGGATGTAACCACATACTTGCTACATGGCTATCGGTAGCGTTCCTGGACATTTAAAATTTATGCATATTAACTTAACTGGTTAGATGACCTTATTTGATAGGCACTACTTTTCTGTCGACTTCGCGTGGGGACGCTAGACACGCGCGCCCTTCTGAAATAATCCACCAAAATGGCTTAGCAGTCTCAAATCTGTCTTGCTTGCTAAAGACCAATGGGCCTATAGATAAATACAGGACCCTCATTATATTGCATTCACCACTAATTCTTTCATTTAATTATATTTATTCAACATAAACTTGTTTCCGTATCCTTCCACTGCCGACACGTGCGGATGACGTCATATCTCAGAGCGTGGGACGGAAAGTAGCTACCTCCTTGCCACGTGTCACTCCCGTGATATCAAAAAATGTTCAGAAATGTAGTAACTTTTCATACTTAAAATTCTTAGGGCACAAAGGTCATGGGTTCAATATCATACTTAAACTTATGGAGTATGTTCATAAGAGAGGTAACAAGATTACAAAGACTACTCTTCAAATTTCCATCCGCCGTACCTTTAACATCAATTCCCCGCTTCACAAATACCGCAACTGTACCCCCCCCCCTAAAAAGTCCTTAAATTCCTTTTTTTCTGTAGGGGTACACAAGGGGCCACTCTAAATAATTACTTCTGAGAAGTAGACGACGGGTAGTTGTCAATCAGAAACTCGGTAGTCTCTTAAAACCCTTGTTTTTATGCATTTATTTCATTATTTTCCTAGTGAGATATCAGCTTACAAACAGTAAGTGACCACGGGGTTCCTGAAATAAGAACACAATTACTTGCATTGTTGAGTATCAGTAAGTGACCACGGGGTTCCTGAAATAAGAACAAAATTACTTGCATTGTTGAGTATCAGTATGCATAGTTTAGTAATAACATTGACTCCCTATCGCGTGACGTACAAACGGTGATGGAGAATTTTAAGTGAATCTTTAAAGTTTAGGGCGATGTCATTTAGACCAGTTAAAGAAAATCGGAGGCTTATCATATGTTTTCAGGTCAACAGCGGCACAGCATCCTTACTATCAAACAGTGGTCCTATAACACACCAGTTTTTCAATGGAACATGATACCGATCAGAGACTCACGGTAGACAGGGTTCGTAGATGGACCTCTTCTCCTGGTTGACTTCAGTTGTCTGATGTTGATACCTTCCAAAGCGAATTGTTTGAGCTTTTCCGGTGCGCCGGTTTACTGCGACAAAATCAGCTCGTCTAAACCATCCTTTAGAGAATTCACAGTGTACTTTCTCATGGGTTTCCCATCCTAACGATCTCAAGGATGAGGCTAAAGCACTTCTCAGTTTGTGATGTCTTGCGTTCACCAGCATAGTATTTTAAATTCTCAAAAATAATGTTAGCAATATTTTAGTTTCCAACTTAACGGATCTTCTAATCCAAGCCAATTCGTGCCAATATACAAATACAATCCTAGCATAAACAACATAAAGATTAATTATGTTAATATATGTTCAGACGTATCTTTGCAGTCGCTGCGTAAACATGCTTTTCAGTCTCAGTGACATACCAATAAATGTAATTCAATTCCCTCTGACCAACGGCCGTAGACGTGTTGAAACACCGGATCCCGTGAGATCTCCGAAGTTAAGCAGCATTGCGCGTGGTCAAGATTTGGATGGGCTGCCACGCGCTGTTGGTGGGGGGGGGGGGGTAAGGGAATGGAGGAGCGGGAAGGAACTGGCCACTCTACCGTACAAAAACTCCGGCTCAGGCACACCTCCGTGGAGGTTCGGGCTTGCCTTCGGGCAGAATACACCCGTGCCTTACAACTCCCTCTCTGAAAAGCTGTGGTGAATCTCAGGTTTATTATTTAAAAGCAAGCCTGTATTAACAGGCTGCCATGAAAGACAAGGTAATACAGATCACATGTGGTGGGAGGCGTTACAAAGGAATAAAACACAGAAATTAGAATATTTCGAAAGTTTTTGTTAGTAAGGACGTTATGCACTTAATATGTAGTAACTAAGAAGTACCTCGTAGGGCCATCACAACTATTTCGTTAATGTCCTCCATGGGTAGCTAGAAACGCTTCCACGTGTCGGCGAAGTGTCGAGGTACGTGCCGCAGTGCTCCACTAGTACTATAACTTATTTTACAGTTCACATGACTCTGCAGAAGATCGGAAGAAATTACTGAATGGTATAGACACAGCCTTGGAGAAGGAGTACAAGATGAAAATAAATAATCCCAAAACAAAGGTAATGGAGTGCAGTCGAATGAAGTCTGGAGATGCAGGAAATAAGTTATTCGATTACGAAATGTCTTAAAGGAAGTAGATGAATATTGTTACTTGGGCTGTAGAATAACTAATGATTGCAGAAGTAAGGACATACAATACAGACAAACACAAGCAAGGAAGGCCGTTCTTAAGAAAGAAAAAAAAAAATACTTCGAACACTGATACAGGAATGAAAGAAGTTTTTGAAGACTTCCGTCTGGATCGTGGCACTGTATAGAAATAAAACATGGACAATATCTAACCCATAAAGAAAGAGAATTGAAGCTTTCGAAATGTGGTGTTACAGAAGAATGCTGAAGGTGAGATTGGTAAATCGAATCACAAATGAATGATGAGAGGAAAACGATTTGCGAAATTTGACCAAAAGAAGAGACAGAATGATAGTGCACATCTTATGACACCCAGGTCTTGTTCAATTCATTTTTTTTTATTTTTTTTTTGATTTACGTCGCACTGACACAGATACGTCTTATGGCGACGATGGGATAGGAAAGGCCTAGGAATTGGAAGGGAGCGGCCGTGGCCTTAATTAAGGTACAGCCCCGGCATTTGCCTGGTGTGAAAATGGGAAACCACGGAAAACCATCTTCAGGGCTGCCGACAGTGGGGCTCGAACCCACTATCTCCCGATTACTGGATACTGGCCGCACTGCAGCTATCGGGCTCGGTCGATTCGTTTTTGAGGGAAGTGTAGGCGGTAAAAGCGGCAGGGGTAGACCAAGGTATGAATATGACAAACAGATTAGAGCAGATGTAGGATGTAGTAGTTAGATAGAAATGAAAAGGTTGGCGTATGATAGCGTGGCATGGAGAGCTGCATCAAGCCACTCTATGGACTGATGACCTAAACAACATGACATTCAGTTAACATAGGCTACAGTAAAGGACGGCTAAAACAGTAATCGAAATACTACAGTTCATTCCATGCTAAGAAAACAGTATTGCTCTTATGACAACAGGGTTGCCATATCGAACAGCTCTGCCCAACAACATCACTGGAAAACGGCAACACACAAATTTCTGAAATTCAGTATTTAAGTTCAAGATAAAAAGCGGAAGAAACTAAGCTACACATTATTTTTATGAACTAACGGGGACAGCGAGTTCACAGGGACTATTTTTGGTTTATACAGAATCAGAGGTAAGCTACGGCACATAAAAGAAACGTCAGCATTGAAGTGTACGGCAAATTGTGGGAGAAAATAGACAAATAATTTTTATGGGATGCATTTCATAGCATTTAATGAATTTCTCCAGGCAATACGGGCTGGAAAACAGACGCAACAAATACATACTGTAGATGACTCTACAAAAGATCCCAGTATTAATGTTAAAGAGAGAAATCGCAGACGTGGGCTCATCGCACAACTCTCACTCAACATAGAACAATTACGCACTGATTTAAAGCCTAAAAACACACATGCAATAAATAAATACTGTAGATGACTTCACAACAGAAGTGAGCTGCCGGCGGTTCACAGAGTGAGATGCTACACGAGGCTTGTATCAGAACAACACAGAAGAATGAAAATGAAGGCAACGAAGAGATTGCTGTTCCCGCCATTGTGCTTCCTCCCTACAAACGTATATGTGAAAAAGAAAATGTTAAATAATTACTTTAATAACTCACGGGCAAAAACGCCTCATCCTTTTTATCTGTCCTTCATAATACATGACAAAGTACAGTATAATATCCCTTTAACACGAGGAATTATGGATGCCTCAGAGGGGGTGTGTTCACTCCTTGTAGGTCCATAAGAGCAATGCTGTTTTTTTTGTTTTTTGTTTTTTTTTTTGCTTTACGTCGCACCGACACAGATATGCCTTACGGCGACGATGGGATAGGAAAGGCCTAGGAATTGGAAGGAAGCGGCCGTGGCCTTAATTAAGGTACAGCCCCGGCATTTGCCTGGTGTGAAAATGGGAAACCACGGAAAACCATCTTCAGGGCTGCCGACAGTGGGGCTCGAACCCACTACCTCCCGATTACTGGATACTGGCCGCACTTAAGCGACTGCAGCTATCGAGCTCGGTCAATGCTGTTTTCTTAACGTGGAATCAGCTATAATAGAGTTGTGTGTGCCCTTGAATTTACTTGTTAACGAATCATACCACCGCACAATATATAAGGATGTGCAGTGACGCAGTTGGTAGTCGCTATCATTCTGTTCCCAAGATAGAAGGTCGATCCTGGCACTTGCGCCGAGCTCCCGGTGCATCAAAGAAATCCTGAGGGATTCCGGCATTTGTCGAGGCCGTTAGGCATCAGTAAGGACGTTAAACGCTTAACACTGCCATCTGTTGGAGTGTGAAACATCCTTTCCTGGCCAGCTGCAGCATGACTTTGAACAAGAGTTTTTGAGACAAACACCGCAACAGAAAAACAATATTAAATTACTGCTGCAGGGACGTAACGCAATTACGAACGATTTAGATATACTCCCAATAACACACAATAAAAACCACTAACTGTAGCGTGATATATTATCATGATTAAGATCCGGAGATCGCGCGCACCGTGGGAAAAGTCTGATACCTGCATGTTTAAAATAATTCTCATAAAAGCAATGTAGGCTACTACTAAAGATATTCGCACGTACTTCATTTATATCACTCATCAATGATCTGCATTTAGGGCTGTCGCCCAGGTGGCACATTCCCTATCAACTGGTTTAGCTTCTCCTTAAACGTTTCAAAGAAACTGGAAATTTATTGAATATTTTCCTTTATAATTTATTCCAATCCCTTACTCCCCGTCCTAAAAATGAATATTTGCCCCAATTTGACCCCTAGAATACCAACTTTTTCATATTATGATCTTTCCTAATTTTACACGCTCCGTTCAAGCTTATTCGTCTACTGATGCCATTCTACGCCACCCCTCCACTGACAGCTCGGAAAATACCACTTAGTCGAGCAGCTTGTCTCCTTGGTCCCGAGTCTTCCCAACAAGTTAGCAACATTTTTGTACCACTATTCCTTTGTCAGAAATCAGCCAGAACAAATCGTGCTGTTTTCCTTTGAATCTTTTCCACTTCTCGTATCAAGTAATCCTGGTGTCGGTCCCATACACTGGAACCTTATTCTAACTGCATTTTGGCAGACACTTACACGCCTTCTCGTTTACATCCTTACTACAACCCCTAAATCTATATATGTAAAAAAAAATAGAGTTTCGTCTGTACATTGCCCAGAATTGAAAAAGAATGGTATTTCAGTATCGATCATGTCCACAGTAACAAGGAAATGCACTTTTCAATTTTCCGTCATTTCTGTCTTGTCTGTATGTACGAGTATGCAAGTATGTATGCATGTATGTGTGTATGTGTGTGTGTGTACGCGCATGACGAGAAAATGGCTGAAGAGAAATTCATGAAAATCGGTACGTAACATCGGGGAATGAGCCACTATAATCTAATCTAGACTATAAATAATTTTATTCACGCTGAGGGAAATCGTAGTTTAGGGGAAGGCCTACAATTTAATTCTCTAATATTTATGTTATTAGTGATCCTATCGATAAATATTGCATAACAAAAGTTACAGAAAATTAAATTTCCGACCATTCATGTCTTATACATTTTTACCGTACCGGCTATGGTAACAGAGATATACATGAATTTCGATTTTTGTTGCTAAGTCCGTATCAACGCCGAACCGCGAGAAAATGGGTAAACAGAATTTAATGAGAATCGGTATGTAAAATCGGGGAATAAGGAACTATAGTCTACGCTATAAATAATTGTATTCACCCTGGATGGTGTGGCAATTTGGGGGAAGGCTTCTAAAACTTAATTTTTAAATACCTATGTTATTATTCCTATCGAAAATAATAATAATAATAATAATAATAATAATAATAATAATAATAATAATAATAATAATATGATTGGCTTAACGTCCCACTAAGTACATTTTTACGGTTTTCGGAGACGCCGAGGTGCCGGAATTTAATCCCGCAGGAGTTCTTTTACGTGCCTGTAAATCTACGGGCACGAGACTGACGTATCTGAGCACCTTCAAATACTACCGGACTGAGCCAGAATCGAACCTGCCAAGTTGGGGACAGAAGACCAGCGCCTCAACCGTCTGAGCCACTCAGCCCGGCTACTACATGACAAAAGTGATAGAGAATACAATTTCCGATCATCTATGTCTTATTCAGTTGTTTTAAGAGGAAGTACAACTAGGCAACCATCCTCTGGGTATATAACACTAATCGGAGAGAGAAAATGGAAGGGTTCCGACACTTAGAAAAATGGAGATATCGGCCTAAGAAAGACAAGGACCACAAAGGGCGTGAAAATGAAAGACTCTTTAGGCCTCCAATATGTAATAATGTCGGGGTCAGAAAAGAACAAGAGCTGACTAAGGGAGGTCGGATAGGATAGAATAGGATAGATGAAAATGAGTAGCATGGTACAAGTAAGTGGAAGTAACGCCAGTAGGCTACTCAGCTAAGGCCCCCATGGTCGCAACTCACGCTCCCAAGTCCAGTGCCCCCTGGCGCCAGTCTTAGTCGCCTTTTACGAGAGACAGGGGTTACCATGCGTGTTATTCTACCGCCCCCACCCACAGAGGGACGACTGTGATAAGGGAATTAATGAATTTACATTAATTTAGACTTTTGTTGCTTAGTCCATATCAATGCCGAGCATGGCTGACGTGGATATATTGATCAATGGTGTTAACTGGCGATGGTTTTTGTCATGTGTAAAAGCGCGTGGTCATCGGTCCATGTCGACAACGATAATTGTGAAGTTGATTACAAAATATGAGAAAAAAAGTACAGGAATGATCGCCTGAAGAATAATATAAGAGGGATTCATGAAAGGAAGGAGGACTCCCTAGATGCTCTAATATCACAGAGTCGGAAGACAACTAAATATGTGAAGATCTACAATATCAAAAGCTCATAAAATTAATCAACAATAACATTACATTGGCCACTGTTTGTTGTGATGTGCTTTCCCTCTTCTGCTGCCGCTCATCTCCGACAGATGGGATTACTGCTGCGTACCGAGTACAACAGCCTGCCTGAACATTGGCGGGAAGTAGCTGGGGAACTATATAACTTAGTTTTATGCTCGACGATGCCGAAATATAAATATTATATGCCAGAAAACTGAATCTTAATGAGGCTCATTATACTTCAAGTTTCATTATGATACAGGTTCTCCACCAATCAGAGTTCAGATTTTCATTGTGATACAACTGTTTGACCAACGCACTAGCTTCGCATTTGTTTCCAAGATCAAACATGTCGGACACACACATTAACATCAATGCACCTTCTTCCAATATTCCACAACCACACGGCAAATTCCCGCAAATTCACCAACTGTACAATAAACAATTCGTATTTGAAATAAAGCTACGTTATGATAACCTTCTATCGAAGCTTTGAAAATATAGGACATTGTCAAGGTCTCTGATCCACTCACGGAATATCAAACAACCCAGCGCATGCGCTCTGCGCTCTGTTCAGTAAACTCAACTGTCAAGCGACATCTCGGCAGAAATTTATGAATATTTGAAAAACAGATTTATAATTTTCGTCGAGCATAAACAGTCTTATGCAAATCGCCTATAATGGTAATTAAGACACTCGTATGGAAATTATAAAACGAGCGAAGCGACGTTTTATAAACATACTCGTGTCTTAATTATCGCCATTATAGACTTGTTGCATAATGCACTATTCTATCATGCCATTCTTCTGGTTTATAAATTTTCTGATACTACTCGTACGCAACGCACTGGTTCATCATACTATTCCAGCTATTCGATACCAACTCTGGG
Source organism: Anabrus simplex (assembly GCF_040414725.1). Lineage (NCBI taxonomy): Eukaryota > Metazoa > Arthropoda > Insecta > Orthoptera > Tettigoniidae > Anabrus > Anabrus simplex. The sequence continues at coordinate 42,850,499 of NC_090265.1, forward strand.
GCGTTGATTGGAATGAGCAGTGTGCACACTTAACGGAATAATGGCAGAGGAGTGTTCACGGCTGTCTGCTGGCTGGTCATTCCAGCTTTGTAACTTTGGACTGTTCGATCGGCAGCGTAGTCATGTTCGTTAAAAGAGAGAAAATGTGCAGTTTTTCATTTGATCGAGTATTTCATATTATAACATTGATTGTAATCGCGACATTCCTACTGACGTCATTGTAATGATCTATGTTGATTTCAGTTGGGAGAATGTAAAACGGCAGGTGGAGTGTGTCTGCCATTATAATGAAGACTCCCCAACTTGATTGTGAGTGATAGTAGGCAAGAGGGCCTGCGACTACAATGAAAATAACCCAGTCTTGACATGAGAAAAGACGTATGCTGACTTACCCGTCGCGTTTCTGGGGTAATGTTAAGAGCTATTAAATTCAATACAATCGTCCCCACAATGTGTACACTACTTAACCTAGAATTCTGTATACATTTTAGGACTGTCGCCCAGGTGGCAAATTCCCTATCGATCGTTTACCTATCTTTTTCTTAATCATTCCCAAAGAAATTGGAAATGTATTGATATTTCACTTGATAATTTATTCCAATCCCCAACTCCTCGTCCTATAAATGAATATTTGCCCCAATTTGTCCTCTTGAATTCCAACTTTACATTTACAACGTCCGCTCAAACATATTCGTCAACTATTGTCATTCCACGCCATCTCTCTACTGACAGCTCGGAATACACCCACATAGTCGAACAGCTCGCCTCCTTACTCCCAAGTCTTCCCAGCCCAAAGTTCGCAACATTTTTGTAGCACTACTCCTTGTCGGAAATCATCCAGAACAAATCGTGCTGCTTTCTTTTGGATCTTTTCCAGTTCGGGAACAGTTATCTCATTTCGTTTACCTTAAAAGAATAATTATCTCCATCATCAACAACAACTTGGATCATTCACGGAGGCCTGTAAACTGAACGCTGAAAAGTATGGCAGCCTATGATTAATGTTGCAGTTGTTATTTTTAAAGACGTGTAATAATGTGTGGGTGAAGATACTGTAGAAGGCGAGGCACAGTGACCAGCTGCCTGGAGAGACTAATTACCTCGGATCGAGAAGGGGTACATCAGTGACCTTGTAAATATATTGGAGACGTCGGCAACCTGTACTTAGGTAGCCTACATAAAACAACACAGCCCTACCAGGAAAAAATTAAAAAATAGTAATAATGTAATCAGATTAAATTCCCCTTCCATTGCTACCTACTTTAAGAAGGGCTGGGATGTCGAAATTTAATCCCACAGGAGTTTTATAACGCGCTGGGAACCAACATCGCGGATTTGACGCATTTAAACATCCTCAAATAACGCCCATCTCAGCAAGCATCGAACCCACTACCTTGGGAACAGAAGGACGATTAACCGATTGTGCCACAGATTGGCAACAATTTTCATGAATGGCAGTGCTGCCAACCGTAAACAGTGCAATCCTCCCACATCGTGCAGAAGCTATTCCATATTTTTAATATGAAAGAAATTTTAGACATTAAAAAAGGTGGTCACCGAGACTGTCTTGTATTATCTGATACGACCGTAGTACCAACTTCTTAAATTAAGATCTTACCTTATTATTATTTATTCATATTTCACTCGCTATGACAATTTACCGATCAGGAGACTGCAAGTTCTCCCGATCTCTATTGCTGTGTTGGGAAAGGATGCGGCAGTCGTCACAATGACAGCCTTCTGTAATTGCGGAAGAGTACAGGTGCTGATCAGATTCTGCAGGTGTTGTTGCAGCTTACTGTGCACAAGTCTTGTGGCGGAGATGACTAAATGCCTCATTGTTGCCACGACTATTTGCCACAGTTATCTAACTTCAATCTCCTGGACACAGGCCTGGTGGACAATGCGAACTGAAGGGACCGTCACATCCAGGAGATCAGTCTTCCTGAGCTGTCTGTCAATAAGGACAATATCCGGCAAGTTTGATCCTGTCTGCAAAGCTCGATTCCAGTACAGCTTGAACCTTCCGTTTTCGAGCACACGAGATGGTCTGCACTAATATTACGGGATTTTCTCACCCATAAGCCCCAACTTGATTCCCAGTTTTTGGAGCACAGTTTTCGCTACCCCATTATGTCAATGAGCATATTCTTTACCGGCCTTACATTCAACCACAATTACGATCTCAGCCGTTTCTCCACATCTCCTGCATCTGTCGGTCACTTCTTCCTTTAAGATATACTTACAACAGTTAAGGGCGCTTACGATTTTATCCCGGATTGCTTTCAAGAACCCTTCTGTTTCTCCGTAAACGTAGGCGTGTTTTAGCAAGAATGGATTTCAGTCCGTCAACATATGGTTGACTCAGATGGAGAGGATGTGAACCATCGAGTTCTTTTTACTTCCAGGCATGATATTGTTGTTCTGTACTGGCGAAGTTTGGAGGAGTAGTTGACATGCTTTTAAGACTGAGTGAAGTAAACTTATCATCGGCACAACAGACAACTACGAATATATATTGATCTCGCTTTCAGTGGAAGTATGTTCGTAAGTTTACAGTCTATTCGTGGATATCTTCCTGAGATTGAGTATTCCTCTTCCTCCATCATTATTATTATTATTATTATTATTATTATTATTATTATTATTGTTGTAACTGTAGTACGGCCTCCCTATAGTTGTAGGCAAACCTTCCAACAAGCTGAACTAAACTATGTCCACTTAAATTACGGAGTCATTACTAGATGCCACTACTGTTGTGTTTAACTTCGTTGAGAACTGCTTCTGTATTGGGGTGGGCGAGTGTTTTTTGTTTCTAATTTGGCACTACTGTCTGATAATGTCATTAACTAATCAGCCTACTGCCTGTTTACATCATCTCTACCGCCCGTTATGCCATTTTCTACCAATCAGCACTCAGCCCATCCTTATAAATACTGTGAGTTCGAACGTAATGAATTTGTCATGATCTGATCTGGGACTGTGCAACATTAAGTAAGGCTCTCCTTCAAGGAGAAGAGGTTGGAGCAGCAGCGATAAGGTAAGCAGCTATCTAAACTCACATGTGACGTGTGACGACGAGAAGATAACAGCGCTGTCCTCTAGCATGTAAGTGTTAGAATGTGTAGGTTTTCTAGGCTGTCTGCGGACATGGTGTAAACCACTTATGGGGACCATGTAGTTTTAAGGACGCACGAGTGTGTACCTTCGTTTTCCTTATTCACTTTGTTTGCTGGTGACTAAGTTTCCTTACTCTAAATTTCCATCCTGTGTTTCGGATTTTAACTTCCTTTTGGTCTTAGTCACCTTGTTCTATGGTACATCCTCTGTCACATGAGGTCTCCTGCCCTTCTAAGTTTCATGACAAGTCATGTCACGGGACTGCTTGAGGTGTGCAGCACCCCTTTCCTTTTTATCTCGACCTTTCGATTAACCTTCTGTTTTTCCTTTCCTCGGCCGACCAGGATAAGCTTTGGTTCCTGTTTTCTGGATCTTTCGATCTCCAAGTAGTGGATGGCTCCCCTACAGTGTAAGGCTAGCGAGTGTAAAGGCCGATTAGCTTTTAAGTATTACAAGAGGCGTTCTTGTGTGAACTCGTAAGTGTAAATTTAAGGCTCTTTACAATACACTGAAAATGAAATTATGGTTCAGGGTTCGACAACCTTCTGACATGTCACTTCTCAAATCTGAGGGTTTGTTTCCCCTTTTCATAAATTTGTTTTGGAAACTCTAGCTTCTTAATTTGTAACAAGATTCAATATTCCTTCCGAATGGTAACCTTATTCGTAGAGGCTAATGCATCATTGTTTTCTTTCAATAACCAAAGATGTGTAGACCTATTGGTCAGGTAAAGACCTAGCCTTGTGTGGAAATATGGGAGCTTCTTCCCCTCGTTTTGTATACTAAGAGCTGCCTCTGTGGATCAGTGGTAGTGTGTCGGCCTCTGGGTCCCAAGCTAGCGGATTCAAACCCGGCAGAGGTAGTCGGATTTTCGAAGGGCGGAAAAAAGTCCATTCGACAATCCGTGTCGTACGATGTCGGCATGTAAAAGATCTCTGGTGACACATTTAGTGTTTACCCAACAAAATTAATTAAATCTCAGCCATAGACGCCCAAGAGAGTTTCGGTTTACTCTGTCCGCCATCTAGTAGGCCTAAGAGTAAAACAGAACGTCGAAATTGACGAGCAGACAGCCAGATGGCGTCAAATTGAAATGTCTGCACACGGTAGCTGAGGCCATACGATTATTATTATTATTATTGTATACAGTACTAAGCTTTAGAGCTCCATTATTATTTCTTGTTATACCCTTTCTATTGCTTGTTAAAACCTTCCTGTTCTTGTTGTTCTGAAAAAATTGCAATCTAAAAAAAGGAAAGATAACCTTGAAAATATATTCCAAATTTAAATTTTCTTGATGTGCTTATATCCAGTGCCTGGCCCTGCCGCTTCTTCCCTCTCTCCTGCCACCTGGTGGTTACAATTATTATTATTATTATTATTTCAGAACATTCTCGAGCAAATCACAAGTTTGGTCAAATTTCGTACACAGCTGTTGGTAAGTGATACGAGAATATTAAATAAAACATAAATGATACGTAACCAAGAATCACCCATCGAGGGTTGATATGAACTATTTATTTATTTATTTATTTAATTAATTTATTTATTTATTTGCCTTGCTTCGCTTGACAGATCCACCGTCAGTAACTATACACAGCCTACGCGCCAGAAGCCAGGAAGAGTTTACATGTCAGTCAGTCTGCCAAGGTCACTGAAATGCGCACACAATTCGACCCTACAAACGACACTTTTATAGCGTTCACCACAGGCACTGGCAGCATGAGGAATGGCGTTACTAGCATCACTCATAGTCTACTTTAATCAGTTTCGAGAGGTCAATGGTAGTGAAGATTGTTTTAAGAGGAAGTACAACCAGACGATCATTGCCTATTAACGCTAATCAAAGGGAAAACATGGAAGGGGTCCGACACCTCACAAAATGACGGCATCGGCCGAAAGAAGATAATGGTCACGAAGGGCGTGAAAATGAAGGACTCCCTGATATTAACAAACTTGATACCGTCGGGGTCGGAAAAGAACAAGAGTTGAACAGGGGAGGATGGATAGGATAGATGAAAGTAAGGAGCCTGGCAAAAGTATGGGGAAGCATTGTCAGGACTCAGCTAAGGGCCCCGTGGTCGCCAACCCACGCTACCAAGTTGAGACTCTAAAGGCCCTTTTAGTCAACTCTTGGGACAAGTGGGAGATACCATGTGTGTTATTCTACCACTCCTCTCTAGAGGGGGAGAGGTTAATGGCAGTAACAACGTCGTTCTAGCCCATGCCAGACACAAAGTGCAAACACTAGGTCTCGCCAGAGATTGATATGAGCTGTCATTTTTTTGACAGAGGTGATACTACAAAATAGGCAACATTCGTCCGGTTCCATGACTAAATGCTTAGCATGCTGGTCTTTGGTCCATGGGATCCCAGGTTCGATTCCTGGCCGGATCGAGGATTTTAACTATTATTACTTAACTCCTATGGCTCGGGGGCTGGGTGTTCATGCCGTGTTTTAGCATTAGAAGTCATCTTACGTAGGGCTCCGTCCTAATAAAGGCGCAAGTCGCCTATACAGAGCCAAGTCGCCTATACAGAGCCAACTCGCAAGTTCTACAAGCCAACTACACCAGGCCTTCTTGGAGGCCACATGCCATTCATCTTCAGCAGCTTATCAAGTGGCTTCTTTATTCGTTCCGCTCGGCTGTGTAATGAACTCAAACCACAGAAAAACGAGCTTCCTACCGTAAAATTTTGTAAAGAGGTAAAACGAATGTATATTTAACGAAACCTTCAGTACATAACGTATTTCTCTTATGTAAGTGAATGTTCAGTATGCGTGGGAGGGTGAATGAATGGTTATCTGATATCGAGTGTGAGCCTGTACGTGGGTGTGAATGAGTCGGCCGACCTGGAGTATACGTGGGAATCACGTATGTGCGAGTAGAATTACTCGATAATGTTCAACAGATCCTGTGAATATTATGTAAATAATACATTATGTAAACACGGTATTTGTATATAAGAACATTCTGTAGCCTTCGTGTACGCGAGACTGTGACCTTTCTTTATTCACCATCTGTGAATAATATAAACAATTTGCGGAAAATAAATAAATAAGTAAATAAAATAAAGCCCACCTGGTGGCCATAATTGTTAAGGCGTCAAGTCTAAAAGGTCTGACACCGTAGGTAGCCGGTTCGAGTCTCCTTGGCCGAAAAAGTGTTCATCAGAATGTTGGCCAGCAGGGTAGGATAGGAGAGGTGATGGTATACAATTTCTGATCACTAGATTGCGAACCAAAAAACTCAATTTCAAACTTCTCCACACTGCTCATAGGGAGTGACGGCATATGACACCGTTGATAGTGATTCGTCCGTGGGATGGAGATGTTAAACCCTGAGCTGACCCCTTGGTGCTAGCCAACAGGAGTAGACTATGTTCTGGCACCGGCTTTCAACCTCTCCCTTCCTACTATCAGATACCACGTCAATCATCTCATCTCATCTCATTGACTCATCTGACGAAGGTGACAACAGGAAGGGCATCCAGTCGTAAGACTCGATAAGAAGATTCATCTTAAGTCATACCCGACCCCGTAGAGAAACGGGACAAGGGTTAGTCATACAAATAAATAAATAAATAAATAAAAAATAAATAAATAAAATATAATCTTCCTTATATACTATTACGCCTTTCAGCGTTCAGTCTGCAAGTTTCTGTGAATTTAGTAAACGCTACCACAATCCTTTTTCTGTAACTAGGTCTGTTGCCTCGTTTAGTTCTATACTTTATCTTTAAATCGTTAGAAATTGAGTCTAACCACCGTCGTCATGGCCTCCCTCTACTTACCCTCCATAACAGAATCCATTACTCTCCCAGGTAACCTATCCTCCTCCATTCGCCTCACCTGACCGCCACCACCGAAGCCGGTTCATCCGTACAGCTTCATCGATTGAATTCATTCCTAACTTAGCCTTTATCTCCTAAGTCCTAACTTAGCCTTTATCTCCTAAGTCCGAGCGACCTCCTGCCATAGTTCCCACCTGTTGCACCAGCAATCATTCTCCCTACTTTCAGATCTGTTACTTCTAACTTGTTTGTTGTTTGAGTCATCAGTCCATAGACTGGTTTGATGCAGCTCTCCATGCCACCCTATCCTGTGCTAACCTTTTCATTTCTACGTAACTATTGCATCCTACATCTGCTCTAATCTGCTTGTCATATTCATACCTTGGTCTACCCCTACCGTTCTTACCACCTACACTTCCTTAAAAAACCAATTGAACAAATCCTGGGTGTCTTAAGATGTGTCCTATCATTCTATCTCTTCTTCTCGTCAAATTTAGCCAAATCGATCTCCTCTCACCAATTCGATTCAGTATCTTTTCATTCGTGATTCGATCTATCGATCTCACTTTCAACATTCTTCTGTAACACCACATTTCAAAAGCTTCTATTCTCTTTCTTTCTGAGCTAGTTATCGTCCATGTTTCACTTCCATACAATGCCACGCTCCACACGAAAGTCTTCAGAAACATCTTTCTAATTCCGATATCAATGTTTGAAGTCAGCAAATTTCTTTTCTTAAGAAAACTCCTCCTTGCTTCTGCTGGTCTGCAATTTATGTCCTCCTTACTTCTGCCATCGTTAGTTATTTTACTACCCAAGTAACAATATTCATCTACTTCCTTTAAGACTTCATTTCCTAATCGAATGTTTCCTACATCACCTGCCTTCGTTCGACTGCAGTCCATTACTTTTGTTTTGCACTTATTTATTTTCTTCTGGTACACCTTACCCAAGATTCATCCATACCATTCAGCAACTTCTCGAGATCTTCTGCAGTCTCAGATAAAATAACAATATCATCGGCAAATCTCAAGGTTTTGATTTCCTCTCCTTGGACTGTGATTCCCTTTCCAAATTCCTCTTTGATTTCCTTTACTGCCTGTTCTATGTAAACATTGAAAAGGAGAGGGGACAAACTGCAGCCTTGCTTCACTCCTTTCTGGATTGCTGCTTCTTTTTCAAAGCCCTCGATTCTTATCACTGCAGACTGATTTTTATACAGATTGTAGATAATTCTTCGTTCTCGGTATCTGATCCCAATCACCTTCAGAATCTTAAATAGCTTGGTCCAATTAACATTATCGAATGCCTTTTCTAGATCTACGAATGCCATGTACGTGGGCTTGTCCTTCTCGATTCGATCCTCTAAGATCAAACGTAAAGTCAGGATTGCTTCACGTGTTCCTAATCTCTTTTGAAGGCAAATTGATCTTCTAATAACTCAGCTTCAACTTGTTTTTCCATTCTTCTGTAAATAATACGTGTTAAAATTTTGCAGGCATGAGATACTAAACTAATGGTGCGGTAGTTTTCACACCTGTCAGCACCGGCTTTCTTGGGAATAGGTATAACAACATTCTGCCGAAAATCGGATGGGACTTGTCCTGTCTCATACATCTTGCAAACTAAATGAAATAACCTTGCCATGCTGGTTTCTCCTAAGGCAGTCAGTAATTCAGAGGGAATGTCATCAATTCCCGGTGCCTTGTTCCTATTTAGGTCATTCACAGCTCTGTCAAACTCTGACCTAAAAATTGGGTCTCCCATTTCATCAGCATCCGCAGCCTCTTCATGTTCCAGAACCAAATTATCTACATCTTTACCTTGATACAACTGTTCGATATGCTCCTGCCATCTTTCTGCTTTGTCTTCTTTCTCTAGAAGTGGCTTTCCATCTGAGCTCTTAATATTCATACACCAAGATTTCCTTTCTCCAAAGGTTTCCTTGATTTTCTTGTATGCAGCATCTACCTTTCCCAGGACGATACAGCCTTCGACATCCTTGCACTTCTCCTTCAGCCATTCTTCCTTAGCTACCTTGCACTTTCTGTCCACTTCATTCTTTAATCTTCTATATTCTTTACTGCCCTCTCCATTTCTAGCATTCTTGTATTTTCGTCGTTCATCAATCAGGTCTAGTGTCTCCTGAGTTAACCACTGATTCTTAGTTGATCTTTTCTTCCTTCCTAACATTTCTTCAGCAGCCCTACTGACTTCATTTTTCATGACTCTCCACTCTTCCTCTATAGTGTTTCCTTCAGCCTATTCATTTAGTCCTTGTGCAACACGTTCCTTGAAACAATCCCTCACACTATTTTCTTTCAACTTGTCTAGATCCCATCTTTTTGCATTCTTTCCTTTCTTCAATTTCTTCAAATTCAGATGGCATTTCATAACCAACAAGTTGTGGTCAGAGTCCACGTCTGCTCCTGGGAAAGTTTTGCAATCCAACACCTGGTTTCTGAATCTCTGCCTAATCATAATGAAGTCTATTTGATACCTTCCAGTGTCTCCAGGTCTCGTCCACGTATACAGCCGTCGTTTGTGGTGTTTGAACCAAGTATTGGCAAGGACTAAATTATGATCAGTGCAGAATTCAACCAGCCGACTTCCTCTTTCGTTCCTTTGTCCCAATCCAAATTCTCCTACTGTACTACTTTCTCTTCCTTGGCCTACCACTGCATTCCAGTCTCCCATCACAATTAGATTCTCGTCACCTTTTACATATTTTATTAAATCTTCTATCTCCTCGTATATTCTTTCGATTTCTTCATCATCCACTGAACCAGTAGGCATATAGACCTGCACTATTTTGATGGGCATTGGTTTGGTGTCTATCTTGACAACAATAATTCTTTCACTATGCTGGTCGTAGTAGCTTACCCGCTGCCCTATTTTCTTATTCACTATTAAACCAACTCCTGCATTTCCCCTGTTTGATTTTGTGTTGATAATTCGGTAGTCGTCTGACCAAAAATCTTGTTCTTCCAGCCAACGTACTTCACTTATACCAACTACATATAACTTTAGCCTATCCATCTCCCTTTTCAGATTCTCTAACCTACCACAACGATTCAAACTTCTAACATTCCACGCTCCGACTCGCAGAATGTCAGTATCCATCTTCCTGATGATCGCCCCCTCTCGTGTAGTCCCCACCCGGAGATCCGAATAGGGGACTAGTTTACCTCCGGAATATTTTACCCGGAAGCCATCATCAGTACACCATTCATACAGAGAGAGCTGCATGTCCTCGGGAGGTAGTTACGGCAGTTTCCCGTTGCTTTCAGCCGTGTAGCAATATCAACACAGTATGAACAAAATATCCTGAGTCCATCCAGTTTTCATTCCCGTACAGCAAAGTTGGTCTGACCACAGGTGTAAAGTTAATTTCGTCCTGGAGATGATTTCCTTGTTATTAGTCTCAACTAGTCTAGTTGATTGCAACTGGGAGCTAACTGCATTAGCTTTGCTGCGCCTTGATTCAATCTCACTTCCCGTATTATACTACCATCGAGGGAGAATACTTGAAATGATCCACCCGTGCCAGCTTCGTGTTACCAACCTGACATTCAATTCTCATACTTCTCTTACCTATTGACACCACTTCAGTACCGTCGCACCGACACAGATAGGTCTTATGGCGACGATGGGATAGGAAAGGCCTAGGAGTTGGAAGGAAGCGGCCGTGGCCTTAACTAAGGTACAGCCCCAGCATTTGCCTGGTGTGAAAATGGGAAACCACGGAAAACCATTTTCAGGGCTGCCGATAGTGGGATTCGAACCTACTATCTCCCGGATGCAAGCTCACAGCTGAAATATTTTATTGCTGTCTTTCTTTCTTTCTTTCTTTCTTTCTTTCTTTCTTTCTTTCTTTCTTAATCTGTTTACCCTCCAGGGTAGGTTTTCTCCTCGGACTTAGCGAAGGATCGCATCTCTCTCGTGTCAAGGGCAGTGTCCTGGAGCGTGAGACTTTGGGTCGGGGATTACAACCGGGGAAGAGGACTAGTACCTTTCCCAGACAGCCTCACCTTCTATGCTGAACAGGGGCCTTGTGAAGGCATGGGAAGATTGGAAGGGACAGGCAAATAAGAGGGAAGGAAGTGGCCACGTCTTTAAGTTAGAAACCATCTCGGCATTTCCCTGAGGAGAAGTGGGAAACCATAGAAAAGCATTTCGAGAATGGCTGAGGTGTGAATTTTATTTTTTTGCTAGCAGCTTTACGTCGCACCGACACAGATAGGTTTTATGGCGACGATGGGATAGGAAAGGTCTAGGAGTTCACGCCCATAAACTTACTTCACGATGGGTGAAACGTAGTTTAGGGAAAGGCCTAAAATTTAATTCTCAAATATTGATATTATTAGTGGTGCTATCGATAAATACTACACAATAAAAGTTGTAGAGAATACAGTTTCCGATCAGTGTGTCTTAGAGTTTTACCCTACTGGTTATAACAGAAATAGTCATAATTTAGACTTTTGCGGTTTATTCCATGTCAACGCCGAGCATCGCTAACATGGGAATATTGCTCAGTCGTGTTAACTTGCAATGGTGGTGTATTTGCCATGATTGTCTTAAGGTGCTTCAGGCAAGCAACTCGATGTTGAAAACATACTGGGGATATGAGCTACGAATTTTAGGTAAATAAAATATAATTAAGTATGATAATATATTCTTTATTTATTCCTAAAATTTACATCCTTTTCTTAATCATCGTTATCCGGTCGATTAGATTAGCAGTTTGCCTTTTTCTACCACTACGAGCGCTAATGTGAGTAAATGCAATGTTTCACTTAAGCACCACTACGAGCGCTAATGTGAGTCAATACAGAGTTTCACTTAAGCTCTTATAACTACATTCGGCGTGGACATTAAAAAAAAAAATCAAAACGCCTGAGGATATTGAACCAGCAACAACTTTGTTTTGCCCAATCACTTTCTGTGATGTTAAGAGATTTCTCTCACTACAAAACATTCTGCCCGACAGGAGAACAAGATTGTTACCCGAAAACATTGAAACGTTGCTTGTTGTAAATTCATTTTATAGTAATTGAGTGTTACTGAATTATAAGTATTTTTTCATGCCTATTTTGTTGCCTATTTTACACGTTAGTGCCTATTTACATGCCTATATTGGCTAATTTAAGAGCCTATGTGCCTGCCTATTTTAACTGTTTTTAGTGCCTATAATTCTCGTCTCTAGTGATGACTCAAAAACAATATCATCACCGGGCGAGTTGGCGGTGCGCGTAGAGGCGCGCGGCTGTGAGCTTGCATCCGGGAGATCATGGGTTCGAATCCCACTGTCGGCAGCCCTGAAGATGGTTTCCGTGGCTATACCTTAATTAAGGCTACGGCCGTTTCCTTCCAACTCCTAGGCCTTTCCTATCCCATCGTCGCCATAAGACCAATCTGTGTCGGTGCGACGTAAAGCCCCTAGCAAAAACAAAAACAACAATAACATCATGCGTTACTTGTTCACCGATCTACTCACAGAAAGACTCGCCACGGGCAATGTCATCATGTCGCAGACGTTGAGTTGTGACCCGTTTGAACGGGTGCTATTGCAAATTATGTTTAATCATTCTATGACCTTACAGCATTCCTAATGCGTGTGGCATAGCTGTACTAATTGTATGAGGTTCTAAGGCAACAGATTCTCTCATCGCATTCACTTCCTCCGGTTATCTTTCTCGTGTCCTTAATGGACGAGTTGCGTAGTCTCTTCTCCACATTTCGGAACATACTTAAAGCAAAGCTGCTTGTTCATTCTGATTAGTCTCCAAACACAAGTGTCCGGCTCCATGACTAAATGGTTAGCGTGCTGGCCTTTGGCCACAGGGGTCCCGGGTTCGATTCCCGGCAGGGTCGGGAATTTTAACCATAATTGGTTAATTTCGCTGGCACTGATTGCAATTTATCGCTTCTTATTTAAGGTAGATTGAGAAATCAATACTTTTTGAGTGCAAATCAAATGTTATAGTTAACTACAACCCTAATATGCTCATTCTAAGGCTCCTTGGTTTCATTCGTGATATAATCCTAATAATAGAATTAATAAAAATGTTGTACTAATAATTGATCATGATAGGATAATTGATCAACTTATAATAATAATAATAATAATAATAACAGGAAGAAGTAAAGCAATTTCTACGTCAAAATAAGGAAATTACAGCAATTAGGAAGAATCGTCCTCATCACGACGCGCACGACGCCTACAGGCGTCGAATCAAAAGACCTGCATCTGGCGAGCCGAACTTGTCCTCGGCACTAAAAGCCATACGCCATTTCATGTCCAAACACAAGTAGCATATCCGTAAGTTCGTCATCCGTACCCTGAGCATTGCACAGGGCCCTCAAACAGTGTTTCAGCAAACTGAGTTTCTGGTTACTCTGCAGACCCTTCAACTCGGCATAATCTCCACGTTCACACATTACGTTGTTGCGCGTAGCTGTTTCATGCATGACAATGAAACGTCCTACATTGGACCGAGATAGACCACCCATTCTACCGCGGAGTACGTAGCATCCAATGTAAATGGAGTCCATTTTCTTCTTTTCATGGCGTCACTTCACTATTTTCTCATTTTAATAGTCATACTGTATTTACAATTTTTCCTGCCGAAATGGCTGATCATGCGGCTTTAACGTTGTACCGTTTTCATCGTCCTGATAACGGAATAAAGGTTGTCATACGACATTAAAAGTTTGCCATGCACGGTAATGAGATCGCGAAGATTGCGGAATTGGGACATACATCTAAAAAGAACGAATATATTAAGTGAAATAGGCCGTGATTTCAGAATATATATATAATACGAACGTATAAAATCAAGGAGGCCATGCACGTGACGGCAAAGATGTTCATTTGGCGAATTAAGTATGCCTAGGTCATGGAGTGAGACGTAAAGTTATAAAGGATCCATGCGGCCGTGATAAAAAAAAATAATAGAAAGTTTTTAAAATTGTTAAAAAAGAAGAAGAAGGTGAACAATAAAAAAATCTGGTACGCAAAACTACGACGTAAATTTATCCACGAGAAAAAAATAATCCTCGCAGAAAGAAGAAGGGAGATATTTCAGTTATTAAGAGCTGAAGAACCTGCACAGTGAAGAAATATTTGAATTACACCTATATCTGAACAAATATCGTGACGGAAAATCAGAGCAAGTTGAATAGTATCCGGACAGTAGTCGGAATATAGACCGAAGGCCGTTACGAGATATCAAGTCAAGTTTAACGCATTATAGGTTGATTAGCTGGATAAAAAAAATTTAAAAACTAATTTGATGATTTTTACCCGTTAAAATCTGTCACAAGGAATTAACATTGAATTACTGATTTAATAACCTGAAACAAAGATATAATCTAGATTCTCATTCTCAAGGATATGGACGTGATATTAATTGCCATTTTGGAAATGTTTCTTTCGCATATGACTAACGGCTACAACATGAGAGGCTAAATCGGAGATGGAGCCGACTTTCCGACGTAGACCGCCCAGCTGTTTCTACTATCCCGGGTCCCAAAACTACAACCTGATGGTGACGTAACGGATGTTGGAGACGATCTACGCAGTCCTAAGATGACAACATCGAAGCTTAACCCAGTCATCTAACGTCAGCAGCCGCAAGCTAAGTTCCAAAGAATTACTTTATTATCTTTAAATTAATGTGTCGTAGATGTAGTATTCATATATTTATAGTGAACATCGGTATGTTGTTTTTTACGTAGTTCTTCGTAATGAAATCTCAGTCGATGCTATCTTTGCAATGAGATTGTCCTAATTGATTTATCATTATGGGAGTAGGTATTTCTTCCAGAATTTACAATCAATATCATAATATAGGAATGTTTATAATTGAACAAGGAGAGATTTAGAGTGTGATTTTCAACCATTATGGGACTGAAACAACGTATACAAAGAGACGTATCCCAGATTTAATATTTTCAAAGAAGATAGTTGATTTCTGAGTAACTAATATCTGGTTGATGTTACGACGCGCTGACATGTGAGTAAATATTAACTTGTTTAGTTTATATATGTGTTTCATTTTCAGGATAACGTGTTTATGTGTATTACATATGAAATTTAACCCAAAAGTGTACCGTTGCAGTACATTAATCATATGTTAAGATGATTTGCCGCCTTGTTGGAAATGATAAATGTTTACGTAGGGAAGTTAGGATTTGAGTGGCATGTTGATGTGGATTTACGAATAATTATTCGCTGAGATATATTTGTGGGAAAGAATGATAATATATTATGGTAATTAATATTGATAAATGGAGAGATAGATATGCTTAAGGATAATTTTGGCGGTAAATACGGCGTATTACTGGCCAATGGTGATGTTTGACATATGCGGCAAGATATTAATATGGTAATGCGAGATATATTGGGTTAGTGGTACATGAATACAATGAAATACATCGTAGATTTCGTATGTGGGTTACCGTAAACTGTCTTCAGATTAAATATCCAAATAAGAAATAAAAGAAGGGAAACTTGTTGTCTTCATAGAGAATATGTCAACGTTGTACTGAATATTATTTGAAGTTTGGTGTCGAGAATGTATTTAATTCATAGAACAACTTCATAATTTAAATCTCTACCACAATTATATAAAATAGGTTACCAAATGCATTCCTACGGAATTTTTGATATTTGATTGGATATTGGTGAAACCATAAATCATGTTAGGTATAATTTCTATTTGAACTACGATAATAATTGATCTTTACACGATACCTACAATTAATTTTAGGATGTTATCTGAATATTTTAACCAAATGACATGGTCAAGGTGACCAATATTTCTCATTTAATGAACGATATATATTTTGTAACTTTTTTGATGTGCTGATAATAATTATAAATAAAAATATATAAATAAAATTACTCAAAAACTTAATAAAATTAATAAGCATAATTAACCGAAATGTCCGTAGTATGGGCGCCAGAGTTCACCAGAATGGATCCCTCGAATTTAGATAAGAGCATGATAGACTTTATATCCCAGGGCGTGTACATAATGCTGCGTACTGGTACATCTGCTGCAGGCCTTACCTAACCTCCTGAAAACGACTAATTAGGTAGGAACTGCACCTAGGTTTATCAATAACACTGATTCTAAAATAGCTAACTATATTCTGAACAAATTCCGTGCATGAGCACCTCAACAACATACAACATTATACATATAATACACACATAAAATATTGCTGGAAGACTCCATATTTACAACAACAACAATAATGAAAACCGTGGGAAAACAAAAGTGAGAACTAAGCTACCATTTGTAGATGGTCCGATGAACAATGTACATGTATGAAGATAAATACCCTTCACTGTCTCTTTATCAATTCGATTTACCGATTCTCATAATCGGCAGTTATCACATCACACAGATACTGTACCTTGTACTACTGTGTTCACATATTTTAACACTTGTAAAGATATATACACACGTCTGTCGATCCTCAGCATAAATTATGGAAAGTCTCGGATAGCTTTCACCAACATATAATGCTAGGCCGCCACAAGTGCTACAATACTTAATGCGCAAGCACTCTCCACAATCAGCCACTTTCCACAAACATAACTAGACTACGCTCCACGAACGTTTGAAGTCCAGTCCATTGCTGCCGTGTCACTCCAGTACCGTGTATCAGCACCACTTCCTTCCCGTACAGTGCCTCAGTTGTAGTTGTAGTTGTCTTCCTTCTCGTTCCTTCATACAGTGTTACTGCTTCTAGTTGTAGTAGTTACCTTACAATCACCTTCACAATCACTCTTACAATGTTTCTTCACAATGTCCCATACAATGTGCCGGTTGCCGCCGTATGATCAACCTTTATACACATCAACATCCCCCTCCTCTCAGATGATACGTCTGGATTGGTACTTGCCAGCCAATCATGAGTGAACCTCTTGTCAAGACATGCCCTGAACTTCTCCTTTCTCCCAAGAGATAAACAAACACTCGGGAGTTTTACATGAATCACCAAATTTTCCCTGGTACAACAACAAGCTTATCTCAACAGGCTGGGATATATACATGCCTAATGGAATTTCCCGACACAAGTACATCACAACAAGCACTGGGGCAGCCAGATGACTCATTCAAATTACCAGAGTTATTAAAGCAATGTTTTCCCACTCATGCAAAACAAATTACTCATACCTACAAATGTGGATATCTTTCAGCTTACCAATATAAATGGCAAAATATACAAATGAAATAATAATAATAATAATAAAAATCGAATACTGACAATAATATCTCTAACTTCTACATATAATTCGGGGGTGTGATATATGTACTATCACATAACGCCCCCTTGGTGAATCGATGATATCACATATTATGATTCACCATAAAACAGAACTTCATACATAACCTTATAATGGCATAACTGAACACATAATTTACTGTAATAATGATATATACATTGCGTCTACTGCATTGTATTCGCACACACGAAATACAATTTGTCCAAACAATAATAATAATAATAATAATATGGCTATATACACACAACTCCGATTGTTTCATATACCATAGAATACAATCCCTTCTTGCTACTGTACACGTACATTAATTCATAATTGATAATATATACATCCAAGGTGCAGATCCTATCTCTTATATCTGCGAAGGCTATAGATATTAAATGTCCCAAGAACCTTATTTTCAGCGGTTAGGAGCCTATAAGCACACTTGCCTATTCTACTGTCCACAGTATACGGACCCTAATGTAAATTATAAAACTATACATAAACTTAACATTGGCATCGATAAGCGAGGAATGCGTACCGCAATAAAACTAACTACTTCTAGAATACACTCTATCTCACACACAAACATTCGTACCATCCAGTCACACAAGAATCATACAAGCTTTCATTCAGGACATTCATAACAAAGAAATCCCTCTTTCTGAAATGCGCGGGAATCTCACAATGTTTTCTCCTCCACAAAACCATAATTAATGCAAATAAACAGATCACATACTTTTTCACACATTCCACATCGCTATCACTCAGCACGTCATTCACACAACTCTCAGTCTTAAATAAAACATTACGCACTCGCTTGTCAAACATACGCACTTCATTCTCACTCACGCTCACTGGATTACTGAAATTCTTACCATAATACACCTTGAAATTGCTGTCATTACTACTTAATGACCCAACAATTAATCCATCTTCACCACATTCCATGTCAGCTCCCACTTGCACCACTTTCATGCCAACAACACTGCTACTTTCGACTCTCTTATCAGAAGTTTCATTAATCTCAAAGTCACCATTTTCACACATAATGGTCCTAACTTTACTCTCCTCACTTACACTTAAATCAACAAAAACATCCTCATGATGTATACTCTGTAAACACTCTTCACTTACTAAACAACCTTCATCAACTTCACAAAAAACTTCACTTTCAATTTCAGAAACTTCTACAAGATTATCGATCGCAGCACCGCTATTACCATCACCACTAGCACAAAGTAAGTCATCCGACACAGCTTTCTTACCTTCATCACGCCCCCTATACACAAAATCTCCCTGAACACAAAACATATGGTCATACAATAATTCCTCTTTCACGTCTACCTCGTAACTTACCTGTTTCATCGCGTGAATAGGAATTTCGGTATCGGACTGCCTATCTGACCCAACTAAGAAGTCCGATTCCGGTTTAAATTACTTGACGTGGACTGTTCACTATTATCATGTCTCTGCACTTGATCTGGAGGTCTTTGATCCGTACGCCCCCTACTTTCTGATTCCGCTTGATTAGGTCTTCTGCCATAATATTCCTGGTGATTAACTCCCTGATTAGACTGTCTGTTTCCCCTTCCGGAATTACCACCCTGGTTCCCTTGCCTAGAATGACTGAAATTCTGATTATTCCTATCTCCCCCTAGCTGATTACCTTGTCTCCCATTATCCCCGTAATTCCTACCTTCACTTTGCCTAGTCCTCCCCTGCCCTTCCAAAGCATCAAACCTCTCTAACAGCTGCTCTAATTCTTTGATCGTAACAATATTCTGCATACATGCAGCTAATCCGACCTTCTCAGGAAAATGCCTCAACATCTGGCGGACTGTATCTCTCTCCGATGCTAGACCTTCAATATTCTGGCTGATCAGAACATGCGCCAAGAAATATTCCGTCATAGATACACCTTCCTGAAGTTTATACTTGTCAAACAGCACGCGATCTCTTTCCCTTCCCTGAATAGCTTCACTCCAAAATTTAGAACTAAATTTCTCCCTAAATTCCTCTAAACTCGAAATACCCCGTCTATAAACTTGAAACCAGGATCTCGCTTCTCCAACAAATGCAATATCCAACATCTCATCAACCATACTCCACTCAATCAAACCATCGTCAAGATTCTTGGAAAACCGTTTCTCCACCGTTTTCAAGAATTCCATCGGATTAAACTGCCGACCATTAAACTTGGGTAATTCAGAGTCCTTCGTACAAGATATGTACCTATTACATATGCTGCTACCTACTTGGATTTGACTGATCTCCTGCCTTAACTTTACATGACATGCTTTAATTCCTTCTTCAACTACTATTCTGGCATTTCCTTCTACTGACTTGAGGTCTTTCTCCAATTTCTCAGTCTTTTCATCTATTCGCTTCGCTAAAACATTCTGGCTGGTTTTAATTCTATCTATTTCTTCGACTTTATCTTCTACTATTTTTATTCTCTTATCACATTCCTTGCTGTTTTCAACAAATTCCTTCCTAACAACATTAAATCGGCATTCGATTTTCTCAGTCAATTCCAAGCGTTGAGATTCAACCTTATTATTGACTTCCTGAATTTCCCTGCTTTGATGGTCAAACTTCTGGTTCAATTCATCTATTCTACCATTCACAGCACTACTTAAACTATCAATTTTACTAGACAATTCAACACTCACTAAATTTAACTCCTTACTTTGATTCTCAATCTTACTGGACAATTCCGTACTAACTGAATTTAATTCACTATTAATACTGTATATTTCATTACTTAAAAAACTCAATTCACTCTTCAACTCTTTACTCTGACTATCAATCTTGCTAGACAATTCAACATTATTATTATTATCGATTTTAATGGACAATTCATCACTCTTACTATTAGAAACAACACTCTGATTATCGATTTTACTGTTAACAGCATTTAATTCACCCTTCAACTCATTACTGAACTGATTAAATAGTGATTGAAGCATACTAAGAGTTAAGGTCGCCCCTTGATCCCCTACATTCTGAGTTTGAGACGGCTTACTCTGTTCCTCACCCATCGTTGCCAATAGATCCTTCCTACTATCAGCCATTTTGCTACTCTCACTTAAATTAGATGAACTCAATGTGGTGGAATTCTTTTGACTTCTCTTATCCTGATTCATAGTACCAACAACTTTAACAACCACTCTGCTTCTCAATTTTATAATACTCGACTCGCTACAACATTTCTTCATACTCCAACATACATATCACGTACATATAAAACACTTCACTGACATAGTTTGTAGAATTCCATCCACACCTGACAAGTGCACCTACGCTTATAAGCCTAACAGATGTACCAACCATTCAGCCCCACGTTGGGCGCCAATTGTAACTTTTTTGATGTGCTGATAATAATAATTATAAATAAAAATATATAAATAAAATTACTCAAAAACTTAATAAAATTAATAAGCATAATTAACCGAAATGTCCGTAGTATGGGCGCCAGAGTTCACCAGAATGGATCCCTCGAATTTAGATAAGAGCATGATAGACTTTATATCCCAGGGCGTGTACATAATGCTGCGTACTGGTACATCTGCTGCAGGCCTTACCTAACCTCCTGAAAACGACTAATTAGGTAGGAACTGCACCTAGGTTTATCAATAACACTGATTCTAAAATAGCTAACTATATTCTGAACAAATTCCGTGCATGAGCACCTCAACAACATACAACATTATACATATAATACACACATAAAATATTGCTGGAAGACTCCATATTTACAACAACAACAATAATGAAAACCGTGGGAAAACAAAAGTGAGAACTAAGCTACCATTTGTAGATGGTCCGATGAACAATGTACATGTATGAAGATAAATACCCTTCACTGTCTCTTTATCAATTCGATTTACCGATTCTCATAATCGGCAGTTATCACATCACACAGATACTGTACCTTGTACTACTGTGTTCACATATTTTAACACTTGTAAAGATATATACACACGTCTGTCGATCCTCAGCATAAATTATGGAAAGTCTGGGATAGCTTTCACCAACATATAATGCTAGGCCGCCACAAGTGCTACAATACTTAATGCGCAAGCACTCTCCACAATCAGCCACTTTCCACAAACATAACTAGACTACGCTCCACGAACGTTTGAAGTCCAGTCCATTGCTGCCGTGTCACTCCAGTACCGTGTATCAGCACCACTTCCTTCCCGTACAGTGCCTCAGTTGTAGTTGTAGTTGTCTTCCTTCTCGTTCCTTCATACAGTGTTACTGCTTCTAGTTGTAGTAGTTACCTTACAATCACCTTCACAATCACTCTTACAATGTTTCTTCACAATGTCCCATACAATGTGCCGGTTGCCGCCGTATGATCAACCTTTATACACATCAACATCCCCCTCCTCTCAGATGATACGTCTGGATTGGTACTTGCCAGCCAATCATGAGTGAACCTCTTGTCAAGACATGCCCTGAACTTCTCCTTTCTCCCAAGAGATAAACAAACACTCGGGAGTTTTACATGAATCACCAAATTTTCCCTGGTACAACAACAAGCTTATCTCAACAGGCTGGGATATATACATGCCTAATGGAATTTCCCGACACAAGTACATCACAACAAGCACTGGGGCAGCCAGATGACTCATTCAAATTACCAGAGTTATTAAAGCAATGTTTTCCCACTCATGCAAAACAAATTACTCATACCTACAAATGTGGATATCTTTCAGCTTACCAATATAAATGGCAAAATATACAAATGAAATAATAATAATAAAAATCGAATACTGACAATAATATCTCTAACTTCTACATATAATTCGGGGGTGTGATATATGTACTATCACAATTTGAAATAGCCATTTTGAGCTGATATATATTTGGAACTTACTTGCGATTGCTAACGTTATAATATCGGAAAATACGCGTGTGTTAATGACAGAATATCAATTTGATAATGATGAAAATAAGCATTTTTTAAAAGAAAGAAACAGGAACTGATGGACTCAGATTAAGCATATTTATTATGTTTACTAAGGCTTAGGGACTTAGATTTATTTTTTAACCTATATTAACTTTTTCTGCTTATCAATTAATTGTTATTATTATTATTATTATTATTATTATTATTATTATGAGATAATCAATTTCAGAGAACGTTATACTACGTCTTCAACAGATAGAATATGTACTTTCGATTTATGTAATTAAGAGAATTTATCCTTTATTTTTGTGATGCGCATAATTAATGCAAGAGGAATAGTTGAATCAGATCGAAGATTAAATTTAAATTTAATTTTTTTTCATATAGAGAGAAGGAAGATAATTGATGACAATAAATATTACCAGATTTTCTTTTATGATTCTAGAATCATGAAATAAATTATATATTATCGAATTTAGATGTTATTATTTTAGGAGATAGGCTAATATCATTATGATATAAATGATTTTGAATTAATTCATTTAAAAACATATTTTATTTATTTTCTTTTCTTTTCTTCGAATGATTGGACTTGGAAAACTTGATATTGATTCTGGAGGACGAAGGGTATCGATGGTAATTTATTAAAAAGGAAATGTGGTGTCCCAGTTGACCTCACGTAAAAATTATACGGTTCACAGATGCAATTTAATTATCGCTGAGAGGTGTCGCGTCGCGTGGCAATTTAAGGATTATCATATCAATAGATGTGATAAGAAAAATGAAGATTACGATATCGCTTAAATTTTATGATGCGGTAACTGTTGATACAATGAATATTAGAAGCGAGCATAGCTACCGACACTTAGCATCGTTCTTTTTAAATGCATTGATCCATTTAATGATCCGTAAAAGTGATGGTTGAATGAGGGGAAAATAGCCGGAGCAATTGTTAGGTCACCCAATAGGGTGCAAGAAAGAAAACCCCTCAGGATGGTGCAACGTTGAAAACATTTCTTAGCAGACAAAGTATAGTAGAGTCCCTATACTACGAAAAACGTAAAATTATCAATTTCCTCAAATGTGCCGAGAGTTGAAGGGCTAAATGGTCCGGAAAGATTTCAAATTGTGAGCCTTGGGTGTATCTATTTAAAAAATCGAAAGATCACTTCCGGTCTAAAAGCAGTTCCGGAAAAACAGCGTAAAATCGCTTGTTTCTTTGCTCGTTTTCTTTTTTATTCAAATCCTTGCTAAATTCATTCTTTCTTGGTTCAATACCCTCAGGCGTTTTGATTTTTTGAAAAATGTCCAAGACGAATGTAGTTATAAGAGCTTAAGTGAAACTCTGTATTGACTCACATTAGCGCTCGTAGTGGTGCTTAAGTGAAACATTGCATTTACTCACATTAGCGCTCGTAGTGGTAGAAAAAGGCAAACTGCTAATCTAATCGACCGGATAACGATGATTAAGAAAAGGATGTAATTTTTAGGAATAAATAAAGAATATATTATCATACTTTATTATATTTTATTTACCTAAAATTCGTAGCTCATATCCCTAGGATGTTTTCAACATTGAGTTGCTTGCCTGAAGCACCTTAAGACAATTATGGCAAATACACCACCATCGCCAATTAACACGACTGAGCAATATTCCCATGTTAGCGATGCTCGGCGGTGACATGGAATAAACCGCAAAAGTCTAAATTATGACTATTTCTATTATAACCAGTAGGGTAAAACTCTTTAAGACATACTGATCGGAAATTGTATTCTCTACAACTTTTACTGTGTAGTATTTATCAATAGCACCACTAATAACACCAATATTTGAGAATTAAATTTTAGGCCTTTCCCATCGTGAGCAAAATTATTTATAACCTAGACTGTATTGCCCTTTTCCCCGACTTTGCATACAGAATTTCGTCCAATTCTGCACAGTCATTTTCTCGTGGTTCCGCGCTGATATGAACTAAGCAACAAAAATCTAAATTCATAAAAATCTGTTGACATAGCCAGTACGGATAAACTGTATCGCAAATTGTATTATTTATAACTTTTGTTACGTAGTGTTTATCGGTAGGAACAACAATAAGATTGAATTAAATTTTAGGCCTTCCCCTAAACTACCATTTCACACAGCGTAAATAAAAAAATGTATAACCTAGATTGTAGTGCCCTATTCTTCAACTTTGTATACCGATTTTCGAACATTTCTCTTGAGCCATTCTTTCGTGATGAGCGTACATGCATATATATAGAGATGGCGGAAAATTAAAAATTGCATTACGTTTTCAAATCTTACCTATTTTCGTCTCGCTCAACTCTTTAAATCGGCATTCCCATTTACAAGACGCGTTTGCATTAAAATTAAAACAAATTAAAAAAAAACAGCATCTACTAATCTACCAACGAATTTAAAAGAAAACGGATTAAAGATTCACAAAACAAGACGGATTAAATGTTCACGGCAGAACAGACGGAATTTTCTTACACAAAGGTAATGATTATACTGTAATTTGAATATTTAATTTTCGCGACCGATTTCAGCCCGGAAGTAAAGTTTCGATGTGCCGTATTTATTTTTTACTTTAATAACTGATAACATTTTTCTTCCCAGCCTTTTTCCCAATTTTCTTGAAAAGTCGACCTTTGAGTAAATTTGCCGGATGCCCTTCCCGACACCAACCCTATGCGGTGGAATGTGATCACTGATCACTATTGCGTATTTCTGTGGTGGCTGGCAGTGTAGTGTGACGTGTGCGTAAATGAGAAGTGTATTCAGACGAATACAAGCACCCAATCCTCGAACCAAAGGAATGAAACCTACAATGCTTAGAATTCCCCAGCCCGGTCGGGAAGTGAACTCAGGGCACTCTGAACCGAAGACATAGAGGCGGACAATAAATAGTAGCATTATAAGAACTAATAACACACTAGCAACTCTGTCATCTAACAGCCAAGAGCAAAGAAGCAGGCGGTTATAATATTCACTCCTTTCAAATCTGTAATATTATTTCTTTCGAACAGCATACTTCGGTGTGTTGTAGAAGGCTGAGTCTATGTTTCATCTGAAATATATATTGTCACTTTCCCACATCAATGTGAGGGAGGTCTGCGGTGGACCCAGGGTTCATTTAATACTTGGTGAAATCACACCCAAAATCGCTGAGATTCGAACCTCGGTCAGAAATCTGAAATTTGCAATTCCCACTTCATATAGCACTCAATGCCAGGCATGTAGATCAGCAAGCTTCAAACCTGTCTGATCTGTTGATTACTATGCAAGCTGGTGTACTACTTTCGGAAGTATTGTGATGGCACCACTAAAATTAGTAAGAAATGGGGCACTGCTTGAAAGTGGAATAGTTGAAATACCACTGCAGTTTCATTTTCATGACTCACTGAATATTTAATCACCACGCAGCTTCCAAGACAGTATCTCTTAAGAGCAGGAGATGACAATGGCAATACGGCTCGAAGTGTTTCTATTGTTACAGTTTCACAATACAGCTTTGGCATGTTATTCTTGGCTTTTGTTGGCATCCGATTTAGAACATAATGAAGTAATTAGTTTTGCGTACCATTTTTACGGTTTTTGGAGACGCCGAAGTGCCGGAATATTGTCTCGAAAGAGTTCCTTTACGTGCCGGTAAATCTGTCGAAGTCAGCCAGGCCCTAAATTCGATTCCTGGAAAGTCCAGGGATTTAAATTCTTGAACACAGTTCACTCAGCCTCGTGAAACGATCCGAGGAGTTGTGTGATACAAAAAGGATGGGGACCCTGTCAAGAAAGCCAAGCAATACGGTGAGGATGCCGTCACGGCGATCATGTGGCACTCCAGTATCTGTAGGCAATCTGGCTGGGCAGCACTAGCGGCAGTAGTTTTGAAAGGCCGAGGCCTTTATGGGAAGAGAGGATCTATAACAGTAACGAGGCGGAAGAAGATGCAAAGAATCGCCTCAACAACATTAGCAAGATAGCCAGAAGTGTTGGGATACGGATCGCCTACGGAAAGATTAAGACTCTGAACACCAGAAGGCACCATGCAGAAGGTAGAAAAGTTTAAATACCTTGGAGAATATGTGACAGGAAGGAACAAGAACAGCGACAGGTTAAAAGAGAGGGTGAAAAAGATGACTACCTTGTGACCAGAGAATAAAAGGAACATCAACAGACAGAAAGTTCAGGCATTACAAGGCAACAGTGAGGAACGCAGTACTGTACGCGGCCGAGACGATGATACTACGAAGGCATGGGGCAGAGTAACTGGAGAAAGAAGAAAGAAAAATAGAAAGATACTGAGACCGAAAAAAAAAGGGGGGAGTGAAAGATGTGAACGAAGATCAAGGGACAAACTGTACCAAAAATGAGGACGATCTCCGAAGAAATAAGACTCAAAAGAACATGTGATCAGTATGGGAGACAACGGATAGGACGAGAGGAAAGACAGGAACTAAGTGGGATGTCGAACTCCGGAAGAACTTGACTGAGATGGGGATCAAGGTGAAAAGGACAGTGGCAGAGAAAGGTACAGGAACAGGATAGAGAAGCACCAATAGGGGAGACAAACTGAAAATATCAGCGGAAGAACGGGAGAGAAGGAGAGAGAGGATGGAAATGCTCTGGGAGAAGAAGAAAACCCAAACCATGACAAGGCTGTCCGTGGTCCTACAGAGGTCGTAAGGGAAAGAGAAGAACAAACAGAAAAGGAAGGAGGAGGAGGAGGAGGAGGATGAGGCTAGTGTGTTTGAACACCGTCAAATACCACTGCTCTGAGCGGGGATCGAACTCACCAACTTCGACACAGAAAGCCAGCATTCTAATGTCCGACTGTGAACCATTCAGCCCGGCTCCGATTTAGAGGTTAGTTTTATAGCCATCTTCCACATCCTGTTAACTGTAGTGAAATTTCTGTTCGGCTGGGTAGTTCAGAAAGCTGAATGCTGGCCTTCCGAGGGTAAGGTTCGATCCTCGCTCAATCCGGTGGTATTTGACGATGCTCAAATGCATTCGTCTCGTGTCCGTAGTCTTACTGGCACGTGAAAGAACCCTTCCCGAACAAAATTCCAGCAACTCGATGTTCCCGAAACCCTTAAAAGTAGTTAGTTAGCAGGACGGATCTTTTCTTTTTACAATTTGTTTTACATCGCATTGACACAGATAGGTCTTATGGCGATGATGGGATAGCAAAGGGCTAGGAGTGGGAAGGAAGCGCCCGCGGCCTTAATTAAGGTTCAGCCCCAGTATTTGTCTGGTGTGAAAATGAGAAAAAACGGAACATCTTCAGGGCTGCTGACAGTGGGGTTCGAACCCAATATCTTCCAGATGCAAGCTCACAGCTACGCGCCCCTAACCGCACGGCCAACTCGCCCGGTAGGACGGAAAACACTACTAGGGACCAGTTTTGTCACAGAATCTTGATTTAAGAAGTAATTCGTAGATTCCAGAAAAATTATTGAATACCCATGCAGTTAGTACTAGTATTATCCCTGGAAAGAAAGGGAAGGAGCATACAGGGCACTGAAAACAGATGTCAACAAAAGAGATGATAGAGAGGAGCCAGGCACAAATAAATGGGTGCAGATTAACCTGGCCCTCCAGTAGTGATGGGTCGAACTAGCTCTTTTGAGGGAGTTAGCTCATTCGCTCCCGCTCCTAACTGAGAGTCGTTCAAAAGAGTCGACTCTTGGGAGCGGGAAGGTAGGAGCGAGCCAGGAAGTCAGAGGCCGCTCACCGCTCCAGGTTCGTTCGTTCATTCGTTCATCCGGTTTAGGGCAGACGGCTCTTTATGACTTCCGGTCGCTCTTCATGACTTCCGGTCGCTCTGTATGACTTCCGGGAACGAATGATATAGCGCAAATAGTTTATATTTTCCACAACAGATGGCAGCACAACGTACAGTTTAGAAAGCTACTCTTGAAATAAAACAACTAATATATGCACTCCTGGCAACATTGGCAAATAATCTAACGATAAAGCTTTATATACAGTAACGAAGAAATGTTTAACAAATATACAGTATTAATGGATAACATCTAATATTACTACTTTGCCCATGTTCCTTTCTTCTTAAAATGATGCTTTTCAAGACTGAATGCACCGTGACGAGACGTATGTTCATGATATTGGCAATACTTACACGTTAATAAATAATTGTTTAAGAATGTAATGGGATGTAAGTTACTATAGTATACACTAAGCCATGAGTTATTTATTCATAAACGCCCAAAATAGCGTGATTTTACATTTTCTAGATTAATCATGACTCCCGATTTTATTTGAAGGAGCGAGATGGCGCGAGATAGTTCACCTTTCCCACAACAGATGGCAACACAATATACAGTTTGGTACGCTACTCTTGGAATAAAACAAATGTACAATGCTGGCAACATTCGCAATTAATCCAATGATAAAGTTTTATACACAGTAACGAAGAAACGTGTCAAAAATATACAGTGTTGATTGATAACATCTAATATAACTTTGCCTAAGTTCCATTCTCCTTAAAATGATGTCTTTCAAGATTGAATGCACCGTACGGGACGTATGTTCGAGATATTGGCAATACTTCCGTTCGACCCCGACAATCCAGATAAGCATAAGAAGAATCTCTATTCTGTGCACGTAGTTTACATTTCACTCAAAAGATGTCATCAGAAAATCCTCTTTCGACTGGAGCTACAGAAAGTTTCTCACTTGACATTCCGCGTTGAAACAACAGATTCTTTCATTCATTAATGGAGCGTAGAAACATAGCTGATTAAACGCGATCTTTAACGAAAAAAATGGAAACTACTATCAGCACAAATGTACATATAACCAAGTATACTACAGTACGCATAGCATTTTGCCTATTTTTCGTGTACAGTATGGTCACACTCTCTTCTACTATTTTTTTCAAGAACGATCAAACCGTATGAGTCGTATATGTTCGATATATTGGCATTCCTTACACTATCTAAACTTACTTCTTCTTCTACTTCCGCTTCGACCACTTTTCCCACACTTGTGGGTTTGCGGGTGCGAACTGTTCCGCAAATGTGGATTTGCCCCTGTTTTATAATAAGTAATAATGTTACCGGCTTTACGTCCCACCAACTACATTTATGGTTTTCGGAGACGCCGAGGTGCCAGAATTTAGCCCCGCAGGGGTTCTTTTACGTGACAGTAAATCTACCGACACAAAACTGACGTATTTGAGCACCTTCAAATACCACCGGACTGAGCCAGGATCGAACCTGCCAAGTTGGTGTCAGTAGGCCAGCGCCTCAACCGTTTGATTCACTCAGCCCGGCTGGCCCTGTTTTATGACCGGATGTCCTTCCTGACGCTAATCTGATGCGGAGGGATGTAATCAATATTGCGTGTTTCTATGGTGGTTGGTATTGAGGTGTGTTGTCTGAATATGAAGAGGAAAGTGTTGGGACAAACACAAACACCCAGTTCCCCAACCAGAAGAATTAAATTCCCGACTTGGCCGAGAATCGAATCCGGGACCCTCTGCAGTGAAGGCCTCAATGCTGACCACCCAGCTAAGGAGTCGGACTTCTTACACGTCAATAAATAATTATTTGAAAATGTACTGTGGTAAACACTTTGATATGAGTTATTTAGCCTATATTTTAAAGCCAAAACTAGTGTTATTTTCTATTTGCCTTAATTCGATTTAAAACAACGGTATATTATTGTATCCACTGTACCGTAAAACCGAAAGATTTTGGCAATATGTTAATTCATAACTACGAAAGCATTTAAGAAACAGGTGAGGATTTGTCAGAGTATTTCTTAATTATTTCAGACAGAATAAAACTACGCCGTTTCTACTTGCCGAGTGGTATATTCAGTATTCTGGATAGTGACTGTTCGTGCTTAGTTGAGGTTAGTTAACCCGAACTTCGTATTGTTTATTTGCTCCTAACCTACTGGATCTATACTAGGCCCTACATCCTTCATAGATTATGAGTGCATACAGGAAGTGAACAGGTAAGTATTGCTCAATAACATGTTGTTTATTTCATTTCATTGTTTCGTTACGTTGCAAGTTGCCAGAACTATGGCACAAAAACGTACCTAACAAACAGAACGCAACCACCGCGCTCAGAGCACCGACTGAATAGTGAATACGGGAAGAGGCTAGACTGGGCAGCCTATAAAAAAGAAAGCGGCTTCTGTACGTCACGTGATTATCTGAGGCATGGTATTGGCTAGAAATGAACGAGAGTCGATGTGACGAGCTAGCTCTTTCTTGGAGTCGCTGTTGATAAAAGAGTCGGCTCATGTTAGCTCTCAGGGAGCAAGGAGGAAGCTAGCTCATACAAGAGTCGACTCGTAAATGAACGACTAGCTCTCAAGGAGCAAGGAGGGAGCTAGCTCTTACAACAGTCGACTCTCATTGAGAGAGCTAGCTCTGAGCTAGCTCTCTCGAGCTAGCTCTCTCCAATGAGTCGTTCAAAAGAGTCAGTTCGTTCATGAACGACCCATCACTACCCTCCAGGAAGGCTGGAAATACATTCCACATATCGATCATCTGCAACGTTCTGTGACAATTCATTCACGGGTTAGTATTTGTACAATTGCAGCAGCAATGCCCTTCAGCGGAGATGAGTGGCAGCAGAAGATAAAGAGTACACCTCAACTATAACACTGTTACTGTAAAGCTACTGTTTGTTTTCTTCCGACTCTGGGATGTTAAAGCATCAGAGGTCTAGTGGAGTTCCTCCCTTCATTTCCCCCTCATTCTTCGATTGCTCATTCTTGAACGTGTGGCCGGGCTGAGTGGCTCAGACGGTTCAGGCGCTGGCCTTCTGACCCCAACTTAGCATGTTCAATCCTGGCTCATTCCGGTGGTATTTGAAGGTGCTCAAATACGTCAGCATAGTGTCGGTAGATTTACTGCCACGTTAAAGAACCCCTGGGGGAGACTAAACTCCGGCACCTAGGCGTCTCCGAAAACCGTAAAAGAAGTTAGTGGGATGTAAAGCCAGTAACATTATTATGATTACCGGTATTATTATTATTATTCTGTAAGAAGGAAGTGAGCTCCCAGACGAAACTATCTTTACATCGGTCTGTTTTCAGACCAACTTTGCTTTACGGGAGCGAAAGCTGGGTGGACTCAGGATATCTTATTCATAAGTTAGAAGTAACAGACATGAAAGTAGCAAGAATGATTGCTGGTACAAACAGGCGGGAACAATGGCAGGAGGGTACTCGGAATGAGGAGATAAAGGGCTAATTTAAGAATGAACTCGATGGATGAAGCTGTACGCATAAACCTGAAAGCCCACTTACTCTACAGTGCCATGAGGAAAGTGCCGAAAACCTGTTCGGCAGTACGATCGAAAAAATGTTAAAATATAAACATCTAACCCTGGACATAATGTGGACGTTTTATAAGTGCGAACATTTGACGAAACTCATTCCGTCTTCAAGCAGAGCTGTCGAAATGCACTATGTCTCCTTACAATTGTTGTGGCCACACTCTGCTTTATGATTTTCCGAGATTCTCTAAACAATACCACCCGAATGCGATGCTAAGATGGTCCCTTATGTAAGTTCACCGCTGATCGCTTTTCCAGTACCGGTACAGTACTTGCTCTAATTATTGCAATGACAGGGCGTTAACGCCAAGATCCATAAGTATGCCATAGCCGTCCTTTCGTGAGATACAGTTTATTAAAAAACAACTGGTCGAGGATTTAGCGTTCAAGGGACTGGGAATTCTGGACGGTTGATCCTGGAAATCGTTTCTTCGAGGAACGGATAATGCGGGATTTTTACGTGATTTAATTACGATGCTCGCGGGACCATGTAATTTGAACGCATATTCTGGGAAAACGTAGTTTCCGGGAACGGGTAACGAGGTTCCATTGTACTTATTATGATGCTGACTGACAGTTTACAAACTCTTTTGTAGATATAGAAATATTTTTGTGTGTATGGTTTAAGCTTTAATTTGAGATTATTTACTTTTATGTTGAACTATTTACTTGTGGCACACCAGATTGTCTGGGAAGTAGTTGATCTTTCCCAGCAACTAATTAAAGTTATAACCGTATGTATTTATGCATCATGCTATGGATATGACTAGCTGATGAACCCGCGCTTCGCTAAGGGATTCTCAGAAAGACTGAGCTTGTGCTTTTCCTAACTGAAGTAAACAAAGGCCATTACAAAAACGTCAGTAGGAAAGTAGCGATGTTATAATAATAATAATAATTTCATGTGGCTATTTCTAGCCGGGTGCAGCCCTTGTAAGGCAGACCCTCCGGTGAGGGTGGGCGGCATCAGCAATGTGTAGGTAAATGCGTGTTATTGTGGTGGAGGATAGTGTTATGTGTGGTATGTGAGTTGCAAGGATTTTGGGGACAGCACGAACACCCTGTCCCCGAGTCAAGGGAATTAACCATTTAAAATCTCCGACACGGGAATAGCACCTGGGACCTCTGGACCAAAGGCCAGCACAATATCCATTTAGCCATGGAGCCGGACAATGTTATCATATAAGATACTCAATCAAATGAAAAACCGCCTCTTTTCTCACTTTTAACGAACAGTACTACGGTTGTTTATAAGTTTCATTTCCGTATTGATAGATATTACTTTACAAAAACAATATAAATATAAGTCACCACCTTATCAATACAAAATTTATTCACATTCAGCTAGTAAATATGGTCAAGACCGGTTTCGACCCCTAAGGGGTCATCTTCAGTTGACATGCATAAAAGATATATTTTACAAAAACATCACATATAATGATTAAAACTTAAATTAAGTCCAACTAATCATAAATGTTGGTATGTATCCTCTATTGTTTTTGTAAAGCAGTACTACGGTGCCGATCTAACAGTCCCAAGTTCCTGAGCTGGAATGACCAGGTCACAGACATCCGTGATCACTCTTCTGCCATGATTCTCATATATATGTAAACTGCTCGTTCCAATCAGTGCCTCAGAGTACGGATTGAATAGCTCGAATGCTATGATGAACCAGTGTGTTATGTACCAGTAGTATCAGAAAATGTATAAACCAGAGGAATAGCATGCTAAAGAAGAAAGTTATCTAACTCCCCAGCTACTTCCCGCTAATACTCAGGCAGGCTGTTACCCTCAGTACGACAGGGCGAATTGGGCATGTGGTTAGGGGCGCGCAGCTGTGATCTTGCATCCAGTGGATTCGAACCCCACTGTCGGCAACCCTGAAGATGGTATTCCGTGGCTTCCCATTTTCACACCAGGCAAATGCTGGGGCTGTATCTTAATTCAGGTCAAGGCCGCTTCCTTCACACTTCTAGCCTCTTCCTATCCCATCATCGCCATAAGACCTATCTATGTCGGTGCGACGTAAGGCAAATTTAATCCTAACTAATGTACCTGAGTGGCAGTAGAAGACACAAAGCCCACCACAACAAACAATGGTCAATATAATGTTATTGTTGATCAATGTTACGCGCTTTCAATTCTGTAAGCCCTCACATTTAGTTTTCTTCCGACTCAAAATTGAATAAAACATAAATGGTCGGAAATTGTATTCTCTATAAATTTTGTTATGTAGTACTTTTCGATAGGACCAATAACATAGGTATTTAAAATTAAATTTTAGGTGCCTTCCCCTAAACTACAATTTCATACAAGGCGCATAAAACTGTTTATAGTTCAGACTGTAGTTTCTTATTCCCCGACTCTATACACCGACTTTCATTAAATTCTGTTAACCCATTTTCTTGTGGCTCGGCGTTGATATGGACTTGGCAACAAAAATACAAATTCATGAATATCTGTGTTATCAAAGCCGGTGCGGTAACAATGAATGACACAAATGGTCGGAAATTTAATTCTATATAACTTTAATTACGTAGTATTTATCGATAGGAGCACTAATAATATAAATATTTGAGAATTAAATTTTAGTCCTTCCACTAAACTACCATTTCACTCAGCGTGAGTAAAATGATTTATAGCCTAGACTGTAGTGGCTCATCCCTCGACTTCATACCGATTGTCATTAAATTCTCTTCAGCCGTTTTCTCGTGATGCGTGTACATACATTCATACATACATACATACATACATACATACAGACAGACAGACAGACAGACATTATGGAAAAGTAAAAAGTGCATTTCCTTGTTACTGTGGACACGACCGATACAGAAACACCATTCTTTTCAAATTCTGAGCAATGTACAGACAAAAACTCTTATTTTATATATAGATGTACATGATTCCAGCAGTCAGTGGGTCTGTCACCAATCAGTCCAGGGACCCTGAAAACTACAGAATCAACATTCTTCTCTCTTCTCTCGTTTTGGACATTTTCTACCTCACCCCCTTCTGAAACCCCATGCCGATGGAGACCTGAACTTGGACTTAAACAGCATCCACAGTGTCACTTTCATCTCAACAACCCTGAAAACTATATATTCGACACCAATATCAGTTGTTTTTGATTAATTTTATATGTCATCCCCTCTCCTAGGGGTGCAAGGGATGTCTTACCCCCGCAGTATTTTTTTCCAGATAGTAAGTCATATGTGTACCAAGTCTGCTTGACAGCTCTGCTGGAATATTGTCATACATCCGTAATCGCAGTCATTTTGGACATTTTTCACCCCTTACCACCCCTCTTGCCGATGGAGGCTGAACTTAGATTGAAATGACAGCATCCGGAGTGACAATATTCATCTCAGCGACTCCCAACAACTATGGTTCTACCATTAATTGGACCATATTCTATTATTTTTATAATTTACCCCCTTTCCACCCCCACCACTCGGGCTGCTAGTGGTTATCTACCCCCACAGTATTTTTGCCACATACCGTATTTACTCGCATATTAATACCCACCTTTTTTTTTCTTTTTCTTTTAACTTTTACAGTCAAAAAACGTAAGGGGGGATCCAATATGCGATAACCCCAAACTTTGTGCACTGAACACACAACTTCAAGGCTATAAATTGTACATGTAAACATTCTACTCTATTCTTTAACAAACTTATAAATGTATTCCGAGTTTTACCAGCTATTTTCGTTGGAAGACAGTATTTCTAAATTTAAAGAAAAACAATAAATGGTGAACACATGCCTTTCAGGCCTAAAGTAAATATAGTCAGTTTTAATTACTCTTATATCACGTCATTCGTTTCATCTCAAACTCCTCCAATGAGTTTGATGTCAGGAAGGGCATCGGATCATAAAAATCACTATGAAGATTCGTCTCACTTCTTACTCGACGCTGTAGAGAAAAGATGTAAGGGTATCGTATGATCGTATTATGCAATATTAATCAAGAGAACTTAATGGCCAGTAATTTGTCTACCGGGCGAGTTGGCCGTGCGTGTAGAGGCGTGCGGCTGTGAGCTTGCATCCGGGAGATAGCAGGTTCGAATCCCACTATCGGCAGCCCTGAAAATGGTTTTCCGTGGTTTCCCATTTTCACACCAGGCAAATGCTGGGGCTGTACCTTAATTAAGGCCACGGCCGCTTCCTTCCAACTCCTAGGCCTTTCCTATCCCACCATCGTCGCCGACCTATCTGTGTCGGCGCGACGTAAAGCCCCTAGCAAAAAAGTAATTTGTCTCTGTCAGTAGAGCAGTAGGCCTACCACACAGTAAACCTGATCAATACTTTCATTTGAATTATCGTCATCTTGTGCCACCATTTTCCCTGCTACCTGCGTGTCATCATTCCAAATGATATCATCTTCACTATCTCATTGGCCATGCACTGCCATCAAGAGAATTCCAGATCTCATCTTTTTTTAAATTTTGAAAATAGTTTCATTCCCGACTATGCAGTCCAAAAGTGAGAATCTATTCGCGAATGGTTTCTGGAGATGGTTTCCGTTGTTGCCAGTTGGTGTATGTGTAGCAAAAGCACCCGCCCTACCGAATAAAGTCGTGCTGTAGAAAGCGTGCCAACCCACCAACTGATAACTGGCGTATCTTATATTTTGTACCTCCAAACATAATAAATAGTGACTGGAAGCATTCTTTGAATAATTGCGGCTGTTAAAAGCCAGAGCTTTATTTTTAAGTATATTTCATGCTTGTTCTCTACATTTGTCACATCAGAATTTACCTAAACAGCTATAATTGAGCTGACCGCAATGTTTAGGTGAGGTATGCTATCAAGTGCCCAGATAGTGCCAGTAGTTCCACGACGGAAAGAATAAAAATAAATAACAGGAAAGCTTGCAGCATTTATGGATATCTACAGGTGTAGTGGTAATGCGTTTTATTATCATTATGTTTAATTTTGTACGTTCCTTGTCTCCATTTTTTATTAACGCATAATACGGTATGTTTTGCTTGGCGTCTCCAAAAATCGTGAAAGTAGTTAGTGGGGGACATAAGATCAATATTATTATTATTATTATTATTATTATTATTATTATTATTATTATTATTATTATTATTTGTGAGGTAGGCCTACATTGGCAAGTAAAACATTACCACATTTCATACCTACTTCTCTCCAAAAATTACGCATATTGGCTCGAGTTACGAAATATTAAACGATCACTTTGTTAATGATTTTGCCTGCTATAGCAACAACCATGAATATTTCTTAACTACAGTAAACTCGTTTCTTCATTCCTAGGTGGTGCAGCTCTTTTTTTTTAAGCACGCCCCCAATTGAGGGGATTTGCATGTACCATTTTTACCGCATATCAATCTTCCTGACATTTGTAAATCTCAGGCAGTACGGTACCAGGAATTGAATTCAGGCCCCCAAGAACGGCAACTATTTGTGCTAACCATTACGCTGGCAGACATTCTTAACTACAAAACAAGACACACAGCACGACTGATGCATGCTTGCAATACGTTGGTCGAACATGAAACTATTCACCTATTTGTGCAGCATCATCAGAGCTGCAGTAGGCCTACGCTATGCAGGCGGACATTTCTTAACTACGAAACACAGATATACCGCATGACTTTGACGCGTGTTTGCATTGCGCGGGTCGTACGGACAAAACTATTAACAAATTTGTGTGATGTCATCGGAGCTGCAGCAAGGCTTGTACCCGCTTCAAAGCGGAATCATTCTTCTCTGCCAAATTACATTGGGGGTCTTGTATGCAAGATTTATTTTTCGTTTTCTTTGTCTCAAAACGCCAGGGGGTCTAATATGCGAGGGGGTTTAATACATGAGTTAATACGGTAATTAGTCATACACACACATCCATAATCTTGGTCATTTTGGACATTCTTTGTCATCCCTTCTCAACCTCCATTCCGACTGGGGCTGAACTATGACTAAAACAACATCCAGAGAGTCACAGTTCCTCTCGGCGACCCCAAAAACTATGGATTTGACACTAATATCGGTCATTTCCACTTATTTTTTACATTTCACACTATTCCCTATAGGTAGTGTCTTGCCCCCATAGTCTTTTTTTTTTTTTTCCTTTTTTTTTTCCCTTCCAGATAGTAAGTCATATGTGTACCAAGTATGGTTGAGAGCTATACTGGAACATACTCACATTCACCCGTAATCTCCATCATTTTGGATATTTTCTTTTTTTAACCCCTTCTCACCTCCGCGCCGATGGGGTTCAACTTGGGCTTAAATGACATGTGACGTGTGTCAATTCATCTCAGCGAACCCAAAAACTATGGATTCTACATTAATATTGGTTGTTTTCTATTCTTTTTATACTTCATCCTCTTTACATCCCCTCCCAAAAGGGTGCTATGGGTGTCTTACCCCGACAGTATTTTTTTTCTAGATACTGTAGTACGTCGTGTGGACCAATTTTGGTTGACAGCTATGTTGGAACAAACATCCACAAACTCACTACTGTAGAATCCTTCAGCTGACATTGCCATGGTTATGGCTGGTCATTTCTTCATCCAATTCCTAGAGCAGAGGTAGTGTGGTGCCAATATCTTCATACGGCAAGCAGGGCTTTACCGAGTTTTGTTCTTCGCATCGTGAGGCTTAAAATGAGCTCTGTCTCGTTCTTGTATGACAAATCTGATATTTCACCTGTATTAGCCTACGACAATGTGCCAAGGGACCTTAATCTAGAGAATGGATAGGGCTGTTAAAATTTCTTGTAGACAGGGCTACCCACAGGGTCCTAAAAGGTGTGGGCCAGTCTTAGTTCCATCCTTGTCTTTGACAATATGAAAGTAACTGAGGTATGAGCAATGCTAGTAATGCCATTCCTTACGCAGCCAGTCCTTGTAATGAATAGTGTAAAAAGTGTTGATCATAGGATTGACAGGTGCATGCATTTAAGTGGGCTTTACGGACTGATATGAAATAGCACTTTCTGGCATAGTAAGGAAAGTAATAGGGAACTTCACTCCCCATTTCCAACATACATCTCTTCAGTGATGACTGAAGTGATGAGAGTGGCCCTCATTGCTGAAAAGATGTTGGAAAGAAGACTACAATGGTATGGGCATATTAGGAGAGCACAACCCACTTCTGTGACAGCAATAGCAGTCAAATTTCAGGTATATGGAAAAAGACCTAGAGGAACCACCAGCCTTTGGGCTGAGAACTCCACATACACAAGCTGGGAACTCAACTTATATCTCTGACTCAGGGAAAATTCAAAGCAAAAGTTCAAATGAGGGATATTATTTACCTTGCTATATCTAGAGATCCTGACTTCACCAACATGTCCACATAGCTGCTCCACACATCCACACGCTTGGGATATGAGGTCAGGATGTGCTCCATCAGGGTATGAGCCCTCTCAGGTTCACCAAACTTGTTCTCCAACAGTGCAAATTTCATGATTATTTCCACATCTGTAAACAGAGAAAAAACAATTTTACTATGCAAACAATGACATTTGTAACCAGTAGAGTTTATAATTTTCTAAATGTTGAAAACATTTCTTAGCAAAGTATGTGTCTCCGAAAGTTGAAGGGCTACAGGGTCCGGAGAGGTTTCCAATTGTGAGTCTTGGATAGTTCCATCAAACTTTAATTTTTTTTTGAAAATCACTTCCGTCCTAAATGCAGTTATGGAAAAACAGCCTAAAATCACTTGTTTCTTTACTAATTTTCTTCTCGATTCAAACCCTAGTCAAATTAACTTATTTACATAATTCTTTCTGTAATGTTGAGCCTCCGTGGTGCAGGTGGTAGCGCGTCGGCCTCTTACCGCTGGGTCCCGTGGTTCAAATCCTGGTCAATCCATGTGAGATTCATGCTGGACAAAGCAGAGGCGGGAAAGGTTTTGCTCCAGGTACTCCAGTTTTCCCTGTCAAATTCCATTCAGCAACACTCTCTACTATCATTTCATCTGTCATTCATTAACCATTGCCCCAGAGGAGTGCAACAGGCTTCGGCAGCCGACACAATTCCAATCCTCGCCGCTAGATCGGGGCTTCATTCATTCCGTTCCTGAATTGGTCAAATAACTGGAAACAGGCTGTGGAATTTCATTTCATTTTCTGTAATGTGTTCCTTGGTTCAATACCCTCAAACTTTTTTGATTGTATGAAAAACGTCTACACCGGATGTAGTTATAAGGGCTTAAGTGAAACTCAGCATTGACTCACATTAGTGCTCGTAGAGGTGCTTAAGTGAAACACTGCACCGACTCACATCAGCACTCGTAGTGGTAGAGAAAAGGCAAATAAAAGGTAAATAAAATTAACGGTTGTGGGGTGAAAAGGGAGTTGTGACTAATTGATTTTACAGTTCATAATGTACTTATTCTGATCATAAACCAATCATTTTTAATCTTTCCTGGGTTCGTTTTCAAGAGCCATCTTCAGAACTTAAAGTTAGATTACAGTAGAATCTCCTGGCATATAAATAAAAATTTAGGCACATTTAAAATAAACGATAGAAATGATATTGACCATGCAATTTTTACCTCTATAATAAGGTCAATAATGCACAGAAGTTTATAATTCGTATCACCAGAAAACCGCGCACTTGCCTACGCGCGACAATTGTGCTGGTCACATTTTCAACAATGGCAATAGCAACAGATGTAATTTACCTCCAAGTAGCGGTCTTGCATCTTGCTGTGGGGTCCAGAACATAAACAACAATAATAATGAGAAGAAAAAGAATAACCTAAATTCAACTAATATCACCCACCCTAATAATTATGTTCTGGACCGTCGTCGAAATGAGCGGACCGAGCTGGAAACGGGTCCTGGCCGGGTAATTACTACGAATGAAGTCCAGCCGCGGGTTTAGTACCGCCAAGGCACCCAAAATGACACCACGCCGGATCTCCTCAAGGATCTGATCCATATTAAAAATGCTTATAAAAAAAGATGGCAAAGATTTAATGACCCAACTGACCGGGTGGAATACCTAGACCTAGCCCGGCAAGTACGAAATCGATTTCTGGAAGGAAAGATTGAAAAATGGGTGGAACTTTGGCGTAATCCCTCAGAAAACGAGTCAGATCGCAAATTTGGCAGGTTCAGAAAACGAGTCACGTCGCGAATTTTGGCAGATTATATATAAAATGTTAAGCATTCAATTATTAATTTCAGTATAATACTGTAGCAAAGCACGGGTATCTTGCTAGTTTCGGAATGATAAAGAATATACCTCATATTGTATTATATTTTATTTACCTAAAATTCGTAGCTCATAATCCTTAGGATGTTTTCAACATTAATTTGCTTGCCTGAAGGGCTAGAACTATGGATTTTGTGAGGTCTGACTAAATTCCTATTCTCCCCATATTAATTTATTTCAAATACACGTCTTTCATTTATTTGTTTCTTTACACTTATGTGGACATCAAAAATATCACTTACATGTTTAAATATTCATTTTGAAAAATACTACATTCGATGCAGAAAACTATGCTTTAATGCAAATATTTGCCACAGACTACTTTTTAAGGTAACAGTCCCTAGAAGCCTAAAGGGTGCTTGCCCAAGCAGTAACCTTGAGGATATTAATCTGTTCACTGCCCAGTATGCGTCAGTAAGCCATTACCGCTGGTATCGTTCCCACATCATTAATTACTGTGCATCTTGACAACATGACTGGTAGAAAGTGTGTTACATTCACTATGATATGGTGCGTGGTCTCCAAAGAGGGCTGGTGCAGGTCTTTCAAGCTGACGCCATACAGAAGACCTGCGTGTCTATGAGGACGGGGCCCTACCTATAATTAATTTCCGAGCCATCACAATGAACCAATGAAGGTTAAATTTTCCAACACGACCGGGATTCGAAATCGGGACCCCCTGGACCAAAGGCCAGCACGCTAACCATTTAGCCATGGAGCTGGACGTTACAGTCACTGAGAAGTTGGGAAGGAAAGTGGCAATAACTAGCAAGCAGACATTGCTAAGGAATTAGGTACTGCCCCATCCCCCTTAAATTCTTCATCGTGCAAGCTGGCCGTATGGTTAGGGGCATGCAGCTGTGAGCTTGCATTCGGGAGACAGAGGGTTTGAACCCCACTGTCGGCAGCTCTGAAGATGGTTTTCCGTGGGTTCCAATTTTCACACCAGGAAAATGCTGGGGCTGTTCCTTAAAGGCCACGGCCACTTCCTTCCCACTCCTAGCCCTTTCCTATCCCATAGTCGCCATAAGATCTATCTGTGTCGGCGTGACGTAAAGCAACGTGAAAAAAATTTAAATGCTACGGTGGCGAAAGCATCTGAGACTGAAGAAAGTGCACATGTATTCAGAGTGGTCAGCAACAAATGTACCTGGATGCAAGACAGAAAACACGAACGCCTTGAAGACGATTTATTACAGAAGTTTCAGCAGAACAGAGCAGAAAATATCCCTAGTAGTGGACCTATGCTTCTTGAAAAGAGTAACTGAACTAGTGACCAGGCACGGTATAGAAGATTTTCATGCCTTGTTGGGCTGGTTACATAAATTTAAGACCAGGCTTGGAATTAATAGCAAGTGAAAGTGGTAGTCACTGGTGAAATTATGGTACATGTTAATTAATTAATTAGATTTATTTATTTATTTATTTATTTATTTATTTATTTATTTGTATGAAGCACTTATAATGATTGAAGTTAATAAGGTAATAATAATGCAGAATATGTACATGATACAATATAACACTGAACTGACAGTTAGTTTACACTTTTGCTGCCCAGAAGTTAGCAACATCGATTGCATTTGGTGTAGCACTAATCAGGTCCTTCAGAGTACACGATGCCGGATACCAACTACACTGGAGCAGGTGGGAGGATGTCTGCACCTCGCCACACTCACATAGCGGCAACTCCGTACGGAAACCCCACTTTACAAAGTCATTCCTGCATTTAGTAACACCTGAGCGTAATCTACTGAGCGATCTCCATGTGGTCCATTTCTCTGTGTATCCAGCAGGAAGTTTTTCACATGGTGTGAACCATCCCTCAGGGCTGTTAAACCTTGCACGCCAGAGATCAGTTCGAGAATGCTGTGGTGTCCCGATAAGAGCCTCTGTTGTTCTGAGGATGCTGTTCCTTGAATTTAGCCATGGGGTTTCTGGTTGACATCCATGATAAGGATGTGCTTGAGAAGTGTGCACCTTGTACATCTCATGTTTTGCCGTTACCTCTCTACGGATGTCAGGAGGTGCAATACCAGCAAGGCTATAAAGCTTGTCAAGTGGAGTGGGCTTTAAGCACCCGGTGATGATCCGACAATTATGTAATGGGAAGCAAAGAGACAAAGCCCTTACAGTTTGCAGACGACATAGTAATATCAGAAGATGAAATGGAAGTACAGTAGAGTCTCGATTATCCGATGTAAACGGAACCTGGAGTACGTCGGATCACCGAAAATGTTGGATAATACAGAATAACTTTGAAAATGAACTGAAGAAAACAGGAAGGCTAAAATAATGACATCTTTTACGGTGCTCTATTTATTAAATTACCAATTCAATTGTACAGTACATGCAGTATTAAACGAAAACTTTCCAGATGTCTTACGAAAAGAAACTTTTCTCCACAGATATTAAGCTACCTAATACCGTACCGTTTTTGCCACCGATCACGCCACCCAGCACTGGCAGGAAAATTAGGGTCCCCTTCTTTAAACTCCTTCTGGAAATACACAGCCTTTTCCTGCAGAATGGTGCCAGATATTGGCAGGCCCTTTTCCCGGTGTTCAGATACCAAAGAAATAGCGCTTCACTTACTTTTTCGTACTGATATTTTTCATTGTTTTTCTCTGCTCTGGTAGAGCACAACTTTTCAACTTCTTCCCTCTGTTTTTTTCAGTCCCCCACTGTAACACGTCCAACACCATAATCTGAAGCTACATTTTGAAGAATTTCCCCTTTGTCCAGTCTCTTTAATGCACTCAATTTGTGTTCCATAGAAACAGTCACTTTCTTCCATTTACTCGCCATACTCACAGAGGATATGAAAACTATAACATCCGCACCCAACCAATACTACATTGATTGAAGACTCACTGCACCTGTCCTTGAGAAAAACCCAGTCCTACCGCCAGCGTTCAGGCCAGTGCTTGTCCCATGGTCGCACCCTCCACAGCGGGTGTGTCTGAATTTAGTCTCCACTAAAAGTTGAAATTAAGTCTAACAGTGTCGGATAACACGGAATGTCGGATAAGCGAAGGTCGGATGAACGAGACTCTACTGTACAAGGACAAGTTACTGTATGGAATTGGGAGATTAAGGAATATGGAATGAAAATACAGTAAAACTTAATTAATTCAAAGTCATTGGGATGCAAAAATCGAGACTTCAATTACGTGATTTCAAATTAACCGCCGCCAACTCGAAATTCAGAAATTCCAACCCTTCCTGCATTACAACATATTCTAAGATCGTTTAATGCATGCAATCACCTCGATTCACAGTAAAATCTTTCAAATACTGTGGAGAAAATTTATATTTCCGAAATGTACCCAACAAGGTGCATTTATTCAAATAATGCTCTTGGATAACGCCATACACTGTCAAATGTAACTTCACACCCGGGAAAAATAAAACACGATTCAAAGACAAAGAGTAATCTACTGTATACGCACGACACAATTTAAGTACAGTATAAAGCACTTGCACAGGGGAGCCAACAAGACTGTCCAATTGGAAACACATGACATCAACAAAACAAACTTAAAAACCCAGACATGTACATTACACAAATATCAATAATAATAAATGACTGTACAGTACCTGAAAAGTTCGCAAATATTTAATGGTCCAGTAGGGTGGTTTTTTTTTTTTTTGTCACACATTAAGCTTATTGCCTATAAAGAAAGAACCTATGAGAGATTGCTCCATCTTTTTTAAAATTTTATAACACTAGCTACGAACTGCTCCATATGGGCCATAGCATTAATTGTAGCATAGCATCACTTGCAATTATCACAGAATCCAACAAGG
Source organism: Anabrus simplex (assembly GCF_040414725.1). NCBI lineage: Eukaryota > Metazoa > Arthropoda > Insecta > Orthoptera > Tettigoniidae > Anabrus > Anabrus simplex. Next base: position 42,894,948 of record NC_090265.1, read on the forward strand.
CTAGAGCGGCAAGTACATAATTTTTCGACGGAATAGTTGCCGCCTGCACAGTATCTTCGTCATGTTCAACATCAGCTGTAGCTGCATCTCCCTCTGGCATCACATGAACACAGCTGATCATCATGGCGGTATTCCGCTTTTCTGAAATAGTCTCCGCATGGTCTATGGTGATGTATTCAGCGAAAGTTATACTGACATTGGACTTGTGCCATAACTCCTCCCATTCATCTTCATTGCCGTCTTCTTCTTCTCCTTATTCTACTTCATTTAACGAAACAAAGCCACGCTTGACGAAGCAGCTCTTGATTGTCAATGAAGGAATAGTGTCCCAGGCAACTGTCACACTCCGCATAGCATCCATCACATTCCACTTGCGTATTTCTCCCTCTGGAATATTTCTAGCAGCTTCACAGAGAAAGTAATGCACCAGTCGCTTTCTGTAGGCACATTTCAAAGATGAAAGTATACCTTGATCTAGGGGCTGCAAGTAGCTCATAGTGCTGGCCAGAAGAAAAAGAAGCAGCACATGTTTTAAAATTAAATTATGTTTGTGTGTAGCGCACTGATCCAACAACAGAAGTATTTTTCTGTCCTGGAATTCCATTTTGCGCTCAAGGCATATCATAATTCAATACGGACCAAAACCATAATGTTTATATCCTATGACAGGGCATATCAACCACTCCTCAAAAATGTTGCCTGTCATCCACGAATTTGAATTTTTAGACGCCTTGTATTTGCACGGAAAGTGCCTGATGCCCTTAAAACATTGTGGGTTCTCAAACTTGCCTATGATGAAGGGAGGAAGTCTCTCGCTTTCGTCCGCATTGCAACACAAGACTGTGGCCCTATCCTTGCAAGATTTCCTGCCATGGCATTTCTCTCCTTTAAAACCGCAAGTCTGTTTGGGCTCGGCATTAAAAACAAATGCAGTCTCATCGGCATTGAAGATACTGTTCGGTGCATATGAATTAATTATGTGAGCTATGCTTTCTTGCCAACTGTCTGCATCGCTGTGTTCACCGATTCTGCTTCTCCGCACACTGCTTGCCACATGATATTGTGACGTTCCTTAAAACGCTGAAGCCACCCGTTTGAACACAAACTCTAGCCCCATATTTAACGCCAGTTCACTCCTCAAATATGCTGAAACCACTCGATCAATTCCAGTCTTTAGCTCCTTTAATGCGCATTCGCTTTGCTGTATTTACACCCTGCATTTCTTGAGTTTCTATGGTCTCACGATTTTTTTTAAATGTTGAAAGCATGGACACAGGAATTCCAAAGTCTTTAGCTAGTTCAGTTTTCGTTTTTTGTCCTTTGTCGACCTCACTTATAATTTTCATCTTCTCAGTGTCTTGGAAGAATACTGTCCCTTAGCCATCTTGCAATGGAAAAACGGAATACATGTGCCCTAAACTAAAATACCGTAACAATAAACGAAAACACGGTAATAATAATATACCGTATAATAACTTCGAAGTTTATAACTGCACATGAAAACTTAAAGTAAAATGAGTAACTACAAGAATACAAAAGAACTATGACTTCACTAGAACGCAGCAACTCTGAAGCACTTTGTATGCACACCAAAGTCAAAGTTCGGAAAGATTCTATCATGACATGCAGAATTTTTAATTTAAATTATGCCGTAAAATACTATTTTTAACAAAATGAAAGACAATTTTGAATTAAAAGTCTGAATTTCAATACTGGGACCAACATTGTTCTTTGAATTATGAATTATCTGTATTTCGAATTAATTTAAATAACATGCAAAACCGTACCTCGTGTCTCCAAGAACGAGAGATTCTTCGAATTAGGCGGCATTTTGAATTAACCGATTCCGAATTATCGAGGTTCTACCGTAAATGTGGAGAAGAGTGAGACAGTAGTGATGACGAGAGGTAACAGAGAAAGAAGAGGGAATATTGAAGTAAATGCAAGACCATTAGAAGTTTTAAAAAGGCTTAAAATATTTGGGCAGTATAACTGTAGAAGTCAGGTAGCAGGTAGGGACCCCTCTTCGGAGGCAGCCCTGCCCACGGAGTGGCGCCCGTGCCTATGCGAGTCTCAGAGCACAAAGACCCAGTGTGTATAATCTGGTAAGTGTCCCAGCTCAGTGTTACGAGTGAAGACCTCAACAGAATCTACAGTGGAATGGTGGAGATTGTGGAAGAGGCAGCCCAGTACTCAGGGAAGAATATGAGTATAGTACAGTATACTAGTCATCAGCAGCATTTGTTTCCCATGTTAGGGACGGCTGCAAGGGCATTTGTTCACCATGTAAGGGGCGCCCTAAATAATTGCTGACAGTAGCTCTAAAATGACTTTGGGAGTGGTAACCCCATCATCAAGGGGAAATGAAAATGATGATGAATTAGTGTTGACCCTAATACAGTACTGTACGCGAGTGGAAAATCAGTAGTGTGACATCCTAGCATCGTCCCAAAGAGATACTGAATAACGACAAGTTTTATAATTCAATGCCTGCCCAAACAATGGCATTCAAAGGTGAGAATTGTCACAGCAGGAAACGCAGTGAGGAATGTGCGACAGTGTTGTTATGCACAAATAATGATGGAACAAAAAAGCTGCCTCCTTTAACTGCAGGAAAATTCTCAAAGCCACGATGTTTTAAAAACAATGCTACCCTTCCGAAGAAGTACACAAGTAACAAGAAATCATGTATCATGATGGGCGTGTTTGTACATTGGTTGAGAAGAATTTATGTAAAAATGGGTGAAAAAGGTAGGAAGATTCTCCTGCTTGTGGACAAATGTACACTACACTCTCCTGGCACATCACACCCGAGAAATGACTGTAGAATTGGGATCATATGTCATTTTAACCCAATGGTTGCCAAGATCCGATGTAAGCCGGTTGCTCTGTGAATCGTAAAACTGCAATAATCCGATGAGATCCGATGCTGCAAAGGCTGGTTTCGAAATAGCGTTTGTTCAGATTTAATGCAACAGATGACTCGCGTATGCATGTTGGCTGATCCACGAAATCTCTAACTACAAGTACTGTAAATACCATTTTCTCTCTGACAAAGAGAATATAACATTCTTATTTTCTATTTCTTTGAGAGGTTGCCATGCGCTGACCATGTCATGTGTGCCACGAACGTTGTGTGGCAAGTTTGTTTGATGCGACGTATTGCTTTTATCATGTTTTTTTTCGTATTATACTGCTAATTTATGTAGGGCAAGATGTTAAAATATTATTTGGAGCACTTGCATGAAAATACTTTAGGCTATGTTGTTAGGAAGTGACAGTGATATATCTTCTAGCGATGAAAACAGACATACATACATACATACATACAGGCAGTAACAGTTCATGTCACAGATATTAGGCCTTATGGTGTTATCCTACCTCAAACTACTACTACTACTACTACTACTACTACTACTACTGCTGCTGCTGCTGCTGCTGCTACTACTACTGACGAAAGTGAAGATGACAATGATCTTAATGTTAACCAGCAAAATGCAAGTCAACATGATGACGAATCTAAGCTCAATTTTCAATTTCAAAAACTAAAATAATTTGGACATTTTTAAATATGAAGATTTAAAACTTTTAACATTAAAAGACAACACAGTTCAGTGACCAACAGTGACATTAACATGTACGTGAAATAATTATTACTATGCCAAATACTAATTCAAATTTGCAAAATTATTACAAAAAGTGGAAATTAATAATTCATTAATTTTTTAATATAAAGACATAAGTGCCAACAAAGTAAATCACAGGACATATACAAGGATATATCATGAATCATTAAAAAAAAAAAGAAAATCATCTATATAACTTCAAAACTGAGACAAAGTACAACATTTTCAGTAAGACCTTACACTTTGCCTTGATTTAGGTTGCCAGTTTCAGCAGTACTATAGCATTTTAGCTTGGCAGGGAAAAGGTTAAGCTCTACTATCATATGATGTTGGTGCAACACACCACTTGCTGTGTAGACAGGATGCAATGAAGATCATTTTACAGGTAGGATTTTTTGCTTCTTTCTCCCTAGTAACCAATGATGTGGTAGTCACACACATTTCAGATGCTTTCACACTCACTCTCTCTCTCTTTTTTCTCTCTTTTTTTTCTGGTATTAGTAACTGTAGTTCCAAAATTGTACTGTATAGACTTTCAAGCGCAATTTCTAAATAATGGTTCAACAATTGTTTAATTTGTATGTTTACATTTTAATAATGTGTCAATTGAACATATTAAATAATGAATCCATGACATTGCAGTTTCATAATGAGGACTGCAAGTCACTATATACAACTGTTTTCATAAAGTGGTATTCAGCATTTGCAAAGACTCAGGCAATGAAGATGATGGTGGTGCTCTCAGTGGTGACAAAGAATGGGACAGTTTGGGAGAATGGGCATTGTTTGAAGAATACATAGGCGTTGACAAGAACGTCATTACTACAAAAACACACAACCATAAGTACAGTAAAATTGTTGAAGGAATTCAGCAAGAGTTGGGGGAGGAAGGGGAGATAATGATGATGATGATGATGATGATGATGATGGCCAGTTCTCGAATACTCCCGTGCCTTTTAATGAGGTTTTTAGTGCCATAAAATAGTTTAGGACACATCATAATGTGTCTGATGAAATAAACGAAGAGTTATCACTATTTGACAGCGTAGTTAATATGATATATACAGTACTGTAAATAGATAGTAATTTTTCCAATGTCATGTATATTTCTGTAACTTACGTTCTTTCTTTTCCAAAGCACCAAGGGCTTTCTGCATAAGAGCTCGGGCCTTATCTATCTGCTTGAACTTCATTAATATATCGCCCGCCTGGAGCCAAGTGTCCTTCCTATCTCTGAACTTCTTCGTTAAGAGATGGATGAGTTTATCAGCTTCCTAAAACAATAAGTAATTTACAATGAAGCAAAAATATAAGAAAATCTGTAAGAATGTGAGATAGGGGTTTCAAATTCAAATTTTAAACATTTCAAATGACTACATCTAGGAATCATTAATGTACAAAATATATCTTAAGTGACATATATCTACACTGGATAAAATCATTTACTATTTCAATTTTCCAAACATCTGTCCTTTTAGTGAAGCTTCTCTTTTTCAGTTCTTTTACTGAACATTTTTGACTCCAACTAACTACACAGTAAATTCCTTTAGAATTACCATCTTTGAAAGATTCACCTACACTAACTCTTATTATTCTTTTATACATTTTGCATTTACACATTTCTTACGATTTTTTTTTTTTTTTTTTTTTTTTTAAGTCCCGATAAAATTCCTAATTCTTCCCATGTTAATTTATTACAGATGTATGTTTTTTGTTTACTCACTCTTTACATTTAGCCATGCAATCATATTTTAAGTCTTTGGGAGACATACAATGAGTCAAAGTGAAACTCATATATCACTGTAAATAGTTTGTGTTTATGAATAGAAATGTGGACAATAATTTATGTTCGCATTTTATGTGTAGAACAATAAGGGCATGTCTTGAATTATTAAGTCACCACAAGGCTAGTTAGCATATCTCTTAACTTAGTAAGATATAACAGATGCCTTGTCTATATGCTGCTGGGACGCGTCAAAATGAAACTAATGGGCAGATAATAGGGCAATGCAAATGCTGTATGTTTGTATTTTGACACCACAGTCAGGTCAGATTTTTCAACCCTGTGTTAAATTTTACTTAACAAATGTTAACTAACACTTGTTATTCATTTAACACCGGTTAAAAGTACCCTGTTTCACTAACATATTTCCAACATTAGTTACGAAACAACTGTTATAAGACAAATTAAGACATTTCCGTGAGATTTCTGAATGCGTTTGACAGTGAGCATCTTTTGTTTCTTTACATAAAGTGCTCCTTGTGGTGTGTTGAAATAGTATTTTGTCACACAGACACATGGTTGACATTATTATAGGTTATGGTTACCAGAGACCACTAAGATGTAAACATGTAAAGTAAGAGGCAACAAAAGGGTTATTATGATGAATGCGAGACAAATGTTGTTTTAGTTAATTTGAAAGCATGCGAGTGTGCTTAAAAAATGAAAGAACGGACTGTCATATCATAACATTCGATATAGCCTATTCTTGTATGAGTGCAATCTAAGGCTCCTACATTTTTTTTTGCTAGTGGCTTTACGTCGCACCAGCACAAATAGGTCTTATGGCGATGATAGGATAGGCCTACGAGTTGGAAGCGGCCGTGGCCTTCATTAAGGTACAGCCCCAGCATCTGCCTGGTGTGAAAATGGTAAACCACAGAAAGCCATCGTCAAGGCTGCCGACAGTGGGATTCGAACCCACTATCTCCCGGGTGCAAGCTCACAGCCGCACTCCCCTAACAGCACAGCCAACTTGCCCGGTAGGTTCCTACATTATCGGGAAAATATGATAATTGATATGTCTTGAATGATTTTCGGGCATTCTTTTATTGCGAGGAAAATAATGTAATGCCTTGTTAATGCTGCAATGGCAGTAGGAATTCTTTGCAGAATTCTACACACACTTATCTTGCACTCACAAATATAGTCGCCTACAATTACATGAAAAGTGTCTCAAGCATAATATCTAACAAGGAGAGGTTCAATGTACCTGTGTAATTACACAGGATCCATTTCGGACAAAGTGGAGGTGATAGAACACTAAAAGGCAAACACATTTTACTTAAACATGTCAGGTCTGTAACCTAATATTTTCTGAAAAATTGATGAATCCCCAATTACAATGCAATGCATATATACTTGGAGTTACATCACAGTCAAACGAAGTGGGGTCACCGTACTTGTCTGCGAACTTCGTAGACATGAGTTTGTGTCTCATCGCAGCTATAATTGTTGTACAAAATAAATATTTGAGGGAACGTTAAAATAAAAATTGGAACAAAAATATTACGCAAATTGCAGTACACTTTATTTTCTACCTGAAATTAATATACGCCTAAACGTTCTCACAGTTACTGCTGGATCTCCTTCTCTGTGTATATATATATATATATTTATTAGAGGTAGAAAATAAAGTGCCATTGCAATTAGCTTAATATTTTTATTCACATTCCCTGAAATAATTTAATTTGTACTGTAAATAGATATAAAAGTACATGCAGCATTGAAAATAAAGTGAGTGGGAGAAAAATTTTCAACTTTAGGGAGGAATGTTGGATAGTAAGACAAATGAAGAAAAATCCAGTGATAAGTCCTCCAAAACTGGCTGTGATGGCTGAGGAACATACCGAGAGAGCACATCCAAAAACTATTGGACTTATCCTAAGGAAAAGTAACAGGCATGGACAAATAGCTACAAATAAACCACTTGTTAGCAAGATTAATAAGAAGAAAAGGTAGATCTTTATTAAGGAGTACACGGACAAAGATTTTGACTTCTGGAAGGCCGTTATTTTTGCAGATAAAAGCAAAAACAATCTCTTCGGATCAGATGGAGGAAACCAAATGAGGAGTTGAAAGCTAGTAATCTGCGTCCAAGTGTCAAACATAGTGGAGGTAGTGTAACTTTCAGGGGGTGCATGTCAGCTAGTGGACCAGGAGAGTTGACTTGTTGATGGGACCATAGATCAGCATGTGAATCTAAATATACTGAAAGAACATTTACAACCTAGTGCTCAAAAGCTTGGAATACTTGAACGATTTAAGTATTACCGAGATAATGAACCAGAGCACAAAGCTCATAAAGTACAGATGTAGCTGCTGTATAATTGCCCAAAAGTACTTGAGACACCTCCACAGTCACTACATTTAAGTGTGATAGAAAATCTATGGCATTACTTGGAAGTAGCGATAAGAAAACACCAGATTTTGAACAAAGATGATCCAAAAATGGCTTTATGTGAAGAATGGAAGAAAAGAGATCCATCTTACTGTGAAAAGTTGGTATAATCTATGCCTAATCGTTTAAGAGCCGTGGAAAGTGCTACAGGGCATCCTAGAAAGTAGTGACTGTTAAAAACATTGTGTTATTAGAGATTGCTGAGGAATTACTTCAAGGTGTATGAGTTTTACTCTGATCTGTTTCATGCATGTTTAAGAATAATGTATTAATTTTCTTTGTATGTATAAGAAATAGCGGTTGATTTACTTTGTACCTTAGCAGAGAAATGTGTATTTGTTAAACAAGAACCAAAGATGGTTATATTTTTCTGTCAAATCCAAATAAACAAGCTTTCCTCTACTGTATGAATTTCATTTGACTTACTGTATATCATCATTTATCCCCTTTAAGCATTTATTTTGATTTATGCTGTGTTTGCTCAGTAAGAACATATGTTAGAATGTAAATAATTACCAGACACTACTTTTCCAAGTAACTATCCATTACTGCCATGAGGGTGAGCAGCGACCTTAAAGATATTTGTGGAATCTGTTTACTCTAGTAGTGTTATTAATCCTCCCCCATGGTCTGGTACCTTGACGTGGTGGGGAGGCTTGCATGCCTCAGTGATCTCAAGAGTAATGCCGGCGGGAGCTTCGGCTCCTGGCAGGGTCACCCTTGCCGATAAAGCGAGAGTGAGGGGCCAGACTAAATGACAGACCTTCAGCTGTAGGCCATGACGGAAGAAAATCTTTGTCTCAGGGAGTAGGGAATGAGAACACCATCAGTCCTGAAGTCGCAGCATGGCAGGGGCAGAGGCCAAAAGAGGGCAGCCCCCTCACTGCCCTATAGGCACTGTGGGCCCATATCTCGCATGCCCAAAATAACTTCCATGAAAAGTCAAAACGAGAGATATACCGGACTGCTGAACCCGATGGCAATGTAGCGAGGAAAAAGGATTATGAGATTTGGAACATGGAATATACGAGGAATAGCTGGAAAGGAGAATGAACTAGTGGTGGAATTCAAGAGAGCAAGAATTGTAGTGCTGGCACTGACAGAGACAAAAAGGAAAGGGCAAGGGGTGGATACAATGGTGAACGATCATGTACTCATTTATAGTGGAGTTAGCAACAGACTAAGGGCCAAATCAGTAGTAGCACTACTGGTCCACAAGAACTTCAGAAACAAGATTCAAGAATGGAAATTCCACATGGATAGGATTCTCACGGTCAGCATACGATTAGATCCTGAGATAGAGCTGATGACGTTTATTGTGGTTTACGGAGTGAACGACGATGTAAGAAAGGAGGAGAAGGATAGGTCCATGAAGATCTCCAGAATTTGGTGGACGACACTCGAGGGGAAATCATTCTATTAGGAGATCTCAGCAGCAGAGTCCAAAACCAGCCAGAGGGGTGTGGCGGAGCTGTTGGCCGGCATGATGAACACGTGGTTAACAACAATGGTGAGAATGGAAGATAGGAAAACTTAAAAGGGTCCACCTTTTCAATACAAAAATGTTATAGTTTATTTATAACATGTGTTTGCACTTGGAACTAGTTTTGACGCTGTTTGGCGTCATCATCAGCCAAAATGTGGGAAATAGGCCAGCATGTAGGCATTTATATTACACAAGGCGTTACATTAAGCAATACACATCTTACAAGGAGATAAAAACAGGGACGAATACAGAAACAAATGAATCGTTGAGAAAGCAAAAGTTATACATATTAAAAATAACCTTAACCACACATCTTGCAGTGCGAAAGTATTCTTCTTGAATGATTCCTGAATATAAAACACACGCGCACACATTTCTGAAGAGCCAGCAGGCAGGACAAAGTGAAGTGAAACCTTAAGAGTTCTTCTGAGAAGAGTTCATCATTTTTTCTATGTTCCGACTAACTAATGAAGTCTCCCTTGAGTTCCTGATAAACATACACAACAGGAAATTCTCCTTCACTCTCAACAATAGCTATAAAGACCAACGGTAAATTTCATTTTAAATACTGTGCAGAGACGTGAAAGCATGATCTTGAACATGATATAACTCCTTCATTTAACCCAATTTTTTACACAAGGTGTTACATTACATAATACACATCTTACGAGGAGATAAAAACAGGGACGAATGTAGAAACACATGCATCGTTGAGAAAGCAAAAGTTATACATATTAAAAATAAGCTTAACCACACAACTTGCAGTGCGAAAATATTTGCCTTGAATGATTCCTGAATACAAAACGCACGCGCACACACTTCTAAAGAGCCAGCAGGCAGGAAAATGTAAGGTGAAACCTTAAGAGTTCTTCCGAGAAGAGTTCATCATTCTTTCTATGTTCCGACTAACTAATGAAGTCTCCCTTGAGTTCCTGATAAACATACACAACAGGAAATTAAACAATACACATCTTACAAGGAGATAAAAAAAAGGAAAGTTATACATATTAAAAATAACCTTAACCACACATCTTGTAGTGCGAAAATATTCGTCTTGAATGATTCCTGAATACAAAACACACGCGCATACATTTCTGAAGAGCCAGCAGGCAGGAAAAAGTAAAGTGAAACCTTAAGAGTTCTTCTGAGAAGAGTTCATCATTTTTTCTATGTTCCGACTAACTAATGAAGTCTCCCTTGAGTTCCTGATAAACATACACAACAGGAAATTCTCCTTCACTCTCAACAATAGCTATAAAGCCCAACGGTAAAATTTCATTTTAAATATTGTGCAGAGACGTGAAAGCATGATCTTGAACATGATGTAACTCCTTCATTTAACCCAATTTTTTACACAAGGTGTTACATTAAACAATACACATCTTACGAGGAGATAAAAACAGGGGCGAATGTAGAAACAAATGCATCGTTGAGAAAGCAAAAGTTATACATATTAAAAATAAGCTTAACCACACAACTTGCAGTGCGAAAATATTTGCCTTGAATGATTCCTGAATACAAAACGCACGCGCACACACTTCTAAAGAGCCAGCAGGCAGGAAAAAGTAAGGTGAAACCTTAAGAGTTCTTCTGAGAAGAGTTCATCATTCTTTCTATGTTCCGACTAACTAATGAAGTCTCCCTTGAGTTCCTGATAAACATACACAACAGGAAATTCTCCTTAACTCTCAACAATAGCTATAAAAGACCAACAGTAAATTGTATTTTAAATACTGTGCAGAGATGTGAAAGCATGATCTTGAACATGATATAACTTCTTCATTTAACCACCTTTGAAAGTCTCTCTCTATATTACATAGATTCATTAACACACCATTCTGTAGATGCACAAAATAATCTTGTAATCTTCACAGGTCCGGTATTCAGCTCGACAAGAATATAAAATTGGTATTAAGGAATACGTTTTTGAGAGTTTGGAGGTTGACCGGACCTGTGAAGATTACAAGATTATTTTGTGCATCTACAGAATGGTGTGTTAATGAATCTATGTAATATAGAGAGAGACTTTCAAAGGTGGTTAAATGAAGAAGTTATATCATGTTCAAGATCATGCTTTCACATCTCTGCACAGTATTTAAAATACAATTTACCATTGGTCTTTTATAGCTATTGTTGAGAGTTAAGGAGAATTTCCTGTTGTGTATGTTTATCAGGAACTCAAGGGAGACTTCATTAGTTAGTCGGAGCATAGAAAGAATGATGAACTCTTCTCAGAAGAACTCTTAAGGTTTCACCTTACTTTTTCCTGCCTGCTGGCTCTTTAGAAGTGTGTGCGCGTGCGTTTTGTATTCAGGAATCATTCAAGGCAAATATTTTCGCACTGCAAGTTGTGTGGTTATGCTTATTTTTAATATGTATAACTTTTGATTTCTCAACGATGCATGTGTTTCTACATTCGTCCCTGTTTTTATCTCCTCGTAAGATATGTATTATGTAATGTAACACCTTGTGTAAAAAATTGGGTTAAATGAAGGAGTTATATCATGTTCAAGATCATGCTTTCACGTCTCTGCACAATATTTAAAATGAAATTTACCGTTGGTCTTTATAGCTATTGTTGAGAGTGAAGGAAATTTCCTGTTGTGTATGTTTATCAGGAACTCAAGGGAGACTTCATTAGTTAGTCGGAACATAGAAAAAATGATGAACTCTTCTCAGAAGAACTCTTAAGGTTTCACTTCACTTTGTCCTGCCTGCTGGCTCTTCAGAAATGTGTGCGCGTGTGTTTTATATTCAGGAATCATTCAAGAAGAATACTTTCGCACTGCAAGATGTGTGGTTAAGGTTATTTTTAATATGTATAACTTTTGCTTTCTCAACGATTCATTTGTTTCTATATTCGTCCCTGTTTTTATCTCCTTGTAAGATGTGTATTGCTTAATGTAACGCCTTGTGTAATATAAATGCCTACATGCTGGCCTATTTCCCACATTTTGGCTGATGATGACGCCAAACAGCGTCGAAACTAGTTCCAAGTGCAAATACATGTTATAAATAAACTATAACATTTTTGTATTGAAAAGGTGGACCCTTTTAAGTTTTCCTATCTTCCATTCTCAGTTCAATACGGACAAAAATGAAATTCTTAGGTTTAAATGAAATTCTTAGGTTTAAACAATGGTGAGAGGATTGTTGATTTCTGCGTTGCCAATAATCTCGTTGCAGTGAACACCATGTTCTCATATGAGATGATACATATGTACACGAGGAAGGAACCCAGCCAAGATGAGTGCTCCATCATAGATTATGTGTTAGTGAAGAGAGATCACCTCCGCAAGGTGACAGATTGTCGAGTTTACCGTGGCTACGAAATAGGAAGTGACCATTTTCTTTTGATAACAACAATGGAAACCACAGCAAAGGTAATGAGGAAACAACCTAAGAACAACAACCAAGAAAAGATTAAGGTGTACAAGTTAAGAGAGAACAAGGAGGTACAGAAGCAGTTCACACAGGAAGTGGAGGAGGAGTGTCAGAGGATAGAGGAGGGGATCAAGGGAACGGTCCTGGAGGGAAAGTGGAACAAAGGTGGAGGAGTACAAGAAAAGAACAAGCTGGTGGAATGATGACATCAAGGAAGAAGTAAGAAAGAAAAAGGAAATATGGAAGAAATATTTAAAAAGCAAGGATGCTGAGGACCATGAGATGTACAGGGACAAAGAAGAAAGGTTAAAGACCTAGTGATAATAGCGAAAAGACAGTCTTGGGAAGAATTTGGACAAAGAATGGAGTTAAATTATAAAGAGAACCAGAAGCTGTTCTATAGAGGACTGAAAAACATGAGAAACAATGCCCTCTAAAATTTATAAAAGACTAGCTGATGTACCCGTGCTTCTCAGAAAGACTGACCTTGTGCTTTTCCTAACTGAAGTAAACAAAGGCCTTTACAAAAATGTCAGTAGGAAAGTAGCGATGTTATAATAATAATAATAATTTCGTGCAGCTCTTGTAAGCCAGACCCTCCGGTGAGGGTGGGCGGCACCTGCAACGTGTAGGTAAATGCGTGTTATTGTGGTGGAGGATAGTGTTATGTGTGGTATGTGAGTTGCAAGGGTTTTGGGGACAGCATGAACACCCTGTCCCCGAGCCAAGGGAATTAACCATTTAAAGTTAAAATTTCTGACCCGGGAATAGAACCCAGGACCTCTGGACCATAGGCAAGCACAATATCCATTTAGCCATGGAGCCGGACAATGTTATCATATAAAATACTCGATCAAATGAAAAACTGCCTATTTTCTCTTTTAACGAACAGTACTACGGTGCCGATCTAACAGTCCCAAGTTCCAGAGTTGGAATGACCAGGTCACAGACATCCGTGATCACTCCTCTGCCATAATTCTCTTAAATATGCAAACTGCTCCTTCCAATCAGTGCCTCAGAGTACGGATTGAATAGCTTGAATGCTATGATGAACCAGTGTGTTATGTACCAGTAGTATCAGAAAATTTATGAACCAGAGGAATAGCATGCTAAAGATAAAAGTTATCTAACTCCCCAGCTACTTCCCGCTAATATTCAGGCAGGCTGTTACCCTCGGTACGACAGGGCGAATTGGCCGTGTGGTTAGGGGCGCGCAGCTGTGAGCTTGCATCCAGTGGATTCGAACCCCACTGTCGGCAACCCTGAAGATGGTATTCCGTGGCTTCCCATTTTCACACCAGCCAAATGCTGGGGCTGTATCTTAATTCAGGTCTAGGCCGCTTCCTTCATATTCCTAGCCTTTTCCTATCCCATTGTCACCATAAGACTTGTCTATATCGGCGCGACGTAAGGCAGATTTAATCCTAACTATCGTACAATACTGTAGGGCCCTCACATTTAGTTTTCTTCCGACTCAAAATTGAATAAAACATAAATGGTCGGAAATTGTACTCTCTATAACTTTTGTTATGTAGTACTTTTCGATAGGACCAATAACATAGGTATTTAAAAATTAAATTTTAGGCGCCTTCCCCTAAACTACAACTTCATACAGGGCGCATAAAACTGTTTATAGTTTAGACTGTAGTTTCTTATTCCCCGACTCTACATACCGAGTTTCATTAAATTCTGTTAACCCATTTTCTTGTGGCTCAGCGTTGATATGGACTTGGCAACAAAAATACAAATTCATGAATATCTGTGTTATCAAAGCTGGTGTGGTAACAATGAATGACACAAATGATCGGAAATTTAATTCTATATAAGTTTAATTATGTAGTATTTATCGATAGGACCACTAATAATATAAATATTTGATAATATATTTTAGGCCTTCCCCTAAACTACCATTTCACTCAGCATGAGTAAAATGATTTAAGCCTAGATTGTAGCGGCTCATCCCCCGACTTCACATACCGATTTTCATTCAATTCTCTTCAGCCGCTTTCTCGTGATGCGTATACATACATATAGACAGACAGAGAGAAATTACAGAAAAGTTAAAAGTGCATTTCCTTGTTACTATGGACATGACTGATACAGAAACGCCATTCTTTTCAAATTCTGAGCAATGTACAGACAAAACTCTTATTTTATATATATAGATAAGAAAGGGGAAATCTTAACAGAAGAGAAAGAAGTACTGGAGTGATGGAAAGAATATTTTAATGATTTACTGAATGGAAATGAGAATGAAGACAGGCCACGTTCAAGTGAGGAAAGAGAGGAGACGGGGAGATTAGGAGAACAAGAAGGAGAAGACTTAAGGATAAATGAAATGCAGCTGGCTATTAAACAACTCGAGAATGGAAAGGCCCAAGGGCATGATGGAATCGCCCCTGAAATGATTAAGAACTTGGGAAAGAAAGCAGAAGGCTTTTTATTCAAGATTATGGTGGAGGCCTGGAGAACAAAAAAGGTACCTAGGGATTCGGAGGTAGCAGTCATCACCCCCATCTTTAAGAAAGGAGACAATCGAGAGTGCAGTAATCATCATGGCATATCCTTGTTTTTATCAGTCCCTGGGAAGGTCTTCTCAAAGATTCTGGAGACTAGATTAAGAAAGGAGGTAGAGGCTAAACTTGAAGAAGCCCAGTGTGGCTTCCGTCCAAATAGAAGCACACAGGATCCAGAATACAGCCATCCGGAAAGTATTGAATATGAAGCCACTAGAGAAAACCATCCAAGAATATCAATTGAGATGGTTTGGCCACGTCCACCGAATGTCGACAGACCGCTTGCTGAGGTTAATGAGGGAGGTGAGAGTGGAAGGAAGGAAGGAAGGAAGGAAGGCTCAAGGAAGACCACGGAAACATGGGAGGAGGGGATTAGAGAAGCACTGCAGGAGAGGGGACTCTCTGTACGAGAGGCTGTTGCCATTACCGGAGGATGGAGATCTCTCATATCCTCGACATCTCATAGTACAAGAGGACCAGATTAAGTAAGTAAGTAAGTAAGTGTTATTAATGTCAACACTTTATGTGTTAGGTTTCATGTTATTATGTCATTTAATTTTCATTATGAAAGGGGATTTTTTATTGAGCTGTAAGCATTCACAAAAATGACACAACATAAGTATAAGCCCATGAGAAAAGAGAAAAAGTGAAGGTCTGTGCTGGTCTACACTCTACAGCTGACAGTTGATTTAAAACTGTTGCTTGTAGCCAGATAGGATATAGGTTATACAAGTACACTAACATAAAACAACTTTTTTTGTACTTGTCTTCACAATTTACTTCACATGAAATTGATGTCCATATGTTAGCTTTCAACACTGTATCTCTGTGTGATGTTATATAGTGGTTTTTCTTCTCATACGGGCAGAGATGAGTCTGATAAATTGAATGTGCAACTACGAGCATCTAAACAGCTGTGTGTTCTGTTTGGCTGATTTCTTAGTTCATTAAGTTCCACATAAACTTATGAGTAGAAGCTTGGATCTTGCAAGATCTTATGTTAAAGTTTATTTTTGTTTATGTGAACAGTTCCAGTATATTACATAGCACCCAGATTTTTTACGTTATGTTTAATTTTATTTCGAATGGGGATTGCAAGGGTGTTCATGTTCATACCATATGGTACATGATTGGAAAGGAGGTCATTGGTAGGAACTGACATCGTAGTATGACACACCAAAGACATATTTAATGCTGATGGACGAGGCAGTGGGGGAGGAGTGTGGCAAGAAGAATGTAACGTTGTTATTTGCAGAAAACGACAGAATAAAAAAAGCTACCTTTTTTATAGTCATGTCCTAATTCGTGAACCATGGAAAACGGCTGAGTGGCCTAGTACATGGCCCTGAGAGTCAGGATACCAGTTGCTATGGAATGGGAGTGGGCACCTTGGACATATTCTGAGTCCTGGCCCTCCTTGTGCTCAGGCGGCTAAGACTATACAATCCACCGGTGGTCCATAACCCGTTGGAGGAGAGATCCTCGCTTGGACTATGTGCAAGTAGGGTAGCATCCTGCTTCATGAATTTACCGAGCTCAGAACATTTTAAGCAAGCCTCGGACCTATGGGAGTAATGGAGTCCCACTCCCATTTGATAGGCAAGGGACTCCTTGGAAACAACTTGGCGAACAAAATGGAATTCGATGGGGAGCTATCAATATTAATGGGGCTTGTGGAAGAAAGAAAGTAGAACTGGCTGAGTCAGCAAGGAGGATGCATCTGGATGTGCTAGGAGTAAGTGATATTCGGGTAAGGGGAGGTAACGAGGAAGAGATGGGAGATTATAAAGTGTACTTGACGGGTATTAGAAAGGGAAGGGCAGAGTCTGGGATAGGGCTCTTTATCAGGAATACCATTGCACGCAACATAGTTTCTGTTAGGCATGTAAATGAGCGAACGATGTGAGTATATTTGTCAGCTGGAGGAATTAGGACGACAATTGTATCAGTGTATTCACCATGTGAGGGTGCAGATGAGGATGAAGTTGACAAGTTTTATGAAGCATTGAGCGACATCGTGGTCAGAGTCAACAGCAAGGATAGAATAGTGCTAATGGGCGATTTCAATGCGAGAGCTGGGAATAGAACTGAAGAATATGAAAGGGTGATTGGTAAATGTGGGGAAGATATGGAAGCTAATGGGAATGGGAAGCGTTTGCTGGACTTCTGTGCTAGGGGTACCAGATCCATAATAGACTATATCTTAACAGACTTCAAATTCAGGAAATCTGTTAGGAATGTACGAGTTTTCCGGGGATTTTTCGATGATACAGACCATCATCTGATCTGTAGTGAACTAAGTATTTCTAGGCCTAGGGTAGAGGAAGTGAAATCTGTCTGCAAACGAATAAGGGTAGAAAATCTCCAGGACGAAGAAATTAGACAGAAGTACATGGATATGATTAGTGAGAAGTTTCGAACAGTAGACAGTAAGCAGATTCAGGATATAGAAAGTGAACAGGTGTCATATAGGGATGCTGTAGTAGAAACAGCAAAAGAATGCCTAGGAACAACTGTGTGTAAAGATGGGAAAAGGCGAACATCTTGGTGGAATGATGAAGTGAGAGCAGCTTGTAAACGTAAAAAGAAGGCTTATCGGAAATGGCTTAAAACAAGGGCCAAGGCAGACAGGGATTTGTATGTAGATGAAAGAAACAGAGCGAAACAAATAGTTGTTGAATCCAAAAAGAAGTCATGGGAAGATTTTGGTAACAACCTGGAAAGGCTAGGTCAAGCAGCAGGGAAACCTTTCTGGACAGTAATAAAGATTCTTAGGAAGGGAGGGAAAAAGGAAATGAACAGTGTTTTGAGTAATTCAGGTGAAATAATAGATCCCAGGGAATCACTGGAGAGGTGGAGGGAATATTTTGGCTAGTTGATTTACGTCACACCGACACAGAAGATAGGTCTTATGGCGACGATGGGACGGGAAAGGGCTAGGAGTGGGAAGGAAGCGGCCATGGCCTTAATTAAGGTACAGCCCCAGCATTTGCCTGGTGTGAAAATGGGAATCCACGGAAAACCATTTTCAGGGCTGCCGACAGTGGGGTTCGAACCTACTATCTCCCGAATACTGGATACTGGCCGCACTTAAGCGACTACAGCTATCGAGTATAGATAAGAAATGTGTTTTTCCACCATTCAATATTGAATGGTGGAAAAACACATTTCTTATCTATACTTTGAATCTGTCAATACGGAAAATGAAATTTATAAATAATAATACAGCTATCGAGCTCGGTGGAATATTTTAAACATCTTCTCAATGTAAAAGAAAATCATCCTGGTGGTGTTGTGAACAGCCAAGCTCATGGGGAGGAGGAAAATGATGATGGTGAAATTATGCTTGAGGAAGTGGAAAGGATGGTAAATAAACTCCTTTGTCATAAGGCAGCAGGAACGGATGAAATCAGACATGAAATGGTGAAGTATAGTGGGAAGGCAGGGATGAAATGGCTTCATAGAGTAGTAAAATTAGCATGGAGTGTTGGTAAGGTACCTTCAGATTGGGCAAAAGCAGTAATTGCACCTATCTATAAGCAAGGGAACAGGAAGGATTGCAACAACTATCGATGTATCTCATTGATTAGTATACCAGTCAAAGTATTCACTGGCATCTTGGAAGGGAGGGTGCGATCAGTCGTTGAGAGGAAGTTGGATGAAAGCCAGTGTGGTTTCAGACCACAGAGAGGTTGTCAGGATCAGGTTTTCAGTATGCGCCAGGTAACTGAAAAATGCTACGAGAGAAATAGGCAGTTGTGTTTATGTTTCGTAGATCTAGAGAAAGCATATGACAGGGTACCGAGGGAAAAGATGTTTGCCATACTGGGGGACTGTGGAATTAAAGGTAGATTATTAAAAGCAATCAAAGGCATTTATGTTGACAATTGGGCTTCAGTGAAAATTGATGATAGAATGAGTTCTTGGGTCAGGGTACTTACAGGGGTTGGACAAGGCTGTAATCTGTCACCTATGCTGTTCGTAGTTTACATGGATCATCTGCTGAAAGGTATAAAATGGCAGGGAGGGATTCAGTTAGGTGGAAATGTAGTAAGCAGTCTGGCCTATGCTGACGACTTGGTCTTAATGGCAGATTGTGCCGAAAGCCTGCAGTCTAATATCTTGGAACTTGAAAATAGGTGCAATGTGTATGGTATGAAAATTAGCCTCTCGAAGACTAAATTGATGTCAGTAGGTAAGAAATTCAACAGAATTTAATGTCATATGGGTGATACATAGCTAGAACAGTCAATAATTTCAAGTATTTAGGTTGTGCGTTCTCCCAGGAATGTAATATAGTAAGCGAGATTGAATCAAGGTGTCGTAAAGCTAATGCAGTGAGCTCGCAGTAGTGATCAACAGTATTCTGTAAGAAGGAAGTGAGCTCTCAGACAAAACTATCTTTACATCGGTCTGTTTTCAGACCAACTTTGCTTTATGGGAGCGAAAGCTGGGTGGACTCTGGATATCTTATTCATCTTATTCATAAGTTAGAAGTAACAGACATAAAAGTAGCAAGAATGATTGCTGATACAAACAGGTGGGAACAATGGCAGGAGGGTACTCGGAATGAGGAGATAAAGGCTAATTTAGGGATGAACTCAATGGATAAAGCTGTACTCATAAACCGACTTCGGTGGTGGGGTCATGTGAGGCGAATGGAGGAGGATAGGTTACCTAGGAGAATAATGGACTCTGCTATGGAGGGTAAGAGAAATAGAGGTAGACCAAGACGACGATGGTTAAACTCGGGTTCTAACAATTTAAAGATAAGAGGTATAGAACTAAATGAGGCCACAACACTAGTTGCAAATCGAGGATTGTGGCGACGTTTAGTAAATTCACAGAGGCTTGCAGACTGAACGCTGAAAGACAAAACAGTCTATAATGATAATGTATGTATGTTTTAACAGCAGGATGTGCAAAGCTGCATTTTGAAAACAAGTAACAAGATCCCATGGATCACGACAAAATTGGCTGAAGATTGGTTGAGAGGAATTAATGAAAAAATGGGCGTGAAAGGTAGGCCGATACTCCAGCTTGTGGACCGACGTACAGCGCACCATCCTGACGCATCATACCTGAGAAATGTGACTGCAGAACCCTTCCCTGTACATTGCACAAATGAACTGCAACTGGACATTGGGATCGTATGCAATTTTAAATAACACCGTTGCAAGATATTAGTACAACATGCCATCTGCTGCACAGATACAGGAAAGAAAGATGCAATGAAGATTCGCATTTTACAGGCAAGATTTTCCCTGGAGAAATCTGATTGGCAAAACTTCAGCAGCTGACAAAAATGATAATGGCGCAAGATATCAAATTGTTTATCAGTACGACCAACCCTCTAACGCTCATTTACCCAGTTCACATTGTTTCCGACCACCCTGTATTTTAGATCAAGAATAATGGTACCATTATAGTACATTACATTAACAGTTCTACAAAAAAATCCATGTTTTACACTTTTCTTGCTTGTCAAGTGTATATCTATTAATCAGTGGGTGAGGGAAAGAATCTAGTACAAAGACCTAGGCCTATTCTGTAAAGTGGTTTCATTTTCCAGGTAATTTCCTCTTTTCTCAACATTACCAAATGCTAATGGTACTTCCTGGAGGATCTAAGTGACATACTCTCATCCACAACCACCTATATACAAATGCAGTAAATACAGAGTGCACAAGAGGAAAGATTTCTCAGAGAGTACCTATTTAAATCATACTAACCTGAATCTTACTGCTTTCTGCATAGATCTGTAACATCTGTATATAGACTTTGAAAGCATCATTCATCTGAACAGCATCCTGCAAGACCTTATCAAGGCTTTCCTGTAAAAAAAAAAAAAAAAAATCGAGAAAATATCACAAGATTTACTGAAAATAGTGCCAGCTGTATTTATGATCTCTTATCATGAACACTACTAAAAAATGAGGATTTTTAAAATATCCTTTGGAAACCAGTCATACACTCATGTCATAATTAACTTCAAATGACAATCAATTTCGTTTCAGGAGTTAAAATATGGCTTCTCTCAGGAGTATGATACATTTTGAGAAGAGTTGCCTTTAAGGTACCCACAGCAGATTACTAAGTACCTATCGTCTTGCGCCGTCAACTTCCCTGCTACCGGCGTGTCATTATTCCAAGTGACATCATTTTCACTGCCATCTCGTCAGCCAGGCACTGCAATCAAGAGCATTCGAGGTCCCGTCTTTTTGAACCTTTTAAAAATAGTTTTGTTCCCGACTATAGAGTCCAAACAGTGTGAATCTATTCCCAAATGATTTCTGGAGATGGTCTCTGGTATTCCCAGTTGGTGTATGTGTAGCAGAAGCCACTCCTTCTGAATAAAGCCATGTAGAAAGCATGCCAAACCACCAGCTGATAACTAGCGTATGTTATGAGTTGTACTTCCAAATGTAATACATTTGTAAGCATTCTTTTGATAACTGCGGTTGTTGAAAGCCAGACCCTTATTTTTAATTTCATGCTTGTTTTCTATATTTACCGTATCAGGAGTTACCTAAACAGCTGTAAATGAGATGAGAGACGGCATTGTTTAGGTTAGGTATGCTATTGCTCGGATAATGCCAAAGGTTCTATGTCAGAAATAATAAAAATAAAAAGCAGGAAAGTTCCACGACAGAAAGTATAAAAATAAATAACAGGAGAGTTTGCCACATTTATGGATATCTACAGGTGTGGCGGTAATGCATTGTATCATCATGTTGTTTAATTTTGTACGTTCGTTGTCTCCATTTTCTTATTAATGCATACCCTAGCATGTTTTGTTTCGCATCTCCAAAAATTGTTAAAAGCAAGCGGACACATAAAATCATTACTATTATTATTATTATTATTTATTATTCGGTAATCGGCCAACTAGGGACCACGATAAGCTTCATTATACAGTCTGGAGTTTACTCAGTTTTTGATTGATCCAGTAGGTTTTCATTCTGCTCGTGTTGAGCACGGCATTCATCCGATCACTTTGCACCTGCTGTCCACTTCACATCCTGGAAAGTCCCAAAAGTCACAATGCTTTTTCTGAAAAAGTCTCGTTTGTGTGTGTCATTAATATTACTACTATAATACTACCAACTAAGGACCACGATGTTCATTCTGCTTGGAGAGGGACTTGATATTTTTCCAATAATCGTGCATTCTCTGGCTATGCTTCTCTCTTCTTTCCTTTGTCCAAAGGGCACCTCTTTTATTTACATGATGGTCTATCCTGAAGCCTCTTTTGTTTGATTATTCTTCTGAGAGGTGGTCGGTTTCTGATGTCATTTTCAATTACTCCCAGTTATTGAATGTCTTTTTCACTTCTGTAAATCATGATGTCCCTATCTTTCTGTTTGCCCAGTAGTTGAGAAGCCGGTAGGTCATCCTAGTTAGGTTCATTCTCGTGACATGTCCATAGAAGATCAGATGCCTCCTCCTGCCTATGTCTGTGACTTTTTCAGTATAACTGTATAGCTCCTGGTTTGGTCGCCTTCTGTACTCGCCATCTACTTTTATCGGTCCTAGTATCTTTCTCAAGATCTTCCTCGCCTGGACCTCCAGTTTATCCAACAATCCTTTCCTGTTCATCATCAAGCATTCTGTGGCGTATAGGGCTTCTGGGCAGATAACTGTCTGGTAGTGCCTCAATTTGGTGTTATAAATGTTCTTGGTCAGTCGATATGCTAACTCTAATTTGTTAATCTAGGTTGTTAGTGCTACAATAGCAACCTTCAGAAGATTACTTAGTATTTCCTCCTCCTCCTCCTCCTTCTTTTATGACCGCATAGGATCACTTTAGTCAGCCCATCGTTCAGGTCTCTTTGAAGGGATTGTTCGGGCTATGCGGTCCTCCCAATACTTCTTCAGACGCTCCAATTTTCGTGCCCTTTCCTCAGTTGAAAATATGCGTGTTGTTGGTTTGTTTCGTGTAAGGGTAAAGTGGAGGTTGGTATTCTTGAGTTTTGTATTCAATTTTATCTTATTTGTGGTGCCTTCTGTTGTAATGCCCATTTCCTTCAGATCCTCTCTTACTTCTCCGATCCATTACATCCAGTTGTGGTATTTTTTGAGATGAGATTGTGTTGTACTAGTTGTTCCAGAAGTCTCGAATCCTGCATCCTCATGATATGTCCAAAGAATCCCAGTCTCCTCTTATGCATAGTATTTGTAATGGGTTCTAGCTATTTGTACACGACTTTGTTAGGTATTATCCACCACTGTCCATCTTTCTGGTATTTTTTGCAGATGCAGGTCCTTCTAATCCTCCATTCAATTTTCTGAAGTCTGTCAATCTTTGATTGTTTATTCAGGTGAAAAAGTGTTTCTGCTGCATATGTACCTTCCAGTTTTATAACTGTGCTGTAGTGTTTTATTTCAGCATTTATTGACAAACATTTCCTTTTGTAGATATCCCATGCTAATTTTTGTGCTTTAGCTAATCTATTTGTTCTTGTTTGGATTGAGATTTTTCATTTAGGTAATGAGTTATTACTTCTCCAAGATATTTAAATTGAGTTACTATTTTGATTTTACTACCATTTATGGTAACTTCTTTTAGTTGTGTTGGTTTTTGGGGCATAATTTCTGTTTTTTCAAAAGATGTTTTGAGGCCAATATTATTTGCAAATGTTTTGAAGTTCTGATATCTGGGTTTTCGCTTCTTTTATGTCCACTGCTAGTAATTCTAAATCGTCAGCGAAACCCAGGCAATTTGTTTTGATTTTTCGGCCAATCTTTATTTTTGAGGGACATTTCCTAAACCATTCCCTTATTACCATTTCTAGAGCACAATTAAATAAATTTCTTTCATTAGAAAAACATCAATAGATTATCCACGTGTTCTACAAAATGTGCCATTTTGCTGGTGTTTTAAGTGGAATAGTCTTTCTTCCTCCTAATTGTCATGTTCATGATTTAACAATCAAGAATCCAAAAATCTGGAGGCAGTGGATATGAAATATGCCACAATCAAAAGGGCTACCTTTTTCTATTAATGTTCAAGTGATTAACGATGCCAACCTCCAAATCAGGGAGTATATAGTTCTGGCCAAGTTCTGTAAATATCCGAGGCTATATGAAGTGGGGACAAGTTACAAAGGAATCCTGAATAGTGTGGAAAGAATGATAAATATCTATAAAAGATGGTTTCCTGTTCTTAGCTGAGGACTGCGATTCAAATATTGAGACAGCCTGAGTATTTATGCTGATTCCACGCGCCATCTATCACATATGTACTCAAACATAATTGTATTGGAGCCCGCTGAAAAACAGTTTGGTTCTGCCACTGCTTTCTAGATTTTCCCTGTTCGTAACTCTCGTAAGGGTTAACGAATTATATCTGCCATCCCAGAAAATGCTTGAAGAAACCGACGGGAGCAGTGACGGAGTGGCCATGGCTGGCCTGCGGCTCTACAACTCTGCATTTTGACCAATCAACTGAGTAGGGGCCTATTTTGAAATGCTGCTGGACAGTACTGTGAGTGTTAAGGGGTCAAAAAGTGTTACCATCAGAATGGGTGGTAATGAAAAACAGAGGTGTACAGAAATGTTGATGGAACTAAACTTCTACCGTACGTTGTCTTGAAGAGAAAGGCGCTTCCAAAAGAACATCTACCTGCTGGTGTTATATTCAGAACTCAGGACTCCGGTTGGATGGACAGTCTCTTAGTGGAAGACTGGCTGAAATGTGCTCTGCAAAGTTACCCTGGTCGATTGCTTGGACGGAAAAGCTTGCTTGTTATGGACAGCTACCGCGGTCACACAACAGAATCTGTGTAGAAGCAATCCAAGGATGCAAAAACCGATCCAGCAATCATTCTGGGTGGATTGACATCATGTTACAGCAGTTGGATGTCTGTGTAAACCATCCATTCAAAGCAGCCTTGAAACAGCTGTATACCGAGTGGGTGGTGGCTGACAATCATGCACTGACGCCAACTGGTCGTATTAAGCACCCAGAAATTCAACTGATTTGTTCGCGGGTAAAGACGGCGTGGGATCGTAGTATCTCTGGTGACCTTGTCCAGAAAAGTTTCCAGAAGTGCAGTATTTCTAATGGTGTGGATGGCAGCAAAGACGATGTTGTGTGGGAAAGTGATGGTGAAAGTGATAGTGAAACCTCCGCAGTTGGTGCCAATGCACTATGAGAGCTATGTCTCATTTCCAAAAATAATGTCCAATAACGGACCATTATATTGGTATTATAAATTTACTCATTCAGGACAAATATTTTAGGTTCCCTATGGGAATCAAAATCTAAATCATTTGATGGCCAGGCAGGCATCTATTTTTGGAAATGAGACATAGCTCTCATAGTGCATTGGCACTGCTGGTGGCTTCAAATAGCCTATGTAGTGGCCTCCACGGTATGCACTAGCCTTGCGTCTTGGGTGGTGTGCTAAGTCCCAACTGACGAGCCTAACTTAGCACACGAGGGCGAAACGCAGGCAACCAAGAATGAGTTAGCTGGAAAATTCATCATGTCCAATAACGGACCATTATATTGGTATTAACATCACTGATCTCAGGAAATAGTGAAAAGAGAATGGCGTTCTATTAGCCTCTACAAAAACATTTCTCAAATCTACAGAATGGCATCAAAACATGCGAGCTTACAAATTCTTAGAAAGGCCATGGCTCAGTGGCAGAGTTATAATGCGTTTACTGTATCTGACGTTTAGTAAAATTAAGTTTTATAGACAGCACGGATAATTTCGTGACGGATCGTCGTATTGTAAAGATATGTGTAATGGGTATTTCCGGAAAAATTTTCATTGGGTTCTCGTCGATACTAATTTTCAGTTAATGTTTATTAAACACTTGGAAATGTAGAATAATTGTGCAGCCGCAAGAAAATATGGCATAGGCCTAACTAAAGCCAATATTCGGCGTTAGCGTTGTCCCAATGGGGACACGTTTTTTAGCCCCTCTCCACCACCCTTTTGCCCTGGCTAAACTGCCATTGAAATTAGTATCACTTTAGAATTTTATTCCAACTCAGTTTTAATTTTATTTCCCGTGCGACTTGTGTCACTAACTGTAATTGCATCTTCTCCGTCTCCGGAGTTATTTTCCATCGTTATCTTTTGGTCTGGTGTTGGGCCAGGTGTGGGACGAGTTTCTGCTGAGGCTCGCGAACCTTCCTCCCAGCCGTGCTTCGCGTTGCTTGCTGGCGGAGTCATAGTCGATTGTTGCCCGCCATTAAGGTTGGTTCGGTTGACCAAGATGCAATGAAGGCATGCTTGGTGTCTTCTCTGGTGCTGGAGTTTAGCCCAAACCATGGATGTGGGTTAAATTCCCATTGAAAAGGGGGTCTTCTCACCCTTACATCATCTGTAATCGTCCTCTTAATTTGGATTTTATTTGCATCCTTCTGATAACAAACGTCGTGAGTATTGTATCCGGGAGCTAACGCGTCCCCATCAGTCTGCTGGAAAATGTTTCTTATCATTTACTTGGAAGTGACCTTCAACATCTGGACTGTTGACTTCGGAAATCATATTATTATGGATTTTGGTGCAAGCTATTTCTCTCAAGTTTCTCGGCATTTTCTTTAGTCTGTTTTACTTATCACCATTCTCGGGTTTCATTTGTTATATTGTGTTTGTTTCATACTATGTGTACTGAACTTTAGAAAATTATTTGTAGCTTGGTAAAATCAAAATATATTTATTATTATTATTATTATTATTATTATTATTATTATTATTTGTATCAATTTAGGAAGGCTTGGCTTGGGCTGACTCGGCCTAAGCAAGGAGTCACCCTCTTTATTATAAAACTACAGGTACATATATGTACAAATATTTACAACAGAAATAATTACAACATATACATTTATACAATACATACAAACAACTTCAGACTTCTTATGTCCCCATTTTGGGAATCTGTTCTTCAGTATTACTGGAACTGCGGCCTGGAACTTCATGCTGTTTGGCGTGAGTCAGAGGAAAAGTCGTTCCTAGGAACTTTCTCACAATGTGGCAAGTGCTCAGGAGGGTGGCTTTCTGTAGTTCTACGTATGTGTGATGATTCAGGTTTAATGTGGCCAGAGAGCTGTGCAAAAATTTTGGAATAACACCGGTACATGATATTACTATTGGAACTGTGGTGACTGATTATAGTTTCCACAGGCGTTGTATTTCTATTGCCAGTTCTGTGTATTTTGATATCTTTGTGGCTATTGTTTGCAGATTGGAGGTATTTGGACAAGCAATTTCTGTAAGGGATGCGGATCTTTTTGATTTATCGATTAGAATAATATCTGGCCTATTGTTGCTGAGCGTGACATCGGTTATGACTTCTCGGTCCCATAGTAGTTTATATGAAGAGTTTTCGAGAATGGGTGGAGGTGTATATTTCCAATATGCAGTTGATGACTGAAGAAATCCACATTTTACAGACAGTTTCAGGTGAATGATTTTTGCTACCTGATCATATCGGTGCTTATAATCGGTGTTGGCCAAGTGTGGGCAACCAGAGACGACGTGCTGTATGCTCTCTGTAGTTCTGGAACAGCGGCGGCAGTTGTCTGAGACAACTGTCGGATCCTTCATGATAAATCTACGGTAGTTCCGTGTAGCAATTACTTGAACTTGGATGGCCATAACAAATCCTTCTGTTTCTGGGAAAAGACCGGAGTAGGTCAGCCAAGCGTGCGACGCAGGTTTATCGATATGAGGCTGATCCAGTTCATGGGGGTATTTCCCATGAAGAGGTTTTTGCTTCCACATGGCCATATTCATCTCTTTTGTAGGTGGGGTAGAAACAGGCATTTCTGGCGACGACAGATTGAGAGGTGTATAGTTTATATCAGCTCTGCAAACAGCATGATGAAGACACGATGTATCAGCTCTCGAGTGGAAATATTCTCTTAGACTTGATATCAGATTGCTATGTAAATTGACAATGGATAAGAAGCCCCTACCACCTTCTGATCTCGGGAGTGTAAGACGTTCGGTTGCACATTTAGGATGGTGCATATGGTACCGGGTGAGTGAAACTGCTGTTTTCGTTTGTAACTGCTGAAGTTCTGTTTGGGTCCATTTTATGATACCAAAGGAGTATGTGAGCAGTGGTACGGCGTACGTATTGACTGCTTTGGTAAGATGTTTAGCTGTCAGTTTTGATGATAGTACCTTGTTGAGGAGTATTATATATTGCTGCGTGACATTTCTCTTGATGTCGGCACGTTTCATACGAGTGCTCTGATGAAAACCGAGGTATTTGTACATTTCTTCTTCCTCCAGCTGTTGTATGGATTCGTCGCTTAAACTCGAAGGTGTCCCTTGTGCTGAGGAGGATCCTCTGATGACAGTTTGGGTTCTGCATTTGTCCAATCCAAACTGCATGCCTATATCTAAAGAAAACGTCTTGGTAATTGAGATGTTGGAGATGGGGTTTGGTAGAGGCATACAGATTAATGTCATCCATATAGAGTAGGTGGCTGATTTTGAATAGTTCTTCTCGCTTATTCTTAATGCTAAATCCATACCCACTTGTGTTCAGGAGGTAGGATAGTGGATTTAATGCCATGCAGAACCATAATGGACTCAGTGAGTCCCCTTGGAAGATCCCTCGTTGTATTGGTATGGGTCTTGTTGCAACACTGCAGTTTCTTAGAGAAACGTGAAGTGAGGTGTTCCAGTCTGCCATTACCATCTTCAGGAAGTGAATGATTGAGGGGTCAACTTTATATAGTTCCAGAACATGTATGAGCCAAGTGTGTAGTACTGAATCAAAGACCTTTTGGTAGTCAATGAAGCACGTGTATAGGTTCCTGGATTTATGGTGTGCTTGTTCCCGGACCACAGTGTCTATAATCAGTTGCTCCTTGCACCCCTTGGTATTCTTCTTGCAACCCTTTTGCTCCTCGGCAATGATGTGGTTTTCCTCGCAGTGTTTCAGAATTCTGTTGGGTATTATAGATGTAAATATCTTATATAGAGTAGATAGACATGTTATAGGCCGATACTTCGCTGGATTTTGCAGATTTTCATCCTTTGGTTACAGATATGTGATGCCAGTGCACAGGAAAGCTGGGAATGTTGCCGGGTTGTCTAAAAATTTCTGGAAATGTTGAGTCAGAAGGAAATGAGTACATGTAAATTTCTTGTAGTAATAATTGTGTACACAATCAATGCCTGGGGCCTTCCAGTTCTGCAGTTTCTTGATGCTCTGTTGTATTTCTCCGATCTCAACAGCCTTGGTTGCCATATGCTTCACTTCTTCTTCTTCTTCTTCTTCTTGCGTTCCGGCCTTCTAAGGACCACGTTACAATTTCAATTGTTCCTCCTTAGTTCTTTCCTTTTCTTCCAGTATTCTTTCATTGTTTCACTGTGTTTCTTTTTCCTGTCTTCAGTCCACTTTGTGCCTGTTTTCTTTTCCTTCCTCCCTTGGAATCCTTCCATTTGTAAGACTTTCTTCCTAAAAATCTTTCTTTCCAATAATTCTTCTTCTCGTATGTTGTTCCTTTCCAGGTCTTTCTTGACTTCTTGAATCCAGGTGGTAGTTGATTTCTTTTCCCAAAGGTACTTGAAGATTCGTTTAGTTAGTCTATTGTCATCCATTCTGTAAATGTGTCCAAGAAATAGCAATCTCCTTTTTCTTATTGTTTCTGATATGTTTTCTACGTTCTGGTAAATTTCATTGTTACTTCTTAATTTCCAAAACTCTGCAATTCTTGGAGGACCTAATATTTTCCTTATAATTCTTCTTTCTAATATTTCTAATTTATCAAGCTTGTAGTTCAGTGCTAGACATTCGCTGGCATAAAGGCATTCTGGTTTCACTACTGTGTTGTAGTGCTTTATTTTAAGTTTCCTTGATAAGCACTTTTTGTTGTAAGTATTCTTAGTTATACCGTATGCTCTTTCCATCTTTTGTATCCTCTCCTCTATAGCAGATTTTTCTAAACCATTTTCTTGAATTGTCTCACCCAAATATTTGAATTTCTTTACCTTTTCTATTCGACCAATATCCGTTGCTAAAAACTTTGGGGCACTTTTTATATTCGTCAAAAATTTTGTTTTCTCGGCAGAGATTCTCAAGCCTGTCATGTTGGCTGTCTTTTCAAGGAGATTGACTTGCATTGCTGCATCTGTAAGGCTTTCTGAAAGTATGGCAAAGTCATCTGCAAATGCTAGGCAATTTATTGCAACACCTTTGCTCTTCTTCCCCAGCATGAGTGGCAATATTTTATATTCTTTCAGTTTTTCATTCCAAATTCTTACAATTTTCTCCATGACACAATTGAAAAGGAGTGGAGATAGACCATCGCCCTGCCTGACACCTGTATTTATTTTGAAAGGTCGAGATACTTCACCCATAAATTTTACTTTCGAGATAGTGTCTGTAAGTGTTTCACGAATTAGGTTTGCCAATTTAGTTTTAACTCCAAATTCACGGATTACTTTATCTAGGGTTTCCCTATCAACAGAGTCAAAGGCTTTTTTAAAGTCAATAAATGTTACAACTATGTCTTTGGAGTTTATTAATCTGTGTCGAATTATAGATTTCAGGTTGAAAATCTGTTCGGAGCAAGATCTTCCTTCTCTAAATCCACCTTGATATTCACCCAATTGACTGTCCAGTGTCGATTTTACTCTATTTAGTAGTATTGTTGAGAATATCTTGTAAGCAACTGGCAAGAGAGATATACCTCTGTAGTTGTTGACATCCTGGTTGTTACCCTTCTTGTGTAATGGGTGTATTAGAGCCACTTTCCAATCCTCTGGGATCTTTTCTGTTTCCCAAATTTCTTCAAAGATTATTTGTAGATCTTCTATAATTTTTGGTTCAGCCCATTTTAAAAGTTCAGCTGTTATGGAGTCTTCCCCACTAGCTTTGTTATTTTTAAGATTTTTTATTGCTTCCTTTATTTCTTCCGCTGTTGGAGGTGAATCAGCTTCTAGATTTTCCTGAATTTCTGAAAATTCTAATTTATGATTTGGCTCAGGGCAGTTCAGCAGGTGTTCGAAGTGTTTTGCCAGAATCTCACAATTCTCGGCATTGTTAAGGCCAATATTACCATTTGCATCTCTGAAGCAAATGCTCCGGGATTGATAACCTTTCAGGTTATTCTTAAAGGTCTGATAGAAATTTCGGGAGTTATTTTTTACAAAATTATTCTCAATTTCTACTAGCTGCGATTTTTCAAAAGATCTTTTAACCTGCCTTATTATTCTTGTTGTTTCCTTTCTTTGTTGTTTAAATAGCTCATAGTGTTCATTCTTTCCTGAACATTTCCATTTTTTC
This sequence comes from Anabrus simplex, assembly GCF_040414725.1. Lineage (NCBI taxonomy): Eukaryota > Metazoa > Arthropoda > Insecta > Orthoptera > Tettigoniidae > Anabrus > Anabrus simplex. The sequence continues at coordinate 42,926,410 of NC_090265.1, forward strand.
CACTTTTTCACTCTTTCCATAAGTGCTTCCTCACATACGTTATTCCACCATACTTTCTTTTTAGTTTTAACTGATCCAAATACTTTCTTCGCTGCACTATTAATCTGTTTAGATAATTCTGGCCATTTGCCATGCTGAGTTATTTTAATTTCTTCCTGAAAGTTTTCTATAGTTGCTTGTGTAATGTTGAGCCTATCTATGTTGTATTTCATTAATTTTCTCGGCCTTCTTTGATTCCTGCGAGGTAGAAGCTTTAGCTTAATTTTAGAGAGGTAATGATCGGAGTCAAACTCCCCACTTCTTATTACTTTAACATTCATAATTTCCTTAATACTTTCTTGAGAAATAGCTACATGGTCCAACTGAAACTCACCTAACATCAGATTTGGGGACACCCATGTTTTAGCCTTTCTTGGAAGTTTCTTGAAGAAGGTCGACATTAATTTTAGGTGAAAGGATTTACAGAGATTAATTAGTCTCATGCCATTTTTGTTTGTTCTTTTGTGTGCCGGATATGCCCCTACTGTTTTGCTGAAAACTTTTTCTTTGCCTATCTGTGCATTAAAATCACATCTTTCAGTTCACAGATCCAATGGGCTTCCGCATTGTGCTCTATTGGGTTCGACCATACTCCCGACCAATAGCTGTGAATTTTTTCTTCGCTGGGCGTATTTCCATCTCGTGCTGCATCTTGTGTTCTCTCGTTCAGATTGATGTAGAACTGTTTCTCATTTCTTTCGAACATTGCGTTCTGTGATTTTATCTCTGTGGTGTCTTGGTATCTTTTTATTATTATTATTATTATTATTATTATTATTATTATTATTATCATTAATTTGGTAAGAAGTTAAATGTATCCGATCTTCAGTTTTAAAGTATTTAGCCTGTGTGGGTTTTAGGCCTGTGTGTGTTTTCACCCAGAAGTCCGGGTTACATTTGTGCTTTTCTTTCCCCATGGTTAAGTTTTTATTTTTTTATTTTGGTTCTGAGGCTTGTGCCTTTGGGTAACGATCTGGGTTTAGCATTATGTGGATTGGTGTGGCATTCCTAGTTTGTTTACGTTGCCATCACAATACCTATGTACTAGTGGTTATTATTCTGCGGTTGTTTCCTGTGTTGTCTTGGGGTTGATTTGTACCTTTGTGATACTGTGGAATTTTGGTTATTTTGACTCAACCCTTTATGTTATTTTATTAACCTTTCTACTTTCTCGGGGTTGGCAATTATGTCCTTGCGACAGTTTTGTTTTCATTTTACGTTGACGTATGTATTTTGCATCGAACTCTTTTGGGGAAACTCACCGGATTACACTGTAGTAAGTTTAAAAAGGTTGAAAATTGTTCCTTTTAAGTGACCTAAGTAAATGCTAGTCAGTTATACCTCTACGGTCGTCATGTTATCAGAAACATAGTATTAGTTTATTTTATTTGTAAGTGAGCGGCTCACAACTAGTTGATATTTGATCCTTCTGTTTTGTTTTTGTTTTTTTTAAGATCGTTAAATCATTTGAAGTCTATAAAGTCTGTATTTGTTACGAGGACGATGTTATTGATTTACAATTTAATTTTATGAATTAAAATTTTCTCATTTTTCTTAATGTAAAGGTGTTCATTCTTTCACTCATTTTATGTGTTCTGATGTCCAGTACAGTGGTTGGTTTTAATTATCCATGGCTTGTCGTGACACCCCTCCACTAGTTAAGGTAAGTCCTTGTTTATTTGTTGTTTGGTGTGGAGTGAATTGTGTCTGTGATTCCACTTGTTACTGATGAACTGGGCAGTAGTGTAACTGCTAGTTCGTATTTTGGACTGCCATTACGGTAGTACTTATGGTGTTTAACCACGTCACGGGTCAGTGTGAAACAAAGATAGCTAAAAACTGCGTACTACTGTATACAAAAATTGCATTCAATAGCCCGCAACAAGGACGCTTTAAAGAAGTCGAAGATGAAATTGTGAGGTATGTGCTCGAAAAACGCAAGGGCAACTCATTCGTTGCCCTTCAACGCCCGCGATTAGGCGTATATATCGCTAGCCGCCGAAGTTGGCCGAACCCGGCAAGCGAGGCGTGCGTGTCGCGGCCGGTTGTAGCTGACGCTGAGTAAAAGTAACAGTTTTAGAGACAGCAAGAATATTTTCCTGATGGATCGTCGTATTGTAGAGACACGTGGAATAGATATTGCCGGCAAATTTTCAACGGGTTCTCTTCAATAATACGATGCCAGTTTTCATTTTTCATTTTCACACCCACGGAAATAAAGAATAATAATGCAGCCGCAAAAAAATACGGCATAACTAAAGCCAGTGTTCAGCACTGGCATGAAGACAAAGATAGTCTAAACATATGATTTTACAAAATACTTTTTAGGCCTGATTTACATTTTTGAAGGAAAAAGTGGAGGTCATATTGCATTCAGGGTAGTCTTAGATGAAATTAAACATACACTTTCACATAGTATCAGGTTTCGAAAAACAACAAACAAGTGAGCCGTAGTGTGGGTATCATCCGTCAAAACGCAAGTTTTGAACAAACTGATTGCCGTTTCATACCGATTTTAATGTGTATACGGGTTTTCCAGACTTTTACAAAAAATCGGATATAACAACAGTCCTCTATAGCGAGTACATTTTTTGCTATTATGAATTCTCGCTATAGCAGACTTCTACTGTATTTGTGTCGTCTTTAACATTAGAATTCACCTAAGATAGAGCCCTATCCTCGCAGATATGCAGTTTGCCCATAGGGCATCAACCTGCAACAGGCCTCTCCAGAGGCTATACGCCATCTTGTGCTTCACAGAATACATAGATGGTAGCTTGTTTACTGGTAAACACTGGTATCACAATCACTGAATTTTGCAATAGATTTTGCAGAAGTTTCTCATTCATCCATTTTTCGAAATGTCTAATGTTCATTTGATCCAGTCGCTCAGCCAACTTTCTACAGAAGCTTAGAATTTGGGAAGAAGACATTTGAATTATCCACATTAACAATTGAGACTCTGTTTCCTGAATCTAAATTAGCTTCTTCCACTCCAACTTTTCCTACTGGCCAGGGTTGAAGAGCTAGGAACTGCACAGTAGCATTGCTCCATAACTCACTATTTCCTATCTATTACTTTCCCTTTGTTGTATCACAAAAAAAAAAAAAACAAAAAAAAAAAATCAAGGATTTTTTTTAAATCCCATCATTCCAAATATTTAGTACAAATTAACTGTATAAATCAACAATGCCTAATAAAAATTTGACTATTGTCTAATGTTTCTTCCGGAGTGTATTACACTACACAACATTTCACCCATACTAAGACGTAAAAAAAGCAAGACATAACAACAACAACAACAACAACATCAGACACATAAACCTATAAATGGAGATTGTCAAGTAACTACTGAAAATGTCTGCTGAAATAAGTCCTCCTGAAATGGAAAAATGAGCAGATAATATGATGTTACTAACATGGAGTGGATAACCTTGTACGGTCATTTCCCTTCTTATTTCTGACTCATGAGAGTAATTTGCTAACCTTTGTTCCATAAAGATTCTCCAAATTGAGTAGCGCAACCCACACATTTAACTTCTCTTGCTCCTCTCTGAAAGAAATGGTCTTCAGTGCACGATCTGCAACTGCTCGTGCCTTTTCAATTTCAGTAGCCTGGAAAAGACAAAAAGAATAACAGAAGATAAATTTCAGGCTGGAAAACATAGGTCACATAAATTCACAGACTACACAAATAACACCACCAAAATGTAACACATTGTTACCAGATTAATACCTATTTATTCTTTCATTAACACATTGAGTACTATAACTATTTTATCAAACTCTTTAGCTTTACAGCTTAAAAAGCATCCCAACCCCAGCATTTTAATTTTCTTTTGAATGTTTAAACATTACCTAAGATTAAGGTGTGGGAACTACAACAGATTGGAAAAAGACCAACTATCAGGACCGTATAACAGGACAACTGCCTACAGAAGAAGTGGAGAGTGGTGAGGCAGAGTGGACAAGATTTAAAAACACCCTGATAAAAGAAGCAATAGAGGTCTGCAGGAAGACAAGTGCGAGAGTAAGGGAAAAAGAGACACCCTGGTGGAATGAAAGAGTAAGATCCTCAATAAAGGAGAGGAACATAGCACAAAAAGAACGAGATAGAGAGAAATCCAAGCCAGAACAAGTAGGGGACAAGGGGAAGATCAGAGACCTCGAGCAAGTTTACCGGGATAAGAAATTGAGAGTTAAACGAGTAGTAGAAGAGGAGAAGATAAAGTGCTAGGAGAAATTTACTCAAAAACTGAAGGAAGACAGCAGAGGCAATATGAAACTATTGTTCAGAGTGATGAAAAACAAAAGGAATTCAGTTGAAAGCATGAAAGCAATTGAGGATCTTAATAGAAACCTGGCTAGGAAATAAGAGGACATCAGAGAGGTTCTGAGGAATCATTTTGATCACCTATTGAACAAGGACAAAGCAGATCAGAAAACAAAAGCACTACCTGTTGAAACCTGCACAGAGGAACCTCCCATTACATGGGCAGAAACAGAAGCAACCCTTAAGAAGATGCCGCAAGGGAAATCCCCAGAAATCGATGAAGTCAGCATGGACATGATTAAAGCAGCAGGAGTCCAGGGTTTACAGTGCCTACACAGAGTGCCCAATGCAATTTGGAAAGATGGCAAGATACCTACTGATTGGAGCAAGGCTGTCATTATCCCCCCGTTTAAGAAAATAAATCACCGAAAATGCTCCAACTACCGGGAAATAACACTCCTTTCTCATGGGCTTAAGATTCTTGAGAAAATCTTAAGAGAGCAGATTGCGAGTCATCTTACCTTATCTTCAGTGTCCGTATGTTAGCGGGAAAACATTGAGGAAAAGGAGATGATCTGTTTATTGTTTTCCTTGACAATGAGAAGGCATATGACAGCATTGCAAGAGAGAAGATATGGGAATGCCTGAGAAAAAGGAATGTGCCAGAGGGACTGATGAGGAAAGTTCACATGCTGTATGAGAACGATACCAGCTGTGTGCAACTGAGTGATGGACATTCATCCTGGTTCAAGACCGAAAGTGGAGTCCAACAAGGCAGTGCACTATCCCCATTATTGTTTATCCCCATCATGGATAACATAATGAAGAACATCAAGAAAACCTCTGGTGAACTAAATGCAATGGCCTTCGCTGATGATGTTATGGTCTGGGGAGAAACTGAAGAAGAAGTACAGTAACCTTAACAGGAAGGTTAAGTTCCAGGAGTTCAATCTCAAGATAAGCGAACTCAAAATAGTAGTGATGGCACGACCACCGAACATCATGCTAGGAAACCATCCACTAGAAACTGTGGAAAGCTTTACATACCTCAGCAGTGTAATATCTCGAGATACACTAGCCACAAAGGAGGTGGCAAACAGAGTGCAAAAGAGCTCTCACTTTTACCAGCAAGTATGAACACTCCTCTGGGATACCAAAGTACCAACAAAATCAAAGCTGGTGATGTTCATCAGTACTTCATACCAATCTTAACCTATGGTATTGAAACCTGCACCCTCACTAAGAAAGACTAATCAAGGTTGCAGGCATTCGAGATGAAGTTCCTTAGGTCCACAACTCAAAAAACCAAACTGGACAATTTAAGGAATGATGTGGTTAGGAAGGAAGCTGGGATTGTTACACCATTGTTAGATCAGGTCAGTATGTCCAGACTGAGGTGGTTTGGGCATGTAATGAGGATGGAGCCAACAAGGACGGCATACATTAACTTGGAGCGACATGTGGCAGGGAAACGGATGTTGGCAAGACCAAGAACCCGCTGGACGGACATTGCAGATCAGGGAAGGACACTGGAGGACGTCAATAACAACAGAATGTATCTCAATAAGCCAGAATGGCAGGAGTTCATTAACATGCCAGTAAATTTACCAATAGGAGGCTGACATATCTGAGTCCGGATTGAACCCACTAACTTGAGCTCAGAAAGCTAGCGCCCTATAGTCTAGGCCACACAGCCCAGCTAGCTTCCAAAATTTCCCCCACATTCATTACTTTGTCATATCCTTCAGTTTCATTGCCGATTCTTGTGATGAAGTCGCCCATTAACACTATCTTGTCCTTTCTGTTAATCCCAACTATGGCATGTCTTGGTTCTTCATAAAACTTGTCTACACTTTGAATATACCAAGATGGTTTCCATTCTAATTCCTGCAACAACCAAATCTCCACAACATTAATTCATTTACGTGCCTCACAGAAACCATTATGTGTGATATAGCTTTCATAATGAATGATCCCACCTCACACTCTGCCCCTCGCATTTCAACATCTGCTAAGAACACTTTCTTAAGAAGGAAGCCATATGTTCCAGTGTCGAAAGACTGAAAAGCTGTCAAGTTACATGTTAAGAACGCCTCATAATCTAAAACATGTAAACCTATCTTCTTTGCTGATTCAGCCACTTCTACTCTGTGTCTTCCAGAAGCCCCATTAATATTGATAAGCATCCCAGCAAATTCTGTTTATTTTCCTAAGTTTTTTCCAAGGTGTCCCTGCTCATCAATTGAAGTGGGATTCTATCATTCATATAGGTCTGTGGCTTACTGCTAACATTCTTACTTATACCTACACCCAGTGATCACTCTCACTATAACAGTTTCTGGACCACAGTAGACTGGGTAGTCCTAGCCACATGAGCAGGAGGAGGAACAGAAAAATGTCCAAAATGCTCACTTTTATCTCATAAAAACTGGTATACCAGCTCTCAGGACCACGCACTGGGCCACTCGGCCATTGCTCATCGATGGCGATCTGGTATGTAATCTCTACTCCAATAAATATACCTTTGATAATTAACAATCAGTCTTGTCAATACTTAAAGAATTGTTTAATTAATTATTATTTTTTTTTTTTTGTCACCTCATACACTGTACATGTTTTGAGGACCTTACTGTCCTCTTCCTCACTGGTTTTTCTCTCTCACTATCAATTATCTCTTGGACCTCTTTATTACATATCAAACACCAAAGTTCTAAACATCTCTTAATAGAAATCCAATATGTGTCATAATTAAAATAAAATAAATCCCAAATATCATAAGAATACAATCAAGTTATTAAAATCAGCATCTCATAAAAATTTTACTACAATCTTTATCGAGGACAGAGGGAAATACCAGCAAAGTTTAACTGACATGATCTCTGAATTGGAAGATTTTAGTAAAAATTTTATGAGACACTAATTTTAATAAATTGATTGTATTCTTAGGTAATAGACAAGGATGATATTTTTAGAAAATTGTAAATAGAATAGTGTAGTTTTAGTGTTCTTTTATGACATTTAGGATATATATTATTTTAATAATGACACACATTAGAACTTTGGTGTCTGATATATTATAAAAAAGTTCAAGAGATAACTGGTAGTGAGAGAAAAAAAAACCGCTGAGGAAGAGGAGAGTAAGGTCCTCAAAACATGTATGATGTATAATTAAACAACTCTAAGTACTGACAAGGCTGATTGTTAATTATCAAACGTATATTTATTGGAGTAGAGATTGTAGTCAATACAGGCCATTATAAAATCAAACCACAATGGTGAAGATAATAAACTAGTATACAATGACAGAAACAACACCACGGACCAAGATTAAATAGTTAACTAGGGAAAAATATGAAGATGAAAACTGATTTGATTAGAGGATAAAACAAATGATCTGAAACTGAAGAAATAGCAAACAGCAGCAGTTCTTTAAGAATAAGCAGACCAGACTCACATAGCACTGTATACCCATTGCGTGAGTGAACAATCAGTCTGTAAACACACTGTTCATATCAGAATGTGATCGGAAAAAACTGAAATCATTTTTACTTGCATAGCTAGTATCAAATTATACACAAATTATAATCTGAGGATCCAAAAACAGAGCAATAAACACAGTGATAGAATTGTGGAAACGAATTAGGTCTCTCCAGAGGAATGCAAGTTTCTAATTCCTGTCTTTTTTTTCTAGATTCTTTACCTGAAGATGGAAAGCCATATACTTGATCCAATACATGGAGTTGTTAGGAGATGCCAATACAAGGCGATCGAAGTCATCGGCAGACTGTGGGTTTCTTTCCGAGTCCATCAGCTGTTGTTCCACTTCCCTCAGGCGCTTCTCTTCCAACCGAGCAAGCTCACGCCTTTCAGCAGGAGTCAGTTTCTTCTTTTTCTTAACTTTCTGCAAGGAAGAAAGAAAATTATTTGTGATGACCTTCAAGAAAATAGCATGTCAAATTCAAGTAGAAATATATCAAGCCATAGATCACTGATCGTCTATGGCTTCAACTACAGAATGAAGGCATTTTGATTAAATGCCATCTGGACTGCCCACGTGTCAATTATGATGATCCATTTTACTCCACCAGTTGGCAGAGAAAGAGATCTCTGTTGAATGCAACTTATTAAAAGCAATAGATTAATCAATGTTCATGAGTTTGATTTTTAAGCGACTTGAGTTTTTTGGCTTCGTAATTTGCCTGACTGGACAAATAATTTGTTAAGAAGGAAGCCATACTTTCCAGTGTCGACTCAGTTAAATACAACTTAAAAGCTTTTCAGTCTGTCGAACACACAAGTTCAATATAAATATTACACTATAACACAGCTGTAAAGAAAACACATTATTAAATGAAGAATAAAAGTACCTTTTGACGAGTGCACGGCATATGCCATATTTGAACATATTTGACCGGTAAACAACCTCTGGGGAGTAAGAATTAAAAAAAAATAATTACAATAAACTTATTTATTACAACTTTGAGAGACTTTGAGACACATGAAAAGACATTTTAGATTGAGAAAACACTGTCATTTCAAAACTTTTTTAATTTATCACCTTCACTAATATCTCTATTTAGTTCATCTATAATATCACTTGTGTCCAGAAACTCCATAGCATCACTTATAATTTACTAAAGAAGAAACATCCACAGTTACATTTACAAAAACCAAAAATATTTACAGCTACGAAGAGCACAAACAACTATCCACATCGGCGGCAATCATAACACTGCGGTAACCTGTAGGCTAATGGCGCATCAAACTCTTACACCGTAGGGAGTATACGCATTTCTGTCAGAGATCACCACCATACAGAACTATTCAACACTATTCGAATAATTGAAGAAGTTCCAAAATATGCCGCCAGTTGTCATATTACATCAGTAAGCAATTAAGTTTTTAATATTAGCCTAAAACGACAAATGGAAGATGGGAAAACTTAAAAGGGTCCACCTTTTCAATACAAAAATGTTATAGTTTATTTATAACATATATTTGCACTTGGAACTAGTTTCGACGCTGTTTGGCGTCATCATCAGCCAAAATGTGGGAAATAGGCTAGCATGTAGACATTTATATTACACAAGGCGTTACATTAAACAATACACATCTTACAAGGAGATAAAAACAGGGACGAATCTCCTTGTAAGATGTGTATTGTTTAATGTAACGCCTTGTGTAATATAAATGTCTACATGCTAGCCTATTTCCCACATTTTGGCGGATGATGACGCCAAACAGCATCGAAACTAGTTCCAAGTGCAAATATATGTTATAAATAAACTATAACATTTTTGTATTGAAAAGGTGGACCCTTTTAAGTTTTCCCATCTTCCATTCTCAGTTCAATACGGACAAAAATGAAATTCTTAGATTTAAATAAAACGACAAATGTCGTGCTCCCTCTTGTGGGACCAAACGGCAAATGCCGTGCGCACTCTATTGACTGTCCTTAGGTGCACATGTCAACGGGTTAAACAAGGAATGACACGTTTCATTCTTAAAAGAACATAATCAAATTGTACCAAGTCACACTCAATATTTGGAAATATTTATGTTTATTTCTGTACAAACAGCTACGACTTTAAAATTTGGAACTTATCTTAAAGAAGTTCTCCTTTGTCTCCACTCCAGCATACAATGCGAGGAGTTTGAAAAACTGCTCTCTTTCATTGGCTTGAATCCAACTGACTGCCAGTCTGCTGAACTTCCATTACATCACGCCTCTCACCCTGGTCAGGCCAATGACACGTTGCACTTCCCCTTAAGCTGCTTTACTCCTAGTGTTCCCTCAGTATTATCATTGTTGTTACTATCCTTATTATGATCATTATTATTATTATTTGTAGTACAATTCTTTTTTTAAAAACCATGCAAGGGTTCGTAAAGAGCATTTAATGGTCTGCCTATTATACCGGTAATTTTATTATACCTTCGTAACAAAACAAGTCTCTGTTGGGCAATCTATAGCTGAGCTTTTAATTATTGACAGCATTTTGTTAGGTAAACACCAAATAAGCCACCAGAGACATACCTGCCAACATCACAAAACATGGAGTGCCAAATTACATTTTTTCACTCTTTAAAAATGAGACTACTGCTCACTTCGAACATTGATATACGAATTAGAAAGATGGTTTTGAAGACTTTCATCTGGAGGGTGGCATTGTATGAAGTGAAACATGCACAATAACAATCTCAGATAAAAATATAGAACAGAATCTTTTGAAATGTGGTGTTACAAAAGAATGATGAAGGTGAGATGGGTAGATCGAATCATGAATGAAGAGATACTGAATGGAGTTGGTGAGAGATCAATTTGGCTAAATTTGACCAAAAGAAGAGATAGAATGATAGAACACATCTAAAGACACTCAGGACTTGTTCAGTTTGTGTTTGAGGGAAGTGTAGGTAGTCGTAGTTAGGTAGAAACTAAAATGTTAGCAGGGGATAGGGTGGCATAGAGAGCAGCATCAAACCAGCCTATCGACTGGCGGCGACATAGGGAGAGAGATAGAACATGAAAAGGATCACAATCAACATACATCTTGATTTGATTTAACTTGTTTGTTTCTTTCCATTACTCATACACATACAAAAATGGTACAATCAGTCTCAAGCAAAACCTTAGAGCTTCAAATATAAATCCATTGAAATGTTCAAGAAAACATCAAGAAGGAGATAATTAAAGTTTTGCTATTGGCTGACAGCACATGCCTGTCACATCGGGTATAAAGACAAATAAATGCTTACAGAATAAATAAATAATAATAACAATCGCATGGCCTCAGCTACCGTGTGCAGACATTTCAAGTTGACGCTGTCTGGCTGTCTGCTCGTCAATTTCGACGTTCCGTTTTACTCTAGGCCCACTAGATGGCAGACCGAGTAAACCGAAACTCTCTTGGGCGTCTATGGCTGAGATTTAATTAATTTTGTCAGGTAAACACCAAATGTGTCACCAGAGATCTTTTACATGCCGACACCGTACGACATGGAGTGTCGTATGGACTTTTTTCAGCCCTTCAAAAATCCGCCTACCTCTGCTGGGTTTGAACCCGTTATCTTGGGATCTGGAGGCCGACACTCTACCATTGATCCACAGAGGCAGCTTACAGAAAATGCCATACACTATTCTTCAGCAGGATAAAGAATGAAGTGATGGTCATAACAAGAGATTGGCCAGTAGGAGAATGTGTTGAAATGCAGGAGAAACAGCTGCCACAGATTGTAATGAAGCCTCCATGGCTCAGGCGGCAGCACGCCGGCCTCTCACTGCTGGACAAAGCGGAGATGCGCCAGGTTTTTCTCCGGCTACTCCGGTTTTTCCTGTCATCTTTTATTCCAGCAACACTCTCCAACATCATTTCATTTCATCTGTCAGTCATTAATCATTGCCCCAGAGGAGCGCGACGGCTTTGGGAGCCAGCACAATTCCTATGCTCGCCACTAGATGGGGGCTTAATTCATTCCATTCCTGACCCAGTTGAATGATTGGAAACAGGCTGTTTTTTCTTCTTTCTTTTTTTTCTTTTCTTTTTTTCTTTTCATTTCCACAGATTGTGAAGGACTGTATATAGATAGATAGCAGAGTTGCGCGAGTTTAGTTGCTTGATCCTGGGTATCTATATTTACGTTGATGTGATTATAATTTTTTGGAACAGTTTATAGTCAAAATTCATATTATTAAACCTAGTTGGCTTAAGAGACGACAAAAGAATAACTTTTTCAAATCAAACATCAGGAAGGAGAAAATTAAAATCTTGCTATTGGCTGACAGCACATGCCTGTCAGATCGCGTACAAAGGCAAATAAATGCTTGGACAGAAATTGCCATAGGCTATTCTTCAGCAAAATATAGAATGAAGTGACTGTCATAAAAAAAAGGATGGCCCAGTAAGAAAATGTGTTGAAATACAGGGGAAACAGCTGCATATGGTTAATAATTCTATGTATTTGGCAGCATTATATTAGTGTGTATTTTTATCCCTTGTTAATAATGCATTGTTTTTTTTACAGGTATGTTGTAGTCATCATCAGCTGTAACTTGATCCGAGTATATATAACTTCTTCCTGAATAAAGTGAGCAGCTCAACTCATTTATGGATGTGTTCGCAATGACTAAACAGACCAATCTTGGCATAAAACATATGCCCACACACTGAATGGATGCAGGAGGGCGGGGTTGTAATTGACAGAGTTTTCTTGCTTGTCACTTGGCCTCTTGATGTCTGCGGCGTTCTCTTCCAAACGATTTTACAGTGGTGAATGTAGTGCTCCGCCACAGTGAACGGTCCACAGCACATTCTTCCCATGGCTGTGTATTTATACCAGTTGTCTCCATGATGTTACTCAGCTGGTCCTTAAAACACTTAAGAGAGGCTCCATGAGGTCTACTGCCTGAGCAAAGTTCACCATAAAGATTTTGGCGGGGAAGCCTGGTATCACTCATGCGGTGAACATGGCCTAACCATTTCAGCTGATGAGCGATTGTTGCCTCAATGCTATTTAACTGCGCTTTGTCGAGAACTGCAGTGTTGGTCACACAGTCCACTTGATATTCAAGATGTATCTCATTTTTTGTTGGTGGAAGCACTCAAGTTTTTTGATGTCACGGCAATAGTGTGTCCAAGTTTCACAACCATACAGTAGCGAGAAAATGACAACAGCTTTGTACACCATGAGTTTGGTATGCAATTTTAGATCGTTATTCATGAAGACTCTGGGCATTAACCATCCGAATGGTGCATAAGCAGCCCCAATTCTTTTATCAACATCTTGTTCACAGGTACACCATTTAGACAAGATGCTTCCAAGATATGAAAAGTGATCAACCTGCTCCAGTGTTATGTCTAAGATGGAGGTACTGAATTCTGGAAAAATTAATCCTGGGGCAAGTTGTACTGAACTCTGGAAAAATTAATCCTGGGGCAAGTTGTGCAAGTACCTTCTTTTTTTTTTTTTCGCATTAATGACAAGACCAAAGTGATCACATGAAGTTTTAAAGCAGTTGACTGACTGTTGTAGTTCAGCAAGTGTTAGAGCAGATGTGGTATCAGCATATTGCAGTTCTGTCACCCGTGTAACCAGAGTATGTCTTTGTGAGCGGAGTCTTGCCAGATTGAAAAGGCCTCCATCAAAACAAAATTTAATCTCCACGCCTAAGTTGTTTGGAGATGGTTCATGCAGCATGGCAGCCATGTACAGTGTGAAGAGTGTAGGAGCAAGCACACAGCCTTGTTTCAATCCATGAGTGATTGGGAACGAATCTGATACTGACTTACCATGAAGAACCTGTCCAGACATACCATCATGAAGAGCTTGAACCAATTCCACATAACATTCAGGACATCCAAAATGTCTCAATACTTTCTACACAGCAGATCTTGGTAGTGAATCAAAGGCTTTTTCCAGATCATAGAAAACTAAATACAGAGGCTGCTGTTGCTCTCTGCATTTTTCTTGAGTTGTCTAGCACAGATCATATCTGTTGTGCCTCTGGAGGTTCGGAAACCACACTGAGATTCAGGCAAAATCCTCTCCGAGATAACTTGGAGCCAGTTTAATACAATTCTTGCAAGAATTTTACCTGCAGTTGACAAAAGCGATATACCACGGTAGTTCCCACATACATTACGATCGCCTTTCTTGAAGAGAGTTATGATGGTAGCATTATTCAAGTCATCGGGTACTTCTCAAGTTTCCCAAATCAAGAGGATAAGTGTGAAAAGTCTAGTCTTCAAGGGTATACCTCTATCTTGTATCAGTTCCAGAGGGATGTTATCAGGACTAGGAGCCTTTCTTGGTTTTAGTTGATTGAGTGCTTTGGTGAAGTCTCTGTATGTGGGTGGAACTGCCATCCATGGTTGTTGGGGCTGCGGAGGGACATTACGAAGAAAGTCCTCAGGGACACTGGAGGTACTATTTAGAAGTGCAGATAAATGTTCCTGCCAACGCTCTAAAATGTTTCCATTATCAGTTAAAATGCTGGAGTTGTCAGCAGTCTTCAATGACCCCGATGATGATCGAATTGGACTATATACAGTATCTCCTTTATGCCAGCATAGAAGTTTTGCACGTTACGGGCATCAAATAGTCTTTGTAGTTCTTCATCTTTCTTTCTGTTGCCACCAGTTATTCTTGATTTCCCTAATCTGTGCCTGACATTTTCCTTTAAGTTCCAAGAAATGTGATTTCTTCAATTGGAAAACGGATCTTGAAGATAGGATAGATGGACTTCCTGTTTGGCATTGATCAGACACTTAATTTCTTCATTATTTTCATCAAACCAGTCTTGTATTTTTTTTCCTCACAAAACCAATCATTTCCTCAGCTGACTCAGTGATGACTTTCTGAAGTGTGGCCCACTTCTGATTTGTACTATTACTGCTGACTGGATGTCTTGCCAGTTGAGATTGCATTTCAGTAATCTGTAGCAATGGATTCAATTTGAATTTTAGAAGTATCAAATTTCTTTCTGGGCAGGTTGTGGATGGATCTTTTTGGTTTGCGACAGACTGAGATTCTGAACCGGCAAAAATGGAAGTTATGAGCTGTCCAGCAGTCATCGACATTTCTTGCAGTCCTTGTAACAAGGACATCTTTTTTATCACATTGCCTGGTGATGATATAGTCAAGGATGTGCCAGTGCTTTGAGCGAGGATGCATCCAAGTGGTCTTGTAGCAATTAGGCAGGCAGAATTGAGTATTAGTAACAAACAGTTCATGTTCAGCAGATAAACCAAGCAGCAGTAGACCAATGGCATTACAGTTGCCAAGTCCAGTTGCCCCATAATTGGTCATCTTTACCAACTCTGGCATTGAAATCACCAAGAAGTAAGAGTTTGTCTCTTGGTGGTACTTTGGTGATGGTAGTACTCAGCAGGTTGTAGAATTGGTCTTTAGCTACTACATCAGCATCTAAGGTGGGAGCATATGCGGAGATGAGTGTCAGATTTAGCTCCACAGAGTGGGATTTGGAGGGTCATAATTCTTTCACTGACAGCAGTTGGAGTCAGCTGATAAACATTCACCAATGTGGTCTTCACAGCGAATCCAACAACATGAATGTGGTGTTCTCCCTCATCTTTTCCCTTCGAGAAGATTGTGTAAGCTGAGCTGAACTCTGTCAGTTTACCTTCACTGGACAGTCTGGTTTCACGTAAGGCAGCAATATCGATGTCATTTGTCCAAGCTCATGGGTGATAAGTGCCGTTCTTCTCACATGTCTATTATTGTTTTTCAAATCGAATAGGGTTCGAACATTCCACGTTCCTATAATCAAAGTTTCGGCAATCTTTGTTTTTCGACCGCATAAGAGCTGACCCCGTAGGTGCGGCCTCCCAGCCAGCCGAGAGTGTGACTACCGATGTTTAGCCCACATTTTCTAGGCCTTCCCCATTCAGGGTGGGCAGCCATGATCCTAAATAGGCCTGCCCAGACACATATGCAGGACTGAATTCCTGAGTAATCACGGGGTCTCACAAAGACGACCATCACACATCTGCTGCCAACGTACAGGTACAAACTAGAGGCTTCCAATTTCACCCAAAAACCTGCCTCCACCATCCTTATCTCATAGCCATTAGGCTTGAGTTGAAGGGCGTGAGAGTAGGAAAAAGTGCCACAAGCGGGATTTTGTTTAAGGTGAATCGCAGCGTGCAAGGAAGTGACCCACACACTATGATCTTGGAACTATACCCTGCGGCACGAATGAAATGTGACATGCAGGTTCTAGTACCACGACTGTAACGGACTGCCGCAGACTCAAAATACCATTGAGTTGCGCCTTCACAGCCAGTCCGTCTGGCATGACCTCATCCGCCTTCATAACCATTGATAACCACAAAAAGACGGTTCCTCCGTCCGTTTTGCTGTTGGGCCAAAAACACAGATGATGGGTTCCAGTGTCATTTCCTACAATGAGGGGACCATCATCCCACCCAAAGGGGCTCATCCGCCTGAAGCCGTTAGCCCTTATTCGGGGGGGGGTCTAGTTATTTACCGCCGCTCAACACTTGGCGTTGTGTTGCAGTATAATATTTATATTTAACCTGTGTGTTTAACAGACTGAAGAGGTTTTAAGTTACATTTGCGCAAGTACTCTATTTTCAAGTTTTTGTCAAGCTCAATAAAATCCTTAAACTCAAGTACAGCTTTTTGCAAAGTTACAAACTATATAAACAATATTGATCATTACAGATAGTGTATATGAACAGCTGATGAGCATGTTTGATAATATTTCTGTCGATCACCAAATTGGTTGATTAGTGACTGAAGAAGAAGAAAAGGAAATGGGTAGGACTTCCATGGCCAAGAAACCCTGAAACAGAACTGAAAACAAAATACCCTGTGTTGCCTTAAAAAGTGCAAGGTGCACATGGAGTCATGCATAATCTCATTCATCTTTGCTCACATGAATGTGCATTCAGTTCACTGTTTTTGTGTAATGTGTGTGAATGAGCAACTTATTTTCTGAAAAGTTATTGGACTCTTGAACAAAAAAATGGGAAACAAAAGTCCAGTTGTGGGATGTAACAGTTGGATCCAGGCTGCCAGATTAAACTAGCGAAGCAACATGCAATCCTAGCCTCAGCAAACTGTTTAAACGACCCACAATGGCTGTTATTAGGAAATACTTCACCAAAAATCATAGGACAGACGGTACTTGTAACTCTTGCTAAAAACCTCAAAAACTCTGAATGTCAGTACAACATTGTTCAGATGACATTCACAGGTTTATCACCAAAGCATATTTTTGAGGTACTATGAAGAGCAGAAAATTCAATAAATCACAAGATAAACAATACCCAAAAAAACTTAGCAATATGATAGGTTTGCCCAGTAAATAGGATGATGAAGACAAAAATGTACAACACGTTATGAATATGATAGGTGAATAGATAACAGGAAGCCTTCATTCTTGCAGTATAGAAGAAGATAGTTTTTTTTTTTACTAAACCCAAATATACAATTCATTATACAATATTTTCATGGCAAATTATTCCAAAACGTTTGTAGTGAAAAAATCCCCAGAAGGAAACTGCAAGAAATGAACGAATAACATCACAGGGTCTACTCAAGGCTTTACAACCCATCCAATGGTCAAATCACACGATGTGGAAGAAATTTCAGAAAAAAAATCGGCAGTATGCTTTCAGAATGGGAAATAAAAGGAACATGGCCTTATGCCTATTTCTTGTGTTAGAAACAAAGCAAAAAAAATAAAAGTGCAAAAATTTTCTTTTTCTCTACATAACGATAATTTCAAGCATTCGACATGTTTTGCTACTGCAATTCAATTGGCATTAAAAGATACTAAAATGAACTTTCATAAACGATGTTCAAAGCTTGGAGTATTGTAGGGCACTGCAAGCACAGTGTAGTACACCAGCTTAATGCAGGCTGCATACCATTCAAGAAAGTTTTGGAAAGAAGCCACTAGAATTCAGGATTGTAAAACTTGCTGGAACAGTATAATATGAACAGGTTACTTGACCAGAAACAAGCAATTTCAGCAGAGCTGGTCAGCAAAATATAACATTAATAATCTAACTACTGAGGAATGTGATCTGGCTGAATGTTACATTAAAATCTTGAAACCGGTAGACGATGCAACCACTAAATCCTCCAGCAACTCTTTACCTATCTTTACAATGTATGATACTCAATCGGATTGTATATTTTCTTGAAGAAAAGCTTATCCTACAGCAAGGGTAGGATTTCAACCTGGAAGATTTCTAAACCTCAAACAACAAATACTGAAGACGGTTTTGAGCAAAAGAAGAGTGTAGGAGTTAATTTTATAGACCTTACAGTTGTCCATTACACTGTACATCACAAAAAACAGTTGAAGGTGTATTATTACATAAAGAACTACAAACTGGCTTCACTAATTGGTATTTTTCAGTGTATCAGAAGCTTCTTTGTCAGTCTTCTTTGTCAGTCTGAATGTGAAATGGAGAAGATGAAGAAATCAGAAGCACGGTTTACCACAGGGAAGTGTTTTTACACCAGCTCTTTACAACATCTACACCCCTCCAGGCATTACCAATAATATCAGGCAGGTAAACATTAACTGCAAAATATTGAACCTACAGTATTTTAGTATTATTATCACTACAAACATGACATAACAGATTATTTTGAACTTCTAGCGTTCTATCGTTCGTTCATAATCATGTAACACCCAAGCTTACCCTTCGGTTGCTGTGGAGTACAACACGGCTTTACGATGTCATACAGAATTGAATGCTCACATGCTATTCCACGCTAATACAGACACCGCTCACATACGACACTATGTGATAAGAAATTATTATATTAATAAAACCACCCTTCCAATACACAATGTCCTTTATATTTAGGATAAAACCATTTAATTACAAGTAGGACATGTTTCGCTCAATCTTAGTGAGCATCATCAGCTATAGATAACATAATCCATGGTGGGTCAGGGCCCAGATCCTGGTATATATAACAAAAAAACGCCTAATATACATTGATAAAATACGAATTTTAACAATTTAAAAATAATCAATAAGATTATATTATGTCTATTAAAACAAATATTGATCATTAAAATTGCTTAAAATGTAAACTGGAATGAATGACATGAAATGTTACTATAGCATGTAGTGATTAAATGTTCGTATAAATCAATGACCATAATAATCTTCGCTCAATTGCATTAGACTCTTTATGATTAAAAACAGTTATTCACATAAGGATGAGCTCTTGTAATGAACTATGATGATGATTTTTAAAATAAACATGATGAGGAATGCTAAAATCACATATATTGGTTGAAAAACGAACTGCACTGATGATAAAACGTCGTCTGGATCGGCGTAAATAACCTTATGGGACTTCCTCGCGTTGTGTTTCAAACATTATTTTGTGTAGTAGTGTGTTAATATTGGGCTTCTAATGGGGAACTACTGATCTCGTAGGTAAAATAATATAAATCGGGTGTATCCTGTAAAATGAAGAAAAAGGAAGAATAGTATGTGTGCCAGGTGCTGGAATTTAAAGGCCGTACTACTGTAAGGAAATAATAACAGAAGGCGCTTACCCGTGTGTGAATTGAGGGGAGATTAGACCCTTGGTTGTTTACTGAGGTTTGATGGTCACTGACTTGCTGCTACGCGTGTTGTACGAATGCGATCGTAGAGACGGGGAAGGTAGCGGGAAGGGGAAGGGAGGTGGGACGTTACGCGAGTTGTCAGCCAATGGAAGGGATGCAGTACTAGGGGGCGTTGTAGGTGTGGCTACTGTTGCTGTTGTTACTACAGGAGGATTGAAAGCATGTTTATAATGGAAAATCTTCATGAAATTATTGGCATTAATTCCAAAGTTAGCAATTGGATTGGGGATTTGCTCAATTATGGGGCTATTAATGTCCGAGACGTCATTTAAATTACTATTTTTATTAAAGTACTGGTCCAAAGAAATGTAAGCATTTTCATACCCAGTCATTAGACTGCTTTTATTTACGTATTTGAGTATTTGCATATCTCGATCGATAGTACTGAAATTATGCCCTGTGTCCCTCGTATGAATACTCATGGCGGTATGCTTTTTGTGTTTCAAGGCATTATAATGTTCTAAATACCTTATTCTAAAGCTACGGCCAGTTTGCCCTATATAAGAAAAATTGCACTGTGTGCATCTGAGTCTATATATTCCCGAGTTTGAGAATCTGTCGTAAATTGTATTAACGGAGTTGGAATTGAAAAAAAATATTACGGTTGGTGTTGCGGGTCCGGTATGCAATGTTAATATTGTGCTTTTTTAATGGTTTTGTGACATTGTGAATAGCTGGGTTGGTGAAAGTAAAAATAGCGAAATTCGTTTTTTTTGTTTTTTTGGGAACTAATGTAGTTGTACTCTTCGATCTAATTTTGCCTATGATTCTGGAGATATGCAAATATCAGATCAAAAATTAGATGTATGGCTTTTCAGGCGTTTGATCTATTAACCAGCGTTTCGTCTTAGGTCTGGCACTAGACTCATCAGAGTGGGATGTGTCAGACCCTACCCACTGACGCTGGGGTGTATGCAGGTGAACTTATCAGAAGCCTATTTAAGAGGCACAGTCTGATAACTGCATACGGAAGATAAGACTCAACAATGGAAATTAATGCCTGCCTAGCAATTCCGAATGGAAATTCTAAGTTCCCATGGAGGGAATTAGATATATATTTTCCACCAATAGAGCATATCAAAAACTGGATAAAAAATTAGATGTATGGCTTTTCAGGCGTTTGCTCTATATGCAAATACTCAAATACGTAAATAAAAGCAGTCTAATGACTGGGTATGAAAATGCTTACATTTCCTTGGACCAGTACTTTAATAAAAATAGTAATTTAAATGACGTCTCGGACATTAATAGCCCCTTAATTGAGCAAATCCCCAATCTAATTACTAACTTTGGAATTAATGCTAATAATTTCATGAAGATTTTCCATTATAAACATGCTTTCAATCCTCCTGTAGTAATAACAGCAACAGTAGCCACACCTACAACGCCTCCTAGTACTGCATCCCCTCCATTGGCCGACAACTCGTGTAACGTCCCGCCTCCCTTCCCTTTCCCGCTACCTTCCCTGTCTCTACGATCGCATTCGTACAACACACGTAGCAGCAAGTCAGTGACCATCAAACCTCAGTAAACAACCAAGGGTCTAATCTCCCCTCAATTCACACACGGGTAAGCGCTTTCTGTTATTATTTCCTTACAGTAGTACAGCCTTTAAATTCCAGCACCTGGCACACATATTATTCTTCCTTTTTCTTCTTTTTACAGGATACACCCGATTTATATTATTTCACCTACGAGATCAGTAGTTCTCCATTAGAAGCCCAATATTAACACACTACTACACAAAATAATGTTTGAAACACAACGCGAGGAAGTCCCATAAGGTTATTTACGCCGATCCAGACGACGTTTTATCATCAGTGCAGTTCGTTTTTCAACCAATATATGTGATTTTAGCATTCCACATCATGTTTATTTAAAAAAAAACATCATAGTTCATTACAAGAGCTCACCCTTATATGAATAACTGTTTTTAATCATAAACAGTCTAATGCAATTGAGCGAAGATTAGTATGGTCATCGATTTATACGAATATTTAACCACTACATGCTATAGTAACATTTCATGTCATTCATTCCCGTTTACATTTTAGCAATTTTAATGATCAATATTTGTTTTAATAGACATAATATAATCTTATTGATTATTTTTAAATTGTTAAAATTCGTATTTTATCAATGTATATTAGACGTTTTTTCGTTATATATACCAGGATCTGGGCCCTGACCCACCATGGATTATGTTATCTATAGCTGATGATGCTCGCTAAGATTGAGCGAAACATGCCCTACTTGTAATTAAATGGTTTTATCCTAAATATAAAGGACATTGTGTATTGGAAGGGTGGTTTCATTAATATAATAATTTCTTATTCTGAAATCCAATACGGTTTTATAATGAGATTTATAACTATGTGATAGTCAAACAATTTTTTTTTTTTTTGTGTCGCACCGACGCAGATAGTTCCTATGGCGACGATGGGATAGGAAAGGCCTATGAAGTGAAAGGAAGCAGCCATGGCCTTAATTAAGGTACAGCCCCAGCATTTGCTTGGTGTGAAAATGGGAAACCACGGAAAACCATTTTCAGGGCTGCCGACAGTGGGGCTCAAACCCACCATCTCCCGATTACTGGATACTGGCCGCACTTAAGCGACTGCGGCTATTATGCTTGGTAGCAAAATATCTTAACTCCAATGTAACTGACGCAACTATGCTGACAATAATGAAGATTTTTCACTTAAATGAACAGTTTTATAGTACTTACGTTTTAATTTGGAGAAGCCAATGACTCAAATATGTATGAATATGTAATTAGCACATATCTAGGTCACATTTGCTGCGCAGTTTGTAAAAACGGCAGGAAAGTGTGACCATTAAAATGGTCCTATGGGGAACACTGTACACCAATGATCAGCCACTGCCAAAACATACCAGTCCGTTCAAGTTTTCCAGAAGTCAAGGAGAAACTAAGGCAAGCTCTGGATGAACTCTCCCTCTACTATGCTGCAAAACCCCATCTCAGGCCAAATTCAACTAAAATACAGGTAAGTACCTTCCATCTAATAAGAAACAGACAAGCAAGAAGAGAACAAGAAGTCGTGAGGTGATGCAGCAGTCCCCAACACTGCCAAACACCAAAATATCTGGATACCATGCTAGATTGTAATATGACATTTAGACAGCTTTATGCCAATATAAGGGGGAAAAGCAGCATCTTGAAATATCATCAGGAAGTTGACAAATAGGAACTGAGGTGCCAACCCTCACACGTTAACCCTTTGAGGCCCATGACATGAAAGTCGGAAAATAAAAATATACCTTTTCTGAAAATCTACTAGTGAGGACTAGAAATACATTAATATCAACAACAATACTTCAGATTTATTGACCATTGTTACAATTTCCACGTGGTTTCTGAATGAAACCACTGGGAATCTATGCATCTGTTACATGATTCATTGTTGTAAGTCACTTTCAAACCAGTTCTTTTTTTCAATGAACAAATTGTCATATCGCATGTGTTACACTTTGAACTAACGTACTTACAATCTTCTGTGGAACTATGCAAAGCAGTTCTTGGTTTTCAACAGGCAAGGTCCCACTGTGCATGTTTCACACCATGACATTGTGCGGTGAGGTTGATTATCTTCGCTATAACTACTGTTCACACACTTATTGTTATCAGCAAAGTTAGCTTCCTTGACATTCCCACCACGTGTCACAGATGAATTTTCATCATCGTCAACGTGATAACAATCTGTGTTTCTAGCACTAATTCTTCTTCACTCTCACTATCCACATCTGAAATTTCTGATTCAGGATCACTGAGTATTTCATCAAGAATCTGAATAATTAACTCATTGTTGAGGACGCCTCTTCTAAAAGAACGTGAACCTTCCATAGCAACACCTTATAAAGAAAAAAAGTTTTAGAAAATTTTGCTGTAAATGCACTGCGTCCCAGTGGTTTCAAATTGAAACCACGTACATTTATGTACAAAGCCTCTACAGTCAATTTTTAAAATGCTCAAAAATCATTTAATCTAGTCCAAGATATATGTAATACAAAATATATTACTTTCTGATCTTCATACGCACGGTTGAGACCTCAGAATAAAAATTTATTTACTTCACGCTTGAACAGCCACAGCACAGAATGCATCAACTAGGAACAATGGCATCAGGTCAGTCACTAACAATCTAACAGTCCTGCTGTTGTGCGCACTCTACGCTAGAGGACTCTACAGAGCTGCGCGCGCGGCTGGTATCAGTCTGAAACCAGTGGGCCGCGTTAGCAAGGCCAATGAAAATGTGGTTTCAAAGTGAAACCACTGGGCCTCAAAGGGTTAAGAACCTCAGCCCTGGCCTTATGTGTGTCTGCTGTAGAGTATGTTGCACCAGTATGGGAAACAGGTTGATGACACAGTGAATGAAACTGTGAGGTTTGTGCCTGAGATGCCTTATACAAAAACCTGTTCAGAAACTTTATCCAGTAATTGGAATAGCACCGCCTCACATCTGGAGAGGAGGAAGCAGTAAACAGACCCGCGTCATCCAATTAATGTACAACACACAGCTTAGAGAGACAAAGCTAGGAAGAGGTTTCCTAACTATAGTGGAACCTTGATTATCCATTCCCGGAAACTAGGTTTTCCGAGATTATTCGTTCAAATTACGTGGTCCCGCAAGCATCCTGATAAAATCACGTAAAAATCCTGCATTATCCAGTACTCACGTTACTCAAAGAAACTTTTTTTTTTTTTTTTTTTTTTTTTTTTTTTTTTTTTTTTTTTTTTTTACGCTTTCCCTCCAAAAACAGACAATCTAGGTTCCACTGTAGATTGCAGGTTCTGGACGGAACGCCAGAAAGGAATCATATCACCAACTGGAGGAATGAATCGGGCCACCAGGCCATCATCATCATCATCATCATCATCATCATCACCACCACCACAATTTTCCAACTCCAGTTTCCCAGATGTGGTGTATAAGTGCTCACCATTCTCTTCTTGAATGCATACTTCTTCTGTTCCAGGACATCTTCTCATCTGAGACCTCTCTTCTCCACATCTGATTTCACTGTCTCTATCCAGCATTTCCTTGGTCTCCATCAGAACATCCAGGTCAAAGAAAAACTAGGTGTCAGCAGTGATCAACCCTACATGATATGGAAGACCATGAAATGAATGAGAGTGAGTGTGCCACAACATGCAGCATGCAGAGATGGTACCTCCTACCAGCTGATGCAGACGTTCTGTGCGAGCGCGGTGCTGTGCAAAATCCAGATTATTTGAGGACCTGCCCATGGCTAGAACATTCCTGTACAGTTCAAGATATTATGTAAGCCAATGATGCAACCATGTCTGCTCATATCTTTTGGAGAACTATTGTTGGATGGGACATGAATATACATACATATTTTCAAAGGCAAAAGTTTTAGGGAAGAAAGGGAGAGGTCGAGCAAGACAAAAGTGTCTGGTGGACATCAGATGGAGAGTGGGATATGGAAATTACACGAAGATCAAACTAGCAGCAGAGGACACAGAAGAGTGGATATATCAACAAGGCATAGCCTTGAGAACATGAATGAATGAATGAACGAACAGGTCAGTCATTAGAAAACAAAAGAAAGAGCATCTTTAATGTTGACAGGTAGTTCTAAAAAGTATTAAATAACGAGTTGTGTGTGCAATTGGAAAAGTACTTACATTAGTATCATCTTCCTCATCATCACTGGAACTCTCAGCATCAGCTTTACTTCTTGCTACAGCTGGAAGGAGATTTGGCTTGGCATCCCAGACAAACCCAATGCTTGCTGAAAGAGTCCGTGGTTTGGAAACATTGTTGACTTCATGACGATCTATAATCTCCACCTCACTTTCCCCTTTCTTAGCTTTCTCTTTCTCACTTAAAGTAACAGAGTCTGTCTCCCTTTCACTTGAACTGGTTCTTTTTCTTCTTTTACTGTTCTTATTAACCTCTTCCGATTTACTGATACTTTGTAATGGTTCTTTACCTCTCGCACTCCCTACTTTCTCATCATGAGATTCTTTTTCAGGCACAGCATTGTCCATTTTATCGCTTTTGATTTCCTTTCCAGTCCTCTCACTGACGGCTAGCTCCTCGAGTTCCCCTCGCTGTACATTTACTTGCTCTTCGGACAACTGCTCCGCACGAAGATTTGTGTTGCCACTTTTCTTCAATTTCTTCTTCCTTGGTTCCATTGTACTATCATTCATGTCGGTATCCGTTAAACTAATAACACTTGTTTCGAAACAATTCGAACTCACCGATCCCTCCTCAGAAATACTTTTACGCTTCAGTTTCTTTCTTTTCTTTTTCTTGGCTTCAGATATATTTTCCTCAACTGTAGGATTTAATCTGGAGTCCTGATCACTTTCCATAACAATGTTCCCTGATGAACTGATATTATGCTTTAACTTCCTCCCTTTGCTAGAATCCAGAGCACTGTCTTCATTCGCAGCAAACCCAGACTCAGCTAAACTAGTTTCATGTATTTCTACACTGTGCTGCTCAGGAACATCTTTACTTTTAGACTTCTTTGACTTCTTCTTAGCACTGCCTCCCTTACTTTCAGTAGTAGACGTATTCAGTTGATCTGCCTGAATATTTTCAAGTTGTTCTTCAGGACTATATTTCAGTTCAGATTTCTTCCCCTTCTTTTTAGTGGAATCAACTGTACTCTCTTTCTTCAAATCAATTACATCACCAAGACATTTTTCAGAATCACTGACTAGTTCCATGGAATTTTCTTTATGTTTAGTTTTCTTGCTCCTCTTTTTGTTCCCCTCCCTCAGGTCAATTCCAAGATCATTGTCATGCATTAAATCCATATCCAACAGTGAATTTGAACTGACATTTGGTGAACCACCTTTTTGTTTATATTTCTTTGACTTCACGTCAAGGTCTATCTTGTCCTCATTAATTCCAGCATCAAAATTAAAGCCATTTACTTTTGTTTCAGTTTCACTTTCGCTTTCAGAATTTTGTTGTTCAGTGACACTTTCATCCTTTACGTTTGTAATTCCACTGTTCTCCTTATCAGTTTTTAATTTTTTAACTTTCTCTGCCAGGTTTTCCAAGTCACTGCTTGCTTCTACATCTGATGAATATGCCTCATCTGTTTCACTGTCTGTCACTTTGACAGGTGCAAGTTTGGAATTCTCTTGTTTTATATTTGCCTTTGTCTTCTCCAAAAAGTACCTACTCCTTTCATTTTCCTGGATCACCACCTTTGGCAGTCCTATGATGATACCACCTCCCACCCTGGAACAAGGAAGAAAGAAAAAACAAGAAGTAGTATATAATTAAGGATCTTCACCCAGTCACAAATTACATATGCATGTAAAACATTATTTAAAACAACAAACACAGTTGCGATAGAGCACTCAAGTTAGAAAGGAGATTAGTGACAATATGTTTAAATAAAAATTATCAAGTAAACGCAGTCTGGAGACTAGCTTCCAATAAAAGTTTATAAAGAAATAGAATCTGTGACTAGCACAATGAAAAAGAAACAAATATCATTCTTACGGCATCTAATACAGTCACCAGAAAATAGAAAAAATAAGAGAACAATTATGGAAGAGCAAGAATAATACTAAATGGATCACAGAACTTAAAGAAGACATGGGAGTGTTACATATTACAATAGAAGATTTAAGGGACACTGGGACTGAAATTTCCAAATTCTATATAAACTGAGATACAGCTTTGAAATTTTGTATGCTTATGAATAGTCATAACATAAACCACTGTGGTAAATTTGAGCATTGCAAGTTGATTAGTTCTTGAGATATTAATTATTTTATACATTTTCATGTGCAAATTATTCAATACTTATAAAGGTCTGCCGCATTAAACCAATCAAGATAGTGTAACTTTTAGGTAATATTCTATTGCATTAATACAATTGGAAGAAACCTACGGATTCTTTTTTGAATTGCATTAATGAGTATGAAGAAATAAATTTTTTCATATCCAAGTTTTTAATCTACAAAAAATCTTCAATTTTTTAAGTTTGAAATTTTTTTGCAGCCAGACCAAAAGTGCAATCCAAAAATTGATCCGCAGGTTTATAGTCAATGCAATGAAGATAATACATGCAAATTTTGAAAGCAATATCATAAGATTTATGATGCGTGTAACATTTTGAATGCCTGAAAAAGTGAAACAGAGAAAAAAGCAATTTTTTAAAATAATGGACAATGCTCATAACCTGTATTGCCAGCTGAGAATCTCAAAGAAATTTCTTGTTTTCTCCTACTTTTGGATTTTGGCTTACGCCACCGAGAACTTATTGTATGCATTTCACCACAGAACAACACCAAACAATAGTAGAAAATACTCGCATACCTCAACACAATCAAACTGGAAAACAACTTGTTTGTAAACAAACAGGATTTGCACATGGTATGTATGGAAATAGTCATAAATAATGTTGAAACTAATAAATATTTCTTTAATAAGTAATCACTGTCTTTGAAAATAGGCATAAAAATTTACTCAATATATTTTGCATGGCCACACCACCACCTGTAATTTTCATTCAGATTTTTCAGACTTTTGTAGTTCTTATATAGTTTACGTAGTAAAAGTGCCCACTTCCTCCAGTAGAAAGCAGCAAAATGCAGACCGACAGATGTAGGAGGCCTTTTTGAATTATTCTTATGAAATGAAATCGTGAAATCTGCTTGAATACACCACTAATGTGTGCTGATCGTGAGTTGAACGAAAGTGGGCGTTTAAAGGACTGCACGCCAGGCATTTAAAAGCTACGCTAGAGCTTTAAAAATGGAGGAATTTGGATAAAAACACTGCTATCTGATCCGCGGGGGTTAGGGGTGTATTGATATGGAAAAAGCCGAAAATCAATATTTTACATATATTTCGCCAAAATTTCAGTCCCAGTGTCCCTTAAAATACAAAACAAATGCACAAGATACTGAAAGATAAACACACTAGACTACAGACGAAAATCAACAAGCAGAGAATAGGAAGAGTGATTTCAGAAACAGAAAGAAAATTACATTCAGAAAGGATGAAACAGTATTGGGCTGACAAAAAGAAGAAAACCTCCATAAACCTGACTAAAATAGTCCCATGTTGGCTAAGAAATTAAAATAAATAATAAATTAAGTATCTGCAGATGACTTAGCATTACTATACTGAAATTCAACTCAAGACCTTAGGAAAAGTATCCTTCTGCACGTGAGCACATCCCCTGTTTCCCCTTCCCGTCTCCGTTCTCCATCTCCGCCACAACTAGCTTATTATTAACACCGTGTGTATATCTGACAAGTACTTCATTCTGAAATAGTGAAGCATCAAACAAAATCACATCCTTTCACATAGCTGTACTTTGATTACGTACCGCACCTATTTATTCCTTTATTGACCATGTAAAACCTACAGATTACTGACGAATACCAAGACAAGACAAGACAAGCAAGGTTTATTTTTAATTCATACTGCAATTTGTCCGCCTGTTGCCATTTCTTGATGGATGCAATATTTTTGTATCCGTCTCTTGGCACAGGCCAGAGCAAAGTGTAGCTTCCACCAAAGTCCCAGTCTTGTCCATGGTTGTGACAATATCGAAGCTGCTGGGGTGTAAGTGGTGCTGATTAATGACAATCAGAGCACGAACAGTGTGTCTAAGTGTTATGAAAGGTGTTGCTCATAGGGTCAGTCGTGCTGCAGTAGCACCCTCTGGTCCAGTGAGGAAAGCAATAGCAAACTACCTCACTCCTCATCTTGCCTAGTACGCCTCATTTGGGCTCTGCCATTGGTTTTTGCAGTTTCCCTATAACTGCATAGCCTTTGGTGGTGCTATCTGAGGATCCAACCAGCCTCTGGGCTGATGACCTAGCAGACAGACAATGCAATTTGTGTGAGGCACATGGGGATTTACAATATAAGTATACGATTCCGCTCTCGTGCAACGACTGCCAGTGGCAGTTTCTCACAGTTCAAGAAGCTGAAAAAACCACCTGTGAGTGGGATTGCAAAATACAATGTTTCCAGGAATGTTGTAAATATTGTAGTCTCATCATTCGGAAGATAAGAACGAACTCATCATCCCCTCATGACAACATTTCTGCAGGTAGAGGGCGGTTACGAATATAAAGCGAAGTACAAACTATTATTATTATTATTATTATTATTATTATGGTACAAGTCAAGTCATGCCAGGAAGGTAGATGTTGCTCTAAACGATACCTGTCGCATCATTACCGGCTGTCTAAAACCAACTCCGTTGAACAAATTATATAGTCTTGCTGGTATTGCCCCTCCTGATATCCGTCCAGAGGTTGCAGCAAAAAACGAGAGGAAGAAGGCGGAAACTTCTGAAGCTCACCCTCTGTATGGATACAGGCCAGTTACTTCAAGACTCAAATCAAGGAAAAGTTTCCTCAGAACAACAGAGGCTCTTAATGGGGCACCTCAGCAATCCCGAACTGATATGTGGCGCACAAGCTGCACTCGCTCCGAAGAATGGTTGACACCAAGTGAAGAATTACCACCTGGTCACATGGAGAAATGGAGTACCT
The DNA here is from genome assembly GCF_040414725.1 of Anabrus simplex. NCBI lineage: Eukaryota > Metazoa > Arthropoda > Insecta > Orthoptera > Tettigoniidae > Anabrus > Anabrus simplex. The sequence continues at coordinate 42,956,408 of NC_090265.1, forward strand.
GGAGATCACTGAACAGATTACGGGCAGGCGTGACTAGATGTAAAAGCAACCTGAGGAAGTGGGGTTTCAACATCGAGTCATCATTGTGTGAGTGTGGTGCAATCCAGACGACGTCTCATTTGTTGCAGTGTAGTAAGTGCCCTAAAACATGCACAGTACAAGATCTACTTCAGGCAACAGAAAATGCACTGGATGTCGCCAATTTCTGGGCAAAAGTAGTATAGACCTTTGTTTTTTGATAAGTGTGACTTTGTATATAATGTATATAATTCAGTAAGAGTATATATGTATATGTATTTATAGTATTAATGCTTCTGATACGAATAAATAAATAAATAAATCATCATCGAATATGCAAAGGATCCTATTCCCATACCTTGTTAAGGCCCTTCCTGTTTTATTTACGGTGAGTCTGAGCTGACACAGACCTTTCGCAGGAGACTTGGATTTTCCGTGGAGTTTAAATTCCACGCGAGCAGCGTAAACACTGTACACAGACACGCTGGTCAGCTTTGCGGTGTTTTTCACCATGTCTTCCACAGTCCACAGTGGATTCTCATCTTGTAGGCTACTGTAGACGTTTAAAACAATTTGGTTTATATTTCCTACTTAATTTTTCTCCACTTTTGTTAGTTTTAAAGTATTTCACAGGGGACTCAAGCGTCACAGCATCACACACATCTTGCTCAGAGCTGGCAGCCATTATGAATACTGAACATGCTGTTGCAGCCAGTATTGCCAACAGTTTTCTTGGATCAATCTTCAACGTCGCACATATTATGCAAACTTATCAGCAATGGAATGAACTTGAACAAAGCTTACTAAGTACACAGTGCATAGAGATATCAATATCATATTAAATTATTATTATTTTGTCACATACACCCCTGAGAACAATAACTATTCATAGCCATCTACGTATGAAATATAAGAGTTGGTAACGAACCCGAATAACATACAACCTGTGATATATTTTCCATATTTATAGGCAAAAAGTTTTAATTTGTCAAGTCAGTTCACCAGAATATCTAACCAAACTGAAGAAAGCTCCTAACTTCAGGAGCAAGTAACAAACCTAGGGAACTATTTGGCGCTGCGGAAGCCATTTCACCGACCAGAAGTCTGACTAATATCAAAGGGACCGCTAAGGTCTTGAGTTGACTCTCAGTATAGCTTATAACCTTCAAGAAGCCAGAAATCAAATAAGTCTACAAAATATAGCACAAAAAAATAGGACTAGAAATATCATTCGAAAAGACCGAGATAATGGCAGCAGATCCACTGGTAATAAACCACATAACAGTGAATAACAGGAAAGTAAAAACAGTGAAACAATTTAAATACCTAGGAGAAATTACGACATACAACTTGGACGAGAAACCTGCATGGTAAGAAAGACCTAATAAAATGATAAAAGCTCAAAAATTAACATGGTCTACATACAATTTAAAAATGTCTATTGATCATAACAAAATTAAAACATTACAAGATGGTGGTTCATCCACATGTGACGTATGGAAGCAAAACTTTTTAAAAAGTCACTCAGAGAAACAAAATCGACAAAATCCTAGAATTAGAGAGAAGAATAGCTAGAAAAAGCATAAATAAAAAATATCAAAAAGATGGACAATGGTGGATAATGCCAAATGAAGTGGTGTACAAAGAACTGGAGCCCATCAGAGATACTATACGGAAGAAGAGGAATTTTTTTTTTTTTTTTTTTTTTTTTGCAAGTTTTTGCAAGTTTTTCAATGTCGCACTGACACAGATAGGTCAATCACTTCAATCACTACTACTGATCTGCATTCAGGGCAGTTGCCCAGGTGGCATATTCCCTATCTGTTGTTTTCTAGCCTTTTCTTAAATGATTGCAAAGAAATTGGAAATTTATTGAACATCTCCCTTGGTAAGTTATTCCAATCCCTAACTCGCCTTCCTATAAACGAATATTTGCCCCAATTTGACCTCTTTAATTCCAACTTTATCTTCATATTGTGATCTTTCCTACTTTTAAAGACATCATCCAAACTTATTCGTCTACTGATGTCCTCCCACGCCATCTCTCCATTGACAGCTCGGAACATACCATGTAGTTGAGCAGCTCGTCTCCTTTCTCCCAAGTCTTCCCAGCCCAAACTTTGCAACATTTTTGTAACGCTACTCTTTTGTTGGAAATCGCCCAGAACAAATCGAGCTGCTTTTCTTTGGATTTTTTCCAGTTCCTGAATCAAGTAATCCTGGTAAGGGTCCCATACACTGGAACCATACTCTAGTTGGGGTCTCACCAGAGACAAATATGCTCTCCTTTACATCCTTACTACAACCCCTAAATACTCTCATAACCATGTGCAGAGATCTGTACCCTTTATTTACAATCATATTTATGTGATTACCCCAATGAAGATCTTTCCTTATATTAATACCTAGGTATTTACAATGATCCCCAAAGGGAACTTTCACCCCATCACGCAATAATTAAAACCGACAGGATTTTTCCTATTTGTGAATCGCAAGAGACCAAAATTGTTATCAAATTAGACAAGTTTCTGCATTACACAAAACCTTATGGCGATGATGGGACAGGAAAGCCGGAAAGGGCTAGAAGTCGGAAGGAAGTGGCTGTGGCCTTAATTAAGGTACAGCCCCAGCATTTGCCCGGTATGAAATTGGTACACCACAGAAAACCATTTTCAGGGCTGCCAACAGTGGGGGGTTCGAACCCACTCTCTCCTGAATACTGGCCGTACTTAAGCGACTGCAGCTATCAAGCTTGGTATCTCTCTTGTTGGTCGCATTATGAGGATACCAGAAACCAGATTACCAAGAAAAATTATAGAGAAACTCTGAAATCTGAAACAACAAGTAGGATGGATTAAGGAATTTAGCAAGCATATGAAAGAAGTAGAAATAACTCTGGATGATTTGCAAAACAAAAAAGAAAAAGAAAATGAAAAACATAAAAATAAGACTTAAACCAAAAGTAAGACAAACGACATAATGAAAAGGGTATTTACAGATAAGGAATGACAGAAAAGATCAGAACAAATGAAAGACTACTGAGTAATTCAGAAAGAAAACTTATCATGATGACCAAAAAATAATTGACTGAAGAATTCCAATGAGGACGTATAACAACAACATTAATGATAATAATAATAATAATAATAATAATAATAATAATAATAATAATAATAATAATAATTGTACCGGCTGGTACACCTCTACGCCACACATTTGAATTTTCTGCCTTAAAATACTCTTCTACAGGAGAAACTGTGAACTTAAAATCGGATCTACTTAAACTTTGGCCTGAAGAAGTCTCTGTGTTAATTTCGTCGTGTTTTGTTTACTATTTATCAAGAAGTTTGGACATTGTCTCATAGATGTCTCTACTACAAAACTATGATCATGCACCCTGGTGCAGGAAATTTTCTTGAAGATATTTTGTACTCATAAGTTTTCTTATTACTAAATTTCGTTCTTTCATTTGTAGGTTGACAATATTAATCTTTTCTTTCCGCCAGTTTTGAAGTTAGCCAATCAATTATTTCTGTAATTAATTTTTGACCAATCATGTCTTTCTTCTTCGATTTTGAGTCTACGGTCTACACTGACCAATAAAATTGAGTGGGTGTGGCTGTTTTATTCATGAAAGGTTTCGAATTTTCCTCGAGGGTATAAAAACTGCCGATTTTCTTGTCTCTCGGCCACTTCATCGACATCTAACTTAGTGTATGGATGTATAGCAGGAGGCGGGAAGCGCCTCTTTCTTCAGGCAGCAGCTCTTCAATAAAGTAATGGCCGCTTAACATCTTTATTTCTTGCTAGCTCAGCAGTTTAACCCGCGGGGAAGGTCCGAAACCTTTACTATGTAACCTATCTCTTAAACATGTAAAATTATGTAAAAACTTCATATATCTTTAATGGTAAATCAGGAATAGAGAGTGCTTTACCCTCTCGAGCTCCCCTTCATTTTGGATTCGAGGTGACTACGTTTTCGTAACCGTTTTTCTACTCTTCCTTAATGTGTTAAATTTATTCTGTATACGAGTCACCTCCATAGCTTGGGAATAGCCCCTGTTTCATCGGCCTAGTGCCTTTTACGTTTTAAAATGTGTATTTAGGAGTGCAAGTACTCCCCTCCATTCATTTTGTATTTTGGACCATTAACTTAACCTATTATTTTTCTAATAAGGCCCAGTAGGTTGGGTACAAGATACCCCTGTTTCTTTGTAAGCGTGCCTTGAGAGCAGTTAATGGTAAAATCTGTTGTGGCCTTTGGTAGGCTCAGAACATTGAGAGCGGATCAGCTGTTTTATTTATGGTAAACGTGCCTCAGAGAGGCTTGATATTCAAAGGTTCGAGCAAGTGCTCCATGTTATTAGGGGTTTTCTGCCCTTTGGTAAATATGTGGTGGTGAGCTGAGAGCTCAGAAATTGTAAAAACTGGGGCTTGAAGCCCAGATTGTTAATTTGTCCCTAAATCTTGGCTTTACTGGTCTTGTACCTGATTGTCTGTTATTTGTTGACTTCTTGTTACTTGTTAAATTTTCAAATTCTATGTGAAAATTGTTAAGTTCTGCTATTTTTGATAATATAACCTTTATTGAAATTTTAATTCATATCTCGGCTTTGTGGATAGACCCATTCCAGCCCGCACCTTCTTTCACCTCTGCTGTTCCACGGGTATCCCTGTAACAATAATAATAATAATAATAATAATAATAATAACAATAATAATAATACAGCTTGGCGTAGGGATGTGGCGAACCCATCGCCCAGTGGGAAACCCCTGCAATTAGCCACCCGAGTATTGGCGGCAAATCCATAACGATTCGGGTAAGGAAGAAATGCCTGCCCGCAGCCGGAGAACATCTTGAGACCCTCCAGGGCTAACAACCTTGGTTGTATTCAGAATGAGCAATTTGCTCCAAGCTAAGCTAAAGCTTCTCAAGCATGATGGTAAAACAAAGACATGAAGTTAATACCCCAGGTGGCAACTTTTCAAAGAAATCCACCATCACCGACAAATGACGCATGCATCCCGTTCGGATTCTGGGGGGGATGCAACATCATGCTAAAGACGAGTATGAGCGTCTTGGAAATCCTGAACAGTCACAAAAGCTGAAACCCATATCTAAGACTTTTTTGGCAACGTTCAACATAAACAGTCTAATACAAACTGGTAAGATGAAACAGCTGACCAATGCCCTCCACGAAAATAAAATCGCAGTAATGGCTCTGCAAAAAACTCGCTTCACTGACGAAGATACGTTTGAGTCTGAAGGGTATCGTGCAAAAAACTTGCTTCACTGACGAAGATACGTTTGAGTCTGAAGGGTATCGGTTCTTCAAGAGCAAATCCCATAAGAGCGTAACGAAAAATACCCGTATCTTTGGTACAGCTTTTGCTGTCAACACCAGAATCCTTAGGTCAGTCTCAAATTTTGAAGCTGTTAATGGTAGGTTATGCCTACTATTCTTGCGTTGTGCAAATAAAACATATATGCTAGTCAATGCACAGGCTCCAACTAATGAACAAAACAAAAAAGATCTGGAAGGCACAGATAGATTCTGGAAAGTCCTGGATGCCAGATTAGCGAAAATCCCGAAACACCACGTCAAGATCCTAATGGGTGATTTTAATGCACAGGTAGGACGTGGGTGTTTTTAATGCACAGGTAGGACGTGAACAGAAACACAGGAAAGTTGTTGGGTTCTATCCAGCACTCAAAAGAACAAGAATGGAGAACGCCTCGTTGAACTATGTGATAACCACAACCTCCAACTGACGTCAACACACTTTCATCACTTACCGAGAAAACAGATGACATGGAGACGCCCTAACAAACCAATAGGAGAATTCCAAATACACCATGTTGCTATATCTCGAAGATACAGTCCGGAAATCATGAACGCTACGGTAAGAAAGGGAATAAACATAGATTCAGATCACTACGTATCAGTAATCAAGTTTTGGCCAATCCCTCTTAACAAAAATAAGAACGAACCTACCATAATTCGCTCTGACACAAAAAAGCTCAGAGAAAGAGAGAATGAATTCAAAGAACTTGCGCAACTAGTGGAGAAAGACTTCAACAGCATGAGAAAGCAGATGATACAAGCTGCAAAAGGAGTGGCCGAAATCAAGAAGAGGAAGAAGCACATGTGGTGGAACGATAACTGCGAGAAGACCTTAGGTAATCGTCTGAATGCCTGGAAAAAGTATTACACCTCGAAAAAAGAAGAAGATTGGAAGATGTACAAAACACAAGCACAAACTGCAAAAATAATACGCAGTGAGAAACGCAAGTATGAAAAGGAACTACTGGACAAGATTGAGCAAGACTTCTAGAGGTGAGACCCGTGAATACTTCAGAAATTTTAAAAAGAAGGTACAAGGATACAAGGCACCTTCCCTTTGCTTTCTAAGAAAAGATGTAACTCTTGCAACATCAAATGAGGAAAACTGCGAAATCTTAGCTAAGTATTTTAACGAGCTCCTAAACTGTGAAACACCAGCCAACCCCATCAAAACAAACAAACCAGTGAGCCAGAACCTGCCATCTTCTCCACCAAATTGCGATGAAATCAAACACCACATAAAGAGACTGAAAAATAACAAAGCTCCTGATGAAGACTCCATGATTGCGGAACTGTGAAAGCATGCCCCGGAAGAAGCAATTGGAATCCTACACCAAAACATTGTAGATATATGGGAAAAAGAACAACTACCAGAGGACTGGAAGCTAGCCTTGATCCATCCTTTACACAAGAAAGGAAATATAAGAGATGTGAACAATTACCGTGGAATTTCTCTTCTGTCAGTAGCCTACAAGATCCTGTCACTATCCATCCCTGAAAGACTAGAACAGCAAGTTGAACACAAACTCGGGGAATACCGAGCAGGTTTTCGGAAAGGCCGATCAAGTGGAGAACAAATACTTAACCTAAAAACCATAATAAGATACCATATGCTCAGAGGTCGAACCTATGTATCTACATTTGTAGACTTCAGGAAGGCATACGACTCCATCGACCGTGATGTGTTGCTTAACATACTTGCAGAAATGGGAGTTGGTGAGAAACTGCTGGCGAAAATAAGGGCAACACTACCTAATACCAAATCCAAAGTAAAATTCCAAGGATGTGTCTCTGAACCCTTTGAGATCAAGACAGGCGTTCGACAGGGAGATGGGCTGTCACCTCTTTTGTTCAACTGCGTACTTGAAAAGGTAATACAGGAGTGGCGAAAGACGTTAAAAGAAAGAAATCTTTACAAATCCGTAAAGATTGGGACAAAGAAAAATGGAGTGGAAATAGATTGCTTAGCGTTTGCTGATGATATAGCCCTTCTGACAGAAAATTTTGAAAGTGCAACAGAACAAACAGGTTTACAAATTTCCTTTCAAAAGACAGAAGTAATGTCAAATATCAAAGATGATACGGCACAACTAAACACCAAATATGGAACGATAAACCATGTTAGTAAATTTAAATACTTTGGGGAATGGATTCAGCAAAATGGACTTGACAAAGAGGCCGTAGCAGCAAGAATCAAGAAAATGGAAGTCACTTTCCACACCACCCGCAAGATATACAACAAAAAGTGCTTTCCCCTGAACACAAAAATTCGTCACTACAACACTGTCATCAAACCAGTATCGCTGTATGCATCTGAATGCCTTATCCTGTCTGAGAAATGTTTGCTTGCGGATTTAGAGAGGAAAGAATGATCCTGCACACCATACTTGGTCCAAACTACAAAAATGGCATCTACATTAAAAAATCCAGGCAAGAAATATACTCTAAGATAGAGAAGATCACGGACACAAAGCGTAAAGGCAGAGTTCGCTTCTACGGTCATATACGACGGATGATCGACTCTCGATGGACGAAATGTATCTTCAGTATATTTGACTCAAAACCAAAAACGGCAATGCCATGGTACGTTAATGTCAAGAAAGATCTTAAAGAACTGGGCCTACAAGCAGAAGATGCACAAGACCGAAATCTTTTCAGAGCAGCCATCAAGACTTTTGGGACTTTCCGGGACGAAAAACGAGCAACTGGTGCTAAATGGGCAGAAGAACGTCGTGCTTTACACATTGAGCTAATGAAGACTATGTGGATCAAGCGAAAAATGAACAAATGCCAGAAGGTAAAGTGAGGCTTATCGTGGTCCCTAGTTGGCCGATTAGCAAAGTTGAATGAATGAATAATACAGCAAAACTTGCTCAAAGCAGAATTGCAAGAGACCAAACTTGTTATCTGAATTAGACAAGTTTCTGCATTACATAAAACTTTTTTTTTTTTAATCACCACCACCATTTCACAAAACATAATACAGTATACAGTATTTTTAAACATTATTTAGAGCTTGACTGTATCTGCCTACGCATGACGCTCGGCTATCAAGAGTGATGTACACTGTACTGTAGTACACTGATTTGATTATTATTATTATTATTATTATTTCGTATTGGCCTACTAAGGACCACGTTATTTTAGCTGTCTTCTCTCGGCTTTGATCAATGCCCCAGCGCACCTCCACAAGCAAGCAAGCAAGCAAGCAAGCAAGCAAGCAAGCAAGCAAGCAAGCAAGCAAGCAAGCAAGCAAGCAAGCAAGCAAGCAAGCAAGCAAGCAAGCAAGCAAGCAAGCAAGCAAGCAAGCAAGCAAGCAAGCAAGCAAGCAAGCAAGCAAGCAAGCAAGCAAGCAAGCAAGCAAGCAAGCAAGCAAGCAAGCAAGCAAGCAAGCAAGCAAGCAAGCAAGCAAGCAAGCAAGCAAGCAAGCAAGCAAGCAAGCAAGCAAGCAAGCAAGCAAGCAAGCAAGCAAGCAAGCAAGCAAGCAAGCAAGCAAGCAAGCAAGCAAGCAAGCAAGCAAGCAAGCAAGCAAGCAAGCAAGCAAGCAAGCAAGCAAGCAAGCAAGCAAGCAAGCAAGCAAGCAAGCAAGCAAGCAAGCAAGCAAGCAAGCAAGCAAGCAAGCAAGCAAGCAAGCAAGCAAGCAAGCAAGCAAGCAAGCAAGCAAGCAAGCAAGCAAGCAAGCAAGCAAGCAAGCAAGCAAGCAAGCAAGCAAGCAAGCAAGCAAGCAAGCAAGCAAGCAAGCAAGCAAGCAAGCAAGCAAGCAAGCAAGCAAGCAAGCAAGCAAGCAAGCAAGCAAGCAAGCAAGCAAGCAAGCAAGCAAGCAAGCAAGCAAGCAAGCAAGCAAGCAAGCAAGCAAGCAAGCAAGCAAGCAAGCAAGCAAGCAAGCAAGCAAGCAAGCAAGCAAGCAAGCAAGCAAGCAAGCAAGCAAGCAAGCAAGCAAGCAAGCAAGCAAGCAAGCAAGCAAGCAAGCAAGCAAGCAAGCAAGCAAGCAAGCAAGCAAGCAAGCAAGCAAGCAAGCAAGCAAGCAAGCAAGCAAGCAAGCAAGCAAGCAAGCAAGCAAGCAAGCAAGCAAGCAAGCAAGCAAGCAAGCAAGCAAGCAAGCAAGCAAGCAAGCAAGCAAGCAAGCAAGCAAGCAAGCAAGCAAGCAAGCAAGCAAGCAAGCAAGCAAGCAAGCAAGCAAGCAAGCAAGCAAGCAAGCAAGCAAGCAAGCAAGCAAGCAAGCAAGCAAGCAAGCAAGCAAGCAAGCAAGCAAGCAAGCAAGCAAGCAAGCAAGCAAGCAAGCAAGCAAGCAAGCAAGCAAGCAAGCAAGCAAGCAAGCAAGCAAGCAAGCAAGCAAGCAAGCAAGCAAGCAAGCAAGCAAGCAAGCAAGCAAGCAAGCAAGCAAGCAAGCAAGCAAGCAAGCAAGCAAGCAAGCAAGCAAGCAAGCAAGCAAGCAAGCAAGCAAGCAAGCAAGCAAGCAAGCAAGCAAGCAAGCAAGCAAGCAAGCAAGCAAGCAAGCAAGCAAGCAAGCAAGCAAGCAAGCAAGCAAGCAAGCAAGCAAGCAAGCAAGCAAGCAAGCAAGCAAGCAAGCAAGCAAGCAAGCAAGCAAGCAAGCAAGCAAGCAAGCAAGCAAGCAAGCAAGCAAGCAAGCAAGCAAGCAAGCAAGCAAGCAAGCAAGCAAGCAAGCAAGCAAGCAAGCAAGCAAGCAAGCAAGCAAGCAAGCAAGCAAGCAAGCAAGCAAGCAAGCAAGCAAGCAAGCAAGCAAGCAAGCAAGCAAGCAAGCAAGCAAGCAAGCAAGCAAGCAAGCAAGCAAGCAAGCAAGCAAGCAAGCAAGCAAGCAAGCAAGCAAGCAAGCAAGCAAGCAAGCAAGCAAGCAAGCAAGCAAGCAAGCAAGCAAGCAAGCAAGCAAGCAAGCAAGCAAGCAAGCAAGCAAGCAAGCAAGCAAGCAAGCAAGCAAGCAAGCAAGCAAGCAAGCAAGCAAGCAAGCAAGCAAGCAAGCAAGCAAGCAAGCAAGCAAGCAAGCAAGCAAGCAAGCAAGCAAGCAAGCAAGCAAGCAAGCAAGCAAGCAAGCAAGCAAGCAAGCAAGCAAGCAAGCAAGCAAGCAAGCAAGCAAGCAAGCAAGCAAGCAAGCAAGCAAGCAAGCAAGCAAGCAAGCAAGCAAGCAAGCAAGCAAGCAAGCAAGCAAGCAAGCAAGCAAGCAAGCAAGCAAGCAAGCAAGCAAGCAAGCAAGCAAGCAAGCAAGCAAGCAAGCAAGCAAGCAAGCAAGCAAGCAAGCAAGCAAGCAAGCAAGCAAGCAAGCAAGCAAGCAAGCAAGCAAGCAAGCAAGCAAGCAAGCAAGCAAGCAAGCAAGCAAGCAAGCAAGCAAGCAAGCAAGCAAGCAAGCAAGCAAGCAAGCAAGCAAGCAAGCAAGCAAGCAAGCAAGCAAGCAAGCAAGCAAGCAAGCAAGCAAGCAAGCAAGCAAGCAAGCAAGCAAGCAAGCAAGCAAGCAAGCAAGCAAGCAAGCAAGCAAGCAAGCAAGCAAGCAAGCAAGCAAGCAAGCAAGCAAGCAAGCAAGCAAGCAAGCAAGCAAGCAAGCAAGCAAGCAAGCAAGCAAGCAAGCAAGCAAGCAAGCAAGCAAGCAAGCAAGCAAGCAAGCAAGCAAGCAAGCAAGCAAGCAAGCAAGCAAGCAAGCAAGCAAGCAAGCAAGCAAGCAAGCAAGCAAGCAAGCAAGCAAGCAAGCAAGCAAGCAAGCAAGCAAGCAAGCAAGCAAGCAAGCAAGCAAGCAAGCAAGCAAGCAAGCAAGCAAGCAAGCAAGCAAGCAAGCAAGCAAGCAAGCAAGCAAGCAAGCAAGCAAGCAAGCAAGCAAGCAAGCAAGCAAGCAAGCAAGCAAGCAAGCAAGCAAGCAAGCAAGCAAGCAAGCAAGCAAGCAAGCAAGCAAGCAAGCAAGCAAGCAAGCAAGCAAGCAAGCAAGCAAGCAAGCAAGCAAGCAAGCAAGCAAGCAAGCAAGCAAGCAAGCAAGCAAGCAAGCAAGCAAGCAAGCAAGCAAGCAAGCAAGCAAGCAAGCAAGCAAGCAAGCAAGCAAGCAAGCAAGCAAGCAAGCAAGCAAGCAAGCAAGCAAGCAAGCAAGCAAGCAAGCAAGCAAGCAAGCAAGCAAGCAAGCAAGCAAGCAAGCAAGCAAGCAAGCAAGCAAGCAAGCAAGCAAGCAAGCAAGCAAGCAAGCAAGCAAGCAAGCAAGCAAGCAAGCAAGCAAGCAAGCAAGCAAGCAAGCAAGCATGTTCTTCTTACACACTTTACCTTACATTGGATACATATCTGCATGAATGCCACTTTCTGCTTTTCAACTTATTTGTCGCACTGAACACACACACACTTTGCTTGGTCACCTTTGAAGTGAACTTAACAACAGACCAGTTGCTTTAGAGATTGCACACCTTTCAATTATCTTGTTCCCTTTGCACACTTCTTCCCTGATTGATGAAAAACTCAGCAAGACGTAACACTACGTGTTCACTTAGGGTCTGATCGTGGGTCGCATTTCATCTTTTCCAAGATAGAAAAACCGTTTACAAAATACTTGACGTCCACATCCACAGCCAACCAAAATTTCATACCAAACTTTTCTGGTTTATTGGCCATATACTGCATAAATGGGCATCTAGCATTCGATGGAAAGAGCTGTTCATCCATGGTAATGTTCTCACTTGGTCTGAAGCAAATAATAAAATTAGATATAAATTTGTCCCGCACAACAGGTACAAGCGCCAATCCATCAATTTTCAGATGATCCCTGCTGGTAGATTTGTCATCGAATCGAAGAAACCTCATGATATCCAGGAAACGGTTTCGTGCCACAGTTTGGGAGAAAATTCCATGACCTCACTTCTGTGACCACAGATCGAGAACGTTCGTGTCAGCTCCATACGTTCCATGTGCGTATAAAATACCAATGACAGCGTCCAATTCTTCCAAAGAAAGTGTCCATTCAGGATTGTTCAAAACTTCACGGGCTCCAATGTCAGTATATCATTCGATGTGGCGCTGCTTGGATTCGTCAATAAAAAGACGATAAGCTGTAGCGGCACAAGTTCCTTCAATGTGGCGTTTTGCATGTCCTGTGGGACCTCGGACTTCCCTCAGTATATTTTACTGTCCTCGACGGCCTGGCAGGCTTGGTAGATCAACAAGAGTCTGCACTGTTCCAACCAAAGCGACTTCTTTCTCGCTGACCGTCATATGCTGACCATGGCCATATGTTGACACACCACAGCGTATGCTCGGCCTTCTGTAGTTGATATCGTGCTCCTTGCTAGTAATTTGATTATCTTACTTAGTGTTTCCTTCACCTGAAAAATGTAATACCAAACTTACTTACACTGTGCACAGAATTATGTAAATACAAAATGACTATCTTCAAACCTTTGTCATCAGCTGCTTTGCTAGTGTGCGTGCATCGCCATTTGGCAGGTAGTTCCCTATCCTTTGAGGTCGAAGGCTGCTGTGTGATTTCATGTTCACGTGGAAATTCTGCAGGCTCGACACAACTGGAATCACTATCCGAACTATTTCCGTCTGTCAAGTTATACAGGTCTTCTCACTTATCGAGGTCTAAATCAGTCCCAGCTTCATCGCTTGATTGTGATGGGTAAATTATATGCTTATGCTTTATAATTTCGGCATCCATTTGCAGACTACGCGAGAACATGCTTCTTCGAGGGAATTACAATCGGGAAATCTAGTTTGAATGTTTGTAACGAGTGAACATGACAATTGACTGCTGTTTACGATTGCACACCTTTCATTACTGAACAAATACTGACTATATTTTCCTGTCAGTGTATTTGTATCATGTTTGAAAAGGAGCCATCGGCTGTCCCATCGCAGCACAACAATAAGTTCTATCCTATACTACGGTAATAAAGTACACTGTAACAGCTTGTTAGAGTGATATCCCGTTCTAAATGAATGCCACAAAAGTCTGATGGGGTAGCTACTGCAATACCGGTCAAAATGACCGCCCGGTAAAAGTAGGTATATGACCTCAAAGCGCTAACTAGAAAGGAGTTACGGGTTTTTGAAGCTATGTGCTGAAAAGTACACTAAATATCGTTAAAAGCCACCGAAGGTTTTGTATGTGTTTTTTTTTTTTTTTTTTTTGCTAGGGGCTTTACGTTGCACCGACACAGATAGGTCTTATGGCGACGATGGGATAGGAAAGGCCTAGGAGTTGAAAGGAAGCGGCCGTGGCCTTAATTAAGGTACAGCCCCAGCATTTGCCTGCTGTGAAAATCGGAAACCACGGAAAACCATTTCCAGGGCTGCCGATAGTGGGATTCGAACCTACTATCTCCCGGATGCAAGCTCACAGCCGCACGCCTCTACGCGCACGGCCAACTCGCCCGGTTTGTATGTTCTAACCATATAACGAGAGTGATAGAGAAAACAAAACTGAAAACGGTCATTTTGACCGCTGCGGTAAACCTAGTGTTAAGAGAACACGGCAAAAGAACTAAATCATAAACAATTATAAACACACAAATATAAGGCTTATTCACAGTCAAAAGGGTGTACATAGAAATATCAACACTGTTTATGAAGAAGTAAATTCAGTTGAAGGTCATCTGTTACATGACAGTCTTGTATATTCCTGCTGTGCTGTAATCCTGTAAAAAGACGGTGAACTGATGGTAAATAAAGAGTCAAAAAGCTTGATCTAACATAAAATCTTAAGGGATGCCTCATTAAAAGATTGATCTTGAGAGATGCAGCTTGTGTACAGTCTTACAGGTCTTATAGGCATTTGTTTTATCACCACGTTAAAATAAATGGCGTATGGCTTTTAGTGCCAGGAGTGTCCGAGGACAAGTTCGGCTCGCAAGATGCAGGTCTTTTGAGCTGACACCCGTAGGCGACCTGCGCGTCTTGATGAGGATGAAATGATAATGAAGACGACACATACACCCAGCCCCCGTGCCAACGGAATTAACCAATTATGGTTAAAATTCCCAACCCTGCCGGGAATCGAACCCGGGACCCCTGTGACCAAAGGCCAGCATGCTAAACATTTAACCAAGGAGCCGGACATCACCACGTTGAAGAGTGGAAAGCGACATACGTGAAGTCCTAGGATACAGTGTACAACTTAAGTTCCTCAATTCGATATATGAAGCCTAAAGAAAAGGAGCTTTAAATAGAAATGAAATAAGGGGTAAGAAATTTAGAAAAAGTTTAATTATGAGGCTCACCTTTATCAGCGTGTCGTGATAATTGACATGTGTAGGGGAGGCAAAATGTGAAGCAAATAAGGAAGTAAGGAATAAGTAGAGGTAGGGGAGGGATAAAGGAAAACTACCAAAAACCTGTTATATTTTATTGCATTAACGTTTTCAGAGTATCAAATTTTGAAGTTGCGACAAGTTTTGCCCTATGTAAGAAGAGTTTCAGTTGTTGCATTTAAACCGGTATAGCCTGACCTTGAAAAAACATTAGTTTTGTTTATTGAATTGGAGTTACGTAATACTTCCAAACTTCTATTGTTAGTTCGAAATGAAATTTTGGTATTATGTTTTTTGAATGGGTTGCGTTCTTGTAATCTTCATAAGTGATCTCCACCTCCTGTAGGTCCCTTTCCACCTTCTTGAATCAAGTTGGCTAGGTCTTCTTATCTTTAAAATAGGTAAATATCTGGTTCGATAAACATATGGGTTTCATTCTTAGCAACTTGCCATAAAATACAATTCTCCTGATCCGCATGACATCAGAGATTTTCTGGACATGAGTACTGTATACAGCTCGGCTATGCCAACATCTATATTAATCTTTGTCTTTAACTGGGCCAAAATTTTTCCTACATATTCCTTTCTTTTCTATCAGGCCTTTCTTGTTCATAGCAAGGCATTCAGCTGCATACAAAGCCTCTGGTCTTATGACAGTGCAATAACGTCTGAGTTTTGCGTTCAAGGATATGGACTTTTTGTTGTAAATGTCTTCGGTCAGTTGAAAAGCCATTTCCAATTTATTCAAGCATGACGTGAGAGCTTCTTTTTCAGAGATGTTTGGTTCTATCCACTCGCCAAGATATTTAAACTTATTTGTCCATTTGACTGTCTCCTGGTTTACTTTTAGCTCTCTTGGTGTTGGCTTGATGTTAGTTACGAATTGCATTTTCTCCAAAGAGATCTGGAGGTCTGCTTTTTCCACCTGTGTCTTGAGGTGATTAATTTTCTTTGCATCCATGTTTAAAGAATCAGAGGAAATTGCTAGATCATCTGCAAAAGCTAGGCAATCAATTGAAAGGTTCATATTCTTGTAACCCAATCTCACACCATTTTGGAGCCCATCGTTGTTAATTTCTTTGCGCCACTCACAGATTACTTTCAAGGACGCAATTGAAGAGCAGGGGCGAGAGCCCATCTCCCTGCCTAACTCCTGTCTTTATCTTGAAAGTGTCTGAAATTTCTCCTCTGAACTTAACTCTGGAGGTTGTGTCAGGCAGGGTCTGTTCGATGATTGCCCTGGTTTTGTTATCCAAGCCAAATTCCTTTAGAACTTCAATAAGAGTGATTCTATCAATGGAGTTACAGGCCTTCTTAAAGTCAACGAAGGTCACCACAAATTTCTTGTTCCTTAGTTTCAGATACGAGAGGATAGATTTCAGATTCATAATTTGCTCGGGACATGAGCGCTCTTTCCTGAACTTGGACGAGATAGTAGAAATATTCCCTCCACCTGTGTTCCACGTCCTGCTAGTGTCTGAGTCATGGTTAACAGATAATAGCCAGTCTTCTTTGTGTCATCTTGAAGGCTACTCGCTTCTGAGAAATGACCGCACTCACAAACGGGGTGGAGGGGTATGTGGCTATTTCCTAACCAGCCTCAAGCCTAAGTTGTTAGGTCATTCACCAGGCAGGTATGAGAGGAAACCAGAATACATGTTGGTAGAAATAACAACGAATGGGATTAAAGCCCTTGTAGGAGTAGTTTACAAACCTCCGAATACAGGTCACTTAGAAGATTTTGAAGCTGACTTAACTAAACTACTGCCAGACTACCCTCACACAATAATTATGGGAGACTTCAATACGGACTTAACTGATGCAATTTCTTCCGAATCCACACGACTCAAAACATTGTTTCAAGCCTACAATATGGAAATCTTACTTCTCTCTCCGACTCACCACACATCTCATTTGCACACACTATTAGATCTTATAGTTACCAGCAACTCAGACAGAGTTCTCAATGTAGGTCAAACCTCTGTACCAGGTATATCTGCACAAGACGCAATATACATCTCACATAACCTCCGGCCACCGAAACCCTACCAGAAATTTATCACCTATCGACCATTCAAAAATATAAATAAAGATAGACTCTTAGAGGACGCAGGCAAAATACTCTAGCATGACATAACAAACTACAACAATCTAGATGACAAAGTTGACTTCCTTAATAGCAAAGTAACGGAACTATTTGACAAGCATGTCCCACAGCGGTGAGCGAGAATATCGAAAGGATCCTCCCCGTGGTTAAATGACGAAATTAGACAATTAATGAAACAAAGAGACTGCGCTCACAGACATTACAGAAATGACCCTATCGTACAAAACTTTGACAAATATAGGAAGTTACAAAATAAGACAACACAACAAATATGAAATGCTAAACTGTGACACGCTTACAGTTTAATTACGCCTGATGGTAGAACAGTGACGACATTTTGGAAATCTATTAACAAGCTTGGACTTACGAAGAACAAGAACAGAGAAAAAATTACAGTACCTCTCGAGACTCTTAACGAGTACTTTACTGCTAATTGCTCCGCAGTACGACCTGACAACAAACAGAGACTTATGAATTATTACGGTACACAACCTACCCCTGACAGAGAGAAATTCTATTTCAGTCACGTGACGCCCCTCCAAGTCAGAAAAGCAGTCCTCAGAATAAGCACGAAAGCAAAATGAATTGATGACATTGGGACTGACATGCTCAAACTAATTCTTGATTATATGTTACCAACCTTAACTCATACAATCAATTTCTCTCTTCTATACTCCATATATCCAACTCTCTGGAAGAAGACTATTGTGCTACCTCTTCCAAAAAGTCAAACGCCTTCAAACAAGGGAGACTAAAGTCAAATCCGTATTTAATCAGCTTTATCTAAAATCTTAGGATATGTAGTCCATACACAAATGTCTGAGTACCTTCGAACGCACAATCTCCTTAATCCTCTCCAGTCCGGTTTCTGACAAGGACATAGTACAACTCCAGCCTTACTTAAAGTGACTGAGGATGTCAGACAAGCAATAGACAGAGGATGATTCACAGTTCTGGTACTACTAGATTACAGTAAAGCTTTCGACAGCGTAGACATTGACATTTTACTTGTAAAACTGAAGGCTCTACTGAACCCTTAACTTACCATTCCATCGTTGGTCGGCCACAGCTGCTGCAGTAGAGCAATATTGAACTCTTAAGCCCTGGGGTCGTTACGGGAATAATTCGGTCATGATCTTAACCAAACGATGGAGTTCAGAAGAGAGCCTAACTACTTGAAATGAGGAGCAAATATGTGCTTACTAACTTTTATTGAATCCATTAATTGCACAAACACATTTTTGTTTATATAAATCCTTGACCAAAAATTAATTATTAAATGTTTCAAATGCCTTTGCTGGCAGGACCTAGTGTTTACAGTGCACTATGTCTTCTGGTATGGGCTAGAGCAATTTTGTTACTTTCATTGATCTGTCTCTGTCCTATCCTTGGCTTTGACAATATGAAAGTGACTGAAGTATGGGCGATGCTAGTAATGCCATTCCTTGTGCAGCCAGTCCCTGCTATGAATGGTGTGAAAACGTTGCTCAAAGGGTCGGTTCGTACATGCATTTCAGTGGGCTTGGCAGGCTGATATGTAATAGCAACTTTTGGCTTGGTGAGGAAAGCAACAGGAAACTACCTTGCTCCTCATTTCCCTAGTACACCTCTTCAGTGATGCCTAGGCCATCTATGACAGCTGATGGCAGAGCTGTTGTGGATCCAACCAGCCTTAGGGCTGAAGACTGAACATACATACAAATGTTTCAAACGCAGTCACATTGCATAGCGTTATTTTATTTATTACAATATCGAAGAATTTTCTTCAGAGAAAGTAGGAATCTCAAAAATTAGTGGACAGCGGAAATGAAAAAGTGAAGAAGAAAGCCTGAAAAATTGGGCACCTATTAATCCAAACGATAACCGAGAATTAATCCACACGATCCGTGGAAAATCTGACTTTCAACAAGTAGAACGCTGGATTTCCTCTTAACCCTAGAACTGCTGCAGGTTTTTCTGTCAAATGCTGCAGTTATTTTTCTCAACATCCACCATGAAAATAAAATCATGCCTGTAATCACATATTAATCCTAATAAATCCATATTATATACCAATAGAAAGCTAAGAGACTGAACTAAATGAAGAAAATACAAATAATGAAAAACATTGCCACGATTTCTAACTATCGTAAAATGCATTTTAAAAATTTTTTAGAGAAAGGAAACTGTTCAAATATTTTGCTCAAATAAAGGAATTTGTGATAGATCATTTATTTCTGAAACATGATATTCTGAAACGAACAAGTATTTTCTTACGTACTCCTCCACAGATATCCACTTTTTATTTCGTTTGCAAAATAAAACTCAAATTTTCATCGAAACGAATTTGAGTTCTTTTCACAAATTTTGAACCTACAGCTTATCTTAGTTTTCTTTAGGTCAAGTTCTTCTTTCCTGTGTGGTGATCAAATTCCTTATAACAATCTACAAAAATATCAACAGTTCACACTTTTCCCTTCGCTGGTTTCTTCAAATATTGACGTACTGCCAATAATAACATAACCTGCACCGACTTGAACATCATTCCGTTCATCGGAAATTCCCATTACTTCCAAGGCACCTTGTACTTCGCTGTCACTTTCACTATTTTCAGGAATAATTTTCTCGTCGGAATTAAAACAATAACCACTGTCACCATCAGTATTGTCACTAAGATCTTCGATAATCGAGCGCTTGATTTCAGAATCGTCAACAAAGCGGGCTGCCATCTTGATTCTAAGAACATGTGAAAGTACTTTCACTTCTACAGCTAAATAAACTTGTCCAGACCGATGTTTGTGTTTCAAAGACTTTCAATATTGAAGATAAAAGTATAAGTATTCAGCTGGTACCTTTATTATTACCATCTGGTTACCAATTATAAACCTACAGCGGAAGAACAACACCGTCTCTCAGAAAGACTATCGCACTTGACGAAACAGTGCACCGTCTTCCAGAAAGACGGTCCGCAGTACTAGGGTTAATTAAGGTTATCCATCAGTCGAATACCCTTTCGGATATGGAACACCAGCTGAATGGACCCTTAATGGAACCAAATTGACCATCAGTTTCTTTGGATAGGTTGCAAAATATTATTGGAAAGCTTGGTGTTCACTACCAGTTAACAGCAACATTCACAACTGAAACAAAAATTCCACCATGTATTGTCATTTCATGACACCCTTAAGTTTTACAATAATCCTGATGCCAAAACATGCATCACCCAAACAGCTGTTCAGAAGGAACCAACAACAACACGATCCGAGAGGATCTTACGTTACGTCGTTCTGACGGAACCAAAACTGCGAAATGAGGAAACACATATTCATCACGCATTTAGAAGAAATGCCAAACACTGAAGTTAATTAAAAAGTGGTAAATCACTTGAAAAATATTATTATAAAACCGACTTTCAGGTTATAAATGGTTACGTTATGCTTAATATAATTACAAGTCCACATGGTAAAATAAAATAAACTAAAATTCTTTCCTTTTTTAACAATGACAACCATCACAGATCCATCTACTTATTGTTTGTCCCAACACACTACCTACAAAGTTATCAATTGACCAAACTCAACTATGTATAAAAATGAAAGAACGACAAAAATTGAAAATAAAATATATTACCGGCTGACGAATCGAACCCGCATTCGTAACTCAAGTCTCTCACTAATATGCTGAGTGTCAACACGTACAATATCAAAGCAAAACGGACGTCAGAACGACAAAACAATTAAGTCCGTAAAATAAAATAAAATATTGAAGTTCATTGAACTCAAACACGCATGGCGAACTCAGTAAATATTCAATCACCGCTAGCTCAGTATCCAATATTGGACAACCCTCATGTTCAGGCCATTAGTGATTCCATAATCTTAGGTAAACACCTTCCAGCTGTTGAGGACTGCACACAAGCTTGGCATCAAATTACTGAGCTAAAACACTTCGCATTGCATACACTACTGCAGACACTACCATCGCTCAAGTCATTTCGCAAAAACATCTAATCTAAAACTTGAGTATGTACAGCTGACATCCCAGACCTATCGTCGGGCTTATCTAACGTC
This sequence comes from Anabrus simplex, assembly GCF_040414725.1. Classification (NCBI taxonomy): domain Eukaryota; kingdom Metazoa; phylum Arthropoda; class Insecta; order Orthoptera; family Tettigoniidae; genus Anabrus; species Anabrus simplex. The sequence continues at coordinate 42,977,157 of NC_090265.1, forward strand.
TGCACACCCTAACACTAACCTCTATGTACACACACACCTTACTAACCCTGTCCTTGAGCGTGAACTAGGACGTCTCATCATCAGTATACTCCTAGGATAACATGTGACGTCCTAAGTCTATTGTCAAGTGGAAATTGGGTCGTGTATTCTTCCTCTAGCATATCAGGCGAAATCGTAACTTCAAACACACTCTTAGATATTTTAGCTGTAAACCTTGTCGAAAATAATAGCACACGATGAAACGAATCTTGCCACAGAATGATCGCAAGTCGGGAAATGCAACTAAGTCCCTATCTTGTTACTAAAACGTGAAATTGAAAATAAATAACCCGTGGTGAGCAATCCACAACTCAAACACGATCTCAGCATGCGCATTGACGTTTGAAAAGATAATAATAACTTCCAACACACGTCTGACACTACTTGACTATCGCCCAACAATAATTATCACCACCGCAAAAATCCACACTGTAGTTTTAGGGTGAAGCCCTCAAATCGCCTACCGTCTCATAATTCCAAATATTCATATCCATGACTATCCAGTGAAACGAAATTCAATAAATTTACACAGCCAAACATATCGCTTTAATAACGTCCAATATCTCATCCCACAATGTTTCAGATTTAATGATAGATTACCGTCGCATAATTTATGAACTTTACTGATTGGAAACTCGTCATTACAGTCAAACAACACCAACCGTGCATTCAGAATGCTCTTCTATCCTTGAGATCATTACTCTAATATTCATTATACTGACTTTACGTAACTAGTCACTTGGATTTTTACTACCAAGAGTTACCATCTTCACCAATAAAACATTTTTCACTTAGGATCCTAACTTGAAATTTTACTGTGCCTCACACAATAATCTCGAACCAACTTTCTCCAGTTCTCAGTTTTTGGATTGTTAGCGGAATATACTACAGCCTGTCACATAAATATCACATTTAATATACAGCCTGTCTCAAAAATTCTTCGCCATCAGCGAATATAGCCTGTCTCAAAAGTTCATTCTCATTGCCTTCTCACGGCGGCATTATATGAAATATACAGGCTTCCTTTGCCTTCGACATCTATACACTCTTATCTCAACATATATAAATTCTTCGCCCTCAATCCATTTTTTTTATATTTCAAGACTTTTCAAACCTCAATCCTCTCATGACAAACAACTTTTATAAAAATATCTTTTCATTTATTTTTACTACAACTTTCAGACCTCAGGAATACAACAACACACCGTGATTTTCCATATCACCGACATACACGATGTCACGAATTTTTACTTCCCATGAATAAAACATAACTTTTGTCGGATTTCACTGGAAGTTTCTAGACACACGCCAACCTTGTGGAACATAACTGTTAAATCCACTTTTAACATAGAAAAATTCTATCCCGCGGCAAACATTACTACCGGTATTATTATTATTATTATTATTATTATTATTACGAAAAAATTCTGAATTCCGACGATATTCGAAATTAAGACATTCACCACGACTACGTTATCGTTATCACCTTTCTAATTTTAATCAATTTGGACAATATCTCACAAAATACTAACACAGTATTTAAACTTCGCATTTTATAGTTTCTCGACATGAATTTTACAGCACTGAAGAGTTTCACATGACGACCAGAAATGTAATACCTTCGCCCGATCATTATTAAATATCAACCCGACATACGCAATGAAAATTGGTTGGGACAAACTATGTTCTAACTACAACATTGATACAAAATATTCACAGACCTGTAATCGTAGTCACCATCCTGGATTCTGGCTGCATCTAGCCAGCAGACCTCTTTGTGTAGCCTTCCATGGCTAGCTTAGACGTCTTCTTATAAATATATTAAATTACACAACACTTTATAACGCACTTTCAACACGTCTAACAGGCGACGAGCGCTCTTCTCAAAATTAATGCGGCCACTGCGTTCGCAAGACTCTGTTCCCTCTCGCCGTACTAAGGGCCAGGTGTTCCAACAGATAAGAAACCAGACCTCGCAATGAACTCCCAGACTTTAACAAATATTATACGCACACACTCCATACAGAGAGAAGAAAGTCCCCATTAGCGGCAGTTCAGAAAATCTCTATTATCTTCTACTTTAACAGTATATTTGAACCATAGACACGAACATGTAAATAAGTTACTGGGAGAACAAATCTCCGCACTTTTCTGCTGACGAGTGACGTGGGCTTCGCTGCTCCAACAACCAGACAGAGAATGTGAAATATACAAAGGGAGATTTCTTTTATACCCTATGGAAAACTCTACTCACACTATGAAGCTTGATTGCACAATCTGCTAATTCCGCATCCAATAGACCAATTTTCCTGAAATTTGTTCCATAACTTCGGACAGACTTACGAATTAATACCGTGTTAATTTCATATTTTCCCCAAACTCGCAACAGGCGAAATGAATTATTTCTGCCCGGGCGTTTCGCGGGTTTTCTTCATCCATCGGCCTTGGCACGTGTCGCTGATCCGCGGGCCGGACACAAATTCTTCTCTAGGCTTAACTGCATTTATTTTTACCCTAGGGGTTCTGTCTTCACGTAGGGTTTAAGAATAATTTAGATTCTTTATTCCTTGATTTACCACGTCGCCAAAATCTCTCGTTACAAAGAATTCCTTGAATTTGATAAATTCTTCAATGTTCGAAGTCCACCGAAGGGTCCCGGTATTTCACGAGCTTGCGGCTGGCTCGACACGGAGAGCTTGTTCCCACGAGACAGCCAGACTCTTGGAATAAAAACATGGCTGCTCTCAAAAAGTAGTTTGTGACCGAGCTCGATAGCTGCAGTCGCTTAAGTGCGCCAGTATCCAGTATTCGGGAGATAGTAGGTTCGAACCCCACTGTCGGCAGCCCTGAAAATGGTTTTCCGTGGTTTCCCATTTTCACACCAGGCAAATGCTGGGGCTGTACCTTAATTAAGGCCACGGCCGTTTCCTTCCCAGTCCTAGCCCTTTCCTGTCCCATCGTCGCCGTAAGACATATGTGTTGGTGCGACGTAAAGCCAATAGCTAATAAAAAATTTAAAAAAGTAGTTTGTAGCTGAAATAAATATTTGAAATTAAAATATAATTTTCTCATCGTAGAATTATGGGTTCACTACATTTTTCTCAGAGTATGATTGCTTGGATGCATTCTTATCTTCACAGACGTCAACAATGTGTGAAAGGTAATAATGGAATCGTTTCCTAGTGGTGCCACGTGAACAGAAGAGTCCCTCAAGACACTGTACTTGGTAGTCTTCTTTTCGCACTATTTGTGAATGACATATCGTCGAATTTAAGACACTGCAAATACCATATGTACGCAGACGATCTTCAACTCTACACAGACTCTACAGCACGAGACCTTCAGGAAAATATCGACTTACTAAACATTGACTTACAGGCTGTTAGTGATTGGTCGACTGCGTATGGCCTGAAATTGAACCCTACAAAGTCGCAAGTAATCCTTCTTGGCATCAAAGTCAAATAACAACTATAACTAAACGTCCGTTGCCAAGAATAGTCCTTCAGGATGTTCCAATTCCTTTCGTATCACAAGTAAAGAATCTTGGTGTTATCCTGGACGAACGCATGACTTGGTCTGCACCTGTCTTACATATCTGTCAAAAAGTTTACTCAACTTTACATTCTTTATATAAATATAAATATATATTTCCAATAAAGCTTAAAAAGAAATTAATTGAAGCTCTTGTAATGCCACATTTTGGCTATTGTGATGATGTTTTCAATGACGTGAGGCCACAATTTTCCCTAAGGCAACAGCGCACTCAAAATGCACGTGTGAGATATATATGCAATTTAAGAAAATATGACTACGTCTCACCATCTTTCCTAAAATTAGAGTGGTCGCGACTCCATGTTCGCCGTAACCATCATACTTTGTCTCTCCTCCATCGAGTTCTTACTACATCTTGCCCACCTTACCTTTCTTCGCGTTTCCATTACTTCTCAAATGTTCATGACAGACATACCAGGGCTCAAACATCCAACCTGCTCATCATCCCTCACCATCGGACTGCCGCATATAACAGCTCATTCTTGGCATTTGCCGCACGAGAATGGAATCGTTTACCGGACGACGTCAGAGGAACACCAACTACAGTGTCATTTAAAAGAGCATTAAGGGGTACAGCAGGATGCAAGTGACCTGTGCATTTATGGCCTTTCAGTGATCGTGCTACTACAATATCATATATCATTACTAGCTATTATTATTATTTCTTTTTTTTTTTTTTTGATTCGTTGTGCCCAGCTGTGGAGCGCGTTTGAACTTATTTTGCACAATGTTTCTTCTTCTTTTCTTCCCAATATCTCTTCATTTTTTCACTGTGTTCCTTTCTGCGTGTTTCTGTCCAGCCTGTATTTTTTCTTGTTGGTTTCTCTGCAAATTTATGTTTGTTTACTAAGCTTCTAAATTTCATTCTATCTTGAATGGTTTCGTCCTCAATACCCATTCCTTGTAGATCTTCATGAATTTCTGCTAACCAATTGTTGCGGATTTTCAGGGTTAGAGCTAGATTTAGAATTTTCTTCGTCAGCCTGTTGTTATCCATTCTGTGTAGGTGTCCGTAGAATTTTAGTCATCTCTTTCTGATGGTATCTGTGATTTTTTCTGTGAATTGAAAAATTTCGTGTGGTTTCTTTTTCATCCAAATTCCATTTTCGAACTTTGGTCCTAGAATTTTTCTGAGAATTTTCCTCTCTTGTTTCTCAATGCTTTTCATTTGTGACCTGCCACCAATGATCAGTGTTTCAAATGCATAAAGTGCCTCTGGTTTGATGACTGTATTGTAGTGTCGTAATTTTGCATTTTTTGATATACATCTTTTGTTGTATCTGTTCCATGTGATTTTGTAAGCCCTTTGCAGTTTAGCAGTTCTTTCTTTGTTAGCTTCCTGATTTAACCCTGCTGGCTGAATAATTTCACCTAGATATTTGAATTTGTCTACTTGGGAAATTATTCCACAATTGGTGATTAATGGTTGATTGTCGAATCTTGATTTAGTTCCTTCCATAAACTGCGTCTTTTCAAATGAAATTTGAAGTCCGGTTTTTGCGACTATTTCATTCAATTTTTCTATGGATTGGATTGCTTCTTGTCTGTTGTTCGAAAGGATCGCAAGGTCATCAGCGAAAGCTAAGCAGTCAAGGTGAATTTTGTCTTTAAGAAGTCTGCCAATGTTTATACCTTTAGTTTCTTTTCTCCATTCACGAATCACTTTTTCCAAAACTAAATTGAATAGTAGTGGGGATAGTCCATCTCCCTGTGGGACGCCAGTTCTGATTTCGAACGGTTCAGAAATTTCTCCCAAGAACTTAACTTTTGATGTTGTGTTGGTCAGAGTTTGTTTAATCAATTCCCTCGTTTTCCTGTCGACTTGAAATTCCTCTAGTATGTTGAACAGGGTCTGCCGATCTATGGAATCATACGCTTTTTTGAAGTCAACAAAGGTGATTACTGTTTGTTTGGTTTCGCGAATCTGTAGTATGGTTTTTAGGTTTAGGATTTGTTCTGCGCAGGATCTCCCTTTTCGGAATCCAGCCTGATAATCTCCGATCAAGTGGTCTGTTTGTTTCTCTAATCTATTAAGTAGAGCTTTAGAGAAGATTTTATATACGAGTGAGAGGAGAGAAATTCCTCTGTAGTTGTTAATATCTGATTTGTCTCATTATTATTATTATTATTATTATTATTATTATTATTATTATCATCATCATCATCATCATCATCTTTATTATCATTATTATTATTATTATTATTATTATTATTATCATCATCATCATCATCATCATCATCATTGCTGTTGTATGTATGTCTCACTGTGGTGGAATTTTATTTTAGTTATATTTTGATTGTGTTTAAATTGTGTCTTCTAGTATTAATTACGGTAGTATTACTTATGACTTTAATGTATACTAATTGGTTTAGTGTAAGAGAAGGCCCAATGGCCTTAACTACGCCAATAAAGACATTTATCTATCTATCTATCTATCTATCTATCTATCTATCTATCTATCTACCTACTTTCCCAGTTGTGGATCAAGTTGTTGTTCTGCCCTAATCAGCATTGCTTTTGAGAGAATTTTGTAAGATACCAATTGTAATAATTGTTAACATCCATTTTGTCCCCTTATGCAGAGGGTGAATCAATGAAGGCAGAAGTCCAGTCATGTGGAAGTTTCTCAGTTTCCCAAATCTTGTTGATGATTGTCAGTCAATTTATCAATCCTCACCTGGTGCTTTGTTATTCTTGAGGGACTGGATAATCTGCTTGATTTCTTCTTTCGTTGGAGGAGATGAATCTGGGTAGATGTCTATGTTATCTTCAAATAAGAAAGTGGATATTGGAATTTCACAATTGAGAAGAGATTCGAAGTACTTCGCTAGAATCTGGCAATTATCTTTGTCATTGTAAGCCAGTTTCCCATCCGAGTTTTTGAACTGTAAGCTTGTTGGATTATACTTGTTTGGATTGCGTTCGAAGGTTCTGTAAAAGTCCCATGTGTTGTTCCTCTGGAAGTCTTGTTCAATCTGTGTTAGTGGATTCCTGTTGTAGGCACATTTTACATTGCAAATAGTTTTTGCCACGCTCTGTCTCTTGTTCACGAAGTTTTCCCAGTTATCTTAGTTCCTTTCTGAATTCCATTTTTGCCAGGCGAGTTGTCTTTGTTTTACCACTGAAACACATTCATCATTCTTCCAAGCATATTTCTCTGACTTCACCGGTGGGGCTGTTTCCTTTGCTGTTGTAACCAAGGTCTGTTGTAGCTCTTCCCAGTTCTGCGTATTCAGGGACTCCAGTTTGTTAGTAAATTCAGGACGAGCATATTTTTTCAGTATCAAATTGACTGATCTTCTTCAAGTGGACCTTTAGGGTGTTTCTCGGAATCAGTTTAACTTTGATTTTAGACAGATAGTGATCCAAATCTAGATTGGCATTTCTTAGAACCTTCAAGTTCTGTATCTCCCTTTGAGCTTGGAACGTGATAAATTTGAAATTTCCCGAGATTGGGATTCAGAGATGTCCAAGTCTTCTGCTTCCTGGGCAGGTGTTTGAAAGCTGCAGATTTCATAACCAACTTGAAAGCCTTACATAGCTCCGCGAGTCTCTCTCCATTGCGGTTAGTTCCCTGGTGCACCGGATAGTTTCCGATAATGTTTTGGAAATTTCTCTCTTTACCCAGCAGTGCACTGAAATCCCCAAGTAGTATAATCGTCTGTTTGTCTGGGATCCTACAGAGAACGTCATCAAGATCTTCCCAGAATCTGTCTGTTCTCTCTGGGTCTCTCTTATTCGCTTGTTTGACTGGCGCATCAACATTCACAATAGTATAAACTTTGTTTGCGCTCCAGAAGGAGAGTGTTGAAACTCGGCTACTAGATGAAGTGAAGTTAATGACTGAATCCAGAATCTTCCTACTGACTATGAAACCTGCGCCAAGGTGGGAACAGTGTTTAGAACATGTTTACCAGCTTTTCCTTTAAGGATTCTGTAACCCTCTGACTCAAAGACTTCTTCATCAGTGAACCTTGTTTCTTGAATCGCTGCAATCAATATTTGATGATGGGATAAATTATCAGTTAGTTGTTTCAATTACCAAATCATCTGAAGGGAATTTGTGTTAACACTAGAACAGCCGAACATTCCTCATACCTATAAAGGCCGCAGGCAGTCATTTTGACCGCTGCCGCTTACTGACATATACCTAGGATCCAGGATCTGGGAAACATGAGAATGTTCAATAATTTATTTTTAAAAAACAGTTAACCATTAGGATGTATTGTATACAGATCAATCCATTGTTAAATATTAATAATTGTTCATATTCTCTCACTTCTAATAGGTAACAATGAAATATTTCAGAAGACTTGCTATTGAATGCCTTTGTGAAAAATTATGATAAAAATAACGGTCTCTATTTGTTTACAAGCCTATTTAGGCATTTGACAAGCAATTTACGCAGAGTAATTACCTTACACGAACATTTTCCACAGACTACTTTGTTGCACGAAGAACATGTGTCAGAAGTTTTGTTCTGTTTACAATTGGAGTTCACTTGACATTGTCGTTGCTTACGACTGGCACATTGAACCTGAATCTGAGGCTCAGGCTGAAGTGTAGGGAGTTCAGTCAACCGGGATCTTGTCTTCACAAAATCAGATCTTAGTTCTTGTATTACTTCAAGAATATAATCATGTCGAGAGATTCTCTGTCCCGTACCTTCCTTGTAGACTATCCATGAATTTATTGCTGCTAGATCAAGTACGTTCGGCATCCAGCTCTAGTAGAGTACTTACGCGCCATTTGATCAACTACATCCACACCATACTTAGTTCCGTTATAAAATTCAGTAGTACTAGGGAGCTTCTTGTTATCTTCACTAACTTGAATGCTTGGGTGTAGAGTGCTTAGCAGAAGCACATTCTTGTTCACTTTTCCTTGATATACTGTGAGAGTAGTGTGATCTTCCTTCTGAAGTACGACAGTCTCGTACAGATTCATACGTAGTGCTTTGATTGAAACCGGGATTTCCTTCCTCACTCGATTGATTGTTCCAACAATACTAGTTTTCTTCTCTTTCAGTCTCTCAGCCCACTTTACCGATGTCAAGAAGTTATCAATGGTCACGTTACATCCTTTCATGAGATATGGGTCCATAAGTTTCATGACAACATTTTCAGGCAGTGACTCATTGGCAGGTCGTATTTCGTCTTTCCCAAGATAAGGAAACCCATTGCACACATACTTAGGATCAACGTCTACCAGTAGCCAGAATTTTATGCCAAATTTATCTGGCTTGTTGGCCATGTACTGTGTGAACCCGCACCGAACTTTGCTGGGGAGGAGATGTTCATCAGCTGTGACATTCGCTCCTGGCTTATAGCACGCATAACAATTCTCAATAAATCTATTCCAAATAGCCGGAGCCAAAGCAAATTCATCTGTCTACAAACGAGTGGATCTAGTTTTAAGGAGATCAAATCACAAATACCTTAGAATTTCTTTGAAACTGTTTCTTGCCATAGTGTTAGTGAAAACAGCGGGACCCCATAAAGAAGACCACATATGATCTACAGCTAGACTAGTAAGTTTATAAGCTCCACGGGCGTATAACAAAGCAATAAAAGCATCTAATTCTTCCAAAGAAATAGATCAATTATTATCCGTTGTCTGTCTACGAGCTTCGGTCTCTGTGCACATCTTTATACGCTTCAACATGGATGCATCGATGAATAAACGCCAGGCACTAACCTTGCTGTTGGTCTCCACGTTACGCTTAGCGTGAGAAGTAGGCCCTGCTGCCTCTTTCAGTACATTCTGAGCAGCCATCCTTCCAGGGGGGTTCCCACTACTGTCGACAACAGTCCAAATAGTTGTTCCATCATTACCACATAACTGATCCCCTGGTGCAAATGAAGAAGACTTTACCAGTTCATGACCTCGCCCACCTCGTTCCCATCCTCTTCGAACAGGTTGCCTGTTGCTAAGAGATCGTCCTCTGCTGCAAGATTGATCAGGGCTGGTTGAAGGAGTAACTGTGTCTATCGTAGGTGCGAAGTCCACTGCGTGCATATTTTCATCAGCCAAATCACCATCACTATCCGACATATTATCACACTGCCGAGGTATAAATTCCTCATTGTCACTCATTGCGTCTATATCTGATAATGTATCTTCGTCACCTGATTTGTCTTCTCCTAGCTTTTCAAGTTCTGCTAATAATTGAACAAGAGTAAGTTTTTGCCGCTGAGCCATTATTACGCACTATACGACACAAGGGACAGGCACTAACTCGTCCACTCGCAACCACTGCTAGAGGCATACTATTTACTTACATCATACACCCCTATAGCGCCACTTGTAAATATATCACAGGAAGCAAGCAGTGAGCAGAATAGAGCTCTCCGTATCCAAGGAAGTGAAGCGGTCAAAATGACCGCTTATGGCCTTACTAGGTATAAGGGACAATATCAGATTTAATTTATGGCATGAATGTACATAACCCTAAAAGAAGTCACAAAAGAACAACCTCGTGCGTAAAAAATTACGAGCGTGGAAATACCTTGAAATTCGCTAACGGTCAAAATGACCACTCTGGCCATTCTAGTGTTAAAGGTAGCAAAGAAATTCCGGCATTTGTGTTCGATATTATTTATTACTAGAGCTCAGATTTCCATGCAAATGTATATTTTTAAATAAACCTATTACACTTCTCAAACTTTGCAAATATTCATTTTATGACTTAATGATTCTAAATAATCGTTGTTTTTCTCTGCATGTTTGCATGTTTTCATCTTTTTAGGGGAAAATTCATGCATAATGCATATTTTGAAGATTTTGGATTCAATAGCGAATATTTAAGACATTCATATTGCATAATATCACTTTTCTTCTCTCTTTGGCGCACATATGATGTTAAGTTGCATGATAGTGCCTTTTATAAAAGTTGGTATGCAGAATTTAGGATCACTTTCCCACATTATACAGATTATTCGGAGACGGAGAGAATGTATTCCTGGCATCCTGTTTGACAACCAAAGTTAGTACATACAGTAGAGGTCCTATAAACCAATTAACCAAGCACTTTCTTATCTGTTGCTTGAGTAACACAAAATTAGAACATGTCACAAACAAACTGATATACAGATTGTCAATTTATCTGTAATGTACTAGCAAAAGTTTCATCACTCTGAGAGGTATGTTCTTCAAAATGTTAGGGAAAATGTATTGGCATGCAATCATTTGGACATCAAAGGTCCGTCACTTTCATCTTCCAGCAAATACACACCACTTCTTTTTTAATTTTCCGTAATGAAGTGAAGATGCTATATTTAGACACACACTCTACTAAAAATGCATATAATCAATCAAATAATAATACTGTATGTACACAATAGTAAATAACTCACAGTGAACTTAAAACTTTGAAATACAATGAAATAGGATAGCAAAGCAGAGCCCATGAAGGTTTGTTTACAAACACTACAGCCATGGCTCTCAAACAGATGGTCAGAAAACTGCACTCATTTATTTCTGTAAAATTGGACACAAAGAGGTTGTAAATATGAATGAAACTGAACGCACAGCTACTGTGGACATCAAGAACGATAAGATGTAGACTGTCATGACGTCTGTTGAAGAAATGAGGAAATTATGAGAAGAAATACGAACATGTCGAACATTCGACAGTGCCACTACAGCAAAGACCAAAGTGTCGAATATTCAACAGTTGCCAGTTCTAGGGTTAAATGTGGAGTATTACTCTAAATTAGTAATCAGTGAAAAGTATTTTAACTCTGAAGTGAAAATGTCAGGTTAGACTAGTGCAGGATCAAGAATAGAGAGACATGTATGAAGAGAATGAAGTCTGTAGTCAACAGTACAGTCTGAACAGACAACTTACCCACAAGAGAGAATACCACAGTGTGCAAAAGAGTTCTCTCTTCTACCAACAAGTAAGGACTGTTTGTTGGGATGTTAGGATCCCTAAGAAAGAAAAATTAGCAATGTTCAACAGCTACTTCATACCAATCTTGACTCTGGTACAGAAACATGCACCCGCATGAAGAAAGACTCGTCAAGACTTACTCCTTACTCTTGAGCCATTCCAGCCCAACGTTTGCAACATACGGGAAGGACACTAGTTGATGCAATTTAAATAGATATCATGAATAACGAGAGCGGTGATGATTATTGAAGTCTGTAGACAATTTGTAGATAATCCAAGCAATTTTGTTGTTTAAATATTTGCATGGCAGTGTTTAATGTGGAATCTCACAGCCATTCTCATCAATAATTTATACCTTTGATGTGAGTTACCTCTTCAACCGCTCTCTCTGGAGTGAATTAATCTAGTTTTTTTTTTTCTAGTTGCTTTACGTTGCACCGACACAGGTAGGTCTTATTGAGACAATGGGATAGGAAAGACCTAAGGAGTTGGTAGGAAGCGGCTGTGGCCTTAATTGAGGTACAGCCCCAGCATTTGCCTGGTGTGAAAATGGGAAACCAAGGAAAACCATCTTCAGGACTTCCGACAGTGGGATTCGAACCCACTATCTCCCAGATGCAAGCTCACAGCCGCGTGCCCCTGACCACACGGCCAACTCGCCTGGTAATCTAGTTCTAGGTCCTTAGCAAAGACAATTCCAAAGCAGATGCACAAATGCAATTTTTCATTATATAATTATAGTTCAATCCATTTACTACAAGATAAGGGCAGTACTAACTTTCGAACTAAGTGAAACTGAGAAACTCCCATACCCTGTACAGGAGTAACAATGATCAATTACACTGTTGTTTAACAATATTCAAAACTATGTTTTAAAATTACTTCCTTCATTCACCATTCTTCATTTGTTATCAAAATAGTTACAGAATTTCTCAATGTAAATCTCATGATTCAAAGTCAATACTCACACTTGGATGATAATTTTGGTTACAACTCCGAGTTTGTGGAGCGGAGTGAGAGGGATGAAGTCATTAAGATGACGACGGACAGGAACAGACGCCAACTGTTGACGACCAGCTCCTTTGAGACACACCACCACCTGGTGAGGTTTGGTAACCATAGTCTCCCCTCTCAAGCACATACCCACTCCTACACCTCCTCGAATTACACCATCTAGTAGAGAGAAAAGCAAAATTTACAGTTACACCTTCAGTTAAAACCAGCTAGCCAATGACAGAATAAAGCAGGTGTTGAACATGTTGAAATCATCTCCCTGAATTGTCTAAGCCTGACAGCATAATAATGGATGTCAAATCTTTAGCATTTTGTCCTTTACACTGCTCCCGCATTTATGAATTGGAAGTCTGCCGCACTGCCCAGTTAGAAGGAGAACTGCACCTCACAGCAAAGTGTAGTTATTTTCAAGCTGGCGAGCGTACTGTGAATGTGTCCTTGAAACAACGGGTAGGTTTGAAATCGCTTGAGGGCTTGACATACGTTTGTTGGACAGGGAGGGAATAAGTAATAGAATGGTGAATTGCTTTTAGTGCTGGGAGCGTCCAAGGACAAGTTTGGCTCGCCAGATGCAGGTGTTTTGATTTGACACTTGTAGGCGACCTGCGTGTCATGACAGGATGACACGAGGATGAAGAAGACACATACACCCAGCCCCCATGCCAGCAAAATTAACCAATTATGGTTGAAATATCCGACACTGCTGGGAATCGAACCCGGGACCCCCGTGACCAAAGGCTGATATTACAGCAGCATGAAGCACCATTGCCAATTCTTCGTTACTGGATCATAACAGATCGTACCTAGCATGCTGCTCATAAATGATATTAATGCTGCCAAGGTCTGCAGCAGATTGAACGAAGTGGCATGCCTTGCTCTAGTACCTCCTCTGCTCAAGAGAATATTCCTACTTTTTGGTCTATCCTAAAGCAAGAACTCTGAAGCTTACGTTGTTCAGTTTGAGACATTGAATATTTCAGGTGGAGTCCCGTGCATTGTAAGGCTCATTTTCTGGAGCGAGTTCTACTGTTTAATATCCACAACAAAATCATCTGAAAAACTTAACGATAGATGTAGTGGCAGCAGGAAAAGGATACACAGTTCTTTGTCACTCTATATAATGGGTGTTAATGCAGGCAGTTGAAGGCAATAGAGCAGGAATACTGCAGAAAAGTTAGCGTCATGGAAGTGGCAGTCATATAGATGCTACCAAATGGAGTTCCAGTACATAAGATATTTAAAGTTTTATATCTTACGTCATAGTTACACCCAAAACAAACAGCCATAATTATAATGCTTGCTTTAACTGTTACCTGATGGCTATTTTTCTTAGTTTCAAATTTGATTCCACTGCTCAGCAGAAATATAAAGTTCCTCCAGAAAAATAATAATAATAATAATAATAATAATAATAATAATAATAATAATAATAATAATAATAATAATAATAATAATAATAATAATAATCGTATGGCCTCAGCTACCGTGTGCAGACATTTCAATTTGACGCCATCTGGCTGTCTGCTCGTCAATTTCGACGTTCCGTTTTACTCCAGGCCCCCACTAGATGGCAGACCGAGTAAACCGAAACTCTCTTGGGCGTCTATGGCTGAGATTTAATTAATTTTGTCGGGTAAACACCAAATGTGTCACCAGAGATCTTTTACATGCCGACATCGTACGACATGGAGTGTCGAATGGACTTTTTTCCGCCCTTCAAAAATCCGACTACCTCTGCCGGGTTTGAACCCGCTATCTTGGGATCCGGAGGCCGACACTCTACCGCTGATCCACAGATTATTTTGTTCTACAGTTGGCAGCACAGCCTCAAACATGACATCAAAAATGAAATGAACTAAAATTCCTTCCATCGAAGGAGTAAAGTAGGCATAAACAAACATTTCATATCACTTCGCGAGGTCCACATGATCTTTACGCAAATATGAGCGTGTAAATTTATTGATATAGCTGCTTTGCCTGAACACATTTCAGATGATAAAAATACATTATCACTGCTATAAAATATATTTGCCATGAAAATTAGCAAGTAGGCCTCAGTATTTCATTAATGTGAACTTGCAACAGGCTCGATTCTCTGTAGAATGGAAGATTCGTTGTCTCTTGCATAACTAGAATCCTCTCCTAAATTACTTACAAATTCCTCACACTCCACATCTAAAACACTTTTCACACGCGATCTCTTTTTACTCAGATATTAACACGACCATTGGCCGATAATTCATTTTGTGAAATGTAAACACTTGAAGAAGTGAATACTGATGTCAGTTTTGCAATACAGTAAAACCTCGTTAATTCGAACTCTTTGCGGCGCAAAAATCTGACTACGAATTAAGTGATTTCAAATTAATTGCCAACTCTTGTTTCAGAAATGCTAACCCTTGCCATGTCAGAAAATATTCAAGACCCGTTACTGCATGCAACAAACATTGATTCACAGTTTAAACCTTTCAAATGACATGGAAAAAATTATTCCAAAATGTATCCAACAAGGTGCATTTGCAGTATTCAAATAATGCATGTGGATAACTCAGTGGCAAGCATAACCTCACGCAACAAAAGAAACAAACACTAATTTAAAACGAGGACAAATTATGCTGGCTCCCCTTTGCAAGTGTTTTATTTTTTGGATTACTGTACTTTTTGCATTTTTAGAAAGTACACGATGCCCTTAAAACATCGTGGCTTATCGAGCTTTCCTATGACGAGGGGAGGAAGTTTTTCGCTTCCATCTGTATTGCAACACAGTACAGTGAATCCATCTGCTTTAAAAACGTGCATTTTGGCTAGGCATAAAAAACGAATGCAGTTTCATTGGTAATGACAGTATTGTTTAGCGCGTATGAATTGATTATAATTATGAGCCATGCTTTTTCGCCAGCTGTTGGCATCGCCAGTGTTCGTGGATTCTGCTTCTCCGCACACTGCCTATTACGTGATATTCTGGCATTCCTTAAAACGCTGAATACAAAAGAATTACAATTCCACTCAAACTTAGCAACTATGAAACACACTGTAACACACCGAAGTGAGAGAAAGTGTGGAAAGCTACCCCTGCACATTCCGGAAGATGCATTCTATTGTGACACAGAGAAATTTTGAATTTAAATTACTCTGTAAAATACAATTTTTAAAAATGTAAATGGTTTTAAATTAATAGTCTGAATTGTTTCCTGTTTAAATATGACATATGGAGGTGGTTTTCTTCCATCTGCAGTTACACAAAGCGTAACTGTACATCAAACATCGAAAACTTGGCAACCTTGAAGCAAATAAAAACCGCACCCCAATTTCGTTGCAGGCTATGAATCTCACTGTTAAATCCGTATCGACGGTTGAACTTCTTACAAAATTGTACAAAACTGCTTTAAACCTTCTAGTCAATACTACATATTTTTACGTCCAATTAAGACTAAAGTTCACATGTATTAAATATGTCACTAGATGATACGCGACCACAACTTCTGTGGCACACCTCATACATACCCGCATATTTTAATGCTTTTAACATATAATAAATAGGTCGAAAATCTTCAAACATAGCATATTTCAATATTATGCTTTAATAAAGAAATAGGTCACAATTAATTCTATGGCCACAGTTTTTACAAATTTTATTAGGCCAAAACAGAAATATAAGTTATTCCTAAAATTTACCTGTTTTTAAAAATATAATTTTGCAAATTAACCCTTAACCCTCCTTTTCTTCTGAACACTCCTGCCTCTCCAGCTCCATTTAAGAATGTGCTTGCAGAGGGATAACAGACAGCACAAACATACTGACAGCATATTTATAAAAATCAACTAAAGCAAACACTAAATATAATACAATACAGTATTCAGGTACAATGTTCAGCATTTTCAAACCTGAAATTATCTCAGTCACTTTTTGACTGTAATAGTGTATTGTCTGGAACTTCCCAAAACACTCGCCGGGATGTAATCAAGGCTCTTTCCTGCAATTTTGCTAAAAAACACAGTCTAGCGTCATAATTTAGGCTTACTGTTCATTGCCATATTTAGGATTACGCCCAAAAATGCTTTGAATTCAAGAAGAGTAACATATATCCATGACCTCCTAATAGACTTATGTGTGAGGGGCGTAACCTTTTGAATGTTTACATTAGCATACCGGTTAGTCTCGCGCACAATTTCCGGCAATAACTTGATATCTATGCCTAATAACTTGTCAGTCAAGAATAATAACTGGGAAAAGTCAAGTTCATTCAACCTTAGAGTGGTTTATAACCTGACGTACCTGTGAAAGGGCTTTCGAAGTCCAATTCATTGTCACGGTATTTCCTCCATCCATCAGAAGAGGTACCAGCATTGCCATTTAGCATAATTTTCTCATTATTGGGATTTTATCACTCAACTCACCAACACAATCTCATTCCGCAATATCTTCCTCACCACTTAATTGAAAATCACTCTCACTATCGCTGAAATCAACGTCACTTTCACCTAAGAGTCTGGCTATTTCTTTCTCACGCTGCTCGAACGACGCCATGTTGCTAAGCAACGTTTGTTTACAAACTCACATGGTCTTCAAAGAATATGGACAAAGCCTGATTTCAAAGAGATTATAGCTATACATGGCTTCAAATTGTCGTCGAAGGAATGCAGTAGCTTACTATACCTGTAATTCATACACACATAACCCGACAAAGGAGTTATATAGGGAAGAATATCATGTCGGGCATTGCCCGACATAGGATCTATGCGGGATATTGTCGTTGTCGCGCATGGCCCGCAGCGTGATTGCTAAGTGTTAAGACCATGAAACATTCGGTCGAATGGATTTATCCCTACACTAGGGTGATCACACACCTGCACCCGAACAGACCTTTTACAGTGCAGCCTCATTCCAGAACAGTTCACTTTCCAGCTCGTCACACAATCAAGATCGTACTGAATCACTATAGTACTCGCTGACACACAGGACTCACAACAGTCTCATAACTCACCCGCAACTGACTCAACACTGACTCGCCCAAGAATGAAACTGCAAGACTTGCTGGATTCATTCTTTATATAAGCTAGCAGGAAGATCTCCTAGTTTTCACTTCTATAACGTTCCGGGTGCATTCTTCATCGTCAATAGCTTCCAGTTTCTTCCAAGAACTTCCTTACCATGAGCCTCAAGAATTCATTGGCGCTATTGTTTCACTGTTGGCCCCCTCACATTTTCGCTGCTCCACCAGTATGTTGTTTATCGGAAGCCATTTCTTTTCCGTTTTGACTCAGTTAATGTATAACTGTTAGGTTCTTCAGTCTGCTAAAAACAGATTTTTAATAAATAAATTTATGAACTACCCGAAAAGGAAACAATTAAACCATACTCCTGCTGTATGTATGCATGTATATATGTACAATTCTGTTACCATATGTTTTCTTTTCGGGTAGTTTATGAATTTATTTATTAAAAAACTGCTAGTATTCTAGTCATCCACCAGCCTAGCATATTCTGAAACTTCATTGTCACTACTCAAATGGAATCTTTTCAGAGTCACAGTGCCTTAGGCATCTTGAATCTATACTGACCTACTTGTAAAAAGAGACAAAAGGATGCTGGAAGGAGGCATATACGCTAGGGAACTGCCTTAGCTTCACAGTGTAGCAATTTTGAATTTAAGGTGAAAGACTTCATAAGATATCCTGGTAGACAACATTAGTTGTTTTCCTCCTGCTGTGTGGATGTATCTACCATATTTACACGAATAAACCCAGCATTTCTTTTTTTTTTTTAATTTGAGGCACGAAACTGGATGCGGGTTTTATTTGCATCAAGGTTGGCAACACGCTCCTGGTTCATGTAGTTTTCGATGTTGGGTGTACAGTTATGTTTGTGTAACTGCAGATGGAAGAAAACTGGCCCCATATGTCATATTTAAACGGAAAACAATTCAGACTATTAATTTAAAACTGCCTTCACATTTTTAAAAAGTAGTATTTTACAGAGTAATTTAAATTCAAATTTTCTTGGCATCAGGATAGAACGAGTCTTCTGGAACATGCAGGGGTAGCTTTCCAGACTTTCACTTGCTTCAGTGTGCCTACAGTGTGATTCATAGTTGCTAAGTTTGAGTGAAATCATAATTCATTTGTATTCACCATTTTAAGGAACACCAGAATATCATGTAGCAGGCAGCGTGCAGAAAACCAGAATCTGCAAACACTGGCGATGCCGATAGTTGGCGAAAAAGCATGGCTAATAATAATAAAAATAATCAATTTGTACGCACCAAACAATACTGTCAATGGTGATGAAACTGCATCTTTGTTTCTCCACTGCAGTACAGTGGGGTCACAGTACTGCAGATGGAAGCGAAAAGACTTCATCCCCTCATCACAGGAAAGTTCCAATATAGTTGGTCCGTTATTGGACTTTATAAATTTTCCAGCTAACTCATTCCTGGTTGCCAGCGTTTCGCCCCAGTGTGCCAAGTTGGGCTCATCAGTTGGTAAATGGCACATCCACCAAGACACATGGCTAACTCGCCATTTACCAACTGATGAGCCCAACCAACTGATGAGACCAACTTGGCACACTGGGGCGAAACGCTGGCAACCAGGAATGCGCTAGATGGAAAATTTCTAATGTTCAATAATGGACCAACTATATTGGTATTATAAATTTACTCATTTGGAACAAATATTTCAGGTTTCCTATGGGAATCAACATGTTTATCATAGGAAAGTTCGACAAGCCACAATGTTTCTGTGCAAGTACAAGCATCTAAAAATGCATACAGTAATCCAAAGAATAAGGCACTGGCAAAGGGGAGCCAGCATAATTTGTCCATGTCTGAATCTTTATTTTCTTTCTTTTTTTGTTGCGTGAGGTTATGTTTGCCAGTGAGTTATCCAAGTGCATTAATCGAATACTGTAAATGTGCCTTGTTGGATACACTTTGAAAAAGTTTTTTCCATGGAATTTGAAAGGTTTAAACTGTGAATCAATGTTAATTGCATGCAGTAATGGGTCTTAAAATATTTTGTGATGCGGAAAGGGTTGGCATTTCTGAATTACGAGTTGATAGCTAATTTGATATAGCATAATTCGAAGTCACATTTGTACGTCCCTACGACTTTGAATTAAAAAGGTTCCTACTCGTCTGTCGGGTGAGGCCCGGCATTACGATACTTCCGTTACGGTCGCATGTTGGGGGAGACCCGACATGATATTTTATCGCCCACCGCTTGTCTGCCATCTCTTAGCCGACAAAATACACGATGATATACTGTACTGCCATCTTTTGATTCCGCGTGGAACTTTGTAGAATCCAGATACTATTTGACAGTCAGTCAAAAATCTATTATTTAGATGGCAGTGTAGCTGTCAGCTGTCCACTCACGCACATGAAAGCTCGAGCGATAGTAAACAAACATGGTCGCCATATATATGTTCTATATGTCAGGCAACACACAAAACCATAGTATTTTTGCACCTCTGCTCCTAATGAATATATATAATAGCATTTCACGATGCCTCAAAGTGAACTGACGATGGTCGGTTTGTGTACCATAACCCAACATGTACCTGATGCTGACAGCTGGCACAATTATAAATCAATAGCTCCCGATTTCAAGAAATCGCCATTTACAATGGTTTCAGCCTACAAACTACAGCGAGGTATGGAACCAGAGACTGATTAGAGTTTATCAATTGCTTTTTAGCGATAATTTGTACACTGAAATTAACTAAACCAATCGGTAAGAGTTAATGATATTAATAATAATAATAATAATAATAATAATAATAATAATAATAATAATAATAATAATAATAATGCAAAATAATTTGTCCTAAATTCCACATATTGCTCTTATTTGCTCCAGTATAGCTTGCTGTAAATGTGTATAGCCTAACTACATCATTTAAAAACAAGTGCTATCTCCAAAATCGTGAAAGATGAATACAGGTCATATAAGATAAAACACAGAGAACTTCAATTCGAGGGGTAAGGGTTAATGTATCGCAAAACTAACAAACGAGTTCGCAGGTGTGTCTTTTTCAAGTGTTTATATTGCATGAAAAGAATTATCCACCACTGACCGTGTTACTTTCCGAGTAAAAAGAGACACGTGTGTGAAGTGTTTTAGACGTGAAGTGTGACAAATTTGTAAGTAATTGATGAGAGGATTCTAGTGATGCAAGAGACAAAGAATCTTCCGATCTGCAGCGAATCGAGCCTGTTGCAAGTTCGGATTAATGAAATACCTGTCACGTTGAAGGCCTACTGGCTAGTTTTCGTGGCAAATATATTTTATAGCAGTGATAATGCATTTTTATCATCTCAAATATGTTCAAGCAAAGTAGCTATATCCGTCATGTTCATATTTGCATCAAGACCGCGTGAAACTCGAGAAGAGATATGAAATGTTTGTTTATGCCTACGTTACTCTTTCGATGGAAGGAATTAATTCATTTCATTTTTTTTTTCATAATAATCCTTCCTAAAATTAGGATGCGAGGATTATTCAGCAGCAGGGATTATTTGCGTAAATAAGAAATAGACAATGGGAACTTAATAAATTTAATGTCAGAAATACCAATGGTCTTGTTGTGTTTGGGGAACTGTGGTATCATTTACACCCGTTATTGAGAGAGTATCCTCAAAACTGTACCCATCTTCTTCTGTAACGAAATGTGAAAGACACAGCATGCTTGAACTATTTTTGCATTTCTTAAGTATAGAAGGTAAATGAAGACTATGATGGTCCATATTTATCACCTACACTGAGAAGAGGGTTGAAAAGGATCTGCTGGAAAGTGCAGGGAGTTTTGCATCACTCAACCCACTGTGTGTGTAAGAGTCGACGAAAGCAGGTGCCCCCGCACGTCCAGATGGGCGTGTTTTACTTCCGAGCCATCTGAAAGAGGCCTGAGTGACTTGTGTAACAATGTACGTAAATTAGGCCTACTATACTTACATGTGTAACAAGTAACAACGTATGTAAATTAGGCCTGCTGTACTTATGTATATAGCTGACATATTGGTGCTTAATTTAAGGTTCGTAAGTGAACAACATACAGAAATTAGGCCTAAGGTACCTAGGCATAGTGGTTTGCAGGACATTCAATTATCGAAAAGAAAGCCAGAGAGTTTATACATGATGAAAAATTAATAAAGTTTATTGAGAAAGTGGATGCTGATTCACACATGAAACTTGTACAAATCCCCCAGATGTTAGATTTTCCTAAGACAACTTTAAACATAAGCAGAGATGCTAACTATTACGATTCAATCGTAATAATTATGAATTACCCATCATAATTATGCCTTTACGAATCACACTTCACAAATTATGAATTTTTGTTGATTTTAAAATTTAAGTGTATGAAGTGTTCAAAAGGATCCACAAGGAATGCCATTAGAGTTTGAATTCTCAGAATATTATTTTCGGATTTCTCAGTTATCATTTATACCCCTTTCATGTCCCTCGTTTAAGAATATTTCAAGATTTCATGTGCCGAACACTTGTGTGCTTCCAGTACCGGAAAAATACGCACCTGTGAAGTGGTATATCTTGCGGAGCTGTCGTCTTTGTTCGTCACATGATCAGACTTCCATACAAGTATGCGAGTTCTTTTGTCTTCGTTTTGCCGGCAAAGTGGTGACAAACTCCATTTCATTGTGAATACTGTGTGCGTGACTGTTTAAGTATTTATTGCGATTTTGGCTGCCAAATTTGCATATGTTAATAATGTGTTATGAAATGTGAAAGGTTTGAAATAATGAAGCGATTTCTTGTGCAGAAAAATACGTGATGATGATGTTACCGTGACTAGTGATGCTAGTAATAAACCAAAAATAGTTCAGAAATTTAAGGAGGTATACTCGAAAGAATGGCCCTGTTTACTGCGTTCCTCAAAATCTCATTCACACGTGTTTTTGTAGTGTGTATAGCCGCGATTTTTCAGATGTATATGATGAGGAAGAACAAGACTGAATTCCGTGCTAATATGACCTCCGAACTGTTAAGTACTCTGTTAGTGCACAGGATGCACATGATATCAAAAGAAAAAGCATGTCACCGGTGTATGTTTACCAAACAGGAACTACAAGCTGCTAAGGGAGCAACTACAGTACGAAACAAAAGAAATGATCCTTCAACCTTCATCCAGATATGTACTGCAGATCACCTGTTACTTTAGCAGGTAAGAATCATACACTCTTTATATGCCAGTCTTTGAATATGTTGCACCTGAATTGTATGTTGTTCATTGATTTTTCAATGATATGTAAGTTAGTAAAATCTCAGGAAAAAGAAAAATTCTATGGTCAACCCCCCCCCCCCAGGAGACCTAATGGCTGAATTACGAATTGCCATTCTTGAAAGTTGGCATCTCTGCATAAGGACATGTATAGTTCGCATTGCTAAGAACTTTTTTCCTTGATGTTTTACTGTGTTGGTGTTCTTAAAATGTATTATTTCTTCATTTATTTCATTAATTATAATTGTTAGCACTTGTTTCTTTGTTCTCATTGTAATTATTTTTTCATTCAAACCTAACCTTAAATTTAACAGCGAAATTGCTTTTCATTTTTGAACACGTTCCCTCTTTATGACGTTTTTTCGGTCCCCACAAAAACGTCCTAACCAGTGCAGTTTTGGCTGTACTGTAGATATTTTGTAAAAGTGTGATTTATTATTTTCTATGTTGAAATTTTACGAATAAATTGATATTTTTCTTGAACATGTATTCCTATAAATTAATTCCTATTTACTCCTTGTGAAATATTCATTGGTAATTTAGAAGATGTAATTATGCTCATATTTATGCTAAATTGAATGAAGCAAGTGTCAAGTATCAGCTCACAGAAATTGGTATGGGTGCAAGGATTTGGAACGAATCTGTGTGGCCTATTGATAAGGTAAGTATAAGCATGGAGTGGGAATGGGAAATAACAGGAAACCATAAACAGGTTTCCCGACAGTAGGACTCAAACCCGCTATCTTCAAAATCCGAGCTTGTGAGTTAGCTAACCCAGCACACTTTTTTTTTTTTTTTTTTTTACAAGTTGCTTTATGTCGCTCCGACACAGACAGGTCTTATGGCGACAATGGGACGGGAAAGGTCTAGGAGTGAGAAGGAATCGGCCGTGGCCTTAAGGTACAGCCCCAGCATTCACCTGGTGTGAAAATGGGAAACCATGGAAAACCATCTTCAGGGCTGCCGACAGTGGGATTCGAACCCACTATCTTCCGAATACTGGATACTGGATACTGGCCGCACTTAAAAGAATGCAGCTATCGAGCTCAGTACCCTAAAGAGCATGTTTGGACAAATAATTACATCTTACTAAATACTCACATATCACTAAATATTCACATATTACTAATAGAAGGAGGTACGACTAATAAAAAATCATTTGGAAACAAAGCATGACATGACTGACTGCGAGGCCAAAGCGGTATGCTAGCATAGCGAAATCAACTGCTCAGTAGTCCGCTGGCCCAGAAGGGAAAGTCAAACAGCAACATCTATCAGCGATTCTTCATACCCACATGGCCTGTTAATTAAAGCCGCTTCCTGCCCACTCCTAGTCTTTACCTATCCCATTGTCGCCATAAGACCTATCTGTGTCGGTGCAAAAAAAGAAAAAAACATGGAAAACGCAATGTATGATCTACGCTGTGGTGATGTACTGTCGGTAAGATTTAGAACACCAGTGACAAAAGCATGAATCTGATGAAAGAGATCATAGAATAACGTGAAAATCTACAGCAACTATGAACTTCAGGAGCTTTGATAGCTGCTTCTATGGATCAGTGGTAGTGTGTCAGCCTCCGAATCCCAAGGTAACAGGTTCAAACCCGGCAGAGGCAGTCGGATTCTTGAAGGACCAAGAAAAGTCTCCGTGATAGCCCATGTTGTACGATTCCAACATGTAAAAGATCTCTGGTGACATGTTTGTTGGTTACCTGACAAAATTCATTAAAACCACAGCCACAAACACCCAAGAGAGATTCAGTTTACTCTGCCACCTAGTAGGACTAGAGTAAAACTGAACACACACGGTAGCTGAGGCCACGATTATCATCATCAGTAGCAGCAGCAGAGCATGGTTCTAGAACTGGTAGATCTTCAGCCATCTAAGAATCTGTAACTGGAGACCTCAATGCACCCAGAAAACATCATCATACTTTGACAGTTGGTAAAGTCCATGAAAATAATCCAGAATCATCAGGACAATCATCAATAAGAAACACCAAGTTTATGGCCAATAGAGATTATTACCTAATGAAATGGTATATTGTGAAAGTGAATCAATAATAGATACAATGTGGAAAAGGAGAATTGGTTTTTTGGCATGTATTCAAACTGCCAGAAACCCAACTAGTGAAGCTTTTATTTAGTTATTTCCAGAAAAATAAAACAAAGAACACTTGATTCACAGAGATCACGAATGATTTAGAATTAAATTTATCAATGCTCCAAATTGAAGGCAGAGAAGAGAAGAGGATTCTAAGGAATAAACGAAGGAAGTACACCATTACTGACAACCAAAGGGCAGCCAGGTCCAACAGAATGAAGAAGTTTTGGGACCAGAAGAAGAAGAAGCTGAAAGGCTGACTCTATTTAATACTATTACACTTTAAAGTATATGACTGATTAAACTTTCCACTCCCACGCAGAAGTTAACTCGGACATCCGAGGGTCTTCCGCTGTCCCAACCACGAGTTAACTCGTGTTTCAAATGCCCTGCTCTCTCCCGGTGCCGAATTTAGTCGTATGTTCCAGTTCTGTCACTGAACGTGAGATGGCATCATCTGACAGTGCTCAGAGAAGAACACAGCTATCTCAATACATCGCAAGCGCCGTATATTTAGTCTCAACCCTTACACCATTCTTTGACAGCTGTCTTGAGTCACCCAAAATGGCTACATCCACAAGCACTAGTAAACAAGGTTTGACGGAAAGTGATATTTTAGATGTTTTAGGTAATGATGACAAGCCTGACTATTACGAGGATAGTGAAGATGATATATTAGTGAATGATTCTGTGGAAAGTGATAGTAGGAGTGATTTATCTGAAGGTGGGGAGGACGAGGAATTAGAAATCCAACCTGATCACATGGTGCGGAAACGACCAAGATTAGTGCCACCACATACAGTTTCTCGTAGAACCTGGATAAATTATGCTAATTTTACACCAACAAAACATGATTTTGACCCAACCCAGTCTGGCATTGGGGACGAACTTAACCTCAATGAACATTCTACCGAATATGAAATATTCATTACGTTATTCACAAAGGATTTGTTTTCCCACATATCAAAGGAGACAAATATTTTCGCGAGTTGCAAGCAACTCCTAATGTCTCACAACAGCAAATGAACGCATGGCACGATGTAGATGAGGCTAAATTGATTGTTCTTTTTTTTTTTCTCTCTCTAACCATGCTGATGGGTCATGTAAGGAAGCCCAGTGTTGCAGAGTACTGGAGCCTAGATCCTCTCATAAATACTCCGATATTTGGAAACATCATGTGTCGCAACAGATATCAGATGATTCTAAGAATGCTACATTTCAATGACAACAGTACAATGACACCTGGAGATAGGCTACATAAAATTAGACCAGTAATAACAGCTCTGATGCATCCAAATAAAGTGATAGTGCCATTTGAAAACCTTGCCACTGATGAAACATTAGTGCTTTTCAAGGGCCGTGTGTCATTCCCTCAGTACATACCATCAAAAAGGTCGAGGTTTGGTTTGAAACTCTTTGTGTTTTAGCTGACTGTGAAACTGGTTACATTCTGGATTTTATCATATATGTTGGTGAAGGTACAGAAATTGACTTTGAGGAACTGAAAGAGGCTGGAATATCAGGAAGCGTTGTTTTGACACTGATGAGGCCATATTTTGACAAGGGGCATAAGCTTTTCGTTGATAATTGGTATATGTCTCCATATCTTTGTGAGAAACTCCACGAGAAAGGTACAAATGTATGTGGAACTGAGAAGAAATAGACAAGGCTTGCCAGGACCAGTTGAGAAAAAACTCAAGAAAGGAGAGACAGAAGTTCATCATACTGATAAATTGTTATTTATTTGCTGGTGTGACAAGAGAGAGGTGTATACACTTTCAACAATGCAAGACAGTGAAATGGTGACCATAACAAAGTGTGATAAGCAGACCCTAAAACCCAAATTGATAGTGGATTATAATGAAAACATGGAACCAGTGGATTCTGCTGATATGCAGCTCAGCTTCATCGAGCCAGGAAGAAAGTGTAATCAAATGGTCCCAAAAAAATTTTCATTCATATTCTGAACATTATTGTTAGGAACGCCTGCATAATAATGAAGATGCTAACATGATCAAATGTGTCCCTGAAGGAGTTCAGACTGAACTTCATTCGCCAAAAGCTGGAGCAGTTTGACAGCCGCCATGAAACTACCAGAAAAAGAGGCCGTCCATCATCCTGTTCACCACCAATGAGACTTGTGGAAAGACACTTCCTGTCTCTTATACCAGTTTCAGCGAGCAAGAAAGGGCCTACCAAAGAATGCGTAGTGTGTTTGAAGACAAATAAGACAAGCCATAACAGGAAGGAAACTAGATATGAATGTGTCAAGTGTAGTTCTTCACTTTATGTACACCCCTGCACGGAAATTTACCACACAGTAGTGAAGTTTCGATGAAAATGTGAAGGGATAATGTTTTAATTTCATTTTTGGTCATAAAACTTTGTAAACAGCTGTAAATATAAAATAAATATTAGCTTATTTCAGCTAGTGTGAAATTATCCAAAAACCCCAGGATGGGGCATGCATAAGCAGGAAAGATACTTGGGAGTTAAAGTGCTTCAACAGGAACGTAAAACTACGAAGGTCGATCAATTATAAACAGGATTTTTGTTCCTGAACATCAACAGTTGGTAGGACTGGCCCTGCACTTCTGCTATGCTTAGGTGGGACCGTTAGGAGTGGGGAGAGCACGCTGTTAGTATATTTCCCGCCGTTTCGTCAGTAGCGCTCACGATGTCGGAGCAACAGGTGCACCCCTCCACTGTGCAACACATAATTATAAAATTTCTTGTTTGTGAAGGAGTTATAGCAGCAGAAATTTGCCAGAGATTGACTGCACAATTCGGTTATCAAACATTGTCAAGGAGTAGCGGAGGAAAGGGGAGGCAGCACCAGTGAAAACCCAGACTCGACTGTCAGCTGGCAAGGTTCTTGCGACCGTTTTTTTCGATCGGCGAGACATTTTGCTGACTGATATTTTGCATGAGCGACACACAATCAATGCTGCTTACTACTGCGAGCTGTTGAACAAGGCGAGGGTTGCATACTACCGCAAAAGACTAGACCAACCAATTCGACAATGCGCAGCCCCATACTGCAGCTCTGTCTCCAAGCTAGAGGAAATGCACTGGACTACACGTGATCATCCTCCTCCAGACTTATCGCCCTGCAATTTCCATATGTTTGGACCGTTTAAAGGAGAACACAACACAAAAATCAAGTTGCCTCAGAATCAAAGAGTGTATCAGACAGTGTTCAACTATATATTTGCTTTTGCTGTGCGCCGCTCCGCAGGCCGGTGAACTAAGGAAACACGAGTAGCTGTGACGTCACTGCGCTGTAAGCGCTGAGTGAGCCATCCAGTTGATTATTGCAGTACGCGCTCAGCCGCTGTTCCGTTTACTTGAAGTGTTGTTTATTATAATAGTGCGGTGACTGTTTGTCGAAATGCCTTCCTGTAGTGTGTACGGCTGTAACAACACAACGAGTAGAAACCGAAAGTGTAGAGAGAAAGAAATACATTTCCATAGGTTTCCAAATCGAAGTAAGTCGCCTCAAAGGTTTAACAGTTGGGTACAATTTTGTAAGAGGAAACACTTTTCTCCCTGTAAGGGAGCTACTGTGTGCTCAGTGCATTTTAAAAATACAGACTATGATGAAACACAACTTTTGAAAATGAAGGTGATGCCTACGGAAAAGCTGCAAGGTCTGAAATTGAAGCCAGGGTCTGTTCCTTCAATAAGATGTCTGGCATCGACAGATGGAGATACTTCTCAGGCAGGAAGCCGCTACACAAAATACGCTGTGGGAGTACTTGTCAGAAACTAAAAAGAGCAGGACGGAAAGGTATGAGGCTAAAAGACGAAGGGAGTTTGTTGACACAGTATTAAACGAAAGTGATAACGATAATGATGTACACAACATTCAGAATGATATGAGTGAAAATATTTCACCAGACAGACACGAATGTAGTGAAGAAATACAGTTAGGAAGTGAAATACCGTATTTCACGGCATAATCGTCGCCACCGCGTAATCGTCGCATCCTTCATTTTCAATACAAAAATCGGACTTTAAACCTTTAATTACATAATCGTCGCACGTCCAAATGTAGTTCACTAATCTGGTTAAAAGGTAAATGGAACTGCAACGTAAGTTGCACATGAATACGCAATTTAAATACGTGTATGATTTATGGGCAATTTGGCAACACAGTCACGTTTGCGACATGTTGCACAACGTATAAATAAATAATACCGGTATATGTACGACGCATGGCTTACCGGTAGACTATCGGCAGTTTGACAACGTGGTCGCGAGACAGTGTACTATTTATTCACCACCTACATATTATGAGTTCCCATTTGAAATACGTAAGGCTGTAAGTTATCGCTTATCGGCAACGTCGCCAGGAAATACCGGCTAGGTAGGTTGAATGGACCTCGAACCAGCCCTCAGATACAGGTAAAATTCCCTGACCCGGCCGTGAATTGAACCCGAGGCCTCCGTGTAAGAGGCAAGCACGTTACCCCTACACCATGGGGCCGGCTCCTGTGTTATTGCGCACGAAGTGAAATCCAAGACGTTAACGCAGATTTCCACGGAATTATTCAGCCGAATTATTTATGATGTCTCAGCTGTCATCGCTAGACTCTTATCTTACTACTATGTCATAAGTGTCAGGGCATGGGATGAAAACTTTTATCCAAGCAGTCAAGATAATTATTATCCAATGCTATTAAAGTTTTATTTTATAAACTCGTCAGTAATGTAATGTAAAATAATCAATAACTGGGAAGAAATATTAACCTAATTACCGTATGTTTAAAAGAAATTGAAAAAAATCAATGTTTGTTACTGACGTCTCTGAATACAGTCAACTATACAGAAGATCTACACCGCGCTAGCTAGAGCTCCGGTTTGAGAGCTTTGCGCAAGCGCAGTAGTGTGTCGCAACCAACGAGCTAAAATGATAAATTGTTGCATGCTTCCTTGCTGCCTAACAGTATTGGCTGCTCTGGAATGGTCAGATCACAGATGCATTTATTTGTTTCAGATTTACGTGATTACTGTAGACATGTGTGCGTGAGAATTTAAGTTTTTAATTTGTGTTTTGGGTGTTTGCAGAAATAATTTGTTTTAATAGTGAACAATTACGGAAAGTCATTTATATCGCAAAACATTAACGTGTGAAGCATTTATAAGCGATTATGGGTAAATATAGAAACTATTCTGCGGGCTTCAAGCTAAGCGTAATTCCCTCCGCTGAACAGCACGGGAACAGAGATGCAGAAAGAAAATTTTCTGTGAGTGAAAAGTTGGTGCATGACTGACGGAAAGTAAAAAACAAGCTAAAAAGCACAAACCCTTCTAGACGCGCGTTTAGAGGTCCTAAAACAGGGAAGTTTCCTATAATTGACGAAGAAGTGTTTAGGTACGTCAGTGAAATACGTAACAATGGCTGCAGTGTATCATATGAAATGTTACAAATTAAGGGACAGGAGGTAGCGCGCAAACACAACATACCGGTAACTCAGTTTAAGGCGACTCGTGGGTGGATTAAGGGGTTCATGTGACGACACAATCTGTCAGTGCAAAGGAGAACAACACTAAGCCAAAAGTTGCCTGCTGATTACACGGACAAGATTGTAAATTTTCACCGATTTGTCATACGTTTGCGCAAGGAAACTTCGTACTTGCTTTCTCAAATCGGTAATGCCGATCAGACTCCAATCTTTTCTGATATGCCTCGCAACAGCACTATTGCGCTAAAAGGATCACTGAGTGTATTAATGAAAACCAGCGGTAGTGAGAAGTTGCGATGCACGGCAATGCTAGCCATTACAGCTGACGGGAGAAAGTTGCCACCTTACATCATTTTCAAGAGGAAAATGATGCCTAAGAATATACAGTTTCCCCGTGGAATTCATGTATGAGTGCAACCAAAGGGTTGGATGGACGTAGAACTCATGCTGGACTGGGTTAAAACTGTGTGGAATAGAAGACCTGGTGCACTACTAAAACAACCAGCTCTGCTTGTTTTAGATAGTTTCCGAGGTCACCTCGTGAACGAAGTGAAGCAAATTCTCACTAGAAATAAGACACGACAGATAGTCATTCCTGGTGACCTAACATCTGCTTTGCAGCCACTAGACGTATGTGTTAATAAACCCTTTAAAGACCACTTACGTCGATTTTACAACGAGTGGATGATGAGCGGCGATCAGCAATTGACGCCCGCCGGAAATATCAGGCGTCCACCCTTGGACTTGTTATGCTCGTGGGTGAAGAAGAGTTGGGATCTTATACCACCTGAACTAGTCTCCAAGAGCTTCAAAAGGACTGGGATTTCGAATGCACTAGACGGTTCCGAAGATGACGCAGTGTGGCAGGGAGACTAAGAATCTGATACTGGTATTAACAGAGGCGAGGACGGCGCACCAGATAGCGAAACCTGCAATAGCGACACCGAAGATTTGGAATAAATTGCGTACCGGTAAGTCCGCATTTCACAACAAAGCGATAATTTTTTGCAAGTGTAATATTTTAACTTTAATACTCAAATTAATGACAAATTAACTTAATACGTTCATTTTTATTTTCAGGTTGGAAAAACGTTCGCCGAATTGTTGCGAAAAATTATGAATTTTGTTTTAGACTATTTTAATTATTTTGATGTATAAACGCAAGTATTACGTGCATCTTAAATTTGTATCAAATACAATTTAGTTATAAATACATTTTTTGAGTAATACAAATACTGGTATTAAATATTCATCGTATAATGGTCGCACCCTACAATTTTTTTCAAAAATTTTGGTATAAAAAGTGCGACGATTATGCCGTGAAATACGGTAGCTAGAAAATACTTCGACGTTGCAACTTCTGGTACAGCCTTGAACAGTGACGTAATGGGAGAACAGTTGAATGAGAGTTTCTATGAAGCAGATGAAAGTGACAGTGAAAGTTATATTAGTGACACTGATAATGAACACACTCAGGACGTTGTACATATTACAGGTTCATATTTCTTTGTAGCGGGGACAAGTTTGCTCACACTCTTTGAAATTTGTTACATTTGTAAAAGTAAAGTGAAAAACATTTCACATTACACTCAAGGGACTATGTTGTGCGTAAAATCACTTTGCGATTGTGGTAATAAAGTCCATTGGTATTCTGAACCTATGGAAGGAAAGAAATGTCTTAATATCATCAGCATTGTTGTTGTCAGACATTCTGTTTGAACCTTTTTGGTCATTCTGCAAGTCCATTAACACTATGCGCCCGCCGGTAGTAATATTACTACCACGCGGCGTGAGCCTGAGTGCCGCTGTTAGTAATACTACTACCACAATATTTGAAATTCAGACACTCGATAGCTATTCATGTTATCGAATTAGTTTTTGCTTTGACGTGTTGTCGATTTCCTTTACTATCGTTAGATGGTGGTGTCGATCGATAGTGATTGGTGGTGCAACTTAGGGACGATGTTTCGTAGCCACGTGCGCTCAGTTAGATCTTACTTAATTGCTGACGTACATACTCCTCGCGTGCTCTGGTTAGATAAGCTCAAATTTACGTGCGTGTGTTCTAATGATAGATTATATGACTTCACAGATTTAGAA
This sequence comes from Anabrus simplex, assembly GCF_040414725.1. NCBI lineage: Eukaryota > Metazoa > Arthropoda > Insecta > Orthoptera > Tettigoniidae > Anabrus > Anabrus simplex. The sequence goes on from NC_090265.1 coordinate 43,009,569, forward strand.
TGAAAGTGTAGTGAGTCAACAGTCTGCAATCATCTCTCAAGTAGTCGATTTATACTGTATAATTATTGAGATATGGATCCCGGACCTTGTACAAGTAAAGGAAACCCTACACATGCTTACAGCCCACGGATAAGTGAACAGATTATTACGGAACTTGTGAACGATTCAGATTCTGATCTGTATGAAAGTGATCGTGAAGAAGAGAATGAAAATATACAAGTCCCTCAGGATGCTGAATCATCAGATTCATCACCAGAAGAACCAGTCGCAAAAAGACGAAGGGAGGTGAGAAGCACGGGAACACAATGGAAACAAGATGTTACTCCTGTGAACAGGCCCGTTTTTTCTGGCGCACCAGGACTGAATGCTAATAACCTTGGTATTTCTGCAGAATCTTCACCTCTAGATTTCTTTAGTTTATTTTTTTGACAGTAATGTACTGAATGTTATCCGAGTGGAAAGTAACAGATATGCCCTACAGCAAATACATCTAAAGAAGCAAGAAGGCCCTTTGAAACCTAAATCAGTGCATGCACAGTGGAAACCAGTGACTCTGAATGAACTAAACTTATTTTTTGCAGTAGTGATTCACATGTGTTTGATTCGTAAACCTTTTCTCCGGGACTACTGGAGCACAACACCAATTCTAAAAACTGACTACGCAAAGTCCATTGGAATGTCAAGAGACCGATTTCTTGCTATTCTGACAATGTTGCATCTGAATGACAATGATAAGCAAAAACAAAGGAGCCATCCAGGCTATGATCCTCTATTCAAAATCCGACCAATACTAGACTGCCTGAAAACAAGTTTTCAGGATTGTTACTCTCCTGATGAATCATTGACAATCGATGAAGCGATATGTCCATTTCAGGGACGTATATTTTTTCGTGTGTTCATGAGAGGAAAGCAACAGAAGTATGGAATCAAGATCTTTCAACTCTGTGAAGCAACGAGTGGTTATGTTTGCAACATGGAAGTGTATTCTGGGGCTCATGTCACAGTGGAGGATTACAATTCTTCCTTCAATGTTGTTGACAGACTGTGTGAACCAGTAAAAAAATAGGGGGCACACAGTGTATATGGGCAGATGGTTTTCAAGCCCCACCATTTATGACCATCTGTGGGACTGTCAGACTAAAGCAGCTGGCACTGTGATGCCAAATCGGAAAGGAATGCCAAAATCAGAGTTCGCGAAAAAACTGAAAAAGGGTGAAAAAATGTCATTGCAGAAAGACTAAAGCAGCTGGCACCGTGATGCCAAATCGGAAAGGAATGCCAAAATCAGAGTTTGCGAAAACTGAAAAAGGGTGAAAAAAATGTCATTGCAGAAAGAACACCTTCTAGCAATAAAATGGCGAGATGTTCGAGATGTGTATATGCTGAGCACTGCACATTATGACATGATTGAAGTACCCGCAGCAAGAGGGAGCCACGAGAAATCCAAACCATCAGCAGTAGTAGACTATAACAAATTCAAAATTGGTGTTGATAAGTCCGACCAATTGTTGGCATATTATGCATTCACAAGGAAATAGATCAAGTGGTGGAAAAAATTATTCTTCCATCTGTTTGATCTTGCCATAGTGAATGCCTATAAACTGTACCATAAGGCTTCTTCACAAAAAATTCCCCTTTCGAAATTTTGTGAACGTTTAGCGAATGATTTGGTGAGTAGTGTTGGGGCCGAAATTACTGAAGAATCACGAGCATCAATTGCAGGAAAGCTAGTAGGTAGAGATCATTCTCCACACAGAATACCTGCAGTAGGCGCGAAGAAGGAAGGACACGCGCAGCGTACATGCAAGGTTTGCTACAAGTCCAAACATAACACCGGTCGTGCTGTGAAGAAAATGACAACCATATATTGTCGTAAATGTGACGTAGATCTTTGCATAGGAGAATGTTTTGAGTGTTACCATACCAAAGCTAAGTATTGGGAATAACAATGTGTAATTTCTGTTATTCAGTGACTAAAAACTATCAAACTTTTCTATAGAAATTCAAGTGCGTGAACAAGGATATCAGAATGGACCAATATTGTAGCCTATGTTTCTTTCCAATGCTGAAGGTAAGCATTTTTTATTTGATTTCGTAGGATAGCCCACTCTTTGTAAAATATGTATAAAAATTTGTTAATTTATAATGCGAAAACAGACAGAACTGTGATTTTTTTTCTGAGAGTCTAAATTACGCCGGCACAGGGTAGGGACGCCATCTTGAAACGTCCGGCCTCATAGTGTTAACTTACATATGATGTCACGAACTGTACATGATAGAATTATTCATAGAGTAACTGGTCCAATAGTTGAGGGTGCTTGGGATCAAGAAAGGACTAATGTTATTGTTTGTTTGAAAAGCAGTGCCAAACCCATCTGGTTAGCCGGAGATTGCCAGTACAATTCTCCTGGATTTTCAGCCAAATATTTAGTGTATTCACTAATGGATATAAATACAGGCCGCACAGCTCATTTGGAACTTGTTCAGAGAGTGATGGTGAAAAGTGATCTTGAAAGGGCTGCGTGTGAAATCGCGATGAGGAAGATTGTACAGGAGGAAAATTGCAATATAAAACTCTTCCTTTCCGATAGAAACAAAGGAGTAAGGTATTTACGGAGAATGCAGTATCCTGATATTGAACACGAATTTGATGTTTGGCACATATCAAAATGTCTAATGAAAAAGATGAAAGATCTCAATAAAAATCATCCAGAAGTTCAAGCGTGGAAGGCCAGTATAAATAATCATTTATGGTGGGCAGCACAAATATGTAATGGAAACAGATATGTGTTAATCAATAAATTTACGTTAATTTTGCACCACGTAAAAATGAGCATAAGTGGTTAGAAAACGGTGAATGGAAATCCTGTGAGCACGATACATTAACGGAGGAGGAAGAGAGAAAGAAAATGTGGATTAAAGGAAATTCAAGTTCATATGAAGCCTTGAAGAAAATAGTTTTAGACAAATCTTTTTTAAAAGATGTGTAACATATAAAACACTAAGTTCACACCGGAAGCCTAGAAAGTTATCACAACCTTCGTTTGAAATACGCTCCTAAAAGAGTTCATTTCTCATACAGAGGCTTAAATCTCAGGTCAGTGATTGTTGCATTGGACTATAATTGGAACATCAATAAATTGAAAGCTGGTATCAAAACTCAGTACTCAAAATCAACAGGAGCCTGGGTGATAAAACAGAAATATGAGGCGTCAAGCGATGGATGGAAGAAGGCAATATGAACAAAATAAATCTCTTGCAAACGAACTATACTAGAGCCTCACCTGAAGATCAAGCAATGGATCTGTCACTGCTTAAAAACATCGCTCCAATACCTCGACCTTCCAATGACAACCTGATCAAGAAGCACTTCTCACGATTTCACTCGCAACAATAAATGAAGTACCGTACTTCATGTCAAAATAATGCATTATCTATATTTATCATACAAACAAGCTTCGGAAACTCTTACATAATTCTACTGTTTTAATTTCATTTTTTCATTTACAGCTTGAAGCCCAGATAGGTGCCATCGGGTTCTGGAAATGTGTTCCTTATGGTGTTGACAACACATGATGGTATGACAACTCTGTTCTTTTTACCAATCGCAGTCCATGAATTTACCCACGAAATGAACTGTTTGTAACAAATAAAACACCAAGTTCTATTTGATGGATTTAAAGCTGTCAGTACGCATTTCCTTGCCATGTTCTTTGTTTTTAAGCTCATGTTATGCCTTGTCATTGTCAATACTTCACGGTCTAAATTAAGCCTTGTAAATGAGGGATTTCTTGTTATACACATAAACTTCTCAGATTTCACTGCTGTTACATTGTCTAATTCACAACAGCATACACTTTCTTCATCCGTATCCATGATGGTACACTCACTACATTTACACCAAATTAGCATATCCATGTCAAAATCGCTATCTGAATGGACATCAGCAAACGTCGTTCATTCTGGCTCATGCTGATACGGACGAATGATATTTACATCCATTATAAATAAAAATAAGCCCACTAACACTGGCAACAGAAGAACACGGCTGTAGCAGATGGAGTGTGGAAAAAGACTGCGCGAGTTTACTCCCAGCGTCAAGGCTACCAGGTAGACTCTACAGCGCAGTGACGTCACGACCAGTTACTACTTCTGCACATAACTTGAGAATGGTTGAACATAGAGGCACCAGAGTAACGGCTTTGTTATTACATTCCCATAATACATATTTAGCAATGAATAACGAAATATGTGTTTTTGTGTTGTGTTCTTCTTTAAAGAAGCTTTAGGACAACAATTTGAAGATGACAAGAGTATGGAAGACTTCCTGCACAAGTGGCTGGTGACAACACCCCATTCTTTTTATGATGAGGGCATCAAAAAGCTGCCCATATGCTGGGACAAGTGCATTTCCAAAGCAGGAAACTATGTGGAAAAATAAATTTTAATGCCTTGTATATTTCAATAAATAAATTTAAATAAAAAATAAAATCCCATCTATATATCTCTCCTCGTACGTACTTTAACAAGACACAATAACATGTCAGCGTGGAAAGAAGGAGCAATAGAAAAGGAAACGCATACAAATATGAAAAAAGAAAAAAAAAAAAAAAAGAGAGATAATTTCCACATCTTTATACAGTGGCATCCTCAAACAGATAGGCTCTCCCTCATCAATCCCAATTCTTCAACGTTCATTTCTTCTCAACTCCAGACAAGGTTGTTTCTACTTCCCAGCTTCTAAAGGAGGGTGGGCATTAACACTCACAGAGCAGCCACTTTGACAGATCCTCAGTCTTGATGCAGGAAGTGTGGAATAAAAGATGGTTGGATAAACACTGTTCAAGGGAAGAGACAAATGGATAAATATGAACACAGATGGTAAAATAAAAACACAGTAGAAGTGCGATATAGCGAATAGGGCATATAACGAGAACCCAATTATAAAATCAGTTTTTGTCTGTCCCTTCAAAACTCCTATATAAAAAAACTGTGTATTATCCTTCGGTTACAGCAAAAGCCTTATCATTGACACAACCATTATTACGAGCAATTAAGCGTGCATGATTTCCGTTACTGATATGTATGCACCCAGCCAATGTATTTCATGTGATCAATCATCTTCGGTATCGTTTCCTCACTATGTCCACTAACGAGTGCTCTCGTCAACATTCGAAGGCGATGTCGGAGGCAATTAGTGCTACCCGTAGACTGTTGTCCTGTAGAGAAAATTAGAAATGAAATAGAAGAACATGTTTTCGTAACAAATGCGTAAATAATGTGATATATAGCAGTTGTTTACTCGTTAGAAATGAAGACTAAGTAAACGATCACTTCATTTTAATACCCTACACTGAAATTAAGTAAGAATGTGATACACCTCAAGATATGGCAGAGCGCATCACTGATTTCGCAGGTTAGATTATATTTTTTCGCGCCTGGTTAAATTTCGGTAAGGCTATTCTCATATAAATTTATAGCAACAAGGTTATCGCTTTTCTACCGGCGCTTGATACAGTATATGTTTCCATGGTACATACGCGGTTACGTTAGGTTAGGTGACGTTGTTTGAATAAGAAAACAAGTGTTTGCCATAAAATACAACCTTCGGTATCATTTTCTTGCTATGTGCCCTTGTGAGCTCTCTCATCAACATTCGAAGGCAATGTCGGACTTGATTACTGTTACCCATCGACTGCTGTTCTGTACAGAAAATTAGAAATGAAAGAGAACATATTTTCGTAACAAATACGTAAATAACGTGGTCAAAAGCAGTTGTTAACTCGTTAGAAATTAAAGCTAAATAAACGATCGCTTTATTTTAATACTCTATACTGAAATTCAGTAAGAATGTGATACACCCTAGGATATGGCAGAGTGCATCACTGATTTCAGAGGTTAGTTTATTTTAACTTGTGTCTGGTTAAATTTCTGAGAGGCTATTCCCATGTAAATCTATTGTGAGAATGTTATCATTCCTCTACATGCACTTGAAATTTGTTTTCATGACACACATACAGTCAGGTTAGGTGATGCTGTTTGAAGAAAAAAGCCAGGCTGAGTGACTCAGACGGTTGAGATGCTGGCCTTCTAACCCCAACTTGGCAGGTTCGATCCTGCCTCAGTTTGGTGGTATTTGAAGGTGCTCAAAATAGCGAGTAAATTTTTCGCCATTATGAATTCTCACTATAACTATTTTCACATTTTTCAGAGACACCAAGGTGCCAAAATTTAGTCCCATGGGAGTTTTCACATGCCAGTAAATCTACCAACGAAAGGCTGACATATCTGAGCATCTTCAAATACCATTGGAATAAGCCACAATCGAACCTGCCAAGTTGGGGTCAGAAGGCCAGTGCCTCAACCGTCTGAGCCACTTAGCCCAACACAGGTGATAAAAGACTAAGAAATGGTTGGAAAAGAACTGGAATTGATGAAGAGAAAGGCTACCTATTTGAAGGCAGCAGTGTATGAAAACGTTGAGATCATCCTTGTCCTTTTGTGTTCTGTTATTGTGGTTTTTTTTTTTTTTTTTGGCAAGATGCTTACATCGCACCGACATAGACAGGTCTTATGGCGACGATGGGATAGAAAAGGTCTAGGAGTGGGAAAGAAGTGTCCGTGGCCTTAATTACGGTACAGCCCCAGCATGTGCCTGGTGTGAAACTGAGAAACCACGGAAAACCATCTTCAGGGCTGCCAACAGTGGGGTTCGAACCCACTATCTCCTTAATACTGGATACTGGCCGCACTCTATCCTATTATGTAGTCTTATACATGTTCCTATCTTGGAGAATCATGTTATTTGATGATTTGACCGAAATATGATCTAATGCTAAAATATTCATTCAGAGAACCAATAAAAAACATGTTCACGAATGCTAGAAATGTGCTAAAATCAACTTAAAACATGGACAAGAAGGATAAAAATGTCAAAATCCAAACTCTAGGTTACATCACCTTGTTTCTTGTTCACTCGAGCCATTATTTCTGTGAGAAGAGTTAGCTCAAGACAATGGTTGACAACATCCAGCAGCAAAACCATTCCTTCTACTTGCTTTCCTGGCTTTATACTGAGACCTAGACAAAAGAACAATAGAAAGACAGTTTTTAAAAATACAAAAAATTAAAGAAATTTGACAAAAAACGATTACATGGACAAAAACTGGATCAAAAAACATTAAAAGAAGAACCTTTCTGTACGAGTGGGGGAGAGGGAAACAGTGTAGACCACAGAGGAAGAGCATGTAACTCGGGCAAGGATGCCAAGTAGAATAAAAAAAATGAAATATCAGTCTGAGAGAGAATAATCCAGTATGGGGGAATGACCTAGACGACGACCTCTCAAATGCCCAGAATTCTATTCGTGTGAAACTAGGCGCAGAGACCTGCACCGGCCTGACTCGAATTTCTTTGGACCAGTGTTTTGTCACGGGGCGACTCAGCTCAACTCAGCTCGGATGATGGAGTGCTGCAGAGCAAGTGAGGAGGGGGGGGGGGAGAGAGACAGGCGGTGCGAGAGAGACAGGCATAGGGAAAGAGAGAGACAGAGCTACTGTGGCTCAAAGTCGAGGAATGGGTGATCTGCACACTGGCCAACCTAGCGAAGTCGTCTTTTGCACCTTGCGCCACTCAATGCACCGGTGCATGCACCCTGAGAGGCCCTGATCTAGACTGTCCTCTCCTTTTTCTTATGGTAAACCAATTTCGTATTCTGTTAGTATGTAATGATCTCATATCTTTGTTTATTCTGCACATGCAAAAAATACATTTTACATCTGGGTGGACAGAACAGTTATTCTGCAGCTTAATACAATAATACTAACCTATAAACAATATTCATTATGATAAAGACAATACAATATAAATAATAACAATTACATTCCTAAAAATAAAATAAAAAAGGCAGAAAGACTGTGCTGAAAATCTACAATTGTCAACTCTCTCATTTTTTTCAATTCCTGCCATCAATATACCTGCTTTTTCTATGCGGCTTATCACCATGTACTTGGTCTTTTTAGTCGTCATCATTTCATGATTTAATCTAATGCGGAAGATTCGCTTGTAGTTCTCACTTGGTCCACCAATGCTTGCATATCCTTCAGCCAGGTGGCTTGCAGGACCGTGTCGTCTGTGTACCATATGTTGTTCAGGTACTCCCTCTTAATTCGGATGACCACACTTACACCAGTCAAAGATTCTGTAAATATCTCCTCAGAGTAAATACTGAACTAAGTATGGGAAAATATGCAATCTTGCCTCTGTGTCGTCGTCGTCATCATCATCATCATCATCATCATCATCATCATCATCATCATCATCATCATCATCAATGTCCCACTCCACTCGCCTGGGTGTGGTTAACAAGCCTCTTCCACTCCTATCCGTCCTTCCACTTTTCCTGCTCCATTACTTCTGCCACATCCAATACAGCTTCTCTAACGTCCTTCCAAATCTGATCCATCCACCTTCTTCTCACCCTTTCCCTTAACTTCTCTTTACAATTCTCTTCATGCTACCCGTTCCTTTCCCATTCTTCTGACATGTCTGAACCATCTCAGTCTTGCTTTCTGTATCTTCTGTATTAACGGTTCTATATTTAGCTCTACTCTGATTTTAATAATCTCTTCTTGTCTTTTTAACCGATGTTCTTTTTTTTTTTTTTGCTATTGGCTTTACGTCGCACCGACACAGACATGTCTTACGGCGACGATGGGACAAGAAAGGGCTAGGACTGGGAAGGAAACGGCCGTGGCCTTAATTAAGGTACAGCCCCAGCATTTGCCTGGTGTGAAAATGGGGAAACCACGGAAAACCGGGGCTGCTGACAGTGGGGTTCGAACCTACTATCTCCCGAATACTGGATACTGGCCACACTTAAGCGACTGCAGCTATCGAGCTCGGTAATTTCATTTCTACTGCTTGGATCTTACTATCTTGTCTCTTATTAATTACCAGCATTTCTAGACTGTATGTTACAATTGGTATGAAATACTGTTTACATAATGTTAATTTTTTTTACTTGGGTACACTGTCATCCCATAAAAGTTCTCTGACTTGATAAAATGTTGTACTTTTACTTAGTCTGTTACCCTAATTTCAGGGTTGATTTCATTATACAGATTTCACCCAGAGAACCAGTTGTGATGTAAACATAAGCACATGCTTGGGTTAACATTTATTGGTTAGTGCTGCCGCGGGACACCTACGCGGAGACATGAAACTAGTTCGTTAGCCACATCATGGCTAATGCGATCGTAGATGCAAAATGTCCGAAATATAATTCCTCAAATAATTTAAGTCAGAGAAATATACAAAAAACTATTTGTATTCAATGTTATTTAATATAAACAAGCATTTCAAATTGAAGAGCACCAGGGATGCATGAGCTCATCCTTGACCCGCCATTTTGTTAAGCTGTGAGCTTGGGAAGCAAGCAGATACAGTGAGTGAGTGAGCGAGTGAGACATTACTTGTTCTTGTGCAATGTGGATCACCGAATTGAGTTCGTTAAGCATCGCAAAGGGAAACCTTTGAAAAGTGGCGAGAAGGCAATTGCATTGAATGTGTTTCATAAATTTTGTACGAAATAACCGACTTTAGCTTTAAAGGATTTGCGAAGCTGACATCCGAGTTCACTTGTGTTTCGGAGTGGAGCATTAATATCGCGCGCAGCGTACGAATGCACCAAGGATTGTTAAGAACACCTGGGAAATCAAAGAAGCGCCGACTTGGGAGGCGTTCGTCCTTTGTCACATTCTGATTAGGTAAAGTACTGTACATTTTATTGTTTTAATATTGCCTTTTCTATGCTGTAAGTTCCTCGCTAGAATTTTATTCGATTAGAATATTAAATGTGTGAAGTTTTACTTAAATGCGCTGTTGTGATTGATTTATTACGTATTTACGTTTCGGCCATAAATTCAAATCTACCTTTCTTTTCTGATATGTTAAATATCGAGATGCCATTTATCATTCATTGCTGGTTATTTTTCGCGGACAGTGAGTATAATTTGTGCAGTAATCCGCATCACAATTGCCTGTCAACTACATGTTGACGTCAGTGGTATCCGGCAAGTCTATGTATAGCTTATCCTGATGTAATCGCCGCAATCAAGCGAAGTAACGACAGTTTCAGTACTGCCCATGTGGTTCCTGCCATGTGTCCGGGAGTAGCCCAGTGATTCTCCAATCACCATTTAGACCGCGGATGGATACATACGGATACACATTTTTCTTTGTTTACATCAGGTTTGGTTCTCTCGGTGACGGGAGAATACTTCCATTAATAATGCTACCCAGATACATAAACTGTTCTACATTCTCTAACCGTTCTCCGTCTATGTTCACTTGGCTTCTCTTTTCCACAGTGCATATGACTACAGTTTTCTTTTTACTAATTACCATTCCAAACTCGCCCTACGACAATGATGATCGGGGACCTGATGAAACCTAGTTTTAATCTGAATTATAAGTTCACAGTGGTGATACCCACAAGGGAGGAGTGGGCTGCAGATGCTGAGGCCCGTCTTGGGTCTGGGGGCTGTACATGGTACACAGATGGCTCGCGGACAGAGACGGGCACAGGCACAGGGTTCTGGAGGCCTAAGACAAGGCTCTCCCTTCCCATGGGTAAATATGCTACTGTTTTCCAGGCCGAAGTATATGGAATACTGGCCTGTGCTGTATATATATATATGGAACATGCCTGGACATAGAAGATGCATCACCATTTGCAGTGATAGCCAGGCAGTGTTAAAAGCACTATGCGCAGTTAGAACAACATCAAAAATGGTATGGGAATGCCAAAGGATGTTAGATCAGCTGTGTGAAATAAGCTCAGTTACACTATTATTTATGGGTCCCTGGGCACACAGGTATCAGTGGAAATGAAGCTGACAAACTAGCGAAACAAGGCTCAAAAGGTCCTTTCATAGGACCAGAGCCCTTCCTGGGAGTGCCACTCCGAAGCGTGAAACTGGTAATATCCCAGTGGACAAACCAGTCTCACTTAGCCATTTGGAAGAGGTTAACTATAGCAAGGCAGGCACGTGAACTTATCAAAGGGCTTAGCCAAAGTTATAAAAAGGTCCTGATAAATTTGAATAGGACCAGAATGCGAATGGTAGTTGGACTGTTGACAGGCCACAATACCTTACAGAGACACCTACACATCATGAAAATCAGTCAGGATCCGATGTGTAGAAGATGCGGTAGGGAGGAAGAGACCTCTGCGCATGTGTTGTGTCAGTGCGAGGCTCTTGCAAGCACTAGAAATCAATATCTTGGCTCACATTTCGTGAGCCTGGAAGACATCAGGAATGCCAACATCTGGACACTGGTATCCTTTATAGGAGTACTAGGGCTGGACTAGGCAAACCCGTTTAAGAGACACAAAGGGTCTTCACAGACCTACAGACCTGCAAAAGCAGGGCTCACCCATTCTTTATCTATCTATCTATCTATCTATCTATCTATCTATCTATCTATCTATCTATCTATCTATCTATCTATCATTCCAAACTCCTTCATATTTTCATTCCAAATGTCCAGTCTCCTTTGTACATCCTTTTCTCCCTTTCCCCCAATCACCACATCATCTGCAAATACCAAAGCATTCACTTCATAACTACTGATACTCTGTTTTACATGTTATATGATTCCATCCATCAATGTTATAAACAATAATGGCAACAGTGCACATCCTTGCTTGAGACCTTATTTTTTGTATAAAATGTTTTAGTCACCACTCCCCACTTGTACACTGCTTTTACTCTCATGATACAACATTTTATCTTGTTAATTAATGATTTTGGTACATTCCTTTTCTCTTAACTGTATCATAAGCTTTTTCCAAATCCAAAAATATGAAGATGAATTTCTTGTTCCTTTCCAGACGTTTTTCCATTATCGTAAATATCAAGTCCATTGTTGATCTATTTGGTCTAAAGCCTTATTGTTCTTCCTCTAACTGTGTTTCTATTATATCCCTCAGTCTTTTGACTATGACTTTCTCCATTATTTTTAGCCCATGCGATAATAGGGTTATACCTCTATAATTTTCACATTTCATCCTATTTCCTTTTTTGAACAGTGGTACAATGCTTCCTTGTTGCCAATCTTCAGGTATCCTTTCATCCATCCATATGGCAGTAAGGGCTCCGTATAGCCACTATAGTCCAATGCTTCCCATTGCCTTAATCGAATCAGCATTGAATTTATCTTTTTCACTTGCTTTACCTTTGGTCATTGCTTTCACTGCTCTTTCAAGTTCCAACAATGTTATCGGGTTCTCTTCTTTTTCTCCGTCTATAATTTCCATGTTCTAATCTCCTTCTTCCTCCAAGCAGTCATCCTCATTATAAAGTTTTTCTAAATACTTAGCCATCACCTTCTGAAGACCCTTTTCGTCATGTACTATGGATCCATCTTCTCTCTCTAATGCCTTAATTTTTTCTTGATTTATTCTTTTTGATTTTATTACTCTGTGTAATAGTTTCTGATTTCCTTGACTATCTTGCTCAATTTTGTTGATAAACTCTCCCCAACTTTTCTCCTTTTCTTCCTTGATACTCCCCTTTACTTGTAGTTTCAATCTTTTGTATTCCACATGCAACCTTTCTATCTTATTCTCATCGCTCTGATACGGTTTTTGCTTTTCCTTATCCATTTCTTTCTTCACCTTGTTCCTTTCTTTTATTTCATTTTTTATTTTGTCTGTCCACCACCATGTCTCCTTTCCCTTAACCTTTGCTTTTGTTTTCCTGCATACCTCAATTGCTGCTTCCACAAATGTTTGTCTTAAATTGTCCCACTCTTCTTCTCCACTCTGTATTTCCGAGTTAGGCAATTTCCTTTTTATACAATCTTGGAATGCCATTCTTTTATCCTCCTCCTCCAATTCCCAAATCCTGATGTCTGGTTTCTTCTTCAATACAATTTTAGGGAGTTTTACTTGTTTTAATTCCACAACTAATAATCTATGATCACCTTCCATACTTTCACTGGAGATTATCTTCGTATTCATGACGTATCTTCCCCATTCTCGGTGTGCGTATTTCTACTAATTCTGTCACCTGTTTTTTGACTCGGACTTGTGCAACCTGGTATCACTGGAGACTGGTAATAAGTTGGATGTCTTTTTCATCCACATCTACTCTACAAAGGGCCTGGATAATCTTCTAGTGCTGACAGCAATCAAATGCCTTTGTGATGATGAAACACAAGAACACATCACAGCTCATGGGGCTCACAATAGGGCCTGTTCCCCTTCCACTACTGAACTTCATATTCAAATCAGACCAGGCTTACCTTCAATTTTACTGTTGGCAGGATTGACATCTCCATCCATCAGCTTGTATAATATTTTTTCCCAGTCATTCAAATTTATGGGCTTGCTTCCAGTTTCCTTCCAGTCTGCCTTCTTTTGCAGTCAAATTTCCATATTGGACAGATTTGCAATTGATTACGAGTCTGTTACAGAGATGCCAAACAACTTCTCACAATTCTCTCTACTGCATGCAGATAGAGAAGATTCCTTCTGGTAGCATGGGTAGATTCCTAGCCTTTTTCTTAAATGATTGCAAAGAAATTTGAAATTTATTGAACATCTCTCTTGGTAAGTTATTCCAATCCCGAACTCCCCTTCTTGATGATGATGATGATGATGATGCTTGTTTAAAGGGGCCTAACATCAAGGTCATCGGCCCCTAATGATACGAAATGAAATAACAAAAAATTCAAATTCATCCACTGACCAAAATAAAACAAAAAATGTCATGAAGAATGAATGGGTGGACATGAACCCTAGAAGAAGAAGAAGAAAAAAAGTGAATCAGACACAAAAAAACAAAAACAAAAATCGTGAATAATAGTATTACTGACCAAGGGACCACTTACAAAGCACAATGATGCTGGATGTCTATAGGGGTGCAAAATCCACGACTGCAGCACCACAGAATGGTACATGTCGCGAGTAAAGTAGAACCATGGTATTTGTCATGTTGGGGTACTAATCAAAAGTAGAGAAGACTCACGGTGTTCCACACAAGATGGTACTACTCACAAGTATTGCACTTCGTACACTGAACGCAGACCTATGGTTTTTCTCACACAATGGCACCACTCAGAGCCAACGCAAACCGAGGAGTTTCCTCACCTAGGTGTACTAGTCACGGGTGCCGGTCCCACGGGCTCCGTGGTGTTCCGCACATAGTGGGTACTAATCACAGGCAACGCAGACCAATGGTGTCGCTCATATAGTGGTACAACTCACAGGCTACGCCCAGACCCATGGTGTTGCTCACATGGGTACGACGCAACTTCCAAGTACAGGCAACCCATGGTGTCCCCGCATGATGGTACGAATCCAAAGTAGTTTCATGGTTCTAATTCAATCATCCCTTGGTCGCCCCTTGTAGCCGCCTCTTACGACAGGCAAACTCCCCTTCTTATAAACGACTATTTGCCACAGTTTGTCCTCTTGAATTCCCCTGCACAGAGGAATCAGCATAGATTTCTCCTTGTCTTTGAAACAAGCTGCATTTTTTTTTTGCACGAGATTAAGTTTATCAGTGAGTTATTCAAGTGCATTACTTGAATAGTGTAAACGCACCTTGTTGGATACATTTTGAAACTAGTTATTTTGTGACGCGAAAAGGATTCGCATTTCAGAATTACAAGTTGGCGGTTAATTCGTAATCACGTAATTCAAAGTCCGATTTTTGCGTCCCAACGACTTTGAATTAACAAGGTTTTACTGTATTCTATGATTAAGGGTTATAAATTTCATGTTGTTGGTCCGTATTGAACTGAGAATAACATATGAGTAACAACACAGTAAAGGTTTCCACCTATTCAATACAAAATACACTGACTGACAGAGCAAATGCAACACCAAGAAGGAGTGGTCAGAACTTTATGCCAATTGCAGGGTAGACTGACGTCACTGAGGTATGCTCATGATGTGAAATGCGCCGCTGTGCTGCGCACGTAGCGAACGATAAATGGGACACGGCGTTGGCGAATGGCCCAATTCGTACCGTGATTTCTCAGCCGACAGTCATTGTAGAACGTGTTGTCGTGTGCCACAGGACACGTGTATAGCTAAGAAGGCCAGGCCGCCGTCAACGGAGGCATTTCCAGCAGACAGACGACTTTACGAGGGGTATGGTGATCGGGCTCAGAAGGGCAGGTTGGTCGCTTCGTCAAATCGCAGCCGATACCCATAGGGATGTGTCCACGGTGCAGCGCCTGTGGCGAATGTGGTTGGCGCAGGGACATGTGGCACGTGCGAGGGGTCCAGTCGAAGCCCGAGTGACGTCAGCACGCGAGAATCGGCGCATCCGCCGCCAAGCGGTGGCAGCCCCGCACGCCACGTCAACCGCCATTCTTCAGCATGTGCAAGACACCCTGGCTGTTCCAATATCGACCAGAACAATTTCCAGTCGATTGGTTGACGGAGGCCTGCACTCCCGGCGTCCACTCAGAAGACTACCATTGACTCCACAGCATAGACGTGCACGCCTGGCATGGTGCCGGGCTAGAGCGACTTGGATGAGGGAATGGCGGAACGTCGTGTTCTCCGATGAGTCACGCTTCTGTTCTGTCAGTGATAGTCACCGCAGACGAGTGTGGCGTCGGCGTGGAGAAAGGTCAAATCCGGCAGTAACTGTGGAGCGCCCTACCGCTAGACAACGCGGCATCATGGTTTGGGGCGCTATTGCGTATGATTCCACGTCACCTCTAGTGCGTATTCAAGGCACGTTAAATGCCCACCGCTACGTGCAGCATGTGCTGCGGCCGGTGGCACTCCCGTATCTTCAGGGGCTGCCCAATGCTCTGTTTCAGCAGAATAATGCCCGCCCACACACTGCTCGCATCTCCCAACAGGCTCTACAAGGTGTACAGATGCTTCCGTGGCCAGCGTACTCTCCGGATCTCTCACCAATCGAACACGTGTGGGATCTCATTGGACGCCGTTTGCAAACTCTGCCCCAGCCTCGTACGGACGACCAACTGTGGCAAATGGTTGACAGAGAATGGAGAACCATCCCTCAGGACACCATCCGCACTCTTATTGACTCTGTACCTCGACGTGTTTCTGCGTGCATCGCCGCTCGCGGTGGTCCTACATCCTACTGAGTCCATGCCGTGCGCATTGTGTAACCTGCATATCGGTTTGAAATAAACATCAATTATTCATCCATGCCGTCTCTGTTTTTTCCCCAACTTTCATCCCTTTCGAACCACTCCTTCTTGGTGTTGCATTTGCTCTGTCAGTCAGTGTATATTCGCAATATTTTAAAATTACATGGAACTAGTTTCGACCCATCTAGGGGTCATCATCAGCCACATCAAAGCAAAGATCACTCTTGACGAAATCCTAAGAACATGTTAATTTTAACAGTAAGATTATTATGGAATAACAAGTGAATGTGGTAAATGAAAAAAGATGTTAGTATGGGACAGGTGAGTAATAGCTAATAAATATACAAGGAATATACATAAGAGGTTTGGAACAAAGTATAAAAGTGTTGTAAAAATTATATAATCATGGAAAACAGTAAGTCCTTATAATGAAGAATGCAATGTGAAATGACACACATAAAATTATATATAGCTTAGGAAGAGTGGAGGTGGTTTAAGAGGGGAAGAGGGCTTAAGGTGGGGTTGAAGCGTGCGGGAGAAAGGGTAATTGTCTCGGAAAAGTACCTTTGATTAAAGTTAGGGTTGAGTTTTGGTTGGCTGCATTATTGTTTCTGAGGAAAGTGATAAATAGATCGAAGAGTATGTTGGGTTTCTCTGAGATTTCATTGTGACTGGCATTAAAGTATTGGTCTAGGTGTATGTAGTAATTTTCCATTATGTCGAGTAAAGGGCCCTTGTTTGCTAATACGAGGATGTCCATGTCTTGTTCGATATTGGTGAAATTATGGTTATAATCTTGCATGTGTTGGCCGATGGCTGAAAACTTGTTGTATTTTATTGCGTTAGTGTGCTCGTGGTATCTGATATTGAAGTTTCTACCGGTTTGCCCGATGTAGGTTTTTCCACAGGTGTTACATTTGATCTTATAAACTCCTGATTTTAAAAAACTGCTGGTCCTGTTGATGTGTGAAGTATTGTGTAAAACGTTCATGTTCTTATAGTTGGTTTTGAAGGCTATTTTAACGCCTTGTTTCTTAAAGATATTGGTTAATTTGTAGATATCATTGTTGAACGTGAAGGTGGAAAATGTTAGAGGTTTAGTTGTTTCTTTTTTGAGGGTAGTTTTTGGGCGAAATTTATGTTTATTGATTATCCTTTCTATAAAATGGTTGCTGAAGCCGTTGAATTTTGCGATTCCGCGGATTGTGTTGAGTTTGTTCTTTAGATCTTTCTTGGACATAGGTATGCTGAAGGCTCGGTGAACTAGGCTGTTGTATGTGGCTCGTTTGTGGGACTGGGGGTGCACTGAATCTTGGCGAATGGTGGAGGCTGTTTGAGTGGGTTTTCTGAATATTTTATAACTGAAAGAATCTGAGTTTCTAGTGATGGTTAAATCTAGAAAGTTGATTTTTAGATTTGATTTGGATTCTAGTGTGAATTTGATATGAGGATCAATATTGTTGAGTCTTAAGAGGGTGGTGGATGCATTAATTGTTCTCATTCATGATTACAAAGACATCGTCAACATATCTGGCCCAAAAGAGAATGTTTTCAAATTTATTGTCAATTTTGGTGTATTCGAGGAAATCCAGGTATATTTCTGCTAAGATACCTGAGGCCGGTGACCCCATTGCCAAACACGCCCTTAAGTGAAAGTGAACACTCAACTTTATCCAAAGGACCAAAACACAACTGGCCAAACTTGAACAGCCTCAACATAGCCGCTACTATGATCACAGCATCAGAGCTAGCAATTAGCAAAATGCCGGAAGATACGGAAAATGAGGTTAGAATCGATGTTAAAAGGAAACTGACTGATATCCTCCACAATTTAACCAACCCCGCAAATAACCTCATTAATAGAGAAAAAATAGCTGAACAAAAGCGCATATACGCCCTCAAGAAGAAAATTAAAGACAACGAACTCATCGTAACCAAAGCTGACAAAGGCAATGCAACAGTTATCATGGATAAAAAAGTATACATTGAAAAAACAAAAAACTTTTCCACAGACAGCTCATTTTCCATAATCAAAAAAGACCACAGCCAAAAAATTCTAAAACTACTTAAACTCTTAAGACGATGTCACCCCATGTGCGGTGACGGAGCCTTATACAAAATATATTATGTCACCCCTCATGGGGTGACAAGGCAGTGTGTCCAGGCCTTTCAACTTTAGGCTGTCGCACGAAACTAGCGCTACCATTCGCTGTTGTATTGCATTGCTTGTTCACGAAAGGTGTTCATAGAGTGCAGCGCAGTGCCCATTCCTTTCTCAGCACGCTGGGCATTGCGCAACAAACAGTGGAATTTCTCTGATATTTGTCACCCCATATGGGGTGACATACGCAACCATCAGAATTCAATTTATAATGGCAAGGAAAATGATGTGGATTGGAGTCTATTATTGCTTTATTCTTACATACTGGTTGAGATTTAGCACTCAGATGAAATTGTAAACCGGGGCTACGTGTGAATAAAAAGAATGTTTCTGCAAACCTGGGAATATTCCCCAGTAATTGTCACTGGCTGATGATTTGGTTGAATCATTGCCCGATGCAGCACCGGAATCTTTGCTAGTGTCCTCGCTACACAAACTACTGTTGAATTCTGACTCGGAAAAGATGGCATCACATTGCAAATCCTAAATGTCAACATCTCTTGATTCAACACTCGAACCCTTTTCAGGTTGTTCTTCTATCTCTCTATCGGTAATCATGGCTTACTCAACACAGAAACACATAACATCAATTAATTTCTTGTCATAAAACTGTAAATTACAAGGAACTCGTTGAAAGGCGCGTAAATCAACAGCTCACAGTACAGCGCACAGTGTTCCACAACAACAAAGGTAAAAAGGCCGTCACCCCTGTAGGGGTGACATGCGCTTTCTCTGTTGCATAGTCAACCTAATAACCATATGTCACCCCAATGGGGGGACACAAAAATAGTAACTTTGAACATAAAATATGTCTTTGCTTATCATCTACGAATGAAATTACGAACATCCGTAGCCCACAACAACCTGAAAAATGTATACGGTATTTCAGCAGTTTACCGCGGAAAAAGCAAATGTACACGTCGACGCTAAAGTGTTAAAAACACTTCATTTTTATTTACCGAACAGGAAAAATCCAAACTCATACAAATGAACCCAAGACTCCCCACTGCTAAAGCTCTTCCCAAAATACACAAAGCCGGAGTTCCCATCTGCCCAATTATCAACTATAGACCAAGCCCCTTATACAAAATATCACAGTTCATCCAATGTTTCTTAAGAAAAAATTATCAATTTGTATCCAGAAAGTCTATTAAAAACACATCAGAGCTAGTAGAAAAACTTAACAAGTTCAATTTGCAACCTGATCACTCTATCCACTCTTTTGATATTGTAAACATGTTCCCAAGCATACAAGTATCAAAATTAATTCCGATAATTATAAACAATTTAATCAAAAACAGCCACTTAAGCAAACTAGAGATACAAGACTTTATCACAGTATTGAAACTAATCCTCAATAATAACTTTTTCACTTTAGACAATGTCATATATCAACAAGATGGTTTGGCAATGGGGTCACCGGCCTCAGGTATCTTAGCTGAAATATACCTGGATTTCCTCGTATACACCAAAATTGACAATGAATTTGAAAACATTCTCTTTTGGGCCAGATATGTTGACGATGTCTTTGTAATCATGAATGAGAACAATTAATGCATCCACCACCCTCTTAAGACTCAACAATATTGATCCTCATATCAAATTCACACTAGAATCCAAATCAAATCTAAAAATCAACTTTCTAGATTTAACCATCACTAGAAACTCAGATTCTTTCAGTTATAAAATATTCAGAAAACCCACTCAAACAGCCTCCACCATTCGCCAAGATTCAGTGCACCCCCAGTCCCACAAACGAGCCACATACAACAGCCTAGTTCACCGAGCCTTCAGCATACCTATGTCCAAGAAAGATCTAAAGAACGAACTCAACACAATCCGCGGAATCGCAAAATTCAACGGCTTCAGCAACCATTTTATAGAAAGAATAATCAATAAACATAAATTTCGCCCAAAAACTACCCTCAGAAAAGAAACAACTAAACCTCTAACATTTTCCACCTTCACGTTCAACAATGATATCTACAAGTTAACCAATATCTTTAAGAAACAAGGCGTTAAAATAGCCTTCAAAACCAACTATAAGAACATGAACATTTTACACAATACTTCACACATCAACAGGACCAGCAGTTTTTTAAAATCAGGAGTTTATAAGATCAAATGTAACACCTGTGGAAAAACCTACATCGGGCAAACCGGTAGAAACTTCAATATCAGATACCACGAGCACACTAACGCAATAAAATACAACAAGTTTTCAGCCATCGGCCAACACATGCAAGATTATAACCATAATTTCACCAATATCGAACAAGACATGGACATCCTCGTATTAGCAAACAAGGGCCCTTTACTCGACATAATGGAAAATTACTACATACACCTAGACCAATACTTTAATGCCAGTCACAATGAAATCTCAGAGAAACCCAACATACTCTTCGATCTATTTATCACTTTCCTCAGAAACAATAATGCAGCCAACCAAAACTCAACCCTAACTTTAATCAAAGGTACTTTTCCGAGACAATTACCCTTTCTCCCGCACCCTTCAACCCCACCTTAAGTCCTCTTCCCCTCCTAAACCACCTCCACTCTTCCTAAGCTATATATAATTTTATGTGTGTCATTTCACATTGCATTCTTCATTATAAGGACTTACTGTTTTCCATGATTATATAATTTTTACAACACTTTTATACTTTGTTCCAAACCTCTTATGTATATTCCTTGTATATTTATTAGCTATTACTCACCTGTCCCATACTAACATCTTTTTTCATTTACCACATTCACTTGTTATTCCATAATAATCTTACTGTTAAAATTAACATGTTCTTAGGATTTCGTCAAGAGTGATCTTTGCTTTGATGTGGCTGATGATGACCCCTAGATGGGTCGAAACTAGTTCCATGTAATTTTAAAATATTGTGAATATATTTTGTATTGAATAGGTGGAAACCTTTACTGTGTTGTTACACATATGGTATTCTATGAAAAAATTTCAATCCTGCGTTCTCACTATATTTCACCATTTCCAGTCTAATTTCATCTATTTCTGCTGTTTTATGACAATGGAGTTTACTTAACAGCCTTTCCACTTCCTCAAGCATAATTTCACCAACATCATCGTCCTGCTTCTCATGAGCTCAGTTCTTCAAGATATCACCAAAAGATTTCCGTTTATGTTAAGAAGATTTTTAAAATATTCCTTCCACCTGTCCAGTGATTCCATGGGAACAAATATGAGTTCATCTGATTTACCCAAAACACTATTCATTTCCATTTTCCCAGAAAGGTTTCCCTGCCACTTGACAGAGCCTTTCCAATTTTATTACCAAAATCTTCTCACAACCTCTTCTTGGATTCAACCATTATTGGTTTTACTCTGTTTCTTTCATCTACGTACAATTTTCTGTTGGCACCAGTTGTTGTTTGTAGCCATTTCCAATATGCCTTCTTTTGTTCCGTTTTAAACTGCAGCTAATAATTACTATTTTTTAATTATGAAAATATCATTTTATGGCAAAATGACCATTAGCATTAAGTTTATAATGTTTGAATTGACCATCCTACCAAGTTTCACTGAAATTGGTCTGGTCCAACTCAAACAGTTCCCTTCAAAGGGGAATAAATGCCGACAACCGACATATGAAATGTGCATGCGAGAATATTGGAGGAACCTTTCAGTCTGCTTAAGCCACGTGAGAGCAGTAATTTTTATTCATAAGAAATTTGTACGTAGAAGGTAGGGACCCTCTTCGGAAGTAGCCCTGCCCAGGGAGTGGCGCCCGTGCCTGTGAGAGTCCCAAAGCACACTGACCCAGTGTATATCATCTGGTAAGGGTCCCAGCTCAGGGTTATGAGTGAAGACCTGAGCGAAATCTACAGCGAGGAAGATGGACTTCGGAATGGTCGAGTTTGCAGAAGAGGCAGCCCAGTACTCAGAAAATACCATAGTGAGAGTACACTATTCATCAGCAGTGCTTGTTTCCCATGTTAGGGGCGACTGCAAGGGCATCTCTTCTCATGTAAGGGGTGGCCTGAATAATTGCTGACAGTAGCACTAAAACACCTTTGGGAGTGGCTACCTCATCATAACAATTGCCTAAAAATGAGTGATAGTATACCATCAACAACTCGACCTGGCAGGAGCTGGACAAGGGGAAATTGAAATGAAATTTGTGGGCTTCCTCACATCTGCAAGGATGTTCTCGTTAATCATGAGGAAGGTGAGTCAAGTTATGACTATTTTATTCATACCACACAGGGACTTGAAATTGTACCTTGTGCCCCAGATAGCTGTCCAATTATTACCCAGTTCACTTGATTTACTTCTTTGAAGATCACATAGAAACTTGTTGAAGGAACACAACAGCAAGCCAGACAAACTTTATAGCGAGCTAGGGTTGAGCATTTTGGACGATGGGAAAACACCTCATGAAGAATTACCAGCTGGACATATGGAGTACTGGATGACTTGGATATCTTTAAATAGGCTCCCTTGGGTGTTACTAGGTGCAAGACCAATCTGCACAAGCGGGGATATTCGGTGGATTCTGTTTTTGTGTGGCTGTGGTGAAGTGTAGACTAAGGCCCATCTGCTAGTTTGTCATCTCTGTCCTGCCACATATCTGAGAAAGAGCTGCTTGAGGTGACAGGGAATGCACTTGACGTTGCTAAATTCTGTTGCACCACAATGTGAACCTTTGGTGCACAATTTATTTTTATTTATTTTCCATATTCATTTTTTGTACATCTTTATGTATATGTAACTCTCCTTCCGACACGATATAAATAAACCTGATTTACCTAAAACACTATTCATTTCCTTTTTTCCCCTCCCTTTCTAAGATTCCACAAAGGTTTCCCTGCCGTTTGACCTAGATTTTCCAGGTTATTACCAAAATCTTCCCACGACCTCTTCCCGAATTCAACAGTTATTTGTTTTGCTCTGTTTCATCTACATACAATTCCCTGTCTGTATCAGTCCTTGTTTGGACCCATTTCTGATATGCCTTCTTTTGTTCCATTTAAAACTTCCATCCCTTTTAAAAAAATATTGGTAATTTAGCATAAATTATTACAACTGAATCAAACATCTCTGAATACATTTTAAATAATATAATCAACTCACCTTTATAATGATGAGGCATGACTACCCCATGGATTCCATCAGCCAGCTCAACCACAGCTCCTATCTCTGTTACAGACTTCACAACGCCTTTAACTATGCCTCCCGGTGAATATTTAGCTAATGGATCAGCCTGGTTTGCCAGGTGAGATAATATCCTCTTCTGGTCTGTTAGATAAGACTCCAAGAGCGAAACAGCTGACTAAAAGGAAACAAATAAAACATATTTCACAGAAGTTTCTGAACTAACGTAAAGTAGAAAAAAGCTAGCACACTTTCATGGGGACCCAAGTACTATGACGGACAAGAGTAAAGCAATATTGGTTACAAAAAATAAAAGGCAAGGAAGAGGAGTAATCAAATTACACCAAAAGCCATTAGAAGTTGTAGAGAACTTCAAATAACTGGGAGTTGTACTGTCACAGGATGGAACAATAACCAAGGTGGTCAACACCAGGTCGCAACTTACAGGAAGATTCCATCATTGTGTGGGAGACCTAGTAAGGAATGAATAGGTACCAAGACGATAAAAAGAGATGTTGTACACACTACTTTGTCCCAGTTTTGACTTATGGAGCACAAAGATGGATCACAACTGCCTGAGAGAAAAGCAAAATACAGGAAATTGAATTCCAGTTTCTGCAAAGCATGCTTCAAAAATCAAGGAAGAATAGTATAAAAAACACAGAAATACACGCAGGCTGAGAATGGAGAAACTTATGGAATAAAAGAGAGAAAAAACAGGCTGAAATGGTATGGCTATGACAGAAGGATGGAAGAATTCTAAGATCAATGCAAGGAGACCAAGAGGTAGGCTAAGTAGAGGATGGATATAGATAGTGACAGGAGTAGAGAGCAGAGCTGTTGATGTTGCCAGAATAATTCAAAGGAGTTGTGGAAGAACGTACAAACCTGAATTTTATTATAGTCCATATTGACAATTGATCACTATCAAAGGGTAGAGAATGGTCCACCTATTCAATACCATTAGCATTACCATTATAAGACACTTTACAAGCTAATGGTATTGAATAGGTGGACCCTTCTCTAACCTGAAGGTCAGTGCTCCATTACCCTACCCAACAAGGAATCTGATGAAGGGAGGAGGAGGAAGGGAACACTAATCTAAAAGTCCACGCAACCTTCTATTGAATTTTCACTGTCACCAGCTCCTAAAAAGGTGCCTAATTTAGCCAAGGTCTGCTAAAGACAAGCACCGTCCTCTTTCCACAGCAGGTGTCAAGATCCCAGGCAACTGCAGCCTAGTGTACACAGGAACTACGAAACTCAGTTTTGCCAGCTGACTGAAGGAGCAAAACAAATGACTGGGACAAACAGAAAGGTCATCAGTTCCTGAATATTTGCTGCTAGCAGGTCATGACATATAAATCAGCAACACCAAAGTACTGTCAACTACTGTGTCTTATCACACCCTGCTAAAAAAAGGAGCCAATGAAATCCTGAAGCAAACCACCAGCTTCAACTGAAAGGAGGAATCTGAATGGATCTACAAAGCCTGTTTTCCAATGCTAAAACCCTTAAAACATGGAGGACACTGTGGCAGCGGCAAGCCAGAAAAAAAAAATCAACATACACTTCCCACCCATAGCCTGGATTTCTAAACCCTGTGCTGCGACACTTTTAACCAACTTCAACCTTCTTTCTCTATATAGTCACTGTTTCCCAGGTTGCACACTCTTCACTGCTAGGTCTTGTCTTACCCAAACAGAAATTTACACAAAATATAATGATGCACATATGCAATATTCCCTAACTACAAATTCTTCTTACAATTTTATGTTCCTACATCTTAATTTAACAAACTCGCATGCAAATTATTTTACAAAAATTTCCTAACCTAAAAATGGTTCATGTTTGTGGGTTACTGTAGTCACGTCCTAGTTCGTGAACCATGGGCAACGGCTGAGTGGCCAAGTAAGTGGTCCTTAGAGTCGGGATACCAGTTGCTATGGAATGGGAGTGGGCATCTCAGACATATTCTGAGTCATTGCCCTCCTTGTGCTCAGGCGGCTAGGACTATACAATTCACCGGTGGTCCAAAACCCGCTAGAGGAGAGATCATCACTTGGACTATGTGCAAGTAGGGTAGCATCCTGCTTCATGAATTTACCGAGCTCAGAACATTTTAAGCAAGCCTCAGACCTATGGGAGTAATGGAGTCCCACTCCCATTTGACAGGCGAGGGACTCCTTGGAAACAACTTGGCGAACAAAATGGAATTCGATGGGGAGCTATCAATATTAATGGGGCTCATGGAAGAAAGAAGGTAGAATTGGCTGAGTCAGCAAAGAGGATGCATCTGGATGTGCAAGGAGTAAGTGATATTCGGGTAAGGGGAGATAACGAGGAAGAGATAGGAGATTATAAAGTGTACTTGATGGGTGTTAGAAAGGGAAGGACAGAGTCTGGGGTACAGCTTTTTATCAGGAATACCATTGCACGCAACATAGTTTCTGTTAGGCACGTAAATGAGCGAATGATGTGGGTAGATTTGTCAGTTGGAGGAATTAGGACAAGAATTGTGTACGTGTATTCACCATGTGAGGGTGCAGATGAGGATGAAGTTGACAAGTTTTATAAAGCATTGAGTGACATTGTGGTCAGGGTCAACAGCAAGGATAGAATAGTGCTAATGGGCGATTTCAATGTGAGAGTTGGGAATGGAACTGAAGGATACGAAAGGGTGATTGGTAAATGTGGGGAAGATATGCAAGCTAATGGGAATGAGAAGCGTCTGCTGGACTTCTGTGCTAGTATGCATTTAGCTGTTACGAATATATTCTTCAAGCATAAGGCTACTCACGGCTACACGTGGGAGGCTAGGGGTACCAGATCCATAATAGACTATATCGTAACAGACTTTGAATTCAGGAAATCTGTTAGGAATGTACAAGTTTTTTGCGGATTTTTCGATGATACAGACCACTATCTGATCTGTAGTGAACTAAGTATCTCTAGGCCTAGGGTAGAGAAAGTGAAATCTGTCTGCAAACAAATAAGGGATGAAAATCTCCAGGACGAGGAAATTAGACAGAAGTACATGGATATGATTAGTGAGAAGTTTCGAACAGTAGACAGTAAGCAGGTTCAGGATATAGAAAGTGAATAGTGGCATACAGGGATGCTGTAGTAGAAACAGCAACGGTATGCCTAGGAACAACTGTGTGCAAAGATGGGAAAAGGCAAACATCTTGGTGGAATGATGAAGTGAGAGCAGCCTGTAAACGTAAAAAGAAGGCTTATCAGAAATGGCACCAAACAAGGGCCAAGGCAGACAGGGATTTGTACGTACATGAAAGAAACAGAGCGAAACAAATAGTTGTTGAATCCAAAAAGAAGTCAGGGGAAGATTTTGGTAATAACCTGGAAAGGCTAGGTCAAGCAGCAAGGAAATCTTTCTGGACAGTAATAAAGAATCTTAGGAAAGGAGGGAAAAAGGAAATGAACAGTGTTTTGAGTAATTCAGGTGAAATAATAGATCCCAGGGAATCACTGGAGAGGTGGAGGGAATATTTTGAACGTCTTCTCAATGTAAAAGGAAATCATCCTAGTAGTTTTGCAAACAGCCAAGCTCATAGGGAGGAGGAAAATGATGTTGGTGAAATTATGCTTGAGGAAGTGGAAAGGATGGTAAGAAAACTCCATTGTCATAAGGCAGCAGGAATAGATGAAATTAGACCTGAAATGGTGAAGTATAGTGGGAAGGCAGGGATGAAATGGCTTCATAGAGTAGTAAAATTAGCATGGAGTGTTGGTAAGGTACCTTCAGATTGGACAAAAGCAGTAATTGCACGGATCTATAAGCAAGGGAACAGGAAGCATTGCAACAACTATCAAGGTATCTCATTGATTAGTATACCAGGCAAAGTATTCACTGGCATCTTCGAAGGGAGGGTGCGATCAGTCGTTCAATTTTTTGAATTGAATTTAATTTATTGATCGTGATTTACATGCCACTGAGGCTGAAAAGCCCCTTTATGTAGCGTCTTCTTATAATACAATACAGGTTTATGAACACTGTAACTACATTTTTATAATATTAAAGTATTAAACTAAACATGAAACTTTTAAAAAATGAAAATACAGATACCAAATCCAGTAAGGTTAAGACATACATTATATAATAAGTAAGAAAGTAAATCATTAAGCCCTTTTGTTATTTTGGACTACATGGATTTAAAGAATATAAAGCTAAAGCAGAGAAACAATTTTCTTCGAAATATACATATTTCTGATTGTTCGACACAAGAATGTCTGATCTCAGCCTCTTACGTACTCCTCCAGAAAGATAGATGTCAAGAACTGCTTTAGTTGGGTACAGTTAATGTTATTTGCGAAACGGTGAAGATTAAAGACGTTAAAGATACGTGATGCAGTGCAAACAAAGGATTTGTTAAATTTAGTGGTACGATGAAGGGGAATTTGAAGAGTGGTTTTTGTAAACCTATTATCTCTGTTATGTACCGACTCCATAGGTTTAAATGCATTATAAAGGTAGGATGGTGTCTTCAGTTAGAGAATTTTCTGCGTAGCAATAGCTACTGAGATTTCTCGACGTTCATGGAGTTTCAACCATTGTAGCTGTATGTAATAGGGTGTTACGTGTTCATCACGCCTGGCATTTGTAACGTAACGAACACATGCATTTTGTACCCTCTGTAGTTTTATGTTCAATGTTTCAGATAAGTCGTCGTATACGACTGAACCATAGTCAATTATTGGAAATATAATACTTTGAACAAGTAGTTTTCGCATGAAAGGCGGTGTGCATGACATGTAGACCACAGAGAGGCTGTCAGGATCAGATTTTCAGTATGCGCCAGGTAATTGAAAAATGCTACGAGAGGAATAGGCAGTTGTGTTTATGTTTCGTAGATCTAGAGAAAGCATACGACAGGGTACCGAGGGAAAAGATGTTCACTGTACTGGGGGACTATGGAATTAAAGGTAGATTATTAAAATCAATCAAAGGCATTTATGTTGACAATTGGGCTTCAGTGAGAATTGATGGTAGAATGAGTTCTTGGTTCAGGGTACTTACAGGGGTTAGACAAGGCTGTAATCTTTCAACTTTGCTGTTTGTAGTTTACATGGATCATCTGCTGAAAGGTATAAAATGGCAGAGAGGGATTCAGTTAGGTGGAAATGTAGTAAGCAGTTTGGCCTATGCTGACGACTTGGTCTTAATGGCAGGTTGTGCCGAAAGCCTGCAGTCTAATATCTTGGAACTTGAAAATAGATGCAATGAGTATGGTATGAAAATTAGCCTCTCGAAGACTAACTTGATGTCAGTGGGTAAGAAATTCAACAGAACTGAATGTCAGATTGGTGACACAAAGCTAGAACAGGTCGATAATTTCAAGTATTTAGGTTGTGTGTTCCCCCAGGATGGTAATATAGTAAGTGACATTGAATCAAGGTGTAGTAAAGCTAATGCAGTAAGCTCGCAGTTGCGATCAGCAGTATTCTGTAAGAAGGAAGTCAGCTCCCAGGCGAAACTATCTTTACATCGGTCTGTTTTCAGACCAACTTTGCTGTACGGGAGCGAAAGCTGGGTGGACTCAGGATATCTTATTCATAAGTTAGAAGTAACAGGCACGAAAGTAGCAAGAATGATTGCTGGTACAAACAGGTGGGAACATTGGCAGGAGAGTACTCGGAATGAGGAGATAAAGGCTAATTTAGGAATGAACTCTATGGACGAAGCTGTACGCATAAACCAGTTTCGGTGGTGGGGTCATGTGAGGCGAATGGAGGAAGATAGGTTACCTAGGAGAATAATGGACTCTGCTATGGAGGGTAAAAGAAGTAGAGGGAGACCAAGACGACGATGGTTAGACTCGGTTTCTAACGATTTAAATATAAGAGGTATAGAACTAAATGAGGCCACAACACCAGTAGCAAATCGAGGATTGTGGCGACGTTTAGTAAATTCACAGAGGCTTGCAGACTGAACGCTGAACGGCATAACAGTCTATAATGATAATGTATGTATGTATGTATGTATGTATGTATGTATGTATGTATGTATGTATGTATGTATAATCGGGAGTTCACTTTACAAAGAAAAAAATTAAATGTATCCTCCTAATTCAATACGAAACATAATTCCATCATTAGATGGAGCAATAAAATTCAAACATGTTTTGACTCGTTTGAGCCATCTTCAGTGAAATAAGGGAGGTTAAAGAAATCTACATAATACTGTGCCGTATCAGAGCCATGAATTAGTGATCCAGGTACATACATTCAAAATTTTATTAAACATGTTCTGTATTTGGCGCGCACGGATCCGAGAGGGGAAACGCGTGAGGATTGAGAGCCAGGGGAAGTTCCATCCATGGAACGAATGCAATGGAGATATCTGTGTGACGAGAATAGAAGATTGCCTGTCTCGATCCCGTACCATGTGATAATGCAGTGGGGGCAAAAATCGCAGACAGCCAACATTCCGCACGGAAATTTTACGTAGGAAGCCAGCTTGACGGGACGAAAAGGCGAGGAGAGATTAAATTATCATCTCAAATTATATTATGATTAGGAGAACAAAGGACACCACATGCATCTTTGGAATTATGTAGAGAGATTGTCCGAAAGGGGTATGCTAAATATCCCGTGGAATTTAAATTACGCAGTAGTGACTCTATCACATAAAGAAAGCGTCCCACGTGATGCACTGAACACGTGGCCTGCCTGTCGCGGGAAGTCCCGCAATTGCTTGAGAGGCAGGGATGATGCTATGGATATTGCGAGATAGTTTACGAATGGATCAGCTTCCGCATACAATCAAGATTCATGAAATACGTTTAACTACCTTACTAATATTCACGATATCAATAGAATAGATTGATATCCTCTCTGGGAGGAGTCTAGGGTCAGCCATTTTGTTCCAGTGTTAATAAATATACCGACAGCAGGCGCACCCCAGGTCAGTCTGGAACTAGTCTTGGAGCCTACTTCACGTCACTCGTTACCGGAATCCGCTCCTTCATACAAAGAAATTGTTAAGATATAAGCTCGTATGCGGAAAACAGTACACAAATGTATGTGTTTGGGAGCAATAAAATAAGCAATAAGTTATATAACTGTTTAATCGGATGTTGATAATTTTATAGATAATAGGGCATAACTTCTAAGCATGACTGTAGCCCTGAGCTCACTATAAAAGGGACATTGTAACATTAAGTTCATGAGTGGATAATATTCTGTGTTGGTGTAACAGTGTCTTCAGTGCAGAACGAGAGATTCAACCATGTTCCAAGAAACAGCTACCCAGCTCTGGACCCTTGGTATACCAGTGAAGATCGTTGCTGATATGGAGGGCTAAAATCTCCCAGCATGGACCCGCCCGAGGCTTGAATGGAAGGCATCATGCAGCATCCAGCTAAGTGCATTCCATTTTTAGTAATTATGAATGTGTATCTTGTAAATAAGTTAATAGTATCAGAAATAAATTCGGGCACAACTCTCAATAATATGATTGATTAGAAAAATTTATTAAAATATTCTGTCTCAACACTACACTCAACAACACATTGCGCCATTACTTAGCACAAGTAAAAACAAACGAATCACAGTTTTAGTCACAGAGTAAATATAAATTTAGCACGGTTCCGGTGTGAGAAGGTTGGCGACACAATCTCTGGATAAAACAATTTAATAATCAAGAACACTACCAGATATGAAATATACTACACACACTACGAACTATTTTTCTCATCACGTCAAATTTTAAAAGACACTCAATACAGAAGAAAATTCCGTTCATTTATTTTTTGCAAATAAGTTATTTTATTTTTAATTTCATTTTTTTCCCCGTAAAGAATGGCTAAGGAGCGCAAGTGTACTTACTGTGGGTGTGGCGAGGCATTGAGGAGTATGAGGGAGGAGTTGGAAAGTTTGAGGGAGATAATTAGGATTCTCACAGAAGACAGGAAGGAAGATAGGACTCCCTCAAACAATGTACAGGTTACAGTAGGTGTACAAGAGGGAAGGGAAGGAAAGGGAGGAGTTGTAGAAGACAGGTGGTCTAATGTTCTAAGGGGAAGGAGATTGCAGGCTAAGGGCTCTATTCAGGATCAGAATTCAGGACAGGTGTCTGTGCGAAATCGGTACGAGTCACTCCAGGTAGAACAACAGAGGGAAGATGAGGGACAGGGAACTGTTGCTGAGATGTGTGGAAGTAGGAGGAAGAGAAAAGGTAGGAAAGGAAAATGTAGAGTAGAGGATAGGAAAAAACAGGTGGAACAGGGTCATGGGAAGGAGAAAAGGGAGGAGGAAGTAGCTTCTGCAGCTATCAGGAAAGATAGGGCTGACCAGGAGGGGAGGGGATCAAATGAGGTGGGTAGGGTTGAGGCTCTGGTCATGGGGGATTCCATCGTTAGACACGTGGGGAAAGTATGTGGAGGAAAGGGTACCAGGGTAGAGTGTTATCCACGAATTAGGTTGAGGCAGATGTTGAGGAAAGTAGAAGAGAGGGAGAAGGGGAAGGAGAAGGTGGTAGTGTTTCACGTTGGTACCAACAACGTAAGGCAAGCTGATATAAGTACCAACATAGTTGGAGATGTGTGGGATCTGGTAAATGCAGCACGGGTGAAGTTTAAGAAAGCGGAGATTGTTATTAGTGGAATACTGTGTAGAAGGGATACTGACTGGAGGGTGATTGGGGATTTAAATGAGACTATGGAGTGGGTATGTGGGAAACTGGGAGTGAAATTTCTAGATCCTAATGGGTGGGTAGGAGATAGGGATCTGCGCTCAGATGGCCTTCATTTAAACTGCAGTGGTACGTATAAGTTAGGATATTTGTTTGGAAGGGTAATAGGGAGGTACATTCAGGGAAACGGGATGGCCTAGGGAGCGGTGATAAGGGAACAGGGAACTGGAAATCAAGTAGGGATGACATAAAATTGTTAGTGTTGAACTGTAGAAGTATTGTAAGGAAAGGAATAGAATTAAGTAATTTAATAGATATATATTTACCAGATATTAAAATAGGAGTTGAATCATGGCTGAGAAATGATATAATGGATGCAGAAATTTTCTCACGGCACTGGAGTGTGTCCAATTAATTGAAGGGACAAGAATCCACCTGATCGATACTTTCACTTTTATTTAGCCTTAGGCTATTTCAATAGACATTAGATTAAAAGTTCAGAACATGTTTCGAATGCGTTGCATTCATCATCAGCTGCTTGCATTTGGCAAAAGTAAAAATTAGCTAAAAACAGTCTCACAATTTTCTTAAAACCTTAAAAACAAGTGTTAGTAGTGCGTGTGTGAATGGATGGGGGGGGGAAGAGGGGGGGGGATGCATTGAAGGCGTTTGTTAGTTAAACTAAGACTTATTATTAAAAATCTTAATGTTAAAAACACTGATGGACTAAAATACAATTCACTATGCGTCTTGTGAATTTTCCATGAGTTCGTTGATTACTGAAGAACTTGTATGCACTGTGAAGTATTTCTGTTGAGCTATTAGTAAAAAGTTTCCTTGAGAAGGCATCCGGTGTTTTCACGTCTCTTATCTCGTGTTGAGTGGAGAGGTGTGGCTTGTTTCGAATATGAAGTTTGCTAATTTGTAGTTTGTATGAAAACAGTTGGATCGTCTGTATCAACTTGATACATTTGGAGTGTACAGATCGGGAAAGGGTAGCACTGACGCGGATTCGGAATTATTTGATAGGATAGTCAGCTATGTGGGAAACGACATGGAAAGAAATGTGATTGTAGCGGGAGATCTGAATTTGCCAGATGTCAATTGGAAAGGAAATGCGAACGACAGGAAGCATGACCAACAAATGGCAAATAAGTTAATATGGGAAGGACAGCTGATTCAGAAAGTGATGGTACCAACCAGAGGGAAAAATATCCTGGATGTCGTACTGATAAAACCAGATGAGCTCTATAGGGAAACTGAAGTAATAGATGGTATTAGTGATCATGAAGCTGTTTTTGTGGTAGTTAAAAATAAATGTGATAGAAAGGAAGGTCTTAAAAGTAGGACTGTTAGGCAGTACCATATGGCTGATAAAGCAGGCATGAGGCAGTTTCTAAAAAGTAACTATGATCAGTGGAAAACGGTAAATAAAAAGGTAAACAGACTCTGGGATGGGTTTAAAGAAATTGTTGAGGAATGCGAAAACAGGTTTGTACCATTAAGGGTGGTAAGGAATGGTAAAGACCCACCTTATTATAATAGAGAAATAAAGAGACTAAGAAAGAGGTGCAGACTGGAAAGAAATAGAGTTAGAAATGGCTGTGGAAGTAAGAAGAAATTGAAGGAACTTACTAGAAAATCGAATCTATCAAAGAAGGAAGCTAAGGATAACATGATGGCAAGCATAATTGGCAGTCATACGAATTTTAGTGAAAAATGGAAGGGTATGTATAGGTATTTTAAGGCAGAAACAGGTTCCAAGAAGGACATTCCAGGTATAATTAATGAACAAGGAGAGTGTGTATGTGAGGATCTTCAAAAGGCAGAAGTATTCAGTCAGCAGTATGTAAAGATTGTTGGTTACAAGGATAATGTCGAGATAGAGGAGGAGACTAAGGCCAAAGAAGTAATAAAATTTACATATGATAACAATGACATTTACAATAAGACACAAAAGTTGAAAACTAGAAAAGCGGCTGGAATTGATCAGATTTCTGGGGATATACTAAAGACAATGGGTTGGTATAGTACCATATCTGAAGTACTTATTTGATTATTGTTTGGTCGGAGGAGCTATACCAGATGAATGGAGAATTGCTATAGTAGCCCCTGTGTATAAAGGAAAGGGTGATAGACCTAAAGCTGAAAATTACAGGCCAGTAAGTTTGACATGCATTGTATGTAAGCTTTGGGAAGGCATTCTTTCTGATTATATTAGACATGTTTGTGAAATTAATAACTGGTTCGATAGAAGGCAATTCGGTTTTAGGAAAGGTTATTCCACTGAAGCTCAACTTGTAGGATTCCAGCAAGATATAGCAGATATCTTGGATTCTGGAGGTCAAATGGACTGTATCGGGATTGACCTGTCTAAAGCATTTGATAGGGTGGATCATGGGAGACTACTGGCAAAAATGAGTGCAATCGGACTAGACAAAAGAGTGGCTGACTGGGTTGCTATGTTTCTAGAAAATAGATCTCAGAGAATTAGAGTAGGTGAAGCTTTATCTGACCCTGTAATATTAAGAGGGGAATTCCTCAAGGCAGTATTATCGGACCTTTATGTTTTCTTATATATATAAATGATATGAGTAAAGGAATGGAACCGGAGGTAAGGCTTTTTGCGGATGATGTTATTCTCTATAGAGTGATAAATAAGTTACAAGATTGTGAGCAACTGCAACGTGACCTCGAAAATGTTGTGAGATGGACAGCAGGCAATGGTATGTTGATAAACGGGGTTAAAAGTCAGGTTGTGAGTTTCACAAATAGGAAAAGTCCTCTCAGTTTTAATTACTGCGTTGATGGGGTGAAAGTTCCATTTGGGGATCATTGTAAGTATCTAGGTGTTAATATAAGGCAAGATCTTCATTGGGATTGGATAAATGGGATTGTAAATAAAGGGTACAGATCTCTGCACATGGTTATGAGAGTATTTAGGAGTTGTAGTAAGGATGTAAAGGAGAGTGCATATAAGTTTCTGGTAAGACCCCAACTAGAGTATGGTTCCAGTGTATGGGACCCTCACCAGGATTACCTGATTCAAGAACTGGAAAAAATACAAAGAAAAGCAGCTCGATTTGTTCTGGGTGATTTCCGACAAAAGAGTAGCGTTACAAAAATGTTGCATTGTTTGGGTTGGGAAGAATTGAGAGAAAGAAGAAGAGCTTCTCGACTAAGTGGTATGTTTGTGATACAATTCCTTTAGGTTTGCCAATTGCCACCTTTTTAATACAATAAAAATATATTACAAACTTACATATTTATTATGATGTTTACATGGTACATGTTTCGCTCCTTTTCGTGAGCATCATCAGCCAAACTATCATTAATCTAAGATTGTGTAAGATCATAAAACAATTCTATTGGTTCGAGATTACTCTTATAAAACTAATTGACAATCTTATAACATTTTAAAAGTCATACAATAATAAAATTATGTCTTAAGTTAACACTTTTTGTCTAAAATCTTCTTCAGTCCAAACATTTTATGGCCGAAACTCATCCGGTGAACATCTTTTAAAATTGTTTAAAAATAAGAATAAAATAAAAAACTTTGAAATATGGCTAGTTGTGTTGGTTCCCGTTGCTTAACTTGTATAATTATCATTAAAACTTCATAACAGTATTGAATATTTTCTGCAGTTGATAATTGTCATTATGGTCGATAGATTTGTTCTCGTTGCTGGAGTAACATATATAAAATGTATTGATATTAATTTATATTATCAATGGGGTAAAACTGTTCGTGAACAAACTTGTTGATAAAACACTTTTTGATGTGATATTGGATTTAAAATGTTCTCGAACATTTCATAATGGCTCGTTGGTGTATTTTCCTTTCTGCTTCGTAATTGTTTGGTGTTACTCCTAGCCTCTTGAGAACTACTTGTTATCCTGTTTGCACTTCTTGTGTTGTATGAACAAGATAGTTTGGCTGATGATGCTCACGAAAAGGAGTGAAACATGTACCATATAAACATCATAATAAATATGTAAGTTTGTAATATATTTTTATTGTATTGAAAAGGTGGCAATTGGCAAACCTAAAGGAATTGTATCACAAGTAGATCTTCAATACGGACAAAGAAAATGAAGATTATAACCTGCAATAAGTGGTATGCTCCAAGCTGTCAGCGGAGAGATGGCGTGGAATGACATTAGTAGATGAATAAGTCTGAATAGCGTTTATAAAAGTAGGAGAGATCACAATATGAAGATAAAGTTGGAATTCAAGAGGACAAACTGAGGCAAATATTCATTTATAGGAAGGGGAGTTAGGGATTGGGATAACTTACCAAGGGAGATGTTCAATAAATTTCCAATTTCTTTGAAATCATTTAGGAAAAGGCTAGGAAAGCAACAGATAGGGAATCTGCCACCTGGGTGACTGCCCTAAATGCAGATCAGTATTGATTGATTGATTGATTGATTGATTGATTGACTGATTGAAATTATTAATTCCAATAAATAGTAGAGTAGGATGTATTTTAAAAAGAAAATTATATTTCAGGGCTTAGTGTAGGAAGCTTGTTGAGTGAGTTAATGTTATTGGTTTGCTAGAAATCATGGTGAAATTGGTGTAATTAATCCACTTTCACCATTGGGTTACAGTAATCGCGTAATTCATTTTGGGAGCAGGTTAGTTGTACAGTTTTTATTATTTTTGAATAGAAGCTTTTAAAATTTACCTGATGAGTGCATTAGGTTAAAGATTAAGATGGTGGAATATATATCGTAGGCCTGCAGTCACTACAGGTAACTATAGTATAAATAATTCATGTATTTTCTCTAGAAGTAGGTATGCACTCAATACATTTTCCTTTAAATATCAAATCAGTAGTAGATTTAGAGTATTGTTTTTTTTATATTTTTTTTTTAATTTTTATATATATATATATATATGCTGTATGATGTACAATGAACAACGCTGGGATTCGAAACTGACGACCTCCATTTTAGATAGGGGTTTCCGTAAGGAAACATTTTATGTTACTTCTTCTATTCCCCTGCATTGTAAAGAAGTATAATGTTTCTTAGGTGACTAATTATCGAGTTTAAAAGCACTGTTTCTTTATTATTCTTCGACGTGCTCAGGTCACGAACCCGGGTCTATATTGCTTGAGTCTGTGTCAGTGTGAATAGTGAGAAGATCCCTGTTAATTATCTAATTATTTAAAGTTGTGATTTGTTGTTTTACAAAAAGGCTACTGATATGGTTTATATATGAGAAATTAAAAGCAGGTGATTTGTTTTCAAGAGAATGAGAAGTTTAGAATAGTGTGTAGGCTCAGGCTCACACAGGGATTTAACACTTTGAAGACGATGTCACCCCATGTGGGGTGACGGACCCTCATACAAAATATAGTATGTCACCCCTCATGGGGTGACACGGTAATGTGTCCAGGCCTCTCAACTTTAGGCTGTCGCACGAAACTAGTGCTACCATTCGCTGTTGTATTGCATTGCTTGTTCACATAAGGTGTTCATAGAGTGCAGCGCAGTGCCCATTCCTTTCTCAGCATGCTGTGCATTGCGCAACAGGCAGTGTAATTTCTCTGACATTTGTCACCCTGTGACATAAGCAACCATCAGAATTCAGTTATTAATGGCAAGGAAAATAATGTGGATTGGAGTTTATTATTGTTTTATTCTTACATACTGCTTGAGACTTAGCACTCAGATGAAATTGTAAACCGGGGCTACATGTAAATAAATACAATGTTTCTGCAAACCTGAGAATGTTCCCCAGTAATTGTCACTGGCCGGTGATTTGGTTGAATCATTGCCTGATGCAGCTCCGGAATCTTTGCTAGTGTCCTCACTACATGAACTACTGTTGAATTCTGACTCGAAAAAGGTGGCATCACATTGCAAATCCTGAATGTCAACATCTCTTGATTCAGCATTTGAACCCTTTTCAAGTTGTTCTTCTATCTCTCTATCGGTAATCACGGCTTACTCAACACAGAAACACATAACATCAATTAAATTCTTGTCACAAAACTGTCAATTACAAGGAACCCATTGAAAGGCGCGTAAATCAACAGCTCACAACACAGAACACAGTGTTCCACAACAACAAGGGTAAAAAGGTTGTCACCCCTGTAGGGGTGACGTGCGCTTTCTCTGTTGCATAGTCAACCTGATAACCATATGTCACCCCAATGGGGGGACACAAAAATAGTAACTTTGAAGATAAATTATGTCTTTGATTATCATCTACGAATGAAATTACGAACATCCGTAGCCAACAACAACCTGAAAAATGTATATCGCATTTCAGCAGTTTACCACGAAAAAAGCAAATGTACACGTCGACTCTAAAGTGTTAAAGAAGGAAGCTGTTAATGAGGGTAGACCAGTGGGTGTGGATACCCATTTGTTTTGGCTGTCACTCTGAAATATGTGGCTGAGGGAGACTATACTACAGTAAAGACAGACCCGGGAACAGAATAGTATTTTCTGTCACACGGAGTTGTAAAATGCATTATGCTTGTGTCATACCTTGTATACAAATAAATTGTTCGGTCGTAGGGCGAGGTAATCAATGAATGAATTTAGCCGATAGGATCCCTTTGCAAATAAAATAGATAGGGTGTTTCTTTCAGCAACCCGCTACGATACCAGAAGACCCATGATCGAATCCCGGCACATCCAACGTGGAATCGTTCAGGTTCCTTTGACCAGGACAGATATGTTCATACAGCTAATGTTTGAATGTGTATTTTTATTTTATTGTGTTTCTTTGTGTTTCTTAATTGCTTATACAAGTGATTACATTGTTTGTTTTGAGTAAAATTTGACTTTACTCACGTAATGGTGTTGGGTTCGTATTTCTTTGTCGCGAGTAGTGGAGCACTCTATTGTGTATGTAATTTCATTTCAAGTTTTTTTGTTTTTTGTTTTATCTATTAATGGTAAAGGGGGATTAACCACTCAACTAGTTTCAATTGTTTTTCTTGTTTAGTTGTAATTTGGTTCCCAGTGTTGAGGAAAATGTCATGTAGGTTTCGCTGACGCATTCATAATAATAGTAATTTAATGGATATATTTGGGATGCATTTATCTGAATAAAGACTAACAATCATCTTGTCTGGGAAATTAATATTATTTTGTTAATTAATGTAGTTCATAATCACATGTAATCGGTGGCATGGTCCCCAAAGACTTGTATATTATATCTTAAAATTTGCTTTTATTTTGCCAAGGACATTAAAATTTAGTTTGTTCCTATTGGAAGAATTTCATTTTGCCGTAATATAGTGCGTCCTGAATTTCCTCCACACCCTTAAGCCTGTAAGCTAGATATAAATTTTTAGATCCGGACAAACCACCCCAGGAGATCCTATTGTTAAGATCAAGGGTGCAGTGAAGTGTGTTCGAATCCTGCACAGGCCCTGGGTGTTGCCACATTTATTGTCATGAAAACTTGAACTTTGCTTTCACTGCGGCTTCGTATCCCAGGCCAGAAAGGGTTCAATACAAGCTAAAAATGTGCTAAAAACATAATGAAGGAACAAAAGAAAAAACAAAAGAGACATGACAAAAATAAAAACAATAACAATATACAACATTTACATCACTAGATGTAGCAATAAATAACTTGCCGAGACAAATTAATATAAAACATAATTGAATCCAAAAAGTGTGCTAAAACCAAGAAGAAAAGAAAATAAATGATACAGACAGAAACGAAACAAGTGCTAACAGAGAGGTTGCGGACCTCTTAGTCTAAAAATTTTAGTTTGATAACAATTCAAAAACAAGGCTAAATCACTGTGTTGAAAATTCACTGACAGTCTGTCTTTGTAGAAACACCATCACCACGAATGGCTAGGAGGGGAGCAAAAAAGCTTGAGAAACCAAGTTTGAGAGGAGACAACGTGCCAGGTGAAATGTGTGTGATAAGTGATGGAAAAATGCCGAAGAATTTTAAATTTTAGAATAGCAGCATTCTCAATTTCCTCTCAATTTAGCGGTCACGTTCCCGAAGATTGTTTCTCATGTTGGCTAGGTGTATTTGCCTTAATTTAAATGGTCGGGAGGGCAGCGACAAAACTGAGGAGTTGTGTTAGAGAAGTAACAGATGCATGGTAAACCGTAAGTGACCATAGTGGAAACCGTCAATGAAGTTCCAATCTGTAATGGAAAAAACAAGGTTGTGTGAGAAACTTGGGCTGGTAAGTTAAAAATGTGAAATGGGTATGAAGAAATCTTTAAACTTACGGTACTTAAAAGGTGGTTGTCCTCTCGAACCGGCCTGGCCTTCTCAAAGATAACGGTTCCGGGAGATCGTCATATACAAACATTTCCTAACCTAAAATTGGGGATCATACTCTTGTATGGTTACAAGATGAATTTAGACCTAAAATGGTGAAATACAGGTGGGGATGAAAATAATGGTTTTACAGAGTAATTAGATCAGCATGGAATATTGGAAAGGTACATTCAAATGGGAAAGAAAGCCGTAGCATATTTGCATCTATCTATAAGAAAGGGAACAGGAAGGATTGCAACAACTATCGAGGTATTTCATAGATCAGTACACCAGGCAGGGGGCTCACTGATATTTTCAAAGGGAGGATGCAATTAATGGTTGAGAGGAAGTCAGATGAAAACCGGCAAGGTTTCAGACCCCAGAGGGGCTGTAATGATCAGACTTTCAGTATGTGCCAGGTAAGTGAAAAATGCTATGAGAGGAATAGACATTCACATTAATGTTTCGTAGATCTAGAGGGGGCATATGACAGAATACAGAGGGAGAAGGTACTGAGGGATTATAGGGAGATTATTAAAAGCAATCAAAGGCATTAGATTTATGTCAACAATTGGGCTGCAGCGGGAATTGATGGTAGAATGAGTTCTTGGTTCAAGGTACTTACAGGGTTCACCTTTGTTGTTCATAGTTTACATGGATCATCTACTGAAAAGAATAAAGTGGCAGGGAGGGATTAAGTTAGACGGAAATATTATTATTAACAAGTACATTGCAATTAGGA
Organism: Anabrus simplex; assembly: GCF_040414725.1. Lineage (NCBI taxonomy): Eukaryota > Metazoa > Arthropoda > Insecta > Orthoptera > Tettigoniidae > Anabrus > Anabrus simplex. Next base: position 43,050,659 of record NC_090265.1, read on the forward strand.
AATATCCTGGTGGCAATGGTCACTTACAGTAGTATGATAGTACGGTCAAGTTAAAACATAATTAAACAACAACAACAAAAACAAACAAAGTACAACAAGCAATTCCATGGAAAGAAGATATTACAAGAAATACTACTAGTTTAACATTCTGAATTCAACATCATCTTATACAAATTCACACACAACTTTACCAACACTTAGTCCTATACAGTACTTCATTTCTAATTTTAAGTGAGAATTTCATTACATAACTCAAGCAGCTGATGATAGTGATCAATCATAAACTTGTTTGTAGCACGACCATCAATTCCTTGTTTATAGTCAATGTTATTGTTGATGTTGTTGTTGTTGTTGTTATTATTATTATTATTATTATTGATTATTTCATATCTTAGATGGTGCATGTTTTAATTTGTCTAATTTTTTCATTACAGATTTTCCTTGCATAAAAGATGCATCCTAGATTTTTAAAATATAAATTGGAGGCAACATGAGTCTTAATACATGGATAAATACGATATTATTTTCAAATACAAGTATGTTTCAATACATTACCTCTAAATTAAAATCCCAACACTGAGACAGCTTAGTGGAGGCTTTGAAGATGTTGGTCTCTACGTTGACAGAAGATAGTTTGACCATTAGCACTTGGTGAGAGTCCAGTCCAAGAGAAAGAGGGTTCATTTCTTTGATGCCCATATATTTCCTACCGACCCAAATAGCTTTAGTCAAACCGGGGATAGGTGCATTCAGCAATATACCATTCTCGTTCACCATCCGCACGCTACAAGGAATCACTTCACCTCCCTTAAGAGCACCGACCCCTTTGGCTGCAATACTACTACCTAATTTAGATTGAAAGAACTGAGCCACAGAATTCTGTACGGAGAACACCAACTTGTCGTGAACACTAAAACAATATGCTGATGACAGTATATCACCTTCTTTATAAGTAGCCAGCAAGAGCTTACTTAATGACGGGTGATCAGTCAAATGTTGTGCCGGTATTATTCCTCTTTCGGATGAATTGCACACTTGGACATGGAGACAATCAGGGCCAACAGAAACAACTTCGACACTAAAGGCCCCTCCTATGTGAACTTGAGATGAACTGGTACGAGCGAATGGCACCAAACTGAGAGTCATTTTATGATTCGTTAAATCTACATCTGTGACGTAACACTTCACCACTTGTCCAATATAGTAACGTTTAGTGGGATCCACGTCAAAATCTTGACTTAACTTGTGCACTGGCACCCATCCTTTTACATTATTAAAAAACTCCACCAGAAGACCTTGAGCAGTGACAAGAATGACGACACCTTCGTACGGTTGGTCTCTCTTGACTTTCTCATAGTTACAGAGAGGAGGAAGAGTTGAACTCACAAGAGAGGGTTTGAGTGTTAGCCATATCCTGCTATTCTTCACTTGTAACACCTGCAAGAAACAAAAAAAGAAATTAGCCAATTCCAGTACAGTATTTCCCTTCCTTTTGAGAAAATGTCTTCACGACCAATAAGAAATATTGTAAATAGAATTATAGGACATATACAGGGTGGTTAGGAACAATGTGAACCAGTTATATGTTAGAGGGTTGGTCATACTGATGCATAATTTGATAAAAATAATTCAACATTTTGCCCCGTTTTCAGTTCATCATGTGCTGAAATTAGCCAAACAAATCACTTGGCGGGTGAATTAAAATGGGTACTGCGAGGTGGTGTTGCTAAATCCGCACATGGCTTAAGACCAGCTTGGGAGCCTTGCCAAGAATCCACCATCAAAAACAAACACACCGTGGGTTTCAGCCAGTGTCACCATAGCGTACTTGCTTTGGCGCGATCCTGTCAGCTTGGAGGTCAGAGTTCAAATCCCTTCCCTGGTGAAGTTTTCTTTTCTTTGATTGGTGCTATCAAGCTGGTCGTAAGCCATCTGATGAGGAGACACCACCTCACAAAGCCTGAAGCGTTATTTAAGAAAAGACGCTAGTTATGTCATATACTTTGGACAATCAACTGTCTACGCGACATATATTTAAATTGTGTCTCTTATCGGTATTTGTAATTTTTGGTGAATTATTGCATTCTGCTATGGACCTTGTATTCGCGGCTTAGTGACTGTACAGAGCTGTGATATTACCACGATTATATGAGACTGGAATTCTACTCTGTTTGAAGTATTGGATGAATAAAACTTGTATCTGGTGGACTCTGATAAATTGTGCCTGAGCATTCAGAACTCTCTGCCTACTGGTCATCTACTCTGTCTATATATGGTGAAGTGGACCTTTCGTCACATAGTTATACTGTGTGTTATTACCTCTAAGGGTATAATTTCATTGCGGACGGCTACACGGACTCTTACGCCGTCTATGAGACTACATTTCTACTAGAGTGTGTGTGTAGACAGCGCCCACCAGGGCTAGTATCGGGACTACTACGTGTTGCTCCTAGCGGGAAACTTGGAAGTGCACTGGTCTACGCTTGAAGGTGTTTGAAGGCAGATGTTGTCTCAGAGCAATGGCTTATATTACCACTGCAAATACAATGCATCTGCACACTGGTATAGGGTGATGCCCTAAAACCTTCCCATCTGGGGAATTATCTTTTTTTTAAATGTGTAGTTTTGTACTATAGTTCTTCTAGTGTAAATATGTAGTTGTAAGAATGTGAATATGTAAAGTTTATTTCTTACTGGTGAGTTGTAGTGATAGTTCAGAACACGGTTTCCTTACCTAGGCATGTATGGATTAAAGTAAGTACGCCGTTATCATTTCCTTGTGCTCATATTATTTTTCTTGTGTAAGATTGTATATGCTTGTGCGTGTGTTCGTTATGACTTAAATATATATCTCAGTTTGATGGTAAGGCGTCATGTTTCCAAGGTGTTCTGTGCGTAAAGAAGTAGGCCATTATTGCCTAGGTAATTTCAAAATTCTCCTCCGCCTTGACTGAAAGTTGATTTTCCCTTGGGTTTATTTGTTTTCTATATTTTTGCAAGTGATTATGGCCTTTGTTTGATGGTTCTGTGCGTAACAAAGTAGGCCATTATTGCCTAGGTAATTTCAAAATTCTCCTCCCCCTTGATTGAAAGTTGATTTTCCCTTGGGTTTATTTGTTTTCTGTATTTTTGCGAGTGATTATGGCCTTTGTTTGATGCGTGTGCAGTTCCTATTTGAATATTTCGCTGTCGTGCTGTGTGTTTAGTAGACAAAGTTTATTATTATTATTATTATTATTATTATTATTATTATTATTATTATTATTATTATTATTATTATTATTATTATTTTCGATAATTTGAAAAAAAAAATTCTCTCTTTAGGAATACTTATTCGGGTTTAGTTAGTTCATTTTCATCCCTATTGCGGGCTTTTAATGAGATCCTTGTTCTAATTATTTTGTAAACCCGCATTTATGTTAACGGTTGGTCAACAATGCCATTGTAACGTGTTCATTTAATTGCGGGCTTGGACAACCCTAGTGCGAAAGATATGGAGCCTGGTTCTTATCTTACCGATCCTGATTTTTGGTTTTATCTCTTCGTGCCTGACGGTTACGTAACCTTTTATTATCATTGGGGATATTGTGAATTGTCGCAGGCGCGATAAGAGCATCTTGTGGATTGCTCCGTGAATGCTATTATGACTTGTTTCCTTCTGAAACTGTGTATTTATTTTTTTGGTTGTTATGTCAACTGGTTCTATCCTGTAAATTATGTTCCGGTCTCTTATTTTATTGTCTCTCCTTAACATGACTTTGTGGTCATAAATTTTGGTTTTATCTGGGTTTCATTTTCATTTTCAGGGCGTGTCTGCTGTGGGGACATTATGGTCGGTATTTGCTGTGTTCTGTGTTAATGGTGATATGTCGGGTGTCCCTCATTAATATGTGGTTTTGTGGGATTTTAGCTTCCACTGGGGTGTTGTCAAAAGCCCTCGATTTACAATCCAAACACTTCCTTTTTCTGTGTTAACTTTGAAATTCAATATTAATATACTTCAAACATGTGTTTATCATGGGTAATTGTTAAGCTAAGCTGATGCATCAGTATATTTTTGGGGGATTTATTTATTTATTTATTTATTTATTTATTTATTTATTTATTTATTTATTTATTTATTTATTTATTATTTACTAGCAAGATACCCGTGCTTCGCTACGGTATTATACTGAAAGTTATAATTGAATACGTTGAATGAAAACGAACCCAGAAAAGATTAAAAATGATCGGTTTATGATCAGAATAAGTACGCTGAAAATCCACAGCCTGTTTCCAGTCATTCGACCGGGTCAAGAATGGAATGAATGAAGCCCCCATCTAGCGGCGAGGATGGGAATTATGCAGGCTGCCGAAGCCTGTCGTACTCCTCTGGGGCAATGATTGATGAATGAGAAATGAAATGAAATGAAATGATATTGGAGAGTGTTGGTGGAATGAATGATGACAGGGAAAACTGGAGTAACAGGAGAAAAACTTGTCCCACCTCCGCTTTGTCCAGCACAAACCTCACATGGAGAGACCGGGATTTGAACCACGGAACCCAGCGGTGAGAGGCCGGTGCGCTGCCACCTGAGCCACGGAGGCTCCTAGTAAGTGCATTATGAACAGTAAAATAAATTGGTTCAACTCCTTTTTCACCCCACCGCAGTTAAGTCAATTCCGCCCCATCCCCAGAAAAATAAGGCATTTTTTTATGTTTAAAGGAGATTCCAAATACCAATGTTCACGTCTGTTACCTTCAGTTTTGAAATGTATTTAAAAAAAAAAAAATTTCATTTCTTTTCACAATCTCCCCCACCCCCTAGTTAATTTTCCGGCAAAAAGTACTTGTTCTTTAATAGTAAAGGATTTTCTATATACCAATTATAACGACTCTAGCATCTTCAGTTTTTGAGATATGTGTCCTCATAAAAGGAATTCAACTCCTTTTTCACTCCCACCCCAACATGTGTGTCCGCCCCTCCACCCCAACGCGTTTTTCTTTGCTTTTAAAAGAGATCCAAATACCAATTGTCCTGTCTGTAACAACTTTAGTCTTTATTAGATATAAGTATCCTCATACAATTAATTCAATTAATTTTTTAATAATTTCACCCCTTCCCCCCCCCCCCCCCCAATTCATTGAATTTTCCGAGAATACATGTTTCTTTAATTTTAAAGCAGATTCAAGTACCAAATTTCACATCTGTAACATCTTCAGTTTTTGAGATATCAGTATCCTAATTAAAATAATTCATCCCCATTTTCAGTCATTTTACCCCCACCTCCACCCACCCAAGTGGTTTTACTGAAAACAAAAAATACACGTTTCTTTATGTTAACAGAGATAAAAATAACATTTTTCTCTTCTGTAACATGTTAAGTTTTTGAGATATACTGAAGAAAATCTCATTTTAAAATTTCACCCCCCTTTTTAGTTCCACTTAAGTGGATTTTCCAGGAACAAATCACCTATGTTTCTTTACATTTACAGGAGATTCCAAATACCAATTTTTACGTCTGTAAAATATTTAACGTTTCTGAGATATACTGTACATATAGTCTTTCTACAATTCGCCCCAAATTGTCCCTCCTGTTATACCCCATTAATTGGATTTTCCAAAAACAAAACAAATACGTGTTTGTTTATTTTTAAAGGAGATCCCATATACCAATTTTCAGGCCTGTAATATCTTCAGTTTCTGAGATATAAGTATCCTCATTAAAGGCATTCAACCCATTTTTCACCCTTTTTCACCCCTCCTATTGGAATTTTCAGAAAACAAAAAATACATGTTTCTTTATTTTTAGAGAAGATTCTAAAGATCAATTTTTGCATTTGAAGTTTTGAGATATAGATACACTCATTTTAAAAAGTCACACTTTTCCTCCCACTATTTGGATTTTCCAAAAAAAAATACCTTTTCTTTATTTTTAAAGTAGATTCCAAATACCAGTTTTCACGTCTATATATCTTCAGTTCCCGAGATATAAGTATCTTCATTATAAGACATTCAACCACTTTTTCACTCCTTTTCACCCCTCCTATTGGGATTTTCTGAAAACGAAAAAATACGTGTTTCTTTATTTTTAAAGGAGATTCTAAATAACAATTTTAAAACCGGTACACTTTTAAAGTTTTGAGATATAAATACACACATTTAAAAAATTCAACCCCCTTTTCACCCCCCATTATTTGGATTTTCCAAAAACAAAAACAAAAATATGTTTTTCTGTATTTCTAAAGGGGATCACAAACACCAATTTTCAGGTCTGTAATATCTTCAGTTTCTGAAATGTAAGTAGCCTCATTTAAGACATTCAACCAGTTTTTCACCCTTTTCACCTCCTCCTATAGGGATTTTCCAAAAACAAAAAAATATGTGTATTTATTTTTAAAGAAGATTCTAAATACCAATTTTTACATCTGTACACTTTTAAAGTTTTGAGATATAAATACACTCATTTAAAAATTTCACTCCCGTTTTCACACACCCCCCCCCCCCACATTATTTGGATTTTCCAAAAACAAAAAATGTGTTTATTTTTAAAGGAGATCCCAAATACCAATTTTCAGGTCTGTAATATCTTCAGTTTCTGAGAAATAAGTATCCTCATTAAAGGCATTCAACCCTTTTTTCACCCCTTTTCATCCCTCCTATTGGAATTTTCCAAAAACAATACAATACGTGTTTCTTTACTTTTAATGAAAATTCTTAATACCAATTTTTACACCTGTACACTTTTAAAGTTTTGAGATAAATACACTCATTTAAAAAATTCACCCCCCATTATTTGTATTTCTTTATTTTTAAAGGAGATCCCAAACACCAATTTTCAGGCCTGTAATATCTTCAGTTTCTGAGATATAAGTATCCTCATTAAAGGCATTCAACCCATTTTTCACCCTTTTTCACCCCTCCTATTGGAATTTTCAGAAAACAAAAAATACATGTTTCTTTATTTTTAGAGAAGATTCTAAAGATCAATTTTTGCATTTGAAGTTTTGAGATATAGATACACTCATTTTAAAAAGTCACACTTTTCCTCCCACTATTTGGATTTTCCAAAAAAAAATACCTTTTCTTTATTTTTAAAGTAGATTCCAAATACCAGTTTTCACGTCTATATATCTTCAGTTCCCGAGATATAAGTATCTTCATTATAAGACATTCAACCACTTTTTCACTCCTTTTCACCCCTCCTATTGGGATTTTCTGAAAACGAAAAAATACGTGTTTCTTTATTTTTAAAGGAGATTCTAAATACCAATTTTAAAACCGGTACACTTTTAAAGTTTTGAGATATAAATACACACATTTAAAAAATTCAACCCCCTTTTCACCCCCCATTATTTGGATTTTCCAAAAACAAAAACAAAAATATGTTTTTCTGTATTTCTAAAGGGGATCACAAACACCAATTTTCAGGTCTGTAATATCTTCAGTTTCTGAAATGTAAGTAGCCTCATTTAAGACATTCAACCAGTTTTTCACCCTTTTCACCTCCTCCTATAGGGATTTTCCAAAAACAAAAAAATATGTGTATTTATTTTTAAAGAAGATTCTAAATACCAATTTTTACATCTGTACACTTTTAAAGTTTTGAGATATAAATACACTCATTTAAAAATTTCACTCCCGTTTTCACACCCCCCCCCCCCCACATTATTTGGATTTTCCAAAAACAAAAAATGTGTTTATTTTTAAAGGAGATCCCAAATACCAATTTTCAGGTCTGTAATATCTTCAGTTTCTGAGAAATAAGTATCCTCATTAAAGGCATTCAACCCTTTTTTCACCCCTTTTCATCCCTCCTATTGGAATTTTCCAAAAACAATACAATACGTGTTTCTTTACTTTTAATGAAAATTCTTAATACCAATTTTTACACCTGTACACTTTTAAAGTTTTGAGATAAATACACTCATTTAAAAAATTCACCCCCCATTATTTGTATTTCTTTATTTTTAAAGGAGATCCCAAACACCAATTTTCAGGTCTGTAATATCTTCAGTTTCCGAGATATAAGTATCCTCATTAAAGGCATTCAACCCTTTTTTCATCCCTTTTCACCCCTCCTATTGGGATTTTCTGAAAACAAAAAAATACATGTTTCCTTATTTTTAAAGAAGATACTAAATACCAATTTTTACATCTGTAAACTTTCAAAGTTTTGAGATATAGATACACTCATTTAAAAAATTCACCCCCTTTTCACCCATTAATTGGATTTTTTTTAAACAAAAAAATTCATGTTTCTTTATTTTTTAAAGAGATCAAAAGTACCAATTTTCAGGTCAGTAATATCTTCAGTTTCTGAGATATAAGTACCGGTATCCTGATTGAAGGCATTCAAGCCCCTTTTCACCCCTCCTATTGGGATTTTCTGAAAACAAAAAAATATGTGTTTCCTTATTTTGAAAGAAGATACTAAATACCAATTTTTACATCTGTAAACTTTTAAAGTTTTGAGATGCAGATACACACATTTTAAAATTTCACCCCCCTTTTCACCCACTTAGCGACGGAATATCCAAAAATCCTCTCTTAGCGAGCACCAGCATGCTAAACAAGCTTCACCACCCATGTTGAGCTGAGACAACTTTAAAATCAACCTTATTCAACCTCTCAACGTCAGGTGTCCCGATCTTAGATAAATATTTGATGGTCTTGCCAACCACATACAACACTGGACCTGGACTTATATATATCTCCATTGAACAACAATAGAAGAGTGGACAATTTTACTGCATCGTTTTATTATCATATGAAGACTTTTATTCTCATTCATCAGACCGATTTTATTGTACAATACTCACCTGCCTCATTAGACGATAACGCCTCTGTGTGTTATATTGTATCACCATGTTTTACACATCATTCCTCTAGCTTTTAATGAGAAAACAGCCTATCATTTGTACTTTGCAATGTATGTATTATCTATACAACTTTTATGACATGTACTCTGCCCACTTTGTGATTTCTAGCTGATGACGCCATGAAGCGTCGAAACCGGTACTAGTAATAATAAACAACATGTTGTGAACACCTTGTACAACACATTTTGTATTGAATAGGTTGAACCTTTTCAATTCTAATTGTGAATTACGATGTGCTAAGCGGGAAAACGTATTAATGAGGGAGGAATTAACGAGGTTTCACTTTAATTATTGGTCCAGGGATCATCCAATTTTTCTTGCCATCAAAAATAATTTTAGTGTTACTTACGATATACTTTTCACCCCCATGTTCCTGTTTGAACTCGTTATGATGGACAAAGATATTCAGAATTCACAGACATAGCACTTCCATTTGTTGGTGTTAGCCCTGGGCTGATAGAGATGTTGATTCCCATAGGGAACATAAAATATTTGTCCTGAATGAGTAAATTTATAATACCAATATAATGGTCCATTATTGGACATTATAAATTTTCCAGCTAACTCATTCTTGATTGCCAGCGTTTCGCCCCAGTGTGCTAAATTAGGCTCATCAGTTGGTAAATAGCACACCCACCAAGATGCATGGCTAGTGCATACCATGGAGGCCACTGCATAGGCTACTTGAAGCCACCAGCAGTGCCAATGCACTATGAGAGCTAAGTCTGGTGGCTTCAAGTAGCCTATGCAGTGGCCTCCACTGTATGCACTAGACTTGCATCTTGGGAGGTGTTCTAAGTCCCAACTTAGTACACGAGGGTGAAACGCAGGCAACCAAGAATGAGTTAGCTGGAAAATTTATAATGTCCAATAACGGACCATTATATTGGTATTAGCCCTGGGCCTCCGGAAGGAACCAAAAGAAGCAGAACGGCACAGAAGAGAGTCGTGCCTACAGTGAAATATTCGCCTTAGATACGTATCTATACTTCTCTAGTAACAATGGTATTTATTAATTTACAGCTAATTTTAGTGTTATTATCCTCCATTTAGGACAAAAATTACAATGAAGTTTCAGGGATACAATTCATAACCCTGTTCAGAAATATAGAAAGTGTATAAAATGTTCTCTACAACTATCATAAGATGAGGCATACAGTTGGGAGTGTTGTTGCTGTGTGGCATTGAAATGAAGGGTATTGATTTCACTGCTCTAAAGCATAAAAAGGTGATCAGTGTTCACGGATTAAAACAGAGATTGCCCGTGGCAAAAATGCATCAGAACATTACTGAGGATTACATGAAATATGTAGCGAGAATGCAATACCGTATAGGACAGTTATGTGATGGGTCAAAGCATTTCGTATGGATCGGAATGAGACTGCACCGCACAGGTCGGCTGTCTATTCCTCAAGATCAAATTGACATCATGAGTGGTCCCGTTTCCGAAGACCGTCAATGGACTGTCCAGGACTTATCATTAGAGGTTGATCTCACAATTAGTCATCAAACTGTGAGCTACATAGTGATGAAATGTCTTAACATGAGGAATATTGCATCTGTTGGGTCCAAATCAACTCACCAACATACAGAAATGGCACCGGTATGCACTGGTTGGCATCGACCTGGACAGATACCGCAATGAAGGCGACTCATTTCAACAGCATATTGTCGAAATTGATGAGACATGGGCAGGAGTCTATGAGCCTGAATTACAGCATCAATCGAATGAATGGTATCGCCCAGGTTCGCCCTGTCCACTGAAATTTTGACAGGAACCCAGTCGGGTGAAGCTTAAGCTGACTGTGGCATATGACTATGAAAGTGTTATTCTTACACAGGCTGTGCCTGAGGGACAAACCGTCGACAGTGATTATTACTGCCGATTACTGCAGCGACATCTGCATCCAGGTATGTGGCGCAAACGTCCACATTTATTGAGAGATGATCGCCCCATGATGTTGCACGACAACATTGTCATGTCACAAACAATGTCAAGCTCTTATTGTAATGGCGGCATTGGGAGGTCTTGGAGCACCCTCCGTACTCACCAGACACGAGTCCTTGTGACCTTGACCTGTTTCTGAAGTGGAAGGAATCCCTCCACGGCCGCCGACTTCCTGACATGGCACCTGTACTCCACGCCATCGAGTGCTCCATAGTTGTTGGCGACAGAGAACGCCTTGCTAATGGTCCCCAACGGCTTCCCGAAATTTGCCAAGAGGTAATATACTTTGTGGGTGACTACACTGAAGGAATGTAATGCAATTGTACTTGTTAGTTCATTACATATTGCGTTCTGTCACTACTGCCACTACGTTATTTGCAGAGCCTTCGTACTTAAAACAGTACTGTGCAGGATATATACTTAATTTCTTACTGCTCGTTCATTTTATCTATCAATAATTAGCTAACCAATTACTCATTCAATCATTCCTGTGCTTGCATACTTTCTTTCACTCTACCAGTCTGCCGTTTACTCACTCCTTTCCTCACATACTTTTTTTCACTCTACCAATCTGTCATTCACTCATTTACCCACACACACTCACAGACACATGCAGCAGTTCCATTAAATTATATTTTTCTTTATACAGTAGAACCTCGATTATATGTTCCAGGAAATTACACTTTTCCGGATTATTCATTCAAACTATGTGGTCCCATGAGCATTCTAATTAAATCATGTTGTAAAAATCCTGCATTATCTGTTCCACAAAGAAACGATTTCCCAGATCAACCGTCCAAAACTTTCAGTCCCATTAATGCTAAATCCTCGAACAAGCATTTTTCAAAAAACTGTATCTCACAAAAGGACAGCTACGGCATACATATGGATCTTGGTTTAACGTCCCGTCATTGCGATAATTAGAGCAAGTACCGTACTGCACAGGAAAAGCAATGGGGCGAACTTGCATAACGGACCATCTTAGTGTCGCATTCGGGTGGTATTTCTTGGAGAATCTTGGGAAATCATAAGGCAGAGAGTGCCATGACAATTGGAAGGAGACAGAGCGTATTTTTACAGCTCTACTTGAAGACTGAACAAGTTTTGTCAAATGTTCGTACTTGTAAAACGTCTACATTATGTCCAAGGTCAGATTTTTAATTTTACTTTCTTCGATTGTATCGCCGAACAGGTTTTCGGCACTTCACTCAAGGCACTGCATAGTCACTGGGCTTTCAGGCAGGGATTGAAACTGCTCCTTCCTAACATAAATTTAGTATTTTAATACTATCATATACGATTACGTTATCGAGGCCAGAACAGATGTTGCACCTCACATACCGATACATAAAGACATGGGAGGTCTTGGGACTGCCTATTAATGTTTTGGTTGGTCCTAATATAAGACTGGGAATTTTAAGTTTTTGTGTTAAAATGTTATAAAAACCGCAGTCATTTTATTTGCGCACGTTACTTTAAAAAAAAGTTTGTATCATTTTCCACTCGTACTGACTTGTACAGCGAGCACGCTTTCCGGCTGAGCTCAAGTACATGAATAACCGTAATTTCTGATATTTTTTCTCTTTCCAATTTGATTGTGATTAGTGATGGGCGGAACTGAATATAATGCATACGAGAACTTTTGAGAATCGATACTTACATTCGAAACCATATTCTTGAGTCCAACATAACCTTTAAAATTCTATGTAGGCCTAATTTATAATACCAATAAAATTGGTCTCCTATTGAACATAATAAATTTTCCAGCTAATTCATTCCTGGTTGCCAGCGTTTTGCCCCAGTGTGCTAAGTTGGGCTAATCAGTTGGTAAATAGCACACCCACCAAGACGCATGGCTAGTGCATACTGTGGAGGCCACTGCATAGGCTACTTGGAGCTACTGGCAGTGCCAATGCACTTGAGAGACTGTCTCATTTTCAAAAATTGACGCCTGCTTGGGCATCAGATGATACAGATGTTTGCACTGCCCGTGGCTCCAAGTTGCCTATGCAGTGGCCTCCATGGTACGCACTAGCCATGCGTCTTGGTGGGTGTGCTATTTACCAACTGATGAGCCCAACTTAGCACACTGGGGTGAAACGCTGGCAACCAGGAATGAGTTAGCTTGAAAATTTCTAATGTCCAATAGTGGACCAATTATACTGGTATTATAAATTTACTCATTCGGAACAAATATTTCAGTTTCCCTATGGGAATCAACATCTATATCATCTGAAGGCCTAATTTACGCGATACAAGATTTCCAGAAACTAACTATGAACAACAAACTGGTGACAAATTATAATGAAAGATTTTAAAAAAAAGGGATTTCGCCGTCCTGATGGTCGTTTTTCTACCTAATGTGCTTTATTTTATTAGATCAGAGAATTAAAAACTACTTGTGGTCGACTGTTCTTTGGCTTGGCGTTATTAGATTTTTTGAAGAGTTTGGCTAATTAAAGTTGCTGAACTGAAAGAAGTTTTCACGAGAAACTGACAAAGTTTCCTCGGTAAAACTGATTGTAAAGTTTCGAGATTTTTAACTCGCGTACCGGATATTAATGTTTGAAGCTGGCTCCATGGTCTAACTTGCCTGCCTCTCACCCAGAACGCCCGGGTTCGATTTCCAGCCAGGTCAGGAATTTTTACCTGGATATGAGGGCTGGTTTCAGGTCCACTCAGCCTACATGATTACCTTCAACTGAGGAGCTATCTAATGGTGAGACGGTGACTCCAGTCTAGAGAGCCAGGAAAAACGGCTGAGAGGATTCGTCACACTGAACATGCGTCACCTTGTAAACTGCAGGCCTTCGGACTGAGCAGCAGTCGGATGGTAGGCGAAGGCCCATTAGGGCTGTAGTTTGGTTTGGTGCAGCAGTGTTCGCAAGATTATAATTACTGTATACATATTTCATTTTTGTGACGTTTAGCCAAACTGTTGAAAATTCATTCATTCCCGGATTTTCCGTTTTCCTGTGTCGTACCTTTTTATCCGTAGTACCGGCAAAAACGGAGAATCTAGGTTCCACCGTATATATCTGAAATTTTGGAAGAGGCTAGTTCTCGACATCCCCTGACAGCGAGCTCCATAGCTTTGTGGAATGCTAATAGAAACTCTTCTGAAAGGCAGAAGTATGAGCAAAAGGCAGACAAAGAGTAACTCTACTGCCTCTCTGAGCTGAGTGAGAAACAAGCGATAGACATTGGATGGGAGCAATTTTTATAGAGGCAGAAGGGGATTTCCAGGGAAATAATATTATTATTATTATTATTATTATTATTATTATTATTATTATTATTATTATTATTATTATTATTATTATTATTATTTCTTGTGACCCTGGATGTGAAGAATGCCTTCAATTCAGCAAGATGGAGCGACATGTTGGTAGCTCTTGAGGAAATTTTCAAGCTACCACAATATCTTATGCGCATAATGAGAGATTACTTCAAAGATTGCACTCTGTTGTATGATACGGAAGATGGAGAAAAGACAAAACGCCTAATGGCTGGTGCAGCGCAGGGATCGATCCTTGGTCCAGATCTTTGGAACATAATGTATGATGGCTTGTTACGATTGGAGATGCCAGAGGACATGAAGCTTGTGGGCTACGCTGAAGATGTGGCCGCCTTGATAGTAGCTCGTAATGTTGAAATGGCTCAAATCAAACTGAACCAGGTGATGCAGCGCATAAAAGAATGGATGATGAGCCACACTACCATTAGCCAAACACAAAACGGAGATAGTTCTTCTGACGAGGAAAAGGATCGAAACTCTTGTACCAATGACTGTTGGAGAGTTAGTGATTGAAACATCTGCGAGCACAAAATATCTAGGAGTGACACTTGACTCCAAGCTCACATTCTGGAATCATATTCAGAGAGCGACAGACAAGGCAGTAAATACATGACTGCACTTAGCAGACTAATGGGAAATATTAAAGGTCCGAAACCCAGTAAACGACGTCTTCTCATGTTGACGGTTCAGTCAGTGCTCCTATATGGCTCTGAAATCTGAGGTGAATCCTTGAGATTTGCTTGGTATCGGAGAAGGATAGCTGCCATACAACGGAGAGCGGCTTTACGTATTGCATGTGTATACCGCACGGTTTCCGAACCTGCAATCATCACGGTGGCAGCAATAGCCCAAATAGACCTACTTGCATTGGAGCGACATGAAATCTGGCGTACCCAAGGAGAGCTGGGAAAGAAATGTGCAAAGAAGCGTGCCTTCAGTCAACGGATGAGGCGATGGCAACTCAGATGGGAAAGTGACCCTCGAGGTAAATGGACCAAGCGACTAATACCACGCTTGGATATCTGGATTGAAAGGGCCCATGGTGAAGTAAATTACTACCTCACGCAGCTTCTAACAGGGCATGGACATTTCCGGAAATTCCTTCATAAAGTGGGCAGAGCGAGTGATGCAGCATGCATATACTGTGATGACATTGACGACGTATTTCACACCTTTTTTGTATGCGGCCATTGGACGATTCAGAGAAGATGTGTGGAAACTGAACTAGGAGAATTGACAACAGATAATATTATTTCGGTGATGCTGCGAAACCAGGAATCCTGGGATCACGTGGCAGTGTACGTCCTTCGTCAGAAGAAGAAGAAGGATTTGGAAGCATACGAACTTCGTAAAGGAGAAATGAAGAAAGAAGACTTCTGAAAGACAAAGCACGATATCACCCTGAAGTAATGCGAGAACGGTTCTGGGGTGATGACACACATCGCGGGTTAAAGGGTGTGTGGTTTTTAGTGGGTAAGAATCCCACACACTTGTGGAGTGCGGACCCTTCAGAAGTGTCTTTTGAAGATTTTCCACAATCCCTCGTTAAACAATATATATATATATATATATATATATATAATTATTATTATTATTATTATTATTATTATTATTAACAAATACAGTAAAACCTCCCTATAACGGACACCTTTGGAACCGAAAAAAATGTCCGTTATGAAGGGAGGTTATGAAACCGGTACCATTAAACATAAGTTGGAACACAATAACCCATGTATTGTATGTGTTAACAATTCTCGCAAATGTACCTTTAATTGTATACTGTATACAATATTGTACAATATACTGCACAGTACTCACATGAGAAAGTTGTAGGTGGACTGCTGCAGCTGCGATGCACTGTATTAAAGAGACAAAAACACTTCTATGGAAACCTCTATTGAGCACACTGTACACTATTACCGTTCACCATGTTAAAATTAAGAAGAATGTATGAGTTTTTGAAACTTCAAATCAGTATGTAGATGTAGCAATCTCTAGCACAGTACAGTAAAACATTTAGCACTTGAAAAAATCCTTAATGTTCGTTTGTTTTGTCCATTTCGGTTTAGCAATGATGTTTTCACTATGTGCAATAAATCCTGGGTCAAATTTACACCTTTTTCATCGTTTTGTTTATAATAAAATTCTTTCAGTCGCTTAACAAAGCCGAGAGCCTCACTGTACAAAGTTATTGGCAGCACATTCATTTCCGTATTTTCTTCAAAGTCGTCATTAGCATCACCTTCACTCCCGCTTTCGTCAGAATCTTCATTTTTGTCCTTCTTCCCTTGAATTGACTGAAGAATCGTTTTCGCGTCTCCACTCTCACACTCTGTTGGAATATCTGAATCAATTTCGATATAGGTGTTCACTTGTACACTGTATCCTGCTGCATTAATCAATTATATCGGCAGGACTGACCACAAATATAAAATTAGAAGGAATTTTAGCAGAAGCGATTGGGGTAAATTTTCATTCATTGGGAAGGGTGTGAAGGAGTGGAACAGTTTACCAGGGGTAGTGTTTGATCCTTTTCCAAAATCTGTACAGATATTCAAGAAGAGAATAAACAGCAACAGAGAAAATAAATGAAGTGTTAGAGGGCATTCGACCAGTGCAGGTTATTGTAAATTTTAAAAAATGTGTGTGAATAAATTAATTCCATCCCCTGGTCTAAGGAGTTTGGACAGCCAAAGTAGGGGACTGCCTGTAGGGGTGAAGTACAGTGGGGACTTCGAGGGCCCTGGGACCGCTACGTTAGCTGTGAAGGCCCTTCAGGAACTCTGAAAAGTGGTGGCAAAAGGGGCTCTGGTTAAGGCGCAGCAGGTCGTTATGCTACTTAGGTTCCAGAACGGGTAAAAAAAAAAAGTAAATTAGTAAATAAATGCAATGTAAATATTAATCTTATACCAGTCGTACAGTATCATTTGAAGTGATTCCACATACTGTATATCAGTTGACTATATTTGTAAGTAGTACACGAGATATTATAAGTAGAATTTTGTAAACAATATAAATTTATTAAGGATGAGCTGTGTGTTTAATAGGAAACATTGTTAGCGTAAATTGTAAAATATTGTATTATAGGAAAATTTTCTTCTCTTGTTAATTTAATATTTAGTGCTTGACAATAATGTATTTTAGTGTACCATTTGCCACCGAGGTAGACACCTCATTTGCAAATAAAGAGATTTTGATTTGATTTGAACTCTTGTGTTGTTTCCAAGCTGTCAGGAAGGGTATCTGATTCTATTTCGGGATGTCCACCACTAGCCGGAAACCCAGCTTTCAGAAAGCAGTTACGAACTGTTGAGGCCGTGACGTTTTTCCATGCATTGGTTATCCATGAAATTGCTTGGAGTACATTCAGCCCTTTTGTCAGTGTTTGAAGGGTTACTTCATTCCCGTTAAGTTCTGATACTATGTGCTTCATCACTAACTGTCTGTACATAACCTTGAAGTTCTGGTTCACTCCTTGGTCAAGCTGCTGAGAAACTGATGTTACATTTGGTGGAAGAAAGACGATCATCACATTTTGCAACTTAATTGTATCCGCATGCGATGCTGCATTATCGAGGAATAACAACACTTTTCGCTCCTGGCGTATCATTTTTCTGTCCAATTGTCCTAGCCACTCTATCATTATTTCCCTAGTCATCCATGCTTTCCAATTCGCTTTCCATTCAATGCCAAACTCCGTAACGTCCATATTTTTAAAACACCTTGGTTTTGCAGCTTTTCCTATCACAAGGGGCTCCTCCCGTTCTCCACTCATACTTGCACATAACAAGACCGTAAGACGTTCTTTCGCAACTTTTCCACCAGTACAACGATTTCCTTTGAAACACAAAGTTTTGTCGGGTAAAGCACGGAAAAATAATCCAGTTTCATCGGCATTCAAAATATTTTCCGGAGCATACCCGTCTATGATTGAAGGTATTTTTTCTTGCCAGTTGTCAACAATCTCCATATTAACACTGGATGATTCTCCGCAAATCACTCTGAAGTTGATACCATGTCGCTTTCTGAATCTTTCTGGCCAGCCATTCGAAGCTTTGAAATCTCCAATACCTAATTCTGTCGCGAATTTTAACGCTTTTGCTTGTATCATTGGTCCTGACACAGAGACTTCTTATTTTAGCGAACCACTCTAGCATTGCCTTATCAATGAGAGCTCCACTACCACTTTGAAACAGTTTAATGCGCTGTTCGTTGCCATTTAAATGCCATTCTTTCACTAGTTCCTCTTGCTTTTTCACAATTTCAGCTGCCTGTGTCTTTCCAATCTTAAACACTTCGGACAGTTTACGCACACCACACTTCTCACGTTTATGATAGTATATTATGCCTACCTTTTCTTTTAAGGTTAAAAACTTCCTCAGAGCCATGTTTACACCAACTTACTAACGTAAAATTGAACACATCAAAAGCCCACGAGTCAATGAAAAGTAACCTGACAATGAAGTTACGAATTCCAGCGCTGTCGAGCATGTCAGATCACATAACTTCCGGAAGTGGTAGCGTAGCTTAGTGTTGCCTTCCAAGAATGTGTACAGCCAGGATCAAAAGTTACGGTATCTGTGATTCTTGGAAGTACCGGCTGTGCAAAAAGTAAGCGAATACATACTGTACAGGACACAAATACAGAATTTTTTGAAAAAGAAAGTGTCTGTTAGGAGAGGTTTAATTGGAGTTTCTCGTGGCTATGGTGTGTCCGTGTCCGTATAAAGGGTGTCCCTATAAGAGGGGTAAATTACTCATACACAACATGGCATTTAATTACGGACCTAGAAAATCGTCCGCCAATGAGGGGTGTCCGCCGGTGAGAGGTGTCCGTTAAGACAGGTTTTACTGTACATCACAAATGGGAAATATAATGGTGGCAATGGTAAAGTAAACATAACCAACAACAACAAGAGTATGACAAGCTATTCCATGGAAGGAAATTATTACAAGAAATGCTACTAGTTTAACATTCTAAATCCAGCATCATCACATACAAATTCAGATACAACTTAAGTATTTCCAGCACTTAACACTATGGCCTACAATACTAAAGGTTGAGCATACTACTAGCTTAACATTACCAATGATAATAAAGTTAAGTTACACTATAATTACCTCACAACAACACCAACACCAAGAGTACAACAAGCAATTCCATGGAAAGAAAATATTACAAGAAATATGAATAGTTTAACTTTCTAAATCCATCATTATATACAAATTCACACACGACTTAAGTATTTCCAGTTCTTAACATTATGGCTTACAATACTATAGGTTGTTTCTTTTTTTTTTCTTTTACGTAACACTGACAGGGATAGGTCATATGGCGACAATGGGATAGGAAAAGCCCAGGAATGGGAAGGAAGCGGCCGTGGCCTGAATTAAGGTACAGTCCCAGCATTAGCCTGGTGTGAAAATGGGAAACCACGGAAAACCATCTTAACGGCTGCCGACAGTGG
This sequence comes from Anabrus simplex, assembly GCF_040414725.1. Lineage (NCBI taxonomy): Eukaryota > Metazoa > Arthropoda > Insecta > Orthoptera > Tettigoniidae > Anabrus > Anabrus simplex. Next base: position 43,070,236 of record NC_090265.1, read on the forward strand.
GGTTTGAGCCCGCTATCTCCTGGATGCAAGCCCAAAGCTGTGTAATTTCACCATTCAAGTGGATACGAATTTGCTTGGGCATTTCTGGGATGCGAGGCTAACAGTAAGGCCATCTCTGAGCAGGATTTGAACAGAAGGTCACGGCTTGTATCCGTATACCGATGAAAGAACAATGCCGTGCATTCTGCAGAGCATACACGCATACATAAATCTGATGGCTCCTACCTGTCCTCACCAAATCATTCACCAAAATATGTTCCACGCGAATAATCCCCGCCACCGAATAATCCCCGCACCCTAACTTTAGGGAGGCTGATTTTGAAAAGAATGCCAACATTGACGCAAATAAAATCCACACCCTAATTTCGTGCCTCAATTATTTTTTTAAAATTATGCGGGTATTATTCGAGTAAATACAGTATTTATGCAACTGATGTACACGTAAACCTGACTAACACAATACCTACAAGCATGCATTACATTACAGTGTCATTGCTGCTGAAAATCTATACATATATAATAAAAGTTTTGTCTGTACATTGCTCAGAATTTGAAAAGAATGGTATTTCTGTATCGGTCATGTCCACAGTAACAAGGAAATGCGCTTTTTACTTTTCCGTAATTTCTGTCTGTCTGTCTATCTGTATGTATGTATGTATGTACACGCATCACTAGAAAACGGCTAAAGAGAATTTTATGAAAATAGGTACGCAAAGTCGGGAAATAAGTCGCTACAATCTAAGCCACACATACTTTTTTTTTTTTTTGCTAGGGGCTTTACGTCGCACCGACACAGATAGGTCTTATGGCGACGATGGGATAGGAAAGGCCTAGGAGTTGGAAGGAAGCGGCCGTGGCCTTAATTAAGGTACAGCCCCAGCATTTGCCTGGTGTGAAAATGGGAAACCACGGAAAACCATTTTCAGGGCTGCCGATAGTGGGATTCGAACCTACTATCTCCCGGATGCAAGCTCACAGCCGCGCGCCTCTACGCGCACGGCCAACTCGCCCGGTCTATACATACTTTTACTCACGCTGACAGAAACGGTAGTTTAGGGGAAGGCCTAAAATTTAATTTTCAAATATTTATGTTATTAGTAGTCCTTTCTTAATAAAAACTGGTGTGCAAAGTCGGGGAATAAGTCGCTACAATCTAGGCTATAAATAACTTTATTCACGCTAAGTGAAATGGTAGTTTAGGGAAAGGCCTAAAATTTAATTCTTAAATATTTACATCATTAGTGGTCGTATCGATAAACCAAAGTTATATAGAATTGTATTTCCGACCATTTATGTCTTATATTTTTACCATAACGGCTATGATAACACAGATATTCATGAATTTGTACTTTTGTTGCTAAGTCCGAAGTCCATACCGACGCCGAGCCACGAGAAAATGGGTTAACAGAATTTAATGAAAATCGGTATATAGAGTCGGGGAATAGGAAACTACATTCTAAGCTATAAACAATTTTATTCACCCTGGATAAAATTTTAGTTTAGGGGCAGGTGCCCAAAATTTAATTTTTAAATACCTATGTTTTTGGTCCTATCAAAAAGTACTACATAACAAAAGTTACAGAGAATACAATTTCCTATCATTTATGTTTTATTCAGTTTTACCGTACCAACTATGATGAGTGGTATTTCAGAGTCGGAAGAAAACTAAATGTGAAGGCCAAAAGCGCTTAACAATGGTCAAAAATAACATTACATTGACCATTGTTTGTTGTGATGTTATTTGTCTCTTATGCTGCCTCTCAACTCCGATAGAGGGGATTACTGCTGCGTACCGAGTATAATAGCCTGACTGAATACTGGCGGGAAACAGCCGGGGACTTAGAAAACTTTCTTCCTTAGCATGCCATACATTTTCTGATACAGCTGGTAAGTAACACACTGGTTCTTCATAGTATTCCAGTTATTCGATTCCTACAGACACGCTGTTTTAAATGAACAGTGTGCATACTTAAAACAGATGCTGACATAGTAGTAGTAGTAGCAGCAGCAGCAGCAGGAGTAGCAGTGTGGCCTGGTCTAGAATAACAATCTAGGCCTATTCCAAATTATAGCACCACAACTCACTAAATAACCCTGAAAAGAACTGTTTCTTAAGAAAAGCTTCTTCCTCTTTACTTTTATTAAATTCTACATTCATTTTATTCCAAATTATCAGTGAAGAGGGGGTTTCTCCTCCGGCTTGGAGAAACAATTTGCCTCCAAATCAGACAGATTTTTCCGCCGCCAGTGTAGTGAACTGATATTTTCCAACTCATCGGGTACTCCTAAGAAACAGATTAGTAAAAGCGCATAGTTTTTCCCCTGGGAGTCTCCACTATTTGTCCCTCTCCCCGCCGAAAAATGACGAGGAGTGTTCATGAATCACAGCTGTCTGCGGCTTGTTTTTCCAGCTCTGGAACTTTGGACTGTTCGTTCGGCAGCATAGTACTGTCCATTAAAATGAGAAAATGTGCAGTTTTTCATTTGATCGAGTATTTTATATAACTGCTTTTAATTGCTACATTCCGAATGACCTTTTTGTAACTACCCATGTTGACTTCAGTTGGGAAAACCACACTCAGTCTTTCTGAAAATCCGGTAGCGAAGCACGGGTACATCAGCTAGTTTATAATAAATGTGCTGACACAGGCACAAGAGTTGTGGAGTTTCCATAAATTGACAGAAGTTATTTCCTGTATGGAAATAAATACCTGATTATTCATTACACCTAAAGGATTTTGTGAAATTATTCCGTATGGGCATCAAATATTTGATTTTTCGTATCAAATAATTTTACGCTGGGGACGACACATGAGCACAACAAAAATTATGATCATCTTGCTACCAAAGTGTATTTTTGAAACATGCCTGCCAAAGCACTGGAGCCGATATCTGCTAATGGAACACGAATGTAGCCAACCTCTGTTCACACTGCCCAAAGCGCTTGCAAACACTGCCCATGACGTCACCCCACTCACACTCTTTGGTCAGTTTTCTCACCCCTAATCATGACTATTAAAATATCTTAGGACATCAGCAGTGCCAATGCACTATGAGAGCTATGTCTCATTTCCAAAAAATAGATGCCTGCCTGGCCATCAAATGATGTAGATGTTGATTCCCATAGGGAACCTAAAATATTTGTCCTGAATGAGTAAATTTATAATACCAACATAATGGTCCGTTATTGAAGATTATAAATTTCCCAGCTAACTCATTCTTGGTTGCCTGCGTTTCGCCCTCGTGTGCTAAGTTAGGCTCGTCAGTTGGGACTTAGCACACCGCCCAAGACGCAAGGCTAGTGCATACCGTGGAGGCCACTGCATAGACTATTTAAAGCCACCAGCAGTGCCAATGCACTATGAGAGCTATGTCTCATTTCCAAAAAATAGATGCCTGCCTGGCCTGTCGTGACTCAGGCTTGCCACGACGAGAAATGATGAATAATCAGATTGACTTCCTCCGAGCGGTAATGAGGGGTTGTTCAATGGGCCTGGGAGATTTGCTACGTGTGAAGAGACGAAAACCTCTGTTTCCCAAAACCTTCCTTTAATAATAGACTGATGAGTATGTATAATTATATACAGTATTTACAATCTCTCTTCCAACTTCAAATATCGCTAACATAGAAGAATTGGCGTGGTCGAAGTATTGAAGTGAATACTCTAAGTCCACACTTGGACCTTATTATTATTATTATCGGTGACCTGACTGACAGGGCTTCCGCCCGCACTTCTAGTCGACTTGTTCCAAAAAAGCCTCGATCAGGGTGTGTACCCCTGTTTTATACCTTCACTAACTTTCGCCTCCCTTCGAGAAGGCCATCGAAGTTCTCATCCTATGGAGACTGTCCTCAGACACACGAAAACGGAATTGCCTCCTTCCGTTCACTGTCTACCCACCTTTTCTGAAGATATACTACGCACCTTTAGCAGTGTGCAGCATATGATTCACCTACTTCGACCAAGCCTTACTTTAAAGTTAAGAACTTCATTTTGGTCCGTATTGAATTTAGATTTACACTATAAATTGAGGATAGTTATGTCCACCTTTTCAATACAAAAACAATGTGAGGTCATTAACACATCACATATTTATTACCTTTCAAACATTGGGACCGGTTTCGGCATTATTTGTATGCCATCATCAGCCATAGGAAACTTAGTGACAAGGCCTAAGTACAATATTAACATAACTTACAACATACATATATGTATATATAAAAATGAACATATTCTTACAATGCCTATTAAAAAATTTTTTGTTGTACACCATAAAACCTTGTATTAAAATTGGTAGCATATTTTATGCGATATATTATGACTTTATACAATTATTTGACTAAAGTTAAAGCTTATTGTCAGTTTTTCTAAATATTACCAAATGTTAAAAGAGCATCCAGATAACAATTTTCAATCTTTAAAAACTTTTATAACTCCTAGGCGTTAAAGATAATAGTACATTTGTTTGGTCAATAGTACTAAATTGACATGCATTAAAATGAAATCGCCTACTGTCAGATGGGAAACAGTGACCTATTTTTACTAGGTATGGAGATAAGTTACATTATAAGTCTGTAGTAATTCTATAACTTGCGTTAATATAGTTTGGTTATTTAATAACAAGTCGAATAAAATGATAAATTCGGCTGATATTTTAAACTTTAAAATATTAATTGTCCATTGTAGAGGTCCCTTTTTTCAGTGAAGATATATAGTGAGCAAAGCAGTTCCTCTTAGAATCGATTGCAGGTTCACTCTATTTTAGGTGGATTTTGGATTGAATAAATTTCTTATTTCGTAATGTAATGTCGTTAAGCAATAATCGTAATGTAATATTCCGTCATTTATGCTAATGTTATAAAATGTAGATCGACTTGGTCGAAGTGGACTGGTGAACCAAATTTTCTTGGACCATAACATTCAAGGTCTTGGAGGTTCTAGAAATATCTCGATCCAAGACGGACCTAAGAAGAAAGAATATATATACTGTGTATTAGCGTAAGAATAACTAAGTTTAATAGGCATTATTTTCGTTAAAGTAGAAACTCACCCTAAGCACTGTGTTGTCGAGAATGAAGCCGATGAGGAACTGTCTACCGGAAAGGCGGAAAGCAGACTACGAGTATTAGAAGAGGGGCGGAGCATGTTATGTAGGGGAAGGGGGATCGCGATAATGCGAGGTTATTGGTCGGGAGGGCGTGGATTACGGAGGGGATGGTATATGAGCATATTGCGCACCATTTTGTGTACTGGTTGATTTATTGGTCTTTTTAGACTGTTGATCACTGAAATAAGCGTATCAAACAATATCGTGGGCTTTTCGGAAACCTCATTCAGATTATAATTCGGGTTAAAATACTGATCTAATGATATAAAACATTGTTCCGTTATGTCAAGTAAGGGCCCTTTTTCCATTATTTCTACGACGTCAATATCATGGTTGATGTCATGAAAACTGTGTTTATAGTCATTGATGTGTTGTCCTATAGCTGAAAATCTCCTATATTTAATGGCGTTGACGTGCTCATTGTACCTAACCTTAAAGGATCTCCCTGTTTGTCCAATGTATGTACTATTACAGCTGTTACAGTGAAATCTGTATACGCCCGATTTATCATATGGGTTTGGTGCGTTGACCAGTTTAGCGTTATGAAATATGTCGAGATTTCTGTTGTTGGTTTTAAAAGAGATGCTAATCTTATTCTTCAAAATGTTTGTGATTCTATAGACATTAGGGTTAAATGTGAATGTTGAGTAGACTTTTGGTCTAATTATTTCTTTTTGTAGGTTTGATTTCGGTCTGTGCTTGAACTTATAAATTATTCGTTCTATGAAACTACGATTATAGCCGTTATGGGCTGCAATACTACGTATTGTTTTTAGTTCTCTATTTAAGTCTGATTTTGACATGGGAATGCTAAAAGCTCGGTGTATCATACTATTATAGGTTGCTCGCTTTTGGCTGGGTGGGTGTATGGAGTCCTTATGAATGGTTGTAGCGGTGTGTGTTTGTTTTCTATAGATCTTATATTTAAAGGAATGCGGGAGCCGAGTGATTGTTAGATCTAAGAAGTTAAGAGCTCTGTTGTCCTCGGATTCTATTGTAAACTTAATATCTGGATCAATATTATTAAGGTGTGCCAGGGTGGTAGGTGCGTCTGAAAGATGCTGGTCCATAACTATAAACGTATCATCAACAAATCTGATCCACAAGAGAATGTTATTAAACTTCTTATCATTTTCTATTATAGTATGTTCAAGAAAATCAAGATATATATCAGCCAAAATACCAGACGCTGGTGACCCCATGGCCAGTCCATCTTGTTTGTTAATATTGTACTTAGGCCTTGTCACTAAGTTTCCTATGGCTGATGATGGCATACAAATAATGCCGAAACCGGTCCCAATGTTTGAAAGGTAATAAATATGTGATGTGTTAATGACCTCACATTGTTTTTGTATTGAAAAGGTGGACATAACTATCCTCAATTTATAGTGTAAATCTAAATTCAATACGGACCAAAATGAAGTTCTTAACTTTAAATAGAACAGCTTACCAAGCAAAGATTAAAGCTCAACATTATATGAGCTTAAAAATAAAAATAGGAAAGTTAGGCAAGGACATAAACTTTATTAAAAAATGTATCGTAAATAACCTGACGCCAAATTTTCTGAAGAATAACAAACAACATATTTTACCACATCAGAGAAGAGTACACCAAAAAACAAACAAACTTTGGCTGCAAAACGAACTTAAGTTTCTATACAAGAAAAAATCCTTTTTAAACAATCGCCTATATGAAACCCACCTTGAAGTCACTGCGTTGCTGACCAATGTACAATGGAATATTTTTCAAGAAAAAGTGCACAGCAAGCTAACCACTACACTTTCTCAGAAACAGCATACAATAGACCATAAATTCCAAATCCTAATCAATAAATCAAATACAGAAAATAGACCGTCCAGGAACGCTACCCCTAATAACGCGCATAGCCAAATTTTAGCTCAATTTCACCCACCCCTCATTAATCTTTCCAACACTAACTTTGACGAAGAAGAAATCGCTATTCTCTCCAAAGGCCCCAAGTATAATTGGCCTAACTATAACTTAGCGAACATGACTAAACAACTAGTAATAGAAACAGAAGCGGCAATCAACAAAATACCTATTGATATTCAGAATGAGGTTAGATATGAAGCGAAGAAGCAATTAAACAGTATACTCAATGCACCAATTTACACCACTAATTCAATGCAACACGAAGACCGGAAAAAGATCCTACAGCTTAAGAATAAGATTAAAGATACAAAAACCATCATCACCAAAGCGGACAAAGGAAACACCACTGTTATAATGGACAAAACTGATTATATATCCAAAACAAAAAACTTTTTTACTGACAGTTCGTTTACAATAATAGAAAAAGATCCAACTAAATCTATTCAAAAACAGTTAAAACAGACACTAAAAAACATAACCTTCCTGTTGACTGATAGCGAAAAAAACAAGCTGATCAACATGAATCCTGATCTCCCCACGGTCAAAGCCCAACCAAAAATCCATAAGGAAGGAGTACCTATACGTCCCATAGTAAATTTTAGACCGAGCCCTCTCTACAAGACAGCGCGATTTATACAACAGTTCCTAAGAAAACACTATACTTTCCAAGCAAACAAATCCGCGATGAACACTCTAGAATTAGTTAAAAAACTAGACAACTTTAAAATGCAACCCCATTATACGATGCATTCATTTGATATTATCAACATGTATGCAAACATAAAACCAGAAAAATTACTACCAATAATTTCAAAAAACTTACGTACTTACAGCAAACTCAGTCAATTAGAAATAGCAGATTTTATAACCATCCTTAAACTGTTGGTTAATAGCAATTACTTTACATTCGACAAAGTGATATACAAACAAGATGGACTGGCCATGGGGTCACCAGCGTCTGGTATTTTGGCTGATATATATCTTGATTTTCTTGAACATACTATAATAGAAAATGATAAGAAGTTTAATAACATTCTCTTGTGGATCAGATTTGTTGATGATACGTTTATAGTTATGGACCAGCATCTTTCAGACGCACCTACCACCCTGGCACACCTTAATAATATTGATCCAGATATTAAGTTTACAATAGAATCCGAGGACAACAGAGCTCTTAACTTCTTAGATCTAACAATCACTCGGCTCCCGCATTCCTTTAAATATAAGATCTATAGAAAACAAACACACACCGCTACAACCATTCATAAGGACTCCATACACCCACCCAGCCAAAAGCGAGCAACCTATAATAGTATGATACACCGAGCTTTTAGCATTCCCATGTCAAAATCAGACTTAAATAGAGAACTAAAAACAATACGTAGTATTGCAGCCCATAACGGCTATAATCGTAGTTTCATAGAACGAATAATTTATAAGTTCAAGCACAGACCGAAATCAAACCTACAAAAAGAAATAATTAGACCAAAAGTCTACTCAACATTCACATTTAACCCTAATGTCTATAGAATCACAAACATTTTGAAGAATAAGATTAGCATCTCTTTTAAAACCAACAACAGAAATCTCGACATATTTCATAACGCTAAACTGGTCAACGCACCAAACCCATATGATAAATCGGGCGTATACAGATTTCACTGTAACAGCTGTAATAGTACATACATTGGACAAACAGGGAGATCCTTTAAGGTTAGGTACAATGAGCACGTCAACGCCATTAAATATAGGAGATTTTCAGCTATAGGACAACACATCAATGACTATAAACACAGTTTTCATGACATCAACCATGATATTGACGTCGTAGAAATAATGGAAAAAGGGCCCTTACTTGACATAACGGAACAATGTTTTATATCATTAGATCAGTATTTTAACCCGAATTATAATCTGAATGAGGTTTCCGAAAAGCCCACGATATTGTTTGATACGCTTATTTCAGTGATCAACAGTCTAAAAAGACCAATAAATCAACCAGTACACAAAATGGTGCGCAATATGCTCATATACCATCCCCTCCGTAATCCACGCCCTCCCGACCAATAACCTCGCATTATCGCGATCCCCCTTCCCCTACATAACATGCTCCGCCCCTCTTCTAATACTCGTAGTCTGCTTTCCGCCTTTCCGGTAGACAGTTCCTCATCGGCTTCATTCTCGACAACACAGTGCTTAGGGTGAGTTTCTACTTTAACGAAAATAATGCCTATTAAACTTAGTTATTCTTACGCTAATACACAGTATATATATTCTTTCTTCTTAGGTCCGTCTTGGATCGAGATATTTCTAGAACCTCCAAGACCTTGAATGTTATGGTCCAAGAAAATTTGGTTCACCAGTCCACTTCGACCAAGTCGATCTACATTTTATAACATTAGCATAAATGACGGAATATTACATTACGATTATTGCTTAACGACATTACATTACGAAATAAGAAATTTATTCAATCCAAAATCCACCTAAAATAGAGTGAACCTGCAATCGATTCTAAGAGGAACTGCTTTGCTCACTATATATCTTCACTGAAAAAAGGGACCTCTACAATGGACAATTAATATTTTAAAGTTTAAAATATCAGCCGAATTTATCATTTTATTCGACTTGTTATTAAATAACCAAACTATATTAACGCAAGTTATAGAATTACTACAGACTTATAATGTAACTTATCTCCATACCTAGTAAAAATAGGTCACTGTTTCCCATCTGACAGTAGGCGATTTCATTTTAATGCATGTCAATTTAGTACTATTGACCAAACAAATGTACTATTATCTTTAACGCCTAGGAGTTATAAAAGTTTTTAAAGATTGAAAATTGTTATCTGGATGCTCTTTTAACATTTGGTAATATTTAGAAAAACTGACAATAAGCTTTAACTTTAGTCAAATAATTGTATAAAGTCATAATATATCGCATAAAATACGCTACCAATTTTAATACAAGGTTTTATGGTGTACAACAAAAAATTTTTTAATAGGCATTGTAAGAATATGTTCATTTTTATATATACATATATGTATGTTGTAAGTTATGTTAATATTGTACTTAGGCCTTGTCACTAAGTTTCCTATGGCTGATGATGGCATACAAATAATGCCGAAACCGGTCCCAATGTTTGAAAGGTAATAAATATGTGATGTGTTAATGACCTCACATTGTTTTTGTATTGAAAAGGTGGACATAACTATCCTCAATTTATAGTGCAAGCCTTACTTCTAATTACACAACTTGTTGCTTACAGCTTTTGGTGTGCCTTCAAACTCTTAAATCTTATATGATTCTTAATTTACTTATATCAGCATTATAATTATGATTCCTTGGCCCTGTTGCCATTACATAGTCATTACTATTAGCTTATAATTTCCCCTATAATATCAGTGTATGTCTCAGCGACACCATTCCTCCTACGTTCCCGGTCATGGGTTCGATCCTCGGAAGAATGAGTCCTGAGCTCCAATCTGGGGCGGACACAACAGGCCATCAAATGATGTAGATGTTGATTCCCATAGGGAACCTAAAATATTTGTCCTGAATGAGTAAATTTATAATACCAATATAATGGTCCGTTATTGGACATTATAAATTTCCCAGCTAACTCATTCTTGGTTGCCTGCGTTTCGCCCTCGTGTGCTAAGTTAGGCTCGTCAGTTGGGACTTAGCACACCACCCAAGACGCAAGGCTAGTGCATACCGTGGAGGCCACTGCATAGACTTAGCACACGAGGGCGAAACACAGGCAACCAAGAATGAGTTAGCTGGGAAATTTATAATGTCCAATAACGGACCATTATATTGGTATTATAAATTTACTCATTCAGGACAAATATTTTAGGTTCCCTATGGGAATCAACATCTACATCATTTGATGGCCAGGCAGGCATCTATTTTTTGGAAATGAGACATAGCTCTCATAGTGCATTGGCACTGCTGGTGGCTTTAAATAGTCTATGCAGTGGCCTCCACGGTATGCACTAGCCTTGCGTCTTGGGTGGTGTGCTAAGTCCCAACTGACGAGCCTAACTTAGCACACGAGGGCGAAACGCAGGCAACCAAGAATGAGTTAGCTGGGAAATTTATAATCTCCAATAACGGACCATTATGTTGGTATTATAAATTTACTCATTCAGGACAAATATTTTAGGTTCCCTATGGGAATCAACATCTACATCAAACCCTTGATACTCGTTAAAAATGACCTCCTACTACATGTTCATTTTCACCCCGCCACTTAATAAGAAATATTTTTTCCTGCAACACTCACCCGTGCTTTATGTTTGGAACCTTCTTTGAACTTCTTTTCAGGATGCCTGAGAGGTACATCTGCCATATGCATCGCAGGCACAAATGCAACCAGGTGACGAGCTTTGGAACCCAAGGTGACATCAATCCCAGAATTCTTCACAGTGTTGATGTAACATGACACCACACTTCCAGGTTTGCAGTCATCAGGACAAAACAGCTTATCTTTCAACACGGACCTGTGGAAGAAATTATGTCAATGAGATACCGTTGATGAAGAAAAATAAATTTTATTTAAAGCAAAATAACATATTTTCTCACATTATTAACATGCTTTTCTGATGAAAAATACAGGCAAAAACTTTGGATGCGTAAATTATTAAAGGAATTCAGTTATTTAAAAATTATACATCAAATATACTACAAACACAATTGGTTCAACTCATTTGCTATTATCGTCATTTGGAGTCAAGTTCTGGCGTGATATTTTTTCTGGAAATCAAATAGGATACATCAGGTAAGTAAGACACGTGCGTGTGAAGTACTGACACTGGAAAATATTCTTCCCATTACGAGCTGATAATACGACCTGAGGTGAAATAAACATAAACTAATAAAAGTACAATTCATGTAATGTTATAACAATGACATACCGGCAAAAAAAGAAAACTGTCCAACATGAGAAGGGCCAGGCATCGAAGGAGGGACCCTGCTAGATTTCCCCAAACCGTTTGTATCCAATCTTATACGAGTTACGTGTCCATCCACCCTTTTTCTTGAATACGAACGCGGATCACTCACGGAAATTTTGTTTTATGCATTGTTAATAACGTGTCGCAAGTGCGATACCATGTATAACTTGAAAACAATGTTATTTCACCCATGGGTAACTAACACAAATATCGAGCTGTGTGTGAGGTTATGTCATTAAGTATGAGTGGTGTTATTATTTACATAGTCGAATGATCGTATTGTGTGTGAGGTTATGAAACGTGTTGTACCCAGACACTGATATCAGTTCCGTTAATGTAAATACCTGTAAATTAATATAATAATTTATTCTTACCTGTATATATTGTGTCAGTTTACTGTCATAAATTGACACTTTGGAACTAAAATGGACGCAGTTGTCACGAGACGAATAGATACGGCACATAAATTCAATCATCGATATCGAGAAAGTGATATATATAGCATAACTGAAACAAGAAATATCAACGCGTCAGTGAAAAAAAAAAGTAAAGCCTAGGATTGTTATATCATTATTACTACTACATCTCGTAAAAAGACGGCAAACTGAAAGAAGCAAGGCACCAATCGTGTTAAAATAATCGTATAATACGAGAAGCATATTGAGATTTGAAGAAAATCAATACAATATTTGGGAAAAGAAGACCTAAGATACAGACTACTACGCTCAAACGCGCAAAATGAAGGCAAATAAATTCAAGTTGCATATCGATAAGGAGATGGTGGCAAGGATGAAGTCATGAATCCCGAACAGCAGCAAATAACATTCATAGCTGACCAGAAAGAACAATTTAAGTCACAGCAATTACTACTTTTTTTTTCCTTGCTAGTTGCTTTACGTCGCACCGACACAGATAGATTTTATGGCGACGATGGGACGGGAAAGGGCTAGGAGTGGGAAGGAAGCGGCCGTGGCCTTAATTAAGGTACAGCTCCAGCATTTGCCTGGTGTGATAATGGGAAACCACGGAAAACCATTTTCAGGGCTGCCGACAGTGGGGTTCAAACCTACTATCTCCCGAATACTGGATACTGGCAGCACTTAAGCGACTGCAGCTATTGAACTCGGTTCACAGCAATTAGTAATATCAATGCATCAAATAGAAATCATAATAGATAATTGAATTTCAGGTGAACATACTAGTAATCTACAAGGAAAATAAGAGTTGAAACTTAAGGAAACATCTACAACACTCATTCTCTTTGTTATAAGCTACAAATACAGTACGCGCACGTGTGTCGTTCTCTCTACACTATACTAAAATTTATATAGTCAGAAATGGAGTGCAGCAAGGAGATTACTCTGGACTTAATGATATAACAGAAAGGCCTTGCAGCGCCTCCTAGAGAACAAGGCCTGGCAATACGAATGAGAGTAGCTGATGACGTATGTTGAAGTTGGCCCATGCCAGTAACTCAGTTAGCTTGTTGCTGCTTGGTGTATGAGGACGCGTTTCCCTATTATGTGTGTTTTTCATCGATTATATTAATGTTAATCGAGTCTTGTGTGTTAATACTCGCTTAATATTCCTATTAGTGTAAGTTCAGTTAAAGGTGATAGTACTTATAAATTGTTAATATTGATAAATTGTGTTTAAAGTGAGGTTAGAACTGAGTTTATTTTTAATGGTGTGTTGTGAATTGCGATCACTGTTTTTCAAATTATGAATAACGATGCCTCAAAAATGCAGTGTTCCAAAACTATAAGGGCAATTATCGCACTGGCCCTAAAGTGAGTGTTTTCTCGTTTCCAACTGACGACTCAGAGAGAGCTAAGTGTTTACGAGCTATTCGCCGGGATGATTTCGTTCCTTCCAAAACTGCAGAGGTAAGTCTTAGTTATTAGTGTATTATATATGATTCCAATCATTCAATCACTTAAGTTGTGGAATGGTCCTTGAAATGGAGCCCTGTGTTGTAGGTGTGCGAGCTCCATTTCAAAACTGAGGTTGAAAAGACGACCAGCATGTATGATGAGAGAAATGGGAAATTACTGACTGCACCTTTATCTCATCCAAGGCTTGTGAAAGGTTGTAGATAGGTCTCTTATATTTTTGCTATTGATGAATGAAATAGTAGATTTTTTAGGGTGATTTATATCTTACTGATTTAAGCATTTGCTGTATTGAATTGACCAGTTATTACATTTAGTTTGGAATGTGCTGAGTATTCACATAACTTCAAAGGACTACTGTTGTGGGTATAGTGATATGGTTCATTACCTTGGTGGCACATATCCTACAAAATCATTAACCATCCTTTCCTTTTGTCTGTGGTAAGCTGAGGCTTTCTAATTTTTTTTAGTACATTACTATTATTAATCACTGAGTTGATGAACCTCTATGAATTCCATTCAAAGGGAATGTGTAAACTCTGAATTCAGGGCTAATCACTGTAAGTTCCTTCAGTAGTAAACATTCCTGTTTGAGTAATTGTGAATTCAATTATGAATTTCCTCTTCCAGCATTATAGCCTATTCACACTCTGGTTATGAATTTCCTCTTGGAGAGAGTACTCCTTCCAGCTTTTGTTATGTACTGAATCTAACATGCATCTGTGAAAAATTGGGGATTAATTACTTAATTGATCTCATGTGTGTCATATCTATATAGTGCAGCTGGTTCATAAAGCATGAAATGAGTAGTTCAGTGTGTGTTCTGCTACTTTTTTATTAATGTAATGGCAGGGATGCAAGTTCTTAATATGGTTTCTTAGGATTTTAACAATTACTGTTCATAGAGATTTCCTTTTATATTTTCTTATATAATGTTCACCTCATGTCCATTTCAATTTTAAGCAACCTGGTGAAGTTAAATTGAAAACAATTTCAGAAAATGTCTGGCTGAAGGTCAGTTCAAGTGTAATAAGAATTGGCATGCTACTTTTCAAATTTAAGAATTTCAATTTTTTTCCTGTTCTGGTTATTTGAATCAGGGTCCAAAATCATATAAGTACATTTATTTACATTAGGGAATGCGAATATAATTTTGATGACTTGATGAACAAACTATTGTTGGCATGTACTATAATCATTCTCTTTGCATAACAGCCAAATTGTGTGGGGTCTTCACGCCCTTAATTTATGTGAGGTTTCTATTGTAAAAAAAAATGTTTACCTGTTTTCATGACCGACAACACTGAGCATTACAGCTTGCATGTTCCTGGACTGCTACTAATATACTGTAAGTAAGGTAGTTTATACGTTATTATTTTTATTTAATAGCTTTTTCTGTACTTACATGTTGTTTTTTACCTTTCATCAGCAAGTTCAGTTCTGTAAAAGCTTGCTTTTTCTTTTTTTTTTTTTTTTTTTTTGGCGTCGCACCGACAGAGAGAGGTCTTATGGCGAGTTTTGTAAAAGGAACTGATCATTTTTTACTCTTAAATATACGCAAGAAAGTGTCATATAAACATATTATTAAAGTTGTCCAGTATTAAGACTCTTAAAAAATTCTTTGCATTTTTAATTGTTCTTTCTAATTATTACGGTATATTACTCATTTCGCTTCCGATATGCGCGTCTATGAGAAAGAATATTCGTAGGAATGCACTTTAACCAGCGTATTTTTCCATTTTCCTAAGGAATTAGCTTCATCTACTATCCACTCGCACTGAGCCGTGGTGGTCACGTCTGAGCCCAGTCGGGTGACGTCACGAATCGTATTGCCAGGCCTTGTTCTCTAGGAGGTGCTGGGCCTTGTTTGTGGGATGTCTCATCAAAGGAATACAGAGATAAAGTGAAGAGAGCCGACAGTTTCCAAGAACTCGAAATTATCTATAACTGTTCCCGTGAGTGCATCGAATAAACCTAGAATCCCTCCACTCCCAGTACAGTCGAGAATTGCAAAAAGTTCAGAAAAGTCGGAAGTCAGGGGCGGATGAAGTTTATACAGTAGAACCTCGATTCTACGTACCCGGACGCTAAGTTTTCCCGTATTATCCGTTCAAATTACGTGGTCCCGCGAGCATCCTAATTAAATCACATCGTAAAAATCCTAAATTATCTGTTCCTCGAGGAAACGATATCCCGTATCAACCATTCAGAAATTTCAGTCCCATCAACGCTAAATCCTCGATCACGTGTTTTTCAAGAAACTGTATCTCACGAAAGGACGGCAACGCATACTTGCAGTAATTTGAGGAAGCGGAAAAGCGATCAGCGGTGAACTTGCATAAGGGACCATCTTAGCATCACATTCGGGTGGTATTGTTTAGAGAATCGAAATCACAAAGCAGAGTGTGTCCACAACAATTGGAAGGAGACAGAGCGCATTTCCACAGCTCTACTTGAAGACGGAACGAGTTTCATCAAATGTTCGTACTTGCAAAGCGTCTTCATTATGTCCAGGGTTAGATGTTTACTTCTCCCCCCCCCCCTCCCCCCCGAGTGTATCGCCGAACAGGTTTTCGGCACTTCCCTCAGGGCACTGTATAGTCACGAGCTTTCAGGCAGGAATCTAAACTGCTCCTTCTTAAGTAACACAAATTTAGTATTTTAATATTATCGCATATGATTACGTTATCAAGACCAGAACAGATGTTGCACCTTCTTACATACATAAAGCCATGGGGGCTTTGGGATTGCCTATTACTGTTTTGGTCCTAATGTAAGACTAGGAATTTCACGTTATTGTGTTAAAATGTTAAAACCGCAGTCATTTTATTTGCACACGTTACATGTAAAAACCTCTGCATCATTTCGCACTCGTACCAACTTGAACAGCGAGTATTTAAAGATAAAAATTTCATTGTTCCATATTGAAAGTATTAACGTTAAAAATTAAATAATTGAAAAAGAGGTTCAACCTATTCAATACATAAAAGAAAGAAATGTAGTGATTACATTCTTATTTAATAGTAAATATAAATGGGACCGGTTTCGACCTTAGTCCAGGTCATCGTCAGCCGTAAAAACATGTAAAACAATGCATATGAAAAAGAAAAAGATTAAGTGAACTCTGGATCGGTATAAGATGAAACATAAATTAACGATGGGGGTAGAAATTGTGAGTCACTTAAAAGAAAACAGTACGTAATATTAAGAATGGTAGTATGGCACACGCAATGATAGGCGAAGTCTCACAATGTTTATGAATATTGGAGAACGGTCAAATGGGTCAGTTTCCACACCCATTCTGTCAGACAGAGTGTGGAAACTGACCCATTTGACCGACACCCATTCTGTCAGACAGAGTGTGGAAACTGACCCATTTGACCGTTCTCCAATATTCATAAACATTGTGAGACTTCGCCTATCATTGCGTGTGCCATACTACCATTCTTAATATTACGTACTGTTTTCTTTTAAGTGACTCACAATTTCTACCCCCATCATTAATTTATGTTTCATCTTATACCGATCCAGAGTTCACTTAATCTTTTTCTTTTTCATATGCATTGTTTTACATGTTTTTACGGCTGACGATGACCTGGACTAAGGTCGAAACCGGTCCCATTTATATTTACTATTAAATAAGAATGTAATCACTACATTTCTTTCTTTTATGTATTGAATAGGTTGAACCTCTTTTTCAATTATTTAATTTTTAACGTTGAACAGCGAGCGCGTTTTCCAGCTGAGGTCAAGGTCGTGAATAACCGTAAATTCGGAAGTTTTGATGATATTTTTTCTCTCTCCATTTAATCGTGATTAGTGACAGACATAATTGTATATAATGCATTCGAAAACTTGAGAATCGATACTTACATTCCAAACAATATTCTCGAGTTCAACATAACCTTTAAAAGTCGATGTAAGCCGTAGGCCTAATTTGCGCGGTACAAGATTTCCACAAACTGACTACGAACAGTATACCGGTGACCAAATTACAATGGAAGATTTAAAGAAAAAGGGATTTCGCCATCATGTTGGGCGCTTTTGTATCCAATGTGCTTTATTTTATTAGATTAGAGAATTAAAAATTACTTGTCGTCGATTGTTTGGCTTGATGATGTAAGATTTTTCGAACAGTTTGACCGATCAAAGTTGCTGAACTGAAAGAAGTTTTCAGAGGAAACCGATGAAGTTTCCCCGGTAAAACTGAATTTAAAGTTTCGAAACTTTTAAGTCGCGTACCGGTAATTAATGTTTGAAACCGGCCCCGCGGTCGAACTTGCCTGTCTCTCACCCGGAGAACCCAAGTTCGATTTCCTGCCAGGTCAGGCATTTTTACCTGGATATGAGGGCTGGTTCCAGGTTCATTTATTCTACAATTACCTTTAATTGAGGCTCTATTTAATGGCGAGATGGCGACCCCGGTCTAGAGAGCCAGGAATAACGGCCGAGAGGATTCGTCACACCGACCATGCGTCACCTCGTAATCTGCAGGCGTTCAGACTGAGCGGCGGTCGCTTGGTAGGCGGAAGGCCCATTGGGGCTGTAGTATGGTTTGGTTTAGGGGTGTTTGTAAGATTTTAAGTATACATATTTCTTTTTTGTGATGTTTAGCCAAATTGTTCATGGTTCATTCATTCCCGGATTTTCCGTTTCCCATGTTGCATGTTTCTTTTCAGTGGTCCCTCTAAAAACGGAGAATCGAGATTGCACTGTACTTCAAAGTGGTTTGCTTTTGAAGCAATAAGCAGGATGAGGGAAGGAAATGTGCCTAATAAAAATGCATTTCTAAATCACAACAAGAAGCAAAAGTGGCAATAACAAAGGCCAAATCCTCGTCATCTGAGTCCATTGTCCTTGTTTGGAAATACTAGACACCACCTAAATGTATTACCACAAATTGATATGATGAACTACCTGTACATAAACAAAGGAAGTCATGTTTAACACGTTTATTATGTCTGGACACAATGTTAAATGAAACAGTATTTTAACACTTAACATTTAACATGATGATGGTGTCGCCAGTTAACATTTAACATGTTGTTAATGTTAATCAGTGGAGACCGGCCTCAATGATTAATGTAATAAGCAAGTTAGGGTTGGTATTTTTTTAAATGGAGGTAATACAGTGCCATATGTAGGTTATAGTCGGATTATGAGAAGATATATGAATGATACAAAATGAAACAGAAGTGAATTAAGAAGAAATGGAATATTCAAGCAAATAGATGATGGTTATGGAATTCTATGCGTCAAATCAACGTGTACCTGAAGGTAGTTGATATGAAAGAAGAAATATGATAATGAGATATGAAGGAGATTATATATATATATGAAGAATGAGTGAATATGAAGAAGAATAATGATTATGATAGTTGTTATTTCGTCGACAAAGAAAATAATGATTTATTACAGTGGTTATAATAAGAGGATTGATGCAATTTAAGGTTAATAATATATTTAATTCCATGCTGAGTGATCAATCTTAGATATTCTATATCCAACACTGAATATGATTTGTATAGCTCACATATAGAATGTAGGCACGTATAAGTCGTCAAGATAAATCCATACAAGGAAAGTTGAGTAGAATATTAACCAACATTAACCCAGATTTCAACCATAGTCATGATTACTTAATAAATAGAAATATATCTTATTTTATCACATTTATGCTATTGGTAAGGTTAGTCACATATAACTGCTAAAGATAATGGTTCTTAGAGTCTTCTTAAATGATATACAAATAACTATTTTCATAAATAGCGATGACTGAGGTGTTGTCATTTATTAATGACCTGTTGACATGTTTCATGTGACACATTTATACAGTTCACCTAACTTATAGAATTTATGAGAGGGATGATATCCACATGAGCTACTGGTAATGATGATAGATGATAATTTTGAAGAGTGCACATGTAGTAAAATGACTTATCGCTAGCGACCTGAAAAAAATCGCATTTTGAATCTTGTACTGAATCCAAGCCTACAGTAATTCTAATGTTGAATAAAATCATTTTTACGCATGAATAGAAGTACGACAAAACATGAATTGTGGCCCAAAATGCGAAATTAGTATGAATATGCAATTTTGGTGTGAATTCCGCAAAAATATGCTACTTTACTGGCAAAAACAACATATTTTGGCAAAATCGTCAGAAATACTCAAAATATGATGCATAAATCTTTCGACCGTTCCGACCGATGAAGAAAAGTAGCCGATCGATTGCTGCTTGCTGACTTTAATCGATATTTACAATGGGAATAAGATCTGTATCCATTATTATCGAAATGTAAATCGAGTGTCACGGAAATAACAAGATAGACGCACTGTTGTTATTCTGTTGTTCAAAACTGAAACTAGTGAAGAGTAGAAAGTCGAGCGATCGTTTAGGTTACGGGGTGCACGACACAAACTGGGCATGAAAGGGCTCAGCAATATGCAAAGGATGGTTTATATGCCACAGATTCAGCAACAGTGTTTTGCAAGTATTGTAATTGCCGAGGTGGGCGGGAAAAAAATAAAAGATAGCGTTGTGAAACATGTTAAATCTGAAAAACACATGGGTAAGCGATGCGATAACGCAAGTTCAACCCCTGCTGCTAGTACGTCTCAAAGAAAGCAATCTTCTGTGCTTACACAAATAGTTGTAAACGACGAAAAATTTCCAGCGATATCTTCTCGAAACGCACAGTTTCCCAAAGCAAATATACCTCTGCAAAAGCTGGAAAGCAAAGAGCTAAGAGTCTGGACTGCATCTGACCATCAGAAAAGAACAGCAGAGGCTCTAGTGGGGAAGAACATCAACATACTCTGTGATGAAACTA
Organism: Anabrus simplex; assembly: GCF_040414725.1. Taxonomy (NCBI): domain Eukaryota; kingdom Metazoa; phylum Arthropoda; class Insecta; order Orthoptera; family Tettigoniidae; genus Anabrus; species Anabrus simplex. The sequence goes on from NC_090265.1 coordinate 43,090,926, forward strand.
AAGATAGAATGGGCCGTTGTGTTATCATCATCATATTCCAAGTCCCAGCCGGATCGAAAAGAGAGCTGCACATTGTTTCTGTGTACTATCTTGATGCAGGAAATTTTACAAACTGCTCTCGTGCTGTTTTAGAAGCTCTGCACAGTTATAGTGTACCATATGATGCAGTTAAAATGTTTGTTAGTGACAGTGCCCCGTGCATGACCCGGTGTTATGAAACATTAAATGTGGTCATAGGGGATCATTTAATGCATGTACAGTACTGTGCACTTAACATCAGCTTGGTTGGCAATAGTTGGGTCGCAGTGATGACAGATTTAAATCACGGGGTTGCGATGGTAGAGCCTGCATTTTTGAACATAAGAAAGCGAAAATATAATGATTTACAATTCTTAACATCAAATTATGGTGCTTCAAAGGAAGCAAAGCTTTTTCCTGCACCTGTCATAACCCGGTGGAATAGCTGGTTTCACGGCTGTCTTCTATCTGAGTTCTTACTTTACTGATGATGGTACATTTTTCAAGATGTCTGACATGAAAGACATCAACAACTGTGGTATTAAGTACCCGACTGATCCGAGTGACCGAGAAATGAATACGCTTCACTCCCGCATGGTTTATGTCACAAATCATGCAGCTGGATTGGTTGACCCCTTACTGAACTTGAAGGGTCTCTGTATCCTACCTCTCATCTCCTTTACCCCAAACTGCATAACCTTGATGCCAGTTTTACCTTCATTTGTGAGGGGAATTTTTCGGCAGCAACTAATGATGCTTTGAATAAGCTCACTCCTCTACAGCAGGCTACATGTAGAGACACATTTGTCAAAGATGCTCATTCTTCACAGTGCAAGCTAGCCACATTGAAAGCTAAAGACCCCAACCATAAGCATTTTGTGTCCATTTTTCAAGCTTTGTATCCAAGGAATATAATTTTGAATAACACTGATAAATTAGATGAGCTTGAGAAATTGTCTGGAGTAACAGATCTCTCATGAAATATCTGGTCTGGTTACTGTTATCTGAAACATGCAATTCAAACCCAGATAAAGGAAAGTGAAAAATGTGGATGTCATGCTTCATTAACTGCCGTTCAGACAGAGTTCAGCAGATTTGCTACATACTGTCTTGAGTTGTCGTGGACCCCAACCAACAATGTACAGTAGATAGTGAGCGCATGTTGTCCCATTACAACACAGTGGTTACAGACAGACAGACTGTGCAATTTGAAAATAAGCAATGCCGAAGTATTCACAATGCTTTCGTTTGAACAATGAATTTGTATTGTGTGTGAACCAAGGACAATAATTGCACTTCATAAAGTTGAAATCGTTAAAATTAATAATATGATGCGATTATTTTAACTTTGTAAGTAGATGCTATTTTTGGAAAAAATAGATGCTAATTTTGAAACAAATAGATGCTAATTTTTCAGGTCCCTACTTTTTCCTGATGTATCCATAAAAAGCTGTTCCAGAATGATAAATGATCCTTATCCTCGATATATTTGAGATTCGATATGCTCGATGTCACTTGATATTACTTGATATCACTGATATTACTGATGTGATTGATATCCTCGATATTATTGATATTATGGAAATGTGAGGACATAAATATTTAAGATCAGGATATTTAATTCAAGATAACGGATTGATGCTTAGTAATTCTTCCAGATAGATCTGTGAATTTTACAATAATAATTAATGTAGGAATAGTATCTCACTCATTCATTTATTTTTTAAAAATGAATCAGAGATGTGAATTTAATTTATAGGAACAGAATTCACAAAATAAATTTAGAATTACTTTCTACTTTTCAATGTACATAATTGTAAATATCTTTTAGACAATCAAAGATCTATGATGAATTGATTCAACACAATTAACTAATTTTAACTGAAGATAGATGTTTTCTTTCCAAAGATACCTCATTTTCTTTTCTTTACTTGATTTTCTATTATAATTATTGGCATTTTATAATATACTAATATAAGCAGATATTATATAGTCTACCTTAGGTTAAGTATTGCGAATTATACTATGTGAGATTGATTGATCGGCGTGCCTGAGACGTCCATTGACTTTATTGAAAATAAATCAGCCATCGAATACAACTGTCTAATAATCTCTGCGAATCCACGACTTCGAAACGAAATGGAAATTGGAAATTAATTGGTAATGAGCTAGTCTGGATTTCTTCGCAGGACCAGCGCAATATAAATTGTAATCCATAATCGTGAAACACACTCCAACTTCCAGAATGGTATAGGCGCTAGAATAACTGACAATATTCTGTACATTATGACCTATGTACTATGCACTCCAGAATATTCAAGAAGGTAGTTTTTTTGTAACGTATCTTTCTGGAAACCTGGCCAAGGGGACGATCTTGACGGTGAAGTTAGTTTTTAGTTACTTGTGGTTTGGAAGTTACTGGAAGAGAGTTATTGTTTAGTAGCACGTGGCTGACACGCCGAGCCAGGCAGTCTCCATGCTGAATTGATCGGTAGTCATCTGTTTTCAACGGTGTTTCAAACTGTAACCTCTGTGGTATTCGGTGTCAGTTGTCAACTGTTTAAGGATAGCGGCTTGGTTGATATCCTACAAGTGAAGTGTTTTTGTTCTGTGATACGGTGATTACGGTTATGTGTATATTAATTTGTGAATATCTGTAAATAAAAGTATTGTACCAACTGACAGCATCTCTTGTGCGTCTGTGTGGCTACGTTAACTGGCGACTGTGACGAAGACGTAAAAATTTACGAGTGAATACGAGTGTAGTAGTTCAAAATACAAGTCATTTTAGAGAATATGACACTCAAACAGCTCAAAGACGAACTTATCAAGAGGAATCTCCCGACAAATGGGAAGAAGAAATCGCTACAGGCGTGACTACGGGAAGATGCCGACGAATCAGAAGATGAGGCAAATATAGCCGAAATGTGTTTTAACATAATGACTATGATCAGAGCACACAACGAACAGAATAACAAACTCGCTGACAAAATTTCAGACGTAAATGACAAACATTCAGGCAAATTTTCAGAAGAAATTTCTCAATCTAACTCAGTTTTAACGAGACAAATATCACACGTGTATACAAAGGTTTACAAAATTGAATAGGGCCTAGAATTGACCATTTCAACCATAAATGACATTTCAACCGAAAATGACAAAATTTCATCGCTTTTTTTTTTTTTTGCTATTTGTTTTACGTCACACCATTCATCGCAAATTAGCGACGTCAATGATCGTTTAACGGAGCAAATATCGGACATCAGGTCAAAACTAGAAAAGGTTGCCCAGATTGATACTAGAGTAAGCCAGCTGGAAGGGGATATCTTGGACCTCAAGAAAGAGGTGGAAATTCAGGTTTCCGGAATAAAACAACAGGTTGAGAGGAGGATTTCTAATATCGAGGAAACTTTGAAAGCTGTACATCTGCCGTCGAGGGAAATCTTGGGAGCCATATTTCTGCTGTTGAAGGAAGGACAGAAAACCAGATTTCGACAATCAAGGAAGATGTGCAGAATATAAGGGAAAGCATCCTTCACACAGTAGAAAATAGACTGACTCAAACAGGACATACCACCACACCTCTAATCTCCTCAAACCTAACCGGCAGTACAGCACACCTAGACCCGAAGGTGATTATAGAGAGCCTTCCGGAATTCCATGGGCGACTGGAGGAGAACCCGACTAGCTTCGTCAAGGGATCGGTCAACCTATTACGAAGGACTAATTTACCAGAGGACATCTTCGTGCAACTCATCACACCGTGATTAAAGGGGCAAGCCGCTACTTGGTGAAACAACTTGAAGGGATTAAATCTAAATGGAACGGACCTGAAGAGGGAATTCCTCGCTAGGTTTAATTCTGAAGGGGTGAAGAGCTCCTTGAAAAAGAAGCTACAGACTGAGGCACAACCCACTGGCATGAGAGCTAGCGCCTTCGTCCTACAGAAGTACCAACTCTTCAAGCGTGTGCATCCTGAGGGAAGCAGAAACGAGATCTTACCAGATATCACAGAGCTACTCCATGATAAGATTCGGCCCCTAGTGAAAGTATCACAACCCAGATCCTTTGATGATGTACGCAGAATCATTGCCCAGCTGGAGGAGGAACATAAGAGCAAAGCTACGAAAGAGCCCAGCGCAGTTAGGAAGTGCTACCCGTGTGGAAGAGCGGGACACCTGAAGAACAAGTACCCAGTCTTGACCTCGGAAAACTAGGTCCAGCCCATTCTGGATTGAGGGGAGATGGGATCAAGAACGGTAATGCACCTCAAGAACTGACAGATAAGTAACCCTGTCAAGTAAGAGAGGAATTGGTCAGATAGTGAGTCGAATATGACATAGATGTTGATTCCCATAGGGAACCTGAAATATTTGTCCCGAATGAGTAAATTTATAACACCAATATAAATGGTCCGTTATTAGACATAATAAATTTTCCAGCTAACTCATTCATGGTTGCCAGCGTTTCGCCCCCGTGTGAGTATGCTAAGTACCAACTGATGAGCCCAACTTTTGACACCATTCTGTAGGTCTGAGAAACGTTTCTGTAGGGGCTAATAGAATGTGATTCTCTTTTCGCTATTTCCCGAGATTAAGTGGTGTTACACAGTGGCACTGTACAACCGGTTGCCACGGTTAGCGATGTATAGTACGCGAACCTGTTCATGATCCCTGAGCTCCATAGTGCTGAATGGGAACTTGGGATCAAAGAAAGGTTTGCGTACTATACAATACAAAGGGCACTAGGAAAGTTTTGCAATGTGAGTGAATGCTTTAGACTTTTTCAAAATAGTTTCCACCACACTCAATACACTTCCCCATACGTCAAAACCAGTCACTGAACCAACTATGCCACTTTTCTTCGGTTACATTTTCACACTCTTGATCCCATGCTGCCAGAAGCTCCTCGTTGGATGCAAACCGCCACCCTTTCAGCTTCATCTTCACTTCTGGGAAGAGTGCGAAGTCACATGGGGCAAGATCAGGACTGTATGGAGGGTGATCAAGCACAGTCAACCCTGATCTGCCAAGAAAATCCAATTGTTACATTAGAACGATGTGCTGGAGCAATGTCGTGATGCAAGAGCCAAGTGCTGAGCCGTGACCTCGGACAGAGCTGCTTGAGAGCCTGGATGACCTGAGGCAGACAAGACTCACTGTACCACTTCGCAGTAACTGTCCTTTGTGTTTCTAGCACAACCCGAGTCAGGATGCCCCGTTTAGTGAAGAATACTGCAATCATCCTTTTCTTCACTGACCTTGACTTTCGTACAGTCACAGGAGTACGCTCAACTTCAAACAGCCACACCTTGTTCTGGGATTTTGTTGGGACATCGTAATAATAAAGCCAAGTTTTGTCACCTGCAACGATGCTATTGACGTTACGTCAAGTCCCATTTTCAAACTGTTTTAGCATTTTTCGGCAACATTTCACTCGATGTGCCCTTTGTTCCTCTGAAAGTGAATGGGGGCACCCAAAGGGAACAAACCTTTCTAACATGGAGATGGTCATGTAGAATAGGGAACATGCATGATCCGGGGTTTTAATTAAAAATATGCTAATCTGATTCAAAATTTCATGCAGAATTCAAAAATGTGATCAGAATGTACAAATAATAACTCCAAACATGATAAAAATCTACGAAAATGTCACGTCACGCAAGTACGCGATCTCATTGGTCTGACGTCATCGTACAGGTTGACTGAATTAGCAGACGAAATAACACATAGTGTGCTGTGAGAAGCAGGATACACTTCGCGTATTTCTACTTTACGTTAGTGTCTAGTATGGTTAAATTCGAGGTCTATACATTGGATAATAATCTGAGTGGTATATTTTAGACTTAAAATGAATCCTGCGCAGACAGTGAGGCAGAAAACTTGTAAATGGTGTAGAGTTCCGATGTGCAATAGCACATCGCATACCATACCAAAAAGTGTTTATACATGTTCCAAAGACGCTAAAACTATGGAGAAATGGATTTTGGCGAGCCGGAGAAATGCTGGTGATATATCGGAAAAGTCTACACTTTATTTTTTGAAGATTTTAACGTATGATGAATTTGTTTGAATTTTCAAATCACTTTTCCATGTCAGCTGTTCTAGCGGTAAAACTTTAAATTTTAATGTATGATGCTTTATTTAAATGCTTCAATTACATCTTGGAATATGAAAGTAATAAACAGTACATTAAATAATGCTGATTATTAAAGTATTCTCCAAACCTAACCTATGTTTTGGGTGATCCATGTCAAGATAATAAATCAAAGGGGTTATGAACCATTTTGACAGCTCTAATTCTACCAATATTTCTTGGCATGGGACAGTTATGTATGTCTTTATTGAAGAGCTTAATTGGTAAAGAAATTTAGGCCATATCTAAATACTCTATAATGTAGCAAAGAATAGGCGTGTACATCATGAAAGGAAACAACGTGAATTTAACAAATGTATAACTCTACACAAAACCAATGCTTGTCTGTTGGGGTCTTATAAGTTAACAATGCTCAATTATAATAATTATCATAATATTAATGAAATAAATAACATAATTGCACACAGGTGAAAATAGTGATGTAGGTGTTTAAAATATTATCCAACTTTGCCTGAGTTTCAGGTTATACAAGCCAAGTCAATAAACCGAAGGGTAAAAATACCGCGCGAGTTGGCCGTGCGGTTAGGAGCGCGCAGCTGTGAGCTCGCATCCGGGAGATAGAAGGTTTTGAACCCCACTGCCGGCAGCCCTGAAGATGGTTTTTCGTGGTTTCCCATTTTCACACCAGGCAAATGCTGAGGCTGTACCTAAGGCCACGGCCGCTTTGTTCCCATTCCTAGGCCTTTCCTGTCCCATCGTCGCCATAAGACGGTGTGACGTAAAGCAAAAAAAAATAAATAAATAAATAAAAGTCACAGCACCCAGAGACATTCCTGTATTGAGCGACTAAAATGTCACCAGGACACTTTTCTTTCCTGATATGCTCAGCTTGTTAAAAGCCAAATGTAATTAATGTTATTGGCTTCACGCCCCGCTAACTACTTCTACGATTTTCGGAGACGCCGATGTGCAGGAATTTAGTCCTGCAGGAGTTCTTTTACGTGCCAGTAAATCTACCGACACGAGGCTGACGTATTTGAGCACCTTCAACTACCACCGGACTGAACCAGGATCGAACCTGCCAAGTTGGGGTCAGAAGGCCAGCACCTCAACCGTCTGAACCACTCAGCCCAACTTGTGAAAACTAGATGAAGTCATATTTATCTTTATCATGTTTAACTTTTTCCCTCCACAAAGATATTTAATTATCTTTCATGGGCCCCGGAAATGGGTAGGCCAGTTGCCCCAACACCACAGAAGCGGACTAGTACTATAATGCTACCTATATGTTTATGTTAGTGCTGAAATCCGATTTCTTACTTTACTAATGCTGAAAGCCCGAAAATGTAATGTTATTCTTTAATAGGGGAATCAGTCTAGAAGGAAATGTTAAAAGTGATGTGAAATCTATCCAGGTTCGTTGTTATCTTAATACTATGGTTTACAGTACATTGCACGTATATAAAGAACGCCACTTACAAACTTGCTTGTTATCCGCTAATTTCTGCGGCCACAAAAGTCACATTTTTCAAGAATGATGACATCTACACATGGTAGATTGTCTGACTGTGCTGTTTTGAACCTTTCTTCTGTCATTTCGAAGTTATTCGCGATCATGAATAATAAACAATCGGCTTTTAGCAACGGCTGATGCACAACGGCTGGCAGAGCTCCATGCGGTACTGGATCGTGACGTCACAGCGCGCCGCTTACGTCAGAGGCCGTTTCACTCGCCTTGCGGAAAGGCACTATTAAATATTTTTTTAATGGTAGAAAACAAGGCAACATACCACAATGTAATACGTTTACGTACTATTTCATTGGTGTACTTTTCAAAAAAAATATTTTTGAAAATGATGCATGTTCCCAATTGAATGAATAACTGGTGCAGGGTTGTGGAGAGTCTCTTCTACCTGCCGATATGTCAACCGCCCCTCTTACTGCAACATTTTCCTCGCAGTTTCAATGTTTTCCTCAGTCACTGATTCAGATGGTAGCCCAGAACGAGGATCATCTTCAACCCCAAAATTTCCCCTCTGAAACTCTTTGTACCAGCGGAAAATTGTTGTCCGATGTGGACAGTCTTTCCCCAGCACAGGAGTCATTTCCTCCAGGCACTGGTCAACAGTTAATCCACGAGCAAAATTGTAGCGGATAATTGTGCGATATTCACCTTAAGACCACACTGACATCTTAACTTGCTTTCAATCCCACTGCTTGGTAACAATTGGTGTGAAGGCCACACCTTGCTGTCTTCTAGACCGGTTTTCACCCCTCTTTTCATCCCTCACCATAACAGGGGTGTCCAGCCAACCGTTTTTGCATATTGCAAAACTTTCCTAATGCCCTTTGTATAATAAAGAGGCAGTCGTTTGTCAGCGAGTTTTGTGTGAGTGCGGGGGGGAGGGGGGTGAAAGGAAGCAGCGTGGTTACTGCAGTAGTTGCCAGTGGTGTTTATTACTGTTAGGCCGCAAATGTAAGACCACCCTTGATTTTTCACATGAGATTCTGAGAAATAAACGTCGTCTTGGATTCGGAGAAATACGGTATCACTCCAGAGGCTTCTGTGGCAAACATTTCGGTTTTCTTCTTCAAACGGCGTCAGCTAACCGAACCATATATGTATCATGAAAACATTTCAAACGCATGTAGAGAAATAATAACCTCCTCGCTAAAACTTTACATGGGAATAACCTTTCCTAAATTTAACTAGACACGAGAAAATATAAACTATCCTCTGAAATCAGTGATTTACTCTGCCATATCTTGAGGTGTATCACATTCTTTCTTACTTTCAGTATACAACATTAAAATTAAGAGATTTTCACTTCAGCCTTTATTTTTAACGAGTTAACAACTGCTATTGGCCACGTTATTTACACATTCATAACAAAAACGTGTTATCCTCTTTCATTTCGAATTTTCAATAGAGAACAGCAGTCCACGGGTATTACTAATCGACTCCAACATCGCCGTCAAATGTTTATGGGAGTGCCCGCAATTGCACACAGAGAGAATACCGTACCGAACATGATAGATCGCATATTGTGGCAAATGTTTCAGTTTTCTTATTCAAACAGAGTCACCTATCATAACTGCGCCTGTTGAAAGCCAGATCCTTATTTTTAAGTATATTTCATGCTTGTTATGTACATTAATTACATCAGGATTTACGTAAATAGCTGTACATGAGATCAGAGAGACCACATTGTTTAGATTATATGCTATCGCCCGCATAGTGACAAAAGTTCCAGGAGATGGAAAGAATAAAAATTAATAATAGGAAAAGTTTGCCACATTTATCGTTATCTACAGGTGTGAGAGTATTGAGTTTTAGTATCATAAAGCTTAATTTCGTACATTCATCGACTCTTTTTTATTTTTTATTTTTTATTAATGCATACCCTAGTATGTTTTGTTTGGCGTCTCTGAAAATCGGATAAAGTACGTGGGGACATAAATTATTATTATTATTATTATTATTATTATTATTATTATTATTATTATTATTATTATTATTATTTGCTACATACGATGGCGAATAAAACAATCGTTATAATTGGATAGCTTTGATCATGTTTTAGAATTACATCTCTCCAAAAAATACCTATATTGGCCCGAGTTAAGAGATATTAAACGATCACTTTGTTAATGATCTCGCCTGCTATATAAATAGCAACAACCGTGAATATTTCTCAACTAAAGCAAACTCATTTCCTCATCCCAAGGTGAGGCAGCTCTTTTTAGACACACCCCCAATGTAGGGAAGTTACATGTACTGTTTTTACCACATATCAACCTTCCTACCATTAGTAAATCTCTGACAGTACGGTACCAGGAATCGAACTCAGACTACTGAGAACGGCAGCTAATCGAGCTAACCATTACGCTGGCCGACATTAACTACAATACACAGACATATAGCGTGACTGATGCATGCTTGCAATGCGCGGGTCGGACACGAAGCTATTCACCTATTTGTGCGATGTCATCAGAGCTGCAGTAGGCCTACGCTACGGAGGCAGACATTTCTTAACTACGAAACACAGATGTACCGCATGACTTCGATGTGTGTTTTCAGTGCGTAAGTCGTTCGGTTAAACAATTCACAAATTTGTGTGATATCATAAGAGCTGAAGTAAGACTCGTACCCGCTTCGAAGCGGAATCGTTCATCACTGACAAATTACATTGGGGGGGGGGGTCATGTATGCGAGATTTATTTTTTGCATTTTTTACATCTCAAAAAGCCAGGGAGGGTAAAATACGTGAGAGTATCTAATACACGAGTAAATACAGTAATGAAGAAGATGCCCAAGAATGATCTGCATATGGAAACTACAAGAATCTTCTGCAAGAATATATAAAAGAGCAAAGCCAGCGAGAGTCCCAGTCAGCCTTGAGAGAGTTAGTTGTGAGTGAACACATGCAGTCAGTCACAAGATAGTTGCGAGTTTGTGACGAGTCGTTTCAGCGAGAAGCGAGTATGTCAAATGGCAATGTGGAGCTCAGCTCAGGTTGTGATCTGTGAAGTGAGCTGTTCTGAAATCACTATTGGAGAACATAAATTCGACATGCCACATGCAACATGAACAAAGTGATCGTAAGTAGTGATTATTACAGTTTATGAATTTCATACTCTTTGTTGTTCTGTACTGTGACTGTCGAGTGGAAAACTGAAACGAGAGTGATCATGTAACTAAAAGTAAACAGTAGTCTAATAAATTTAGTGGATAGTATGCACACTTCCTTTTCTATGAATGAATGAATGAATGAATCAATCAATCAATCAATCAATCAATCAATGAATCAATCAATCAATCAATCAATCAATACTGATCTGCATTTAGGGCAGTTAACCGGATGACAGATTTCCTATTTGTTATTTTCCTAGCCTTTCCTTAAGTGACTGCAAAGAAATTGGAAATTTCTTTTCGAGTACTGACTTTAGTTTTAGGAACCCTAATAACCTCTACATTATTATCATTTTTTAAATTTTTACATTTATTTATTTGGGAAACCAAAACAGCGAGAAGCCGAATTACAGAGTTCCGCAATGAAATACATATTTACAATAGAGTAGAACAAGGCAAGCATAAAGAAAAGTGGAAGAATAATGACGAAAAAACATCTAACGATAAAAATAGAGGAAAAAATGAAAAACTAACAAAATTAGAGACACAACATATAAAAACAAAAAATAAAGGCTAAAGAAACAACAAGAAAAATTGTTGAACGTAAAACGAAGAGAAGAACTTATAGCTAGGCACAGTAAGATAAATACAGATATAACACTTAAGTAATGGTATAGTACAGTAAAAAATAAATAAATATTATATTATGTACAAAAGAGAGGACAGCAATGAGAAGAGGAAAAAGGAATATGACGAAAATGAACTAGGTTAAGTTAAGGAAGAATCGATTAAAGGAGACATACGAAGAAAAAACGTCCAAGTTCCTGTCAGAAGATAAAGAGTTAAGGAGGGTTGGTATGCGGATAAATGAACTGTTTTGGACTAGAGAGAGGCGGGAATACGGAATATGAAGGGGCGTATTAATCCTGGTTTTGCGAGTTGGAAAATGTAAGGAAAAGAAGGATGCAGGTTCAGGGGAACGAAATAAACCATTAACAGCGTTATATAGGAATCTAAGGTCGGCTACTTTCCTGCGACTAGATAACGGGTGAAGGTTTAACTTGTCTAGTATCTGATTACTGCTCAAGTTTCGACTATCAGATACTCTGGCTCTAACAATGGCACAGAAGAATGACTGCACGCGGTCAATATGATTCAGATTAGTGGGTGAAGAGGTAGACCAAATGGGAGGCGCGAATTCAATTATCCGTAGGATGCAAGATACATAGTAGGCTCGGAGGGCGTGGATATCGGTGATGTCAGAAAATCTAAACAACAAACCGAGAAGTGACATTGCTTGTGCGGTTATCTTTTGTATATGCGGGACAAATAACAATTTACTGTCAAACATCACTTCTAAGTCATTTTGTTCTGTTAGAGTTGGGAACGGGTTACCGAGGAGGGAGTATTTACTGAGAATAGGGGATTTACGAAGCGTGATCGAAATAGAGGAACACTTGGCAGGATCAGGCTTAAGACTCCATGTGGAGCACCATTCAGAGAGTGAATTAAGCCCACTCTGTAAGGAGTTTACGTCTGATAAAGAATCGATTTGTTTGAATATTTTACAGTCATCTGCAAATAGTAGAATTTCACAAGAAACGGAGGATATAGAATTAATGAGATCGTCAATAAATAAGACAAAAAGAAGCGGACCTAGGACACTGCCCTGTGGGACGCCAGAATGTACCATAAAAAGAGTCGAACTGAACCCATCAAGAACCACACGCTGAGTTCTGGTATTGAAGAAGCTCTGCAGGAGAGTTAGCAAGCGACCATGGACATTAAAACGTTCTGAGAGTTTATAGGAAAGAAGTGCGTGGTCTACGGTATCAAAAGCCTTAGCAATATCAATGTAGCACACGTCCAATTGAGAACCGGCGTTAAGAGCAGATGTTGCACGATGGAGAAGAACAGCCAGATTAGTTAGGCAGGAGCTACCAGGAAGAAAACCATGCTGTTGGGATGATATATAAGGAAGTGTGAAAGAAAGAAGGCGCTGGTGGATAATCTTTTCACGGATGAGTGACAGAGTGGGTAATATAGAAATCGGACGATAGTTTCTGACATCAGACCTCTTTCCACTTTTAAACACCGGAGAGATGTTAGCGATTTTCCAATCGTCAGGAAAGTAGCCGGCTAAGAAGCAACGGTTAAATATAACAGCAATAGGATGGGCAAGAGTCGTAGCGGTATTCTTAAGGAAGACAGGACTGAGACCATCCGAACCAGTAGGTTTATTTTCTGGCAGGGAGGAAAGTATGTTAGGAAAAACTTAAAACGGTCCACCTTTTCAAGTAACGAATAGACTTCTGACTCAGAGGTGGAAAGATTACTGAGACTATGAGAAGGAACAGAATCAATAGACGGAAAATCTGGGAACTGAACAGGTGCAACAAAATGAAACGCAAAGTAATCGTTGAAAATTTCCGGTCTGTTACTACCACTGGCTAAATTATCACCCCAAGTCACTGTGTCTGGCACACGCTTTGTATTTTTTCTGCTGTTTATCAGAGACCAGAATCTTTTACTATTACTTCTCACTTCTAGGCAGGCAGAGTTTATGTAGTCTTGGTAATCCCGTTTTAGAAGCTGTTTATGGTGTTTGCGAAGGTCAGAAAAAGTTTTATAGCTGGCTTCAGAAGTTGAGAACTCTATCAAAGACAACTTTGTAAAATGTAACTTCTATCTCCCGGATAATCTTACAAGTAACAGGAAAAACTTTCCATCATTCTCCTCACGACATATACTAGATAACACATCTGCCACCCCACTTACAGGAACCATCTCTGTTTAGGAATAGTATACAAAAGATATCCTCTAAAGAGATATAAATGGCAGTCTCCTTACGCTTTGAGAGTGCAGCTGTAGAGCTGGACCAAGTAGTCATACCCCAGGATACGACACTTATGACGGGAACCTGATGGGTAGAGAGAATTCAGCTGCTCGATAAGAGGTTTCTCCACATCACGCTGTAGTTCTTCGGAGGCATGACGGACTGAGACAAAGCCTCGCAATCCTCTACCGAGTTTCAACAACACGCCTTGTGAAGCTACCCGGATAACCTGCACATACACGTATATCCAATAACAAGAGGTAAATTACACAAAGAGATTTGATACAGATTTTAAAAAAATGTATATACCGTATTTACTTGCGTATTAGACACCTTTTTTCTTTCACTTTCACAGCCCAAAAAAAGTAACGGTGGTGGTGGGGGGGTTACAATATGCAATAAATTCAAATTTTGTGCAGTAAACACATAGCTTCTAGGCTATAAATTATACATGTAAACATTCTACACTATTCTTTAACAGACTTATGATTGTATTTGAGTTATACTGGCTATATATCATTGGAAGGCAGTATTTCAAAATGTAAAAAGACAAATGGTGAACAAGATTTTTAGGCCTACATATAAAGTAAATAAACTTATAGTCAGTTTTAGTTACTCACAGCATGTCATTCGTTTCATCTCATTAATTCCTCTGATTAAGTTGACATCAGGAAGGGCATACAGTCTAAAAACTCACTACGAAGACTCGTCTCACTTCATAATCGACCCGTAGAGAAAAGGGATAAGGGTATATCATATTATCAGAGTGAAAAGGTTAACATAAATTAACATATTAGTTGCCATGGGGTCTCATCAGACCTGGACCTAGGCTGACATCAGCTGGTTGCTTGGTAATGTGAAATGGAATTCTTATACTAACTGCACGCATTCTACTGTGGAAAAGTGAGCCGCGGTATCTCAAGAGACTCTTGGGCAATCCGATGATGTAACACTGTCACACAATTCGGTTGGCTATGCAGAATAGAACACTTACAAAATGACGCAATATGTGACGTTCCTTCCATCCGGTCAGCATAAGATTTTATGTTGCAATGACCAAGCAAAATTGACAACTCGAACGAATTATTTTACATTACAATGCATTTCAGTTCAGTAGGGAGGTGTGACGGTGGATGGTGAAAAGACCTGTTTCCTGTGGAAGGCCTGCCGACCAAGTGAGAGCCAGTGTTCAGCGGCCAAAGAAATATTAGTTGGAGGACAGTCAGCCGGCCAATGGAGCAAAGCAAGTTTATGCCCCGCAGGATGCACTCTTTGGTGGTGGGTTACGAAGTGTATTTTTAGCTCTCCAGCCAGCCAGCTCCCTGGTGGCATCTAAGTTATCTCTCATTTTCATAGACACTAACATGCAATAGACTGATGTAGTGGAAGTAAGCAGACAATATGGCTTGAAGTTCTCGCGCTTAATCTCCTACAAAAGGCTAAATACTGGCCAATGCCTGTTTGGGTCGGCAGCTTTATTTCAAATGCTTGGCACATTAAGAACTCATTACTTAATTATAACAGGGTTTTTTTTTTTCCTACAACTCTCTTTACGTCGCATTGATACAAATAGGTCTTATGGCGATGATGGGATAGGAAAGGGCTAGGAATGGGAAGGAAGCAGCCGTGGTATTAATTAAGGTACAGCCTGGTGTGAAAATGGGAAACGACAGAAAACTATCTTCAGGGCTGCCGGCAGTGGGGTTCGAGCCTACTATCTCCCGGAAGCAAGCTCACAGCTGTGCACCCCTAACTCCATGGCCAAATTATTATTTTGACAAGTTGGAAGATCTTGAGGCTTATAATAATCATGCAGATAAAAGACTTATCTTCCTTGAGCATACTGTTAAGATCCTACTGACCTTCCTTCACTTTAATTTGAAGAAAACCATGTTCCAAACACCAGTATTACAAATTAAAAATAACAAATGCCACACTTCTGTATTGTCCAAGTAACAAGATACCATATTTCTCCGAATCCAAGACGACTGTTTTTTCTCAGAATCTCATGTGAAAAATCAATGGTCGTCCTGCATTCGTGACCTTAATAGTAAAAACACCAGTGACAGCTACCACGGTTGCTTCCCTTCACCTGTCATGCACAAATAAAAACCTACCTTCAACATCTGCATTTTTATTAAGCCTATAGGCTACATCGCTAACTGTGCCTCTGGTTAAAGTCATTAATTCTCAGGAAATAGTGAAGAGAGAATGAAGTTCTATTTGGCGGGAGACTGACTCGCAGCACAGGCGAGCGACAATCCCCTAAATTTTTTTAAATTTAAATATCCCTGTATCATCTTCCACAAAAACATTTCTCAAATCCGCAGAATGGCATCAAAACATGCGAGCCTTCAAATTCTTAGAAAGGCCATGGCTACTCAGAGGCAGAATTGGACTGTGTTATGCATCACTTGACCAAGCGCCAATTCTCAATTTTCCAGATATCTACACCACCTGGTAGCCGAGGCTTCAAACTACATGAAAAAAAATATTCGTACACTCGAACATCGTTTATATGGAAAATAAATCGATTAGGACCATGCGCCAATCTAAATATCGCCTGAAGATATTTTTGCATCAACTGACCAAAGACACTCTCATGCAGTTGAATTTTGCATCACCTGACTAAACGACATTTGGCAGTCGCTTGATCATGTTATGCGTATTGCTCTTTCCTGCCTTTTTATTCCTGTGACAACAGTGAAGTTTCTCCGTGATTGTCTACCATCTTCATATCAACAAAATTATTTAGTGAGTGCCTATTAACACTATTCACTTCTGTTTTGGCATGGATCACTTTAGGTCTTCCTCAAGAGCTCAACGAATCGTCGAGTTAGCAAGGAAGGAAATCTACTTGCAAACATTATTGCAGGTTAGTTGTTCAACCTGTATCACAGTACCACTAGCATACATGACAAATGCATTTTACTTATGGATTGTTTTTCAAATAGTTTCACCATTCTATATTCTCTTCTCATTACGCAGGAATGATGAGCTGGATTTACATCCAGACACCAGCTATTGCGACACCCATTCACGAATCCACAAAAGATGTAATTTTTTCCAGCAGTCTAACAGAGCTGAGTCCAATAAAATGCTGTCATGCTACCCAAAGTACTGTTCTGAGGTGTAATACAGCCACGCCTAGCAATCTTCAGAATGATTATTCAGATTTAGAACTGAGATGCTCTAGTGATTCAAACTTTGTTGAGGGCAGAATGGATGCAACAACATTGTTGAACGTAAGTACGATTTAGTTAATGGAAAAGAAACACATCATATCCTATAGCATTGCCAGACAGATACTGTAGATCAGAGTCGGGGAAGGTTTTTCTAGGAAGAAATACATTCTTACTCCACAATATAATATTTCTGTTTTACAGGAAAATTCACAGTCTGACGATCAGCAGCAGTCTGTTCCTGTATTACTGGACGAACATCACTTCTCTCATTCCCACACAGACGTTTGTTCCGATGTACTAATGAATATGTTGTTTTAGGCTCCAGCATCTCTAATTATGCAGCTAGCCAGACCCATTGTTCAACTCCTCAGCTGATGAATGAAGCATCTCAAATATTGGAAGCTCAAAACAATGATTCTCTGGGAGAAGGGAGACCAAGAAAAGGTCGGAAAAGAAAATATCCGTTTCAGAATCGAAGAATTAGGAAGATGAAATGTATTCAAAATGAAACCTATATCACACAGCTGGGAAATCATAAGAACCCAACGGATTTAGAGAATACATTTGTTCATGTAAATGTCTGAACAAGATAGGAATGCACTGAAAGAAGAGTTTAAAAACTTCTACTGTACTACATCACAGGATGCACAAACAGCTCTTATTTGTGTCACGGTAACAACAAAAGATGTCAAACGGAAGAGAGTGAAGGACTCCACCAAAAGAATAGCCACATGAACTTACACCATCCGCGGCGTCAAAGTATGCAACAGTTTCTTCTTGCAAACATT
This sequence comes from Anabrus simplex, assembly GCF_040414725.1. NCBI lineage: Eukaryota > Metazoa > Arthropoda > Insecta > Orthoptera > Tettigoniidae > Anabrus > Anabrus simplex. Next base: position 43,108,482 of record NC_090265.1, read on the forward strand.
TAGGATCTCCAGTGGAAAGGTTCATCTGGCAATTAAGAAGATACAGTCACCAAGGGGCGTTGTGGATCGTCGTGGATTGGCTGGTGGAAGGAATAAACTCCCTGAAAATAAACTGAAAGAAATCATAGACCACATAAAGAAGTTTCCACGTTACAAATCTCACTATAGGATAAGCAAGACACAAGCAGAATTTCTTGCCCCTGAAATAACGGTCAATGTAATGTATGATATGTACAAGGACGAGGTTTCAAATCCTGTATCAAAAGCAAGAAGATATTCCTCACACAGTTCAACATCAAAAGGAAACCACTGAAAAAGGACACATGTAATGTTTGTGACACATTGGAAGTTCAGATCCAAAACACAACTGGATGCGAAGCCAAGAATTGAAAAACAAAAATAGAAACTCATCTTGAACAAGCCAAAATTACGCAGGATATGAGATCATCGGACATGTCGAAGGCAAAACAAGATGGCACCGTGGAAGTTCTTTGCTTTAACATAGAGAAAACCTTGCCATTGCCTAGAATTCCTACAAATACAGTCTTTTATAAAAGGCAGTTATAACTTAGGAATACACAGCGGTAAGGATGAAAGAGGACACTGCTATGTCTGGTTAGAGGGTGAGGCAGGTCGAGGGTCACAGGAGGTATCCTCATGCCTGATGAAATATTTAATGGAACAGCTACATGCTGTTGAAGAAGTCATTTCGTGGTCAGATTCCTGTGGAGGACAGAACGGAAACATAAAAATGGTTTTGATGTTAAAAGCTATCTTAGAACAGCATCCCACAGTGAAAAAAATCACTCAATGTTTGCTTGTTCCAGGACACAGCTTTCTCCCCAATGACAGTGATTTCAGGGACATAGAGTGTGCACTGAAACATCAGCTAAGGTTGTATACAGCAGAGGACTACATTAATGTGATGAAATTGTGTAGTTGTTCACAGAATGAAGTCTGAGGATTTTAAAAGTACAGATTTACTTGAGAAATAAATTGTGAATCGGAAGAGAAATAATTTGAGAGGGAAGATAAACTGGCTGAAAGTAAAAGAGATAGAGCTACATAAAGACAAACTATTTAGCATCTTCTTCAAGCAGGAATATAAAGGACAGCCAGTTGAAATAAACATTCAGAAGAAGAAAGCTGTTGGTTGTCCTTCACAAAATGGCGTGACCCACTATTTTAGCAATGTGTTAACACCTCTGTGGCCGAATAGAAAACCCATTTCAGAAGCGAAGCTCAGCGACATACGCTCTTTGATGTCATTTATTCCAAAAGATGCCACTGATTTTTATCGTAAACTCTGCAGTCATCCGGGTATTGAAGATGATATTGATGGATTCAATTGCCAGCAACTTTATTTCATTGTTGAAGATGAAACTTAGATGAAGCTGATGATACTTCCCATTCCTGTGTCAGATTGAACATTCTGAAGTTTATTTCAATTTCTGTTATTAGTGATATCAAGTAGATAGGCCGGCATAAGTGAAACCCATCTGTAAAATATCAGTATGTAATTGTATAGATAATATGTTTCTTTGTATGTATTGTAATGGTATTGTAGAATAATAAACAGAAATTTCGTTCAACATTACTCATAAAACTGTTTATACGTTTGTTTACCTAGATTATTACCCTTTCGTAGTAACAATCCCCAATGTAAAATATAAGTAAAAGCATAACATTAATATGCATCACATGACCAAGGGACAAAATTGTCACTTGGTCAGTTGATGCGAAATAGAAAGAATGAATTACTTCAGAAAGTTAAAATTGACTAAGCGACATTTTATGGAAAATCAGACACTTAATGACTTGCTACGCAGTTGGTAATTGGTCTGTAAATAGAACTGACCTTAGTCCTTCTTATGGTGAAAGAAATCTGCCAATTCATTCAAAACTCGAATTTATATGCTAACAAACGCGTTCACGTCAATATCTCGAAATGACAATTTGGCGCTTGGTCAAGTCATGCATAACACCGTCCAATTATAACGTGTCTACTCTACCTGACACTTAGTAAAATTAACGTAATGTAATATTATTGTGTCGCCTTAAGAAAAGTATGTACTCTACTGTTCCTATCACGAGCCACAGGCTCATGGGACCTTTTGCAATCAATCAATCAATCAATCAATCAATCAATCAATCAATCAATCAATCAATCAATCAATCAATCAATCAATCAATCAATCAATCAATCAATCAAATCAGGTATTGCAGGCAAATTTTCAACGGGTTCTCGTCGATATTATGATGCCAATTTTAAGTTAATGATAATTAAACACACAGAAATGTAGAATAATTGTGAAGCAGTAGAAAATACGGCATAACCAAAGCCAATATTCGGCATTGACACGAAGACAAAGAGTGTCTAAAAATGTGTAATGTACAAGAAAGGCATTCATATCATTTCACAAAGCACTTTTTAAGCCTGATAACATTTTTTTTTTTTTTTTAAGGAAAATATGGGGATCACCTTGCATTCAGGGTCGTCTTGGATTCGGAGAAATACAGTACTATCATGGGGTTCATTTCATGATTTTTGGCATCTAATGTGTCTTGATAAATGTTGTTAACCTGAACTTAATACAGTACATTAAAAAAAACTAAAACTAACCTTTGCATTGTCAACAACATCTCCAACGTTTAAAACTTCAAATGGTGAAGGAAGCGGTTGAGCTGGACAAACATCGTTCAGCAGAGTCAAGTAGACAGTCTTCACAATAGGCTGGATATATAGTATTCTTGCAGGATATGAAGAGCCTACAGCTATATCTTTCAACAAGCTGAATGGCTCATTCAGATGATCTTCGTGGACATAACCAACTTCATTCTTGCCAAATCTCACCTGAACTCCAGACTGCACAATCTAGATAAAATTATATTCAGCATGTAAGTGACAGAAATAGAATAAATACACATGCGAATATAAATAATCAAAGAAAACTAGGAAATAGGAAAGGAACACACACACACAGGAGAAAACAACAAGGTACTGCATGCTAAAGTAACAAAAGAAAGGTAATGTAAAGACAAAAGTTCTAAATCAATCTTCCTAAGTATACGAGGAAAAGTTCTCCGAATCACCGCTAGATGTCAGTGCTAGAGCAACGAGGTTCCCGCGCAATAATCACACATCCTTTGTGAGTGAACACGTGGCGCGTCAGTGCTCTAGCTGCAGGAGTGTGGTAGTGACGATTCTTTGTTGTTGTTCTGGCGTAGTGATTTGTGACAATGGGAAAAACTGAGATTCGAGCAGTGATTAAATACTTTGTAAGGAAAGGTATGAAAGCAAACAAAATTCATGCCGACTTTCAGAACACACTGGGGGACTCTGCTCCTTCATTTTCAACTGTTGCCAAGTGGACCAGTGAGTTTAAATTTGGTCGGGAGAGCTTGGATGATGATCCGCATAGTGGACGGCCAAAAAGTGTTATGACCCCAGAATTTATCGCAAAAGTGCATAAAATGGTCATGGAGGATCATCGACTGAAAGTGCAGGAGATTGATGAAGCTGTAGGGATGTCTTCTGAACGGGTATGTTATATTTTAACCGAAGAATTGGGTATGAAAAAATTATCCGCAAGATGGGTGCCACGGTTCTTGACATTGGACAATAAACGCACCAGATTGGAAATGTCCGAACAAAGTCTGGCCCGTTTTCAGTGCAACCAACAAGATTTTGTGCGCTGGTTTGTGATTACAGATGAAACTTGGGTCCACTACTATACCCCAGGGACAAAACAACAGTCAAAGCAGTGGAAACATGCTGATTCACCACCACCAAAGAAAGCAAAAGCAGTGCGTTCGGCCGGAAAGGTCATGGCCTCAGTTTTCTGGGATGCAAAAGGCATTCTGCTGATAGATTATCTTCCTACTGGCCAAACAATTACGGGGCAATACTATGCAAACCTCCTAGACCAACTACAGGAAAAGATACGCGAAACAAGGCCTGGTTTGGCAAGGAAAAAGGGTCATCTTTCATCAGGACAACGCTCCACCGCACACAAGTGTTATTGCCATGGCAAAACTTCATGAACTGGGGAACGAATTGTTGCCACATCCACCTTATTCACCTGATTTGGCACCATCAGACTTTCATCTATTCCCCAAGCTGAAAATTTTCCTCGGTGGACGGAGATTTTCTACAAGGGAACAACTGACAGCCGAATTGGAGAGGTATTTTGCAGGCCTGGAGGAATCTCATTTTCGAGATGGGATCAAGGCATTGGAACATCGCTGGACCAAATGCATTAGTCTACAGGGAGACTATGTTGAAAAATAAAAGCAGTTTCACCGAGGTAAGATACTTAATTCTAGTACATTCCGAGAACTTTTCAAACCACCTACATACATCTAAAATCTATCTTCACAAACAAAACCATAAATAAATATCTGGAGAAAGCAAAGATCACTGAATATCCTCTGGAAATAAAGAGCAGTACCCACACATAGACTGTATAAAGCTAGAAATCCCTGCGTCCATATCTATAAAGAAAAGGATTAAAGGAACAATTAGAGATAATAATAATCTTATTTGTTTTACTTCCCACTAAATTTTTATGGTTTTCAGAGACACCAAGGTGCCAAAATTCTGTCCCACAGAAGTTCTCTTATGCGCCAGTAAATCTACCAACACGAGCCTGATGTATTTCAGCACTTCCAAATACCACCAGACTGAGCCAGGATTGAACCTGCCAAGTCCAGCTCAGAAGGCCAACGCTATACCATCTGAGCTACTCAGCCTAGCAACAATCGAGATTAAGAAATGAAAAGGTTTGAGAAAAATCTTGAGGCCATGAGTTAAAAATGGAATTCATCACCATAAACATAACTGAGAAACTCCGCCATTGTCCGGTCCCAAGTCCGGAATGAGAAAGGAGGAGGGTTTGCTGGTCTGGCACTCAGCTGTAAAACTGCCAACGCCGAGCGTAGGGCGGCGGGAAATAACCTGACTCCCTAAGAGGGCCAACGGCTTCGCGCGAATGAACCCCTTTGGGTGGGGTGATGGTCCCCACAGTGGAGGTAATGCCACTGGAATCCATTACGCAGCGTCTGTTCTCCAGGTTAGGGGCGGCTGCATAAGGTGTCTGTACTCCAGAGGAGCGGCCTCATTATCATCTCACTGGATCACATCCAGATTTGTAATTTGGGACCTAGTCCCACACAGGTGACACCTTGACAGTCAACCATGGAAGGTCTTTTAAGGAATACTCCACCAGCTGAACAAAAAGTTCAGAGAAGGCAGCATTCGGATGCGGTGGGCTGCCACCTGAGAGATACCAGGAAGTCGGAGGCATGGAAATACCCCAGTACCACATACATGAACGAGACAAAATCAAGAATCAAACCAAAGCAGATAACTTACTTCTCTACACACAATATAAACTCACTCATGCAAACCGGTAAACTAAAAGTGATCACCGACATAATGGACCAACACAAAATTCTTATCATGGGATTACAGGAAATTAGAAACACTGAACAGGATGCCTTGGAATCTCAAGGGTACAGACTTTATAAAGGTATACCCAGGAAGAGTGCGATGAAGAATGTCCCACAATTTGAAACAGGATTTTTGGTCAGCCTTAAAATAATAAAGTCTGTTCAAGAATTCAATCACAGTCTCCACGACTCTCAACGCTCACCTTAAAGGCATCTAATAAAATCTATACTATAATAAATGCCCATGCTCCCACTAATGATAAAAACAACTCCTCAGAAGACCATGAGGAAACAGAAGAATTTTGGGACCTATTGGACCAGATCACAGATAACATCCCCAAACACCATGTAAAATTATTAATAGGCGACTTCAATGCTCAACTAGGCAGAGAAAGAAAATACCGTGACATCATTGGAAAATGGCCAGCACACAAGAAAACAAATAAAAATGGAGACAGACTAATTGACCTGTGTAGAAACCATAATTTAATCTCAAAATCTACATGTTTTAAGAGGAAACCTCAAAAACTCAAAACATGGAAACACCCTGACTACACTAAAAGGAGAATGGCAACTGGATCACATCTGCATGGACAAATACCAGCACAAAGAGATCTATAACGTCAAAGTCCTCCGAGGAATACACACAGGTTCAGATCACTACATAGTTAAAATTAAAATTAAACTCACTCCCCAGAGGAGACAACAAAAGCAAGCCCTTAAAACTAAAAGAAAAATAGATCCTACCTAGCTAATCAACAATAAAAATTACCAGAAAGCAACTGAAAATATAAAAATCACAGATAAACTTGAAAACTTAGTACACAACCTTAAACAAATTGCAGAAGATCTGGCTCCAATTAAACCATGTAAAAAACACCAATGGTGAAACAGTGAATGTGATGAAACAGTGGAGAAAAGACATCAGGCATGGCTATTGCATCAATCCCAAAAAACAGAAATATCCTATCAAAATCTAGTAAAACAGAGAAAAGAAACTACCCAAGTCTTAAGAAGAGTAAAAAGACAACATCATAAGGACACACTGCAGTTAACTGAAGAACAATTCAATAAAAATTAAGGGACTACTACAAAACCTTCAGAAAGCAGCTCCAAAAATATGAACCCCCGATCCTACTGATGAAGGATGAAAATGGTAAGCTGGCTCATAACAAAGACAATGCAGAAATTTTGGCTAAATATTTCAACAAGCTTTTAAATTGTGAGGAACCTACAGAACTCCTTCATTTGGACACCAACACCCCGATAAAAACACCACCAGAGAACATCAATCTCCCCACAATAAAGGAAGTCTACCAAGCTCTGGATAAATTAAAAAACTACAAAGTGCCAGGAGAAGATCAGACCTTTGTGGAAATCTGGAAATATGCAGGAACATCACCAAACGTTGCCCTCCATCAACAACTTGTCTCTATCTGGATTAAAGAACTACCAGAACACTGGACAACAGCCCTCATTCACCCATCGCACAAAAAAGGAGACAAAACCGACCCTAATAACTACAGGGGAATCTCGCTCCTAGACATAACATACAAAATATTTTCAATAATCATCCTTAATAGGATAAGTTTACAACTTGAGAAAGAACTAGGAGAATATCAAGGAGGTTTCAGACCCTGGAGGAGCTGTCCTGATCAAATCATGAGTCTTAAGTTGATAATGGACTATAACAGAAGAAACACAGATATGCTGATAACATTTGTAGATTTCAAAAAAGCTTATGATTGCTTCCATAGAGAATCTCTGTTTAAAATTTTAAGACACCTTGGACTACACCCCAAATTAATAAATATGATAAAATTGACTCTCACCAACACCAAATCAAAAGTGAAGTTTAGTGGTGAAACATCAGAGACATTTGAAATTAAAACTGGTCTACGGCAGGGAGATGGGCTCTCACCACTATTATTTATTTGTGCTCTGGAAATGGTAATGAGGGAACCTGTACAGTGTAATATTTTGGTAACATATGGTATTTGTAAATAGTATATTTCAGTTCTATATTTACTGGAAGAGTCCAGAAACTTGTCACATGAATTTTTGAACAGGGTGTGTTGCCTTTTGTTGGTTATGTATTCTAGAAAGTATTTTCTGACTGTTCTGGAAATGGAAGATTCGCGATCGTGCGTATTCGAGAAACTTATTTAAAGTTTGCGACTGAAGTAGGAGTTGTAATTGGTGAATCTGGGTGGTGATAGGCGGCCTCATGCGTTCTGATTGGCTACTCCAAGGCCAGGGTTTACCTTTTAAAGAGAGCGAGGCAGCATTTCGTGGTCTTGGTCTGTCTGTGGTCTGTCTGTCTGGTCGCCCGAAGTTTTGACGACGTCTAGCTACTGGGATGCGCCACTTTGGGGTAAGCACTCATGATTTCTGTTCCAGCTTAAATTTCCTGTAATGTTCGCTTGCTTTTTCATATAGGAGTCTGCCCTAAACTCACCTAGATTCGCCACTTAATTATTTATGATGCCTTAGCTTTTCAGCTGGGCTTGCCCGTTTGTTTTCGAGGCATTCCCCGTTCCTTGTTTCGCTAAATATGTAAATTGTAGTTTATATATTTACCTTGGGGTTTTGCCTCTGGTAGTTCCGTGTCACTTGATGTACGCCAGAGTCTTTGAAAAGTACGTTTAACTTCACTGTAAATTGTAATAGCGTATTACGTTTCTTCTTACCTACTAAATTGCATTGTACAACTGGATTTGTAACTAGATGTATAGTTTGTTTGAATCTTTGAACTTATAGGAAGCTATTCTCAAAGAACGTGTATTAATAATTGGTGTGTCTCAGCGATTGAGGTGATCCAGAAAGTGACCAAGATTGGATTGGGACAAAGGAACAAAAGAGGAAGTCGGCTGGTTGAATTCTGCCCTGATCATAATTTAGTCCTTGCCAATACTTGGTTCAAACACCACAAACGACGGCTGTATACGTGAGTAACAACACAGTAAAGGTTTCCACCTATTCAAAATATATTCACAATATTTTAAAATTACATGGAACTAGTTTCGACACATCTAGGGGTCATCATCACCCACATTAAAGCAAAGATCACTCTTGACGAAATCCTAAGAACATGTCATTTTAAAATATTGTGAATATATTTTGTATTGAATAGGTGGAAACCTTTACTGTGTTGTTACTCATATGTTATTCTCAGTTCAATACGGACCAACAACATGAAATTTATAACCCTTAAAGGCTGTATACGTGGACGAGACCTGGAGACACTGGAAGGTATCAAATAGACTTCATTATGATTAGGCAGAGATTCAGAAACCAGATGTTGGATTGCAAAACTTTCCCAGGAGCAGACGTAGACTCTGAGCACAACTTGTTGGTCATGAAATGCCATCTGAAGTTGAAGAAATTGAAGAAAAGAATACAAAAAGATGGGATCTAGACAAGTTGAAAGAAAAGAGTGTGAGGGATTGTTTCAAGGAACATGTTGCACAAGGACTAAATGAAAAGGCCGAAGGAAACACAGTAGAGGAAGAGTGGAGAGTCATGAAAAATGAAGTCAGTAGGGCTGCTGAAGAAATGTTAGGAAGGAAGAAAAGATCAACTAAGAATCAGTGGATAACTCAGGAGATACTAGACCTGATTGATGAATGACGAAAATACAAGAATGCTAAAAATGAAGAGGGCAGAAAAGAATACAGGCGATTAAAGAATGAAGTGGATAGAAAGTGCAAGGTAGCTAAGGAAGAATGGCTGAAGGAGAAGTGCAAGGATGTCGAAGGCTGTATGGTCCTGGGAAAGGTAGATGCTGCATACAGGAAAATCAAGGAAACCTTTGGAGAAAGGAAATCTAGGTGTATGAATATTAAGAGTTCAGATGGAAAGCCACTTCTAGGGAAAGAAGACAAAGCAGGAAGATGGCAGGAACATATCCAACAGTTGTATCAAGGTAAAGATGTAGATAATTTGGTTCTGGAACATGTAGAGGCTGTTGATGCTGATGAAATGGGAGACCCAATTTTGAGGTCAGAGTTTGACAGAGCTGTGAGTGACCTAAATAGGAACAAGGCACCTGGAATTGATGACATTCCCTCTGAATTACTGACTGCCTTAGGAGAAACCAGCATGGCAAGGTTATTTCATTTAGTGTGCAAGATGTATGTGACAGGAGAAGTCCCATCCGATTTTCGGAAGAATGTAGTTATAACTATTCCCAAGAAAGCCGGTGCTGACAGGTGTGAAAACTACCGCACCATTAGTTTAGTATCTCATGCCTGCAAAATTTTAACAGGTATTATTTACAGAAGAATGGAAAAACAAGTTGAAGCTGAGTTGGGAGAAGATCAATTTGGCTTCAGAAGAAATTTAGGAACACTTGAAGCAATCCTGACTTTACGTCTGATATTGTATGGACTTGACCGTTAACTTCTTTCTTACTTATGCATTGTTTTTCGAGTTATAATCGGCTGATGATGACCCAGAATGGGGTCAAAACCGGTACCATTTCCACTTATAATTAAATAAGAATGTAATCTCTACATCTCTTATTTACTTGTATTGAATAGGTTGAACTACCATATTTATTATTTTAATTTAACTGTGATCTTAGAGGATCGAATCAAGAAGGACAAGCCCACGTACATGGCATTCGTAGATCTAGAAAAGGCATTCGATAATGTTGATTAGACCAAGCTATTTATGATTCTGAAGATAATAGGGATCAGATACCGAGAACGAAGAATTATCTACAATCTGTATAAAAATCAGTCTGCAGTGATAAGAATCGAGGGCTTTGAAAAAGAAGCAGCAATTCAGAAAGGAGTGAGGCAAGGCTGCAGTTTGTCCCCTCTCCTTTTCAATGTTTACATAAAATAGGCAGTAAAGGAAATCGAAGAGAAATTTGGAAAGTGAATCACAGTCCAAGGAGAGGAAATCAAAACCTTGAGATTTGCCGATGATATTGTTATTTTATCTGAGACTGCAGAAGATCTTGAGAAGTTGCTGAATGGTATGGATGAAGCCTTGCGTAATGAGTACAAGATGAAAATAAATAAGTCCAAAACAAAAGTAATGGAGTGCAGTCGAACAAAAGCAGGTGATGAAGGAAATATTAGATTAGGAAATGAAGTCTTAAAGGAAGTAGATGAATATTGTTACTTGGGTAGTAAAATAACTAACGATGGCAGAAGTAAGGAGGACATAAAATGCAGACTAGCACAAGCAAGGAAGAGCTTTCTTAACACGTTCAGTACCTGCTTCTGAGCGGGACACTTGAATGCCTGGACCAGCCATTTTCATGCCCGGCCCTCTTGACGTGCATCACTTAATAAAATTTACAATTACTCCTAAACTATGAATGTTAGAAAAATGATACTTCGTGCTTACCTCCAGTAAATATTTAGGGTATGATATCTGGTGTCATAGGTTTCAAAATACATCTAATTTTATACAGCCTACCTGTATTTTCGGCGTAATGATTATTGTCACTGAAGTGAAGAAATGAAAGAATATGAAGGAAGCGTATTCGGAACATTGTTTTAGAAAATATCGGAGTATGAAAAACAGGGTCTTCGGTCCAGTATATTTTTATATCAGGATTTTGGACTAATCGGTTTCCACAATTGCATGATCGAATTCTTTGTGAAAGGCCGGGGCGCCGCACTTATCACTTGACTCGCGTATTGATTGGTATGCTCACACGCATACTAATAAAATTCGTCATTCATGAAAATACTCACGTAACACAAAATATCCTGCTTATTTTTTATTTGAACATTTATAACTGAATTCTCTGTAAATAGTGGAACAGGTAGACAATAACTAGGATGATATGTATCAGGCACGTCACCTTCCTCTATAGGCCTATCGGATTTGGGAATCGGAATTTCCTCGTCACTCTCACTTTCACTATCTGAGTCTATTTGAGGAATAAGTTCATCGCCAGAATAATCATTGTGAACAATATGTAATAATTTATCTTCCGTAAGAAACTTTGTTTTATAAGCCATTATACTACACTCGGTAAGAACGACATGCACTGCATTGAAATCTCTAGTACCGACTTGACGCGCGAGGAAGTGCTGAGATATTCCCGCTAAAACAGCTAAGATAACATGAGCCCACTCAACGCCAGGGTTATCTCAAATAGGTAAACCAACTTCCTGCTACAACCAGTAACGCTGACTAAGGTGTCAGCATTGCTTCGCGCGGAACATTAAACGTCTTACGCCGTCCACGGTCCGCAATGAGTTAAGAAAAGAAATTTGCTCACTTCAAACATTGATATTGGAATTAGAAAGATGTTTTTGAAGACTTTCGTGTGGAGCGTGGCATTGTATGGAAGTGAAATATGGACGATAACTAGCTCAGAAAGAAAGAGAATAGAAGCTTTTGAAATGTGGTGTTACAGAAGAATGCTGAAGATGAGATGGATAGATCGAATCACGAATGAAGAGATACTGAATCGAATTGGTGAGAGGAGATCAATTTGGCTAAATTTGACGAGAAGAGGAGATAGAATGATAGGACACATCTTAAGACACCCAGGACTTGTTCAGTTGGTTTTTGAAGGAAGTGTAGGTGGTAAGAACAGTAGGGGTAGACCAAGGTATGAATATGATAAGCAGATTAGAGCAGATGTAGGATGCAATAGTTATGTAGAAATGATAAGGTTAGCACAGGATAGGGTGGCATGGAGCGCTGCATTAAACCAGTCTATGGACTGACGACTCAAACTACAACAGTAGTAGGCCTACTGCAGGCCTACTTGCATTGGCAGTGAGCATATACTTTTATCGTGGGATTGTTTTTAATTAATGATATTACATTACATGGAACTAACAAGTTATATAATTATGTTAATCACCCGATATATATTGTTATACTGTGATCAAACAATGTTCATATTTTGTAATAACAGGGATGAGATACAGTATACGTATAAGGCTCAGTGCAAACTGGATTGCGCATGACATGTGCCACTCATGTGCATATTTCATTAGAAATCCTCAAACAACGTCAAATTCTTCTGACAGTCCTTAAACACCACGAAACTGTCACCCAGTTCTGCAGGAACTAGTCGAATACCCATTTCTTGCTGCATGGCAAAGAGGGGATAATAGGAGCTGTATAGAAAGTTCAAATGCGATGCATTACTTGTGGGCATGCGCCTGACAATCTAGAAAACACACCTAATGCACAAAAACAAAGCAGTACGAGGGGTGGCATCTAGTGTGTGTATATGAAACTTCAATGAACCAATAGTTGACAGTTCGATAAGTTAGCTGCTGTTTCGCTGTGCAACGCAGCGAAGATTTATCGAGTCGACAGCTGTAACAAAGCAATAGCTATCGGAAAGATATCTCAACATTCCAGAAACCGGGCATAAATGTGGTAAATGGTCGGAGGAATGAAAACATGCATGGTCCTTCAGAATGGAGAAATACCGGGCAAGACGGAAGGCCGAAAAAGTGTTGATTCTTTGTCCTAGATGACCAATACGTGAAGATGAACAAGAAGAAGAAGAAACATTTCATGACAACAGATCCAGATTGCTCTGGGTGGTGACAAAAATGATATAGCGACGCCATGGTTTTAGAGCAATCCATAGTGTCTAGTCCATTTACAGTGCCCTACTTTTAACAGATTACATAGAATAAATTAATTGCATAAATTATGCCATCCATGTGTGTGGTGTACAACTGCAATAACCACAGAAAAGTTGGTATGATATTTCGAATAAGTTTTTTTTTAGTGAAGTACACACTTTTTGGTGATTAGCAGAATTACAGTATACTGCTTGTGCTTGCAACACAATCCAGCATATGTAGAGTAGGCCTACTTTTCTTTTCTTGCAGGAACTGACAAAACAGCAAAACGCCAAAACGGTATCCGGCCAGGCTGAGTGGCTCAGACGGTAGAGCGCTTACTTTCTGAGCCCAAGTTGGCAGATTCGATCGTAACTCAATCCAGTGGTATTTGGAGGTGCTCAAATATGTCAACCTTGTGTCTGTAGATTTATATGCCAGCAAAGGAATTCCTGCAGGACAATATTCTGGCACTTCTGCATCTCCGAAAATCGTACAAACTAGTTGGTACGCTGAAAGACCACTAACATTATTTACCGTTAAATGGTATCCTACAGAACAGAGTTCCCCGGGATTCCGAAACTAAATATATAGCGAACAATGATGACAGAAGATGCTTGCTGTCCAACGCCACAAGTGTTTTGAATTTCCTTGTCACCGCAACCCCTCTGCCAACGTTACAGAGTAATGTGAGGAATTTCAGTCCTACACCGCCACTACTACTGAGCAAGTTAGCTTGTATTCGGGATACAGTGAGTTTGAATCCCACTATCGACAACCCCGATGGATGGTTTTTCATGGCTCCCATTTTCACGTCAGACACTGCCACTTCCTTTGCAGTCCTAAACTTGTCTTATGCCGTCGTAGCGATTCAAAAATATGGAAGTAAGTTATTCAGGTAGGTATGAGATTTTAGATCATTAACACAAGGAGGACTGGCCTCTTTTTAAACAATTAATTTAAATGACTTAACCTACAACTGCTTGTTTAGGATATTATTATTATTATTATTATTATTATTTATTATTATTATTATTATTATTATTATTATTATCATCATCATTCATTCATTCATTCATTCATTCAATCATTCAACTTCGCTAATCGGCCTACTAGGGACCACGATAAACCTCACTTTACATTCTGGCATTTGTTCATTTTTCGCTTGTTCCACATCGTCTTCATTAGCTCACTGTGTTTAGCACGGCGTTCTTCTGTCCATTTAGCACCAGTTGCCCGTTTTTCGTCCCGTAAAGTCCCAAAAGTCTTGATGGCTGCTCTGAAAAAATTTCGGTCTTGTGCATCTTCTGCTAGCAGGCCCAGTTCTTGAAGATCTTTCTTGACATTAACGTACCATGGCATTGCCATTTTTGGTGTGTAGGATCTTTCTTTCTTTCCTCTCTAAATCCGCAAGCAAACATTTCTCGGAAAGGATAAGGCATTCAGATGCATACAGCGATACTGGTTTGATGACCGTGTTGTAGTGACGAATTTTTGTGTTCAGGGAAAAGCACTTTTTGTTGTATATGTTGCGGGTGGTTTGAAAAGCGACTTAAAATTTCTTGATTCTTGCTGCTATGGCCTCTTTGTCAAGTCGATTTTGCTTATTCCATTCCCCAAGGTATTTACATTTACTAACACGGGTTATCATTCCATATTTGGTGTTTAGTTGTGCCGTATCATCTTTGATATTTGATATTACTTCTGTCTTTTGAAAGGAAATTTGTAAACCTGTTTGTTCTGCTACTTCCTTTAACACATTGATCTGTTCTGTTGCACTTTTGAAATTTTCTGTTATAAGGGTTATATCATCTGCGAATGCTAAGCAATCTATTTCCACTCCATTTTTCTTTATCCCAATCCTTACGGGTTTGTAAAGGTTTTTTTCCTTTTAACGTCTTTCGCCACTCCTGTATTACCTTCTCAAGTACGAAGTTGAACAAAAGAGGTGACAGCCCATCTCCCAGTCGAATGCCTGTCTTGATCTCAAAGGGTTCAGAGAGACATCCTTGGAATTTTACTTTGGACTTGGCATCAGTTAGTGTTGCCCTTATCAGCAGTTTCTCATCGACTCCCATTTCTGCAAGGATGTTAAGCAACACATCACGGTCGATGAAGTCGTACGCTTTCCTGAAGTCTACAAATGTAGATACATAGGTTCGACCTCTCAGCATATGGTATCTTATTATGGTTTCTAGGTTAAGTATTTGTTCTGCACTTGATCGGCTTTTCCGAAAACCTGCTTGGTATTCCCCGAGTTTGTGTTCAACTTGCTGTCCTAGTCTTTCAAGGATGGATGGTGACAGGATCTTGTAGGCTACTGACAGAAGAGAAATTCCACGGAAGGGTAGGACTGAGGATCGCCTACAACAAGACAAAGACATTGAATACCACTGAGGATTGGACAACACTGGAAGGCACCGTGCAAAAGGTGGACAAATTCAAGTACCTAGGAGAATTTATAACAGGAAGGAATAGGAGCAATGAGGGAATAACAGAGAGGATAAAAAAGATGTGATCGGCCTTCTGTATGACCAGAGATATATAAAATAAAAAGAATATATCTACAGACGCAAAGATTAGACATTACAAGGCAAAGGTGAGAAATGCAGTATTATATGCTGCTGAGGCAATAGCACTAGGAAGAAATGGTGCGGAACAACTAGAGCAAGAGAAGAGAAAAATATTGAGGAAAATACTAGGCCCTAAGAGAGGAGGTGAGAGATGGATGAGGAGACCCAGGGAAGAACTATACCGGAACATGAGGACAATCTCAGAAGAAATCAGACTGAAAAGAGCAAGGTTTGCGGGACATGTAATCAGGATGAATATGGATAGAATGACGAAAAGAGTATGGGAAACAACAGCGAGGACACGAGGAAAGACAGGAACCAAGTGGGTAGTTGAACTCCGGAAAGATTGGTCGGAACTGGGGATCAAGGTGGAAGAAAAGGAAAATTGGAGAAGCAAGTACATACCGACCAATATGCCAGAGATCAATGATAGGGATGGATACAGGAAAAGGATTGAGAGTCACCAGTGGAGTAGACAAGAGAAGAGGATATTGAATATCTCGGAAGAAGAGCGGGAGAGAAGAAGAGAAAGGATGAAGAGGTTCTGGGAGGAGAAGAAAATGCAATCCATGAAGGAGCTGTCCGTGGTCCTACAGAGGCCGTAACGCAAGAAGAAGAAGAAGAAGAAGAAGAGGAAGAAGAAGAAGAAGAAGAAGAAGAACTTCCTTTCTTGTGTAAAGGATGGATCAAGGCTAGCTTCCAGTCCTCTGGTAGTTGTTCTATTTCCCATATATCTACAACAGTTTGGTGTAGGATGTCAATTGCTTCTTCCGGGGCATGTTTCCACACTTCCACAATCATGGAGCCTTCACCAGGAGCCTTGTTATTTTTCAGTCTCTTTATGTGGCATTTGATTTCATGGCAATTTGGTGGAGAAAATGGCAGGTTTTGGCTCACTGCTTTGTTTTGATGGGGTTGGCTGGTTTTTCACAGTTTAGAAAGTCGTTAAAATACTTAGCTAAGATTTCGCAATTTTCTTCATTTGATGTTGCAAGAATTCCATCTTTCCTTAGAAAGCAAAGGGAAGGAGCCTTGTATCCTTGTACCTTCTTTTTAAAATTTCTGAAGTATTCACGGGTCTCACCTTTAGGAAAGTCTTGTTCAATCTTGTCCAGTAGTTCCTTTTCATACTTGAGTTTCTCGCTGCGTATTATTTTTGCTGTTTGTGCTTGTTGTGTTTTGTACATCTTCCAATCCCCTTCTTTTTTCGAGGTGTAATACTTTTTCCAGGCATTCAGACGATTACCTAAGGTCTTCTCCCAGTTATCGTTCCACTACGTGTGCTTCTTCCTCTTCTTAATTTCGGCCACTCCTTTTGCAGCTTACATCGCCTGCTTTCTCGTGCTGTTGAAGTCTTTTTCCACAGGTTGGGCAAGTGCTTTGAATTCATTCTCTCCTTCTCCGAGCTTTTTTGTGTCAAAGCGAAATATGGTAGGTTCATTCTTTTTTTTTTTTTTTTGAGAGGGATTGGCCGAAACTTCATTACTGATATGTAGTGATCTGAGTCTATGTTTATTCCATTTTTTACGGTAACGTTCATGATTTCCGGACTGTATCTTCGAGATATAGCAACATGGTCTATTTGGAATTCTCCTATTGTTTTGTTTAGGCATCTCCATGTCATCTGTTTTCTTGGTAAGTGACGAAAGTGTGTTGACATCAGTTGGAGGTTATGGTTATCACATAGTTCAACGAGGCATTCTCCATTCTTGTTGGTTCTTTTGTGTGCTGGGTAGAGCCCAACAACTTTCCTGTGCTTCCGATTATTCTTCTTATTATCATCATCATCATCATTGTACCGGGAGGTACACCTCGACGCTGCGCATTCAAAATAAGCACCTTAATGAACTCCTCTATCGGTCAAAAGGTGAAGCTGATACCACACAAAATTGGAACTTTAATCAGCAGATGTCACCATTGAAATATTAAGTAATTTTGTTATTGTGCAGTTTCCTAAACTGACTGAATTTCTCCTTGTTTTGTTTGCTATACATCAAGAAGTTTGGACATTTTTCTACAGATGACACAACTAAAAATTTTGATCATGCACTCTGGTGTAAGGTGAAAAAACTTATAACTTAAAGAAGTTTTGTATTCCTAAGTTGTCCATAACTGATCTTTGTTCATTTTTTGGATTGGCAACACTTCTTTTCCTTTCCGCCAGTTTCAAATCGGACCAATCATAAATTTTTGTAATTAATTTTCAACCAATCCAGCATTTCTTGTTCACTTTGAATCTGCCAATAAAAATTCAGAGGGTGTGTCCTGATTAGTCTTGAATCATCTCGAATCTTCCCTGAGGGTTTATAAACTGCAGCTTTCCATATTTCCTTGCCAACTGATCACCGTCTTGATATGAGAGAGAGAGAGTGCGTGCGTGCGTGCGTTTTAGGCAAGAGGCAGGGCCGCCTCTTTCTTCGGTCAGCAGAACATCTATAAGGTAATGGCCACATAAAATCATTCTTTCTTGCTACCTCCACAGTTTTATTCGAGGGGTAGGCCCGAATCTTTAATTACGTAACAATACTTTTCTAAAATGTAACTTTTCTTTCGGCAAATGTAAAAATGTCAAAACAAATCAGATGTAAGGCTTTTCAGGCATTTGCTCTATTAACCAGCGTTTCGTCTTAGGTCTGACACTAAACTCATCAGAGTTTTCCATTTGGAATTGCTAGGCGGGCAATAATTCCATTGTGGAGATTTATCTCCCGTATGCAGTTATCAGACAGTGCCTCTTATAAGGGCTTCTGATAAGTTCACCTGCATACACCCCAGCGTCAGTGGGTATGGTCTGACACATCCCACTCTGATGAGTCTAGTGTCAGACCTACGACGAAACGCTGGTTAATAGAGCAAATGCCTGAAAAGCCTTACATCTGATCTGTTTTGACATTTTTGACATGCTCTATTGGTGAAAAATATCTAATTCCCTCCATGGGAATTAAGAATTTTCCATAATGTAAAAACTTCATAAAAGCTTTAACTGTAAATCAGGGATAGAGAGTGTGTTACCCTCTCGAGAGCTCCCCTTCATCCTGGTTTGAGGTGTCTGCGATTTTGCAACCTTTTTGTAATGGATTACAGTAATTCCTATATGAGCCACCTCAGTAGTTTGGGAATAGCCCCTGTTTCATCAGCCTAGAGCCCTGTAGGTCTTTTTTCATTATCTTGGAGCACAGTGTGCGCCTCCATTCATTTTTTATCTGGGCCAGTTTTTTAACCTGTTCTTTTTCCATGAAGGCCCAGTAGGTTGGGTATTAAATACCCCTGTAAAAGTAAGTTCAATTTGTGAATGGTGGCTTGAGAGGCCAGAGATTGTAAATTTTGACTCAATGTTGCCTTGAGTGGGCGGTAAGAAACTGAGAGCCTGTTTGCTCTTTTTCAAAGTTTTGTAAGTTTAACTAGTGCCTCTAGAAAGCTAGATATTGTATTTAGGGAGCAAGTGCTCTTGAATTAGGGGATTTCTGCTCTTAACTAAATAATACCATTTCCATTTATAAAATTGTAAAACTAGGGGCTTGAAGCCCAGAATCTGTAAAAATCACTAATCTTTGATTTTCCTAGTCTTGTTTCAAGATTCTTTTGTACCTGATACGTTATGTTCACTAAGTGAAAAATTGTTAAGTTGTTGTTTTCTGAAGAAATATAACCTTCAATTTAAGTTTTAAATTAATTTTGGTATTGCAGATATACCCATTCAAGCCCGCACCTTCTTTAACCTCTTTCTGCTCCAGGGGTAAACCTGGAACAAGTGGTAGCAGAGCGTGGTTGAACGGGTCTAAATTAAGCCTCTTTTGACGGCTAAACATAGGATCCAATCCGAATTCTTTGAATTTTTCTTGGACGCTGGAAATTTTTTTTCCCCTTTCTCTAAATTTGTAGTTCTCTATCATCTCTGGCCCTCGTGAAGTCCTCCATCCCGGGTACTTGCACAAGGAGGAACTGATTTATGAATTACTCATTAGAAATGTTCAATCTGGAGGCACGGTTGCGGCAGACACTGCCAAACTTAAAGATTCCTTAGAATTGCCTATTTGTATCCCAATTTTGGGGGAGAAGAAAATTGATGAGGCTCTATCCACTATCACTGACAATGCCACCCAATTAGCCTCTGGAGTTAGTTTATTTGAAGTAAGCGATCCATCTGCTAACCAACTTAAAAGAGTACAGGCAAGATTATTCCATTTTTATAATAGGGTTTGGGACCTACTGTCTCTCAAAGTAAAAGAAGATCATGCTAAGGAGGCTAGTAATTTAGTTGACCATCTGTCAAAAATGTCAAATAGAGTTAATCAATTGTTGACTGGGGCAGATACTCCCAAAACCGATTAAGCCCCTTTAATCAACTTGCCTGCTGAGGAGGATTCTTCCAAAGGTGTAGAAAGCAGGAAATCTGTGGCAACTCAACAAACTTCTGCCCCATTAGAAAATGAGTCTGATCGTCATACACAAATCCCAACTTTTTTTTTTTTTTTAACAATGCTGTGTCTGAAGCCTCTCAACCATCTAGGGCATCACCGATTATGTCACCCTGTTTTAGTAGTCTGCCCCATCCACTGGCTACGTTGCTTAGGGAAATTTCTAAATTTTCAGTAAACTCCACCAGTGATATTTCATTTCTTAGGTTCCTTGTGGAATTTCAAGATCATGCTTTAGTGTTTACACTCTCTCACTCTCAAATTCTTCAAATTATGTACCCGTATTCTGTAGGCATCCTATCAGACATGATAGTTAAGGCTATAGCCGATAGATCATCCGTAGAAGACTTCCATGCTCACCTTTTGGCAAATTTCATTCTGACTAGGGTAATGTCCTCTCTAATACAGAAATTCTATTTTAGGGTATAACGTCTGGACGAAAATCTTGCGGAGTACATCCAAGGTATCAAATTTTATACCTGAGTGTTCGCCCTGCATTTTTCGGAAGACCAAATAGTGCAAACGATTGTTGAAGGTATCTCACCACCTTACAGATCTTATTTATGTTTTGAGTCTCGTCCCCAAACCTTGGCAGAATTAGAGGCTATGGCTGTCTCAGCCGAAGGAGTGCGGTATGCCGACACCTTAAGAGTTGCGAAGGAACCCCCTCTGTCTTCTAATAATTTCCGGCCTTCACCTCGCCGAACTTTCACCATCCGTAAGTGCTACGCCTGTGGGTCTATGCAACATCTGCGTAACAAGTGCCCAGTGATAAAATCAAGTGAGACAAAGAATGGAGCAGGGCCATCACAAGGTTGTTTCAAATGTGGCTCTTTTCCTCATCTAGCCAAGAATTGCCCTAATGCCAATAGCACCCCCTCCTGCTCAACTTCTGACGCAACCTCCACGAACTCCAATAATATGAAGAGACTAGTGTCATCGGCTGAGTCGGCAAGTTCATCTTCCCAAGGCTCAGCCCCCATTAAACCCACCGAAAGCTTTGGTAAGGTTAAAAGTTCCTCTAATCCACCATTTGAATGCCCTAAAGAATGCCCCAGAATTGCAGCGGAGACCCCCCGCACTAGTACCATTTCTTAAAATTGAATTGTGAACCCGTCACGGCTCTCTTAGACTCTGGGAGCGTGTGTTCAATAATTTCGGCTGGATGGTATTCCAAATTAAAGGCTTTTAGTAAGTTTCCTGAATATTGTTCATCTTCTGTCCAATGCGTTTCGGCTAATTCCTTTGTATTTAATAGGTGGACACAATATTTTTAATCTTGAAAGAGTTTACTAATTCCTTTCCATTAGAAATTTTAGGTTTCATCTTTGCCAAAATTTGTATTTCTAAATTCACTTGAAAAATAAAATTGTTTGTGGTTAAGCACTTGTCTTGCCCAGTAATATTAGGAGCCCATTTCACGTCTTCTACTGGCCTGGTGCTCGACATTCAGAGCAAGTCGTGCACCTTCAAATTTGCTAATGATTGTAAAATTTATTTGCTTAAATGGAATTCTGTGTCATGCTCATCTGTTTCGCCTACCCAGGATGAGATGATGTTAGACCTTACGACATCTACCTGAGGAGCAGGCTGAAAGTATTCGTAAATTGTGTCAGTCGTTTCCTGATGTATTTTCCAATACTCTTGGTGTTACTGACCTTATAGAATACAAGATTGAGGTTACAGACTCGATCCCTGTTAGGTTTTCACCCTATAGGCTGTCTCCTCCTAAAATGAAGGTTCTTAAGGAGATCATCAATCAGATGCTAAAAGATGGTATTATTCGACCCTCTAAGTCAGCGTATTCATCACCTATTTTCCTGGTGCCGAAACCCCAAGGTGGCTTCAGGCCTGTGATTGACTATAGGGCTTTAAATCGTAAGGTGGTGTTACAATCTGTGCCTCTTCCTGACCTTCATTCTTGCTTTTCACGGTTTCGAAAAGCCAAGTTCTTTACCATAAAACCAGATCCCTCTAGCTGAAGAATCGAAACATCTAACAGCATTTGCCACAGATTGGAACTTGTACGAGTACAACCATGTGCCTTTCGGGCTCCCCACGGGGGCAGCTGTGCTCACTAGACTGCTAGATAGGGTCTTTTCCCACATCAAATTTGAATACCTGTATCACAATCTTGATGATGTCGTCGTATCTTCTGAGACCTTTGAAGAACACCTAGATCATCTAAAGGAGGTACTCAATCACCTTCGTAAGGCCGGATTGACTGTCAAGTTATCTAAGGTAGCTTTTGCTAATCCTTCCGTATCTCCTAGGGCATATTATGTCGCCCGATGGGGTTTCTATTGATCATTCGAGAACACAGGCCATCCGTGATTTCAAACCCCCTAAAGGCGGGATTCCACTGAGGCAACATTTGGGCGACATGGAGCATGCGACAGTGAAGCATGCTGCAGTCGACTTTCAATTGAAGAAACACGGCACGACATGTAGCGTGCGGCTCTGTGGCATGAGACATGTTGCCATCTGTCGAACACTCTCTGGTGTCGCATGCCTCAAAAATATGCTTGTCGCACAATGTCGCCCGGGATCCAACAGTGTTTGGATCGGTGCTACAATTTCTGTGCGACAAGATGAAGTGAGCTATTGAAAACACTGCGAATTTAATTGGGGATTATCACAATGCTCCGGAATTGCGGAATGTAACATTGAGTGATTATAAAAACAGTAGAAAAGAAAGCATATGTCAAAACGGCCCCCAGAAAAATATGACTGCAGTGTCCATGAACTGAAGAAAATTTTAAAAATGTGTTCAGCTTTCCACCAAGAGCATAAAAAATTCAGAAAATGAAAACTGGTGTTGCTTCTCCATTGAGAGGAAATCTGTGGTTCTCATATAATCTACTTACCTTTCTTCTTGACATCGATGCTCCAAACGTCAGGTTACAATGAGGAACGCGAGATGAATTGATTTTATGCTACTGTTTTCCTCTAATAAATGAAATAAGTTAACTGCTTATGAACTTTTGCAAATAAAATTGTGATTTATTCAATGCCCAGCGGGCTGAGTGGCTCAGACGGTTGAGGCGCTGGTCTTCTGACCCCAACTTGGCAGGTTCGATCCTGGCTCAGTCCGGTGGTATTTGAAGGTGCTCAAATACGTCAGCCTCGTGTCGGTGGCACTTAAAGGAATTCCTGCGGGCCTAAATTGCGGCACCTCGGCATCTTCGAAACCCGTAAAAGTAGACAGTGGGACGTAAAGCCATTATTATTATTATTATTATTATTATTATTATTATTATTATTATTATTATTATTATTATTATTCAGTTCCTGGTTTTATCCTTATTAGTACTGGCAATAGTTTGCATTAGAAATAAATACATTAGAGATAACTATTAAAATAGAATTTAATGACATCATAGTACTAACTACAACAATAATAAACTTGGCAGGTTCGATTCTAACTCAGTCCGGTGGTATTTGAAGGTGTTCTAGTAGACCTACGTCAGCCTCGTGTCGGTAGATTTACTGGCACGTAAAATAACGCCTGCTGCACTAAATTCCTGCACCTCGGCGACTCAGAAACCCGTAAAAGTAGTTAGTGGGACTTGAAGCCAATAACATTATTGTACAATAATAATAATAATAATAATAATAATAATAATAATAATAATAATAATAATAATAATAATAATAATAATAATAATAATAATAATAATAATAATAATTACAATAATAATAATAATAAATTCTACATATCAGTATATTATGGCATTTCCATGCCTATGGATTTCTCGCAAACACGTCGTTTAATAGCATAACAACAAATGGTTCTCTTTTCTACAGCGTTAACACACAACAATTAATCTACTTTTTATTCGGATATTCTTCGCCGCTACTCTAATTACGCAGTCTTCCAACATTGTTTCATCATAGTCTTTTTCTTTCTCACTATGTCTACTTATTGCTGGCCCCGTGGTGCAGGAGTAGCGTGCCTGCCTCTTACCCGGAGGCCACGGGCTCGATTCCAGGCCAGGTCAGGGATTTTTACTTTTGCCTGAGGGCTGGTTCGAGGTCCACTCAGCCTACATGATTAGAATTGAGGAGCTATCTGACGGTGAGATAGCGGCCCCGGTCTAGAAATCCAAGAATAACAACCGAGAGGATTCGTCGTTCTGACCACACGACACCTCGTAATCGGCAGGCCTTCGGGCTGAGCAGCGGTCACTTGGTAGGCCAAGGTCCTTCAAGGGCTGTAGTGCCATGGTATTTTTGTCTACTTATTGTCATAGTTGCTACGAGTTATCTTTCATTAGCCTAGTACAGTATAACTGTATTAGAAATGTGAACTATAAGGGGGTAAAATAATCAAAATAGGGTTAGGATATTCTGCTTAAAACTAATACATTTTAAATTTAAAATATCATTAAATTCCAGTGAACAATAAGTTTCTAAATCTTCCCGTACCTCTAGGCATACAGATTCTGTAATGGTACACGACCTTCATCTGACAAAGTATTCCAAAAAAATCATCACTAATGGCTTTCGCCTCTTGAAAATTCCGACGTGGTTTGTTTGCCAAGGGCTCCATGCCTTATCAGCTTGGATCACTCCGCGCCATGTACATTTCCGGGATGATTCGTGAGATGATAGGTTGAGAAATTCGAAACAAGGAAGTATAGCTGTCACCAGCCGGTCAAAGTCGAGTGAGGAACTGTTGTCTTGGTTGCCTTGGTGGAATAACGTTTGTAGTTGGTGACAAGTCTCAACAAGTGACGCATGCTACACCCGGCAACACATGTAGCATACCACATCTTTTGTGTCCGACTGACAAGCCGCATGCTACAAAGGGCAACATTTGTTGCCAGCCACATGCTCCATGTCGCCCAAATGTTGCCTCAGTGGAATCCCGCCTTAAGGACATCAAAGGGATTGCCAGGTTCATCGGCCAATTTATTCCTAACTTCGCTAACAGAGCTGCGCCCTTAAACTTACTCCGTAGGAAAGGCATCAAATTTGAATGGGGACCGTCTCAACAAGCCGCTTTTGAAGATCTGAAATTAGCTCTTTGCAACGCCCCTGTCCTTGCGATGCCTGATTTCTCGAAGAAATTTATTGTCCAAACCGACGCCTCATCATCGATGGTGGCTGCTGTCCTTCTTCAGGAAACTGAACTCGGAAGACGACCCATAGCTTATGCATCTAGGACATTATCGGCTCAAGAGGCCAAATATTCCATCTATGAACTTAAGGGTTTGGCAGTTTTATTTGCTCTAGAGAAGTTCCGACTCTATCTGGAACATGTCAAGTTCGACCTAGAAACTGATAACAAGCCTTAAGTTGGGTATTAGTTAGGCCGCGTCGTACTGGGCATATAGCCCGCTGGACCATCAGGATTTCTGCATTCCAGTTTGATGTTAGGCATATCAGAGGATCTAAAAATGTCGTGACGGATGGACTAAGCTGCATGTTTGCTCAGGATGTGGAGACCACGGAACAGGAAGATAATTCTACTCTTCCCACGCCCATACCTTCGGGCATTAATGGCATTCTAACTGATGCCCCCATGCTTTTTAGGGATATTGAAAAATATCAACATGGAGATCCTGTGCTGGCCCCCATTAATGAAACCATTTTTCTGGGGAACATGTCATCCCTTATGTATTGAGAAACGGGGTTTTGTGTTGCCCGTCAAGGCATGACCAAAAAATGAAAGTGTTCTTGTGCCTATGATCTTCAAGTATTATCATGAGATCCCATTAGGGACGCATTTAGGCATCTTCAAAACTCGGGAAAAGATCCGAGAGATGTTCACCTGGAAAGGTATGGACGGTGAAATTTGAGAATTAGTAAAAGCTTGTAAATCTTGCTTGCCTAGCAAGCCCACCTTGTCCACTAAGCTAGGTCTATTATCTTCTCATCAAGCGTCACGCCCCATGGAGCGTATATATACATATATATATAGACTACGTAGGACCCTTCCCCCAATCAAAGGGGAACGCCAATAAATTCATTCTTGTGTGTGTAGATGGTTTCACTAGATTTTCTTGATTATTTCCGACTAAGCTGGCAACCGCTCAGTCCACCATTTCTTATTAAATACTATATTTGCGTCTTTTTGCCCCTGTCAATATATTGTTTCCGATAATGCCAAGGCATTCTAACTTATTCCGTAAACTCTGTTTTGATCTGTCTATACCACATGTAACTACTTCGGCGTATTATCCTCAACCATCTCTGGCTGAGCGGGTCAATCGTAATCTGAGATCTGCTTTAATCGCATTTCATTATGAAGATCATTCCAGGTGGGATACGTCCTTGCATTAGTAGGCCTTTGCTTTAAATTCAGCAGTTCATTAGTCTCACAAGTTCACACCAGCTTCTCTTATGTTTACATTTGTTCCTAACACGCCGCTCTCTAACCTTTGGTCACTTAATGTATTACCAGAGACAATAGATCCCGATAATATTAGAGATCTATGGAAGAAGGCTAAGCACAACCTGAAGGTTTCTCAGGAAAAGGTTAGGGAAAGTTATGATCATGGACGGAGGCCCACCAATTTAAAAGTCTGAGATCAAGTTATGGTTAGAAACTTTGTTCCCGCAGGCAAGCTTGTCCCCAGATTTCATGGCTCGTGCATTATTTTAGATTTTTTGACACCAGTTACACTATTGGTAAACAATCCAGCCACAGAGAGAATCTTTAGGGTTCACCTCTCCCAGGTGAAACCTGTATATTTGCATTACTATGTTTGTTAGCCATCAACATTTAGCAGGAGTTTGAAGGTTATTTTTTTAAATTTGAGGCCTTCTGTCCCAATGATTTTATTTAATTATGTATATGACCTGTTATGTACGATTTTCCCCCTGGTTTTCCTGCTGTCAATTCCTTGGTGGCCATTACCTAGCCCCGTCTTCTGCATCCACACATTGTTCACACACACATGCATTATCACCAACGCCGCCCGCACCCCTGCCTCTCAAATAAAGATCGTACTCTCCAATCTCAAGCAACAACACTTCTCCATCGCCTTGACCTTACTGTTTCAGTGTCCTTCAGCTGTCTGCCGCCATACTGTAACATCTTGTAAGGAACACAAGAGAGAGGAAAGGGCCCACTTCGCTCTAGTAATGCCTCCTTCTGAACGGCGCGCCGGAGTCCATCTTCCCGGCAAAGGCTGAAGTGCGGTGACCCTACCGCCAACTCATCTGTAGACTGCAAACATACATCTCATCTGCGGCGAACATCACCACGCTTACCCCTCTCATAATAGCGGGAGAGGTGTATCTGAGGGTACTTGGGGGGTCCGGGCGACCTCACCTGGGTATCGGCAGCGGCGGCAGCTCTTGCCGTCAAATCTTTCAGTATGTATTTAACTTCAATGAACACAAGGACACTCTAAATTCAGATCTAAAAACTTTTCTACAAACCAACTTCCAGAAAAACTTTGAAAATTTTTTCTCAAAGTGGAAATGCTTTTACAAAATTCTTCTGTGTCACCCCAAGGAAGGACATTTGGCGGGGGAGGTCTGTACCGGGAGGTACACCTCAACGCCGCGCATTCAAAATAAGCACCTTAATGAACTCCTCTATCGGTCAAAAGGTGAAGCTGATACCACACGAACTTGGAACTTTAATCAGCAGATGTCACCACTGAAATATTAAGTAATTTTGTTATTCTGCAGTTTCCTAAACTGATTGAATTTCTCCTTGTTTTGTTTGCTATACATCAAGAAATTTGGATATTTTTCTACAGATGACACTACTAACAATTATGATCATGCACTTTGGTGTAGGTGAAAAAACTTATAACATAAAATAGTTTTGTATTCCTAGGTTTTCCAATAACTGATTTTTGTTCATTTATTTTTGGATTGGCAACACTTCCTTTTCTTTCCGCCAGTTTTGAATCGGACCAATCATAAATTTTTTTAATTAATTTTCAACCAATCCCGCATTTCTTGTTCACTTTGAATCTGCCAATAAAAATTAAGGTGTGTCCTGATTAGTCTTGAATGATCTCGAACCTTCGCTGAGGGTTTATAAACTGCAGCTTTTCATGTTTCCTTGCCAATTGATCACCATCTTGATAAGTGTGTGTGTGTTAGGCAGGAGGCGCAACCGCCTCTTTCCTCGGTCAGCAGAACATCTATAAGGTAATGGCCACATAAAATCATTCTTCCTTGCTACCTCTGCAGTTTTATTCGAGGAGAAGGTCAGAATCTTTAATTATGTAATAATACTTTTCTAAAATGTAACTTTTCTTTCGGCTAATGTAAAAACTTCATAAAACCTTTAACTGTAAATCGGGCATAGAGAGCGAGTTCCCTCTCGAGCTCCCCTTCATCCTGGTTTGAGGTGCCTGCGATTTTGCGAATTTTGCAACCTTTTTGTAATGGATTACAGTAAATCCTATGCGAGCCACCTCAGTAGTTTGGGAATAGCCCCTGTTTCATCAGCCTAGAGCCCTGTAGGTTTTTAAGTTTTCATTATCTTGGAGCACAGTGTGCGCCTCCATTCATTTTTTATCTGGGCCAGTTTTTTAACCTGTTCTTTTTCCATGAAGGCCCAGTAGGTTGGGTATTAAATACCCCTGTAAAAGTAAGTTCAATTTGTGAATGGTGGCTTGAGAGGCCAGAGATTGTAAATTTTGACTCAATGTTGCCTTGAGTGGGCGGTAAGAAACTGAGAGCCTGTTTGCTCTTTTTCAAAGTTTTGTAAGTTTAACTAGTGCCTCTAGAAAGCTAGATATTGTATTTAGGGAGCAAGTGCTCTTGAATTAGGGGATTTCTGCCCTTAACTAAATAATACCATTTCCATTGATAAAATTGTAAAACTAGGGGCTTGAAGCCCAGAATCTGT
Source organism: Anabrus simplex (assembly GCF_040414725.1). Lineage (NCBI taxonomy): Eukaryota > Metazoa > Arthropoda > Insecta > Orthoptera > Tettigoniidae > Anabrus > Anabrus simplex. The sequence goes on from NC_090265.1 coordinate 43,137,310, forward strand.
AAAAATCACTAATCTTTGATTTTCCTAGTCTTGTTTCAAGATTGCTTTTGTACCTGGTACGTTATGTTCACTAAGTGAAAAATTGTTAAGTTCAATGTTCAACTTTTCTGCTTGGAGAGGGACTTGATATTTGCCCAATACTTGCGCATTCTCTGGCTATGCTTCTCACTTCTTTCCTTTGTCCAAAGGGTCCTTTTTTTTTTTTTTTTACGTGATGGTCTATCCTGAAACCTTTTTATTATTATTATTATTATTATTATTATTATTATTATTATTATTCTGAATGGTGCTCGGTTTCTGATGTCAGTTTCAGTTACTCCCAGTTCCTGAATGTCTTCCCTCACTTCTGTTTGCCATGGCATCCCTATTTTCCTTTTTGCCCTGGATTTGGTAAGCCGGTAGGTCATCCTAGTTGGGTTCATCCTCGTGACATATCCACAGAAGGTCAGGCGCCTCTTCCTGGCTACGTCTGTGATTTTATGAGTATAACTGTATAGCTCCTGGTTTGGTCGCCTTCTGTAATCGCCATCTACTTTGGTCAGCCCTAGTATCTTTTTCAAGATCTTCCTCTCCTGGACCTGCAGTTTCTCCAACAATTCTTTCCTGTTCAGCATCAAGCATTCAGTGGCGTATAGGGCTTCTGGGCAGATAACTGTCCGGTAGTGCCTCAACTTGGTGTTATAAATGTTCTTGGTCAGTCGCTATGCTAACTCTAGTTTGTTAATCCGGGTTGTTAGTGCTACCCCTTCTGACATACTTGGTTCCAGCCATTCTCCCAGGTACTTAAATTTATTGACTTTCTCAATATGGCCCTGTTCCAACTGTAGTTTGCTGGAAGTATCACTGATATCTAGGGGCAAAAGATCTCTATAGGTCGACGCCCGAACAAATAGCATTTTTTTTTTTTTTTTTTTTTTTTTTAAATCCCTGATATTTTGTATTTTGTCTTTTCTAGAGATACCTGTAATCCCACCTTGGCAGCCTGGTGTTTAAGTGCACTGAGTGGTTTCACTGCTACTTCTACAGAGTTCGCCAGCCAGTAGTGCCAGGTCATCTGCGAACGCCGAACAGTCAACAAGTAGCTCCTTCCATTTGTGTCCCAGGTAAATACGACTTGGTATCCTTTGTTTATCCCATTCTTTCCGCCACTCTCTGATGACCTTGTAAAATGAACAGTTGAAGGGAAGGGGGGGAAGTCTGTCTCCCTGCCTAACTCCTGTTTTTATTTCAAAACTTTCCGAAAGTGTTCCTCTGAACTTCACTCGTGATCGCGTATTACTCAGGGTCTTTTGGATAAGGCAGTGGGTCTTCTGGTCCAGGCCCATTTCCTGCAGAATTCTCATGAGGGTAGTTCTGTCTACTGAGTCGTATGCTTTCAACAAAGGTGACCACATACTTCTTGCCGGCTAGTTTAACTTCATTAATACCAACTTCAAGTTGAGGATCTGTTCAGCACAAGAACGTCCTTTTCTGAAACCACCTTGGTATTCCCCCAATTGTGGATCCAATTGAAGATCGGCTCTGTTCAATAAGGACTTTGATAATATCTTGTAGGAAACTGGTATTAATGAGATCCCTCTATAGTTGTTCATGTCAGTCAAGTCACCCTTCTTGTGTAAGGGGTGGATCAGAGCAGATGTCCAGTCATCTGGTAGCCTCTCAGTTTCCCAGATGTTCCGTCCTCGGCCTGTTTCCACAGTTCGGCAACTATTGCATCTTCTCCCGGTGCTTTGTTATTTTTCAGAGATTAGATGATGTTTGTTACTTCTTCTTCTGTTGGAGGAAGAGAGTTTAAGATTATTATTATTATTAAGGGATACAAGAGTAGTAGAGGAGGAGGAGCGGCAGAGCCTAGGTAACTGGTCAAATGATAGAGAGGAACACTGGTATCTTCTGGTCGCCACACGCAAGTTCACATGATAGAGTAAGATTTAGCCACCTATCTCAGGAATTGCTCAGCTTGCCTGTAGCATTTAGTGAGGAGTACCTCGCTCGTTGCCGCACTGATCAAGATAGATATGTAAGGTCCAATTTTGCTCCAATTTATAGGGGTGAACTAGGCAAGGATTGGTTAACTTTGAAATCACAATTGTGGGATCTTAGAAACAGAAGACATACGATAGCTCATGCCACTGCCTTCCTGACATCCAGGCCGTACAATAGCAAGCGCAGGAAAGTGATCAGCTAATTGCTAGGGTAGAAGATTAGCATGTGGGTTAGTTGAGTTGGTTGTGAATTTTTTGGTGTTCTTTTGAAATTTTCAACGTTGGCCAAGTAATTACTCAGAGACATAACAAGGAGTCATGATAGACGGAATTTTTTCAATTTGTTTTATGTCGCACTGACACAGACAGGCCTTATGGCGATGATGAGATAGGAAAGGCCTAGGAGTGGGAAGGAGGAGGCGGTGACCTTAATCAAGGTAAAGTCCTAGCATATACCTGATGTCAAAATGGGAAACCACAGAAAACCATCTTCAGGGGTGCCGACAGTGGGGTTCGAACCCACTATCTCCCAGATGCAAGTTTACAGCTGCTCACCCCTAACTAAATGGCCAACTCATCCAGTGAATGCATTTTTAAGTGAAAAGTGATTAATTAGCGAAGAAAACATAAGTGTGAGCGTGTATTCATGTGAGCGTATAGGTTACAAATATCGCTCTTCAGTGTTTTAATTTTGTAGTTAACTTGTGTAGTGTTACATTCATAGTATAAAATGAATTGAGATGGTGCATTTGGTGTTTTATTATCAACCACAATGTATATACAACTCATTTAAGGTGATCAGCGAGTGAAATCACCATGTGGAAGAGCTGTTGTATGTCTGGATGCAAAGCTAATTATGAACGAGGAGAATATACTCCAATGTTTGGTTTCCTTATAATAAAGAAAGAGTTAGATTATGGAAGAAGGGGAAAATATAATAAATCAAAACAGTTGTGTGTATCAACCACTTTCCTGAGGGAAATATGAGTGTTTCGTCTAGATGGTGAATTAAAATTTATTATGCCATAAGCATGGATAACGTTAGGTACATTTTTTTAATGTAATCAAACTTAGGTTTATCTGAGTTCAGTGTATTTGAAAATTCAAGTCCAATTTATGCATTTTTGAAATGTAATGTGGAATAAGACTGCTGAGATTATTCCTATCAAATGTCATATCGTAGGCTATGGTACTGGGTTATTCCATGAAAGCTGAAGATGAAAGTAACTGTATAGGCATAATTTGCTGTTTCAAAATCTACCATTTTTAACAAAAGCTTAATTTCATGACAGTAACAGTAAATATTATGTTTTGTTATTCTTGGAAGTTAGAGGTGAAAGAAAGCTGCAGTGTTCATGGAGTGGAAACACTGAGGTACAGAAGTAATTTATACTTGTAATATATTGTATTGGTAATTGGTTGCATGTTTTCCATCAGTGTGTTTGATATAAATGCTCCAGTTTACTAGAAAATGGATAGAAATTGCAAAAATATTTTGGCAAAGTATACACCTATACTCACGGAGAAGTAGAACGTTTCAAGGAAGAATATGCATTGTATGTCAGAATTAAGAAATATTTATGGATAGTTTTTGGTTTTATAAGATGTTGACAGTTTCTTAAATAATTTAAAGGAGGATGTTACTCAGGGGGAGCGAATGCGTATCACCTTCAAGTCCCACTTAAAGTGTGACATCATCAGAGCTACAGTACGGCCTGGACATCACGAAGGCAGTGCTCGTGCCAACCCCTAACAGTTGCAATACTCTACTAAAGAGAGTTCAATCCAAGTCTCTAGGTGGCACCCAAAACCAAAGTAATGACATCTGTTAACAAACTTTAAAAATCATGTGTTCTTCATAAAGTTCAGTCTCCACAAGACTTCACCACCCTCAGATGTTTAAAGTGTTGCCTACCAATGGGGAGAGACCTCACTTGTTTTGCCCAACCCTCGTCCCATTTCTCTACGGGGTCGGATATGAGGAGAGATGAATCTGTCGTGGCTGGTCTTTTATGACCAGATGCCCTTCCTGACGTCAACCTCATCAGAGGAGTTAATGAGATGAAATGAATGACTTGGTATATGATAGAAGGAAGGGAGAGGGTGAAACCCAGTGCCGGCACATAGCTCACTCCTGTCGAATAGCACCAAAGGGCAGCATCATATGCCCTCACGCCATATGAGCACTGCGGAGAGGTTTGGAATTTAACCCAGGCTTTTGGCACGCAATCTAGTGATTAGAAATTGTATACCACAAACCTCCCTTACCCTGCCGGCCAACATTCTGATGGTGAATATTTTTGACCAACGGGAGTCGAAACGGCTAATCTCGGTGTCAGACCATTTAGACTTCAATGCCTTGAGGATCATGGCCAGCAGGCAGGCTGGGAGAGACCTCACTGATGGTACAATAATAGGGTTTGGTTCCCTGCACTTACTAATTTATCAGACTTAATATAATTCACCTCCCATGTAGACACAAACCCTTCGTATACTCACAACTTACAACATTATATATTTATTTGTTTCAGAGAAGTATATCTGTGAGGAACTTGTATAATACCATGCTCTCATTTCTTTTTGAGTGACTGTACGTACCAGACTTTTCTCTACAGCTTTCTATGTTCAACTATTCTTCTGCATATTACCAGGGGTTTATCGATGACAGTTTAGGCATATTATGCCAAGAAAGAACAGGTTTTTCTTCGACTTCCTTCACTAAAATCGCCACTCAGGGGGCTCCATTTGGTTGCAAATTAATGTTTCATATACCAAAACATTTCTCAAAAAAATGCTCTATACAACTGTGAAATCCATGTCAAAATCTGTTCAGTGGTACTTGAGATTAGCCACACAAATACAGATAGACATCGGCCAGAGACTTTAATTTCTAATATGTATAGACAGCACAGTTAAACAAGTGAATGTGTGTGTTCTTACATGTGTGATTGTAGCAGTGAACAGCATCCCAGGGGTAAGTGTCTGCATTGTTACTTTAGAAACATCGGCTTCAGCCCCAGCTACATCTTCTGGGTTAGCAGACAGTTCGACTGTAGTGACAGTATCAGTAGAAACTGATTTTGTAACTAAGCACCTCACAATTTGTCCAACATCTGAAAAATAAAATATATAGTTGAGTAATACTGTACTAGCTTTGGTTGAGTAATACTAGCTTTCTACTGAACATTCATTAGCATTATTAGCTGCCGTCCTTGGTAGCCTAGGTCTAATTCCCATTACTACCACAAACTTAAGAATGTTACGTGGTTAAAATGGTTCATGCAACTCACCTCCATTGGGAGGTGTGCCTGAAAAGAGCTGCACTACCTCAGGACGAAGACACAAGTTTACAATATTTGTACTGAACATCTAAATTTTTTAAGATTAAAAACAGTCATCAGTTTAAAAACATTTAAGCTCTTTAGGCTTTTCCAATCATGAAATTACCAGCGTTTCACCCTTGTGTAGCAGTGGGCCCATCAGTTGGATTGCTACACTCTTCCAAGATGGTGGCAGCAAGTGCGCCATAGAGACACCACTGCAAGCTTCTTATGTAGAACAATGCAGTGATGGCGCACTAGGTGAAGCATGTGCCTCCACTTGTATAAATGCCTGCCTTTGGCCAATATGTCAAAAGTAAGGTTCCTGGAAGGAAACCATAATTTAATTTCATCGCTTGCAAATGTTAAAAACATCTGAGCTCTTTAGGCACTAGCGGCCAGCATCTTGGAAAGGCGTAGCAATCCAACTGATGAGCCCACTGCTACACTGGGGCGAAACACTGGTAATTTCACGATTGAAAAAGCCGAAAGAGCTTGCAGTGGTATCTCAATGGCGCACTAGCTGCCAGCGTCTTTGAAAGGTGTAGCAATACAACTAATGAGCCCACTGCTACACTGGGGTGAAACGGTGGTAATTTCACCATTGAAAAAGCCTAAAGAGATTAAATGTTTTTAATATATGCAATCAATGAAATTAAATTACGTTTTCCTTCTAGGAATCTTTTTTTTCTTTTTTTAGTCATCAGTTTACCACAAATAGCTGAACAACTGGCTAATGAAAACAGAGTCACCTCCATACAGACCATGAAGTACCTAGAAGAGGGAGAAGTGAAGGCCAACACTATTTCCAATGTGGGCACTACGCAGGATAAAGTAGTTAGTTCTTCCATGCTCAGTTGTCTTTGCTCCAGGAGTTAACTAAGTACTTGACCCTCTCACAGGCTGAGGGAGCCCCAGAAATGGCAGTCACATTTCTAAATTATTTAACTTCCTAATGTGGAACAAAATCTGTTCCCTTCCAGATGTTTTGAACAAGCTTTATAACAAAAGCTAGGCAAACCTCTAAAAATGAGCAGTCCTACAGTACTTACCTTTTAGATTTAAAAAAAACTCAAGCTCCTGAAATAACACAAGAAATTCCCACAATGATGTACAGGATGAATTTATATTACATAAAAGAATTGAAAACCATATCTGCTTTATCCACATAGGCTATTGTTACGATGGACTCGCCACACCCAAAGGCATTTAATACCTACTGCCAGGTTCAAAATTAGGCCGCCCCTAACATGGAGACAGGCGCCTTTCGTAGCCGCTCCTCTGGAGTACAGACGCTACGGGTTTGCCCCTTTCTCCATCTCCACTGTACCGAAGTTCATCATCTCTGCCTCTCTTGGGCGTCCAGCAAGACGAAGCACGGAACAGTTCCGTGGCTCGGACCAATGAGTTAAGGTGATTAAAGGTTGATGTTCATGTTAATTAATAATTTTCTCTATAAAGGAGCTGTTGTAGCCATTAAATTCAGCTATACTGCGAATGGTGTTTAATTCATTTTTAAGTTCTTTTTTAGACAGCGGGATGCTAAAAGCACAGTGTGCCATACTATACCAAGACAAGAAAATTCTCAAAGTTATACAAAATGGGCCCTGCTCAATATTACGGAAAATTGTTTTATTCATCTGGAACAGTTTTTCAATTCTAACTCCAATCTAAATTAAATTTCAGAGAAATCAAACATTTCATTTGACCTTTTAATTCCTATCTTTAGTAATCGTGTCTCAGGTAAAAATAATTTCTTTCTCTTATAATCTCTTTAAATTCCCCTCTCAGCAGCAGTCTTTCTTTCCGTATCCTTCAGCCCCACCTTAGACACCCCTTCTCTCCTCCCTCTCAATTCCCTTCTTTAACCCCTCCCCTTCTCTCCCTATCTACTCCTTTGTTTACATTACCTGCTTCCTCCAGCAAGTCACTGCTTGTTCTCCATCAGACATTAGATATACTGTACATTTCACTACAGAGATGAGTCTCATAAATAATTTTTCTCCTTTTTGATTTATTTTTTGTATGTTCATTCATTTCTAATTCTGGCTATCATTTCCAGATTTAGTTCTTTGCCTGAGGTCCTAAGTCAACTTAAAGACATTATGACAAGAAGATCAAAACCATAATTTTTGTTATTATATGTATTTTAGGGTGGTGTGCACCGTCTTGGAGTAAATTACTATGGTAGTAGCGTTTACTAAAAAAGTCCATACTACAGAAGTAAATTACACCGGGAGTTATTTACTCCGGAAGTAACGTCGGAGACTTGAAGTACAATTTACCCTTTTAGTTACTACTATAGAAGTAGTGTCCGTTACTCGCGGAGTAGTGTTGTGTTTGAGTATATTCTTTAAACAAATCTAAATGGATAACGTTCTGTGCGATAAGAAATGGGGGCAAAAAAGTAAGCGAAAAAGATAAATGCTTGTTAATAGAGCTAATGACAATCTATCCAAAGGATATAGGGTGTAAGAAACACAACATAAAGATGCTGGATAGGAAAAGAAATTCGTGGAAAGCCGTGACAGAAAAATTCAATGCTTCGAGTGACGGAAAACGCACTGAAGAGCAAGTTAGGATTCTGTGGAAGGACTTAAAAGAGAAGGCGGAAGCAAAGCAGAAAGTGATGGACGCGTGGGAAAAATTAAAACTGATGGTGGTTTCTTCATACAGATCGCCTACATCCACAGCGAAATTTTTCCATTTTCACAACAGCAAATGCTGGATCTGTACTTTAAGGCCATGGCCGCTTCCCAATCGCTAGGCCTTTCCTACCCTATCGTTGCCACAAGACCTATCTGTGTTGGTGCGACGTTAAGCAAATTGAAAAAAAAAAACAACAAAAAAAAAAAAAACAATAAATACCTCTTCCGATTTCTGAAAAGTTCACCGTTGTCACCGAGAGGGCAAAAAATGGGAATTTGCGTGCAGTCACAGTCAATTGCACCCACGGTGTGTGGAAACCTGCCAACGTGAAGAATATCCTTTTATTTTCCGAACAATCATCATCATTTGCAGGCGTACCTCCCTCTTAGCCTTAACTAGTGCTTTAACCACGCAATGAAAGATACGGCCAGCAGTTGTGCGGTAAACGTTAATTAGATCACCGGCAACTGTACTGAAATGTTCCGGTACAAAACACTCGTAGGGCACACAGCAACTGTAATTTGAGAGATACAAGAAAATTAAGACAGGAATTCAGCTGTAAGTGATCTCGGGATAGATTCAGAAGGAAAGTAAAGGATTCCTTCCTAAGACCAAAAACGTTCCTGAAACTCTCTGTTTTGGACAGCAGGTTAGTGGATTTTTCTATGTCCACAGTTTTACACAAGAAGCTTAGATTGGCAGATATAAACGCCAAATCATTTTTCAAAGAGCTGTCTTTCAATATCTCTTGAAAAATCTCAATTGACGACGCGTCGTTTTTAATTTAGTGCATTCACAACGGATGCAAAACTTTCGAAATTGTCTGCGTAGTATACCACAGCGCTAAGTGATAGTTACAGTTGAGGATTTTTTAAAAATGATTACTGTTTATATTAAGAGATGACAATAAGTTAGCGCAAGATCCGGGGTTTTCTCTTTAAACAGAGCGATTCTTGACAGAGCTTTTATGAAGACTTTTTTCCCATTAGACACTAATTTATCCACTTGAGGATACTGATTCCGCACAGTTTCACATAACCTGTGTAGAGCATGAACAACGCAAGTTACGTGTATCATTTTTGGAAAGCTCACAGAAAGACCTCCGGTTGCCTTTTTCATGTAAACTGCACTATCAGTAAGGAAAAGCAATACATGGTCGTATTTTATACCTTCTGGCTTCATTGAATAACCTAGCTACAGTGACAAGGTTTGCAGCAAGCATTTCTTTACACGCTAGCAAATAAGAATGCTCACAAGCAGTTTTGTCATTCTTCAACACAACAACTACAACATTTCCTACTTTTCTGCCACTTGAATCAGTGGTTTCGTCAATGTTTACCCACAGGTTTTCGCTATCACATACTGCTCGAATTCTCTGTAAAGTTTCTTCATAACATTATTCGTCTGGAGGCTCAAAATTAATGTACTTTGTTAGGAAATTTCTCAGTCCCGGATTATTTATTTTGCCAAGAGGAATGTTGGTGCAAACAAATACTCTGCACACATCTAAATAATACTGGGAATATTTAGATAGGCCTGCATTTCAAGTAGCTGGTTCAGCTATTACTAATTGTCGTGAACGCACGCGTGAAGCAGCCACACTATGCTTATTTCCAGACAAATGCTGGATTACTTGAGAACGTTGATCTATACCTACCGTTTTACCACACAGTTGGCAACATAATACTTTTCCATCAGTAGTGAAAATGCTTTTAAATTCCACTACATATGTTGAAGACGCAACCTTGTACTCGACTTCTCTTTTGGCATTATTTTGCAGGTTCGACACATGCATTTACAGTGAATAACTGTTTCAATAAAAAGAACAGCAGTGGACACTAAAGGAAATATTTCTTAGAAATCCATACAAAATCACATGACCACGGGAATGATATATGGACCCGAACAGCTAACCTTACTCTACCTAATGGTCAATATACTTCCCAGTCTCCCATGTCGTAACGGTATTACGTCACCTTATCTCTCCGCGATTGCCTTCCACTGATACTCTATAAACAAAACCCGAGCAGGCTGACTCATAAAAGCGAGTTGGAATGACATCATGCGAGTAAACATCCTGTGCAGCAAATCAAATTGGTGCCTAAATGTAACGAAGTAGTCAGTGACCAGCAAGTTTTAGAACTTCTGTAGGGAAGTCTATAAATAGCTGAAACATTCAGATACATGATGTTAAATACACTGTTAGAAACAATACCGAAATCGTAAAATGAAAATATGAGCATTATTTTATAATACAGAAGCATTTTAAATTGTATTGATTAACAAATATTGCCGATTTATGTGCTTACTATACATTTTCTTAAAATATGTATTTACATATTTAAAATGTGAAAATATGTGTTTTTATGTTAAATAAGATTTTTTACACTTGGGGATGCATAATAGGAATAATGTACTTTTTAACTTGCGTTAAAACTTCCGCAAAAAATATGTAATTACATAAAAATCTGCTCCCTAGTTATAATTATTCCCGCAACATTGTCTTGTATACATATGTTTTAGTTATCACATGATCTGTTAAATTTTATTTGCCTGAAGATGGCCTCTAAGTGGCTGAAACTAGTCCCAAGACTGATGTAATATTATTTACTTGATATATTGAAAATTTATTTCTTATAATTGCACTTCAATACAGAACAAAAATGAAATTTAAAGCTTAAAAAATGGAAGAATGAGACATTCCCTGCCCTAACATGATGAGTAATGCTACTTGTACCATGAATTTCATACCCTCACCATTCGCCTTTTCTATTTTGGATCTGATGTGCTCCTGCAGGTTGCTCTGAATTAATTGCTGAATTATTTGTGTGTGTTATCTTTCTAGGTAAGATGATGTACAATATTATAGGGAAGGATCCACCTTTCAATACTCCGTAGTAAAAAGTAGTTACAACCTGTTTATTGGGACCGGTTTCAACACATTTCAAGTGTATTCATTAACTGAATTGCTACAATATGATACAATGTTAATATTTTGCCTGTGTTCAATATATTAGTTGTTTTAAGATCTTCGCTAATTGGCTGATGATGACACTTGAAATGTGTTGAAACCGGTCCCAATAAACAGGTTGTAACTACTTTTTACTACGGAGTATTGAAAGGTGGATCCTTCCCTATAATATTGTACATCATCTTATTTCTCTATTCAATACGGAACAATCATGAAGTTTTTAACTTTAAATCTTTCTAGGTGTTTTAAAAAAATTGTATTACTTGCCCCTTTCCCCCCCTTTATGGCTGTGGGGTAAAGGAAGTTTTCTTCCACCCCGCAGCGCTCCCTTTCATTTATGCTGTCTGACCTGCTCCTTCCTTCCACGCGCACGCTGATACGCCCTGGCTCTCTTGGCTCGCCCAATGAGAGTCGTATATGTTACGTATATACAGTAGAACCTTGATAATTCGAAATCGGTTAATTCAAAATCTCGCCTAATTCAAAACAGCTCTCGTTTCCGGAAACATGAGGTACGGCTCTGCATGTTATTTAAATAGTTTAATTCGAAATACGGATAATTCGTAATTCGAAGAACAATGTCAGTCCCGTTACCGAAATTCAGCCTATTAATTCAAAACTTCCTTTACATTTTGAAAAAACAGTGTATTACAGTGTAATTTGAATTCAAAATTTCTCCGCGTCATGAATGAACACGTCTTCCGGAATGTGCAGGGGTAACATTGCGCACTTTCACCTACTTCGGCATGTCTACAATGTGCTTTGTATCTGCTATGTTTGAACAGAATCGTAATTATATCGTATTCGGTGTTTTAAGGAATGCCACAATATCACGTAGGCCTATCAGACAGTGTGCGGATAGGTAGAATCTGCGAACACTGGCGATGCCGACAGTTGGCGAAAGAGCGTGGCTTATAGCCTATAATAAATTCATACGCACCAAACAATATTGCCAATGCCGATGAAACTGCATTGTTTGTTTGTTTTATTTTTTTAAATGCTGAGGCTAAACGGACTTATGGTTTTAAAGAAGAGAATTGCCAGCCGGGAAATATAGCCTACTGTGTTGCTATGCAGTGCACACGGAAGCGAAAAGCCACGACGTTTTAAGGGCTCGGGCACTTTCCATGCCAGTACAAGGCATCTAAAAATGCAGACAGTATAGTAATCCAAAAGATAAAGCATTTGCACAAGGGAGCCAGCATAATTTTTCCTCGTCTTTGAATCATGTTTTCTTCCTTTCGTTGCATGAGGCTATGTTTGCCATTGTTTTATACAAGTGCATTATTTGAATAATGTAAATGCACCTTGTCGGATAAATTTCTGAAATAGTTTTCCATGGCATTTGAAAAGTTTAAACTGAGAATGAAGGTGATTGCATGCATTAATGGGTCTTAGAAGTGCCATGGCAGGAAATCGTACAAGTATAGTCATTGTACTGTTGTTGTAATGTGGACGGAAGTGAGAGACTTTCTCCCATCGCCATAAGAAAGTTCAATAAGCCGCGATGTTTTAGGGGCATCGGGTACTTTCCGTGCAAGCACTAGGCATCTAAAATGCATACAGTACAGTAGTCCAATGAATAAAGCACTTGCACAGGGGAACCAGTATAGATTTCTCCTCGTCTTTGAATCATGTTTTCTTTCTTTTGATTCCATTGCATGAGGTTATGTTTGCCAGTGAGTTAGCCTATCTAAGTGTATTATTTGAATACTGTAAATGCACCTTGTTGGATACATTTTGGAAATAGTTTTTTTACATGGCACTTGAGAGCTTTAAACTGTGAATCAAGGCTTATTGCACGCAGTAACGGGTCTTAGAATATATTGTGACGCCACAAGGGTTGGCATTTCCGAAGTACATGTTGGCGGTTAGTTCAAAATCACGTAATTCAAAGTCCAATTTTTGCGTCCCAACGACTTTGAATTAACGAGGTTTTACTGTACTGGGGTTATTGCCTCGCTGAGGCTGGTTCCTTACATCGCTGAGTGCAAGCGACTTGACTTGGCTGTTAGTGCGGGCTGGACCCGCTTGCTGCTCGACCCCTGGACTGCTACGGGCGCGGAAGGTAGGAAGTTGGGTTGTCGAAATGCTTTAAAGACAACGCGAGGGCTATTTCTGATAATTGCAAGTTGTATCATCGCACTGAAATGAGATCTTGTGTTGCCTAAGGCAAAATTCTTTCAAACTCAGCACTCGGTTGTAAACTATCATTGTGTCAGCTTTAACTGGGTCATTTCTAAATTGTTCTAGTAATTTTATAATATCTGCTTGTGGCTGAGACCCTTTTTGGTATGTTTGTACTTAAGTTTTTACAGAGATTGGGCATAGTATGTGATTTTGCCCTCTTTGAAGTGAAGTAATGTATCTAAATATTTTAAGTGCTTTGTATGCACAAAGGTTGTAAAGGACTAAAAATTTTTAGAAGGTCGTGGTTGAAGCCTGTTAACTTTCCTTGACAGGAAGTCTTCTGCTTCCTGGGTTCAACCTTCAGAGTTATGCGTTTTAGCGTGCTTTGTATCAGAGGGAGAATATATATGTAATGCTTATGTAATGCATCTTAATCTTTACTAATGAGTTAAGCGAATCTTGGAGGCCCTCCTTAAAATTTTGGAAAAGATTAAAACTGTTGGTTGGTTATGGGGGCTGGTCCCCCTTTGAGAGAGTATGTAACAAAGGGGTCAGTATCTCTGGCTATTGTAACTGGGTGCATTTTACTTATAGCAATAACATGTCTGGTCTGTTCGAATTAATTTATATCGTGTCAGAAGCATACATAAGTTTAAAATTAAAGATAAGGAAAAACATAAAACATAATATAAATACTCCAATGGCGAAGAGCCACATTAAAGTATGTGAGCCCAAAACCTTGCAACATCAAGTGCATTTGGCTTCGCTTTAACCAGGTCTTCTGTTGTGCAGCTGAATGGGCATGAACTGCATTGCAGCAAATGGTCTGTGGTCTGCTCTTCTCCACATACACACAAGATACTGTCCACTTCGAAACCCCATTTCTTCTGGTTTACCCTGCACCGCGTAACACCAGAGCGCAGTCTGTTCAGTGCTCTCCAATTCACCCAATCTGTGACATGGCCAGGAGGGAGTTCGTCTTTTGGTGTCATCCATTGACTGATCCTCGTATGTTGACTCCTGACGCGCCATTCTTGAATTCTTGCTTGCTCCGCTGTTCCTGCAAGTGTTTCGGTTACTCTCAAGAAGCTTTTCCTAGATTTAAGCCGCTGGCGTGGTGGCTCATATCCAAACAAAGGGTGGGCTTCCGATGTCAACACCTTTCTCTTTTCTTTCTTGGCTGCCACTTCACGGCGAATATCGGGAGGTGCTATCCCTGCAAGGCAATACACTTTTTCCAAAGGTGTAGGTCTCAAACATCCAGTAATAATGCGGCAGGTTTCGTTGAGTGCTACATCAACTGCTTTGGTATGGCAAGATTTGTACCACACCGGGCATGCGTATTCAGCTGCGGAATAACAGAGCGAAAGGGCAGATGTCCTCACTGTGTCTGGTTGTGCTCCCCAAGATGTTCCAGTTAGCTTCCGCACAATATTGTTTCTAGCAGCCACTTTCTGCTTGATGTTCAAACAATGTTTTCTGTAGGTTAAGGCACGATCCAGAGTGACTCCGAGGTACTTCGGGGTAGGATTGTGTTGTAATGCTATGCCTTGTCAAGTGACCTTCAGAGTTTGGGAAGCTTCTCTGTTGTTTAGATGGAAAACACAGGTTTGCGACTTAGTTGGGTTTGGTGTTAGTTGATTCTTCATGTGTCTAGAGCTGTGGACAATGTTTGTTCAATCTCCTCGAAGTTATCCCCCTGAGATGTGATGACACAATCATCAGCATAGATGAAACTATTCGTCCCGGCAGGAAGAGGCTGATCATTTGTGTAAATATTGAAAAGCATTGGTGCCAACACGCTTCCCTGAGGTAGTCCGTTCTTCTGTATCCTCCACCTGCTTCTTTTTCCCTGGAACTCAACGAAGAAACTTCGATTTTGAAGTAGGTTTCTAATGGCACAAGTCAGATGGAAGTCCTTTGTCATGCTGTATACCTTTCCAAGGAGAATTCGGTGATTAACAGTATCATATGCTGCCGAGAGATCTATAAATGCAGCTCCTGTGATTTTCCGGCTTTCAAAGCCATCTTCTAGGTGTTGACTTAATTTCAACACCTGCGATGTGCAGCTTTTCCCTCTCCTGAATCCAGCTTGCTGTGGAATCAGAAGTGGCTCGATTTTATCAGTCAACCTATTGAGGATTAGTCTCTCCAGAATCTTAAAAAGATGGCATAATAAGGAGATTGGCCTGTAGCTCCTAGGGTCATTTTTATCTTTGCCTGGTTTTAAAATGGCTATGACCCTAGCCTTCCTCCATATTTTAGGTATCATGGAAGACTGAATGCAGTTATTCATGAGTTCTAGCAACCAGCACTTCGCAGTAGGACCAAAGTTCTTAATTTGTTCCACTCGAAGGTCATCAAGTCCTGCTGACTTCCCAATCTTACACTTACTGAGAGCTAATTCCAGTTCAGTTAGTGTGAAATGCTTAGATAACTCACTGCTCTCGTCTGGTTGTCTGACTATAGGATTCTTCCCTACTTTCATGGAAAGCTTTTCGAATTAATAAATTTTTGGCATAGCAATTAGCCCTGGTCCGCGTTAATTTATCTATTATGTTTGTTGCCCTACTGGTAAACACCTATTCAATACTAGTAAAGTTTTTAGGACTATACCACTGTCATTATATTAAGTTTAAGTATGGTACATGTTTCACCTGTCATTGCAAGCATCATCAGCCATGAATTCTAACTCCAAGTCAGAGCTCTGAGGTGGATGCTATACTAGGATTATTCATAAATCAATATTTTTTATATAACATTTTGCACTGAAGTACAAGAACATTAAGGTCATAATTTGGAGTGAATAAGCCATCCATGTCTTAAAGTTCTAATGTGACGTCCAACTCATGTTCACATCCAATGGAAATAATACTAAGTGTCAACTCTCATAATGCCAATAATGAGAACGGCATGAAACATCGATACATTTTTTCAGCTTATTAGGAGATTAACTTGTACTAGAACTATTCCCAAAAACTATTTTTTTTTTTACAACAATTTACACTAATGTATATAACATAGAATTTGGAAATGGACTGGCCAATCTTGTCTTAAAATTCCAATGGGACGTCCTACTCATGTGCACGTCAAATGGAGATAATACAAAATATCAACACTCATAATGACAATACTGGGATGGCAATTGTAGTCTATTGGAATCATAACATTTAAACATTTCTTTTTACATTTGTAGGAGATCAAATACGTTCAGCTTATATGGTTTTGGGATGGCCCAAATATTCCATAGATCAACATCACTTCCCTGAAGAATGAGAATCACTACTAAAGTGGAGTGCCGGTTGGATGGCAAGAATACTGGTAGAGAGCTTGGTCGAGTTTCATTAAATAACAGATTATTTCATCTCTGTATAAACATGCTGTATGTAATGTTGTGAAGCTTTTTGAAGTTATTCCGTGTAAGCCTGAAGAGGAGTTCAACTGGATTCTCGATGTAAGTGTGCAGCTAGCGAGTGTTTTGAAATCTGTGGAATAAAACGAAAAAATGTGTAAGTGCTATCTTAGGATGGTTTATTAGTGGATTTAATATTCCTGACACTTGCCCTTTAGACGTTAGGAGGAAGTCCAGTTGTGTTGCTTGAGTGAGGTGGTGTGACAGTCGCTTTATCTCTGCTTCTCGTATTGTAGGGGTGTGTCATTGATGGCCGGGATTGTGTTGGGTGGAGTGGGGTATGTGGGGCATTAAGATTACTATTGGTATGAGTGGGGGAAGGGGTGTCGCTGGGCGAGGGGGCAATGGCTGCTGTTGATATATGGGTATTAATGTTAGATTTATAGTTGAAGATTTTTAAAAAATATTACTGTTTATGTTATTAGTAATAATGAAGACGTATGGCCTCCGGAGAGGCCTGGTGCAGGTCTTTTTCTAGTAGACGGCCTATTAGGCGACCTGCATGTCTGTGAAGATGAGGGCCCTTCCTAGGATGACTTCTAATGTTGAATACGCCAAACACACCCAGCCTCCAAGCCACTGGAATTAACCAATTAAGGTTAAAAACTTTGACCCGGCCGGGAATCGAACCCAGGACCCTCTGAACCGAAGGCCAGTACGCTGACCATTCAGCCAATGAGTCGGACACTGTTTATGTTAAGAGATGACAATAAGTTAGGAATTTGTTCCATGACCGGGCTCTTTGTTTCTACGATGTCAATTAGATTTTTATTTTTATTGAAGTGTTGGTCTAAAAAGGATGTAGGTATTTTCAAACCCAGTCATTAGACTACCTTTATTAATAATCTTTAGGATTTGAAGGTCCTGGTCTATGGTGGTGAAATTATGCCCTGTTTCTTATGAATACTCATAGCGAAGTGTTTGTTGTGCTTAGATGCATTGTAATGCTCTAATATCTTGTATGAAAGCTGCGTCCAGTTGCCTAACATAAGAAAATTCACATTGGGCGCATTTGTGTCTATAATCACCTGTAAAGAAGCATGTAAAGAAAAAAATAATCTCAAACTTGTTATTTCGTCCAATAACAATTAACATTTGAAATGTTCTTTACAGTATTCCGAAAGCAAGATCTCTACAGTTTTGTGACCCACATTCTCTTCTAAATACTCTGACTTCTTAGCCGATTCCACATGCTTTCTTAAAACATCTCTGAACTTGTTATTGGACCACTACAACTTACAACTTAGGGCACTGTTCTCCCTGTCTAATTTCTGTAAACTCGAAATAAATTTACCCCCTGTATGTACAGCAATTTAACTGAAGTTAGGAAGGTCATTTCCCTTGTAGGATTGCATCATCCTTCAGTGAACAAGAAGCAGACCTACAATTGTGTTGTTCCTGGGCAGGACTGCACCTTCATTTTCCATTTCTCACTGGCATATTTTGTATATTTTGTTTAATTAATTCCCATCTTGATGTTACTGTTGTAGTCACTTGACGGGGTGAATGGTTTGAGAAAGTACTTGGCATTCTACCTGGTTTTAAAACTAAAAATTTCAGGTTTTAGTTTGCAATCGTATTCCGAATAATATTCACTACAAACTACAAATAAGTTAAGGC
The DNA here is from genome assembly GCF_040414725.1 of Anabrus simplex. NCBI lineage: Eukaryota > Metazoa > Arthropoda > Insecta > Orthoptera > Tettigoniidae > Anabrus > Anabrus simplex. The sequence goes on from NC_090265.1 coordinate 43,155,397, forward strand.
TTCATGTTGGGCTCAAACTTATCTGGTGAAATTATCCACTTCCTTTACAGTTCCGGATCCACAGGAAATTCGTGGTAACTAATTTCGGTACCGTTAATGTTTGCCTCCACCATCTGAAGAGAATGAGACTGTATGTCTTCAGTGTGGCATTGGTAATGTATGGTAGCCACTATAAGAACAGATAACTGTATGAAAAAATTCAATGCGATCTAGAATATTTCTATTGAAAAATATAATTTGATAAAAGTAACTGTTCCTCGGTACTGTACTAAGACATTACCTGAAAATCCCTACTAAAGTATAAAAACTCACCAAAAAACTGAGTTTCATTTACCCCAGAAAATCTTTGTAAACCACGTTTGTGGTATTACCTTTTGGGGAAAAGATGACCGTGCGACATGGAACTGTACATGTGAGAAACAGTCTTCTCTCAAGTCAAAAGAAACCATGTCTTTTTATATTTAAAGGAGATTCCAAATACCTATTTCCACGTCTGTAACATCTTCAGTTTTTGAGATTTTTTTACACACCCCGTTAAGTTGATTCGCCCCCTCCCCAAAATGCGGGTTTCTTTATTTACAAAGGAGCTTCCAAATACCAGTTATGACTAACATCTTCAGTTTTTGAGATATACGTATCCTCATAAAAAGAATTAAACTCCTTTTTTCACCCCACCCCCAAGCTGACCTTCCCGCAAAAATGCATGTTTCTTTATATGTAAAGGAGATTCCAAATACCAATTTTCACCTCTATAACATCTTCAATTTTTGAGATATAAGTATCCTCATAAAAAGAATTCAACCACTTTTGCTGTCCTTTTTATCCCCCGCCCCTTAAGAGATTTTTCCAAAAACAAAAACAGATACGCGATTATTTTTAAAGGAGATTCCAAATACCAATTTTCACATCTGTAACATGTTAAGTTCTTGAGATACACTGTCGATATGCTGATTTTAAAATTTCATCCCCTTTTCTCTTCCCCTTAAGTGCATTTTGCAAAAACAAATTATGCGTATTCCTTTACTTTAAAGTTTTTTTTTAGATATACTGTAGATATACTAATTTTTATACTTCACTCCCACTTCTCACACCCGTTCACCCCGCTTAAGTGAATTTTCGAATTTCGAAAAACGAAACATACGTGTTTCTTTATTTTTAAAGCAGATTCCAAATACCAATTTCATGTCTGTAACATCTTCAGTTTTTTTAATATAAGTATCATCATAAAAGGTATTCAACCCCTTTTTTACCTCTTTCCACCACCCTTAACCCTCCAGTACTAACAAGACAAATCCTAGCATGAGTGCTAACATTAGTCTGTGAGTTCGAAGTAGTAAACATGCATACTTCTTACATTTTAAAGCAAGTAAATCACTTACTAAAGAGAAACCACACTACAAAAACTGATTACTAAGCCTTGCATTATTACTATTAACAATAACGAGGAAAAGAAATAAAATCACCGTTGTCAGGTGGAAGCCACATCTTCTCCTAAAGCCTCAAGTTTTTTCGTCAACTCCAATGGGGTGTAGTTCGCTTGAAAATTTGCCACCAAAACGTCAAATACATGCCGAATTGCAGCCAATTTATATGTTTCTTGTTGGTGCAATCTAGTTTCTTTATTGTCAAATCTAATATGCCTCAGCAGAAACCTAAAGCTATCCAGTGACTTAGTGAGCCGAAACATCTCGATTGATGTAATGTTAGTTTTACGTAAGTCCGTTGCGTTCAAATGATTTGCCTTACATACACCAGAAATATACAAGAAACCTAGCAAAGCCTTAATTTCCAATAAGTCAGTAAGTCTTGCAGTTCGATATTCTTGGTCATAAGGTTCACGGGTTATAGAAAGATTTGTACAATTGACCAAAATATTTAGAATTCTGGCATCAAAAAAGCAGTTCCATATATCTACAATAGAAGTAAAATTTCTTGCCAGTCCTTTCACCCCAGGCACAAGAGTTAAGTTTCACTGAGCAAGTTCTCACATTTTGAGGAGGAATATGCATTTTCAATTTTGTGACACCGTCTTTTCCAATGAAGTGCAGAACATTACGTTGTTGTTTTTGTTGTGTAGAAGTCCCATTATCAATATCTTGTTCATCCTGTATCTCCTCTAGTCCTGCTCCGAATCCGAATCTTCTTCACGACATTCAAGGTGATCTTCTTCCACAAAATCTTCAAGATCTTCTGCAGCCACGTCATTTTCTTCAGATTCCAGTAGTAATTTCAGCAGGCACTCTTGTTCACGTTCGAAATTCATTTCGTTTCATTTCCAGCAGAAAGTAGCACAAATACTAACTTCCGTCTGAGAGACCAAAATAAAGAAATTCTTGCTAAGAACTTGAGGTAAGCACTTAAAATTCATGCAACAATAAGTAAACTGACCGATTTGAAGGTGCCAATGTGCAAAGCATAAGTGAAGCATGCGCACTGAAGTTATAGGAGAATAATTGGGCGGGCGGTCTCGGAGACCGGATGTTAGTACTGGAGGGTTAAGGGGATTTTCCGAAAACAAAACCATGCGTGTTTTTAAAGGAGATTCAGATACCAAATTTTAAGCCTGCAAACTGTTAAATTTTCGGGATATAGTGTCCCCTTCAAAAGTGGAAATAATTTATTAAGGGAGAATGATTTATTTCATCGGTGAGTTGAAACAATATTTCGATCGCCAGGAGGGTGAGATTTTACACTCCCGTGCTAGCGTGAACAAGCCGCCTGCGAACCGGTTTTCCCGACCTACCAAGAGAACGAGGAAGCAGGGTGAAATTCCTGTTAGGTGTCCTTCAGACACGTGTGTGTGCCACGTGATCGGGCGGGCAGCGTGATTATAATCGATCAATATTTGCAAGGTCGTATGACGTGAAACTAGGGCAGCCAATAAAAATGACAACCTTCACAGGAATGCAACAGATCCACCAATCAGATATAATCAAGAGGCACACCTCCGTCTTAAGACAGTGAATTTATGGTAATTCTAAAGGAAATTTTATAGAGGGTTTTTACTTCTAAACACTTGATTTGAGCGTTACTCTGAATGCAGCTACGGTCAAGACTGGACGCTGTTTGCTTTACTGGGAGACTTTGCATTAGAGAAGGCACTGAGGACTGAATAAACTGCAATTCAGGCATTTGAAAAACTTCTCTACGATTTATTTATGACTGTCATAAGATAAGTGTCCATCTCCAAATTATTAAACATCGCGTGTGTATCCTGGACTATTGCTAAGACCTTTATTAGTTTCAGCTTTTCTACGAGAACTCAGAAGAAGGAAGGTCGTTGGTCCGAGCTCGCTTCAAGATGGCTATCCCTTTCCGAGATGAATCCTACTGTTTCCTGTGCACCTTCATCTCCTCCACGAGTCACTAATTATGTAAGGCGTCGGACATGGGCAAGACTTTGTTCGATGGAAGGTGATGTGACCACGTACTAGGTCATCAGCCAGAATCCAGTTAACACCAGCCACATGAGTATTCTTTAAGAATTCATCTTTCTATCTTTCTGTAAAATGTCTGTAAAACGTAGCCTTACCTAATTCATTTAGATTTTCTATTAGTTTAGCAGTAGATTGACTTTTCATTCTTCTTTCCTCGGTGGGAGGTAGTTTGTGCTCTGGAATGAATGTGTATTCGGTTCTATTAGTTAGAGATAAGAGTGAATGTCATCGAGAAAGACCTCAACTGTCCTAAAAATTTAAGACGGCAGGAGAAATAAAAGTAAATGACCTCCGCGTTAATCTTGAATGATTTTGAAATAGTTTGAAAATTAATTGAGACAGATTAGGACAGTGTTCTAGTGTTTTTCTAAATGTCAAATTTCATTCTACGATTATACGACATTTCTATGGACTTTAGTTCGTTTAGAGTCATCTGAATAATTTCGTACAATAGCTTTGCAAGTGCGATTAGGCACGGTCAATAAATATAATAATAATATAATAATAATAATAATAATGAGTAATAAGAGAGTGGTGAAAGGAGTTAGCTAGGATGGAGATTCCAAGTGGCATTTATTTGGGACATAAGCGCAATGAGCTCAATGTTGACTGTCTGGCGTATGCCGATGATCTGGCCCTGATATCTAATTCAATAGAAACTTCAGTGAAACAACTAAATGTTCTCAGACAACAAGCAGCAAAGGTTGGGCTACATGTGTCTCTCGAAAAAACACAATTCATCACGAACATCGGTGAATCTCCTTGTACGTTGCATCTGGAACAGGGAGAGATCAGGAAAACCAATAGGTTTAAGTACTTGGGAGAATGGTTGGAATCCAATCTCTCTGAAGGAACAGCTTTGTCAACTCGAGTTAACAGGCTTGAAATGGCCTACCAACTGACCAAGAATACGTATAATAAAAAGTGTCTCTCTCGTAATACTAAGATGAAGCACTACCAGACAGTCATCCGCCCTGAAGCCTTATATGCTTCAGAATGTCTAACATTCAACAGGAAGGGACTCATGGAAAAACTTGAAATCCAGGAAAGAAAGATAATAAGGAAGATACTGGGGCCAGTCAAGGAAGGGGACAGTTATAAAAGACGGCCTAACCAAGAGCTCTACAAGTACTGTGAAAGAATAACGAATGTAGCAAGGAAGAGACGCCTAGCATTCTATGGGCACGTCTACAGGATGCATCCTACCAGGTTGACCAACCGGATTCTCAGCTACTGGCAAAATAGGAAGACCAAGTCACCATGGTTGATGGAAGTGAATAAAGATCTACAGGAACTGGGAATAACAGAAGGAATCTTAAAGGATCGTACAGCACTCAGGAAGATGCTTAAACATAAGAAGTTCCAGGACAGATTATCAACAAAGAAGACTGGCGCCCTTTGGACAAAGGAGAGGAAGGAGCAACACAGCCTGAGGATGCGCAACTACTGGGCAAACATCAAAGCCCATTCCAAAATGCAATAGTTGAATGTCGTGGTCCTTAGCTGGCCTATACGAAACAAGAAGAAGAATGAGTAAAAATAATTAAACCTAATTACGGGCTAAAATTTGCATAAGGTCATGGGTTTAATGTTGGGTTGTTCTTGGAAAGAATTATCGTGTGCTCACTTTATGTAAAGTAGGCCTGGAACATGGCATCCTCCGGACGGAGTAATGATGAATTATACGTATATTTTACTGTGCTATTAATTTGATTATGACTTGCAGATGGACATTATATATTGTGTGATAATTTATGCATCCATTAGAGTCATTTTTGGAAGAAATGCGTCACTGGACATGATTTCTTAGAGCTTGAGTGCAGATTAATCGAGAGCCACAATATAGTAGGAGAATAAAAATAAATGCTGCAACTCATGTACCGTAAGCGTGTATTCTAATATTTTGACCTGTGCTGCAGGTATTTTACTCGCTTATTTTGAATGATTTCTGTTTAAAGGATTCCCTTGAACATCGTTGTATAATTAATTTCTGCATAAAAGTGATAACCTCAACTCTATCACGTTCTAGATCGATACCTGGAATATACATGATATTGTCATCTAGAGAATGATTTCCCTAATTTGGAATAAATCCAAAATTTAATAATAATGGGTTAGTGTTCGTGTAAATAATATGATAATATTGTCGTGTACCTATGTGTGAATGTGTGATGTGTGATTTGATTATATTCTGTGTTTTGTGAATTTTATTGAATGGTTTTATGATGATGTTCTCCACTGCGCGCATCAAATTTTGACCGATTTACGTTATTTTCGCGTGTCCATGATTTGATGAATTATGGATCTTTAGAAGTTTTTATTATAATTTAAGGTAGATTAGGAATTCACTAAAATAAATTGAATAAGAGAAGGCAACGTCTGTGGATTGATGTCACGAGGCTGAATTTTTAGTTATTGTACAGTCACTTATTGCATAACAACGAGTAACGTTTAAGTTGATATGAGATCAAATAAGAATTAATTATGAGAAGTTCAGTCACTTAATAATTATAAAAATGAATTGATTGATGAAGGGAAAGTCTAAGGAAGACTTATTAACCACAATTTCTTGAATTAAACATTTTTCAATAATTTTAATAAGGGAAAGAAAATGATCATTCTCTTGTAGAATTAAGTGAGATCCAGAAGGAATATTTTAATTTAAGCAATTTAATTATCATTATTTGAGGGAGTGATACCAGATAGTATTTTGATTTTCAATCCAGTTTATAGTAAATTAACGATCCCTATTATTATTATTATTATTATTATTATTATTATTATTATTATTATTATTACAGACAGGAACATTCGTTGAGCTTTAATTTGATCAAGATTCCTTATAGACGATAGCACGAGGAGAAGAGATTTTCAAGAATTAGTCCGAAATTTTGTAAATTTAATTGTTTATTGGAAGAGTGATAGTTTTTAATAAATGTATAAACCTATTTTAGTTTCTTTTCATTTGTCGCTAGTCCTTCATCTATTCCTGCCTTTAAAATTTTCTGCACAGCCGATAAGCGAACGGTCTACCTCTGAAACCCTCGCTCTCCGGCGAGCTGAGCCCGGCATGATGGGGGCAATAGATATACTCATTTTTATAATTCATCCCCTTTTCTCACACCAGTTCACCCCTCTTAAGTGGATTTTCGAAAAACAAAAAAAAATAAGTTTTTTATTTTAATGGCGATTCCAAATACCAATTTTCATGTCTGTAACAGCTTCAGCTTTTTAAGTATCATCATAAAAGGTATTCAACCCCTTTTATAACTTTTTCATCCCCCTTAGGGGATTTTTGAAAACAAAAAAATACGTGTTTCTTTATTTTTGAAGGAGATTCCAAATACCAAATTTCATGTCGTTAAACTGTTCAGTTTTCGAGATACAGATACACTCATTTTAAATATTTCCCCCCCTTTTCACCTCCTTAGCAACGAAATATCCGAAAATCCTCCCTTAGTGAGCACCCGCATTGTAATATGAATCTATCCCCAAAATTTCATTCCTTTATGTCCAGTAGTTTTGGCTTGGCAATGATGAACCAGTCAGGACAAGTTATTTTATAGACTACTAGCAGGATACCCGTGCTTCGCTACGGTACTGTACTGAAATTTATAATAGAATGCTTATTGTTTTAGATATATAATCCGCCGAAATTCGCGATCAGACTCGTTTTCTGCGAGAATCCACCAAAATTCCCGATCTGACTCGTTTTCTATTAGATTACGGCACGTTTTCTCCCATTTTTCAATCTTCCTTTCCAGCAATCGATTTCGTACTTCCCGGGCTAGGCTCAGGTATTCCTCCCGGTCAGTTGGGTCCGTAAACCTTTGCCATCTTTTCCTATAATCATTTTAATATGTATAAAATCCTTCAGGAGATCCGGCGTGGTGTCATATTGGCTGCTTTGGCGGCACTGAACCCGCGGCCAGACTGCATTCTTAGTCATTACCCGTCCAGGAGTCGTTTCCAGCGCGGTCCGCACATTTGACGACGGTCCGGAACATTATTATTATTATTATTATTATTATTATTATTATTATTATTATTATGTGTTGCTGGAATGGCTGATGACAGAGAAAACCGGAGTATCCAGAGAAAAACCTGTCCCGCCTCCGTTTTTTCCAGCACAAATGTCACATGGAGTGACCGGGATTTGAACCACGGAACCCAGCTGTGAGAGGCCGGCGCGCTGCCGCCTGAGCAACGGAGGATACTTATAAATACATTAAGAACAGTAAAATCAATAGGTCTCACCTACTTCTACACTCCACCGCCGTTAAGTTTATTTACCGCCCCCCCCCCCAAAAAAAATTAAAAAAGGCTTGTTTCTTTATGTTTAAAGGAGATTCCAAACACCAATGTTCACGTCCATTGCCTTCAGTTTTGAGATATAAATATCCCCATAAAAATAATTTACTTTTTCACTTCATTTCACACTACTTCCCCCCCCCCAAGTGAATTTTCCCGCAAAAAATACTTGTTACTTTAATAGTAAAAGATCTTCTAAATACCAATTATCACGACTCTAACTTCTTCAGTTTTTGATGTATGTGTCCTCATGAAAGGAATTCAACTCCTTTACACTCCCACCCTCCAAGATGGTTTCCCCACCAAAACGCGTTTTTCTTTGTTTTTAAAGGAGATCGAAATACGAATTTTCACGTCTGTAACAACTTTAGTTTTTATTAGATGTATGCATTCTCATACAATTAAGTCAATTAAATTTTCAATTCTTTCACCCCCCCGCCCCCCTCCCTTTCATTGGATTTTCCGAGAATACGTCTTTCTTACTTTTAAAGCAGATTGCACATATCAAATTTCACGTCTGTAACATCTTCATTTTTGAGATATCAGTAGCCTAATTAAAAGAATTCAACACCATTTTCAGTCACTTTTACCCACCCCCCACCACCCAAGTGGTATTTCCGAAAACTAAAAATAAATGATTCGTTATGTTTAATAGAGATAAAAAATACCATTTTTCACTTCTGTAACATGTTAAGTTTTTTTAGATATACTGTAAAAATTCTCATTTTAAAATTTCACCCCTTTTGAGTTCCCCTTAAGTGGAGTTTCCTAAAACAAATCACCTATGTTTCCTTACATTTACAGGAGATTCCAAACAACCATTTTTTACGTCTGTAACATTTTACGTTTCCAAGATATTCTGTAGATATAGTCTTTCAAAAAATTCACCCCAATTTGTCACTCCTGTTTAACCGCCATTAATTGGATTTTCCAAAAACTAAAAAATAGGTGTTTCTTTATTTTTAAAGGAGGTCCCATATACCAATTTTCAGGTCTGTAATATCTTCAGGTTCTGAAATATAAGTAGCCTCATTAAAGGCATTCAACCCATTATTCACCCTTTTACACCCTTCCTATTGGGATTTTCCGAAAACAAAAGAATACGTAATTCTTAATTTTTAATTAAGATTCTAAATACCAATTTTTACATCTGCAAACTTTAAAAGTTTGGAGATATAGATACACTCATTTTAAAAATTCACCCCCTTTTCACCCCCCCATTAATTGGATTTTCCAAAAACAAAAAAAACACGTGTTTCTTTATTTTTAAAAGAGATCCCAAACACCAATTTTCAGGTCTGTAATATCTTCAGGTTCTGAGATATAAGTAGCCTCATTAAAGGCATTCAACCCCTTTTTCACCCCTTTTCACGATTCCTATTGCAATTTTCCGAAAACAAAAAAATACGTGTTTCTTTATTTTTAATTAAGATTCTAAATACCAATTTTTACATCTGCAAACTTTAAAAGTTTGGAGATATAGATACACTCATTTTAAAAATTCACCCCCTTTTCACCCCCCATTAATTGGATTTTCCAAAAACAAAAAAATACTTGTTTCTTTATTTTTAAAAGAGATCAAAAGTACCAATTTTCAGGTCTGTAATATCTTCAGTTTCTGAGATATAAGTACCGGTGTCCTGATTAAAGGCACTCAACCCATTTTTCCCCATTTTCGCCCTTTTTCACCCCTCCTATTGGGATTTTCTGAAAACAAAAAAATACGTGTTTCCTTATTTTTAAAGAAGATTCTAAATACCAATTTTTACATCTGTAAACTTTTAAAGTTTTGAGATATAGATACACTCATTTTAAAATTTCACCCCCCTTTTTACCCCCTTAGCGAAGGAATATCCAAAAATCCTCTCTTAGCGAGCACCTACAACTTAATATGAATATATCCCCAAAATTTCATTTCTTTATGTCCAGTAGTTTTGGCTCGGCGATGATGAATCAGTCAGTCAGTCAGTCAGTCAGGACAAGCTACTTTATATATATAGATTTACCTAACCTTCAAAAGTACAGGGAAACATTAGATTTAAAAACAAAGAAACTCTCAAGTATCGACAATTTTGTTTCAGAAATACATGTGCAGTACATCACAGGAAACGTCTTCGTAATGTGTACTGGCACGTGCTTCCGAGAGGGTATGGCTATCAAAGCTCCTAGCGACAAGAAACAGAACAACTCCCATTCGCTAGCTGCCGTAAGATCCGGTGAACTGCTGAGGCTTCAAGGACATCGCAGGTGGTTACAGGCAAACTGAAGAACTGAACAATTATAACTTAACAGAGTCAGGACAGAAAAGAGATGCTTCAGATACCACAAATATTTTCCAGAGGGTGCTCCACTCCCAAAGATGATCTGACATCCTTGTTTCTCACATGATCATGCCATGTTTCCTGCATGGCATTCCTAAGAAATTTCATTTCACAGGCCTGCAGTTTACTAAAGTCTCTGGTCCACAGTGTGCAGGTTTCAAAGCCATATAGAAGTATGGGAATAAGATACAATTTATACTAAAACATCTAGATTCGTAAGGGTACTTTCTTGTTCCAGACCAGGGGATGTATTAAGTGGTTATAGAATTTAGACACAATGGCCACTTTATTAAGTACTTTGTGTACTGCTCCACCCTTGTTTGAGACCATGCTCCCAAGTTACATGAATTCTTGTACTGTTGTAATGTATTATCAAGTTCATCATCATCATCATCATGTTTGCCCTTCCAGCGAGCGAGGTAGGGTGTTTGAAAATGAGTGTCTTCCAAAGTTGCCTATTCAAAAATATTTTATTGTCCCTGATAGATTCCCAATTCCATCCTCTTCTCTCCACAGTTGGTCCATCCATCTTCTTCTTGGTCTTCCAGCTGGTCTTCTACCTGTTATTCTCTGGTCTTCCAGCTGGTCTTCTACCTGTTATACTCTTTTCCAAATAAACACATGGTAACCTTGTGCTATTCATTCATTTAACATGACCAAACCACTTAAGTCTAGATGACCTAAGTCTTACCTCCATCTATTCATTAAGACCTAGGTTAGATCAGATCTAATCATTTTTCACGTGATCAAGTCATGTCTTTTGGAGGGCAATTCTAAAAATTTTCATTTCGCAGGCTTGAATCCTACTACAATTCTTTGATGTTAGTGTGCAGGTTTCCAGAGAATATGTAAGGATGGGAATGAAATATGACTTGTACAGAATCATTTTTGTTCTTTGTGGGACCATTTCATCCCATACTAGGTGTCTAACAATACTGGTTACTCTATTTGTTATTTCTATCCGTCAAGTTGCATTTGGCAAACCAGTATTGTCTCTACTCATTTTCATGGCAACGGTTTTTGTTTTACTCACTTTCGTCTCAAAATCAATGAACTTAGCTACCCATTTGTTGAGCCAGAATTATATACCAGACCATAATTTTGTACAAAATAAAATCTACATTTATATATTTTGGTATGAAAACATCAAGAAAGTATTCTACAGGACAGAATTTCTTCCATGGAATGTAAATATCACATTTTGCAAATTAATAATTTTGTAATTATGATGTTAGAGGAGGATCTTAAGCATTCCATGGATTGGAAAAAAATTACCAATAGACATGTCCTTGACAAAATGAGATGGCTAAGGTACTTACTAAGCAGCTATAAACTCAACAGCCTGAAAAAGCACACAGTTAAAGAAAAATCATAACATTAAAATTATAATTATCTCTCCCCTACCTGTTCTGTTTCCTCTAAACGATAAAAACTAAGGATAAACATTCCTGTCCAAGTCACAAAGCAAAGAAATTAATGAATATTGAATTTTCACAACCGCACTGTAATCGAAACAGAGTTTCAACCTATTAGGTCGTGTTACGTACGTCTAATACGTGTAGAAGAGATGTTAAATAAAGAACAAAAATGGCCAACCGGACACCAGTGGGATCCGAACGCACAATCTCCCGATTTTGCGTTGGTTGTTCTACCAATTGAGCTATGGTGGAAATTATTATTTCTGTTGGAAAGGATCTAAGCTACAGGTCTGGCACTACTGGCATCACACCGTAGAGTGCGTGCAAGTCGCCCGTTGTGGCCCAAGCCAATGAATATTGAATTTTCATGACCGCATTGTAATTGAAACCGACTTTCAACCTAATAGTTCGTGTTACGTACATTTAGTACGTGTAGAAGAGATGTTAAGTACAAAACAAAAATGGCCAACTGGACACCAGTGGGATCCAAACACACAATCTCCCAATTTAGCATTGGTTGCTTTACCAATTGAACTATGGTGGCCTAGGTCATTCTTGTTCTGTTGGAAAGGATCTAAGCTACAGGTCTGGCACTACTGCCATCACACTGTTGAGTGTGTTCAAGTACCCATTGTGAACCAAGTCAATGAATATTGAATTTTCACGACCGCATTGTAATCGGAACTGACTTTCAACCTATTAGGTCCTGTTACGTACATTTAGTACGTGTAAAAGAGATGCTAAGTACAGAACAAAAATGGTGAACCGGACACTAGTGGGATCCGAACCCACAACCTCCCGATTTCGCGTACACATACTGAATGTACGTAACAAGACCCAATAGGTTGAAAGTCGGTTTCAATTACAATGCGGTTGTGAAAATTCAATATTCACTGACTTGGCCCACAAGGGGTGACTTGAACGCACACTATGGTGTGATGGGAGTAGTGGCAGATCACAGGATATAATTTAATAATTATTAATCATTTAATAATTATTATTGTGAGTAATGCCAGACCTGTAGCTTAGATCTTTTCCAACAGAACAAGGATGACCTAGGCCACCATAGCTCAATTGGTAGGGAGAGCAACCGACGCAAAATCAGGAGGTTGTGGGTTTGGATCCCACTGATGTCCAGTTGCCCATTTTTGTTCTGTACTTAACATCTCTTATACGCGTACTGAACGTACGTAACACGACCTCATAGGTTGAAAGTCGGTTTCAATTACAAAGAAATTAAAAATACCAATATAAATGGTTCGTTATTGGACATTATAAGAAATTAATACCGCAATGTGCAGAAATCTTTTGAAATGAAAGTTGCATTACCTGTTCCAGATATAAACTGAGTTTCTTGAGACACCCAACTGTGACCAAATACATAATGAAATCAAAGATGATAAAATTAAAAGTCACCACAGAAGGAAAATCAAAGGAATAATGCTGCAAGCACTGTTGTCACAAGAAATCCCGTCACTGCAGTTATGTAATGATAACGGTCAGTTATCAGGCATAATACTTACACAGCTGGTTCCCATTATTCCATACTTCCTCATACTGACGTGCTTTCTTCATTTTCAAGAATGCTCGAACACCACTGATTCCTACATCCATCACATATCCATGATCTTCAACACTACTTACAGCGGCAGACAATACTAAACCAGTTTCAACATTTCTGTGTGCCCAGTTTGAGTGTATCTCTTTAGGAGATGATGTTAAGATTACTTTTACATCATTGTCTTCAGTTTGCTTCACTTGCATAACCTTTGTTACGATGTACTGGCCGACTTGAAACATTTCATTTAACTGATAACTAGGCTAGAATAGAAAATAGAGGAATTAGTAGATTTCAGAAGTGTACACTATAACAATTCAAGAAATTGAAAATACATAGGATTTATTATACAAAATGAAATAACTGTTACAAATTTCATTGTGATCCATATTGACAGTTATCAGTTACAAAATACTTTGTCAACACATTGGTAACAGAGTAGGAATGGAGGCTGCTACCCCCTGCAGACCGGATAATTCAAGCCTGCAAGAACAAAATCACACTGCTAACCTCAATTGTAGACAGTGGCCTCAAACTTCTAAACTATGAACCAGATTATCTTTTGAGAAGCTGCAGACTGTATCTGTACCTACTACATACTATAAGTGCTATCTGTACTTGAGTTGTGTCTGAGTCACTGCTGTATTACAACACATGAGATTGTTGTCCACGATTTGAAACAGATAGACCAAAATCATTGGAAGAATCGTGCCCATAACAAGAAATATCAAAATCACTGTCTCTAGGTACATCTGATAAACTGTCTGCACATAATTCATCACAAATATCCAACTGAAGCTCCAAGGAATAGCTGGACATTTCCGATTTTATTATGTTAACTAGATGAAGGTTTAAAGAAAATAAGTTGATGGAACAATAGCTGCCTTTTACTATTTATTCCAAGACTATACAATTTAAAACATAATTTTGCCACCAGATTGTTGCAGCGATCAAGGAAATATGAGGTGCATAAAAATGAGAATTCTTGTAGCCCGTCACGCACCATAGGCAAGAAACTATGAGAATTCTCAGGGCCCGTCACCAATATGTAAATTAACAAAGTATTTTCAAAACTTAAATAAAGACATCACGTTGTAGATCCATAACATTTAACTAATACTCAAAAGTGAAATGTCCTCAAAATTTAATAGAATTTCAACTAAACTAAACCCCATGGTGCTATAATCCTAATGGGCCTTGGCCTACCAAGAGACTGCTTCTCACTGAGATAGCATACAGATTACAAGGTGACAAGTGGCCGGCACAACAAATCCTCTTGGGCTTTATTCTTGGTTTTCTAAACCGGGGCCGCAATCTCACCATCAGACAATTCCTCAACTGTTCTCACATAGGCTGTGTGGACCTCAAACCGGCCCTCAGATCCAGGTGGAAATCCCAGACCGTACGGGGAATCTTACCTGCTACCTTCGGGTAAGGGGTAGGCTTGCTACTCCAAGTCTGCAGAGCCAGCAATTTAATAAAAGTACACAAAATAATTTGACAATGCAGTGAAAGTTGGAGGCAGCAAAATCAACCTTCAATAGACTGATGATCAGGCCAGCTTATGGATAGTGATGAAGAACAGAAGATAAGAGAAATTATAATTTTCTCGAAACATGTATGTTGATGAAATGAATTAAATCAGTAATCACCCTATACTAATTGTGTAAATCAATTGTATCGACTGGTGGATCCTCATTAGCCTTGTTTTCTCATGGGTTGTTAAATCATTAGTAATTGGAATTCAGGAAAAGTTCAACCTAATCAATAAAAAGTATATCGTATAAGATGTTTACAACATGTTATTTCAAGGTAACTAGAATATAAGGTAGGCTACTCCGGCGGTTGAAGCTTCCATTGGCTGGAGCACTCTGACGTCCGCGGTATGAACGATAGCGAGTAAGGTACACAGTCGCAGTACAGCAAGCCTGTGAGTTCTTGTGCCTGTGAAACATCTTCTCAATCTTTCATCAAATAATAGTCTGGTTTAGTCCGATTCGATAAGTAACGGCACTTCCAATAGATTTTAAAACGTGAAAATGCGTTAAATTTCGTCACATGATGAGCAGGTAGAACATCAACTATCAAATACACGACATATATTACGATAAGAAATAAAATATTGCCATGCAACTCAAAATAATTTATTTATTTCCTGATGAAGTAAATATTTAGATCAAATGGCATAGGAAAATATGCATCATATCGACATATTTATGGAATTAAATTAAATTATTAAAACGTACATGTCAGGAGACTTAATTACTTGATGAACCAGCCCAAAGCTTCGCCTTCTTATTGGCATATTTTCTCAGTGCTAGCTCCTTACTCTTTGTATTAAAATGCCATATCCTAATAAATGTCCTGGTCCTTACGTAGAGACAAATTATTTTGTCATAGAATACTGGAAATTTTGACTTTATAATAGAAATAAGAGTTTTCACGTTTTTGCATCTGGATACAGTCTTACCGTAAAACACACCAAATGAAATTTCGAACTGGGCTATAATTTTTAACCACTCATGACTGGGATGTGTGAGGCCCCCTTTTGAAATAACTGAGATCCAGTAACAGGTCTCTTCTCGCACAACATTTTTGTCTCTTTCTTCGTATTTACTGTATATCGGATCACGGATACTGTATTATTTCACGAGCTTCGAAATTGTTACAAGTGAAATATGTAATGCAAGTGGAATGTATTTTTTTTTTTTTTTTTTTTTTTTGAAGTCTTTGTTTGTAAAATGCAATATGATGTTTTATTTTTATTGACCTAACCTGTACTGTATAATGTTGTGACATAGGCATTTGTAAATAGTAGAATTCTGTCTATAGTTCCTGGAAAGATCTAGAGAGTTACATAACTTTTGTACAGGGTGTGTTTCTTTGTTGGTATGTGTTCTAGAAAGCATGTTCTGTCTATTCTGGAAAAATACGACTTTCGCGATCATGCGTATTCTAGAATGTTAGTCAAAGTTCTCGATCGAAAGTAAGGTTGTGATTGGTGAGTCTAGGTGGCGATAGGGAACACGTGCACGCTGATTGGTTGCCTCCAAGGCCAGTAATTCCTATATATAGTGAGCGAGGCAGTGTTCGAATGAATTCGGTATCCTGATATCTAATACCAATATAAATGGTCCGTTATTGGACATTATAAATTTTCCAGCTAGCTCATTCTTGGTTGCCAGCGTTTCGCCCTCGTGTGCTAGGGTGGGCTCGTCAGTTGGTACCTAGCACACCTACCAATACGCTGGCTAGTGCATACCGTGGAGGCCACTGCGTAGGCTAACTAGAGCCACCGGCAGTGCCAATGCACTAAGAGACTTTGTCTCATCACTAAAAATTGATGCCTGCTTGGCCATCAGATGATATAGATGTTGATTCCCATAGGGAATCTGAAATATTTGTCCTGAATGAGCAAATTTATAATACCAATATAAATGGTCCGTTATTGGACATTATAAATTTTCCAGCTAGCTCATTCTTGGTTGCCAGCGTTTCGCCCTCGTGTGCTAGGGTGGGCTCGTCAGTTGGTACCTAGCACACCTACCAATACGCTGGCTAGTGCATACCGTGGAGGCCACTGCGTAGGCTAACTAGAGCCACCGGCAGTGCCAATGCACTAAGAGACTTTGTCTCATCACTAAAAATTGATGCCTGCTTGGCCATCAGATGATATAGATGTTGATTCCCATAGGGAATCTGAAATATTTGTCCTGAATGAGCAAATTTATAATACCAATATAAATGGTCCGTTATTGGACATTATAAATTTTCCAGCTAGCTCATTCTTGGTTGCCAGCGTTTCGCCCTCGTGTGCTAGGGTGGGCTCGTCAGTTGGTACCTAGCACACCTACCAATACGCTGGCTAGTGCATACCGTGGAGGCCACTGCGTAGGCTAACTAGAGCCACCGGCAGTGCCAATGCACTAAGAGACTTTGTCTCATCACTAAAAATTGATGCCTGCTTGGCCATCAGATGATATAGATGTTGATTCCCATAGGGAATCTGAAATATTTGTCCTGAATGAGCAAATTTATAATACCAATATAAATGGTCCGTTATTGGACATTATAAATTTTCCAGCTAGCTCATTCTTGGTTGCCAGCGTTTCGCCCTCGTGTGCTAGGGTGGGCTCGTCAGTTGGTACCTAGCACACCTACCAATACGCTGGCTAGTGCATACCGTGGAGGCCACTGCGTAGGCTAACTAGAGCCACCGGCAGTGCCAATGCACTAAGAGACTTTGTCTCATCACTAAAAATTGATGCCTGCTTGGCCATCAGATGATATAGATGTTGATTCCCATAGGGAATCTGAAATATTTGTCCTGAATGAGCAAATTTATAATACCAATATAAATGGTCCGTTATTGGACATTATAAATTTTCCAGCTAGCTCATTCTTGGTTGCCAGCGTTTCGCCCTCGTGTGCTAGGGTGGGCTCGTCAGTTGGTACCTAGCACACCTACCAATACGCTGGCTAGTGCATACCGTGGAGGCCACTGCGTAGGCTAACTAGAGCCACCGGCAGTGCCAATGCACTAAGAGACTTTGTCTCATCACTAAAAATTGATGCCTGCTTGGCCATCAGATGATATAGATGTTGATTCCCATAGGGAATCTGAAATATTTGTCCTGAATGAGCAAATTTATAATACCAATATAAATGGTCCGTTATTGGACATTATAAATTTTCCAGCTAGCTCATTCTTGGTTGCCAGCGTTTCGCCCTCGTGTGCTAGGGTGGGCTCGTCAGTTGGTACCTAGCACACCTACCAATACGCTGGCTAGTGCATACCGTGGAGGCCACTGCGTAGGCTAACTAGAGCCACCGGCAGTGCCAATGCACTAAGAGACTTTGTCTCATCACTAAAAATTGATGCCTGCTTGGCCATCAGATGATATAGATGTTGATTCCCATAGGGAATCTGAAATATTTGTCCTGAATGAGCAAATTTATAATACCAATATAAATGGTCCGTTATTGGACATTATAAATTTTCCAGCTAGCTCATTCTTGGTTGCCAGCGTTTCGCCCTCGTGTGCTAGGGTGGGCTCGTCAATTGGTACCTAGCACACCTACCAATACGCTGGCTAGTGCATACCGTGGAGGCCACTGCGTAGGCTAACTAGAGCCACCGGCAGTGCCAATGCACTAAGAGACTTTGCCTCATCACTAAAAATTGATGCCTGCTTGGCCAAGTGATGAGACAAAGTCTCTTAGTGCATTGGCACTGCCGGTGGCTCTAGTTAGCCTACGCAGTGGCCTCCACGGTATGCACTAGCCAGCGTATTGGTAGGTGTGCTAGGTACCAACTGACGAGCCCACCCTAGCACACGAGGGCGAAACGCTGGCAACCAAGAATGAGCTAGCTGGAAAATTTATAATGTCCAATAACGGACCATTTATATTGGTATTATAAATTTGCTCATTCAGGACAAATATTTCAGATTCCCTATGGGAATCAACATCTATATCATCTGATGGCCAAGCAGGCATCAATTTTTAGTGATGAGACAAAGTCTCTTAGTGCATTGGCACTGCCGGTGGCTCTAGTTAGCCTACGCAGTGGCCTCCACGGTATGCACTAGCCAGCGTATTGGTAGGTGTGCTAGGTACCAACTGACGAGCCCACCCTAGCACACGAGGGCGAAACGCTGGCAACCAAGAATGAGCTAGCTGGAAAATTTATAATGTCCAATAACGGACCATTTATATTGGTATTATAAATTTGCTCATTCAGGACAAATATTTCAGATTCCCTATGGGAATCAACATCTATATCATCTGATGGCCAAGCAGGCATCAATTTTTAGTGATGAGACAAAGTCTCTTAGTGCATTGGCACTGCCGGTGGCTCTAGTTAGCCTACGCAGTGGCCTCCACGGTATGCACTAGCCAGCGTATTGGTAGGTGTGCTAGGTACCAACTGACGAGCCCACCCTAGCACACGAGGGCGAAACGCTGGCAACCAAGAATGAGCTAGCTGGAAAATTTATAATGTCCAATAACGGACCATTTATATTGGTATTATAAATTTGCTCATTCAGGACAAATATTTCAGATTCCCCTATGGGAATCAACATCTATATCCTGATATCTGTCGGTCTTGGTCTACCCGTCTGCGAGCAGCCTATCTGGTTGACGTCCCCCGGTTTTCGGGATGGCACTCTCCTCGGGTAAGCACTCTTGAATTCCGTTCCTGCTAAAATTTCCGTAATGTTTCGATTTGCTTTTCATACAGGAGTCTGCCCTAACCTCGCCTAGATTCACCAAATTAGCTACTTATGACGCCTTAGTTTTTCAGCTAGACTTACCTGTTCGTTTCCGAGGCATTCCCGTTTTGTTTCACTAAAATATGTATATTGTAGTTTAATAGTATTTCCCTTAGGGTTTGCCTCTGATAGTTCTGTATCACTTTAGGTACGCTAGATTTTGGATAACCTGTAAATTGCATTGTACTACTGCATTGGTAACTAGATGTACAGTTCATTTATAATTTGAATTTACACTGCTACGAATAACCTATGTATATCACTGAACTTATAGCTCATAACTTGGAATGTATATGTAGAATTATCTTGTAAATAATATTTTAAAAACTAAGGATCACGGTGATTCATTTCGGAATCCGCTATCTAAGCCATGTCCATGCCTTTGGTAGGTTCCCAGCCCTTCCATCTTCCCGTTTTGTCGTTCACTAGTTGGGCCTACTGATAGTTACGTACTTGTTTTGTTGGAGATCCGCGTAAAGGCTAGTTACTGTTTTTCCAAGTGTGTAGTGTTTTCTTATATTGTGTATTGTACTCTTACCTTCAAATGTTACCTCTACTACAGTGGTAACACCAAACAAGGTACAAACACAGTTAAAAGGGGAAGGTAAGAGTACAATACACAATATAAGAAAACACTACACACTTGGAAAAACAGTAACTAGCCTTTACGCGGATCTCCAACAAAACAAGTACGTAACTATCAGTAGGGCCAACTAGTGAACGACAAAACGGGAAGATGGAAGGGCTGGGAACCTACCAAAGGCATGGACATGGCTTAGATAGCGGATTCCGAAATGAATCACCGTGATCCTTAGTTTTTAGAATATTATTTACAAGATAATTCTACATATACATTCCAAGTTATAAGCTATAAGTTCAGTGATATACATAGGTTATTCGTAGCAGTGTAAATTCAAATTATAAATGAACTGTACATCTAGTTACCAATGCAGTAGTACAATGCAATTTACAGGTTATCCAAAATCTAGCGTACCTAAAGTGATACAGAACTATCAGAGGCAAACCCCAAGGGAAATACTATTAAACTACAATATACATATTTTAGTGAAACAAAACGGGAATGCCTCGGAAACGAACAGGTAAGTCTAGCTGAAAAACTAAGGCGTCATAAGTAGCTAATTTGGTGAATCTAGGCGAGGTTAGGGCAGACTCCTGTATGAAAAGCAAATCGGAACATTACGGAAATTTTAGCAGGAACGGAATTCAAGAGTGCTTACCCGAGGAGAGTGCCATCCCGAAAACCGGGGGACGTCAACCAGATAGGCTGCTCGCAGACGGGTAGACCAAGACCGACAGATATCAGGATACCGAATTCATTCGAACACTGCCTCGCTCACTATATATAGGAATTACTGGCCTTGGAGGCAACCAATCAGCGTGCACGTGTTCCCTATCGCCACCTAGACTCACCAATCACAACCTTACTTTCGATCGAGAACTTTGACTAACATTCTAGAATACGCATGATCGCGAAAGTCGTATTTTTCCAGAATAGACAGAACACGCTTTCTAGAACACATACCAACAAAGAAACACACCCTGTACAAAAGTTATGTAACTCTCTAGATCTTTCCAGGAACTATAGACAGAATTCTACTATTTACAAATGCCTATGTCACAACATTATACAGTACAGGTTAGGTCAATAAAAATAAAACATCATATTGCATTTTACAAACAAAGACTTCAAAAAAAAAAAAAAAATACATTCCACTCGCATTACATATTTCACTTGTAACAGAAATATATTCAGAAATATAAGTTATTAGCACATAATAATGTTAATGTTATTGGATTTTACGTCCCACTAACTATGTTTCTGAACACCTTCACCACCGGACTGAGAAAGGATCGAACCTGCCAAGTTGGGCTAAGAAGGCCAGCGATCTACCATTTGAGTTGCTACTCAGCCCGACTATTAGCACATAACAATAATTATAGAAAATATGATTTTCATTCAGTCATTTACATCTGACACCTCTTTACCGTACGAGCTGTAATAATGGAGATATTCAAGAGTTTATTACAAAGTGTTTCAATAACCAAGCATTGCTGACGAGGAAGTATTGTTATGCCATCACAGTAGCAAACTAACTGGCTATGATGGTTGTTGTCGTTATTGTCTTTATAATATGCAAAATAATAATAATAATGTTATTTGCGGTACGTCTCACTAACAACATTTACGGTTTTCTGAGACTCGAGGTGCCATAATTTTGTCCCACGGGAGTTCTTTTACGTGCCGACAATTTATAGCACCACACACACAGAACTGAACACTACCTAGGACGTATCTCATGCTCCTTTTCAAGCAACTTTTCCTGGTACAATATTCATAAAAAGAAAGTAAGAGAGACAAAAAGTTGTGAGAATGATTGCTAGTACAAATAGGGAGGAACAATGGCAGGGGGTTACTCGGAATGAGGTGATAAAGGGTAAGCTGGGAATAAATTCAATGGATGATGTTGAACATATAAACTAACTTAGGTTGCGGCGCCATGTGAGGCTAATATTGGTGAAGAGGCTACCTAGGAGAATAAACAGATTCAGGGATGGAGCATAAGAGATGCAGTGGGAGACCAAGGCAACAACGTTAGACCTGGTTTTTATTAATTTAAAGATAACAGGTGTGGAACAAAAGGAGGTTGCTGTAAACAGAAGACTGTGGAACTGTATAGTTAATTCACAGGGGCTTGCAGACTGACTGCTGAAAGACATAACATTCATTAATGAAAATGTGTGTATGTGTCATCAAAGCAGACTCTTCAAGACAAGTACCTAAAGAAAGCAAAAGCACAAAAGAAGAGTCTACTTGAAAACGTCACAAAAATTAAATATGTAATTATGAGGGAGCAAGAATGATGGCACATAAGTACTGAAGAGTGCAAACCACTCCAGTTACAAACAGATTCCTTAGCTTAATAACAGTAGAGGTAATATTGCATTTTTAATATACCTTATTCAGGAGGCTTACCTGCATTTGATTTCCAGCCATAAGCTTTTCAAGGACCTTAGTATAGGAATTAGATATGTCGTTAATAGGAACTTCACCAAATATTCGACCTGGCAGGTTAACTTTGAGAGCGAAGTCGGTGATCTCCTTTACACAACCCAAAATCAGAGTTCCTTCTGTTATAGTCTGCCAAGAAGAAAATAACATTGAAACAACTGGGTAAACCAAAGTTTTTTAACATGAAATATTAACTAAATATGAAAAGTTCCACCCAAGACATACAGTTACTGTCTGTCATTACTTGACCAAGTATTGTGCCAACACTAAATAACTTGTTCTATGAAGCTCCTAGTCTGACCATAAATACTGCTACAAACTACCCAACAAGTTCCATCATTCTTCCCATAATACCAGTTGGTATTATATAGGGGGACTTGGTCTGTGAACAGTCTGTCATTAACCTTGAAAGCGATTCTGTTGCATACGGTGTCTTGCAATCACAGAATGGGGATATTATGAGGCAGTCTTCACACATCTTTTATCTCCTTAAGATTGGCATCAACAAAATACCTTCCATTCATGAATAATCCCTGCAAGGTTGTTGTTTTTTTTTTTTTATGGCAAATAGTTGGGGTGCAGGGATCATTTGCATCAAGGTTGGTACAGTGCTCCTAACATACAGAAATCTGAAAGCATGACACAATCCACTCTTCCACATATAAATAATTATAAATATTACACTATAACATACCTGTAAAAATAAAAATAAAACATTAAACAAGGAATAAAAATACACACTATTCAACAAAGAATGACATGTTTCATTCTTAAAAGAACATAATCAGATTCCATCAAGTCACACTCAATATTTGGAAATATATATGTTTATTTCTGTACAAACACCTAAGAATTTGACATTTGAAATTTATCTTAACACACTGACAGCCGGCCCCAGAGATCTCCATAGTACTGCAGCCAGCGGTTGTTGACGGTCCCTGGAGATCTCCGCTTTTACGCACAGGCAGCGTTTATAGCTTATTGTGCTATCTGTTGGCTATAATTTTAACTACATTCAATCACGTCATGGAGTAGAAGGATTGCAGATTTTAGTGTTGATGTATTTTTTTTAATTGTACGATCTATGTAGCCATGGAAACTTCGTATATACATGGGTGTTCTTACACGCTGAGGATCATTGTACGAGATGGTGCGACCATGATAACGTGCACTACGTGACGACAAATTATTTCAACATTTATTTGCATATTCATTATTTGATGTGCCACAAGGGTGACGAGCACTGAGGATTCTCGTAGTTGCTCAGTTGACAGTAGGTGACTGCCGACAGTAGTTCACTGGCTACAAGAATTCTCACTTTTATGCACCTTGTATTTCCTTGATTATTGATGAAATTATGAGATAGATTATGAGTTGCAAACTGTGTAGTCATGGAATATAAATTATGGTTGCATCTTTCTTTCTTTAACCCTCTCCCACCCATAGCGTAGTAATGCGTAGCGCGAAAGCTTAGGGCCTCCCGCCCATAGCGTAGTAAAGTGTACTTGTACTTCTAGTCGCATGTATGAGCCATCTATCGGCCGATAGACAAATATAACTTACTGTTACTAGCATGTGCACTTCCTAGAGACCAAAGATATTATTAGTTTTCTTCTTTTAAAACCTTAGCAGGCGTATTAGAACACGAAATACGGAAGGCAGTGACATATTGTAAACAAACATGTCGACGCTTAATTCACGTGAAAACATTTTATGTTATAACGACATTGAACGTTTGGTGAACGATAATTCTGACTGTGAAACGGTTAGTAGTGGCTTAAGTGAACTCAGTGAAGTGGAAAGTGAAAATGAAAGTGACAATATTTCAGGAAATGACAACGTACACATGCGTGATGACATAGATTGTAGGCCTAACTTTCAGTGGACAAATACATTGTCTTACGTCGAACCGGCGGACTTTACTGAAGAGGTAGGACCTTGCCATTCTCTTCCTGTGGGTAGTACAGCATTAGTACAGCATATTTCTATGTTCATTAATTTTTGTACAATATACATTTTTATAAATGTCTGCATTATCATTATGATGGCTTAAAATAATTGCTTTAATTCTGGGGAAAACATGCATTTTAATATTGGCGGGAAAGGGTTAAACCTTCATGTATTTAACAAAATAATGTCAGATATGTAGAGCTATTCCTTGGAACTCCAGTGCAGATGTCAACATGGTGCGGCGTATTCAGTTGCCAACGGCTACCGATAATTGTAATTAATTATGTACAGAGCAGTTATAATAGGTACCGAGTGACAGAGAATTAGATATTTCTAATGATTAATGGCTAACACTAAACGGGGAGTAGCCACGAAGAGAAATCCTTGCATACTTGAAAACAATGAGTATGCGAATGGCACAAATACGCCATTCATACTACACTGCGCTTAGAAAGACTATTAAATGCAGCCACGAACGGTATTGCTTTGAAAAGTATCACAATGTACAGACTACGAAGCAACCTAGTGAGTACATGTTCCAAGTTTGAGGTTGATATTTCAAATTACACTAGTTTGAGTGCAGCAGTGTAATTTCTTTCTTGGAGGCTTGAACTATCCGTCAATGTGGGGTAGCAGCCTCTGTTCGGGGCCTGTCGTCAATGTGTTAATAAAGTTCTGCTTTGTCTCCACACCAGCATACAATACAAGGTGTTTCAGATTACTGCGATTCTACTCTATAATAATGTAAAAATATTATTTTATGGCCAAACTAGGTAGCTAAATTATTTTCTACTTTTGCAACTCGCAAGCTATGGAGTCCATAACGTTAGAACAATACATTACCTTATAGTTTAGTAATTTTGCTGAATTCTGCTTCAGGACCTTGATTCCTTTTCCTTTTGATTTTAACTTAGCCTCAGATTTCTCCTTTTTCTTGGCCTTTGATTTCAACTTCACTCGTCCAGGTCTCTTGTGGAATAACTAAACACAGGAACAAATCATTTATAATGGCAGTAACTATTAATAATGTATAATATCCTCCTGAGACCTGGTGTCCTTTTAAAAGGATACTGCTTAAAAATGGAATATCTCATAAAAATTATTTAAAAAATGAAATAAATAAAAATTGAGCATATGTTTGTGTTCAAATTCTTCAGAAATTCATTTACAATAATAACGTTATTGTAATGTTATTGTTTTTACGTCCCACTAACTACTTTTTGACAGTTTTTTGGAAACACTGCGGTGCCAGAATTTTGTCCCGCAGGAGTTCTATTACGTGCCAATAAATCTACCGACACAAGGCTGACGTATTTGAACACCTTCAAATACCAACAGGCTCAGAAGGCCAGCGCTCTACCATCCAAGCTACTCAGCCAGGCAAATTCATTTACCTTGGCGTGGAATGCTTCTCACTTCACTGCCTCCCACGAAGACACTGTTAGAGAAGTACACACTTTTATGAGATTTGACCAAAAGAGAAATGTTCTGCTCCCCAGAATGCAATAGTATGTGCTACATGAATAAAACAACTCTTCCTTTGAGTGCACTCTTAGGTTTTTGTTATAGTGGAAGCTATTTATTTTTAGTTTTGAATCAGTTAATTTATAAGTATTAGGTCCTTCAATCTGTCAAAATTAATTTATGATAAAAGAAAATACAGAAATACTTGGAAAATAACAATGGCGTGTGGTCTTCGAAGAGGCCCGGTGCAAGTCTTTCAAGTTGACACCGTATAGGTGACGTGCACATCTATGAGAATGGGTCCCTACCTATGATGAATTCTAATGCTGAAGAAGTCACATAAACCCAACCCCCGAACAATCGGAATTAACCATTGAAGGTTAAAATCCCCGACCTGGCCAGGCATCAAATCCGGAATCCTCCGGACCAAAGGCCAGCACGTTAACCATTTAACCATGGAGGAAAACATATAACTTAACAGATTATACCCGATAAAGAAACAGTTTTTTTTTTGCAATTGGCTTTACGTCGCACTGACACAGATAGGTCTTATGGCGACGATGAGATAGGAAAGGGCTAGGAGTGATAAGGAAGTGACCGTGGCCTTAATTAAGGCACAGCCCCAGCATTTTGTCTGGTGTGAAAAATGGGAAACCACGGAAAACGGTCTTCGGGGCTACAGACAGTGGGGTTCATCTCCCGAATACTGGATACTGGTAGCACTTAAGCAGCTATCGAGCTTAATTACTTAATTAAATTAGAATGACATGTTTCATTCTTGAAAGAACACCAATGGATTCCACTAAAAAGAATAGGCTATAATTACAACTCCAGGAAGACCTGTGACATCACCAGAGCATGATGCAATGGAAAGTTACAGTAAAGAGGCTAGCTGGCACAATGTCAGTGCCAACGGATTGTATGACATTGCACTCCTAGGCAGACCAGTGAGGAGAAAAGAACAACACTGAGGAATACTACATTAACATAAGTTATAACATTCAAACGATTATTGGAAGAATGGACACAGGTTATAACATAAATGGTTTTACACTCCTCAATAATATTAATCAATTCTTAAGTTATTATTAAAAATAAAGTGTTTAAGTAATATCTTGGAACTTGAATATAGGTGCAATGAGTATGATATGATTTCCAAGACTAAAGTGATGTTAGTAGGGAAAAGCATATGAAACTGGAGGCCAAGAAATCTGTGGACAGACACAGTGAAATCAGAAGTCTACAAGAGGAATGTAAAGTGGGAGGTTATAGAGCAACAGAAACTCATTACAAGAAGGAAATAAGAAATTGAATCTAATTACTTCAAAACCAAGCGAATACCATTTAGAACAGATGTTTTGCAGGGATCTCCAGCATTATACAGTCTTGCAATGGATCATATTTTGGAAGAACTCAACGAGGAACCAGTTGCAACAGAATATGGATTTCCCGTAACACCCAGCCTTAAGCAGTTAACAGTCTTAGGATTTGCGTATAATACTGTCATCAACAGCAAAGATAAACAATCTGCTCTCGCACTTGCACGAATGGCAGTTCAAGGATTCAATGAGACTGGTTTGAACATTAATCTATCCAAATCAGTATGTATCAATATTGTTCAAAGCAAGCTCATTTATGATGATATTTTAACTTCCAGGCGAGACATCAAGAGTATCTCTCCGAGAGAATCAATCAAATATTTGGGAGTGAATTCTGAGAGTATTATTACATTCAACTTTCAATTTTCAATGAATGATCTAAGAAACAAGTTAGAATCTCTGTCATCCTCATCTCTTTTGCAAACTAATAAATAATTCTGTGTTCTGTATACCACAATTTGTTCATGTCTTGTTTACCAGTTCCAAACTGAGCAAATGCCTGTAAAATTCCTCAAAGATACAGATAAAAAGATCAGATGCACATTGAATGAAATCTTACACAATTTCCCGTCAATATGCTGGACACTAGGCTACACAATCCTACGAAATTCAACAGACTAAGACTGTTCCCTTTGTGTTGAAAGGATGTTCTTCAACACATTAGTGCCATTAAAATACTCTTTAATTCCAGAGATCCTTAGATACTAAATACAAGGGAATTAAAAAAAAAAGCAACCCTCAACTGTTTGAAAAGGCTTTATCTAACACCAGATAACGGCGTGTTGAATACAAAGGATGGGGTGTTTTTTTTTTGTTTTTTTTTTTTTTTTTAGGCCCCTGGAAAATAAGAGAAGTTGAATTTAGTAAGTGGTGTGACCTCCCACAAAAAAGGGAAAGTAGTTACCCTTTTTTTCATCAACAATCTCCAACCAATCAGTGGTTTAGTCGCCTTCAAGGATTATCTTGTAGCGAATAGAATGATGCCTTGAAAATGACAGGCAGTATAGTGGCCATACGAGCTATTCTAGGCAGGCTCATGGACACTAACCGTTGTCGCGCTGCCACAACTAGGCTTGAACACTTGTTCATGTCCTCAGTTACTGCACGCATTGGGAAATTCTATGAAATACAAGGCATCATAAAATACGATGTACCATTGCTGAAATACTAAAGGACTAACTTTACAGGCTTTGAGGAGGTTCACGGTCTCTGTTATAGACAGCACCCATCGAACTGACATAATACCCTTCAAAAGACCACCAAAAGGGCTTTACAAAAGGTCGATGATCAGATATGAAATATCTGAAACACAACCCACTGAGGTACACGAGGAAAAGAAAAAAAAATATGAACCATCCATCCCATTCTATCAAAAAGAATACCAGTTGGATACCAAAGTCATCAGATTAGTGGTTGGCATTAAAGGAACCATTCCGCTCTTTTTCATCAAGTTCTGTAAATGATTTAACCTCAATCTGGCATTAATAAGAGAAGTTGCAGTGACTGCCATGAAATATTCAATTCAAATTCCAAAGAACCATATCTCTCAAACTGTTTAATGCAACAACATGTGTGTGTGTGTGTGTGTGCGCGCGTGCGCGTGCGCGTAAGAAAAGGGACCACTTCTCGGTCAACAATTCATGACATAATTGTTAAAAAAAACCTCAAGGAAGTAAAATATCGAATTTTTAATACCTATGCAAAGCTTAGACCGTCATCTACTCACTGCGTGAATTTAAAAGCCCTCACAATAATCACTGCTAAAACATGAGGTTTATTTAATACTAAGAAAAGGGACCAATCTTCGCATCGTTAGTGAGACTCCACACACTCGCTCGCGCTCATAGCTGCGTGAGCATACGATGACTCGGATATCTTATCTTATGATAAATAAACCCTAGATGGGCATTTTTAATAAAGGTAATAGGTTTCATAAACATCCTGTCTGCTCCAAATATTTCCGATACCGATGCAGTCTTTAGTGTATTTCATGCTGTGGAGAAGTGTGCGATGAATGCATTAGTATGAAACCAACCAATGACGACAGCTACTAAGAGAAAAAATGATGACAGGAAAGAAACTTACACATTTATCACTTCAGAAGGCAGGAGGTGTGTCAGCCATTCTTTCAATTTGTATTCGCTTGTGGCTCTAAGAGGCTAAAAAATGTAAAGGAAAAATTCAAGAAAGAAGGGGTGCAGCCTAAAATTCACTGAAACATAAACATACAGTCGACTTTATGAATAATTTCAGTGAACATAATGCACTCGTCATGCCAGGCCGGATCCCTACACAACGAAGAAGTGATCTCATGCTTCTCCCCACCAGCATGTTACGTTCATACATTATACTCTGACAGTTGTAAATCATTAGAGAGAATTCCTGTATCACTCTCGTCCTGGTATCCCATCTGGCATACATTTTGCAGTAACATTGCAGTGCAGAAACCCAAGACTGATCTTCGTGTGACTTGTAGAAGCAATCAAACTGTAATAGGGAAACTGTCAATTATGGATGAGGAGGAAAAATGAAATCTGATGGAGAAGGCTATATAACATCTTAAATCACATCCAAGCAGAGCGGACTGCTTATAAAAACACCATAGACAATTGTAGACGAGGGATGAGACAACTGGAAACTCCATTGTCTCTTGGGCCTCATAGCTGTAACACATACAAAGGCACAATGCATTATAGATTTTTTAATTTTGCCCAATACGATCCACAATAAGTTGGACCCATTTTAATTCTTACAGGCTACAAAGTGGGTCTCTTTGGTGTAGCGGGTCAACCACTTAACAAATTTGTTTTGTACATTATTCCAGAAGTTTGTATTGCGGGTAAAGAAGTAAATATTGTCTTATCTCTTGTACATCACTTCTTGGAAAAAATTTCAGTAGGTGAGGAGCATTTAGAATTCCATGCTGATAACGGTGTTGGGCAAAATAAAAACATCTTAATGAGATACCTCATGTGGACAGTTATGACAGAAAAGAAGAGCAGTTGAAAAATTTCATTTTTGCCAGTGGGACACATGAAATTTCAACCTGATTTGTATTTTGGTTGTTTCAAGAGAGCATTCCGGAAAAATGAAAGTGAAGTTACTGAAGATGAAATTTATGTCGCCCATAAAAGTTGTCAGGTTTCTAGCTCTATTATTCCTGTCGCTGTTGGCACAGAATCTGGAAATGTAACAATTCCTACTTATGACTGGAAAAACAAGTTCCGTGCTGGAATGAAAAGCATTCCACAAATAACCGGAGATACATCACATTGTGTATGTGAAAGAGCACCCTGATGTAGTGTTGACAAGAAATTCATAGTTTCTGACGAAGTATCCTACACCATCCTTCCAGAAGATCCACCGCCTGACTTCAGTGACCTTCCGCAAGTCACCAAACCTCAAGAAAGCATCGATAGACAGATGTATCTCCATGAAAAAATTAGACCCTCATATCAGAAGATAAGAAAGATATACTATATCCTGCTGTAACATCTTTCCCTGCTCCAACCACCTCAAGTGAAAATCTTACGGAGTCAGCTTTGTTTCTCCTCCTCTGCCAATAATTACACAATCATCATCATCTTCAAAAAGTGTAACGCCTAAAAACACAAGTAAGGCTCAGAAGAGAAAACCACCAACTCCGAGAAAATTTTCCCCGAAGAAGACATCTCGACCTACCTGCAACTACTGTGGAGAGGCAGAACAACAGAATCAAATGGTGAAAGGGCATACAATATGCCCAAAACGCAGGCTTCAGCATGAATAACTGATATTCCTGTCTTATGCTGGCTGTGATTAACCATCATTAAGGTATGTGATAATTTTTATAAAGTGCAGTAGTGTTGCAATTAGTTTTCAGTGACCTTCTGCAAGTCATAAAACCTCAGAGACTTAGCATCGATAGATAGATCTCCACGAAAAAATTAGACCGTAAATAATATCTGTTGATAATTTTCATTTTAAAAATTCTGTCAGAATATCAGTGAACATGAAAATGTAAACACCAGTATAACTTCCAAATAGTTTAGAAGTTATTTGTGTCACAAAGTAACTACATTTTTAAACAGCTCTATTGAAAAGTTATGAAATCTTACGTTAACATTACAAGCTAATTTAAGGCCTTCATTTCTTTCGGAGGCATTCAATTCAATTACATGATATTAGTTACATATTCTGGACCACGACAGTACCTTTATCTCAATACCCGACATGTGGTCCCTTTTCATGCACACACACACACACACACACACACACACACACACACACGTCAATGTGCTAACCAACCATTATATAATCAACTCGCAATTGCTTTTAAAATCTATCTTGTTTTAATTTATACTTTGTCCAGTTGAGGAAAGCCAAAATAAATGAAAAACATATTTTATTTTCTGGAATTAGGTAATTTCTAGAGCACATCCTTCAAGTATCAAAAGCTATATGTACAGATAAATGCACAAGAATTTCCTTTCCATAACAACTGGGTGGGGTTTAGTTCCAATAAGTAACCAGGAGAACCTGACCCCTACAGAGCACGTCCCCAGGTGGTGGATAGGGGCCCCTAAAGTACGTAGGGCTGGTTGAAATACCAAATACAACCCATGGACCAACAGGTAGCCCAATTCCTGGGAGCTTTAAAATACTGGGACACCCTCTCTGCAGGGTTCATAAATATGGAGGGCCCTTGCCGGGTGAAGATCTCAACGGCATCTACGGTGGAGAAGATGGACTTTGGTACAGTGGAGATGGAAGAAGGGGCACACCCATAGCGTCTGCACTCCAGAGGAGCAGCTACAAAATGCGTCCGACTCCATGTTAGAGGCGGCCTAATATGAACCTGGCAGAAGGTAATAAAGTGCCTTCGGATTAGTGGATTACAGAGAAGAGTGGAGAAGACGAATTTCTACCAACCAATGTTAGGATTGAGAATTAAGAAGAAGGGAGTGCAAACCCTTCATACAAACAGCCTATAAAATGAGTGCGAGTGAATCGAAGCGTCAGAAAATGCTAGGGCGTTCCCCAGAAGTCACACGCAGTTCCCAGTTCTCTGTGGGAACTGTGAGAAGTGGGCTGCCAGAAATCACCAGAATTAGTATCATCAATAAATGGTAAGATAGAAGAACCGATAGAGTATATGGAGAAGAAAGACATAGCGATGATGGGAATGAGTGAGACAAAATGGAAGGGGAAAGGTCAAAAAGAATTGAAGAAAGGGTATAGAATGTATTGGAGTGGAGGAAGGATGGCAACAAATGATGGTGTTATATTGAGAGAAGACCTAGCACAATATGTGGACAAATTTGACCAGATCAGTGACAGGATAATTAAAGTTAGACTTGGGCTTGAGAGTAGAATCAAGGATTTTATACAGTTTTTTTTTTTTTTTTTTGCGTCACACCGACACAGACAGGTCTTGTGGCGAAGATGAGACAGGAAAGGCCTAGGAATGGGAAGGAAGCGGCCGTGGCGTTAATTAAGGTACAGCCCCAGCATTTGCCTGGTGTGAAAATGGGAAACCACGGAAAACCATCTTCAGGGCTGCCGAAAGTGGGATTCGAACCCACTATACAGGTTTATGCACCCCAATCGAGGAATGCAGATGAATGTTTAGAAAGAACTGGAAAGCTGTATTGAAGACAAAAAGTTTATCATAATGGGAGACATGAATGCACATGTTGGAACAGAAAGGGAAGAGATTATTGGCCCCTATAGTAATGGAAACCAAGATAAAGGAGATTTGGTAATAGATTTTTGTAGAAGGAATGGATTAATTGTTGGCAATACATGGTTTAGAAAAAAGAACTCACAAAAAATAACTAGATATGGTTGGGGAGATAGAAAGACAAGGAGATAAGCAGGAGAAGGAGAAGGACAAGGAGAAACTTAGACAACTGGAAGATGTGACAGCAATGCCAAGAGACTATTTCAAAGGAGACCATGAAGCGGTGGTAGCCAAATTAAGACTTGGTAAAAATAACGAAGTTAATAGGAAAAAGGGAAAGAAAAATAAAGGGATGGAAGTTAAAGAGAACCGTTTCAAGAGGATATGAAGAAAGAAATTCCCCAAGGCGACGTGAACAGTGAGGAAGAGTAATGGACACGTTTCAGAAATGGTTTTGTAAAGTGTGCAGTAAACACCTGTGGAAGACTATCAGGGAGTAAAACAGAAAAGTAGACACTGGTGGAACAGCAGGGTAAAGGAAGCAGTTAAAGAAAAACAAATGGCTTGGAGGAAGTGGACAGGCAGCAATAGTAGAGAGATTTGGCAGAAATAAAAAAAGAAGTCAAAAAGGTATGTTAAAAAAAAAAGTACAAGAGAAACGGAAGAGCTGGGAAAGTTTCACAGGAACTTTACAGGAGGATATAAAGGAAAGTAAAAAGGTTTGGTATGGTTTGGTGAAGAATAGTTTAAGAACTAAAACACGGCAGATATTGATGCAAAAAGATGACATACTAAAAAGATGGAAAGAATAGCCTACTTCTCAGAATTGCTAAATATTAAACACAGTGAACTGGTAGAAGGGAAGGAGCAAGAAGAAACAATGGGGGAAAAAAGAAGAAGAAAAGGAGATATCAATATTAAAAACAGAAGAAGCCATACAAAAGATGAAGAGCGGTAAAGCAGCAGGAACAGATGAGGTAACTAGGGAAATGATAAAAGCAGCAGAACTAGGGAAATGATAAAAGCAGCAGGACCAATAGGGCTACAGTGGCTGTATAGATTATTTAGAATAATCTGGAGGAAAAAAGAGATCCCAGAAGAGTGAGGAAAGAGTTTAATTATCCCGATATTTAAAAAAAGGTGTGGTTCATGTTTGTGGGTTTCTGTAGTCACGTCCTAGTTCGTGAACCATGGGCATCGGCTGAGTGGCCTAGTAAGTGGTCCTGAGAGTCGGGATACCAGTTGCTATGGAATGGGAGTGGGCATCTCGGACATATTCTGAGTCCTGACCCTCCTTGTGCTCAGGCGGCTAGGACTATACAATTCACTGGTGGTCCATAACCTGTTAGAGGAGAGATCCTCACTTGGACTATGTGCAAGTAGGGCAGCATCCTGCTTCATGAATTTACCGAGCTCAGAACACTTTAAGCAAGCCTCGGACCTATGGGAGTAATGGAGTCCCACTCCCATTTGACAGGCGAGGGACTCCTTGGAAACAACTT
Organism: Anabrus simplex; assembly: GCF_040414725.1. Lineage (NCBI taxonomy): Eukaryota > Metazoa > Arthropoda > Insecta > Orthoptera > Tettigoniidae > Anabrus > Anabrus simplex. Next base: position 43,189,705 of record NC_090265.1, read on the forward strand.
GGCGAACGAAATGGAATTCGATGGGGAGCTATCAATATTAATGGGGCTTATGGAAGAAAGAAGGTAGAACTGGCTGAGTCAGCAAAGAGGATGCATCTGGATGTGCTAGGAGTAAGGGGAGATAATGAGGAAGAGATAGGAGATTATAAAGTGTACTTGACGGGTGTTAGAAAGGGAAGGGCAGAGTCTGGGGTAGGGCTCTTTATCAGGAATACCATTGCACGCAACATAGTTTCTGTTAGGCACGTAAATGAGCGAATGATGTGGGTAGATTTGTCAGTGGGAGGAATTAGGACAAGAATTGTGACCGTGTATTCACCATGTGAGGGTGCAGATGAGAATGAAGTTGACAAGTTTTATGAAGCATTGAGTGACATCGTGGTCAGGGTCAACAGCAAGGATAGAATAGTGCTAATGGGCGATTTCAATGCGAGAGTTGGGAATAGAACTGAAGGATACGAAAGGGTGATTGGTAAATGTGGGGAAGATATGGAAGCTAATGGGAATGGGAAGCGTTTGCTGGACTTCTGTACTAGTATGGGTTTAGCTGTTACGAATACATTCTTCAAGCATAAGGCTATTCACCGCTACACATGGGAGGCTAGGGGTACCAGATCCATAATAGACAGGGGTCGAAAAATACCGGGCGCCTGAAAATTTTTACCTGGCGCCCGAATTTTCAAATTTGGTTTTGAAAATTTATTTTTTGAAATCCGGATTTCCCTTTCATGTACGTTCCCACCACTTTACAAAGTAACAAGTCATGTGGTGTTTCACGTTTCTTTCTGTAGCTCATATATTCTAATGTTCGCAATAAACATTTTCATTGCTTTTGGCAGAGTCTTGAATTCTGTAATTGCTCCTCGTACCTTGGAACTGGACGTTTCAGTTCTGCGCGGGAGCTGCCTAGCGGTCATGGGTGATATCGTTGTAACCCATCAAACAAGTATCCTTTCATGTGGACATACCGTAACACATCGAGTTCCATTTCAAATTATCCGCGATCGGTAGCAGAGTTCAAAGATCAGACCAGAGTTGTGGAAAATGCAGAGAACTACTACGTTAAATAATTCCACAAACACTACATTACCGCCTTCCCTCCCGTGACTAGCCGTTTCTCAACTATTGCCGCCAAAGAAGTGCTGATAAATTCCCGTGGAATTCATTCTTTGCACCTAGAACATACGGAATGACATGTTTATCAATTCTTGTATTTTCACCGAACAATATTTCTACTTTTAATTTAATTACAGCACCTCGGTATTGAACGGTTTGCACTTTATAAATACGGTTGTTTTTATTCCTGTGCGTTTATGGAAAATTGGCAACGTAGCATCAGATATCGAAGCCCGCGAACTCGGAAGCCATTTAACGCTGGTGTATTTTACGTTTCTGTGGCATACTTGAGGAAATCGGCAAAATGAAACGAACAAACCCAACAAATTGACTGATGCGAGTAAATACAGTGTACTCTTTCAGATTTCTTCGTAAGTAGGGCCCGTAAATGTAACACAAAGTGATGTGATACAGAAGCGAGTGTATGTGAGAAAACACTTGCTGGAAGTGCCGACTGTAGTGTTCAGGTGATAAAAATCATGTTATCCGTATTGAAGATACTGAATGTAGGATGTTAAAAGGTTTGTTTTTTTTCACCTATTCAATACATATAAATTTTATAAATTAGGAATTTATTGTAGATTCCACTTGAGACATGTTTCGCCCTTCATTGAGGGCATCATCAGTCAAAATATCACCTCAAGGTAAAAAATCAGGTAACTGGTTAGTAGTAGACATGTACAAATTATTACATATTATTAACAACAATATAAAAATTAAGTATGGGAAAAAATTTTCACAAAAGTGATGGTTGAACATGTAGGTTTAGATGAAAAGTCAGCACCAATGCCTAAAAATAACAAAGTAGAGTTCTGCAGTGGTGCTCTGGAGAAACAGTTGACGCAATCATATGAAAATAAAAAGTTTAAAAAATATTTACAATAAAACAATTAAGGGAGAAAAGGTGTAGTGTTTGGCATCAATGTTAGTAACCAAAAATTGATGTCAAAGGTTGGTAACTATACAGTATTTATATAGTTCAATTGAACAGTTAAGATAAAGTTTTTTAAAAATATTTACATTTAACATTCAGCGTAAATGTTTGTAATAAAAACTAATGTTAATGATTGGTAACTATATAGTAATTACATTATCTAATTGAAAGTTGAGAATTTACAATTATATACATATTTACACAAGAGCAGCTGGTGCGCAAGGATAAAAAATTTTAGTACCAAGTGCGTCCTGATGTTTTAGAGGTTGGAAGAAAGAATTAGCATTGACATTTCAGAAATATGTAGAGCAGATTATTTTAGTTAAAAATCACCGGGGGTAGGGGAAATTTTTATAGCCAAATGAGGTTTTATAGGCATCAAGCTGAAAGTTTTCCAGTTGAAGCGCCGAGATCGGGACGGAGACTGGTCAGTGTGGCTGGAGATTCATGGGTAATCCGTGCGTTTGAACGACAACAATGGTGACAGTTAAAGTGGGTAATTGCTAATTAGGAAAAATGTTGTGGGTTGAAACTTCTGCTTATTCTTTTAGTTGATTTCTGTAGCATCGATTGTGATGTGGAGACATCGGTGTGAAATGCCGGTGAGACAAAATGATATTGTTCCGTGGAATAAAATAAGGCGGACTACGGGATGAAGTTGTTGGTCTTTGCTGGTCTGGTGAGATAGAATAGAGTTGCTTGTGTTGTGGATTGCTGTGGAGAGATTAGAAAGTATACGGCAACTGCAGAGTCAGAGCGTTAAGCTGAGGTGAGGCATCTTCTTATTCTGACTGCGAAGAGGAGCCGTAGTGGCCCGCCATATTTGTGCCGATGTGCACTGGGTTCCGGCGAGTTGTTGAAAGTTGGATTGTAAGAAGTGGAAGTTATCTGTAATTGAGACGTTAATAGTATTAGTTTGTGTGTAAGAAAGGTTTATGGTAAGTAATGAAGAGTGAATGTTATGTTACATACCTGATGTGTCGCTGAGAGGTGATTGTTGATGAGTATTGGTGGACTAAGAAGGAGGCTCAGTCGGTAATACGCACATGCGGTTAGCAATGGCGGCGGGAGGAGTGGATAGCTTTGGGGGGAAGGGGCATGGGTGGAGTCATGCGCAAAGGTGAGCTGTCAGAATGGAGGAAGGTAGAGTGGAGGGGCGAGCTAGTTGTGTATTGGGAGTGCAGGTTGATGTAGTGTTGGTTATAAAAAGAGGGGGGGGTGGGATAAGGAACCGAAAGTTACGCGGATAATATTGATGCCTTTGGTTAATGTGATGAATGTTATTTGCTTGTGTTGGGTGTTGTATTGTTTTTGAAGGTCGAGTGGTTCTTATTTCTCGTGTTGTATCGGTGGGGTCGTGGTGGAGGGGGGGGTGCTTGGGTGGGAGGACGTGTGGGCTTGCTGTCGTTGTGTGTGGGGGAATTGGTCGGAAAGGGGGAGGTGGGGGTAGGGGGGTAATTGTCGACGTGCTGGGTGAGTTAGTTAATGTGGTATTGAAGATTTTAGACAAGTTGTTGCCTTGAAAATTTATTTTTTGTAGTAAGGTGGGAATTTGTTCATAAAGGGGGTTTTTTAAATCTATTATCTCGTTGAGGTTTTTATCCTTGTTGAAGTGTTGGTCTAGATAGATGTATAGGTTCTCAAACTCAGTCATTAGTTTGCCCTTCTCGACTTTTTTTAGGATTGTTATTGTGGTAATGTGGTGGCCAGTGTCCCTCATGTGGGTGCTCATTGCGGAAAATTTATTATGTTTTTGGGCATTGTAGTGTTCTAAATAACGGGTTTGGAAGCTTCGGCCAGTTTGTCCGATGTACGAGGAGTTGCATTGTGAACAGGTGAGTCTGTAAATACCTGAGCCCGCGTAGAGGTTTCTTCTTGGGTTGACAGAGTTCTGGTTGAAAAATATGTTCTGGTTCGTGTTCTGCGTTTTGAAAGCAATGTTGACTTCGTGCTTTTTTAGGGGGTTGGCTATCTGGTGGATAACTGGATTAGTGTATGTGAAAGTTGCGTATTTGTGTTTATTGGGTTTTATTGGGGAAAGATTTGTTGTTAATTTTAGTTTTACTTTGTTGATGATCTTGTTGATCATGTTGGTGTTGAAGCCATTGAACTTGGCAATATCTGTTATGTAATCAAGTTCTTTTTTCAGATTGGTAGGTGAAAGGGGGATTTTTAAAGCTCTGTATATTAAACTGTAGTAAGGGGCTTGTTTATGGGAGTTTGGGTGTAAGGAATTATTGTTTATTGTTAGTGGGGTGAAGGAGGGTTTTCTGTGTATTTGAAACTCAAAAGCGTTGTCCATTCGTGTGATGTTGATGTCTAAAAAATTGATGGAGCCGTTGTCCTCATCTTCTTTTGTGAATTTTATGTTGTTGTCTAAAGTGTTTAGGAATGTGAGGATGTTGTCGCTGTTGTTGCACTGTTTATCGATGATTACTAGTGTGTCGTCGACATAGCGGAGCCAAAGATGAATACCATCGATGGAGTTTATAATTTTATTGTGTTCTAAGTTGTCCATATAGATGTTTGCTAGAATGCCAGAAATAGGGTCTCCCATAGCTAAGCCATTTTGATGGTAAATCTTGTTGTTGAACGTGAAGTAATTATTGTTCAATACAAAGGTTAATATTTTAATGAACTCATCAATTTCTATTTTGCTTAGTCCACTGTGTTTGGAGAGGTTGTTTTTTATGATGTTGATGGTTTCGAGAACTGGGATGTTCGGATACATGTTAGTGATGTCAAAGGAACATAGAATGTGGTTTGGTTGCAGTGTAAATTTATTCAGGGTTTGACATAGGTCAATTGAGTTCTTAATGGGGTATTTGTTGTTGAATTTGTAGTGTTTTTTGAGAAAGTAGTGTAGAAATCTTGAAGTTTTGTATGTTGGACTGCCTCTACTGTTGATAATTGGTCGGATGGGGATGTCTTTTTTGTGGGTTTTGGGTAAGGACTTGGCTGTGGGTAAAGTTGGATTCATGTTGACTAGTTTAAAGATTTCATGGTCATTTAAGAGGAAAGTTGAATTTTTGAGAAGGGTTTTCAAGTTGCGTTGTACTTTTGGTATAGGATCCTTGTTGATGGTGGTGTAGGTTGTGTCGGAAAAGAATTCTTCAGTTTTTTTGATGTAGTCCTGTTTGTTCATGAGTACAGTTGTGTTACCTTTGTCGGCTTTTGTTACTATAACGTTATTGGTGTTTATTTTGGTCTTTAAGGCATGGATTTGTTTTGAGAGGGTACTGTTTTTGTTGGTTTTTAACTCATTAACTAGGGAGGGCAGTTTCTTTTTTATTTCGTGTCTGATGTCATTTTGTTTCTCTGTGGTGATCTGTTTACTAATGTTGGATTCTACTTCTGCAATAGTGGTGGTTAGGTCATCGATAGTATTGGGATTAGGCCAATTGTGTTTAAGGCCTCTGTTTAGGAGGTTCATTTCTATGTCAGAGAAGGTGGTGTCAGACAAATTGATGGTAGTAGGGGTGTTGTTTGAAATAATGGATGTAGTATCATTGTTCTTATTGTGGTTTGATGTGCTTGGTTTGGTTCCCTTCAGATGGGCTAGTTTGAGGTTTAATGTGTCTTGTTTCTTTTCTAGTACGTTGGTTAATTTATTGTCAGTATGTCTTAGGAAAGATTGCCATTCAAGAGGGGATAGGTGTTGTGCAAGGGTTAAATGTGTTCGATAAAGTTGTAAATTTAAGAATGATTTTTTCCTGTATAGTTGTTTAATCTCGTCCTTCAACCAGATGTTGTTGACTTTGTTTTGGGTGATAGTCGAGTTTTGAAACGGAATGCTTTTCCTTTGCAGTGGTCTCAAGAATTTGGGTACTAAATTTAGCTTAACACATTCTTTAAGGAAATTAATGTCTTTTGAAATTTTGCCGATTTTTACCTTGAGGTTTAGGTATTTGTTGGTTTTCACTGTAGCCTGGTTGGCTTTGACGTTGCAAGTGATAAAAATCATGTTATCCGTATTGAAGATACTGAATGTAGGATGTTAAAAGGTTTTTTTTTTTCACCTATTCAATACATATAAATTTTATAAATTAGGAATTTATTGTAGATTCTACTTGATTCCACTTGATTCCACTTTTAACATCCTACATACATGTAGTGTTCAGGACGACAATGACCAGCATGACATTTATGGTGTTCAAGACATTGATATGTCAAACATTAAAAATCCGTCGAAATTTCAATTTTCAGGCAAACGGAAATTTCAGCACTTTTAGCGTAGTGCGTAAAGAAAATGAATGCTAATATGTTACAGCATTTGAATGCACTGTTCATGACATCTTATCATATTGCAAAAAATAACTGACCTTACACTGATTTTGAAGATTTGGTTACAATGTTATGCAAGTTGAATGTTACTGATTCGAGAAGGATGTGAATGATACACAATGCAGAGAATCGTAGCTTGAATTACAGCCGTGGCTGTGCTATGAAGAAGGAATTGCGAAATGTAAATTATGCAGTAACTTTCGCAGTATTGTCGACAGACATTCTAATAATAATGTTATTTGTTTTACATTATTATTAGAATGTCTGTCGACAATACTGCGAAAATTACTGCATAATTTACATTCTAAAGTTGTATCCGAATTTTCAGGACCATTTAAACTGGAAACATTTAAAACATACGAAAAATCCTATCCTCACTCGAAGTGTCAGGAGGCTGAACAAAATAGCGTAACAGACCCAAAGGGCTTGGTCTACCAAGCGACCGCTGCTCAGCCCAAAGGCCTGCAGATTATGAGGTGTCATGTGGTCAGCATGCCGAATCCTCTCGACCGTTATCCTTGGCTTTCTTCACCGGGGCCGCCATCTCACCGCCAGATAGCTCCTCAATTGTAATCATGTAGGCTGAGTGGACCTCGAACCAGCCCTCAGGTCCAGGTAAAAATCCCTAACAGGGCCGGGAATCGAACCCGGGGCCTCCGGGTAAAAGGCAGGCACGCTACCGCTACACCGCGTGGCCCGCAGGAGGCTGAAAGTTTCATGAAAAATCCTGAATGTGCACTTTTAGCGAAGTGCGTAAAGAACATGAATGCTAATATGTTACAGCATATGAATGCATTGTTCATGGCATCTTATCATACTGCAAAAAAAAAAACTATTTTGAAGGTTTGTTTGCATTGTTAAGCAAGTTGAATGTTACTGATTCAGAGAAGTATGTGAACGATACACAATGAAGAAAATTTATTTCATACATTGCCTCAGATCTTCGTGAAGATTTTATATGTGGCATTAAGGAAAGTTCATGTCAGTATCTTACTCGATGGATCAACAGAAATTTGATGCTGAGGAGCTGATACTTTACATTCATTTTTTTAAATAAGCTGACTTTCAATCGTGTTATTGGAGGATGCAACAAGTGATAGCTATATGGAGGCTCTAAAAACAGAACTGCCTCATTTAGGAGTTGGAGAACTCTTTACGGTACAAAACTATTAGGTATAGGGACTGATGGAACACCATGTGTGATTGGTGTCCGTAATGGTATGGTTACAAAAATATCTGAAAAAATTGAGAACTTGGTAAAACGTTCACTGTGTTGCACATCAACTCCAACTCTTTGTTCTTCACTCACTGAAAAATGTGAGACTTAAAAATCATTGATAAAATTGATTCTATACTCAGGAAACTATATATGTTTTATCTACATTCGCCAAAACGACTTCGCGAACTGAAGAAAATTTTGGAGTTGCTGGAATGTGTAATATCCAAATTGGAGTACTTACACCAAGTTAGATGGGTAGCAAGCAAATTAAATGCTTCGCAAGGAGTCAAAGACTGGGAATGCCTAGTGGTGCATTTATATAATATTTCTGAAAGGAAAGGTGAAGACGGAATCACGGCTAAAGATCAACGACTTCAAATTTGTCATCAAATCCCTTCTTGTATGACTTCTGAGTATATTCAAAAGACTTTCACTTGTATTTCTGAGGCATGTTCTGATTTTAAGTCAGATAACCGTGCATGAAAATAATGCAATTAATTCATTGCAGCAACTTCACAACACCAAGGGCCCAATGGTAGAAAAGTTTTTTCTGCTATAGCACTTTCAGGAGTTTTCAGTAGAATACAGTTATCAGGTGTGTCGAATAAGAATTTCACGGGCGACAAGGAACTTTGGCAACTGGGATTACCTTTCTGAAAGACACATTTCTTCAAAATAAGGACGTTCAAAGTGCCACTGGTGTTATTGACACACATTTCTGGCCATCAGGAAAACTAGAAAATTATGGCAATAGTGAAATACAGCTTCTTGTCACTCATTTTTCAAAAAACCTTCCAATTGAGGTGAACAACGTAGAAGACGTATTGAGCGGGTGGTAGGCGTTCAACGTAGTCGGGAAAGGTCTTCCAATGAACGATCTACTTGAAAAATGGCTGTCTGCGAAAGGACGATTTCCGATTTTTGGAAAGCTCCTTAGTATATAGTGGCAACAATTCCTGTATCGACTCATCATGTGAGCGAGGGTTCAGCACGATGAATATTATTAAACACAAACTGCAAACCAAGCTTGTCGACAAGAACTTAAGTGATCTCATGATATCTTTGAATGGACCATTTTTAAAGGACTTTGATGCAACAAAATGTATTGATCGTTGGTGTTTTGGTGGGAAATCATACAGGCACATGTAGTGTAATTTTAAAAGACACTGACATTGAAGGTGACTGGTGATTATTTGGGTTAGTATCTCTTAAAATATAAATTTTCGTTCTTACATGAACTGAGACTATACTACTTAATTTCAAAACCAATACGTAGCTTTATCTTAGTCTAACCTGTGATTTACATAATGTATATTTGCAAAAAAAAAAAAAGGTGCTGGTTCCTGATAAAAAGGAGCTGGCTACTGAATTATTTTTATTTTCTTCTACCCCTGATAATAGACTATATCTTAACAGACTTTGAATTCAGGAAATCTGTTAGGAATGTACGAGTTTTTCACGGATTTTTCGATGATACAGACCACTATCTGATCTGTAGTGAACTAAGTATCTCTAGGCCTACGAGAAAGTGAAAACTGTCTGCAAACGAATAAGGGTAGAAAATCTCCAGGACGAGGAAATTAGACAGAAGTACATGGATATGATTAGTGAGAAGTTTCGAACAGTAGGCAGTAAGCAGGTTCAGGATAATAAGTGAATGGGTGGCATACAGGGATGCTGTAGTAGAAACAGCAAGGAAATGCCTAGGAACAACTGTGTGTAAAGATGGGAAAAGGCTAACATCTTGGTGGAATGATGAAGTCAGAGCAGCCTGTAAACGTAAAAAGAAGGCTCGTCAGAAATGGCTCCAAACAAGGGCCAAGGCAGACAGGGATTGGTACGTAGATGAAAGAAACAGAGCGAAACAAATAGTTGTTGAATCCAAAAAGAAGTCATGGGAAGATTTTGGTAATAACCTGGAAAGGCTAGGTCAAGCAGCAGGGAAACCTTTCTGGACAGTAATAAAGAATCTTAGGAGGGGAGGGAAAAAGGAAATGAACAGTGTTTTGAGTAATTCAGGTGAACTCATAATAGATCCCAGGAAATTACTGGAGAGGTGGAGGGAATATTTTGAACATCTTCTCAATGTAAAAGGAAATCACCATGGTGGTGTTGCAAACAGCCAAGCTCATGGGGAGGAGGAAAATGATGTTGGTGAAATTATGCTTGAGGAAGTGGAAAGGATAGTAAATAAACTCCATTGTCATAAGGCAGCAGGAATAGATGAAATTAGACCTGAAATGGTGAAGTATAGTGGGAAGGCAGGGATGAAATGGCTTCATAGAGTAGTAAAATTAGCGTGGAGTGTTGGTAAGGTACCTTCAGATTGGACAAAAGCAGTAATTGCACCTATCTATAAGCAAGGGAACAGGAAGGATTGCAACAACTATCGAGGTATCTCACTGATTAGTATACCAGGCAAAGTATTCACTGGCATCTTGGAAGGGAGGGTGCGATCAGTCGTTGAGAGGAAGTTGGAAGAAAACCAGTGTGGTTTCAGACCACAGAGAAACTGTCAGGATCAGATTTTCAGTATGCGCCAGGTAACTGAAAAATGCTACGAGAGGAATAGGCAGTTGTGTTTATGTTTCGTAGATCTAGAGAAAGCATATGACAGGGTACCGAGGGAAAAGATGTTTGCCACACTGGGGGACTATGGAATTAGGTAGATTATTAAAATCAATCAAAGGCATTTATGTTGACAATTGGGCTTCAGTGAGAATTGATGGTAGAATGAGTTCTTGGTTCAGGGTACTTACAGGAGTTAGACAAGGCTGTAATCTTTCACCTTTGCTGTTCGTAGTTTACATGGATCATCTGCTGAAAGGTATATAATGCCAGGGAGGGATTCAGTTAGGTGGAAATGCAGTAAGCAGTTTGGCCTATGCTGACGACTTGGTCTTAATGGCAGACTGTGCCGAAAGCCTGCAGTCTAACATCTTGGAACTTGAAAATAGGTGCAATGGGTATGGTATGAAAATTAGCCTCTCAAAGACTAAATTGATGTCAGTAGGTAAGAAATTCAACAGAATTGAATGTCAGATCGGTGATACAAAGCTAGAACAAGTATTTAGGTTGTGTGTTCTCCCAGGATGGTAATATAGTAAGTGAGATTGAATCAAGGTGTAGTAAAGCTAATGCAGTGAGCTCGCAGTTGCGATCAGCAGTATTCTGTAAGAAGAAAGTCAGCTCCCAGACGAAACTATCTTTACATCGGTCTGTTTTCAGACTAACTTTGCTTTACGGGAGCGAAAGCTGGGTGGACTCAGGATATCTTATTCATAAGTTAGAAGTACCAGACATGAAAGTAGCAAGAATGATTGTTGGTACAAACAGGTGGGAACAATGGCAGGAAGGTACTCGCAATGAGGAGATAAAGGCTAATTTAGGAATGAACTCGATGGATGAAGCTGTACGCATAAACCAGTTTCGGTGGTGGGGTCATGTGAGGCGAATGGAAGAGGATAGGTTACCTAGGAGAATAATGGACTCTGTTATGGAGGGTAAGAGAAGTAGAGGGAGACCAAGACGACGATGGTTAGACTCGGTTTCTAACGATTTAAAGATAAGAGGTATAGAACTAAATAAGGCCACAACACTAGTTGCAAATCGAGGATTGTGGCTACGTTTAGTAAATTCTCAGAGGCTTGCAGACTGAACGCTGAAAGGCATAACACTCTATAATGATAATGTATGTATGTATGTATGTATGTATGTATGTATGTATGTATGTATGTTTAAAAAAAGGTGATAAAAAGGAAAGAAATAACTACAGAGGGATCAACCTTACTGCACACTGAGAGAGTATTGGAAGGAATACTGAGGAGGAAGCTAGAAGGAGAAATGGTTTTAGGAAAGACAGATCAACGTTTGAATTGATCTTTACAATAAGACATATGATGGAGAAAAGATGGAAGTTTGGAAAAGACATGGTGATGACATTTATTGATATTGAGAAAGCTTATGACAGAGTGCCCAGGCAGTTGGTACGGGACACATTAAGAAAAAAACAAGTTAACAGAGTGGAAGTGCAAATGATAAAAGCTATGTACAAAAATTGTGTTACTAGTGTGAAGACTAGTAGAGGGAAAACAAAATGGTTTCAAGTTGAAACTGGTCTCCAGCAGGGAAGAGTACTATCCCCCATACTATTCATCATAGTCATGGATGAAATTCATAAGAACATTAAACAGAGATTGGGAGGACAGGCAACAAAAGCCATGTTGGTTGCAAATGATATAGTGATATGGGGCGAGGGTGAAATGGAAGAGCAAAAGCAAGTAAATGTATGGAATCAAGAGATAGAAAAATATGGGATGAAAGTGAGCACAGAAAAAACTAAAACAACGGTCATGACAACGGGAAGGAAGGAAGGAAGGAAGGAAGGAAGGAAGGAAGGAAGGAAGGAAGGAAGGAAGGAAGAGGAAAGGTAAAAATGAATGGGAAAATTGTGGAAGTGGTAAGTTTCAAGTACTTGGAAAGTATGATCAGACAAGATGGAAAGATAACCAAGGAAACTGGGAAAAGAATACAACAAGCAAATAGCTTCTACTAGAGTGTGAGGGGTATTTTGTGGAAACCGAAGAAATGTAAGAAAGTATTATATACAACCTATTAAGAACCCACACTAACTTATGCACCTGGATCGTAGACTACAACAAAACGAGAGGAGAGTAGAGTAGAATACAGGCAGCGGAGATGAAATTTCTAAGAGGTATCGAGGGCAAGACCAGAAAGGATAAAATTAGAAATGTACGGATAAGGACGGAAATCTTGAAACTTCAAGGCAGGACAGAAACAATAAAGCTAAAGTGGTATGGGCATATGATGAGAATGGGAGGAGTGTGCCAAAAAAAAAAATTCTGAGAAGTTGAAAGAGACCACGAGGATGACTCCGAAAGAGATGGTTAGATTCAGTTTGGGAGTACATAGAGAAGAGGGGAGGAAAACCAGAATATGTATATAAAAAAAGAAGAGTGGTGGAGAAACAGGCAGCGATGAAGGTTCTCGATTCCCAACCCGACCCAGGAAGCTAGAAACGGGAAATGAAGATGATGATGAATAACTGCGATAAGAAAAATCGTCATTGTTCTAGACATCACAGTACTGACCAACTGAAACACTCTTTCTCATGTCACCACTGACAATCAAAAGTAAATAAATGCATTATCATGCCACTAGCAGCCCAAAACATAGATAATTCAAACTGTTGATATTCACTCTACTGGGAATGTGTTAAATATAACTTACCTCAAGTTTCCCTTTACTTGGCATAAAAACTCCAGGCTTCTGACCACCCCTTGGAAATGCTTTCTCCGTTGCCACTTTCATTTTGAACTTTGAAACTGTTCTACTATTTTCTCAACTATCTGAAAAAGGATGTAGAAAGAAATTAGGAAAAGGAATGAAGAACAAGTTTCACATTGCAACAGAACTATGCAATTAACAGGAAACTGCACCTAATGATGCAAGGTGAAATGAAATGTAATAATAATTACAATTGTAAAATGTATCCACTGACTAGAATTTAAAACAAACGATTAAGAAAAAATATTATGAATTTAAAATAATCAGTGGATCTAATTTGTAATGCCTTATTTTCTTTTAAAATGATATAAAAAGAGATTAAAATTGAATAAGGCATTGCCCTGAAATGTAATCATATACAGCATTCACATTAATAGTTAAAAAGCATCCGGGAGATAGTTGGTTTGAACCCCACTGTCAGCAACCCTGAAGATGGTTTTCCATGGTTTCCCATTTTCACACCAGGCAAGTGCTGGGGCTGTACCTTAATTAAGGCCACGGCAGCTTCCTTCCCATTCCTACGCCATTCCTGTCCCATCGTCTCCATAAGACCTATCAGTGTCAGTGCGACGTAAAACAAATAGCAAAAAATAGTTAAAAACACAAATACACAAAATATAACTAAAACAGTTTCAACACAAAGTAGTAAACAATAAGATAAAAATTAACAGCAGATATAAAACTCACTTTTATACATGATAAAACAGACCACTATCCCTCAAAAAATGGAAAAAATTAACAGCAGATAGAAAACTCACATTTATACATGATAAAACAGACCACTATTCCTCAAAAAAAAAAAAAAAGAACGGATGACGAGGTCTGCTGACTGATCGTCACCTCGTAGGATGAGGGAGAGGATACTCAGAAGTTTCAGACTATGGCGCAGATGGTCAATGTCAATTCACCAAGTAAGGATATGTACCACAAAAAGATGACCGCCACAAGTACACACCAGGTGGGTTTCTCCCTTCAGTAAGTAGGAGTGCGTTGTTATACAGTGGCTGATCGGAAGACGACATAATACCACTGCTTCTCTGCGAGAAACCCCAAGGGAAGTCCTCAATACCTTCATAGTTCCTTTTATTGTTCCCAGCTTATTTGGAAAAGGGGTGGCCTGCTGTTCAATCTCCCAATGGGACATACCAATCGTTTCAGCTGAGAAAGAATATCACTGGCTGGAACCTTGTAAGGCAATGGGGGCAATGTGACCGCCTCCTTGGCAGCCCTATCAGCTAACTCGTTTCTCGCTACACTCATGTGGCTTGAGAGCCACAAAAATGTGATTCTGATGCTAACACTCCAACACACAACAGCAGGTCCTGGATCCGCTGCTCCAGAGAATGCTGAGGGAAACATGCATCAATAGATTTTAATGAGTTCAAGGAGTCTGTACACAGCAGAAGGTGCTGGCGTTCATTCGACAGAGCGTACCACAGAGCTTCAAAGTTAGCATTACAGCTCTGTTGTGTACACACTACAGGTTTCCAGTATACAGGAAAAAGAAAACTTATTATCAACAACAAACACACAGCCTACTTTCGCTTCTGCCCTCGAACCATCCCTGCAAATAACTAATGAATCTGGATACCGGCCAACAATGGACAGGAAGACCCTCCGAAGAATGGAGGGGTCAGTGTTCACTTCTGGGTCGGTGTGCAGATCCTAGATTATTTCAGATCGTCATATTATCATCGGAGGTACCTTACTTGGTCGTCTAATAGGCCTATGACAAGGAACTGAAGGTACATCAAACAATCTGCAAATGCTATCCAACATATACCAATCGGTTCTGTTACACATAGATAAGCAGCGTACAGCCAACGGTTTGCATTGATAATAGCTTCGGTGAAGTGGCATCTGTTGCAAATTTGCAGCATATGACAATAATATTTGTTGGCGTCTCAGGTGTACAAGCAGCACACCAGATTCAGCGAGCAGGCTAGCAATGGGGCTTGTATGGAATGCTCTCATTACCAACCTAACTCAGCTGTGGTGGATGGTATTCAGTTTCACAAAGACGCTTTGCCTTGCTGATCCATATGCTGCACTGCCTTAGTCTAATCTGGATAAAATATGTGCCCTTAGAATCGTACGAGCACAGTGCAGTCTGCCCCCCCCCCAGTAGTGCTGCTAAGAAACCTCAAAAATATTCAGTTTCTTAGCACATTTGGCTTTTAATAATAATAATGTTATTTGCTTTACGTCCCACTAACTACTTTTACGGTCTTCGGAGACGCCGAGGTGCCGGAATTTAGTCCCGCAGGAGTTCTTTTACGTGCCAGTAAATCTACCGACACGAGGCTGTCGTATTTGAGCACCTTCAAATACCACCGGACTGAGCCAGGATCGAACCTGCATTTGGCTTTTAACCAACGCACATGTGACTCCCATGACAATTTACTATTGAAAAGGAGTCCAAGAAATCAGTATGTTTCAACTACAGGAAGAGCAATACCTCCTAAATAAAGCTCAGGATGGGGGTGAAGAGTGCCCTTCAGGCAGAAGTGATCAACAGAGGTCTTTGCTGTTGAAAACCGAAAGCCATGTTCTAATGTCCACTGTTCCACTCGCCTAATAGCTTGCTATATTTGTCACTCTGTGACTACCATGTTTTGTAAGCTATAACGCGGAACAAAATTGTCTGCATATAGCGACAGTATTACTACTAAACCAGTAGCAGAGACAATACTGTTTATGGCAACCGCGAACAGAATGACACTGAGAAACAATCCCTGTGGAAGTCTCATTTTCCTGAACATTATATTGCACGTAATAGACGGAGGGACAAAAAATTTGCAATAAATATTGGCACGTTACCTCAGAATCTCTGTTGATGCAGGACTGAAAGCATGCCGTATGCCATGTGGTATTATAGGCCTTTTCTAAATCAACGGAAACAGCCACCAAATGCTGTTTTCTTAGAAATGCATCCTGGACAGGCCTTTCCCGCTCATGCCAACTGGTCAGTGGTGGAGCGGGTAGCTCGAAAACTACAATGGTACACAGACGAAAGTCCTCTTTGCTACAAACAGGACACAAGTCGGCAATTCATCCTCTCAAATAGTTTACACAGACAGTTAGTGAGACAAATACGTCTGCAACTTCCCGCATACTTAGGATCTTTGTCAGGTTTGATGAAATGAATTACTAATCCTCTCACCACCGCGACGGAAACTCACCCTCTATCCAGATTCGGTTGAACACTTCAAGAAATTATACATAATAGGCTATCCTTGCTGAGGTGTTTCAACATCTCATAATGAACATTATCTTCTCCAGGGGCTGTATCTTTGCAAAGTACCAAGGCACTGCAGAGTTCCCACTCCATAAAGGGCAATGTTATAATCCTCTAAAGCTTAAGCAGCAAAACTCAGATGATGGCATTCTGCCTTCCACTTCAGAACCAGGAAATCAGAATGGTAATTCTGGAACCAGATACATCTGCAAAGTGACTTACTAGATGATTATCAACCAAGGTTAGATCAGTGATGATACGGCCTGCAATGGATATTCCCAGTCCTTGTATTCTTGAAATGCGTTGAAGTTTAGTCCACACTTGAGATGACGGTGTATGTGATGGATGATACACATCTTTTCCATGAAGCTTTTTTACTCTGTCAAGAATTCATACCTTAGCGCAGAATTTTTTAAATGTTAAGAAGTTGGTCAAAATAGGCTGCCTACAATAGCATTTATGAGCGTGACGTCGTTTTCTTATTGCTGTTGCAACTTTTTCTTTCCACCAAGGAATAAATTTTCACCGAAAAGTCAAAGAAAAACATGGAATGGACTCCTCAGGAGCAGCAAGAATAACTTGTGTGATATAAGTTATATCATCATCTATGCTCCGGCTATCTGCGTCATTAAAGACAGCTAGTGATGTGTACTTTGCAAAATCAGCACGTTTAAGAATCCATCATGGTGGAGCCTTGATGGATATCTATTTCAACAAAGTAAGAATAAAGAATAATGAGGAAAGGGTCACTATCACAGAGGTCATTTTGTACATCCCACCGAAGCAGGGAAACGAGCGCTCAGTTGCACAGATTAACGTCAACGTGGGAGAATGTACTGTGCGCTATGCTAAAAACTGTTTCCTCCGCTGCATTTAAAATGCATAAATCTAGCTCTCTCATTAACTGTTACAACTCCCTTCTTCTGCGGCAAGGCATTTCAGAGCCCCACAGTGGGTGGCGGGCGTTAAGAGTCACCCATTAAGAGGAAGGAATGTGAGAGCTGATCTATGTGATCAATTACTGTACATCACTGATAGTAAGAGGCTGGCCCAGTGGGATGTAAACATTACAAACTGTACTGGCAAGGAAACACCACTACTGCCTCCAACTGGGTTCTTAATGGAACCACTTCACTGTAGGTATCAGGACAAATAAAAATACCACTGCCACCAGAGGCCCGGTTAGCATAATCCTGTTGTGTCAAGTATAATCCAAAATTTCTCAAGACCATATGATGACCTGGTCTGAATTAAATTTCTTGAATACAGACTATACTCATTGCGAACTGACTAATTAGCTGGCAAAACTCAGTAAGATGCCTGCCATAATGTTCCAGTTCCACTGCAACAGTGCCATAATGTAGACTTTTTAGGGATTTTTTTGGTTATAAGCTGTGAGACGCTTTTAAACCTAAACATCAACATCCGTGAAGGTAGATGAATGCTCAATGTTCAGCACCTCATCAGCAGAAGAGTTGATTAACGTCGAGGACTTCTTTGATGATTTACAGTGGCGGGCTTTCCTCTTACGAGGTAAGCGCAGAGTTTTATGAGCAGATGGACCTGCTGGCGCTGATGTAAATCCTCCTGATGGATAGCGTGATTCCCCTTTCGCAGGAGGATTAGGGGAGCGCCTGATAAGGGCATTCCTCTCTTCCCCACCTTCTTTTCTTGTTTAGACGGGCAGCCCCAGTCAAAAATCAGGTATTCTTCAGATCCAAAATTCACAAATAGCAAACTGATCAAGAGGAAAGACCAAAGAGGAAGCCAGGAACACCCTGATCTAAAAACAGAAAGGAAGCCCACAGTAAAATGAAAGAAATAGGGCACAAAGGAAGACAAATTCAACTGTCTAAGTACTGTGCTTAGTCCTAATGGGCTTATTCGCATATATAATAATAATAATAATAATAATAATAATAATAATAATAATAATAATAATAATAATAATAATAATAATACCGGTCGAAGATAATTTTTCTCATAATGCACATTGTACTCAAATATCAGGTCCTGAAAAGCTATCACAAGTGCCACTGCATGTATCTGCCCCTCCTGAAAAGTAGTCATCGACTGCAACCTGTGGGTGCAGTGCAGCAACAACTACTATCATTTTTTTCAATACAAAAGATAGGGAGTGATATACAGAAAAAGACACTGGACATGCTACTGGAGAGGGTTTGATGAAAAATAGAGCTTAAATATTGTCCTAGAAAGTAGTATAGCTATGTCAATTGAGCCAAAGGCCTTAGAGAAGGCAAGAAGAGCTAGGATTGCAACTTTTCTCCTGTCCATTGCATTGCGAATGTTGTCTGTAACCATAATTAGTGTGATACTAGTAAGGATTGCATTGAAAACCAGTCTGGTATTCATCAAGGATATTGTTTCTAGGGCTTTTGAAAGAGCCAATATATACCAGCTGGTTGGTAGTCGGTTACATCTTCAGGTGGTAACTTTTTAGGGAGCAGGAAAACAAAGGCAGCTTTCCATAAGGAAGGATATATGTCAGTCATTAGTGAATGATTAAAAATGAGAGTTGTAGTAGGTAAAATTATGTCAATTATTTTCTTAATTTCCATTTCAATGTTGTATATCCCTTTCGACTTCGATTTAATTCTAAATAAGGCTTGTCACATGAGAAAAGTAAACATTTTTTCTGTTGGGTGGAGTGGAGTTTTAGTTGCTGTGTAATGTTCCATGTTTCTTCTCTCTGTCAATTGTATGTCCAGAAGTGGTGAAATATGTACTGAGCAAGTCCAAGGGTAGGATAATAGGATGGTCATATTTGTTAACCTATTCCTATTTTTCTTAGTTCCTTCCATGCCATAGCAGGTATAATAATATGTTTTAAGAGGGTATGTGCATGTCTGATTCAAGTGTTGCATACCACTTGCGAAGTCTCATTATGTAGCCATTTAAATGCATCAAAATTGTCTTGTGTCAGTTATCGCTTAAACTTTCTGTGTGCAGCATCTCGTCTTGCCACCAGTTCTTTAAACTCCATCTTTAGCCATGAAACTGAGGCTTGTGTTGCCCGTACTGTTACGTTGGTCAAAGAGCGTGGTCAGATATTTGTTAAATTTGTTTACTTTAATGTCAATGTTGTCAACTGTCTGTATATGGTGCCATGGAACAACTAGAGCATCTTCAATAAACATACATAGTCAACTATAGAGATCTCTAAATATGATAGTCCTTCGTTTAGTCTTTTGGGTCTTTAGGAGTAGGACATGTATATTAAATCACGAGCTAAAACTCCTGGTACAGATATCTGTCCGTTTAGTAGTAGTTTGTCCATATACTTTACAATCAATAAGGCCATTGTCTTGTGTAATGTGAGGGTATGGTGTACAGGGAAATTCTGCAGAACAGTCATATCACGGAACAGCCATATTTATAAGCTGGAAGGAAGGAAAGCCAGCCTTACCATGGATGCAGAAATATTCTCACGGAACTGGAGTGTGTATTGCAGAGATAGGATAGGAATGCTAGGAGGGGGAGTATTCATTCTGGTGAAAGAAGAACTTGTAAGCTACAAAAAAGTTAAGGATGAAAAACATGAAATTCTGGGTGCAAGGCTCATCTCTAAAGATAACAGGCAACTTGATGTCTTTGGAGTGTACAGACCGGGAAAAGGTAACGCTGATGCTGATTCAGAATTATTTGATAAGATAATCGCCTATGTGGGAAACAATAAGGAAAGGAACGCGATAGTAGCAGGTGATCTCAATTTACCAAATGTCAATTGGGAAGGTAATGCGAACGAAAGGAAGCATGAACAACAAATGGCAATTTTGTTAATATGGGAAGGGCAGCTGATTCAGAAAGTGATTGAACCAACTAGAGGGAAGAATATTTTGGATGTGGTGCTGGTAAAACCAGATGAGCTCTATAAAGAAACGAAAGTAATAGATGGTATTAGTGATCACAAAGCTATTTTTGTCGTAGTTAAAAATAAAAGTGAAAGAAGGGAAGGCCTTAAAAGTAGGACTATTAGGCAGTACCATATGGCTGATAAAACAGGCATGAGAGAGTTTTAAAAAAGTAACTATGATCGCTGGAAGATGGTAAATAAAAATGTAAACAGACTCTGGGATGGGTTTAAAGCATTTGTTGAGGAATGTGAAAAAAAGTTTGTACCTTTAAAGGTGGTAAGGAATGGTAAAATTAAATGTCGTATGACTTTTAGTGCCGGGATATCCCAGGACGGGTTCGGCTCGCCAGGTGCAGGTCTTTCTATTCGACACCCATAAGCGACCTGCGTGTCGTGATGAGGATGAAATGATGATGAATACAACGCATACATCCAGACCCTGTGCCGTAGGAATTAACCTATTAAGCTTAACATCCCCGACCCAGCCAGGAATCGAACCCGGGACCCTCTGAACCGAAGGCCAGTACACTGACATACATTCCGTAGTTAAAGCTGAACGCTTGTTAGTAATCGACCAACAGCTGAGCACGAAGGAAAGCCAGCCTTACCATGGTATGTCCATAAATTTTTATAACAACATTGTAAGTTTACATGTATTGATTTCATAATTTTACACTTGTTTTCTTTTTTCTCATTTTACAGTTGATGTCAACAGAGCTACAAATTTAAACTCCTTTTTAACTCATTTTGACGACGCACTTATGTGAAATTAAATTTAAATATTAACACTGATGATGGACCTTAGTGTCCGAAAACCGGTTATGTTTTAACAACGTGTGTGCTGATACAACTGTATATACCAATTATAATATTAAAAAAGATAAAGATCACAAATCTCACCAGATATCTTAACATACCAACATCGTATGATATATAGTGCCATATGGACTCTTTTCAGTTCTTCAAAATTCCGACTACCTGTGCCACTTCTGACCCCTCAATTTTGGGATCTGGAGGCTGGCACTATACAGTGACCCTTAGGAGGAGCAATTGTAAATAAAATATTACCTTTCTTTGTGTATTTGCACTGTAAATAAACTGAAAAAACACAAACAAATAGCAGGCAATTAGCTGCTAAAACCCATTATAAACAGTATGGGAAATGAATTATACTGAGTTATCCTGATTCTTTTCCCAAAAACAAAGGTAGTTAACAGTGTGACCAAGTGCACTAGCCTTGCGTCTTGGGTGGTGTGCTAAGTCCCAACTGATGAGCCTAACTTAGCACACGAGGGCGAAACGCAGGCATCCAACGAATGAGTTAGCCGGAAAATTTATAATGTCCAATAACGGACCATTATATTGGTATTATGAGAACTGCTGGGTCCGGCAACTACAAGATGAGCCTCATTGGCATAACCTTTCCTAAACCTGAACTGCCTTCTATCAAACCAGTTAGTAATTTTGCAAATGTGTCTAATATAATCAGAAAGAATGCTTTCCCACAGCTTACAAACAACATGTCGAGCTGACTGACCTGTAATTATCCGCTTTACGTTTGTCACCTTGCCGGCCCCGTGGAGTAGGGATAGCGTACCTGCCTCTTACCCGGAGGCCCCAGGTTCGATTCCCGGCCAGACCAGGGATTTTTACCTGGACCTGAGGGCTGGTTCGAGGTCCACTCAGCCTACGTGATTAAAATTGAGGAGCTATCTGACGGTGAGATGGCGGCCCCGGTCTAGACAGCCAAGAATAACGGCCGAGAGGATTCGCCGTGCTGACCACACGACACCTCGTAATCTGCAGGCCTTCGGGCTGAGCAATGGTCGCTTGGTAGGCCACGGCCCTTCAAGCGCTGTAGTGCCATGGGGTTTGGGTTTGGTATGTTTGTCACCTTTCCCTTGTACGCAGTGGCTATTATTACAACTCTCCATTCATTTGGTATTGCTCCTTCATGCAAAGAATAATCAAAGAAGTTTTTCTATATCCCAACCAATAGTTTTTAATATATTCCCAGAAATCTTATCAATCCCAGCTGCTTTTCTGGTTTTCAACTTTTGCATCTTTTTTGGAAATTTCTTTAATATCATAGGTAAATTTCAGTAATTCACCAGTATTAATCGCCTCCTCTATCTGGACATTATGGCATAAAACTTACAGCAAATGTAGTTCCAGTTCGTGCATTACCTGGCAGGTTCCAAGACAATAACCACTGTCGGCACTGTCACAGTGAGACTGAAACACTTGGCCACATCTTGGGTACCTGTCCTTTTAATGACACCCTACGGAATTCACGACATCATCGTATACGATCTATGAATGCTGAAGCCCTGAGAGAAAAGCGTCATACAGTCTACGAAGAGGTACATGGATTGTCTCAGATAGGGTCAAGCTGGCGGATTGACATGATAGCTATATCACCAGACTCAAGTAAAGGGTTCATAATAGACCCCACAATTAGAACCGAAGCATCATCCACTCGACTACATGATGTACACAAGGAGAAATGTGATATATATGAACCTACAATTCTATACTATGCCAAAAAATATCATCTGGACTCCATTGATGTTTTAAGATTAATGATAGGAGCAAGAGGCACCATTACTCACGCATTCCACAACTTTTGTAAGAAATTTAATTTGCTCAACCAATTTATTAAGGACTTTGGGTCAGCAGCCCTAAAAGGAGCGTTAGCAATAGTAAAAAATCATTTATACTCTTAGTTATATCTTTGTACTATGAGGAATTCCTCATGGATTTCAAATTTATTGACTGATATAATTTATTATCATTAAGTAGGCTGTAACTTACTATGGTATATCTATCATTTATAGACATATTTTGAATGACTGTTGTAATTATTATTCAAAGTTTTATGTAAGCTTTGTCTTTTTGGCAGCCTCCAAATGGGGGAAGCAGAAATAAATAAATGCATTTCGAAGTATATTCAACTACCTTTACATACTGCTGACTGAATACTTCTGCCTTCTGTAACTCCTCATATATACACTCCACCTGTTTTCATACACGATAGTTTTAAACCCATCCCAAAGGCTGTTTACATTTCTATTTATCATAATTACCTTTTATAAATGACCCCATAATTCTCTTATCAGCCATGAACCATGAGTTTTATCTCCCCCCGCCTTAAAGAACTTGATATATGTGTGTGTGGCGCTCCTAGTGAGCTCATTGAAATTTATTGTAATTAATTGTGCGCGTTTCCTGACTATCTTGGCCATTGATATGTTATAATAAATGTGTTCTCTCCCTGTTCCTCACTTATGGCTCCAGGGCCAGGAATTCGTTCCGTCCTGGGTCGTCCCTCCGTTTTTGTCTTTCTTTTCGTATCTCGATCTTCTGTCATGCCCCACTCGCATGCGCGGTGCGCCTCGCCGGGCGATGGACATACTCACTCAGCTGCTGCACTTGGAGCAGAGCACTTCTCTTCCATCGAACCAAGGACCGTGAGGGGGGCATGGGAGGTAAGATCTTCTGGTTTTCTAAATGTAGGTAGGATGATGGGAGGAACTAGGAACTAAGAAACAGATATGTAAAGCCATGTATCTGGCGACTTTAGTTTGTGAACTGATAACAGAAGGCTTGGTGTAGAGACATTACTGAGTAATGAACTTGAACCTAAGTGTTCTAGCCCTTAAATTCTATGTTTCTTGTATCATAAGCTATTGGTGCCCACTTGAGCCTACGTTATCGATGTTTTGGTTTGAAATCAAAGTAGGAGCTAAGGAATGAGCTCACGGAAATGATATGTAAGGTGCCAGAATGTTCTGGGCGTTTAGTTCGATGTCTTATGTTTGCAAATGGTACCCTAATGGGATGTTAACCTTATGTTCACTTTTAGATGATGTTTCTTTACACAAGGTAGCTGGTGAACTGTATATACATAGCAGCCCAGTGGTGATATGTTCGAAATTTATCTGGTACTAAGGCGAATAGTTTATGTTCATGTTAGACCTCTTGTAGGAGGAGAGGATTACCTTTCTGTTTTACATAAGGCTGTTCCCCTACTTACAGATGAATGAATGAAACGGGTCAAAACCCTCCTTTTAACCATGTTAGTACTCAAGCGCTTCCGAATATGTTTGTTCTTAATTATGTGTAAAATAAATGTTCTAGTCAAGCTGTTTAAAACTTTGTCTTGACATTATACCTCTGGGTTGGTCCTTACGTTTATTAATCCAGATCTCTGGCCCGCTCTCCTTTGGGTTGACCTGCCGGTTGAGTCACGGCACAAGCCATATGGTATTGCCTAATAGCCCTACTTTTACAATATTCCTTTCTATCATGTTTATTTTTAATGACCAAAAACAGCTTTATGATCACTTATACCATCTATCACTTCAGTATCTCTAGAGAGCTCATCTCGTTTTATCAGCACCACATCTAAAATAATTCTCCCTCTAGTTGGTTCCATCACTTTTTTCTTCTTCTATCGCTTTTCCCACATCTGTGGAGTCGCGGGTGTGAACTGTGTCGCACAGGTGAATTTGGCCCCGTTTTACAGGTGGATGCCCTTCTTGACGCCAACCCTACATGGAGGGATTTAACCACTCTTGCGTGTTTCTGTGGTGGTTAGAAGTGTAGTGTGTTGTCTGAATATGAAGAGGAAAATGTTGGGACAAACACCCCAAGCCAGAAGAATTATTAGACGCGATTAAAATCCCCGACCCGGCCGGGAATCGAACCCGTGACCCTCGGAACCGAAGGCCTCAATGCCGATGCGTCAGATGGTTCCATCACTTTCTGATTCAGGTGAATTTCTCACTGGATTGGAAAACTAGCTTGCTTATGAAAATCAGGATTTATTTCATATGACTGACTGAAGGATTAAATTATAACATATTATTATTCTTAGTACCGGTTTCAATGCTGGTGTGCATCATCATCAGCCACAAATAAGAAAAACATACAATGACAAGGTTACAAAACACAATGCATAAAGTATACACAAATTTTACAAAACTGGCAAGACTTAACCAAAAAAAAAAAGTTTTTAGGTTTAAGTCATAAGTTAATGTTTACGGATCTTGTTTTTTAATTAAGTCTTGCCAGTTTTGTAAAATTCCTAATGTGTTTTGTAAATATGTATATATTATATATTGCTTATTTATAATTAGTGGTAGTAGTAAGTTCTGTTAATATTGTTATTATTTGAATGTATTATATCATCTGTAATTGGAGAATCAATAACTCTGTTGGTGATAAATAAACAAATCAAATCAAATCAAATCAAATCAAATTATGCAGTGTTTTTTGTAACCTTGTCATTGTACGTTTTTCTTATTTGTGGCTGATGATGATGCACACCAGCACTGAAATGGTACTAAGAATAATAAAATGTTATAATTTAATTTATAACACTGAATGGTATTGAATAGGTGGACCTCTCTTGTTTCCATTATACTCAGGTAACGGAATATTTTATTATTCATTTTTTTTACAATTAGCTCTTTGTGGCATCAAAAGAGAGGTCTTGTGGTGACAATGGGATAGGAAAGGGCTAGATGTGGGAAATAAATGCCCATGGTCTTAATTAAGATACAGTTAGGCCTACACCATTTGCTCAGTGTGAAACAGAATTAACCATCCTCAGGGCTGCGAACAGTGGGATTTGAACACACTACCTCCCGAAAGCAAGCTGACAGCTATGTGACCCAAAATATGCAGCCACTTGCTTGGTGGTAAGGGAATCTTCAATACTGCTACTTACATTACAATTAAGCTAGTTTGTTTTGGTAATGTTTGGTGATTTGAATAGGTAGCTGGCAAAGATGACAACTGTAATGAGTCATACTTAGGGCAGTCAAATTTACTTTTAGGGAGCAGCCTTACATGTTTCCAAGTAGGGCCTATACCCAGGGTCAGCAATTTTTTAAATGGATTCAGCCCTGCTTTACGATCGAATGCCCTTCCTGATGCCAACCCTTTGTGGAAGGATGTATTCACTTTTACCGGTACGTTTTTTTTTTTTGTGTAGATGAAGACGTGTATTGAACACCAGGGCCCGAAACAGATGATTTAAAATACGCAGATATACCCGGGGCCCTGGACCGAAGACCAGAACGCTGACCATCAGCCAAAGAGCCCGACTTATGATTCAATTTTGTAAAATGTACATTACAACTTGGGGAACAATGTTGAAGTTTTACCGAATGATCCTAAGAGCTTTATATTGTTTTCTTCGGATTCGGATGTAAAACCACGTCATGGCTATAAAAAATGACGAAAGGAATAGTTTACCCAGGTATTCCCTGCCAATTTCAATAAGTTTTCTAGAAGTAAAACCAGTGTTAAGTTGTGCCCCCAGATTATTCTTTCCGTGATAATGCATTTCACGCAGACAGTTACGTAGTGTACATGCACACATTGGTGCCTATTATGATTAACTAGGGAAACAACTCCGTAAAATTCGTCGAAAGAAACGAAAACACATTTAGCACCCAAAGTGCACCTACCTCCTAAATCTATGGTGAAAAAAATAAATTAAAATTATCTTGCAAATCAACATAACCTACAAGAGTCTACTTACTTAACTGTGAAGTTGAACAGAAGAAAACAACAAATAACTTCAAGAAGCCTCCGTTACAGAGTCACGTGGATCATTCCTTCATAACCTCACTTTCAGTATTTAGATTTACACCCGTATTCCATACGAAAACACATTCGTGATGCCGCTGGCAAATGTTTTTCAAAGACCTTGTATGATCCTTGACAAAGACTATCTATAGGTCTAGAGGTTGCCTAACTGAGCAGTGTGATAAACAACTATGAAGATTTCCTTCCTTTCATGAAAAAAATCCTTTCCCTCCTATTAAAAATGCTAATCTCTGAAAAAGATACAAGGACACGTCAGAGAAACTAAATTTAATAGTAGCTAAAGATGTAATGTAATTTACCTTCCTGAGTACGGATATTACACGTTAAATATGAAATTTTACTCTTCCACATGGGAATTTTCATTCTGGATTTCTAGTAAAAATCTGACAACACTACAGGTAGTTCAGAATGGCCAATA
The DNA here is from genome assembly GCF_040414725.1 of Anabrus simplex. Classification (NCBI taxonomy): domain Eukaryota; kingdom Metazoa; phylum Arthropoda; class Insecta; order Orthoptera; family Tettigoniidae; genus Anabrus; species Anabrus simplex. The sequence continues at coordinate 43,216,716 of NC_090265.1, forward strand.
TGACGGTAACATTTGTGCATAATTTGTGTTTATTTTATTGACCTTTCCCCTTATGCATTTTTATAATACTTACTTAGTAAATATGATCTTATGATAAATGTGCATAAAGCAATCTACGTTGTTCAATTCAAATATCTGAGTAGTCAATGCTAATTTCATTAGTTAATTGCGTGGTTGGTAATCCACGTGGATCCGTTAACGTCATTATTCACCAATATTTAAAACTTATGTATTGTGTGAAGACCGAAGACCACTGTTAACTACAGTAAGTTTGCGGCGGACTTCAATTCATTTCATTCACATTACATATTCGTGGTACGTACTTTTTTTTTTCTCCTCGATTGTTGAGTCGGCATTGTGTTCTGCTGAGTATATTTACCACCAATTGTTGTGGGGAGGGAAGGTACATAGATTCACGACATTCTTGGCATGTGTGTCTTGTTTACGATCTCGGTTCATCTGTTAATAGTTTTCAAAATCTAATCTAGTTTGATCCTATGCTTAGGAATAACTTTTCTTAGGTAGTGTCTTGCTCGCCTTGCTATTCTTATTAACCAGCGTAACGCAATCAAGAGCATATATAAACGAGTCTACCAAGATATTGATAAAAACAGCTGATACTTTTCAACGCAAAAATACTCCCAGTAATAACATACGGCTTAGAATTAATTTGGGAAAGTCTAACAGTAGATGACTTGAACACAATAAAAAAAATATGTGAAAGCAAGATATTTAAAGCGAGCTCTTGGAATCTCCAAAGTGACAGCTTTAGGATTAGCATATGAGCTAGCCAACAAGCCATTCTTAATAGAAGAGATCAGAATCAACTTACAACTACTACCTTTTACCCGTCAAGACAGTGATTTTTTCAGGGGGGGGGGGGGGGGAGCGGGAAGCAAACTCCCCCCACGTGGCATTCAGCTCAGTCTACATTGCTTCCGACATGCTGTTAATTTCTGAGAAGAAAAGAGATAGCAGGGAAGAGTGGGAAGTGCTCGCAATCACGGTGAGAGTTTGTGTTGGTAAGGTGGTATTAAGGGTCAGGGAAAACAACATAGGCAGAAAAGATAAAGAGCATACATGTAAAACCTGACAAATTTTGATAGCACATTCAAGGATGTGGGCTGAAATCCAGTGGTTGTTAGTTAGGAATATGTGACATGCAATCATAACCATTTCCTTGCCATTGTCAATTATTATGGCGATCAGTCTTTCTTTGTCATTGCCAGATCGGCTTGGGTCCACTAGCATCTGGGCTTTGGGCCACAGGTTTGTCCCATTGCCAGCAGCCAGTGGTCCCTGGTGCCAAGTCTCTTGGGACACGTGGGTTTTGTCTTAAAACCAGACAAGAAAAGAAAGAAAAAAATTCACCTGGACTTTATTCTACAGATGCCATGTTAGATCGAAATTGGACAGGTCTGAATAATCGCCTGCGCAGCGCTCTTAAGATATGCATACGAACAAGTTTTCACAAGCCAAGTGTACAATGTGTGTGCGCTTTGTGCGGGAATTTGTTGAATGGTATCACTTCAACAAGTGTAAAGAAAGAATATAAATCACTGCTGGAATATAGTGAAAATTAGATTAAGCCGATCATACTTATGTCATTTTATGGCCTTTTGGCTGAAATAAATTCTTATTATTAACCAGCGTAACACACATGAAAACTGAATATAGAGTTGTGTTGGGCTAGCCAAACGCTCTTATTTTGTTGACATTTTCAGTGTTACACATGGCCTTTTTTTAAATGAAACAATGTTTAGGTGTAAATTAAACTTCTCCATTTTCAGTTAAATAAATTTAAGATTACTGCTTAATGTGGTTCATGGTTTGGATAACTGTAGTCATGTCCTAGTTCATAAGCCATGGATAACTGCTGAGTGGCCTAGTAAGTGGTCCTAAGAGTCAGGATACCAGTTGCTGTGGAATGGGAAAGGGCATCTCTGACATATTCTGAGACATGCCCCTTCTTTTGCTCAGGCGGCTAGGATTGTACAATTCACATAGTTCACAGATGCACACTAAGGCTGATTCATGGAAGACTTTGGTTTTACACACTCAGAAGTGGAATCCATGCACTGAGGAAAGAGTTATCATAATTATGTGGAAGATCATAGTCGGGTGCTTTCCAGTCTGAGGGTGTCATGACTTCAATTGCATAGAATTCAGACCAGATTTCTTTCTTCTTAGCTTGTAGCTTTGTTAGCAGGTGTTGGTAGGCAGATCTGTAATTTTATATCCTTCCCTGGCTGATTCAGAAGTTAGTATTGCTACAAACACAAAATTTTCTTCAGAAAAGTTGCCTCTTTTTTTTTTTTTCTTTTTTTTTTTTTTTTTTCTCTCAGTTTCTTAAGTTATTTTTGACGGGCCAATTGAGTTGTATGCTGTAAGTGACGATGGGACTTAGGTATATTTCTAAAGAAGATCTTCATAGCCCTGTCTCACCATAAGACCTATCTGTGTTGACGCGATGTAAAGCAACTAGCAAAAGAAAAAAAACCATAGCCCTGTCAATTGGTAGACTTTGTAGCAGTTTGATATCACTCATCGCTATTACTGCTGCTGTTCCCCTCTTTATTACATGTTTTGTGAAGGAGCTTCTGGAGATCTGCAAGGTTACACCAAGATAGTTGAAATCATTAACAATTTTTAGGGAGACTTGTTCGTAGGACAGTTGATCTGTGGCGGCAACTCTACCACCCCTTCTCAATATCATGTGAATAGTTTTGTCCATATTTAGCTGAAATTTGTTTCTTTTTGCCCAGGATACTAATAGATCCCATCATTTCTGTAAGTCTTCTAAATTCGAATAGCCAGGGGCCATATCATCTGCATAGGTATGTAGAGATTTGTCCTTCGGATCCCTTCAGTATTTCCGTGACGTCTGCAGTAATCAGGTTGAATAAGAGCTGATTAATCGGGTCACCCTGTGGAACACCCCTCGTCTTGATGATAGGTCGTGAAGATTATCTTACAGTATTATCCTGTAAGATGTTTGCGCCAATATATTTGTTAGATAATTTCTTTCTAACATCTGTCCAAGTTTATCAATAATAATCTGATGATCCAGCAGGTCAAAAGTCTTTTTGTAGTCTATAAGAACATGGTATTTGCCTTTTTTATGTCTCAAAGGTTCTCAAACTTCTTCCTGCAAGTTCTGTATTGCATGTAAAGTTTGACCTGCCTTTCCTGAACCCATATGGGTCATTGGGAATGATTTCTGTAGTTAGCAAGACGAGCCTGCCCCTTAGGATTTGGGGAAAAGATTTTTATTTTCTCAAGCAATACCTCTATACGAATCGGGAGAGTCTGATTTCCTTTACCTTTATACAGTAGCCTCATTATTATCATCATCATCATCATTGTCCCACTCCAGTCGTCCAGGTGTGGTTAACAGGCCTCTTCCACTCCTTTCTGTCCTTCCACTTTTCCTGCTCCATTACTTCCGCCACATCCAATCCAGCTTCTCTAATGTCCTTTCACATCTGGTCCATCCACCTTCTTCTCGGTCATCCAACTGGTCCCTTTCACTTAACTTCTCTTTCCAGTTCTCTTCTTGCTACCCGTTCCTTTCCCATTCTTTTTACATGTCCGAACCATCTCAGTCTTGCTTTCTGCATCTTCTGTACTAACGGTTCTGTATTTAGCTCTTCTCTGATTTTAATATTTTGAATTCTATATCTTCTTGTCTTGTAACCAATGTTCTTAAAAATTTCATTTCTGCTGCTTGGATCTTACTACAGTATCTTCTCTTATTGGTTACGAGCGTTTCTAGTCCGTATGTTACAGTTGGTATGAAATATTGTTTATATAATGTTATTTTTGTTCTCTTGGGTAATTTGTCATCCCATAAAAGCTCTCTGACTTGATAATAAAATGTTGTACCTTAGTCTCTTATCGATTTCATTACTTCCATTAATAATGCTACCCAGATAGGCCTATGTAAACCGTTCTACATTCTCTAACCGTTCTCTGTCTATGTTCACTTGGCTTCTCTTTTTCTCTTTTCCACAGCGCGTGACTACAATTTTCTTTTTACTAATCACCATTCCAAACTCCTTCAAATTTTCATTCCAAACATCCAGTGTTCTTTGTACTTCCTTTTCTCCCTTTCTCCAAATCACCACATCATCTGCAAATACCAAAGCATTCACTTCAACACTACTAATACTCTGTTTTACATGTTTTATGATTTCATCCATCAATATAATAAACAATAATGGCAACAATGCACTTCCTTGCTTGAGACCTTTTTCTGTATAAAATGTTTGTCATTATTCCCCACTTGTACACTGTTTTTACTCTCATGATACATTTTTATCTTGTTAATTAATGATTTTTGTACATTCCTTTTCAGTAGGCATTCCCATACATGTTTCCTCTTAACTGTATCATAAGCTTTTTCCAAATCAAAAAATACGAAGATGATTTCCTTCTTCGTTTCCAGATGTTTTCCCATTATCGTTCGCACTGTAAATATCAAGTCTATTGTTGATCTGTTCGGTCTCAAGTCATATTGTTCTTCCTCTGAGTTTCCATTATATCCCTTAGTCTTTTGTCTATGACTTTCTTCATTATTTTTAGCCCATGTGATAATAGGGTTATATATCTATAGGCTAATTTTCACATTTCTTCCTATTTCCTTTTTTGAACAATGGTACAGTGCTTCCTTGTTGCCAATCTTCAGGTATCCTTTCATCCTTCCATATGGCATTGAGGGCTTGGTATAGTCAGTGCAGTCCAATGCTTCCTCCCCCAACAAACTAGACACAGTTTTAATGTCAGGTATCTTGAACACCTCAACGCTGTGAAAGATAACAGATTCTCAGCCGTTGGCCAGCATGCCCATGAGCATAAACATAAGTTCACGTACATAGATCAAGATCTCGAGATCATGGAGACGCTAGGTAAGGGACCGAGGCTGGACGTTACAGAAGCGTGTCTAATACATGTAGACCAGTATTATAACGCTAATCTTAACTTCAACGAAATTTCGGAAAACCCCAAAGTCTTATTCGATTGCTTGATCATGTTAGTTGATAAGCTAAGAATTCCAGAAAATTCTACTGTTTTTCGAACTCTACATAATTTTTTCGTATTTTTGTTTTCATCCACAACGTCCCCCGGACCCTCTCCCACATCGCCTTTGTTCCAGAAACATTCCCTTTCCGCCCCTACTTCTCCCTCCTTAGCGCTTTGCCATGCAACACGACACGAGCAGACACAATCGTTGTGCTGCAGTCGCCGTGCCACGTACACGGCCGTTGAGGTGAGTCTGCCTTAAAAACAAGTTTGATTAGATTATGTTACAGTCAATTTCTTTTCGCTAATATTGGGCTTTCATCATTGCAGGGATTGGTATTGAACTGAGAGGTTAGACCCGTTTAACTTCTTTAGGGGAAATATTCACAGTTCGAACCAATTAGATATACAACACAAGTTATATGTTTCTACCATTCAACAAGCTCAGAAGACGGCGCATTTTATTACAACATTTTAACGGAACACGACGAGTTTTTATCCATAAAAATGTCCAGCACTGTAGCTTTGAAACAAACATTTTAATAGCATACAGCTGGACTCGGATCTGTTTTGTTCAACCCTAACATTATAATTGAGCTTCAGTGCTCATGAGTGTTTAAAATATTAAGTTAATATCTAATGTTTGAAGATAACTCATCACCTTGAGATGAGATTTTTGAACTATTTTAAAATTTTGACTCACATGTGTTATATGATTGCAAACTAGAGATTTTTAAACTTGATATAAAATGTAACCGTTACTTCAGCGGTCACACAAACACAGTTAAAGGAGGAAAGTAAATCAAATTACAAGGTTCCTTAAACGCTATATACACCATAATCGTGTAATGAACTGTGGTGAAAACAGTGCGAGTAAATATCAGTGAGGGCAACTTGACGATAACGACAAGGAACGTGGAACGGTACCAGGAACCTACCAAGGACATGGAGATGTCTAGGTTGCGGTTTTCGGAAAATCAACAGTGATCTTTGATTTTTTTAAATATTATTTACCAAATGGACCTTACAAAATAAATTACGAACAAGTTCAGCAAGTGATAAAAATCATTGTTAATCTGTATTGAAGATACTGAATGTAGGGTGCTAAATGGTTCATTTTGTCACCTATTCAATACATATAAATTTTTACATTTAGGAATTTATTATTAATTCCACTTGAGACATGTTTCGCCCTTCATTGAGGGCATCATCAGTCAAATCACCTCCTCAAGGCAAAAATCAGGTACCTGATTAGTATTTAACATGCACACATTAATATACATTACAATGGGAAAATTAAGTACGAGAAACACTTGTACAATGGTGATAGTTGAATATAAGTTTATAGCCTAAGTAGTCGGCACCAATGCGTAAAATTACTGGGTAATTTTAGCAGAGCTAGCAGTGGTGCTCCGAAGAATAATTGACGCACTTGTAGGAAATTATAACGTTTTTACAAATTATTTACATTATAACAGTCAGGGGAGAAAGGGTATAGTGCTCGGCGTCAAGGTTTGTAACAAAAATTACTGTCATGGTTGGTAACTATACAGTAAATTTACATTATCCAATTGAACAGTTGAGAATTTACAGTTTATATACATATTTACAAGAGAGCCGCTTGGTGAGCAAGGATATAACAATGTCTAGCACCAAGTGCGTCCCGTTGTTTTAATCGTTGGAAGAAAATTGCAGCATTGACATATCAGAAATATGCAGAGTGGTTTACTCTTCTTTTATAATCACAGGGGGCAGGGAAAATATTCCATAGCCAAATGAGGTTCTATAGGCATCAAACTGAAAGTTATCTGGTTGAAGTCCCGGGTTTGGTACGGTGAACTTAGTCAGCGTGGACGGAGACTCATTGGGTGTCACTGAGTAAACTGCATTTGAATGGCAACAATGATGGCAGTTATTTGTTATTTGACAACCAAACGTGCGTATTACCGACTGAGCCTCCTACATAGTCAACCAATACTCACCAACAAATAGTCTCTCAGCAACACATCAGATAACTTCCACTTCATACAACACAACTTCCAACAACACGCTAGAATCCAGCGCACACCGGCACGAACATGGCGTGTCATTACGGCTCCTCTTCGCAGACAGAATGAGAAGATGCTTCATCCCAGCTACAACGCTCTGACTCTGTAGTTATACATTCTAATATCTCCACTGCAGTTCATAGCATAAGCAACTCCTTTCTATTTTCACCAGACCAGCAACAAAAACAGTAACTTCGTCCCGAGGTCCTTCATACTTTCATTTACGTAATAATATCATTTTAAGTCTCACTGGCATCTCACACTGATGTTTTCACATAACATTCCAAGCTACAAGGAGTTAACTAAAGTAAAAGTGAAAGATTCAACCCTCAACATATTCCCAATAATACAATTACCTACAAATAACCACTCTGCATATTTCTGATATGTCAATCCTGCAATCGTCTTCCAGTGATTAAAACAACGGGACGCACTTGGTGCTAGACATTGTTATATCCTTGCTCACCAAGCGGCTCTCTTGTAAATATGTATATAAACTGTAAATTCTCGACTGTTCAATTGGATAATGTAAATTTACTGTATAGTTACCAACCGTGACGGTAATTTTTGTTACACACATTGACACCGAGCACTATACCCTTTCTCCCCTGACTGTTATAATGTAAATAATTTGTAAAAACGTTATAATTTCCTATGAGTGCGTCAATTATTCTTCGGAGCACCACTGCTAGCTCTGCTAAAATTACCCAGTCATTTTACGCATTGGTGCCAACTACTTAGTCTATAAACTTATATTCAACTATCACTATTGTACAAGTGTTTCTCGAACTTGATTTTCCCATTGTAATGTATATTAATGTGTGCATGTTAAATACTAATCAGGTACCTCATTTTTGCCTTGAGGAGATGATTTGACTGATGATGCCCTCAATGAAGGGCGAAACATGTCTCAAGTGGAATTATTAATAAATTCCTAAATGTAAAAATTCATATGTATTGAATAGGTGACAAAATAAACCGTTTAGCATCCTACAAGTTCAGCAATGCGGAAAGTACTGATACACAGTTTGTAAAATACAAATTACCTGTTCCTTGTCACACAACAAATAGATGTTCTTTGACAAGAGCTTCTTATAAGTTCAAAGAGTCAAGCGAATAACGCACATCTAATTACAAACAAAGTCGTACAATACAACTTTGAAGGTAAGAAGAAACACAATATGCTATTACAATTTAGATTGAAGTTAAACGTACCTTTCAAAACATCGGGTTAATAGAGTGACGATTAGGGTAATTTCCTGAGTGATACTTTAACGAAAATTAAATTGCAAATTAAAATGGGACCGAAAACAACCGTGCTCACCCTAAGGTCGCCCATCCTGAAAGCGAGGAGTCGCCAATGACGTCAAAACTCTGGCAGACCAAAGACAGGCTCAAGACAGACGAAGTGCAGCCTCGCTACGTTTTAAAGGGAAATCTGGCCTTGGAGTAGCCAATCGGAACGCAGGAGCTTGCCCAGATTCACCAATCGCAACTCTTTCTGCGGTCACGATCTTTACACAAATTTCTCGAACACCTCAATCGCGAACCTTCCATATTCCAGAATAGAAATGTTTCTAGAATTCCTAACAGACAAAGGCAAAGACACCCTGTTCCAAAGGTTTGCGTCACAACCTTTCTGGACTGTTCCAGTAAATATAACACAATAATCTAGTAGTTACAAATACAATATGTTACAACAATATTTACACTGTACAGGTTAGGTGGTTACATAGAATACAAATAAAATATTCTAGCACCACTCTCCAGATCATACAGAAGATATTACTAAAAGATTTACAAATAAAATCTTCTACAAACACAAGATTTACAAATAAAATCTTTTACAAACACTTTCCTCCTCCAAGAGATTCTACACCTGTGTCATAAAAAATTAGTGTAAGACATAAGGAGTTAATTGTATCGATATATTGTTGTATATTGTTTTATCGCCAAGTTTCTCTTCACTTGTTATGCAGGTGATGACGACGTCATAATGAACGCCGAAACTAGTTCTGTAATTAAAGATAAGTTGTAAAAACATCTGACAACATTGTATTTGAATTGAAAAAGATGGAACCTATAAAATTTTAAATCAACTGAACGAAGTTGAGCGCACAATTCGAAAGCTATTGCCCCAATAGTATACTTGTAGGATCAAAATTCAATCGGGTGAGTTATCGTGCGCCACCCTGTAATACACTGAAGATAAGTTACGACATAGATTTGGGCGTGAAAGAGGTGCAAGGGCTGCAGATGAAATAGAAATGCTTGCCTTTCTCGGTGTTTTGTTTCTAACAGGGTGTTTTGGTTCTAACAAAAAGAACACAAAGCAAATATGGGATAATTTTTGTGGCTGTGGGGTAGGAGCCTGTGTAGCTATGAGCAAGAACAGATTTCATTTTTTTATGCTGTGCAGTAGATTTGATACCATCCGTGACAATGCACAGAGAAGAGAAATTGATCGATTAGCACCTGTTCAAGAAGATGTTTGAAATGTTTGTGAACAACTTCTAGCATTTCTGTTCACCCAGGGAATGCCTAACTATTGATGAACAGTTAGTGAAGTTCTGTGGCAGATATCCTTTCCACCTCTACATGTCAAACAAACCAGGGAAGTTTGGTATTAAAATATATGCCTTGATTTGTAGGCAGAGTATTTATACCATGAATCTTGAGGTACGTGGGTACTCAACTAGATGGTCTTTACAAGATACCCCATGCTGCTGCAGATGTTGTTCTGAGGATGGTTCACCCAGTTGAAAGTAAGAATCAACAGGTGACAACTGGTTTACCTCTATTCCCGCTACAAGAAACAAAGCTGATCTACATTGGCACAGTGAGGCAGAACAAACTGGAGATCCCACGTTATTTTAAACCAAGTACTGATCGGGAAGTAAAGTCATCCTGGTTTGGTTTCCATCAAGATTTGACTCTGGTCTCCTACTGCCCAAAGGAAAATAATACAGTTTTGATATGAAATGTCATATGGCTTTTAGTGCCGGGATATCCTAGGACGGGTTCGGCTCGCCAGGTGCAGGTCTTTCTATTTGACTCCCGTAGGCATCATGCGCGTCGTGATGAGGATGAAATGATGATGAAGACAACACATACACCCAGCCCCCATGTCATTGGAATTAACCAATTGCGGTTAAAATCCCCGACCCGGCCGGGAATCGAACCCGGGACCCTCTGAACCGAAGGCCAGTACGCTGACCGTTCAGCTAACGAGTCGGACAGTTTTGATATTATTCTCTATTAACCTTAGAAGAAGCTGCTCACAATGATCTGGAAGCGGAGACTGAGTATTTTCTGCAGATCTATATAAATTACAGAAAATAGATAGACGAATCATTAGAACAATTCTAAACAAAAAACTCAAAGTAGATGGACAATGGCCATTACTACCTAATGAAGTTGTATACCAGGAGACTGAATCTATAATAGATACAATGCGAAAAAGAAGAGTTGCTTTTTTCTGTGACATATCACGACTGCCAGAGACTAGGATACTCGAACTACTTTTGGAAAAGTAAAACTAAAAATCACTGGTTCAAAGAAGTCCAAGAAGATTGAAATGAATTAGGCTTGACAATTCAACAAATTGAAAACAGAGAAGAGAAGAGGATCCTGAGAAATAACGATGTGAGACTTAAACTGAAGACCTATACACGCAAACCGTACAACATAACTGACGAAGAACGGGCAGCCAGGTCAGAGAGAATGAAACATATCTGGGAACAAGAGAAGAAACATCAACCAAATTTGTAACCAATATTCGTAAGACCTGACTGTATATAGATTGATTTCAGTGCTCCAATGTGGACGTAAAATAATTTTTTTTTTTAAATGTACACTATGTGACCGCCCTCTGGTGGGTGGTCAGACAGCAAGGTTAGTTCATCTGACAGTGGGAGCAGGGCCAGCAATAAACAAAACCTCGAATGGTACCATCATACAAACATACTGAATTTGGGATTGATGTCCTTGATCACATTTCCGCGATGTATGATGTATCTCGCAACCCCAGACGTTGGCCATTTTTTTCTTTTTTTCTCCCTCTTTTGAATACTTGCGCCATCAATGCCTTGCGTATTTATATTGCCTATCATGATTGTGCGCTGGTAAGGGGAAAAACATACCTAAAAACTGTCTCATGGGAGCTAATGAAGCCACAAATTGCCAGACGCACTATAGATAACAGCATTCCAGTCACTCTGAAAAGACAAACGCAGGATCTTCTAGTAAATGAAGAGTAAGTCATTTAGCTTCCACAGTAAGGCAGGATAGGACTGTGCTATTTGTGTGGTTGGAGTAGACACAAATAAACTAAGAAAAGTTGCAACGTAGGAGGAAAATCTGCTTTCATCATTCAGCTCTTGTATGTAGAGTGCTTAGATGAGATAGTGACCTAGGTTGTTCTGTGTTTCCGTACAAACATATCATAATAGATTGAATAAAGAAAGATAGCAATGACTTCCAGATCTTTTGAGGTTGAAAAAATTGTTTTTATAATACATTGGCTCTCATTTAGTTATTTCATTAGATATTTGTGTACTAATCCATTCACAATAATCAATCAATCAATCAATACTGGTCTGCATTTAGGGCAGTCGCCCAGGTGGCAGATTCCCTATCTGTTGCTTTCCTAGCCTTTTCCTAAATGATTTCAGAGAAATCGGAAATTTATTGAACGTCTCCCTTGGTAAGTTATTCCAATCCCTAACTCCCCTTCCTATAAATGAATATTTGCCCCAGTTTGTCCTCTTGAATTCCAACTTTATCTTCATATTGTGATCTTTCCTACTTTTATAAACACCACTCAAACTTATTCGTCTACTAATGTCATTCCACGCCATCTCTCCGCTGACAGCTCGGAACATACCACTTAGATCAAAAATTAAGATGTATGGCTTTTCAGGCGTTTGCTCTATTAACCAGCATTTCGTCTTAGGTCTGACACTAGACTCTTCAGAGTGGGATGTGTCAGACCCAGTTATCAGACTGTGCCTAATATGCGGTGAAACATACATCTTAATTTTTGATCTGATTTTGATATGCTCTATTGGTGGAAAAATATCTAATTCCCTCCATGGGAACTTAGAATTTCCACATACCACTTAGTCGAGCAGCTCTTCTTCTTTCTCTCAATTCTTCCCAACCCAAACTTTGCAACATTTTTGTAATGCTACTCTTTTGTCGGAAATCACCCAGAACAAGTCGAGCTGCTTTTCTTTGGATTTTTTCCAGTTCTTGAATCAGGTAATCCTGGTGAGGGTCCCATACACTGGAACCATACTCTAGTTGGGGTCTTACCAGAGACTTACATGCCCTATCCTTTAAATCCTTACAACCCCTAAACACCCTCATAACCATGTGCAGAGATCTGTACCCTTTATTTACAATCCTATTTATGTGATTACCCCATTGAAGATCTTTCCTTATATTAACACCCAGATACTTACAATGATCCCCAAAAGGAACTTTCACCCCATCAACGCAGTAATTAAAACTGAGAGTACTTTTCCTATTTGTGAATCTCACAACCTGATTTGAACCACTGTTCAAAATATGGAAGGTTTATTAAGTTTTGGCAAACCAAAATTCTACAAGTTTTCAAATCTAGGCTTTTTTAACTGTAAAATTGGAGATTACATGATTTTACTAATTACAGAATTAAGTGTATAAATCTGAAAAGTGCCTTGAACTGAGTGTAAGATGTATATTAGATTTGAATTTAATTCCTTAAGGCCTAGGCCAGAGAAAGTGAAATCTGTCTGCAAACGAATAAGGGTAGAAAATCTCCAGGACGAGGAAATTAGACAGAAGTACATGGATATGATTAATGAGAAGTTTTGAACAGTAGACAGTAAGCAGGTTCAGGATATAGAAAGTGAATGGGTGGCATACAGGGATGCTGTAATAGAAACAGCAAGGGAATGCCTAGGAACAACTGTGTGTAAAGATGGGAAAAGGCTAACATCTTGGTGGAATGATGAAGTGAGAGCAGCCTGTAAACGTAAAAGGAAGGCTTATCAGAAATGGCTCCAAACAAGGGCCGAGGCAGACAGGGATTGATACGTAGATGAAAGAAACTGAGCGAAACAAATAGTTGTTGAATCCAAAAAGAAGTCGTGGGAAGATTTTGGTAATAACCTGGAAAGGCTAGGTCAAGCAGCAGGGAAACTTTTCTGGACAGTAATAAAGAATCTTAGGAGGGGAGGGAAAAAGGAAATGAACAGTGTTTTGAGTAATTCAGGTGAACTCATAATAGATCCCAGGGAATCACTGGAGAGGTGGAGGGAATATTTTGAACATCTTCTCAATGTAAAAGGAAATCATCATGGTGGTGTTGCAAACAGCCAAGCTCATGGGGAGGAGGAAAATGATGTTGGTGAAATTATGCTTGAGGAAGTGGAAAGGATAGTAAATAAACTCCATTGTCATAAGGCAGCAGGAATAGATGAAATTAGACTTGAAATGGTGAAGTATAGTGGGAAGGCAGGGATGAAATGGCTTCATAGAGTAGTAAAATTAGCGTGGAGTGTTGGTAAGGTACCTTCAGATTGGACAAAAGCAGTAATTGCACCTATCTATAAGCAAGGGAACAGGAAGGATTGCAACAACTATCGAGGTATCTCATTGATTAGTATACCAGGCAAAGTATTCACTGGCATCTTGGAAGGGAGGGTGCGATCAGTCGTTGAGAGGAAGTTGGATTAAAACCAGTGTGGTTTCAGACCACAGAGAAACTGTCAGGATCAGATTTTCAGTATGCGCCAGGTAATTGAAAAATGCTACGAGAGGAATAGGCAGTTGTGTTTATGTTTCGTAGATCTAGAGAAATCATATGACAGGGTACCGAGGGAAAAGATGTTCGCCATACTGGGGGACTATGGAATTAAAGGTAGGTTATTCAAATCAATCAAAGGCATTTATGTTGACAATTGGGCTTCAGTGAGAATTGATGGTAGAATGAGTTCTTGGTTCAGGATACTTAGAGGAGTTAGACAAGGCTGTAATCTTTCACCTTTGCTGTTCATAGTTTACATGGATCATCTGCTGAAAGGTATAAAATGGCAGGGAGGGATTCAGTTAGGTGGAAATGTAGTAAGCAGTTTGGCCTATGCTGACGACTTGATCTTAATGGCAGACTGTGCCGAAAGCCTGCAGTCTAATATCTTGGAACTTGAAAATAGGTGCAATGAGTATGGTATGAAAATTAGCCTCTCGAAGACTAAATTGATGTCAGTAGGTAAGAAATTCAACAGAATTGATTGTCAGATTGGTGATACAAAGCTAGAACAGGTTGATAATTTCAAGTACTTAGGTTTATGTTCTCCCAGGATGGTAATATAGTAAGTGAAATTGAATCAAGTTGTAGTAAAGCTAATGCAGTGAGCTCGCAGTTGCGATCAGCAGTATTCTGTAAGAAGGAAGTCAGCTCCTAGATGAAACTATCTTTACATCGGTCTGTTTTCAGACCAGCTTTGCTTTACGGGAGCGAAAGCTGGGTGGACTCAGGATATCTTAATCATAAGTTAGAAGTAACAGACATGAAAGTAGCGAGAATGATTGTTGGTACAAACAGGTGGGAACAATGGCAGGAGGGTACTCGGAATGAGGAGATAAAGGCTAATTTAGGAATGAACTCGATGGATGAAGCTGTACACATAAACCGGCTTCGGTGGTGGGGTCATGTGAGGCGAATGGAGGAGGATAGGTTACCTAGGAGAATAATGGACTCTATTATGGAGAGTAAGAGAAGTAGAGGGAGACCAAGACGACGATGGTTAGGCTCGTTTTCTAACGATTTAAAGATAAGAGGTATAGAACTAAATGAGGCCACAACACTAGTTGCAAATCGAGGATTGTAGCGACGTTTAGTAAATTCTCGGAGGCTTGCAGACTGAACGCTGAAAGGCATAACAGTCTATAATGATTATGTATGTATGTCTATATGTATGTATGTATGTATATAAAAAAGACGCATTCCTGTTACAAAATGTTGCGAGAGTGCCACAATGTTAAAAAGTACATTGCATGCGCCCTTATCCATTAGTTGAGCTACTTTTTCTGCCATTGGCTGACATCAGTGGGAAATTAAATCATTCCCAGAAATGAAACTTATCTGTTATACTTAATTAAGCTTTTTGCCACTATGGAACTTAGAATGTGCTGCTGTCACCCTAGGGAATGCTAAGCTGGGACATTTAAAATTGAAATAATAAATAAAGAGGTTGCATCTCTTTATTTATTATTTCAATTTTAACTGTGATACTTTTCAATACGGAACAATGAAATTTTTATCTTTAAAAGCTGGGACATGCACAAACCAGTGAAGGAAATACTCCCATGTTCTTTTTTTCACCATCCAGGAGCGCATGGGGCCAATGGCTGACATGAAATAGTGTATTGGGGGGGGCTCGCTCCCTTCAAGATGCTTCTTGCTGAACACCCATCGTTTTTGTCACTAGTCAGGACATGTGCAAACCAATGAAGGAAACACACCAGATACGTGCAGCCTCCACAGCTATAGCCATTGTTGAAATAAGCAATTATCAGCCCCATCCCACCATAGTTGATAGCACTGTTGGTGGTACTCCCGTGCGTGAATTAGCAATAAAAGAGCATCACCTTGCATTGCCACTCTCGGCACAGAAGAAGTCACCATGCACCGAGTCTCCTTTATTTTCTAGTGTTGTAGTGTAAAATCCTATATCCAACACATGTCTTGTACAAGCAAAAGGTCTTTCAGTAGACTATATCTTGAATCTATGTTGATTCTATGGCATGCTGTGTTTTGAATCAGGGGGAAAATTCACCATAGTTTTAAGAAATCTTATAATAGCTGTTCTTGGCAAATCATTTTCAGATTTACAGTCTTTTTTTTTTTTTTTTTTCTTGCTACAAATGTCTTATCTGTAAAAGTTTTGGGCTGCACACTTACATGGTTAATTAACAGAATTAAGTTAAAACTTCCAAAACTGTAACTGAAACAAGTATTGCATTTACAGTACAGTATTTGTGGGATGGGACTGCATGGAATTTCACTGGCTTTCGCTTGAAGAATAGGTCCACTGGTTGGCACATTATTTGTTTAAACCATCTAAGTAAAGATTCTTCAAAATCTTTGTACTCGGATAATCCAGACTGCTTGATTTAATAATTTTCTTTGAAAAGAGATTGTCCATCCAAATTGTAGAAATCTTTCAGAGTGATACACCCAATTCCTTTGTGACGTTGACGTTTGTTTTCCCCATTTTCTATTCACCATATTATGTGTGACTTTTCTTCAATATTAACCACTTCCCTTTTTATCCAAGACACATTCACAGCATTGCTTGCTTTGACTATTTAACAGACAGACTGGTTTGAAATCTAGAATATACATTATTGTTGTCAGCAAACCCCAAATAACTTACATAACAGACAAAAATCAACACTGGACGTTATAGCCAATGTATTTCTCCTAAAGTGTGATCAAGATATGTTGTAGGCCTATACAATATGCCATACTAAGCGATATTTTAAATATATAGGCTATATAGGATATAGACAGGGCCGTTAGATGTTGCTGTTATATCCAATACTGCGCTGCAGGCAATGTCCCAATAAACGCTTCGACTTTATTTTATTGTTTCTCAATATTGGTTTTTTGTCAAAATTGTATCACTATTGTTGAAATGGAAATGCTTGTTCAGTTAATTTTGTGTGTTGTGAGAATAAATATTGTAAGCACCCCTTGCAACTAGCTGACTAGATTTTTCTTCGTTTTTAGATTGCTTCAATTAGGTATCAGCTAGATCGAGGCATGGTTGACTTTTACATTTAACCGTTTACCTTGACATCTTGTATGTTACCCTGGGCACATATGATAGCATGAATAATGCCCCTCATATGATTTTTTATTAAATTTTATTAAATCTTCATTATAGATTGTAATGTTTTTCACTGTTTAGTCTGCAAGCCCCTATGAATTAACGTAGTGCATCCAAAATGCTTCGTTTCAAACTAGCTCTGTGGCCCCATTAAATTTGACCCCTACCATCACTAAATCATTAATAGGGCTCGGATCTTTAGGAAAAGTCATATTTTTTCTTTGTCTCTATTTTCTTGTCTGATTGGATTTTGGTGCAAATTAGGTGATTATCGTCACAATTAAATTATTTTTATTTGTCATATAAATGCTTATTTTGGCTATTTTTGCCATAAGGTCATATTTTGAGCTATTTTTGTCAAAACGTCATATTTTGGCAGTTTGACGACAGCTGTAATTGTGCAAAATCATCTTCAACTTGCCAAATGCAAACTAGTGTTCACAAAACTGCTTCTCGGTATCACACTGTTCATACAAGTGAATACCCTTTGTATATACAGTGAAGGTCACAGACCTCATCCTAACTATAACCCACTGTACTCGAAGACGCGGTCTCCCAGGTAGAGACAGGAATAATCCGGAAAACCCCGTCCCAGCAGTGAGCTAATTACTTCTGGTAATCGCTCACTTGTCTTTGTTCAGATATTAGAACCTCAATCTCCTTTCTCTTATACAAGCGTCAGTTTGCAGTAAATCGTATCCTAGCACACATTCCAGTATGCCTAAGGAAAAGTCTTCTGTGAGTATTAAGTTAGGAAGCTTTGTTAAGGAATTTGTAGTAGAATATTTCCGTACAGACGGTTTACTTCTATTTTGCACGTTGTGTGAAGTGAAAGTTGTGCCTGAAAAACGTTTTATTGTACAACAACATTGTAACACGGCAAAACACAGCAGCAGCAATGTCAAACGACAACGTGTCGATAAGAAGAGGCAGCAGTTGATATTCAATAAGGCTGTTAAATCTTCAGCGATGGACAGATGTTCGGATTTTTCAAAGGAACCTTGTGAGATGATGGTGTCTGCAAACATTCCTCTAAACAAGGTGAACAATCCCATTTCAAGAAATTCCTGGAGACATACACTTAAAAAAAATCTGTTCCTACAGAATCAACACTGCGAAAAAACTATTTATCGCGTTGCTATGAAGATACTCTAAATCGAATACGACACAGTGTACCAGGCAATAAGATTTGCATATCTATTGATGAGACGACGGACACTGCAGGTAGATATATATACAAAGACAAAGTCACCTCGGTACAGGCCATGAAGGCCCTTGGAGGAGTGGAAGGTAAAGGCTTCCACCATTGTTAACCGTGGCACATGATGGGGTAGAGTGGTTAGCTCTACGCCCGGACGCCTTTGACCCCAGGAATTAACCTGGTACTCATTTTGGTGTAGGCTGAGTGAACCTCAGGGCCATATGCACCTTCGTAAGTGGAAATCTCGTTTCTTAAATTTTACGACTTCCTGACGGGGATTCGAACCCACGTCCTTCTGGGCGAACCGAGCACGCCTTTACCGCCTCGGCCAGGCAGCCCCTGGTAGATATAGAGGGAATGTAATTATTGGAACACTCCGTGCTGATCGCCCTGGGGATATTTTTCTACTATTCTCAAGTTTTAGAGAGAGCAAATCATTCAACAATTGCAATTCTTTCCGACAATGCACTAAAATTTTTATGGAAGGATGAAATTAATTGGGAAAACGTTCTTCTCTTTGCTACTGATGCTGCTCCATACATGGTGAAAGCTGCTGAAGGCCTTAAGGAAGCTGTTTTATCCAAGAATGATTCACGTCACTTGCCTTTCGCATGCTCTGCATAGGGTGGCAGAAGAAATTCATGGAAATGTTCCTGAAGTCGATAAATTAATATCTAACGCCAAAAATATATTTTTGAAAGCACCCCTTCGGGTTGCGAATTTCAAGGAGTTAGCTCCTTCGACACCACTCCCTCCACAGCCAGTTTTTACTAGGTGGGGGACGTGGCTCGATGTTGCCGCGTGTTATTGCGAAAACTACTCCACTCTCAGAAACATTGTCAACGGCTTCAACAAAGATGATGCCTCTTTTATCAAGGTTGTACAAGAATTGTTTTCCAACAGTTTGTCATAAAATCGGGCATATAGTAAGTCGAACTTTGGAATTATATCGAGTGCAAGTACTCGTTTAGAATCTGCTGGGTTAGAAATTCATGTAAGTATTGCAAGTATATTCGTGTGTTATCTTTCGTGTGTATCTATTAGACCGTAATACTAATAATAATTTGTCTAAGCATTTAGCTTCGTTGGTAATCTTTGAGTACAGTAGTTCTTGCAAATTTCATTTCTGTTGTGCTTAGTAATTACATACGGTACCGGTATCGTAAATTAGGATACATCTGGAAGTAGTTAAAAATTACTGTAGTGTACTGTACAGTAGTATACGAGTAATATTCTATTAGAATTTAGTGTGCTTATTTTATTATTGTAAAATATTTGTATAGGACTGCTGTAGTAGAGGTATCCGTAGAAACTCTTACTAAAATACTGTTGTTGTAATTAGGATAGGCTTAATTGCAGTTTGGAATTGTGTAGTTCTTGTGCATTACTTTCGATATTCAGTAATTAGCAGCAGTTTTTATCCTGTTAGGGGTTGTAGGATTAAAAAAATAGAGCATGACTAAGTAGTATTGTAGTGTCGTCGTATATTAATTACCTTATTGTTGTGTACTATCCCAGACAATATATCCTTCTGTTCATTTATTTTTTGCAAATAAGTTATTTTATTTTTAATTTCATTTCTTTCCCGTAAAGAATGGCTAAGGAGCGCGAGTGTACTTACTGTGGGTGTGGCGAGGCATTGAGGGGTATGAGGGAGGAGTTGGAAAGTTTGAGGGAGATAATTAGGATTCTCACAGAAGACAGGAAGGAAGATAGGACTTCCTCAAATAACGTACAGGTTACAGTAGGTGTACAAGAGGGAGGGGAGGGAAAGGGAGGAGTTGTAGAAGACAAGTGGTCTAATGTTCTAAGGGGAAGGAGATTGCAGGCTAAGGGCTCTATTCAGGATCAGAATTCAGGACAGTTGTCTGTGCAAACTCGGTTCGAGTCACTCCAGGTAGAAGAACAGAGGGAAGATGACGGACAGAGAACTGTTGCTGAGATGTGTGGAAGTAGGAGGAAGGGAAAAGGTAGGAAAGGGAAATGTAGAGTAGAGGATAGGAAAAGACAGGTGGAACAGGGTCATGGGAAGGAGAAAAGGGAGGAGGAAGTAGCTTCTGCAGCTATCAGGAAAGATAGGGCTGACCAGGAGGGGAGGGGATCAAATGAGGTGGGTAGGGTAGAGGCTCTGGTCATAGGAGATTCCATCGTTAGACACGTGGGGAAAGTGTGTGGAGGAAAGGGAACCAGGGTAGAATGTTATCCAGGAATTAGGTTGAGGCAGATGGTGAGTAAAGTAGAAGAGAGGGAGGAGGGGAAGGAGAAGGTGGTAGTGTTTCACGTTGGTACCAACAATGTAAGGCAAGCTGATATAAGTACCAACATAGTTGGAGATGTGTGGGATCTGGTAAATGCAGCACGGATGAAGTTTAAGAAAGCGGAGATTGTTATTAGTGGAATACTGTGTAGGAGGGATACTGACTGGAGGGTGATTGTGGATTTAAATGAGACTATGGAGTGGGTATGTGGGAAACTGGGAGTGAAATTTCTAGATCCTAATGGGTGGGTAGGAGATAGGGATTTGCGCTCGGATGGCCTTCATTTAAACCACAGTGGTAGGTACGTATAAGTTAGGATATTTGTTTGGAAGGGTAATAGGGAGGTACATTCAGGGAAACGGGATGGCCTAGGGAGTGGTGATAAGGGAACAGGGAACTGGAAATCAAGTAGGGATGACATAAAAATGTTGGTGTTGAACTGTAGAAGTATTGTAAAGAAAGGAATAGAATTAAGTAATTTAATAGATATATATTTACCAGATATTGTAATAGGAGTTGAATCATGGCTGAGAAATGATATAATGGATGCAGAAATTTTCTCACGGCACTGGAGTGTGTATCATGGAGATAGGATAGGAATGGTGGGAGGGGGAGTGTTCATTCTGGTGAAAGAAGAATTTGTAAGCTACGAAAAAGTTAAAGATGAGACACATGAAATTCTAGGTGTAAGGCTCATCTCTAAAGATAATAGGCAACTTGATATATTTGGAGTGTACAGATCGGGAAAGGGTAGCACTGATGCGGATTCAGATTAATTTGATAGGATAGTCAGCTATGTGGGAAACGACATGGAAAGAAATGTGATTGTAGCGGGAGATCTGAATTTGCCAGATGTCAATTGGGAAGGAAATGGGAACGACAGGAAGCATGACCAACAAATGGCAAATAAGTTAATATGGAAAGGACAGCTGATTCAGAAAGTGATGGAACCAACCAGGGGGAAAAATATCCTGGATGTGGTGCTGATAAAACCAGATGAGCTCTATAGGGAAACTGAAGTAATAGATGGTATTAGTGATCATGAAGCTGTTTTTGTGGTAGTTAAAAATAAATGTGATAGAAAGTAAGGTCTTAAAAGTAGGACTGTTAGGCAGTACCATATGGTGGATAAAGCAGGCATGAGGCAGTTTCTGAAAAGTAACTATGATCGGTGGAAAACGGTAAATAAAAAGGTAAACAGACTCTGGGATGGGTTTAAAGAAATTGTTGAGGAATGCGAAAACAGGTTTGTACCTTTAAGGGTGGTAAGGTATGGTAAAGACCCACCTTATTATAATAGAGAAATAGAGAGACTAAGAAGGAGGTGCAGAAGAAGGTGGAAGTAAGGAGAAATTGAAGGAACTTACTAGAAAATTGAATCTAGCAAAGAAGGCAGCTAAGGAAAACATGATGGCAAGCATAATTGGCAGTCATACGAATTTTAGTGAAAAATGGAAGGGTATGTATAGGTATTTTAAGGCAGAAAGAGGTTCCAAGAAGGACATTCCAGATTTAATGAACAAGGGGAGTGTGTATGTGAGGATCTTCAAAAGACAGAAATATTCAGTCAGCAGTATGTAAAGATTGTTGGTTAAAAGGATAATGTCCAGATAGACGAGGAGACTAAGGCCAAAGAAGTAATAAAGTTTACATATGATATCAATGACATTTACAATAAGGTACAAAAGTTGAAAACTAGAAAAGCGGCTGGAATTGATCAGATTTCTGGGGATATACTAAAGACAATGGGTTGGGATATAGTAGCCTACCATATCTGAAGTACTTATTTGATTATTGTTTGGTTGAAGGAGCTATACCAGATGAATGGAGAGTTGCTATTGTAGCCCCTGTGTATAAAGGAAAGGGTGATAGACATAAAGCTGAAAATTACAGGCCAGTAAGTTTGACATGCATTGTATGTAAGCTTTGGGAAGGCATTCTTTCTGATTATATTAGACATGTTTGTGAAATTAATAACTGGTTCGATAGAAGGCAATTCGGTTTTAGGAAAGGTTATTCCACTGAAGCCCAACTTGTAGGATTCCAGCAAGATATAGCAGATATCTTGGATTTTGGAGGTCTAATGGACTGTATCGGGATTGACCTGTCTAAAGCATTTGATAGGGTGGATCATGGGAGACTACTGGCAAAAATGAGTGCAATTGGACTAGACAAAAGAGTGACTGAATGGGTTGCTATATTTTTAGAAAATAGATCTCAGAGAATTAGAGTAGGTGAAGCTTATCTGACCCTGTAATAATTAAGAGGGGAATTCCTCAAGGCAGTATTATCGGACCTTTGTTTTCTTATATATATAAATGATATGAGTAAAGGAGTGGAATCGGAGCTAAGGCTTTTTTGCGGGTGATGTTATTCTCTATAGTGATAAATAAGTTACAAGATTGTGAGCAACTGCAACGTGACCTCAAAAATGTTGTGAGATGGACAGCAGGCAATGGTATGTTGATAAACGGGGTTAAAAGTCAGGTTGTGAGTTTCACAAATAGGAAAAGTCCTTTCAGTTTTAATTACTGCGTTGATGGGGTGAAAGTTCCTTTTGGGGATCATTGTAAGTATCTAGGTGTTAATATAAGGAAAGATCTTCATTGGGGTAATCACATAAATGGGATTGTAAATAAAGGGTACAGATCTCTGCACGTGGTTTTGAGGGTGTTTAGGGGTTGTAGTAAGGATGTAAAGGAGAGTGCATATAAGCCTCTGGTAAGACCCCAACTAGAGTATGGTTCCAGTGTATGGGACCCTCACCAGGATTACCTAATTCAAGAACTGGAAAAAATCCAAAGAAAAGCTGCTTGATTTGTTCTGGGTGATTTCCGACAAAAGAGTAGCGTTACAAAAATGTTGCAATGTTTGGGTTGGGAAGAATTGAGAGAAAGAAGAGGAGCTGCTCGACTAAGTGGTATGTTACAAGTAATAAATCTCCACTATCCCCTTCTAACCGAAAAAAAGAGTTTGAACATATAAAAAAAAACTTGCAAAACTTAACGGCTATAAACCTAACCTGATTGATAAGATTATTGGTAAAATAAAATCAAAAAATACTACAAATTTAATTCCAGATAAGCCCAAAAGAATAAACACTGCCACTTTCACCTTAATTAATCCCGCCATACACAGCATTACTAACCCATTTAAGAAGCATAACATCAGAATTGCCTATCGAACTCGCAACACTAATCGGAATATATTCTTTAATTCCAACTTGGTAAATACTTCTCAAGACAAATTTTCAAACTCTGGTATTTACAGACTCAAATGCCCCCAGTGTGAATTTTCTTATATCGGACCAACTGGCCGCAGTTTTAGAACTATATACTTAGAGCATAAAGCATAAAAAGTGCTCTGCCATGAGCAACCACTTGAGGGATTCCGGCCACAATTATTCTACAATTGATCAGGACCTCCACATTATAAAATATGTAAATAAAAGCAGCTTAATGACTGAATTGGAAAATACATACATTTTCTTGGATCAACATTTTAATAATAATAATAATAATAATAATAATAATTTGAATGATGTCCCTGAGAACAACAGCCCATTAATTGAACAAGTCCCCAATTTACTCACTAATCTTAATATAAATCATAACAATTTCACAAAAATCTTCAATTATAAACCTTAAATACCCCTCCAGTCGTCATAACAGATTCCACCTTACCCCCTTCCCATAATACAGCTCCGCCGCCAGCTTGCAGCACTCTCATTGTTGTGCCTACCCCTCCCGTCCCAACTTACTCTTTGCCTAGGCAAGCACACAGATACAACACACGCAGCAACGGGCATAAATTTAACAGACCCCCTTGAACGGCTAATGTCTCCGCTCAACGCTCATCCAACATAAAAGGTAAGCGATCTTAGTCTCCCATTCTGAACACCCTATTTTCAAGGCCCCAGTACATCTTTTCCCTTTTTCCATTTTCAGATTTCAGTGCACGCACTTGGCATCTTATTTTTTCCGTTTTGGTCTTGAACTCCCAGCAAAAAAGAAGTGGCTTCAGGCGTGATCAATCCTGTTTAAAGTGTTACTACTCCATGTCTGCTACAACATATGATTTCTCTCGCCCGTTCTCACGTATCTATACAAGAGTGGGATTTAATTATTTCTTCACTTAAAAGAATATAACCATCATGTTTTGTTATATATGAACATTCTTATTAACTGACTGGCAGCCATAAATTTGATATTACACTGCCAGCTCTGTGTTGTACCTTATGTCTTTAACCTCTGGCAACACGATTACGTGTTTTTTCTAATTCAGCCATGATGAACACTCATATATTTTCACTCTTGTTTTTATGTTTGAACATTCTGATTGACTGACTGGTAACAATGATATCCTAATGATTTTAATTATTTCACTACCAGCTCTGTATTGTAGCCTACTTTCTGTTCTTATCCTCTGTCTCAACTTGATTGTGTTTTTTCTCTTAGCCATGTTGTAACATTCCATGTTTTTTCACACTAGTTTTAAGCCTATTTTCATTTTATAAATATAAATGTTGATTCTTAGGGTGCCATATATGTTAAGGACACTAGGTTCAGGGCCCTGACCTAACTTTAGGCTAAGATTTATTTTTGGCTGATGATGCTTACGACTGTTAAGCGAAACATGTCCCATCTTACAACGCCTGTTGTAATGTTTATTTCCTAAATATAGGAAAGATAAGTATTGGAAAGGTGGTGTTAACTATTATTCTTGTTTTAATGTTCATAAGTGGTATGTTCCGAGCTGTCAGCGGAGAGATGGCGTGGAATGACATTAGTAGACGAATAAGTTTGAATGGCGTTTATAAAAGTAGGAAAGATCACAATATGAAGATAAAGTTGGAATTCAAGAGGACAAACTGGGGCAAATATTCATTTATAGGAAGGGGAGTTAGGGATTGGAATAACTTACCAAGGGAGATGTTCAATGAATTTCCAATTTCTTTGAAATCATTTAGGAAAAGGCTAGGAAAGCAACAGATAGGGAATCTGCCACCTGGGCGACTGCCCTAAATGCAGATCAGTATTGATTGATTGATTGATTGATTGATTGACATTGTGAGAAGTGTTGAACTTTCAGTACAACAATCACATGGAATAGTTGGTGACAGTGTAAAACAGAAACTTCAAAATGTGCTTAATCGAAATGATGGTTTTCATCCTGTGCGCAAGATAATTGATGTTCTTAGGGCCAGTTGCATAAAAATCGCTAACTGTAGTTCAGTTTTGATCGAAGAGCAGAAATGAACTTCGTTCTTTTCTCTGTGTGAGTTGTATAACACTGCTCTCAGATCACTGAATCACCGGGCGAGTTGGGCGTGCGCGTAGAGGCGCGCTGCTGTGAGCTTGCATCCGAGAGATAGTAGGTTCGAATCCCACTATCGGCAGCCCTGAAGGGCTGTACCTTAATTAAGGCCACGGCCGCTTCCTTCCAACTCCTAGGCCTTTCCTCTCCCATCGTCGCCTTAAGACCTATCTGTGTCGGTGCGACGTAAAGCCCCTAGCAAAAAAGAAAAAAATCACTGAATCAAGTTTCGTGTTGAACAAAGGTCGACAAAACAGAGTTGACAACATCGCTAAATAAGAGAGATATTTGCGATTGTATCGAATTTAGTTGTATCGAACTTGCGATTTAGATAGGAACGATCGACAATTCTCGACGCCATTCGACATTCATTTGTCTGCGATACGTAAACAAAGCAGGAAAATGGAGAAGCCTTTCTCGACGAACTTATTCAATGCTTGTCTAAGATCTGGAACTATTCCTGAGGAATGGAGAAGATCATCAGTGAAAATCCTATACAAGGGTAAAGGACAGACAAATGATCCCAGTTCTTATAGAGGCATTGCATTGGAGAAAAACATCCTCAAAATATTTATGAAGATCCTTACAAAGAAACTGCAAGATTCTGTAACAATCCAGGAATGCCAATTCGGATTTATGCCCGGAAGAAGCATAATTCATGCTGTAAAATACCTGCTACAGGAAATAGAAGAAGCATTAAGACTATCCAAAGGAAAATACTATGGAGTTTTCGTGGATTTCACGAAGGCTTTTGACTCTATAAATCGAAAAATTCTCCTAACCAAGATCAAAAACATGATCGGCGAAGCCCATCCCCTTTTTAAGTTGCTAAATAACATCTTGATAGTGAACTACATAGAGATTGAAGATGGAGTCGACACCTCGGACCCAATCAGACAAACGAATGGAGTACTGCAGCGTGACCCGATGAGCCCTTTACTGTTCAGCCTCATCACTGCAGACATCACGAATATAGTAAAATCTTCACCCGTCACGACAGTCATCCTCTATGCAGATGTCATGGTACTAGGGTCATCAAACAAAGACAGCTTACAAGCCTCCTTACTAGAGTTAGAAAAGTGGGTTAACGAAAATCACCTCATGATCAATCTTCAGAAGACGGTGCAAATGACTTTCAGAAAAGGAGGGAGACTCTACAAAAGACACTCTTACCCTCTGTAACAACGATCTAACAGTAGTCAGCAAATTCAAGTACTTAGGAATAACTCTTCAAACCACAGCTCTGTCTTTTAATTACCACATAGAAGAAAGAACTGCAGCAGCGATAAGGGCCATCTACAAGATAAAAGATCTCGCAGCACTATTTTTATCCACGGCAATAATGTTATTCCACACAGTAATATCACCTGTCTTGTCTTACGGATTGGAACTAATTTGGGACCATCTCAAACTCAGATCTCGAAAGGATAGAGAAAGTAAAAGCACGCTTTCTTAAATGTACTTTACGAGTTGGAAAATCGGCTTCATCACGTCTAGTATATGAATTGGCCAAAGAAACTTTTTACATTCAGGACCTCAGAATGAGGCTCCATCTGCCATCTACTGGAGCTTACAGTGAACTTCTACACAGGAGGGAAGAAAAGAAAAAGGAAATAGACCCTGACTTTTACACCTCAGATGCCATGTTGGTGCGAAACTGGACCAAAGAAAATCAAGATCAAAGGCATATCATAACACGACTTTCTATTCATGGTTTTCACCATAAAATATGCACAGTGAAGTCTTTTCATAATCCAGATGTTAACTGTATATGCATTTTATGTTGCAAACAGTGTGACAGGTATCACATCAAGACTTGCAACAAGAGAATCATGTCGATAAGTGAATATAGTAAACCCTAATGCCCATTCGGGTGCCCTTTCTCATAATAATAAAAATGGAGAAGCAAGAGTGTAGTAAGACGACGCGTACTGCAAATTTTAAGAAAGAGGAGAAAGATATGCTAATTGATATTGCGTTAGAACACAAGGAAATCATAGAAACTAAACAGACCGACAGCTCCACTACAAAGTCTAAGGATGAAGCTTGGAAACGAATAGCATTGGAGTACAATTCCAGGAACGTGGTCCAGCGGGAATGGAAGTCTCTCAAATTATGTTACAAAAACACGAAGAAGAGGGCAAGACAGGCAAATGCCGAAGATAAGGTACAGTTATACAAAACGGGGGGCGGTCAGTATGTGCCGCCTTCCTTAGACGAAAGTGGGCGAAAACTTATTGCTGCACTTAAGCCGCAGTTTCATCCCATCGTCAGCGAGTTCGACGATGATGTTGGCTTCAATGCAGAAGTTATCACCAAAGTGAAGGACATGGAAGTCATCACTGCAGATCCCGAATGTCCTTCAAGTTTTTTAGTGATAACTGAAGGTGAAGAATTTCAAGTAGACGAGCGAAATGGAGAGACCATGTGCAGTTCCATTCCAGGACCTTCAACTTCACTGCCTGAAAAGAGGAAGAAAGAAGACTTTTTATAACTGGAGGCTCGAGTGTCTGGAAGAAGAGCATGCAGTGAAAATGAAGATATTGAACTTGGAACTAGAAATGAAAATGAAAGAATATCAGAAAAATGAATAAGCGTTAATAACAAGTCCATAGTGTAATTAAAAGTTCAGAAATACCTGAAAGTGTTGTTAATCAGTGCAGTTCTAAGTGATGTGTTTTCTCTTCCATTTCCCTAATTTACAGCATGTTCAGGCAGTTTTTAATAAATCATTCTTCCTCTGAAAACAGCATAATCTACATCAGGAGTGTCATCATCTGCATTAATGGCCAAGGTATGTAATACAAATGTTGCCACTATGATAGGTGGAACTCGAAGTAACTTTACTGCTAGTTTCATTCTTAAACACGGAAATCGTCTTTTGACAACACCAAAAGACCGTTCTATTACTGATCGTGTCTTCCTGTGTGCCCTTCTGCCGTATAAAACTGAGAGATCATGCCTTAGTTCAATTTGGTTAATAGGGAATAATCTAGCAGCAATTTCAAATTCAGTTTGCGGGAACAGTATCCTATACCTCAGAAATAAACTAGGTTGGAAGAGTTTGGCAACAGACAGATGGTCACTGAACAAAAAACGGTCCTCTATCCCGGATAAAATAACATCGCACCCTTCTCTCGCTGCAATCTTTCTATCATCTTCAAACCGTGCGTGTTTCTGACTTGAGCCTGCTGGATTTTCATCGGTGGTGTCTGTGCCATTAAGCCAGTGATAGTCATAATCGAGAGAGTTTCTGACTCATTGCACCGATAACTTGAAATCAGATATACTTTTTTGAGATTTTATACTATCAATTTCGTGGTGCTGAGGCTCGTTGAATAGAAAGTCACAGTGAGGCATAACTTTAGAGAATAGTTCTAGCCAGAATAGAAAATCAGGATCCTTCAGTAGATTCCTTATGCCTACGGCTTTTCTCATTGTCTAATAGTCATTATTGTCATCGGCGATCTTCTCGAGACACTCAGATATTTCATTTCTGTACATAAAAACCATACTTAAACATCGTGCCTTGAAGTTCCACCTTGTGATGGCATTTCTTGGGATCCGCCTTTTTACCACTTCGTCTAAAACAGCAGTTCATTTCGCAGATTTTGAAAAAATGATGAAAACCCTTCTAAGTTACTAAAAAAGATCCTGACCTGCTTATTCTGAGTAGCACATCGCTCAACAATTAAATTTAATTGATGCACGTTGCAGTGCACAAAATGAGCGTTTTTGTAAACGACCTTGACCCTTGCTTGAATGCTAGTCCGCCTTCCACTCATCACTGAATGGCCGTCGTACGTCTGCGCAATGACTTTGTCCGGAGTTTGGTCCAGCTTAAGTTTTTCCAATTCCTGGAATACTGCAGAGGTAATGCCTTCTGCTGAGTGATTATCAGGCAACACAAAACTTATGAATCTTTCATTTATTTTGCTACTCAGCTCGTATCATACAATGAAAAGGTGGAACAATTGGTGGTTTCTTCAACTTGAATTGCCACAAAATTTGAGAGATTTCTTCCTAAATCATTTGATGGCGCACAGCATAGATTGAATTCAGAACCTCATTCTATATGGTATTAGATAACCCAACAAATACTCTGTTACTTGCTCTTTCAATATGTTCTTTCAGTGTGGTGTCTAGCTCTGACATTAAATTGACTAAACCTCGAAAAATGCCTGGGTTATCAGACGCGTATGTCTCATTGTGGCCCCTGAGCGCTAGTTCAGACTTCCCACAGAACTTAATAGCATCAATTAATTTACGAAGAATGTATCGATTCTTCGAAACCTGTTCATTTGATTGTTTAATTTTAAGTCTGTATGCACTGTCTAATTGGCATCGAATATCTCCTCTACCAAGCATAGCGAATTCAATACCAGTGTTTATATGTTTCTCGCTCATTCTATGCTTTTTTACTTTTTCACCTAGGTGTTTTATGTCTGATGCCCCGATTGATGTCCATGGAGCATCAACGACATTCATTGCTAAACAAGAGTAACAGAAGAACGCTTTCCTTATCTCGTATCCGCACAGCCAGTCAGCCTGCTTATAAAGTGATGGACTGAATTTCCTAGTATATGCATTTTTGTTCTTGTAACTCTTCTGTTCCTGTGAAATATTTAAATTTGGTCGAGGAAGCCCTAATTTCTTTAATTCTATCCTACGTTCAAAACTTAAATTCGCCGGGCTGAGTGGCTCAGACAGTTAAGGCGCTGGCCTTCTAACCCAGCTTGGCAGGTTTGATCCTGGCTCAGTCCGGTGGTATTTGAAGGTGCTCAAATACGACCGCCTCGTGTCTGTAGATTTACTGGCACGTAAAAGAACTCCTGCGGGACTAAATTCCGGCACCTCGGCGTCTCCGAAGACCGTAAATGTAGGTAGTGGGACGTAAAGCAAATAACATTATTTATTAAACTTAAATTCGCGTCACTACTTAAAATACTATTTACAGAATTCATCTTCCTTGTCTTCCTAAATTAAGACTGTAACATTTAGTTTTCAAATGGGCAGATAAGTACTAAACACACGAATGAAGATATTAATATGACACTTAAAATTGAAGGTAGAATTTACAATGTTATTTAAACTATTATGGTACCATAGTTTTATCTTCTGAACACTTGCACAGCAACACTACACTACAATGGCATTTAAACACACACACATTAGCCGGCTAACAGCTACTGCAGTCACGGCTACTATGGCACTCAACTGTTTCACTGATCACAAACGACAATGACATTCACGAGAACAAATAAACAATGCACGCCCGAGTTCCTTTCGGCTTCCTCAAATCTCAAAGCAATGTGACCAACGTACAAATAGTGCCGTCACCTTATGATTAGATTTTAAATCTTTATTTTAGCTTATTTTTAGAACTGAATTGTTTAAATAGTCAGTCTAATGGAATCCATTATTTTGTAAACAGTTTTGGAATTAACCTCTAACAACAGTTAACGTAAGACGTGTGGGAAAAGGCCTAGGTACATTGTAAAGTGGTTGGCGACGTTGCTACGGGCTCTGCCGGACAGACAAAGTATTAAATGCTTTAAGCATACACCCCGCCTGCACTCTTCCTTCCCCTGACAAGCCCAAATCGTCTTCCAAGGCTCCTCCCGCACCCCTCACTTTTGTTAAACTCTAGGAACTTACTGCGGGCTCTCCTGCCAGCACCCGACCGCCTAATGACTAAAGAGAAAACATCATACTTACTGAACAGATGCC
The DNA here is from genome assembly GCF_040414725.1 of Anabrus simplex. Lineage (NCBI taxonomy): Eukaryota > Metazoa > Arthropoda > Insecta > Orthoptera > Tettigoniidae > Anabrus > Anabrus simplex. Next base: position 43,248,172 of record NC_090265.1, read on the forward strand.
ACGGTCAGACAGCCTTTACCATGTCTTTGAAAATAAAAAAGCCAAACGTTTACAGCCAAAACAATAAAGATAACATTGAGTAACTGAATAACACAGTACCATAAGTTAGACTTTGCTACATTTGTCCATCTATTTATATAATCAGCTACGGAGTGAAATTATGTTATGTGTTTTAGTAAAGGGGGCGGGGTGACGCCCAAAAGCCCTTTATGCACTGCACCCGTCATGCCGGGCTCAGCTCGGCCGGTGAGCGAGGATCTCCAGGGGGTAGATCGTTCGCTTATCGGCTGTGCGAAAATTTTAAAGTGCAGGGATAGATGATGAACTAGTGGCAAATAAGAGAAAGCTAAATAGGTTTCACACATTTATTACAACTACTGCTCTTCTCAAACTTTACAATAATTTACAAAATCTAGGAAATTTTTATCTGACTTGTCTTCTTTTATGGCGTTATCAACATGGACACTCCATCGATAAACGAAACAGCAAATGCCTGAATCTGTAAATATAATATTTATATTTTTAGTTGAAAATTAATTAAGTGATTAATAATAATTAATTTGAGATTATCTCTCCCATAAATAATTAAATAATCTGAAAATAAATTTCCTTCTTTAATGGATTTAACTTAGATCGAGTTTGAAAATGATCATTTTCATTCCTTTCTGAAAATTAAATAAAAAATTTTCTCCCATGAAATTATGGTTAAATCGTCTTCCTTGACCTTTAAATTAGTTAATAAACTCTCTTTTATAATTATTTAGTAATTGATTTTCACATCATAACTCGGAACTTGACATCATGTCAACCCACATTTATTCATTGATTGAAATAATTAGTTATATTACTCTTACAATTTCGATTTTGTGCAGAATTCAACCAGCCAACTTCCTCTTTCATTCCTTTGTCCCAATCAGAATTCTCCTACCGGGCAAGTTGGCCGTGCGCGTAGAGGTGCGTGGCTGTGAGCTTGCATCCGGGAGATAGTAGATTCGAATCCCACTATCGGCAGCCCTGAAAATGGTTTTCCGTGGTTTCCCATTTTCACACCAGGCAAATGCTGGGGCTGTACCTTAATTAAGGCCACGGCCGCTTCCTTCCAACTCCTAGGCCTTTCCTATCCCATCGTCGCCATAAGACCTATCTGTGTCGGTGCGACGTAAAGCCCCTAGCAAAAAAAAAATAAGAATTCTCCTACTGTATTACCTTCTCTTCCTTGGGCTACCACTGCATTCCAGTCTCCCATCACAATAGGGAACTTGCATGATCCGGGGTTTTAATTTAAAATATGCTAATCTGTTTCAAAATTTCATGCAGAATTCAAAAATGTGATCAGACTGTACAAATAATAAATCCAAACATGATAAAAATCTAAATCAATGTATGAAACTGTCACGTGACGCAAGTACGCGATCTCATTGGTCTGACATCATCGTACAGGTTGACTGAATTGGCAGACGAAATAACACATAGTGTGCTGTGAGAAGCAGGATACATTTCGCGTATTCTACTTTGTTAGTGTCTGGTATAGTTAAATTCGATGTCTATACATTGGATAATAATCTGAGTGGTATATTTTAGACTTAAAATGAATCCTGCGCAGACAGTAAGGCAGAAAACTTATAAATGGTGTAGAGTACATCGCATACCATCCCAAACAAATTGTTTATAAATGTTCCAAAGATGCTAAAACTAAGGAGAAATGGATTTGGCGAGCCGGAGAAATGCTGGTGATATATCGGAAAAGTCTACAGTTTATTTTTTTGAAGATTTTAACGTTAGATGAATTTGTTTTAATTTTCAATCACTTTCCCATGTCAGCTGTTCTAGTGGTAAAACTTTAAATTTTAATGTATGATGCTTTATTTAAATGCTTCAATTACATCTTGGAATATGAAAGTAATAAACAGTGCGTTAATGAATGCTGATTATTAAAGTATTCTCCAAACCTAACCTGTTTTGGGGGGGGGGGGGGGGTGATCCATGTCAAGATAATAAATCAAAGGGGTTATGAACCATTTTGACAGCTCTAATTCTACCAATTTATCTTGGCATGCAACAGTTATTTCTGTCTTTGTTGAAGAGCTTAATTTGTAAAGAAATTTAGGCTATATCTAAATACTCTATAATATAACAAAAAATAGGCGTGTACGTTATGAAAAGAAACAACGTGAATTTAACAAATGTATGACTCTACAAAAAACCAATGCTTGTCTGTTGGGGTCTTATAAGTTAACACTGCTAAATTATAATAATTATCATAATATTAATGAAATAAATAACATAATTGCACACAGGTGAAAATAGTGATGCTGGTGTTTAAAATATTATCCAACTTAGCCTAAGTTTTAGGTTATACAAGACAAGTCAATAAACCGAAGGGTAAAAATACCGGGCGAGTTGGCCGTGCGGTTAGGAGCGCGCAGCTGTGAGCTCGCATCCGGGAGGTAGTGGGTTTCGAACCCCACTGCCGGCAGCCCTGAAGAGGGTTTTCCGTTGTTTTCCATTTTCACACCAGGCAAATGCTGAGGCTGTACCTAAGGCCACGGCCGCTTCGTTCTCATTTGTAGGCCTTTCCTGTCCCATCGTCGCCATAAGACCTATATGTGACGGTGTGACGTAAAGCAAATAGCAAAAAAGAAAAAAGTAAAAGTCACAGCACCCTAAGACATTCCTGTATTGAACGACAAAAATGTCTTCAGGACACTTTTCTCACCTCTTATGCTGAGCTTGTTAAAAGCCAAATGTAATTAATGTTATTGGCTTTACACCCCGCTAACTACTTCTGCGGTTTTCGGAGATGCCGATGTGCAGGAATTTAGTCCTGCAGGAGTTCTTTTACGTGCCAGTAAATCTACCGACACGAGGCTGACGTATTTGAGCACCTTCAACTACCACCGGACTGAACCAGGATCGAACCTGCCAAGTTGGAGTCAGAAGGCCAGCACCTCAACCGTCTGAACCACTCAGCCCGACTTGTGAAAACTAGACGAAGCCATATTCATCTTTATCATGTTTAACATTTTCCCTGCACAAAGATATTTAATGTTTCTCTTTCATGGGCCCCGGAAGTGGGTAGGCCAGCTGTCCCAACCATAAATATATATTTTTTGGGCAATGATAGATTATAGCCCTATAGTACTATGATCTTTCTTTCTTTCTTTCTTTCTTTCTTAATCAGTTTATCCTTCAGGGTTGGTTTTCTCTCGGACTCAGCGAGAGATTACACCTCTACCGCTTCAAGGGTAGTGTCCTGGAACGTGAGACTTTGGGTATGGTGATGAAACTGGTGAGGAGGGCCATTACCTCGCCCAGGCGGCCTCACCTGCTATGCTCAACAGGGGCCTTGTTGTAGGGTGGGAGGATCGGAAGGAATAGACAAGGAAGAGGGAAGGAAACGGCCGTGACCTTGTGCCTGGAGGAAAAGTGGGGAAATCCGAAAAACCACTTCGAGGATGGCTGAGGTGGGATTCGAAACCCCTCTGCTCAGTTGACCTCCCAAGGCTGATTAGACCCCGTTCCAGCCCTCGTATTTGTTTTCAACTTTCATGGCAGAGCCGGGAATTGAAACCCGACCTCCAGGAGTGGCAGCTAATTACATTAACCACTACACCACAGATGCGGACTAGTACTATAATGCTACCTATATATTTGTTACTGCTGAAATCCGATTTCTTACTTTACTAATGCTGAAAGCCCGAAAATGTAATGTTATTCTTTAATATGGGAATCAGTCTAGAAGGAAATGTTGAAAGTGATGTGATATCTATCCAGATTCGTTGTTATCCTAATACTATGGGTTACAGTACATTGCACGTATATAAAAAACGCCACTTACAAACTTGCTTTTTATCCACGAATTTCTGCGACCACAAAAGTCACTATTTTTCAAGAATGATGACATTTGCACATGGTAGATTGTCTGACTGTGCTGTTTTGAACCGTACTTCTGTCATTTTGAAGTTATTCACGATCATGAATAATAAACAATCGGCTTTTAGCAATGGCTGATGCACAACGGCTGGTAGAGCTGCGTGCGGTACTGGATCGTGATGTCACAGTGCGCCGCTTACGTCAGAGGCCGTTTCACTCGCTTGCGGAAAGGCACTATTAAATATTTTTTAAATGGTAGAAAACCAGGCAACTTACTACAATGTAATAGGTTTACGTACTATTTCATTGGTGTACTTTTCAAAAAAAAAAATTTTTGAAAATTATGCATGTTCCCTATTAGATTCTCGTCACCTTTCACATATTGTATTAAATCTTCTATCTCTTCATAAATTCTTTCAATTTCCTCATCATCTGCTGAACTATACTGAAATTCAAGTCAAGAGCTTAGGAAAAGTATCCTTCCGCATGTGAACACGTCCCCTGTTCCCCCTTCCAGTCTCGTCATCGTTCTCCATCTCCGCCACAACCAGCTTATCATTAACGCCATCTGACAAGTACAGTACTTCATTCTGAAATAGTGAAGCATCAAACAAAGTCACTTCCTTTCACATAGCTGTACTTTGATTACGTACCATACCTATTTATTCCTTTATTGACCATGTAAAACCTACAGATTACTGATGAATACCGAGGCAAGAGAAGCAAAGTTTATTTTTATTTCATAATGCAATTTGTGTGAGGCACATGGAGACTTACAACATAAGTATACGATTCCGCTCTCGTGCAACGACTGTCAGTGGCAGTTTCTCACAGTTAAGAAAGCTGAAAATCCCACCCGTGAGTGGGATTGCAAAATACAATGCTTCCAGGAGTGTTGTAAATATTGTAGTCTTGTCATTCAGAAGGTAAAAACGAACTCATGATCCTCTCATGACAACATTTCTGCAGGTAGAGGGCAGTTACGAATATAAAGTGAAGTACACATTATTATTATTATTATTATTATTATTATTATTATTATTATTGTTGTTGTTGTTGTTGTTGTTGTTATCATCATCGAATACACAAAGCATCCTATTACCATACCGTGTTACGTACATGTAGTACGTGTTGAAGAGATGTTAAGTACAGAACAAAAATGGCCAGCCGGACACCAGTGGGATCCGAACTGACAACCTCCCGATTTCGTGTCGGTTGCTCTGTACTTAACATCTCTTCAACACATACTACATGTACGTAACACGACCTAATACGTTGAAAATCTGTTTCGATTACAATGCGGTCGTGAAAATTCAATATTCATTGACATGCCCCACAACGGGCGACTTAAACGCACTCTGCAGTGTGCTAGCAGCAGTGCCAGACCTGTAGCTCAGATCCTTTCAAACAGAACAAAGATGGCCTAGGCCACCATAGCTCAATTGGTAGAGCAACCGACGCGAAATCGGGAGGTTGTGGGTTCGGGTCCCACTGGTGTCCGGCTGGCCATTTTTGTTCTGTACTTAACATCTCTTCAACACGTACTACATGTACGTAACACGACCTAATACGTTGAAAGTCTGTTTCGATTACAATGCGGTCGTGAAAATTCAATATCCCTTCCTGTTTTATTTACGGCGAGTGCTGAGCTGACACATCGATCTTTCGCTGGAGACTTGGATTTTTCTTGAGTTTTAATTAATTTAATTTAATGTTATTTGCTTTACATCCCACTAACTACTTTTAAGGTCTTCGGAGACGCCGAGGTGCCGGAATTTAGTCCCACAGGAGTTCTTTTACGTGCCAGTAAATCTACCGACACAGGGCTGTCGTATTTGAGCACCTTCAAATACCACCGGACTGAGCCAGGATCGAACCTGCCAAGTTGGGGTTAGCGCCTTAACCGTCTGAGCCACTCAGCCCGGCTTTCTTGAGTTTTAATTCCAAGCGAGCGGCGTAAACACTGTACACAGAAACACCGATCAGCTGCGCGGTCTTTTTCACGTCTTTCGCAGTCCACAGTGGATTCTAATCTCGTAGGCTACTGTAAAAGTTTAAAACAATTTGGTTTAGATTTTTTACTTTATTTTTCTCCACTTTTGTTAGCTTTAACGTATTTCACAGGGGACTCTAGCTTCACAGCATCACACAAGTCTTGCTCACAGCTGGCAGCCATTATGAATACTGAACACGCTGTTGCAGCCAGTATTGCCAACAGTTTTCTTGGATCCATCTTAAACATTGCACATATTATGCAAACTTATCAGCAGTGGAATGAACTCGAACAAACTTATTAAGTACACATTGCAATAAGATATCAATATCATATTAAATTATTATTATTTTGCTACATACACCACTGAGAATAATAACTGTTCATAGCCATCTACGTATGAAATATTCGAGTTGGTATCGAACCCGAATAATATACAACCTGTGATATATTTTCCATATTTATACAGGGCAAAAATTTTAATTCATCAAGTCAGTTCACCAGAATATCTAACCAAACTAAAGAAAGCTCCTGACTTCAGGAACAAGTAACAAACCTAGGGAACTATTTGGCGCTGCAGAAGCCTTTTCACCGACCAGAAGTCTGACTAACATCACAAGGAACGCTAAGGTCTTGAGTTGACTCTCAGTATAGTAGGCATATAGACCTGCACTATAGTGGTGGGCATTGGTTTGGTGTGTATCTTGACGACAATAATTCTTTCACTATGCTGGTCGTAGTAGCTTACCCACTGCCCTATTTTCTTGTTCATTATTAAACCAACTCCTGCATTACCCCTGTTTGATTTTATGTTGATAATTCAGTAGTCGCCTGACCAGAAATCCTGTTCTTCCTGCCAACGTACTTCACTTATTCAAACTACATCTAACTTTAATCTATCCATCTCTCTTTTCAGATTCTCTAACCTACCACAACGATTCAAACTTCTAACATTCCACACTCCGACTCGCAGAAATCGGTATCCATCTTCCTGATGATCACCCGCTCTCGTGTAGTCCCCACCCGGAGATCCGAATGGGGGACTAGTTTACCTCCGGAATATTTTACCCGGGAGGAAGCCATCATCAGTACGTCATTCATACAGAGAGCTGCATGTCCTCGGGTGTTAGTTACGGCTGTAGTTTCCCGTTACTTTCAACCGTATAGCAGTATCAACACAGCTAAGCCCTGTTGAGTGTTACTACAAGGCCGTATCAGTCAATCGTCTAGACTGCCGCCCTTGCAAATTCCGAAAGGCTTCTACCCCCCTTTTGATGAACCATTCCTTAGTCTGGTCTCTCAACAGATACCCGTCCGGTATGGTTGCACCTGCGGCTCGGCTGTCTGCTTCATTGGGACGCGCAAGCCTCCCCACCACGGCAAGGTCACATGGTTCGCAGGGGAGGGCAAATGTCTTAATGTCTGTTTAACAACAGTCTTGCTACTTTCCTCCCATAGCAATTTTAAATTACTTGATGTATACTGAAAACCTTCTTACCGTCCCTCTCAAAACTCCATGGTCCAGCCCACTCTCCACTATTGATTGCACCTAAGTGTGTGTGAACACCTTGCCTGGTATACTGATTAATGAAATACCTCGATAGTTGTTGCAGTCCTCTCTGTTAAGCCGCCTGGCAGCTGTGGTTGTTACGGCATCAAGTTGTTATGGCCTGACACCATGGTTAACTGGTTCAAGTCCTGTTCGTGAAAAAAAACGTTCACCGTCAGAATGTTGGTCTACAGGGTAGGATGGGGGGGGATACAAGTTCTAATCACCAGGTTGCATGCCAAAAACCTTTCTGCAGTGTTCGTATGGAATGAGAGCATGTAACACTTGATGGTGATTCATCCATTGGAATGATGACATTGCAACCGTCCAGGTTTCTCCAGCCATACTTTTACGCGATATTACTCGATATCAAGATTATCCGCCATCGGCAATTATTCATATGACGTATTTATTTTAACTTCAATCATTTGTAAATAAGGCTTTTGGAATCATATTGTATAAATTAGAACATCATTTATTATTTAAATTATTATATTACGTAGGATAGGAATTCATTATGTACTGTAAATATGGTCAATATGTTGAGACATAGTTGTTGTCATTTCATCTCATACTTGTGTACACGGAAAAGTTATTCTTGAAGCAGGAAAGTTGGTTGAGTCACTGGGTTAAACTCATGAGCAAAGGTATTACATAGCGCCCCGCGTGCAAGGCTAGCCAGCAGACTACATCATCGCCACGCCTACTGGACTTGTCAAGAAGAAAGAAGAGGGAGATGATAATGCGATCTACGAATCAGATGCTTCATTATATAGAGGATTGGTATTGAGCTTTTATCAAGAGTGGGGGAGAGGCCGGTGATATATTATCTAGTGCGGAGCAACCCTCGAGAGACTGATACACACACACGACTACCAGAACTACAACTACTTTATTGACTTTTGAGACAGTGAGTGCTCGCTTCGAGACATAGGTATTTTTCGTACAGTGTGTTGTCGCTTCGACACACTACTTGGCTGCTGTGATGCTGTCGGATCTGCGTGAGACGAAACAAGCTTACGGCTTGTGAGATATTCAGTAATTATTCCGGACGAAGAACTACGTTTAGTTCAAGTCCATGGCATTTGGTACAAGTCTGTATAGTATCAATATATTAGCTAAGTTGGATTGAGTTTTCTGCTAACATGGAAAAATTCATATCTCTGAATTTTCTCCTCCTATTATCAACACTGATCAATTTTCACAAGTATAGGGCAAATGTCTAATTTAAAGACTAGGCAGTTAGGGAGTGCTACTCCAGATAGCCCAAATCACATCACAGAAGGAAGGAAGGATGTCCATGGAGCCAGTTCTACGAGAAGAGGGGAGCGAGTAACCACGGAACACAGATGACCTCAACGGATGCTGCAGTTGGTGAGCTTCAATTAGATAAAGCAAGCAACAGTAAATTCATTGACGTAAATTCTAACTTCCCTCCAAGCTTAAAGGAAATTTTCCGATTCATCTCATTTTTTAAAAAAATAATAAATTCATTTGTATTTTATATTGCATTAATTTTCTTTCTTAAGCAATACTTAATGGTTAATTATTTAAAATCCTACCCCTGTGATTTAAGTATAAGTATCTATGCTAGTAAATATAAATTTTGCTTTACAGTTTTGTTTAAAACTGTAACGCTGGCGCCCAAACATTACATAGAGAAATGGGGAAACCATGGAATGATAATTATATTTGCGGGCAAGCCACATATAGTTTATATTTATATTCATGTGTCCCCAGGTATTAACTTTAATCTTCTCTAGTGTGAAGCTTAGGAGAGTGAACAGTTACAACATTAGGTTGTGAGCAGACCCCTTGGTGTAATTAGATAGGAGTAGGCCATGTGCCTTCACCCTCTCCCCTACCTTGTCATTATTGTTGTTTGTTTTTTCTCTACCAGAAACCTGTAGCATGTACGCAGCCAGAGCTATATGCTATCTTTGAAGCTCTGAGGTATGCGCTGTCCAATGTACGTCGGCACTTTCTGCTGTATGCTGACTCCTTGAGCTCGTTACAGTCTATTGTTGCGAGTTTCCCATGGCACCCTCCGATGCAGCAGATCCAGGACCTGGTTGATCAGGTGTTGGAGTGTTAACACCTAAATCATGTTTATGTGGCTCTCAAGCCACATGGGTGTTAGAAACGAGTTAGCTGCCAAGGAGGTTGTCACATTTTCCCCTTTCCCTTCCAAGGTTCCAGCCTGTGATGATGATCATTCTCAGCTGAGACATTTAGTAATGTTCCATTGGGAGCTGGAGTGGCAGGCCCCTCTTTCAAATAAGCTGAGACCTATTAAAGAAACTACGAAGGTGTGGAGGACTACCTTTCCAATTTTCTTTAAAACTATAGAATTTATTCGAAAAAAATTAATTCAAAGAAAGTTTTGTAAAATTATCAGGAATATATATTTTCAAACCTGCTTGCCGAGTAAATTGTAGTTCATCAGGGATAGGAACAGAATCTGCAACTTTGGAGAATTTACAGTAGTGTGAAGTCCATCACCACCCATGCCAGTAAAACAATATCGAGACTACGACTGTCATCTTTATCACAATTGATATTTGCATCATCACTAGGTTCTCTTGAACTCCAAGAAGGAAGCCGTATTTTCCACTGTCGACTTAGTCAAATGATCGTAAGTTATGATCTTCCATAAGGCCATACCATCACCATACTACAACAATAATAGCGACGACCGTTACAACTACAATAGCAAGTATACCATATTGAAGGATGTTCCCCCAGCTCTTCAACCAGCTTAATTCTACTAATAAGTTCATTCCATCTATCATAAAACACTGCAAGCTCATGTAAACTAAAACCAGGGATTCAGGACCGACAATTAAGTTCCATGTTCCACTAACACACGGTAACAATTTTAATATAGACCAAAGATCTCTCTTAAATACTAAGCATCTCAGACCAGTGTGTAACTTCAGCTGTTCACCAAACGTTTCATGTGATGTGTGGTTGTAATAGTCAACAGGGTCTTTTTTTAAAAGGTTCACATATTCTGGTTGATTGTGACAAGACCGCTCGACAAGTCTATGCCAAGTTGTGTAAACATACAACGATATTTTACTCAGATCCAAGAATATTAAAGTGCCAAATGTTTCGCATTGGTGTATAAACTTTCAATCAATTAATTTCAACTGCATTAATGCATTAGTTTCCATTAGACAGAAGCAGGACCAGCAGTTCTATTCTGTGTTCCACGAACACATGACAATTTTTGAAACCAAAAACCAGAACTTTAAATACCCAGTAGTTTATCTTTAACATTCAATGTATATTTATTTCACTAGTTTAGTCAGGGGAAGCAGGACAGTCAAACCCATAAACGTTCTTGTAACGCCAATATTTCATATAGTTGTAAGTGTTTTCATTTGAACGAGTATGTTATCAAACAATACAAGTGTCTTTATACATTTTGCTTCATTGTGTGTATTTCATCCAACCTTTTTCAGACAGAAACAGGACTGTCAAATCCAAGAATGCTCTTAGAGAGCCAAGTTTTCCACACCATTATAAGTGTCCTTATTGTGTTTTGTATATATTTTCAACCCAGTACATGTAATTCCAGTGTTCCGTGTTCTATGAATACAAGACTGTTAGAGCCAGAACTGGGAACTTTCTAAGCTCCAAGTTCTCCTTGCCAAGTGTATGTTGCATTTCAAGGTAATATCTATCAACTCAATGATCAACCTACTGAATGATGGACTTCCACAAGGATCTGTTCTGGCACCCTTACTTTTCAACCTCTATACTGCTGACTTACCAACAACTAAGTCCAGGAAATTTATTTACGCAGATGATATACTACTGGTTAGCCAAACACCTAGTTTTCCAGAAGCTGAACAAATTCTTACAGCAGATCTAAAAAAGCTAGATACATACTTCCAAAAGTGGTGTCTCCGTCCAAATCTCCAAAAGACTGTTGCATCTGTGTTTCATCTCAGAAATAAATTTGCCAACTACAAGCCTAGAATAACATTCAGAAATCAATCCTTACAACACTGTCCCTTCCCAAAATATTTAGGTGTCCCTAACACATAAACATCATATTAACAACACAGCCGCCAAGATTAAAAGTCGGAATAATATTCTTCAAAAATTAGCCGGCACATCCTGGGGCGCAAACAACCAGGTGTTGAGATCTACTGCTCTAGCTCTTTGCTATTCAATTGCCAAATACTGCGCTTCAACTTGGGTGAACAGTGCTCATACTGCGAAGATTGATGCTCAACTAAATCAAGCAATGCGCATTATAACTGGTTGTATTCGCTCTACAAACGTGGCCTGGCTGCCTACTCTCAGTAATATTCCACTGCCTTGCTTAAGAAGGTCTGAAGCTCTTCTAAAACTGTGGAAGAAGACCAGCCAGGACTCCAACCTCCCCGTTCACCAGGATATTACTCAAACTGCCCCTCCACGACTTAAGTCTAGATCTCCATCCTAGCACACTGCACTTACGCTGGAAGAATCTGGGTTCTCCATCACGAACGCCTGGTTACACCAATGGCAGCAGTCTTCTGTTCCTAATCAACATCTTGTGACTCTACCTCATGTTCAACCTCCCGGATTCCATCTACCCAGACGTCAATGGAGGACTCTAAACAGGATAAGAGTCAATCAAGGAAGATGCGGCTATACTCTTTATAAATGGGGCTGGCAGAAGTGTTTTGGGTGTGATTGTGGAGTTACCTCACAGACCATCCACCACGTAATTGCTGAGTGTCCACAGAGAGCATTTCAAGGTCCTTTGGAGGACATACACAACGCAACTGATGAGGCCTTAAAATGGATCAATGGACTTGATTTGGAACTATAGTCTTCTGCTTGTATATATTATGTATATATTGTATACTTATTTATATAATATATCTGTGCACATCATACGATAAATAAATAATAACCCCCTAAAGTGCATGGATTTTTCATTATGATGATTATCAGTTCCCCCTTAATTTAATTTTGACCAAGAACTGATGATGACTCCATGGGAGTCGAAACCGGTCTTCTTATAATTGAATAAATTGTTGCAATGTGTTGAATGGTGGAACATCCCTCAAACTCTACATTATTAGTCAAATGAGACATAAATGTAAATTATAGTGTTTTTACAGGTATGTTTATAGTGTTATAATTTAAATTGAAATTTTGTTTGTTTGACAGACTGGAAAGTTTATATGTCTCATTCACTTGAACTCTCACTTTCACTACATAAATCATCATGGTACAATTCTCTTTCATTATCGTTATTTAGCAAAGAACACGAAGCACCACACGATGAGGATGTCCTCAGGCTTCCAACCATGTGCAACAGATGGCATTTGCTTTCATTTTCAGCTACAATCAAAGCAATTAAGGCAAAGTTGCACAAGTCCAAGTTTTTATTCGGACTGACACTGTGCGGCGGTAATGGGGAGCCTGAGTACGTACTCAGGAGTAGTTAAGCTCTACCTTAGGTTCTTGCTCCATTATCAAAGAGGGCATGGAATCCAGACTCCATCTTGTCAGTTACTCTAAAGATTTCCTTGTACTAAACACACAACATATTTAATACCATTTCTGATGCCAGTTGTGGCAGGCTATCTGAGTCTTTAAAATAAAATTACTACTCAGAGAGGAGTATGTTTTTCTATCAAATAAATTTATTGAACTACTATTTACAGTTACTTACAAGTTCACTTGCATGCAAGGTTTCCACTCAACACAGTGTTTTACTCGCAGGCATAATCGAATATATAAATACTACCAGTAAATTTAGGTCTGACTTGTCGATATATTCTCGACATTATCTGTGGTATTTTTGAGCTTAGTCAATGTGGACCAACTGAGGACAAAAAATGGTCAAATTTTGTTGATTTGGCGTAATTGAATACGCAGCCTTTTCGCTCATGGAACTCCTGCTCTCCAACACGGCCTACATAACGCTCACTGCCTGGCTTGCTCTACTGATGCACTCCCAAGTGACTTGTCACTTGTCACGACCATCTCGTAGCTCCTTTGATTGGAAACTGACTCTGCACTCTTTATATATATCTTCAGAAAAAACTCATGGTCTCTGCTTTCAGATCATTGTGAACAGCTTCTTCTAAGGTGCTTCCTTATCACGAATCTCAACAGTTCGCCAGTGGTATTGTTTTGTTTACTGCTGGCCCTGCTCCCACTGTCACTGAACTAACCTTGCTGTCTTACCACCCTCACAGCACTTGGATTCATTGTCATAGTATTAAGATTTCTTATAGTATCATTATGTGTGGTTAATTAGTTACCTTTTCTTATTTTTATATATATTACAGATGCCTGGCATAAACAAACAGGAGGATTTGACCACTCGTCTGTATAAGTTTGAACAGAGACTGAAGACTTTTCATTCATGGCCATTCGGAAGAGATTGTGCTTGTACAGCAGAAAAGGTAAACTTTTACGACATTTCTATCGTCAAATGTTTTGAAATAAGGTTACTCTCATTGAATTTTTCTTTCATTTATTTAAGTCTGTGTAATTGGAAAGCTGTACAATTAGGTCTACTTGTTTATTTGAGACTTGGTAAACATTGTAATTTCCAGTATTATTGTGAACTTAATTTGCTCAAATAATCTGCTTCTGCTTTTTATTTCTTCAGTTCATACTGTTCCATAGTATTGGTGATAACAAAGGTAATAAAAAAGATATATGACATATTTGTAATAATGAAGAAGCATTCTGACAGTTCTTTGAGGGAGGTCCGTTTACTGCCTGTGTGAATGGGGAGAAGAGAGTAGGGAAATGAGGGCGCATCCACTGCGGTTGCCTTGCAAATAAGTCTGTTGGTTGGCTCGTGTTGCTTGGATTTGCCAAATCTCTCACTTCTTAGTTACGTACAATAGAACACAGCGGTCTGAACGAACGAACAAGTGCGCCGGAAGCGAGGGGAAGGAGAGAGGAATGTAGGAATGTGGCAGCATCATGCAGTGCTAATCCCTCCAGCTGTATCTGTCAAAACGCATATTTTAATATTACGGGTATAATTTATATTACTGTAAAACCTTGAACTTGGTCTGTGAGTGTTTAGCAAGACAAGTGAAGTTTTGCTCTATGAATAGTGCTGATCTGTCTGCTGAATGTCACATATCCATGATTGAATCGGTAGTTTCCCCTCATGCTGTAGGATGTAGGGTATCTTCTCCCATGCTAGAGTTCATTTAGCATGCCTCGCTCTATTACACTGTAATCACGTGTTGCTTAATAAAGTTATTTTCAGTTTTGTGTCAATGTCTAGTGACTGTTATTTAGGAACTTACTACAGCAATAGGTCCAGTGAAGAAAAGAGTTGAAGAGGAATGCAATAAGAAGATGATTATGATGAAAGTTAAGAAAGAAAGTGAAAAATACAAACAAGGTGTACATGTGTCCGATATTACAAGATTTTACAGTCTACATCAACTATTTGCACAATATTAAATAACTAAAGGGTCTGCATGCAGCAAAAGAATTCATGATAGTATCAATGCAACAACCACAAGTTGCTTCTCATGCTGATCATTTTATACCAATACATATTTTCGGCTTGTGGTATAAATCATCTGTGTATCAATCACAGTATTTCTTATGCGAAAATTCACTTTGGTATAAAAGTTCGTTGGGTTATAAGTGCATTTGCAGAACAAATTATGCCTTGCAGTCCAAGGCTTTACTTGTAAATCTATTTAAACAGGTTACTCAAATTTATGTAAATATACATTTATGCAAGTTGGTGTGATGCAAAAGCTTTGGCTTTGGAAACAGACATTTCTACCTGCTCAATAAGTAGAGTTGTTTGGCTGTTTTATTGGGCCTGTTTGAGAGAGGTAAATGAAATTGAAATATTAGGCCTATATAAATGGTCATACTGTCCGGCTCCATGGCTAAATGGTTAGCGTGCTGGCCTTTGGCCACAGGGGCTCCAGGTTTGATTCCCGGTCAGGAATTTTAACCATAATTGGTTTAATTTTGCTGGCACGGGGGCTGGGTGTATGTATCGTCTTCATAATTTCATCCTCATCATGATGCACGGGTCGCCTATAGGTGTCAGATTGAAAGACCTGCATCTGGCAAGCCGAACTTGTCCTCGGACACTAAAAGTCATACGCCATTTAATTTTTAATGTTCACACTCCGCCTGTTGCCAGTTCTTGATGCATGCAGTACTTTTGTATCTGTCTCTTGGCACAGGCCAGAGTGAAGTGTAGCTTCCACTGAAGTCCCAGTCTCCTCCATGGCTGTGACAATATGGAAGTTGCTGGGGTATGGGTGGTGCTGAATAATGACATTCGGAGCACAAATAGTGTCTTGAGTGTTATGAAAGGTGTTGCTTATAGAGTCAGTCATACTGCAGTGGCACATTCTATCCCAGTGAGGAAAGCAATGGCAAACTACCTCACTCCTCATCTTGCCTAGTATGCATCATTTGGGATCTGCCATTGGTTTTTGCTGTTTCCCTATAACTGCATAGCCTTTGGTGGTGCTATTTGAGGATCCAGCCAGCCTCTGGGCTGATGATCTAACAGAAATGGTCATACCTAACCTAATCAATTACAGTGTTCATTTCAGTAACTAGACTTGGACTCGTTTCAGTAAAGTTACCAAAAAAAACCTGAAACTAATCAAAATCATGATGTTGCAAGAAAGTGTTTTATAGCCACAAATGCTATAGAGTTTTCTCTGTAGATTTTACTTCTGGGTTAACATTGCACAAGTTTCAACTGTTTCTTCCTTTATTGTTCTCTGATAGTTGTTAAATCAAGATAGCCTAACAATCGCACATTTATTTTTTAATTTAATTTGGAATACCCTCTGTAGTCTGGATGCCATTCTGTAAATCTTACATGAGTAAATTAAAGAGAATTAAGAATAATTTTTTCAGATATCTATATTTCAAACAGTACAATTGCTCATTGTATCAATAGAGAATATAATTTGTGTCTGAAAAACCGTGCAGACGTATCTCAACAAATTTTAAAATTGTAAATGATTTAGACCTATTAGAAAACAGTACATCTCTTGAACTATTATGCTTTGATGACAAAAATTATAATTTTATGAGTAAAGATAACTTTATATTGCATACAAAGTACCACATTATACCACAAGTTCACCGTTAGTGAGAATGTGCAAAACATTTAAATATTTGATGTTATGGCTACTAAGGTTTATTAAATCAATAGATAAAAAGTGTTTTCTTTTTTAACACATCCTCCAATGAGATAGTCCAGAATGCAGTAAAAAGTAAGTTTGCATACAGTTTGAATTTAAGTATCTACATTAGAAGTATATGAAGTCCTAGTGAAACGACAAGCTTTCTGCTGTGGCAGCATCTTAGATGGGTGGTCCAAACAGTAATCATGGAAAGAGTGGAGTGGTAGAAGGAGCAAGCGTGGTACACATTTGGCTGTTGGTCTTGAAACGGAGAACCTGTCAAAATGGGAAAATGAAATAAGTTTTGTCACGGAATATGGAATACAATTTAGTTACCAAATGGTAGGGTAATCTGTTTCAAGAGAGCAGAGTTACACAAAATACTGGACCATTAGAGGAATACATGTAGATCAGAGATACACTCTCTGAAAAAAAAAAAAAAAAAAAAAATACTGCACTGTGAATTTTAGACAAAATTAAGTTAGTCCATTTGAAACCTGGTAAAAATAAAAAATGATATTACAACCATATGGAAATTTATTTAAAATTAAATACAGTAGCCCATTTGAAAATGTTAGCTCAATAATTGATCGTGACAATTGCAACAGTCCACCAACACAAATTTGTAAATGTCAAAACCTGGAACTCTGCACAGTTTCATATGCAGTCCATTTGTCCACATGTTTTCAACACATTTCCATTGCCTGAATAATGGGTATTACCACCTCTAGCCACAGTTACAGCTGTGATTCAATCAGGCATGCTCAGGATGCAATCTTGAATGTTATGAGCTCCCTTTCTGGCTGGAACGCAGTTGAGCCATTGTGTCAGGGGAACGACTTCTTGCACATCTCCCAAGCATATCCCAGACATGCTCTATCAGGTTTAGGTCGGGACTACAAGCAGGCCACACCATACTCTTAATTCCGACTTAAACGTTGTGCCCATTTACATCTCGTAGACAACTTTCAAAGTGGCGCCGAGTGAAGGTATGGCCCATCTGATCTATAAGATGCAAGGAATAGATATCTAATGCGATATTATATGAAGGCCATACACGTCACGGAACGGTCATATATTGAAGGCACTACGGACAGTGGACTGTCAAATGAATTTTTTTTTACAAAAAAATATACAACGGATTGTTAAAAAACTCCATCTTAAAAATTTTCATCGGAGGGTGAAGACGCAATTGGCGAACGCGCTAAGTAATTTGAAGAAGACGGAAAAATTTAGTCGAAGTACTTGAGAAAAAGGGATCGTCGTAGTAAAGAAACGACGTAATTCACCAGCCGATGAAAGAAAGCGATAAAAAAAATATAAAATAGGCAAGATACGACGAAATACGCGTGGGAGGATCTAGACAGCAACTGAGCTACATTCCACAAGGAAGAAGCAAGTGAAACTAGGAAAAAGATTCTCATACGGGAAGAACAACAATTTTTTTTTGACATTTGCGGGAAGCAGCCGATATAGATATATATACGCAGAACTTAAACCCGACGAAATTAAATTCACCTCTGAGAGCAGCAAAGGAAATAATAATTGAGGAATTATCATCGAATGGAACATACCATGGCTATTTACTGCTCTGAAATCTGCATTTTTGTTGCTAACAGAAGTAGCATGATGATGGCTTGCTAAATACGCATGATGGACCGAGCTGGAGGAGCAGTACATCCTTTCCAGAAGACCAGACCACCAACCCACAATGAGGAAGGCAATGGGAAACCAGACCACCAACCCACGATGAGGAAGGCAATGGGAAACCAGACCACCAACCCACAATGAGAAAGGCAATGGGAAACCAGACCACTAACCCATGATGAAGAGACCGAGGACCTACCAGGCGACCAACCCGTGACCTGACCGCACAGCCAACTACATCTGAGTGGAGGCGGAACAGCTGGACCAGATGTAACGATAAGCGAGCCAAGTCATTTACATTATTTAATTACATAGTTTTTGGTTCGCGTAGACAGGTGCTTTTGGCATGTGCCGATAAGTTGGTTATAGAAACCGTGGAATTTAAAGTGCAAGTGAATAATGAAAGTGATGTGTGAGATATTTAAGTCCATAGTAATATGATTAAGCAATGTAGAATAAGATTCTTGTATGTTATATATATCCATCACCGCATTTTGGTCAGAATAACTCGTGAGTAACTACAAGCGGAAAGAAGTGTCTTTAATAACGGCTGATAGTAATGACACATTGTGGAATTGCAATGAATTCATATTTGTTATGCTATATGTCTACGTCACGTGGTATGCGCTGTGGTAATGAATGCATAGAATCACGTACTCTTTGCTTCGCAATAAGTGCATTGAACTCAGCTTTAGGGTTATGATAAATAGCGATATTGAAATGTGTTTATGAGAAAGGAATTGTGGTATTTTGACATGGTAAAGTGAAGATAATCGCGACATATTGTTATGGAGGCTATGATAGTTAAGATAAGTGAATGTGGAAATATGGTTACAATAGTGGTAACTCGACGAAGTATGTTGTATATGAAATGCGAAGATTTATTAATGTATTACGTAGAGGCCAAGGAGTGCCTGCAGCTTAGGATATGCCATGCCACACTTATTATAGGGAAGGAATTATGTGAAAGGATACAGGTACGTGAAATTGACCACACCGCGCTGATGAGCTAAACCAAGGTATGGATGGAATTCATTGAAGTAGAATTGAATTTATGATGGGATTATATGTCAATTGTAGATGCTTTGTTCCAATTACGAGAATATTATCATATGTTTTATGACAATGATTTTGACCAAATGCATTCAGGATACCCATAAATGTGGTGATATATTCCCATGTACAAATACGTATTATTTACATTACGACTGCGCATAAGAATTCGGTAACTTGCCTAAACGAGAAATGTTATGGAATATAACAGAGAGAGGGCATATTGAGCCTCAAATACGTGTGTATGTCGACCAAAAACTTATGTTGAAGTTAGATAGATAGCTCATTTATCCTGAAACGGAGTTTGTTGGAATTTACATTCTTTCAATGAGTAATGGTTAGGGAAATGATAGGCTAGGAGCCAGATTTAATAGGCACTAGGGCAAAATGCCTTAGTCCGTAAATCGTTAGCCATGCGCAACATTGAAGAAAGAACAAATAAACGAGTTCAGATTTATGATTTGCAATGTATAATTTAAATATTATTCATAATTCAAATATAATTGAGATATATAGTTCAAAGTTATAATTCAGAATTATTTTCAAGCTTCGATCTATCTGTTGATCTTACATTCACTTCAGATTAACTGTATGTCTACTCAGATCTATTTAGCTTAGGTTTATAATGAAACTGAGCAATCCTAACAACATAATGATATTGGTGTCGTCTCAAGGACTTGATTTCAAGGAGGACCGTAGGAATCCAGTGATTAATTGTAAATATTTGTATCCGATTTTGAATTCATGACGGAACTGATGTACATAACTTAACGTCATATTTTTCTTTTTCTACGAGCCAGCGCTGACTCTGAACTTTACTTGTTAATAATACCAGACTAAATACTACCCCAAATCAGATTACGTTTTCATAGGGCATCTGTTTATTCAATAAATACTATTATTGTGCTTTTCTATAATTTGGTGTGTTATGAATTCTTTCATCTTGACATAGTTGATAAGTTAGTTGATAAGATATGCGAACTAACGAATGGGTATTTACCCAATTTGAATATATTGAATTCTCACGTCATTGGTATCTTAACTAAGGTTAAGTTATGAGTAAGTTCCCACCTTCCAATACTTATCAATTTCTATATAATAGGTTTATTAATTACACAATATAAACCATATAATCTCTAGTACATGTTTCGTTCCGATTATGGAACATCTTCAGCTAAAATTTGACAAAATGGCAAGACAATTAAAATACATTGATGTTATGATGATACAAAAGCTAAAAGATATGATAAAATGGCACGAAGATTAAAACATATAATTATGATGATGAAATAAAGTTCCATTATGTTGGTTAAAAATTCAACAAGTCAGTGTTCAAATGACGAATTAAAAACGGCGATAAGGTTCTTCTTCATGTTGGAGACGTGTACATTTTGTTAATCTTGAAGATAAATTGGAGAAATACAAGATTTTCTTAATGTATATTTATCGGGGGAACTCTTGATAAAATAACCGTAGTTGAACTCAACCTCTTTTCATTTTGGCTAGTTTGTTGTTCCACCACCTTACTTTTTTGGTGTTTTTCTTTTCTTTTAGAGGACAGTTGTCATGGAATGAGTCTATAATGGCCTCTTCTAATAGTTCCACTGCCCCATCCAATTCTTTCTGTCCTCTCATGTTAGTTGGAATTTTTTGTACAGTCTTCCCTAGAACTTCTCTGTATCTATCCCAGTTAGTTCTTTTTGGGTCTCTGTACATCTCAGTCCCACATAGTCTCGCATCTATTGGTAATTGGATGTGCTGGTGGTCTGCCAATGTTGGTTCCTCCAGCAGCTCCCAGGCTTTAATAAAGTTTGCAATATGTGTAGTGCTTAGTGTAATGTCTATTACTTCCCTACGATTTTTATTTATAAATATAGGCTTGTTTCCTAGGTTTAGTATCGTCAACTCAGTTCCAGTAATAAACTCTAGTAAAGACTCACCTCTTGCATTGCAGTTTGTGCTGCCCCATGCCGTGTGGTGTGAATTTCCATCTGCTTGAAGGATTGGGTAATGCCTTTCCTCTTTGCATTGCAATTAGGTTCTCACCTTCTGATGGGGGGCAGATTAGTTGAGTAATATGGGAGGTATGCAGAGCCTATGGTTATTTCTCTGGGTCCCTCCCATTTAGAGAGTTCCTAAAGATCACTGTCAATATTGACAGAAGTAAGGACTATCAGCAAAGGATTGTGGCTACTGCAATCACTGGACCTATCCACTTCTGACTTTTATCTGTGGGGCAGTCGGAAGCAAAAGTGTACACAAATAATCAAAGGACATAGAAGACTTGAAGGACAATATTCGTAATGAAATTTTGAGAATTGGTGCAAAAGTGTATGTGCATTGAAGCATAATCTAATTTTCAGCACTTATTGTAAAAGACAAGATCATTTAACTACATAAAGACCTTTACATTAGTTCTTCTTTTATTTGTTGTTTGTATCTGCTCGTCACAGGCTGGTTTTTCGTGTGCCACCCCATACCACTGCTCAGACATACAATATCTTCCTGTTGCATACTGGCACTTGATGGATCACTGACATAGGTGTTCTACAAGGCATTTCTAACATGTCGGCAAGATGTTATTGAAAGTACTGGAGTTAGTGCGAGAAATATACATTGTTAGGTAATTTTCCAACAGCCAAGTGGTCGCTGGTCAATACAACCTGTAAAAGGACATGACAGTTTAATTATGATAGGAGACTGGAAAGCAGTGATAGGCCAAGGAAGAGAAGATAATGCAGTAGAACAGTATTGAAGAACAAAGGAATGAAGGAAGTCTTGCTTGTAGAATTCTCTACCTATCGTAATTTAGTCCTTAGTAACACTTGGGATAAAAGCCACAAACAACAGCTATATACGTTAACAAGAGCTGGAAATACTGCAAGATAGTCTTCTTTATGGTCGGGCAGAGATTCAGAAACCAGATGGTGGATTGCATGACTTTCCTAGGTGCATTCACAGGCCTAGGGTTTTTTGGTCACTTGGTCTATTTCTTTGTAGAGTCTTCTGTAGACTTTCCCTGTTGTAGAATGTATTAATAAATATTTAACCTCATTAAGAAGTATGAATATAAAACTATGCACTATTCAATTCAATCAATCACTACTGATCTGCATTTAGGGCAGTTGCCCAGGTGGCAGATTCCCTATCTGTTGTTTTCCTAGCCTTTTCTTAAATGATTGCAAAGAAATTGGAAATTTATTGAACATCTCCCTTGGTAAGTTATTCCAATCCCTAACTCCCCTTCCCATAAACGAATATTTGCCCCAATTTGTCCTCTTGAATTCCAACTTTATCTTCAAATTGTGATCTTTCCTACTTTTAAAGACACCATCCAAACTTATTCGTCTACTGATGTTCTCCCATGCCATCTCTCCACTGACAGCTCAAAACATACCACTTACAAGTAACTATTCTCGTTTTGGTTCCGTATTGAAGTTGACGTATGTCTCAAGTATTATTACAATATTATAAGTCCACCTGTTCAATACAATACAATATGATCCACTATTTCATATGGTCAAATATTTTTTATACATAATACATAAAAGTCAAAGGTACATGTTTCACCCTCCTTACGGGCATCATCAGCCTATATCAATCTTAAAAATAATACATATACTTATAAATTATAGGTTAAAATGTTGAAAAATGATTTCGTAAAACATTATATAATAACATCTAAAACAACGATAATGCACCAAAGTATGTTAAAAGAGAGTGAATTAACAGTTTTGAAGATTAAAACGTGATTAAACATGAAATTTTGAGAGTTTAAAACTAAAATGGATCCATATTTTCATAATATCATTAAGACTGTGATGGCCTTGAGTGTAAACACAATCATCAAAGGGGGATGTTTCTTCAATTCCCAAGTTGAATCCAAGGTGGTAAAATCACTGTCAGTTATTTAAAACGGAAATGTGAATGTAATAAACAAGTTAAAATGTATATGTTTGGGATATCTGAAAGTCGAGAAGAAAATGGAACTTCTGGAGAGGCCTTGCTTATGATAAAACGTATGTCAAAGCTAGCGGAGTTCGGAAATTATGTGGTAGTCGAATGGATCTAGAAGATAGTCAAGTTGATGTTATAATTCCGTTGAAACATTTGTTGGAAGAAATGTTCAGGATTTTCTGAAACAAAATGTAGAAGAAAGTTGGTGAACAATACCGTACTGTACAAGAGACTTCCCGTACGTCAAAGATGGCTAATGCGGTACTTACTCGTACGGAGCGTATTAAGTACGTCAGGTTGTTACAGCAGCGCTAGCTTGACTGGGTTTTCGACTTCTAGTATTATAACGGTGTGGCTGAGGCAGTGAAGGACATGGAGGGGGGGATAATGGTGGGTGGATCCTTGCGCGCATGTGTTGTTATTGGCGGGCTGTTAGGAGCAAGATGGGCAGGCCTATCATTTGACGAGGTGGTGGAAGCTTTAGAACAAGAAGTTCTAAAGGTTGGCGGGATTGTATTATGTTTTGAATTCACCATGCCTAATTCAAATTGATACAAATTGATGGTTTTACTCGACAAGAAGCAGGCCACTTTAGACAAGAAATTATCACATTTAAAAGAATCTCAAACGCTATCCATTGTACAGAATACAGATAAACAAAGAACTACTACTTCAAATGTCCACACACCCACAATTGTTAATTTAACCAACGTGCAGTTTTCTGGAACAGAAACGGAACTCCTGAATAAAGGTCCAAAGTATAACTGGCCTAGTGAAAAAAAGGACTTAGATATTATTACCACAGTGGCTGAGGTAGAAGCTAATATCTCTAAACTCCCCTTTGAAGTTCAAAATGACATTAGATTTGACATAAAAAAGAAATTACCTACACTAGCTAAAGAACTTAATGCTAAATCCGACTCTGATGAAAAATCTTTACTACGTAATTTGAGAACGAAAATAGAAGACAACAACATCATAGTCACAATAGCTGACAAGGGAGGGTCTATGGTGTTAATGGATAAGGACCATTATATAAATAAAACTGAAGAATTTTTTAAGGATAAGATTTATACAATAGTTAGCAAAGATCCTATCGTAAGAATACAACGTAATTTAAAATCTCTAATTAAGAACTCCACATTCCTTCTCAATGAACAGGAACAACAGAGACTGATCAACATGAACCCCAGCATTCCAATAGCCAGAGCCCTACCTAAAATCCATAAAAACAACATTCCCGTACGTCCGATTATTAACTGCCGTAATAGCCCTACCTATAAAGTTTCCAAATATATCCACGGTTTTCTAAAACAACATTATAAGTTTAATAATAAACTTCCTTTAAAGAATTCAATCAAATTTTGCGATATTTTAAGTAAATTTGACTTACAACCTAACCATATAATGTGTTCCTATGATGTCATAAACATGTACCCGAATATACCTACTAAAGAAACAGTCAAAATTATCTATGACAATATTTCAAAACATAGCACCCTGAGTAAGCTGGAAATTGATGAATTTATGAAGATCCTGAATTTTGTATTGAATAACAACTTTTTCTCCTTTAATGGTAAGATTTATCAACAGACTGGCTTAGCCATGGGTGACCCTTTGTCCGGCATCTTGGCTGATATTTACATGGACTCAATAGAATACACGAAAATTAAAGAACATATAAAAGGTATATGTTTATGGCTGAGATTTGTGGACGACACTTTTGTAGTTATTGACAAGAATGTTACTAACAGCGACGAAGTTTTAGAGATTTTAAATAAAATTGATCCTAATGTAAAATTCACTAAAGAAGACGAAGTTAAACAGTCCTTAAATTTTTTAGGTATAACGATCACGCGCGCCAATAATACTTTCGATTTTCAAATCTACAGAAAACCCACACAGTCTCCTATAACCATAAATAATTCCTCTTTACATCCTAAATCTCAAAAACAAGCGTCATTCTATAATTTAATACACAGAGCCTTAAAAATCCCACTATCCCCTAACAACTTAAAAATAGAATTAAACTATATAAGGAACTTGGCCAAGCTTAATGGGTTCAAGGTTGAAATGATTAACCAGTTAATCAATAAAGTTAAATATAAACTATCCACGAATCTCATTCTGGATAAACCTAAAAAAAACTAGTTTCGCTACGTTTACATATAATAACCCAGCCATCCACCAGATCGCCAACACACTGAAGAAATACGACACTAATATTGCTTTCAGAACAGTAAATACAAATCAAAGTATATTTTTTAATCATAATAAAGTCAATTATAAAAACAGCCGTTTTTCGAGATCTGGTATTTACAGACTCACTTGTGCTCAGTGTGGATTTAGTTATGTTGGACAGACTGGGCGCAGCTTTCTTACGAGATATATGGAGCATTATAATGCCTTAAAGCACAACAAATATTCAGCGATGAGCTCACACATGAGTGAAACAGGACATCAGTTTACATCAATTGATAAAGATCTCACTATTCTAAAATGCATAGGCAAAGGAAAACTTATGAATGAATTAGAAAATCTTTACATCTTTCTAGACCAAGCCTATAACAAAGACCATAATCTTAATGATATCACGGAAGCAAAAAAATCCTTTATATGAGCTAACTCCAAAGTTATTAGGCATGGTGAATTCAAAACATAATACAATCCCGCCAACCTTTAGAACTTCTTGTTCTAAAGCTTCCACCACCTCGTCAAATGATAGGCCCGCCCATCTTGCTCCTAACAGCCCGCCAATAACAACACATGCGCGCAAGGATCCACCCACCATTATCCCCCCTCCATGTCCTTCACTGCCTCAGCCACACCGTTATAATACTAGAAGTCGAAAACCCAGTCAAGCTAGCGCTGCTGTAACAACCTGACGTACTTAATACGCTCCGTACGAGTAAGTACCGCATTAGCCATCTTTGACGTACGGGAAGTCTCTTGTACAGTACGGTATTGTTCACCAACTTTCTTCTACATTTTGTTTCAGAAAATCCTGAACATTTCTTCCAACAAATGTTTCAACGGAATTATAACATCAACTTGAATATCTTCTAGATCCATTCGACTACCACATAATTTCCGAACTCCGCTAGCTTTGACATACGTTTTATCATAAGCAAGGCCTCTCCAGAAGTTCCATTTTCTTCTCGACTTTCAGATATCCCAAACATATACATTTTAACTTGTTTATTACATTCACATTTCCGTTTTAAATAACTGACAGTGATTTTACCACCTTGGATTCAACTTGGGAATTGAAGAAACATCCCCCTTTGATGATTGTGTTTACACTCAAGGCCATCACAGTCTTAATGATATTATAAAAATATGGATCCATTTTAGTTTTAAACTCTCAAAATTTCATGTTTAATCACGTTTTAATCTTCAAAACTGTTAATTCACTCTCTTTTAACATACTTTGGTGCATTATCGTTGGTTTAGATGTTATTGTATAATGTTTTACGAAATCATTTTTCAACATTTTAACCTATAATTTATAAGTATATGTATTATTTTTAAGATTGATATAGGCTGATGATGCCCGTAAGGAGGGTGAAACATGTACCTTTGACTTTTATGTATTATGTATAAAAAATATTTGACCATATGAAATAGTGGATCATATTGTATTGTATTGAACAGGTGGACTTATAATATTGTAATAATACTTGAGACACATACCACTTAGTCGAGCAGCTCGTCTCCTTTCTCCCAAGTCTTCCCAGCCCAAACTTAGCATCATTTTTGTAACGCTACTCTTTTGTCGGAAATCGCCCAGAACAAATCGAGCTGCTTTTCTTTGGATTTTTTCCAGTTCCTGAATCAAGTAATCCTGGTAAGGGTCCCATACACTAGTTGGGGTCTCACCAGAGACAAATATGCTCTCTCCTTTACATCCTTACTACAACCCCTAAATACTCTCATAACTATGTGCAGAAATCTGTACCCTTTATTTACAATTTCATTTATGTGATTACCCCAGTGAAGATCTTACCTTATATTAATACCTAGGTATTTACAATGATCCCCAAAGGGAACTTGGTGAGAAAGACAATACCTTGAATGCTAATAAAATATAAAGCAGTGTTTTATTATAGCAGATTGGTGCTGATACTTTTGTTATTGCAATTTTATCTAGTGATAAGTGTTTCTTTCATTATATTTATTTTTTCTCCCCAGATGGCTGAAGCAGGATTTTATGTGCTTAATCCCAAGCGTGAACCAGATTTGGTAAAATGCTTCTTCTGTTTAAAAGAATTGGATGGTTGGGAAGAAGCTGATGACCCATGGTTAGTATTTCTTACATCTTTATTAATATTTTGTATTTTTTCTTTTATTTGTAAGTGTCTTTGTAATGCAAGCAAAAGAAGGTAGTTTTGTTTTAAGTTTTTCTATTCATTCATTGAGTAATAAATAATTATAAAAAATTACCAGGTGTACAGCCTTCACATGCACATGTCACTTTTTTTTTTTTTTTTTTTTTTTTCAATTGCATGGGATTGAACTGTTGCTAAAACCTTGAAGATGGTTTTCCATGATTTTTTTCATTTTCACTCCAGGCAAATGCTGTGGCTGTACACGGTTGGTTCTTTCCCAGTCCTAGACCTTTCCTATCCCAGCTTTGCCAAAGAACGTGTCTGAGTAGGTATGCGAGACATTAAACCTTCAGCAAAAAGTAAAATAAATTTAAGCATGGTCTTCAAATGTAAATTGCAGTTATTAATAATTATTTCATCTTCTCTTCTATCTTCTCTTCTGTTAGTCAATACTTGCTTCCCTCTGACCGGTACAGTAATAAGTAGCTGGGGTCAGATGTGTTCTTAGCTGGGCTGAGTGGCTCAGACAGTTGAGGCGCTGGCCTTAGGACCCCAAGTTGCCAGGTTCGATCCTGGCTCAGTCCAGCGGTATTTGAAGGTGCTCAAATACGTCAGCCTTGTGTCTGTAGATTTACTGGCACATAAAAGAACTCCTGCGGGACTAAATTCCAGCACCTCTGTGCCTCTGAAAATCGTAAAAGTAGTTAGTGGGGCGTAAAGCCAAAACAAATCATCGCTTTAAAATTAGCCGTAGCATATTACAAGAAACAAAACAAACCTCTTGCAGTAACCTTCGTCGACTTTAAAAAAACGACTGTATCCATAGTCCTTCAATGTTAAAAACTTAAGAAATTTTGGTCTCCATCCAAAATTAATGAAATTGATAGAACTCACCTAACTGGCTTGCCAGCGGACTTGAGGAAAATAAAATACCTCTCGTGGACCAAACACACTACCCCCTGTGGGTGAGGGACGCAGACGAAGAATACACCCACTGTATCCTCTGCCTGTTGTAAGAGGCGACTAAAAGGGGCGACCAAGGGATGATCAAATTAGAACCATGAAACTATTTGTGATTAGTACCACCATGCGGGGAACACCATGGGTTGCCTTTACTTGCGCGTAGTACCACTATGTTGGGTACCAAATAAGTTTGTGATTAGTAGCAAATGTGGGGACAACGACATTTACAGTACCTGAGATTAGTAGCACTATATGAGCGACACCGTGGGATGAAGGAACTCGTGGTTCTGGCTTGCCTATGATTAGTACCCACTCTATGAGGAACACCACGGGATAATACGAGTCCCTGTGGTTAGTACACTTAGGTGATGAACACCATAGGTTTGCGTTGCCTGTCAAGGGCGCCGCAGTGTGCGAAACGCATTTAGGTCTGTATTACATGTGCAAATTTCATTACCTGTGAGTCGTACCTTAATGTATTGAACACCGCGAGTCTACGCTACTCTTGATTAGTACCGCAACATGGGATATACCATGGTTCTACTTTTCTAGCGATAAATACCATCATGAGGGCCGATGACGTGGATTTTGGGCCCATTTCGAGAATGAGCCATTTCTAATAGATTCAGCACCGTGCTATAAAAGCAGTCCCTTGGTCTGTACTACTATTGTTTTGTGCCAGCTTCTGTGCATGTGAGGCACTGTGGGTCAGATCCACTGATCGTTTTAACTTCATATCAATCCATCCATTCATTCTTTGTCTTCAGGCTTTGAATTCTGGTCAGTGGAGGATTTTGGACTTTTAATTTGTCATCTCATTTCGTACCATTAGGGGCCGATGACCTCGATGTTAGGCAATCATCAATCAGAACTCACCTTAACCAACACTAAATCAAATGTCAAGTTCAGAGGGGATTTCTCTGAGCCATTCATCATAAAAACAGGTTTAAGACAAGGAGATTGCTTGTCACCACTGCTGTTCAACTATGGCTTGGAATATATAATGAGAGAATGGTACAAGATTAACCCAAAGAATATCTGAACTGGAAGACCCAAAGACAACATAAGTTTAAATTGCCTAGGATTTGCTGATGACCTTGCTCTCTTGTTCAACAATATTCAGGAAACCAGACAAGAAGTTATATCACTACAGGAAATAGCACAGAAAATGGTCTTGGAATATCTTTTGAAAAGACAGTAATCATGTTAACTAAGCCCACCACTCATAAACAAAATTGCTATAGGAAACCAAGAAATCTAAATTGTAGATAAATTTAAATATCTGGGAGAAATCATAACATATAACCTCAATGAAAATCCAACATGGCATAACAGAATGAATGAATAAATAAATAAATAAATAAATAAATAAATTGATCAGAACACAATGTCACCAAGAATACCTACAACAAACAGGGCCTGTCAATAGCAACAAAATTAAAACACTACAAAAGTCACTCAACCAGAAATAACATATGAAAGTGAAACCATCTTAAAAACAACTAACACTGCACAAATAGACAAAATACTCAAGATAGAGAGAAGAATCATTAGAATGTGCGTCAACAACTCACACCAAAAAGATGGACACTGGAGACTAGCTTCTAATGAAACATTCTACAAGGAAATAGAATCAGTAATGAGCACAATCAGGAAGAAATGCATTTCAATTTTTGGACATCTAATCAGGACACCAGAGAACAGGATCATCAGGAGAATAACAGAAAAATAATGGAAAAGTAAGTGCAACATTAAGTGGATTACAGAAATCAAGGAAGAAATGGATGAACTACAAATTATTTTGGAAGACCTAAGAAACAAAACTGACAAAATCAAGAAATTCACAGACAAGCAAACCAGACTGCAAACCAGAATCAACAAACAGAAAATAGGAAGGGTGATTTCATATAAAGAAAGAAAAATAAGATCCGAGAAGTACTGGGCTGACAGGAAACTGAAAAATTCTTTGTATAAAGTTGGCTAGAGTGGTCCAATGAAGGCCATAAAATATAAATAAAAATATCAGTATTGAACAAGAAGACCTTGATAAACGTACTAGTTTACTTTCGGCTTCCAAAATAGGAGCAGAGCGTAGAAACTGTGAATTCAAGAGATGGTGTAAATTACCACACAAAGGAAAAAGTGTGATGCTATTTGAACAATAATAACCCGCTAATAACTGGGTTACCGGGCGAGTTTGTCATGCGGTTAGGAGCGCACGACTGTGAGCTCGCATCCGGGAGATAGTGGGTTCGAACCCCACTGTCAGCAGCCCTGAAGATGGTTTTCCGTGGTTTCCCATTTTCACACCAGGCAAATGCTGGGGCTGTACCTTAATTAAGGCCACGGCTGCTTCCTTCCCATTCCTAGGCCTTTCCTGTCCCTCGTCACCATAAGACCTATCTGTGTCGGTGCGGCGTGAAGCAACTAGCAAAAAAAAATAACTGGGTTAGAATTCATACTGGTTTATTAGTCGGTGAATGGCGTGAGTGAATGAAAATGACTGTTAATGTGTGCGCTGTTCGATCTATTCCTGGCAGGATCCAGAACGAAAACCTCTGCCGGCATTGCCGAAGAGAGATACAAACACTTCCTCATTTTTGGGATCTTGTTCTCGTGCAGAGATGCTGCGGAACGCCAGTCATAACAAGATTCTGTCCTTTATAGCAAATTCACTGAGAAAGAAAAATTATAGGGTTACCGAAGAGGTATCTAGACTTGCTGATAACAGTAGCAGAATTGGCATCATAGC
Source organism: Anabrus simplex (assembly GCF_040414725.1). Classification (NCBI taxonomy): domain Eukaryota; kingdom Metazoa; phylum Arthropoda; class Insecta; order Orthoptera; family Tettigoniidae; genus Anabrus; species Anabrus simplex. The sequence continues at coordinate 43,279,448 of NC_090265.1, forward strand.
CTATAAGGAATAGGAGGATGTGGGATATATAATAGACCCCACAGTTCGTTTTGAAATCTCCAGAGACCAGCCAGAAGACATTGATAGGGAGAAGAAGCTTATCTATGAACTGACCATAATTTATTATAAAAGTACATTTGTACTGAAGGACATTAAATTGATAGAATTAATTATAGGAACTTTAGGGAGTATTCCTCGATTCGTTGCAAATTTTTAGTAGCAGTTTAATTTAGAAGTTCCGAAACTGCAAACTATGTCTTTTTTTAGCTTTACAAGATTCCATTTCATTGCTGAGAAATCATTGCTACATGTTATATAACTCTTATTGTTTAAAGACTTTATGGGAAATAATGTAATCAACAAAATTATTGGAAACCAAAATTATAATTTTGTTTCGTTATGCTTTGTCCATTGTGGCAACCTTCAAGTGAGGGAAGTTTTGTAAATAATAAATTTAAAAAATAATTTTAAAAATTATTATTCGTGCGTTCTTAATATTCCTCCTATTTGTAGTCATTCTATTTTGTAAACTGACATCCTCATAGTTTATGCTATCTGAACGGCAACTCTTCCTTTATTAGTATGATTGACCACCATATATACAGTGAAACTCTGTTAAGAAGTTTTTCAAGGGACTCCAAAAAACAAACTTCTTAAGCAGGAAACTTCTTAAAAGGGGTAATGCCCAAAAACTTATTCTGTACTTTGAAATACGTGTGAAAAACCCAGCCAACAGATTTCCTTGTTTGTAAACAATACCGAAATAGGCCGATATATAAGAGCTGCTAACAGAAAGCCACAATATAAAAATTCAGTTATCATGACAGTATTTTAAGAGATAAAGTAAAATAATTGAACATACCATATTATAAATATATTTCATAAGAGAAGGGAACATATTAAGTTATATAAAAACGTTGCAAGGTTTGCTTATTTTAGCAGGCAGAACCATTTCCTTCCACACTTTCCTCTGCACTTACAGCCCCTGCTTCGCAACAAATTGTTTTGTAAACGATGCCGGCTCTATTTTTAAAGCGGTCCAGCCACCCGTTCGACGCAGTAAAAGGTACCCTTAATTTGCGTGCGGCTTTCTCCTGCACAATAGTCCCCCTGAAAGGTATGTTTAAACTTCGCTGCTGTTTAAACCGCATTAGCAGAGCTTGTTCTATTTCATCGTACTTTTCAAATTTAACTTCCTTACAATTTGCTGAAGTATTCCCTGCAGAAGCAGAGATCTCTTCTTTCTTCGCTATAATACCGTTCAAAGTAGACGGCGGCATCCCCAGCTCCTTTGCCAAAGCAACACGGGAAAGTGTAGATGACTCCACTTTCCGTATAATCTCCACTTTGCCTGTCTTTTATTGTTAGTGCCTTTCGCTTGATCTCTTTCCTCTGAGTTCCGCTCATTTTCACTTAAAAAGTTTGTACGTTGATATTACAAGTACAACGAACTTCACCGACTCCTATTCATACTAATTATGACGCTACACTATGCTTGGCAATCCGTAGCTTAGGCTTACAAGACGCTAAGACAAGACGTGTACTACAGTTTGTTAGCATGTGCTTTCTATCTTCCTCACACCTCTGACAACTGCTTCAAGGATAACGGCAGCAAATGGGAAATCTAGCAACTTATTCTTAGAGATCTTAGAACCTAGGCCTAAATCACCCCTGCATTCCTACTGGTTGTCACGGCAACTGGCGTAGTTTCTGGCTCAAGTACCGCATGGCCAAGCCAGTATTGAGTTTTATTTTCCCGCTTCAATCCTCTTCATGCTATAGGTAATGAAGAAAAGAAACACAGGTTCGAAGTTGCAGAAATGAGTGCATGGAAAAGTATCTGGGGTATTACGTGGAAGTGATAAAGGCGCAGTAGCAATGCTAGCACATCTAAACGTAAACAGTGTCTTTCCCCGCGAGAATTTTATTTCATGTCTCCTCATCCTTGTGCTACGTTCTAATAATGTGATGTAATAATTACGAGTGACACGATAATACAATGTTTAGCTCGTATAAAGGTAAAATTAAAAATAACTTTCAATTTTATGCCAACACGTGGTATTGCAATGCGTCTGCCTCCCACCAACACCCAGTTGGCTATCAACATTCGTTCAACTTCGTAAACGATTGGGTTCTTTCGGCCGGCTGTTGCAGCATGTCATGTGTATCAGCTGGCTGCTGGCAAGTCGACTGTTTCCTGCATAGAGTCGGGAAGTTGTTTTTATTCACCTCACTAATAATGGACACGGAAAATCTTATCAGTTTAGTTCAAAAACTTAATTTCTTCTACGGCAAGACCCATAAGTATTATTGCAACAACAACGTAAGAGAGAATGCCTGGAAGGAAATAAGCAAGGGAATGAAAAATCAAACGGGTTAGAATATTCAATTTTGTGGTAGATTAACAGTAATGTTGTGGACAAATACACTTTACGGTTTTTAATTAATGTTTAGGCCACCTCGTTAATGACTTCACTGTCGCGGCCCGCAAATTACTGCATTAAAGTTTTCTCAAACCATCCATTGCGTGTTTCATATTTCCCACGTAGAATCCCGTTCGATTCTATTCCACTAGATGGAACGGTGGAGTGGAAATTTCGACTGATGGGTTCAATTCGATTCCACAAGGTGAGAGTGAGAGCATCTGGTGTCCGTGTTGTCATAGTGTGATGTCATATGGCCTTGGCAGGCCCGCACATGTTCAGTGACACCAGACACACACCGCGAGCGCACGAACGGTCTAACACAGGGTGCTACTTGCGCGGAGACTGGAGGGTTCTAACCATGGGCTGCTTTGAGCGGACGTTTTCTATCTCAAGGGTCTCTAAAATCTGAACTGTTTAACCAGGAAATATATTTACAACAGAACACTTTAAACGGGAAAAATATACATATATCTTAATGCAACTGATCAAGATACCAAAAATATCACACTTCTTAGGCGGGAAAACTTCTTATGCGGGAACTTCTTAACCGAGTTTTACTGTAGATACCTCGACATCAGTCGAGTTTCTTCTTTTTTGGCATTGGTCTTAGATGTAACATTCTGTGGTGAACACTTCATAATTTGTTTCAGGAAAGAACATGAGAGTCATTCCCAAGAATGTTCCTTTATAAAACTTGGGAAGGAAGAATCCGAGATGACCCTTGGAGAAATTTTACAACTGCTTGTGGACCGTACGCTTCTTATATCGGTATGTAATGAGCCTTACTCTTGGTATGATAATTGTATGTTACTGGTAAGGTAATGTGTCATTAGGAAGCCAGAATATCGCAACCACAATGTTTTAACCCTTTCCCTGCTAAGCTCAATAATGAATAATAATCGTATTGCCTCAGCTACCCTGTAGAGACATTTCAATTTGACGCCATCTGGCTGTCTGCTCGTCAATTTCGACGTTCCATTTTACTCTGGGCCCACTAGATGGCAGACTGAGTAAACCGGAACTCTCTTGGGCGTCCATGGCTGAGATTTAATGAATTTTGTCGGGTAAACACCAAAGTGTCACCAGAGGTTTTTTACATGCCGACATCATACGACATGGAGTATCGAATGGACTTTTTTTCCGCCCTTCAAAAATCCGACTACCTCTGCCGGGTTTGAACCCGCTATCTTGGGATCCGGAGGCCGACACTTTACCACTGATCCACAGGGGCAGCTCCCTGCTAAGCTGAAAATGTGGCAATACTGCTAAAACTTCCAACCTAAATTAAGGCAAAAAGTAAGGTTTTACTGAAAATTTTTTACTCGTCTTGGTTTTGGAGCTATATTGTTTTATTTTTAAAAATTTTAAATTCATGATATATCCATATATATATGCAGGCTACTGTAATTTGCTTTGTTGTCACTAATGTGCACAAGAAACTAAAATAAGAAATGGGAATAATATTTTATAACTTTCATTGTCTTGTGAGGAATAAACCTGGTGGTGACCAAAAGTATTTAGAGTAGTTACTGGCTTCTGACTCAGATGTTGTGCCCTGCTCTAGGAGTTTATCCTTAACTGTTAAATACTTCTTTTAGATATCTGCACACTATAGCCGAGGCCATAACGATTATTATTATTATTATTATTATTATTATTATTATTATTATTATTATTATTATTATTATCATCATAATTTCGTAGAGGTTAGGCTGTTATCATGTAACAGTATTTTGGTGGGTTGCGAGGGTCCTTAAAACTAAATGCAATGTTCAACAGAGGTAGCACATTTTTCTGTCAACTAAAATTTATTTAACTGATATTTACTGTTATTTACAGGTTTGCTTGTATTTGAGTGTTTCCTCTAATCACAGTTTGTACTCACGAGTGTAACTCAACACATAGCTTCTTGTTGCATTTTGTGGATGTTTAACTTAAATGTAGTGGATTTTTCAATACTGTTGATGTAAATAACATATACAGTAGTGTAAAAATGTATTTCTTCTCTTTTGCAGAAGAGGCAATATGAAGCTGCACGACAACAGTTCACGGAAGGATATGAAAATGTAAAGGAATTGCTCAATAAAATTTAACCAGATCTATGATAAAAATGCCATATCATATATGACATGTCATATATTTTAAGTTTTCCTGTTTAGTATGTTCCCATTTTTTAAATGTTTTGTTGTGTGGGTGAGAGATTCAGTTGTGAGATTCATTTTCAGTATGTTTCTTTAGGAAGAGTACCAGTATTCAAATCTTCTGTAAAATATATAGGTATATAGGTATAAGAAAACATTAATAAAATTATCCACATAAATTCGTGTAACACTTTGTGAATTTTTAACTGAAATGTAGTGGATGTTTCAATACTGTTGATATAAATAACATATACATACATACATGCATCATACATACACATTATCATTATAGACTGTTATGCCTTTCAGCGTTCAGTCTGCAAGCCTCTGTGAATTTAGTGGACGTCGCCACAATCACCTGTTTGCAACCAATGCTGTGGCCTCATTTAGTTCTATACCTCTTATACCCCAGCGTCAGTGGGTAGGGTCTGACACATCCCACTCTGATGAGTCTAGTGTCAGACCTAAGACGAAACGTTGGTTAATAGAGCAAACACCTGAAAAGCCTTACATCTGATATGTTTGACATCTTATCTTTAAATCGTTAGAAACTGAGTCTAACCATCGTCTTCTTGGTCTACCTCTACTTCTTTTACCCTCCATAACAGAATCCATTATTCTCCTAGGTAACCTATCCTCCATTCGCCTCACATGACAACACCGAAGCCGGTTTATGCGTACAGCTTCATCCATCGAGTTCATTCCTAAATTAGCCTTTATCTCCTCATTCCAAGTACCCTTCCACCATTCTTCCCACCTGTTTGTGCCAGCAATGATTCACAATTGAAATATCAAAGAGGTTCAACCTTTTCAATACAAAACGTGTTGTATAAGAAGTTCACAACATAATATTTATTGAATAATAAGGACCGGTTTCGACGCTCACTGCGTCATCATCAGCTAACAATGACGCAGTGAGCGTCGAAACCGGTCCTTATTATTCAATAAATATTATGTTGTGAACTTCTTATACAACACGTTTTGTATTGAAAAGGTTGAACCTCTTTGATATTTCAATTGTGAATCTCAGTTCAATACGGGAAAATGAAGTTTTTAACTTATAACCAGCAATGATTCTCGCTACTTTCATGTCTGTTACTTCTAAGTTATGAATAAGATATCCTGAGTCCACCCAGCTTTCGCTCCTGTAAAGCAAAGTTGGTCTGAAAACAGGCCGATGTAAAGATAGTTTCGTCTGGGATCTGACTTCCTTCTTACAGAATACTGCTGATCTCAACTGCGAGCTCACTGCATTAGCTTTCCTACACCTTGATTCAATCTTACTTACTATATTACCATCCTGGGAGAACATAAACCTAAGTACTTGAAATTATCAACCTGTTCTAGCTTTGTATCACCAATCTGACAATCAATTCTGTTGAATTTCTTACCTACTGACATCAATTTAGTCTTCGAAAGGCTAATTTTCATACCATACTCATCGCACCTATTTTCAAGTTGCAAGGCTGTAGGCTTTTGGCACAATCTGCCATTAAGACCAAGTCGCCAGCATAGGCCAGGCTGCTTACTACATTTCCACCTAACTGAATCCCTCCCTGCCATTTTATACCTTTCAGCAGATGATCCTTGTAAACTACCAACAGCAAAGGTGAAAGATTACAGCCTTGTCTAACCCCTGTAAGTACCCTGAACCAAGAACTCATTCTACCATCAATTCTCACTGAAGCCCAATTGTCATCATAAATGCCTTTGATTGATTTTAATAATCTATCTTTAATTCCATAGTCCCCCAATACGGCGAACATCGTTTCCCGCGGTACACTGTCTTATGCTTTCTCTAGATGTACGAAAGATAAACACAACTGCCTCTTCCTCTCCTAGCATTTTTCAATTACCTGCCGCATACTGAAAATCTGATTCTGGCAGCCCCTCTGTGGTCTGAAACCACTCTGGTTTTCATCCAACTTCCTCTCAACAACTGATCGCACCCTCCCTTCCAAGATGCCAGTGAATACTTTGCCTGGTACACTAATCAATGAGATACAGTAGTGTAAAAATCTTGAAGTCATCAAGGAAGATACACAAATTTTCAGCTTATGTAATTTCCTAGATTATTAATAATGAGAATATTGCACAATGTGTTTAATTGTTACAGAGTGCCGTTATAGACTTCTTACATTCACTGCAGATTAAAACATGGTATCTTTCACAAAATTTCTAACACAGTACACACACACAGTTTCAATTCGGCTGATGATACGTCTTCTCTTTGCAGACTTTGAAATAAAAGCCGTGCACCGCCATTCGTGTAATCATATGGCGGAGTTCATAATTAGAGTTCATCCACTCGTAGGTTGTCATGGTGTCTGTACAGAAAGAGTCACTCCAGATATCCTTCTTGTCGTGAAGTTCGCACAGAAGTTTATCGTATGCTCCAGTGGTAGGCAGCATCTGTTGGCTTCTCAAATCTTCTATATAAAATGGGTGATTGGCTAACACATATACCAGACGAGAGGATGTATATTTTGAGAGGTGGAGTAACTTCTTTAAAAAAACTGCCTTCATTTTTTCAATTTTTATTAGGTCCTTCTTGGTCAGGTGATCCCATATATTTTCTAATGCATATGTCAATATTGGTGTATGAAGCGATAGTTTCCCAATTTGTCTTGTGTCGTTCATTACCATGATTGCTGTGTCAACTTTATCTTGTATGTGCTTCTTAAACACAGTTCCCTGTGTTTGAAATATTACTCCTAAATATTTAAAGTTATTTACTGATTGTATTCTTATTCCTTTGTATTCTACATAATGATTGGCTTGTAGTCTGCCCCCTCTTCTGAATGTCATTAACACTGTTTTGTTTTTGTTCGGTCTACTTTCATTTTTGTCAGCCCAGTTTGCCAGTCTATTAAAAGTTGCCTGTAACCTCTCAAGTGATTTGGATACCAGTACCATGTCGTCAGCATACATAAGAATAGAAACGTCTTGATCCTCAATAATTTGGGTCACATCAGTGCTCGCTATATTAAGCAGTAGGGAGCTTAATGGGTCGCCTTGTAGTACCCCTAATTGTTTGCTCAATAGGATTAGATTCCATTCTGTTGTCCTCTATTCGTACAAAGTTGTTAGTCAAGATATTCCTTATTAGTCTTGTTAAGTAGTGCTGCTGTCCTAAGAGAGAATCCAGTTTCTCCAGCATCATCTTCCTGTTCACTGAATCAAAAGCTTTCGAAAAGTCGATAAATACCACATTCAGCTTGCCTCTTTCATGTCTTAAGGCTTCTTCAATTTCATCTTGAAGACATTTAATTGCATGTATGGTCGACCGTCCTCTCCTAACTTCAAATTGTTCCTTGGGGAACTGGTGTTCTGTTCTGTCCGTCAGTCTGGAAGTAAGTAGTTTCGTTAGCAATTTAAGTTCGGAGCATTCCAGTGCTATGCATCTGGAGAACCTGCATCTCCCTTCCCCTTATACAATGCTTTTATTATGGAGTGCTGCCAAATGTCAGGTATATTTGCTTGTGTTAAGCACTGATTGAGGAGGGCTAGCCATTCTCCTTTCATTTCTTCATAACTGTCTTTTACATATTCATTATATATCGTATCTGGACCGCAGGCTTTATGGTTCTTTACCTGTTGAACTGCTGACTTAACCTCTTCACATTGCTGCTCTGACATTCGGTGCCGAAGACTGGTCTCATGTCTTTTGCTTGTATTACTTCTTTAAAATGCTTTTCCCAAACCTCTAATGAAATGTCTCTGGGGAATCGTGATTGCCTTGCATCCAGTGCAGGACCAAAGACCTCGTTCATCCATTCAACAAACGAACAGGGGAGGGGAAAACGTAGGCCCACGTGACGCTCTTATTGCAAAACCTCACTCGCTTATCAAGTTACAATTTATTTAAAATGTTTGCTCATCTTGCAAAACACTCGTAGACCAAGTTACTCTCATTCCGAGGTTTCACTGTATATTTAATGGCATTAGTATGTTCTGTATATCTAATTTTAAAGTTTCGTCCTGTTTGATCTAGATATGTGCACCCATTATAAGTAAATACTGCGAACGTCTTTTGATTAGGGTTGTCTTTGAGCAAAGTCGTTTGTAAACGGTACCTGAACTTGTTGATGATACGTTCTATAAAGCATTCACTAAAACCATTAGCCTTTGCCATTGAACGGATTATGTTAAGTTCTTTATTCAAATTAGCTTTTGTCATGGGGATCCTAAAAGTCTGTTCTACTAAACTATTGTATGTAGAGGTTTTTTGACTCTGTGGGTGCTCTGAGTCTTGTCTAATAATAATCACCGTTTGTGTAGGCTTTCTAAAAATACTATAAGCAAAAGAGGAATCCGACGAACGGTATTTTAATCCAAACCTCAATTTAAATGAGATTTCTGAAAAATCAAATATTCTATTTGATTTCCTTATTGTGTTATTTAAAAACGTACATATCCCGGCAAATAGGTCGGTGTTTCATATTATGCGCAATAGCTTTGTTAGTTGCTTCTTACGACCACGCCCTCCAGAGCTCCAACAAATTGCTGTTTCTCAGTTACTCCTCCCACTTTCCCCTACTTCCCCTCTTCTGTCCCGTCCAACCTTGGGCACTTGATTAGTATCACAACACTGCTTGCCTTGTTTCATTGCGCTTCGCATGGACGGTGATCTTTTGAGGTGAGTCACGTAAGAACGATTACATTATAAGACGCAATTTTATATCTTGCCTCTTCAGTGAAGTGATAGTTTATTACATTCTATCATTACAGGTCCGCATTGAACTGGGAACGTTGTCCTTAATAACATCTCAAAGGACTTGTCTCATTTCCACCTCACTAGGATTGCTCCATTAAAGGGACACTAGTTTTTATTGAATCATTTCTACTACGATTTTACGTCAAGTTTTAAGAATCGCGATTAATTAAGCACAAAGTACTTCAAGACTATTTTATTTTTAAATTGTTCTTTTAAATCCATGTTATTTCATAAGTGAGCAAACCGGTTGGCATATGTTTTTATAAGTTTATGGCTTAAGACTCGCAAGTCTTGGACTTATAGAATAATATAATTTTAACACAGTTTCATGTTGTGAATATGGTTGTAAATTGTGATCAATTTGAAGTAGATAAACTTATATGATTGTCGATTTCTCCACAAACTTATATCAGCTGATGATGACGCAGAGCGGCGTCGAAACTAGTTCTGATTGAAATATATGTTGTAATTGCATTTAAGCTACAATTTTTATGTACTGAATAAGATGGCCCCAAATTATAATAAAAGTTGCAATCTTGGTTCGATACGGACAAACAATGAAGTTTATTCATTTAACTTTGAGGAAAGCTTCCAGATCACCCTTTGTTGTGCTGGGGTGAAGTTTTCCTATATATGCCCATCCTTTCCTTTCAGCTGCTTTTATCCTATAGTATCCTCTTTTGGTCCCTTTTATTATTGACCTCTTCTGTGTTGTCTTGACACACTGTTTGTCTTCATATTGGGTGGTTAGTTGGGTCCTCTTGCAGTTGATCCTAGTCTTCCAACATTCTTCCTTGTCTATTGTATTTTGTTGGATAACATCTTTCTCTTCTGGAATATTCACTACACTTTGTTCGCATTTGTAATCTCATCCATGTGCGCCAGTAAGTTCACTATTGTAGTTTCTTCTTTTTGTGGTGTTGGAGCTGACTTTTTATTGACCCCATTCTTAGTTTGGAGCACCATAGGTCGCATCTGGCCATTTTCTCAACACGCTTGTATTGTCCTTTGAATTTCTGTCTCTATTATGTGTTTCAAATCTTGGTGCATTGCTTTGATTTCCTGTTTCAAAGCAGTTAATTCCTCTCTGTTGCTTCTAAATGATGACAGGTCCTGTCTACTTAGTTGACATAACCACATAAATGAGCAGCTATGTTTCTGTAGTGTCAAGTAATCTCCAGCTCCCATCCTTGCATTCTGTATGGAACCAAGCATTGCATTTCCCTTTGCAGCCGACTGCTGCGTCATCTACATCAAATAATTTATTGCACACACTGCGGGGAGTGTTGTCTGCTCTTGTTTGCATCTTCGTTGCTTTTATACACCAGTTATACACTCTATGACTTCCAGTGATTGAACACGAAAATAGTGGCTAACCTCTAAATTGCACGCTAATACTGTAACCTACTTGAATCGTTACCGTATCTTATAAGATGTATAGAAGATGACACTTCCCGGTTCTGTTAGCACTACTTTCTCTCTTAACTCTACTTCTCACAACGAAATAACCTAATTTAAATTGCTTAATTCACATTGAGATGAGCACAATAGTTTCAGTTTCTTTCGCATCTAAACCTCCTAGATTATTATGTAATGGTTATGTAAGTACTGGACTCAAGAAAGGTAGTGATTGAATATTCTCTTCCTCCATAATAACAATTGTAGTAAAACTTGTACTTACTTTGCTGTTTAGTAAAACTTAAAAAATATGACAGTTTTTTGTGGATCCAGACTGTATTATAAATGAATGTTGTATTCATACTGCACAATGCGTATTAAGATATTTTTATTGCTTAAAGTTTATTTCAACATTATAAGTAAATGCCTTGTTATAAAAGTAATTAAACTGATGTAAAGATATACCATTACATGACCTCCAGTTTTGCAGGAACTGAGAGGTCAGTCAAGTGGGGGGTGAGAAATGAAAAGACAAAAAGAATCCAGTGAAGAATACTTGAATACGATATAATTAGATTGCTGCAAACCCTATTGTCAGAGGAATCTATCTTACAAATGTAGGCCTATATGTCTTGATAAGTAAAAGTTTTACAAGAATTATTCTGCTGAAAGAGAGTATTGAATCACTACCTTTCTTGAGTCCAGTACTTACATGACCATTATATAATAATCTAGGAAGTTAAATAAGCTGAAAATTTGTGTATCTTCCTTGATGATTTTAGCATCATAAGAATGGTACAAGGACAGGATGAGATGGAGGAGGCTCATATACCACACCCAGGAAACTGGAGATGGTTTAGGATGATGATGATGAAGATTGTATTGTATTGTATTTTATTTCGTCCAACTGATCATACAGTGATATGGGACACGTCAATAATCATATTTACAGTAACAAAGGATAAAACAGTAATATACATGCCATGATAAATAAAGAGAGAGATACAATGTGGTAAAGAGGCACAGATGTAAAAAAAAAAAAAAAAAAAAAAAAAAAAAAAAAAAAAAAAAAAGAAAGTGATATATAAGTTAATTTTCAAGAGCTAAGTATTCTTCAATAGAATAAAAACAATGGTTAGAAACAAATTTGAATAATTCTTTCTTAAATTTTGAACATGGTTTTATCTGCTTAATGTAGTCTGGTAATTTATTAAATAAATGTACTCCTGCATAACTCAAACTTGATTCATATAGCTTAGTTTTGTGTGCTTCTATGTGCAAACTGTGTCTATTTCTAGTATTATACCTATGTACATCAGAGTTTATGGTGTAGCTGTTTACATTCTCCTCCATATATACAAGTGTATGGAAGATATAAAGGCTAGGCAATGGTAAAATAAAATAAAGTTTAAAGTATTTCTTGCAGCTTGTCCTCCTGCCGACACCGGCCATTCCTCTAATTATTTTATTTTGTAACTTAAAGACGACTTCGCTATATCATGAATTCCCCCAGTAAATGATTCCATAGGTTAGTATGGGATGGACATATGCAAAATACATAATTTGGCAAGCCTTTAAATTAAAACTATTTTTCAAAGATATTATCATGAAATAAATTCTACTAAGCTTTTTCCCTATAAACTCTGTATGTTTTTCCCAGGTTAATGATTCATCCATCCACAAGCCAAGAAACTGTTGATGATGAGTACTCAATTATGGTCTCTCCAAATGATATTGGACTAATTTCCATATTTAAATTAATCTTATGGTGAAATCTAATCGCAGAAGTTTTCTGTTTACTTAAAATTAATTTATTATCTTCAAGCCAGCTCAGGATATTACTCACTGTATTGCCTGCCTTCAATTCTAACCCTTCAGAACTTTCATCAGCTACAAAAACAGTAATATCATCTGCAAACAAAATTAATTGCACTCCTTGAATATCATCGACAATTTGGACGATATCATTAATAAATACTAAAAATTTTAAAATAATAATCATGTAATTGTTAACAAAATCGTAAATTTGAAATAGGCTTTCATCAGTTAAATTATTTGGAGAACTTACAGTATATGCTAAATAAGTACAGCACAAAAATTGCCCAACCAGCCACCGTAGTTCAGTTGATAGCGAATTTGTCGCAGAATCAAAAGTCTGTAAATGTGATTTCGACCAGTGCATTGTTAGCTGTTTTTGCTGTATATTTAACATCTTGGCATTTCTTCAGTATTTGGATAATTTTCCCTTCTTCTTTTCAGCAATTTTTAACCTCAAAAACAGGGAGGAGAAAATATGCTAATTTAATTTTGAATTGAAAATACCTATGGAATTCCACCACATTTTTGGTATAGTCCTTTAGCAATCACTAGCATAGAGATGTCCTCTTTCAAAGGGAAAGGTTGTTCTTCATGAAACCACACAGCCACTCTCTGCTTGCTATAAGCAGATAATCTTATATTATTTTTTTCTCTGTACCTCCAGCGCACCTAATTGTAACATTTCGTGCAAAGCTAAATCGCTGCCACTTCAATATCACCCTATGAACTTGCATATTAGACCCCGTCTTTTTTCTACTTTTACATCCAAAAAAAGTGGTGAGGGTCCAGTATGCAATAACTTCAAATTATGTGCAGTGATCACATTACTACTACAGAGCTATAATCAGTGTTGCCAACTTATATTTTCAACATCCGCTAAATACTACTAAAAATTCCGCCAAGAAATCCGATCTCTAATAATAATAAATGTCTGCACTCACCTGATCTGTGAGTTTCACTGGGATGAACCCCCTGCCTGCGAGCCAGCGGGCTAAAACTTGTAGGCGTTTTAGTGTCGGGTGCAAACTAGGTGAATCCCCTACCTCAAGGGCCACACACAGAACAGGCCAGTTCATTAAACGGTCTCCCTTCATAGCATAACTCTCTCACAGTTTCATTATCTGTCATTCGTCAACTAAGAGATAAGTACCCTTTCCCCACTCATTACAAATTTATGATACCATGATCTCAGAACATCAAATCCAAATAACACGTTTTCCTCATCTGATTAGTAGCTCCTGATAAGAAATACGGAATAACTCGGAGACAGATTGGAGTACAAATTTTTTTAAAATGTAAAATTGATAAAACGCTAAATTCCGCTAAAATAAATTTAGAATTCCGCTAAATGATACTTTTCTCCGCCGACAGTCTTTTAATTCCGCCAAATTTAGCGGAAAATTCCTCTAAGTTGGCAACACTGGCTATAATTGTACATTCTACACTTTTCTTTAATAACGAATGTATTCTGAGTTTTAATGGCTATTTTCAATGGAAGGCGGTATTTCTAAATTTAAAAAGGGAATAAATTGTGAACACATGGCTTTTTGGCCTACATATTGTACCGGTTACGACCTGTACATGTCGTATTTTTTTGACTGTTCATTGTACTTAATCATCACGCAAGACGTTCAGAGCGAACTTGGTTTGTTTACGTTCGGAGGAGCGAACAGGCGAGCCAGCGACAGCTGTGTGTGTGACGTAGCTGCAGGGACAGGATAGTCTACCCGCCTGACGCCACGTGTAGCCTGCATGGCCTGGTATGTTCTGGATATGAACATCACGTCTTCACGAACATTCGATGTTAAAAATTTTTGAACTTTTGTAATGATAATCGCAGCGACTTGAACGATACGTCAATTTGAAGAGGATAACATAAACGTCTCAAATTGTGAATCTCAAGTAAATCCGTTGTGGGATTCGAGAGATAATCAGCCTCAAAGAGGTCACATTATGTGATGACTAGGAGCCCCAATCTGAATACAAGGAGAGCTCACTTTACCCAGATCAGACTCATCACTCATCGGCAGTCCACGGAGCAGCACGCTTGGAGAGAGGAGAGGAGAGAACGAAGAAGCACAGCAGCTCTGATTCATCGCACTGGCAAGGCCAGGCATATCAACGGGTCAACGCTCACAGCGCTCGCTCTGGCTAAGCTAGCCTGGGCACAGTACGGTCCCGGCGACATCTTGGGAGCGCGGACTAACCTGCGGCGAGGCGGCACTAGCTCCCGGTGGGGGCCAATACTCCTACTCCCGGATTGGTACACTGTTTCTCGGTGTGTCACCTGGAACTTGTGGAGAGCAAATTTGTCTTGCCGGTCCGCCGTCCATCGGACCAACCCTCACCCAGGCTACTCGCTTGCTTTCTGCCGTGGGAGGCACCACTTAAAAAACGTACGCCTAAAGCAACGGTACCTGTGTGCTGGGACCCCAAACCTCGTCTGGTGGTCCGCCTACAGGCGTTTGACCCTCCCTCCCCTACCCCAATGGCCGGCCTACGGGCCCTTGGTCTGTATAGCTTGGTGCAGGTAGGTAGGTAGGTAGGTAGGGCTCACATGTCGAACAGACCCCTGGGCACACACACACAAATAAACACTGCCGCAATGTCAGTAAATGGCACTCACTCACGCACTATGCCTGGACCCAACCGAGCCGGGGTGGACCGAGTAGCTCTGACCGGGGAAGGTTCAGGCATTCAAAACTCTACCCAGGGTAGTAGCAGAACTTCGTTCCTGAAGAAGAATTCACATAAGGACCAGAAAGGAAAATCACAGAAAAAGAAGGATACGGGTACAAAACTACCTGAGAAAAAGCCTGCTGACAAGAGTTATTTCTCCTCAGCCAGCATTATTTCTCCTCAAGGAAGAAAATCAGCGGAAGAATACACGAAGGAAAACGACCCGAAGGACCCAAGACTTGCAAACAGGCAGTACCGAAAGGAAGTCGTGGAAACCCCCACTACCATAAATTCAAAAACCCCGAAAAGAACAGCGGATAACTTCACCCCGCCGTCGAAGGAAAAAACAATCGAAAAGAAGACAAAGAAGCAAGAGGACGATGAAGAATTCATTCCTGTTGGCAAAAAGCATACTGCCAAGGCACACACTACCCAGCCTAGTACAACAATACCTACGAGAAATCAGTACCAAGTACTGACTGAGGAGAGGGAGGCCTCGACCAATCCTGTGACGAGGGTGCGCCCTCCACCAGTAATAATACAGAAGGACCCGCTCAAATCATCTGAAGGGCGAGAGTTTATGATTCGACACTTCAAGGACAAATACAACGCACACACGATGCGTTCTGGAGTAATCAAATATATATTCCACACGATGACGGACTATAAGAAACTTACCGAACTGCTCAGTATGGAAGAGGTAGAATACTACACATATAGCTGGAAACCGCCTAAAACCATACAGGTTACCAATAGACACACCAACGGAAGAACTACAACAAGCACTAATGGAAAAGGGCTACCCAGTCAGGGCTGTTATACAGCTGGCTAAACCCTATCCAGTAGAAAATGCCAACGCGGAAGAGCCACCAGAGAGAGTGAGACGCCCTATGCCATTGTACGTAGTAACCCTCGACAACACTGCAGAAGGGAAGAACATTCATAACGAAACGACGGTCCTAGGCCACTTCATTACCGTAGAGCGATACAGGAGGCCGGCTGGGCCACCACAATACAAAAGGTGCCAAAGGCCGGGCCATACGCAAAGTAATTGTCACCTGGCACCTAGATGTGTTAAATGCCCGGGACGGCATGCAACTGAGGAGTGTCCTGTAAACACCTGAAAAGATTTCAAATGTTGTAACTGCGGTGGCACGCACACAGCAAACTATAGAGGGTGTGAAACCCTCAAGGCGGCAATGGCCAAAGCTAAGCTAAGGGACCAGAAGAGGAAGGAAGCCACGCAACCCACCATCAACATTGACAGCAGGACTGACTTCCCACCGCTTCCCCAGTCGGGCGAAACTGTGGTAGACCCAGTAACTGTTACTTTAAACACCACCAGAGTACCAGTGAAAAGGCCACATCACACGCAGGTTCTAATACCTGCACGGAGAAAAGTCACACTATCAGAAGACAGCAGAAGCCGAAAGACAGCTAAATAATCTACCAAACCACGAGCAGTTTTATCTCTTATCAGAAAAACTGCACACATCAGGTATTGCAGCACAAATCAACAGTATGCTCTTCAACATCATATACCCCAAGGAAGGACAGACAGCGCTCGAAGTGGCACTTCAATACATAATGGTTAACCATGGCCAACAACAGACAGAATAATCCCCATGTACCTCGCAGTACACGTTGCTTTGTTTGGAACGCTCGAGGCTTAAAGCCTAAAACACAAGAGCTGCAATACCTCCTACAGGAGTACAACATAGACGTAGTACTTCTCCAGGAATCCTTTCTAAAACCGAACCACAAGCTCTCGATCCCCGGGTATGTGGTATACCGCACTGATCGCCAAGGTGTTAGGGGAGGAACGGCGATCATCATTAAAAAACATATCAAACATGAACAAGTGGCCACACCAGCTCTTGAAGTACTCGAGGCCACAGCAGTAAAAATTATTACGCATAATGGACCATTGACACTAATATCAGTCTACAAGTCACCGAAAAAGTCCCTCAAAACAGGCGACCTGGACTTTCTACTCAGCTATGGAACTCCAATAATAATAGCTGGAGACCTAAACAGCAAACACGGGACCTGCAATTCAAGAGCCGAGAACGCGGCAGGTAGACTATTCCTCGACTATGTGAACAATAATAATATCTACGCCATAGGACCCACAGAGCCGACCCGGATACCAACAAATGAAAATCACCAGCCTGACGTACTTGACATTGCCATGTGCAAGGACGTCAGCTGCACGGTGGAAATGAATACTGTGGTAGCCACTGACTCTGACCACAACCCGGTACTTCTTACCTAGGAGACACGACAACCAAAAACCATGCACAGACCATAAAATGGAGAAGCGTGGACTGGAAGAAGTACAGGGATATCATGGAAGAATACTATAGCAACCTCCCATCTAAACCCAACATGGCTGACGAAATAGACCAAGCCATAGAAAATATAAGTGCGAGCATAATGTCGGCAGCCAAGCACGCTAGACTGCCACCTGAAAATCGCCCCACAACGGACATACCAGACCAGCTTAAGGATCTCTTGAAACACAAACGACAAGTACGGAAAAGATGGCAAACGTGCTGCCTACAAGCTGACAAAACCGAGTACAACAGGCTTGTAAAGCGGTGCACAGATGAAATTCGAGCTCACAATAACAAGCTATGGGAGGAAAAAATAAAATCCCTGCAGACTCAAGACGAAAGTATATGGGAAATGACGAGATCACTAAAAAGAAGTAGTCAGAACCTCCCTATACTAAAGAAAAACAATCAGGTAGCACAAACAGCACAAGAGAAAGCAGAACTGCTAGCCGTCACCCTCGAACACAGGTTTCAACCGAACCCATCACATCCACAGAAATTAGAATACGACCAACATGTGGAAAACGCTATGAGACTACACTACAAGAAAAACCTGCAAGGAGCACCACGACTCACCACAGTCACAGAAATTAGAAATCTCATTCGTAAATTGAAAAATTAGAAAGCCCCAGGCCCCGATCAGATCGCGAACAGGGCCCTGAAGGAGCTTCCTGTAACAGCGCTACAACACTTAGTTGATATCTACAATGCAGCACTACAACTAGGCTACTTCCCAGCTAAGTGGAAATTAGCTAAAGTTATTACACTTGCTAAACCAAACAAGGACCACAGCAACCCAGACAACTACAGACCTATAAGCCTGCTGGATGGATTAGCTAAGCTATTCGAAAAACTAATCCAACTCAGGCTCTTGGAAACTGAGAATATCAAGAAGGCCATCCCGAATGAACAGTTCGGTTTCAGAGCGGAACACTCCACGGTTCAACAGCTCATCAGAATAATAAACACTATTACAAAATCACTCGACCACAGGAGAGCTATGCCAGTGGTATATCTCGACGTAGGCGAGGCCTTTGACAGGGTCTGGATAGCAGGGCTACTCTTAAAACTACGAAGGCTGAACTTAGACAATACGTATTGGAGGCTACTATCGGATTACCTCACCAACAGAAAATTCTTCGTCTCCCTAAATGGGGCCAACTCGACACAAAAGGATATTAGGGCGGGTGTACCGCAGGGCAGTATCATAGGCCCCCTGCTCGACGTCCTATTTACAGCGGACATCCCAATTACGAAAGGTACCGAAGTCGCTCTATACGCAGATGACACATTAATAACAGCAGACTCATTTAAAGTCGAAATTGCAGTGAGTAAAGTGCAAGAAGCACTCAACAACATCCATGAATGGATGAAGACGTGGAGAATCAAACTCAACGCAAGCAAAACTGTAGCTGTTCTTCACACGCTGAGATATGACCATAAACCAACAGTCAACATCCAGCTAAATGGAACAGAAATATCATGGTCACCTGAAGGGAAGTACCCCGGCGTCATACTGGACAAGAAACTAACCTTCAAGAGCCAAGCTGAATTAATCACAAACAAAACAAAGCAGGCAGCAAGACCGCTGTACTGTCTGCTGTCCCGCAAATCTAAACTAAATAGAACAAATTAACTCTTGCTATACAAAACACTCATCAGGAATGTGACAATGTATGCTGCCCCAGCCTGGGGAACAGTGCGGGACACATACCTCGAAAGGCTACAAATACAACAAAACAAACTTCTGAGAATGATAGCTGACGTCCCATACCACATTAGTAATGGGAAAATCAGACAAATATTGAGTACCCCCACACTTAAAGATGAAATCCGAAATGCCGCTAAACAGTTCTATAGCAAACAGGCAGGAACAAGCAATCCACTCATTAAGGAGATCCATGATATGGATGAACAGGTATTTTACAAAATCAAACACCCCAAGACACTACTAAATTAAATCGAATTGGACGCACATATGTGTGTGACGCAAAATACCCAAGACACAATCAACTGTAGTTCATGATTAAGAAATGTATATAATGTAAATAGGCATAGCTAGTATTAATCCTGTAAATATAATATTAGTTAAGTCAATTAGTGAATGTAAATAGGGCCAATGTTAAAACAGTTGGAGAACAAGTTGGATTAACTCAAATCTAACAATCTAACACGAAATAATACAACACTAGAAACACGCTCATATCGAGCAAATTATAACATAAATAAGAAAACCAAGTTGCACCAAGCAAATTACCCCCCAGTAGGCATGGGACAAAGGACCTCAGAAAGGTCGGCGGTCCCACAAAAGATTCAAAACAAAACTACGCGACCCCCCTTCGGGGGTCACGTGGTCTCGCTCTTCAGAGGCCCAGATCAGACAGTCATAGCTGGGTGTTCGTCGAAGTGCTGACAGAGTCTACCTTTGAATATTTAAAGACTTCATTTGGGACTTAAACTCTGTCAAGTCGAACTTATAAATTGTGCGCGTGTGAACTCTAACGTATAGCAGTCTTTATAATGGACATTGAGTCTATCAATCAAGTTGAACTTATAATCTGTGCGCGTATTGAAACTCTGATTATGACAAGTCGTGTATTGGACTTAGGTGACAACAGTCAAGTCGGACTTATATTCTGTGCGCATGTAGAAACTTCTCAATGCAACTTACTTTTGTTCTTGTAGAACTGAGTTCATTACCACGTTGCCTGTATGAAACTTAGCATCTGAACAAACATAATTAATGTCAATGTGACACTACTACGTTATACTATTAACTGTGACATTTTGTTAAATCTCAGTTAGCATAATTTCATTGGGATGTAGAGTGTTTATGAAAGTGTTCGAACTTTCACAAGAGTGTTAATGCAAGTGATTACCATAATCGTGTGCTACGACACCAAGGATTCACTCCAAACTCAAACTGTGTTCTTTATCCAATTCAAACAAAATTGTGTATTATTTCTTATGAACAGTGTGTAAATTATTTGTGTGTGACTGACAGCAGTGTCTTTGATAAACTCTAGAGCAGTCATACATTTCTTTCAATGTCAAGTGCTACTTTATTTAGTGGAAAATCACCATGAATTGTGCCAAGTGCGTAAACAATTTTCAGTTTCATTATTTCTATTCATAAACTGTGCTTTTTCTTCCAATCTCGATGCTACCCGCATCTTCATCTTTAGTGAACTTATACATTCTATCTACAAGATTAAGAGTGAATTCGACTGCATATTCCAACCATATTAAATGAAACAGTACTGTTAAACCAAAGTGTCGGGGGACTGTGTAAATTTGGACACTCGCGTAAGTTATGTGACCAGTGATTACCCCGCAACATCGTCAGAGATCGTCCAGAACGTCGAAAGTTCAAGACTCAAACCCATATCAAACCAACCTGGGTGTTCCGGCCTTATCTCAACCTAATATTGGCAACTTCCAGAACGTGTTCCAGCCCCGTTCAGCCTGGTGAACTGGGAGCACGGGTCATCAAAAGGCGTGTTGAAGGTAGCGACTATCAACAGTAAGGTGATGTGCACTTTGAAATGCATTGTCTGAATAAAAACTGTTATTCAATCTATTTACAATTTTTCTTGTAGATAGGACCCTGCCTCCTGTACCAAGCCCTAGCTAGAAACCACCCAGAATTGCCCTGAGACCTACTTCATGCTAACCTTAATGACTTCATAAAGTCGGGTTATTTTACTCGTACAATATAAAGTAAGTATATAATCAGTTTTATTTACTCTTGTATCACATAATTCGTTTCATCTCATTAACTCCTCTGATGATGTTAACATCAGGACGGGCATCTGGTCATAAAAACTCGCTAAAAAGATTTGTCTCACTTCATACTCGACCCCATAGAGAAAAGGGATAAGTGTCAGAGTCCTGCAGCGAGGCCCAGCCCATGAGCTGCTTCAGCAGTTCACTGCAATGGGCTTTGAAAGGCTCGAACAAACGAAGCCCGTGACGTCATCGCACGGTCTGGGCTACAGTGACTCTATATGTACAGTGTGGCCAACGAGTGCTTCCCCCTGATTGGCTCCGCCATGTTTTTGCCAAATGTTCAGTCAGCTGATGTAAACATGTGTATTCTGCACAGTGTAAGATCTCCTTTGACGGCATTTCTGTGAAGTTTAAACTACATATTTTATCATTAATAATACCGATAATGTTTCATTATTAACTACGAAGGTTTATTAGTTTTGAAACGTGTGAACATCTATGGATTTAAGTGATCTGAGATCAAAATAAATAACATGCCTGGCTGTTGTGCTTATGGATGTACAAACAGACCCGAAAAGGGTTTTGTAATGAAATCTTTTCCGCGGGACCCATCTCGAAGGAAACAATGGGGTGCTATGGTTAGAAGAGAAGGTTGGAATCCTACAAATTATTCCTACTTGTGCGAGGTAAGTACCAAATATGGCACAAAATTCATGAGATTACTTTTGTTTGTGTACTTCCTTCCAATTTGCCAAATGAAAACTAGTCATTATATACTAGTGTTCGTATTTTTATAGGCTCATTTTGAAGCAGACATGTGGGAAAAAACGAGGGAAGATGGAAAAAGAGCCCTCAAATGGAACGCAGTTCCAACAATTTTTTCACACCGAGAACAACCAAAAATAAAAAGGAATCCTCCCAAACCTCGTAAACTTCCAAGCCCAAAAAAGCAGCTTATCAACACCTCAGGAAATGTAAGTGAAATATTCCCAGTGCCTGTATTGAATGAATCTGTAGCATCAGATATTTCTTTTGTGTCTTTAAGTGATGGACAAAAAGTGAAGTGTTTAGAGAGTAAGCTTGAACAGTATAAAAATAAGTATGACAAGCTTTTGTTACAGAACCGTAAGCTTAAAAATAGGTGTAGTAAATATAATAAACTTATAGAGAAACAACGTAAAAAATGACAAATACACAAAAGAAGGTTTTTGGGGATGACCAGTTAAACTCTTTAGGGGGAAAAGTATCAAGCTGGTCAAACACAACTATTCAAAAGGCACTTAAATTAAAGTTTTTATGTGGAAGGAATGGATATGGAGAGTTATTAGAACAAAATTATCCTCTCCCTTCTTTAAGAACCCTCCGAAGGAAAATTCAGAATCTCCCATTTCAGTCAGGAATTTTGTATGTTTTCAAATTCTTAAAACTAAAAACCGATCTCTTTAAATCTCCTCAGGAAAGGCAATGTGTTCTTTTACTTGATGAAATGTCTATTGTACCAGGAAATGAATATGACACCTCAACTAAACAATTTATTGGGGATATTACATTACCAGGTCATAAAGGTGAAGCTACACATGCCATGGTCTTCATGTTAGGTGGCATATCGAGTAAATGGAAACAAACAGTAGGCTATTATTTAACAGGGGATAGCACTAATGGTGCAGTGTATGGAAGTATTGTTTCTGAAATTACAAAAGAGGCGGATGAAATTGGTCTTACCATATTAGGAATCGTATCAGACATGGGATCACCAAATCAGGGCTTTTGGAGGAGTGTAGGTGTTAAAGCTGGTCGTTACTGTGAAACTGTTAATACATTTGTCCATCCTGTTGATGAAACTTCAAACATATATGTCATTCCAGACACAGTACATTTGTTTAAAAATATCAAATCTATGATTGCAAACAATAAAGTAATCACGGTTCCTGAATCCATTGTAAAAGAATTTGGTTTAATCTCCAGTAAGGTAAACTTTTCTCATATAGAGGAGATTGCCAAACATCAAAACAGATCCACTTTTAAATTAGCACCAAAGTTAAGTGAGAATGACTTGTCTCCTACACATTTGAATAAAATGAGGGTATCAACCTCTACTAATGTGATCAATCACACAGTAAGCAGCAGTCTAAAATTCTTAGCAGAGGAAGAAAACAGACCTGATTACTTCACAACAGCATGGTTTATAGACTTGGTAGAAAAGTGGTTTGCAATTTTGACCTCCCGCTGTCCAACTATGGCCTTAAGTAAGCATAATATAGTATCATATAATGAAAGTATCCTCTTTCTGGAAAGGTTTATTGACATTTTTTCCTTACTTAAAATTGGAAAGAAAGGTGTTTGGAAACCAGTGCAAACTGGTGTTAAGATATGTACTAAATCCATATTAGATTTACAAAATATTCTGTTAAATGATTGTAATTACAAGTATATTTTGACTTCCAGGTTTACCCAGGACTCTTTAGAAAACCTTTTCAGTCTTGTTAGGGCAAAGCAGATAGTCCCAACTGCATTACAATTTAAACAAAATTTGAAACTAATTATGCTCTCCCAATACATGAAAGATGTAAACAGAGGAAGTTACAGTGAGGATGACAGAGAAACAATGGCAGGTTTTCTTGAATATATAAAGCATATTGAGCCCTCAAAGGTAACAAATGAACCTAACTTACCACAGGGTTTGGTGTTTAAGAGATTAGTCATGAGCTCAAGTGAACAAAATAGCATGTATTGTTTATTGGGTTACATTATTAAAAGCATAAGTGAAAACCATGAGCATTGTGATAAATGCTTAATGAGTTTAGGTGGTTTGAAACCCTATGGCTTACCTTATGAGAAACTGACCAGGCTGAAATGCTTCAAAGATAACACATTATGGTTTGCTAATGAACCTACTTTTCAATTTATTTTTAAAGTAGAAGAGATATTTTCTAACTACATAGGTATTGTAAAACCTCAAAATGTAAACTTAGTACACTATTTTGAATGTAGAGTAAAAAGTGAGGTTAATGTGTGCCATATTCCTGACTGTCATGATTTGCAGAACACTTTGTTGAACAGATATATTGTTTTAAGGTTAAAAATCACCTCCAGAACAAGAAAAAGCAAAAACATTTTTAGCAGCAAGTCTGTAGCAGCTCATTCATCTTTGATTTGAATGAAGGTATTAACCTCATTGTACTGGGCTGTATTGTCATGATGTGTGTGAATAATATGTGATGGAAACTGTGAAAGTACTAGGCTATCGATTTGTGTAATAATGCTATAATTAATTTGTAAATACAGTAATATTTGAGGATTCTCTTAAAAAGGATTTTGTGAGTAATGAAAAGATGTGTTACCCTATAATTTGCCTAGGCCTACATTAACACATTACAGGTAGGCTAAATTCTTTTTTGTATTGTACCATATATATTCTGAAAAATAATTAATTTGAGTTACTTACTCATGGGATCATATTATTCTGATAAAAGTTATGCAAATGGAGGTTAAGAAGTTGACCTTACATTTGGTAACACTATGTCTTCCCAATTTCAATATGTATCCAGTGTATGATTTTGTATGATATTTCCAAACTCTTAAAACTGAAAACTAATCTCTTCGAATCTCCTCAGGAAAGGTAATGTGTTATTTTACTCAATGAAATGTCTATTGTACCATGAAATGAACTTGGTATCTCAAACTAAACAATTACTTGTCTAAAATTTATTTAACTAGTACCACTTCTACATTTAACACAGTAACAGTAACCTATTAATCCTTACTGAAAATGTTACTTACAAGATTTGCTTAATTTTTCTGTTATAATTGTGCTATGAGTGGAAAGATATATCATGTTAATGTAATGTAAATATCGAACTAGCTAGGTAATATAATATTGTGTATCCACTGGATAATATACATACAGTAGGCCTAATTTACTAAAATTATTTCCAATGTTCTATGTGTGTTTAGCTTATATACATATCAACAGTATGTGATATGTGAAAGAAAAATCTCATTGTATTCATCACACAGTATTCAAGACAATGAGTCTACCATTATGTATAGTGTCTGTACGATCCCATATGTATTATAATATAAATATCATTATAGGCCTAGCTGCCTACCTACACAGAATTTTTAGCTACCAGTACTTAAGTAATTGTAAATTTCTGTATGCCAAGAATTATTTAAATGAAAAGTCAGCTACCAGTATTCAGGTAACCTAAGTCTAAATATGCCCAGTACCGATATATACATACAGTATAAGCAAAAATAAATAACATTTTAAACACTGAACTATTCTTTATTGAAATAATTACTACCCATATCAACCTCCTTCATCAGTCTACTGTCCGCATCTGTAGCCTAACGGTTAGCACTATAACTTGTTGTCTTCGAACGCACAGGTTCGATTTTCGCTACTGCCAGAGATTTAAGAAAATCAGGAGGACTGGTGTGTTGTTTAAAAAGGTATGTGCAGCTCATCTCCATTGGGATGTGCCTTGGGAAATGGTCACGAGTTTCCTTTTATCAAATTTAATCTAGTGTGTGCTCATGTCCTCAGGCACTTATTAATATACGGTACAATCTATATTTAATCATGTAAGTGCCCACCAGAATATAATGACCCATATAATTCCTCTGTATGAGCCTGCAGTCTCGTTGTAATTGAAATAATGAAAAATCAGCTGATTGAGTACTTGGCAAAAACATGGCGGCTGGACTGGCCTTGGCCACACTGTACATATAGGGTCACTGTAGTCTGGGCCAGCGCTCTGTCATTCGTACGCGGTGAGCCAAGGACAACGCTGTGGTAGTTCTATGGGCTGACTGCTTCAATGTGTACAGTGTACTGCGTGTCACCGGAGTGCGTTGCAATACGGTCGAGTAGAGCCAATCAAATTTGCTGTGGTTTTCAGTTTGACTTCTCCGTCTATCCTGTTATCGGAAACGAATGTGGACTGTAATTCCAAAAGAAATGAACCGTGGCAAAAAATCGTGAAGGAAAAAAAGAAGCAACAAACGAACTAAAAACCGCACAATACAAGACTTCTGAATCGGATCCTAAACTTAAAAGTCGTATTTGGTTGGTATTCAAGCCTGCAGTTGACGGTGATGGGAAAGACGATAATTTTGTGTGCTGTACGATCTGCGGTGAACTTTATGTACACACTAGCAGTTACTCGCGGCTTCTCGCTTTGATTTCGTAATTTGATAAAAGTAATCGTTCCTCGGTACTGTACTAAGACATTATCTGAAAATCCCTAAAGTATAAAACCTCACTGAAAAATTGAGTTTCATTTACCCCAAAAACTCTTTGTAAACAAAGTTTGTCGTATTGCCTTTTGGGGCTGAGATGACCATGCGACATAGAACTGTACACGTGAGAACGTCTTCTCTCAAGTAAAAAAAACACGTTTCTTTTTAAAGGAGATTACAAATACGTATTTCCACATCTGTAACATCTTCAGGTTTTGAGATATAAGTATCCGCATAAAAAGAATTCAACCCCTTTATCAGCCCTTTTTCCACCCCTTCCAAAAACAAAAAAGTTTATTTTTAAAAGAGATTATAAATACCACTTCACATCTGTAACATGTTAATTTTTGGAGATATATTGTAGATATGCTCAGGGATTATGTATACAAATTTTGGTTGGCAGGTATGCCCAAACGCACACACATAATCGCGCTGCTGTACAGTAGAACCCCTGGAGCTGGCGTTGCCATGGTTACGGCAGTTCATTTCCTTATCCGATTCCGAGAGCAGGGGTAGTGTGGTGCCAATATCTCCCTAACGGTCGGTTTCAGGGCCGTAAAACATAGTTTTCGGGCCCATAGGGCTTACCGAGATTTGTTCTTTGGGTCAAGGGGCTTAAAATGAGCTTAGTGTTGTCCTTGCACGACAAATTCGATATTTCGCCTATATTAGCCTATTATTCTTATGCCATCCCTGTCGCCCCCACCTCGAATTGTCTTGAAAATAAAATACAGCCCATGTCCCTCAGGGATAATATATGTTTACATTAATAAAAGGATTTTTAGAATCGGCCCAGTAGTTAACAAAATTCGCGCGCTCTCTTTATTATATTAGTGTAGATTAAAGGAGTCGGACTGATTTTGTCTTTTTTATGATAAAATCTTACGATGAACGAGGTGTGCTTGAATGACGAGCATTCTAATGTTTCCGTGTCCGGCTCCATGGATAAATGGTAGGCGTGCTGGCCTTTGGTCACAGGGGTCCCGCGTACGATTCCCGTCAGGGTTGGGAATTTTAACCTTAATTGGTTAATTTCGTTCGCACGGGGGCTAGGTACATGTGTCGTCTTCATCATCACTTCATCCTCATCACGACGCGCAGGTCGCCTACAGGGGTCAAATCAAAAGACCTGCATCTGGCGAGCCGAACATGTCCTCGGACACTCCCGGCACTAAAAGCCATACGCCATTTCATCAGACTCCACGACTATATCACAACCTGCCAAAGTAATGAAATGTTCTTCGAGGACTGACGTTCATGATGCTCCTATTCCAATAGATGAGCTGGAAAGATATTTAAGGCAAAATTGTGGAATGCAAGGAGATAGATATAGCATCCTAGTGGAGAACAAATGCACAAAACTATCCAAAATTTCACCAGATCGCTAAGAAAGTAATATGTATGCAAGCATCATGTTCAGCTTCAGAGATAAATTGCAGTTCAGCGGGCTTCATTATCAACGCACGACAATGCTGATGCTCTTCTTTTCATTCACAGTAATTCCATTCCACCACATTAACAATGACGAATAAACTACTCACACTAAGTAAAACCTATGTTCAGGATTGTGTTTGTTGTTGGCAAATTGCACGTCATTTCTGTTTATATTTTATTTCGAGGTAAACGCGAATGAAGTCCTATGAATATGCTTCGTGTTATTTAGATTCATTTTCAGTTAAATTGATGTCAGTTGCAAACGAATATTACTTTATAATAAAGTTTCTGTTTGTTTTCAATTATTAACTATTATTATTATTAATAATAATAGTAATAATATTAATATAGTGCAGGAGAAATATCTACCGTTTAATTTCAAAATGCGATTAGCCTACTTTGCAATATGTTAGTAGCGTACGGAATTCGTAGAGTGAATGATCCGAATAGTAGTGTGACGTGAACATTTCGTTGTGCACAGCGCACATGTTATTGTGGAGAACTATTCAAGGTTATTCCACGGAGCCCGCCCAGTGCGGTGGACTGCAGTGGGCCGTATGAGCCCAGTGCTGTGGGCCAGTACGCTGCCGCGTCAGAAAGAGAAAGGCACTGCACGGGCTGGGCTGCCGGAGCCCGTGGGTTCGAAGTGCTGCGCGGTGGGTCTGGCTGCAGGAGTCTGATAAGTGTATTGTACCAGAAACGCTGGTCTGTACTTAAAATACGCACTGTGCACCAACAGAGCAGCCAACTACAGCAGGCATGTTGCGAGTGACGTAGGAGCCAGCTCTAACTCGCCAAGCCTAAGTTGAGTCATCCAAGGAACCTTCCATACCTTCTACCATAAATAACTTGTATACGGATATAAGAATAACATCACTATATACACCATTTTAATATCTCCAATACCACCAAGTTTCATTAAAATCCACCTCGGATTAAGGAAGTTATTCAAAAGCATTTAAACAGCTGCCTCTGTGACTTTGGTATAAAAGAGAAGCGAGAATTCGACAAGACACAGTCTTGTCCCATAGTTGAACCAGGACGGTTGGCTGATAGAAGTTGGTGCTACGATGTGACATTACGGAATCGAAGTCTGTGGTCTTAACTCTACTAAATTACGGTGATAAGAAATTTGGAACATTTCAATAGTCATGCGAAATTAGTCGTAAATTCGAGAAGTGCGATACTTTAAATATCTTAAAGTGGTTGAAATTTTTCTGCTGATAACAAACTTAGAAACTTAAACAGTGCATTAGGATTTGTATTTTCACAGGTGGAACTTGAATGTTAAGAAAACATTAAAACTTCATGTGTGAATTAACTTGTAATTTCACGGTATCTTTAAATGAACCTAGGACTGTCAGTGAACGAAACTAATTTTCACGATCAAATTATTATAAAGCCTTACCAGTATTATTATTCGTGTTTGAACATAAACATGACAGTGTGAGTGAACGGGACTAATTTCACTCCTGTATTAATGGTTTAATACTGCTACTTGTCATATGTCTACATAACAGTGCATGTAAACGGAACCAATTTCACATGTAAAGCATTTAACTTCTTCTATGAAAGTGAAGTAACTGCCATTCATAGTGTCACAGCAGTGTTGATTAAACTTTGTAAATACATGCAAGCAATTGTAAAGCAGTAGAATTCTACAAACTGTTGCATTATCTTCTTTTAACATTAAAGGCATAAGTAAACTATTTTTTTTTTTTGTGAACAGACATAATCTGTGCAGAGGGTAACTTACGTCAAGAAGAATGCGGGTTTGATTCTATTGAGATTCGGCTGCTTCAAAGTTAATTTATTTTCTCAAGTGACCAGTTTATTTGCCTTAAAGAAACATTTGTTTTCGATTCCAATGACATTCGACACTGCATCTTTGCATTTATTTTCTTATCCCTCCAGGGGAATGATTAAGAGTTCAGAAATTTACACCTCCAATATGTTAAAGGGCTTAAATGCATGTGTTCGCGCTATCCTTCCGAGTGAATGACCTCGGCGAACCAAACTCCTAGACCTTCAAGAATTTCTAGAACTTCTACAGCTTCCCTCATTGGAGCGTATGTGGTCCCATGGTGCTGAGAGCTGATCCATGGAGAGGACAAGAGGAGTAGCAGAGCAACGTGGGACATCGCCAGCCGCAGGACGGAGAAATGTCACGCCCAATCCATCTTCTACTGTACTGAGGTGATATGAACTTGACTTTACAGAATAAAAGCAGTTTTTAAAAAAATTCAGAACTTCATTCAAAACAAATCCTCACAATGTCTGTACCCACTCCATTTTGATGTGCCGTACACGCCCTGCATACCATCTCAAGCTCCTCAAGCTATAAAGTACGGGTATTGATAAATAAAATAGAGCTTTATTGGAGTGTGGTTAATATTATTATTATTATTATTATTATTATTATCGTATAGCATTTACAAGCATAATCTGTAAAAAATCTACAATTAACATACAAATTAAAATATAGAGGCAATTAAACTAGAATGTCCAGCTTCGACAACCAGTCCAGTGCACTTGGTGTCAATTCATGCAGAGTCCGTAAACCGTCCTTAAATGCTGACAGTGGACAGCTCTCAAGAACATGAAGCCATATCTGCTTCTCAGCACCACATTCACACGCAGCACTTTCACAGAACCCCCACTTTTTCATCATATATCGGCACCTGCCGTGGCCTGTTCTGAAACGGTTGACTTTTGACCACTCATGTCGAGGAAGATTGAAACCTGGCACTTTCTTCGTTGGGTCTTTAATGAAAGGCGTTGGTGGGTGGACATTGTTCCCATCGCTGTCTCCATTCTGCTGTAGTTAATAAAATGACGTCTCAGCCGTCTTGGGCTTCATTGGAGTGCAATTAATAAAGTGGCAACCTAGGCAAGTCAAGTTCGATTCACTTGGAGCGAGAATAATAAAGCGACTCAATTTACTCGGAGCAATCGTACAATAACATTCAATACTCGTGAAATTTCAGGTAAAAAACTGTGTTTCCAAGAAGTTAACAAATATCAGGCACAATACTAGGCCAGTAATTGAGACAATATTGAACTTTGATTTTTTCCAGTATAAATAATTAATGGGTGAGAGTGTGTTGAAATACTTGAGTGGATATTTCTAATTGAACTTGAAAACATTGGACATTAATGGTAAAATAAAGATCGTGTACATGTGAATGATTGTAGTTTCTGCTGTAAGCCATTTTCTGCCATTCAAATATAATGCCAACAAAAATGGAAAACATATTAGCTGCTATAGAAGCCTTAAAGGTTAGTTCAAACGAAAGGATCACCAAATCCAACACTAATTTAGGATGGAGAATAAGTGACTCTAATGCTAGCATGAATCAGCTAACTAATACCAGTCCAGGGTTAGGTCAGGTTGTGAGTTTCACAAATAGGAAAAGTCCTCTCAGTTTCAATTACTGTGTTGAAGAGGTGAAAGTTC
Source organism: Anabrus simplex (assembly GCF_040414725.1). NCBI lineage: Eukaryota > Metazoa > Arthropoda > Insecta > Orthoptera > Tettigoniidae > Anabrus > Anabrus simplex. The sequence goes on from NC_090265.1 coordinate 43,310,827, forward strand.
CTTTTGGGGATCATTGTAAGTACCTAGGTGTTAATATAAGAAAAGACCTTCATTGGGGTAATCACATAAATATGATTGTTAATAAAGGGTACAGATCTCTGCACATGGTTATGAGGGTATTTAAGGGTTGTAGTGAGGATGTAAAGGATAGGGCATATAAGTCTCTCGTAATCCTTTGCTGGCGAGATGTAGTGTTTACAGCGCACTATGTCTTCTGGTATGGGCTATATCAAATTTGTTACTTTCATTGACCTGTCTCAGTCTCATCCTTGGCTTTGACAATATGAAAGTGACTGAGGTATGAGTGATGCGAGTAATACCATTCCTTATGCAGCCAGTCCCTGTTATGGTGTGAAAATATCGCTCATAGTGTCGGTTGGTGCATGCGTTTCAGTGGGCTTGGCAGACTGATATGTAATAGCAACGGCTGGCTCGGTGAGGAAAGCAACGAGAAACTACGTCGCTCCTCATTTCCCTAGTACGCATCTTCAGTGACGCCTAGGCTATTTATGACAGCTGTTGGCAGAGCTGCAGAGGATCAAACCAGCCTTCGGGCTGAATACCCAACATACAACAACACAAGACCCCCAACTAGAGTATGGGACCCTCACCAGGATTACTTGATTCAAGAACTGGAAAAAATCCAAAGAAAAGCAGCTCGATTTGTTCTGGGTGATTTCTGGCAAAAGAGTAGTGTTGCAAAGTTTGGGCTGGGAAGATTTGGGAGAAAGGAGACTAGCTGCTCGATTAAGTGGTATGTTCCGATCTGTCAGTGGAGAGATGGCGTGGAAGGACATCAGTAGACGAATAAGTTTGAGTAGTCTTTTTAAAAGTAGGAAAGATCATAACATGAAGGTAATGGAATTCAAGAGGACAAATTGGGGCAAATATTCATTTATAGGAAGGGGAGTTAGGGATTGGAATTACTTACCAAGGGAGATGATCAATAATTTTCCAATTTCTTTGCGATCATTTAAGAAAAGACTAGGAAAACAACAGATAGGGAATCTGCCACCTGGGCGACTGCCCTAAATTCAGATCAGTAGTGATTGATTGAGGAAATGGCATCGCTCAGCTAAGGGAATCTAATGTTTATGTTGAAGGCCGAATTGCTCAACTTAATGAATTTAATGCTACAACCAATACTAGTATCACCTAACTCCAGAAGGGGATTGACACAAAGTTATCAGAAGTCAACGTCAATCTAGAGCGAGGCTTTCTCAAGCTTGTACCGGAATCGAAAAACTGAGTTCAACGCGAAAATGTATTCTAAGTTAACGGAAATCAATGAAGGACTTCCACCTAACTTAGAAGCCATGAAATCCAAGTAGTAGAGGACTTGAAAGCTGCCTTTCCTACTTCTCAATAAATTGTTTAAAAGGTAGAAAGCTTGAAAGCAGACTTCAAGGAGTACGGTATCATGGAAAGTTGTCACTAACACAAGCTAAGATAGCATCCATCCATACAAGGGAAAATTGAAACACTTGACAACAACGTATCTCAGATAGAAAAGGAATTATCATCATCCAATTCCCAAGGCGTTAGTGGAGAAAAACCTAACATTTTTCAGTAATGGGGATGTCGGAAAATAAACCAGCGAAAATTTCCGGGAAGGATGAATATACAGAAAATAATTTCTTCCTAATATAGAGGAATATTTCAGTTACGTATTAGGACGGGGGTTATCGTGGTACACTGCGTTTAAATTTAATATAAAGACTTGCAATTAGTTTGAAGAGGCACTAATCATAAGAATTTGGAACGCAAAAACTCAGAATTTAATTAAATTCCTATTATATTCTCGGAAATACAATACAGCTATAAATTCTTCACATTCTGATTTTGCAATTAAAGGAGATGCAATTCTGGTATCCTCCCCTACCCGAGCAAGAATGAATACAGGTGGTGACATTGCATTTTCCAGAAAATGTACAGGAAATCTTGGTAGCAGCCAAGATCTGGAAGAGTTAGACAATGTTCTGAGTAGGCTTGACATTGACCATACTCGGAATTTACCGAAACCAAGCAGGACAAAAGATGTTACGGCTACTCTTGTAGAAGTTAAGACCCAAGTTAGACTGAACCTCGAAGCTCAAGATGTGAGAGAATTTCAGAGAGACCCATCATATCGTTATAGGAGATTCAGGAGACGTTCGTATGAAGGAAGGACACCATACGAACGAGAGCAAACTTGAATGAAGCCTCTAACCGGCACCACCCTCTAGGTCCCCGGTACGACCTAGGGATGATGGGTCAATAACCTTACCCACCAGAGTGAGAGGAGAAGAGAGAGGAAAAGGGACAGAGCGAGAGAGAAAAAGAGAGAGAGAGATAGAGATAGATAGATAGATATAAAGAGAGAGGTAGACACCCTGGTGAGAAGGTTACTAGCGTGTCCGCCCCAAAATGGGAGTTTAAGCGAACACGAGGGAGAACGATGGGCACAAGAAAAACGACAACAGAGGTCCGAGCACAATAAAACAACAAGAAACCGTAGAAATTACCAAAGTATAAAGTTACCACACCTACCGGAAGCAGCGGAGGGAGACGACGTAAGGCCGTGGAAGCTAATACACAAGAGAATCGGTGACAGTGCTCCACCGAACGTGGCGAATGAAAACCAACACTTAAATGGAATTAAAGAACTTTAATTGAAAGGTAAATTGAAGGTAACAAATTAAATCTTTAAGCTGAGAAAACCTATGTTTATTTTTAAAAGTAAAACCATAATCAGTAAATAACAATTAATAAAATGAATCAGAAAATACCAGGTATAGTGTGAAAAAAATTAATTCATTAGTCATCAACAATTAAGGAAAATAGATATTCTTTAACAGATAATAAATTATAATTATTGTGAAAACAACAAGAAAAGAAAAGGATGACCTCCGTACCCTAATGTGATTTGAAAACAACAGGAAACAAGTTGACCTCCTTACATAAATATTACCTTGAATAAGGTTAAAATAAAATGTGATCGATCACGGATAATTAATTAATTAAAAATGCCATACTCAGTTAACAAGGTTTTTAGTTAAATTGATTTTCAACGCGGCCGCTTCACATGATTACCATAATTAAATCGTTCAATTTCCACCGAGGACAGTTTCCAAGACATATAGAAAATTTACGTAGAAATACACAACCACCCGGGCCAAGAAAAGGCAACACAACATTAAAGGGTGGCCAAAATTAATTAATTAACCTTTAAAACAGTAAACGATACACTCAACTCAGAAATATATAATTCAAGATCCACACAGGCTCCATACGCCAGACTACATCAAAATCCCGACAACAATACACACACAAAACCGTTGCCAAGGTAACAACCAAACAAAGCAACGCCTCCCAAAAACAAGGAGGAAAACCGGCAAGAGAAAAAAAATTCACAGAAAACCCGGGGGGTGGAGAAAACATACCCAATGAAGAGGAAAACAAATCACAGGAAGGCAAACAGAAACCCCAAAGAAAGTTAAGCCCGCTATCTTGGAGACTGTACCTTGGTTCACAAGGAAAGTTACAATTTAAAGTGCCAAAAAAACTCATTTTAATTTTAAATTAAAAATCCCAATTCAGTTCACTGTGGACCTTCCACATTAATGTGATTAGTTGCCGAAACTGTTTTTCAGACTTTCATAACCGCACACGTCAATAAGTACTAATTTAACGACGAAGTTTAGATCATAATTATTATTATTATTATTATTATTATTATTATCATATTTCCTGAAATCGCCGAAAATACCAAAATCCTCTTCTGGACGACACTTAAGACGTTTCAAACACTGGTACATACCTTTGGTGGTGAAGAAATTGTGAGAAATCCAAACCAGGCCATTGTTGAAAAAGAATGCAGTCACGCGGCCAGCAACCAAGACCTTGTTAGCAAGAATCCAGGAGAAATATAGTTGCAAATATATAATCGGAGGAAATGGTAGGAGGTCTCCAACTAGTTCTACGGGGGAACATCCCCGTTAATGACATAATTACGGCGGTTTAAAGATGATCCACCACTCCATGGCGTAGCACACAATCACACTCACGTTCATGATGGCTGCCCCAAGCGAACTGGCTCTCGCGTCAGAAGCGAGGTGGAGGCAAGTCTCTTGGTAGCAGGCAGGCGCATGCGCAGTTACGCGCAACCACACGAAGCCAGGACAATGGTGCGCAGCATACATTAGCTTAAAAAGGTATATTGGCGAAAAGCCGATTGACACAAATTTTCCATGGCACAAGTCCAGTCCAAAAAGGTTATAAAGGGAGGCTCACACTACTTAATATTGTCTCAAGCCTACAAACACATCAAACCATGATAAAGATTCCCAGAGGTCGGAACTTCAAAAAGATAGAGAGACACGTCAATATATTCAAAACCGAAATAAGAATGAGGGATTACCAGGAGCTATTTCTCTGGAATACCAAGAAAACATTAGGAGGCGAAAACAAATCCAGAATCAAAGGGTACAATAAAAAACACCAATGACACAATAAAGAGATTGCCTAAAAACCGACGTGATGGAGAGGTACTTTGTATTACAGCTATTAACTACTGGTATCTAGATAATGCAGACTCCATACCAGAACAACCGAAAATACAGCGTAGTCTTCCGGTCATCAACATTAAAATAAGCAATATCAATGTTACTTTTTGATAGATTCTGGAGCTCAAGTTTCCCTGATTTCTGACAAACTGATAATAGAGAACGTAAAGGGGGAAGATGATGTACTTATAATACCTGTCGCTCAGGTGATAAAGGGAATTGTACCAGATAAAAGTATCAAATGCAAATTACAGGCATTTGTGGAGTTTGAAATTGAAGGTGTCCGAATTCAACACATATTTCTAGTATTAACTCAGATGAAGTACATCATCATCTTGGGATCTGATTTTCTTAAAATATGGAGGAATAATTGATTAACCTGCCAATACGATAAGGTTTTTCGACATGAGCTCTGTAGAGTTGCAGTTGGTTAATTATGAAATTGTGCGGTGCCAGATATTTGATACGCCAGTAGAAGAAACCGAAAGCAAGATGAGCGATTCTCCGCCTATCGAAGATATTGAATATGAAGGTGGTAGACCCGATGAAGTGGGACCCGTCGAGGGCCAAGAATTGTCCATCATAGATGATGATTTTAACGTAGGTCGTGATTACTTCACTTTTTTTACCAATGCAGCTGAAAGCCCTGAGTTTAATTCAGAAGTGGCAGAGGCAACACTAGAAATCTTGAAGAGTGCCCCATACTTATTTAATTACAAGCCAGGGGTTATAAAGACTTCAAGTATCATCTGAATGTAACAAACAATTCTCCCTACAGAATGTGACCGTATCCAGTTCCAGAAAAACATCTGAAGCTAAGATACTAATTAAGAGAAATTGAAAGAGACGGCATAACCTCCAAATACGTCACTCCATTCATTAATCCCCTTGTAATTGTCAGGTAATCAAACGAAAGCCTACGCATATGCCTTGATCCTGCGGTACTGAATGAAAAACTAGTCTTGGAATATGACCACCTGCCTTACTTCGGGATGTCATAAAGAAGTTTCGTGGGCTGAAACTCTTTACAATATGGATCTGACTTCATCTTGTTTCATATTTTACTAGACGAAGACAGCCGGATTTATATTTGAAAATATTGCCTATGTTTTATCAGATTCCATTTGGAATCAAAAATTCAGGAGCGGTCCTTAGGCTCTGGAGGATGAACTGTCGGATGAAATCAAAGCCATCGCTACGATTTATGTGGACGACATCCTCTTAGCGTCCGAGTTCATAGAACAGCATATCGAAGATATTCATAAAGTGTTACGTGAACTGAGGGAGAAAAATGTCAAGATAAGTGCCAGTTTTTCAAGACTGAGGTACTATTATTAGGTCACCTCATTAGTGGAGAAGGGATCAAGCCTAATCCGACTAAAATTCAATGCATCCTAGATTTCCCGAAACCAACTAAAATAAAACATTCGACAATTTCTAGGACTCTGTCAGTTCTTCTCTCAGCACTGCCCCAAATTTACTAGAATGGTGGCACCTTTGCGACAGTTGCTGAGAAAAATAATCATTCAAAATGGTCGGAGGATTGCGAAAAGGCATTTATTGAGAATAAGAGGATGCTCAAGGAGAATGTTCAGTTAGCCTATCCCAACTTTAAGTGGCTGTTTTGTATAGAGTGCTATGCCAGCTCCATCGGGATCGGTGCACCAGGTGAATCCTGAAGAACCCGATGTCCGAATATTTATATATTTCATGAGCCGAAAGCTGAGATCATATGAAAGGTTTTACACCGTCACCAACTAGAAGCACTTGCCATTTTTCATTCCTCGCTTGGAAAAATCGTCTTTGGTTATCCAGTAACCATCTGCACTGATCACAAGGCCCTTACATTTATTATGTCATCAAACAACCAGTGAGAGTAACCCATTTGGCACTATTTATACAACTTAATATTACTGTAGTTTACAGGCCCGGGAGGAAAAGTCTTAGCTGATGCGTTAAGCCGCAATCAGGTAGATGTGATCGCAGCTTATCCAACAGAAGTAATGAGTGGAGAAGATGAGGAATTTTGAGGAAAACTATATATCTGCCTCAAGCGCAAGGAAGAGATAGAATGACCCATGAACTTATTCTATTTTTCAAGTGTTCGATCCCAGTCGATGATGACAACTATCTCCGCATATTGCGGATAGTGCGATCATTTTGTTACCATGATGGATAGGTTCATAAATATTTGGATCACGCAAGGACCAAACATAGAATTTATGCCCCTCCGAAGATAAGGTGAGATATTGTGTGGCACTGACATTCCATTTCCGGACACATCGGAACAGATAAGCTGACGATGCTTATTAAGGAAAGGTTTATTTGGGAGTGCATGAGACGTTATGTGCGCAACATCACTAGGACCTGCGATGTTTGCCAACGAATCAAATCCAACAACAGGCTCTTATGAGAGTTCCCGAGACCTTTGATCCCTCAGAGATGAGGTGAGGCTCTGGCTGTGGACCTATATGGACCCCTACCTAAAGCAGCCCATGGCAATCGGCACACCATCGTCACTATTGACGTCTTGTCTACGTATGACGCAAGTGTGAATAAAAAACAAATACTTTCACTATCTCTACCCACTCCAACTTGATGTGCCGTGCACGCCCTGTGTACCATCTCATGCTCCTCAAGCTATAAATTTCGGACATTTCCTGGTACAGTATAATACAGTAAAACCTCGTTAAGACGTTTCTGCAGGGGACAAGGAAAAATCACTTATTAAATGAGAAAATGAATATATATTGAATATATAAATTGAATATATGAATAAAAACTATCCAGCATGGATATGGAAACACTAGATACGATTTTTTCCGACATCGCGTTTAACATCGTGTATCGCGGGTACAGTAAAGACTATACAGTATCTATTATTTCTAAAGATGAGAGGAAAGTATTAAAAGGTGTGGAAAAACACGAGAGAACAAATATGAAAACCTTTTCCGCTGGCACTTATAAAATAACTAGTGTACTGAAAGGTGTAATAAACACAAGACAACACACATGAAAACCTGTGCACTGGGGCAAATAAAAATATCGGCGGTATTATTGCTGATCATGCTCTTTTAAAAACAACTGTTAATAGAAGCTTTGTATTTTGGAGCAGTGGGTTATTAAGCATTATTTTTGGTCACACTCCTGCACAAGGAATTGAAGCTTACGCTCGGCCATGTGCGACCGGGGCGAATGACTTTGGCCGCCATTTTTAATCACAATTTATAACTTTCATTCCGTGTTGACGTTTGACGTATATCATAAATGAATCAGTCGAGGGATTTTCCACTATTCAACACTTCATATACGGTATTTACTCTTGTATTATACCCCTTTGCCTTTTGGAGACAAAAAATGAAAAAAGTCTTGCATACAAGAACTCCCAACGTAATTCGTCAGAGAAGAGCAACGATCTCTGAATAATTTCGTCCGTACGACCCACGCACTGAAAACATGTGTCAAAATCATGCGGTACATCTGTGTTTCGTAGTTAAGAAATGTCCGCCTCCGTAGCGTGGGCCTACTGCAGCTCTAATGATGTTGCACAAATAGGTGAATAGTTTCGTGTGCAACCCGCACATTGCAAGCACGCATCAGTCATGTATATATGTCTGTTTGGCAGTTAAGAATGTCCGCCAGCGTAATAGATAGCACAATTAGCTGCCGTTCTCGGGAGCCTGAGTTCAATTCCCTGTACCGTATTGCCAGAGATTTACGAATGGCTGGAAGGTTAATTTGCAGTAAAAATTGTATGGGCAACTCCCTTCCACTGGGGGCCTATCTAAAAATAAGCTGCGCTACCTCGAGATGAGAAAATGAGTTTAGTTAAGAAATATTCACGGATGTTACTAGACCTATTAATATAGGCGGCAGGATAATTAACAAAGTGATCGTTTAATATCTCGTAACTCGGGCTAATACAGGGTTTTTGGTGGAGAAGTAGGTTTAAAACATGATAAAAGCAATCTAATCACAATTGTTCTACTCACATATGTGCCTAACAAATAATACACTGACTGACAGAGCAAATGCAACACCAAGAAGGAGTGGTCAGAACTTTATGCCAATTGCAGGGTAGACTGACGTCACTGAGGTATGCTCATGATGTGAAATGCGCCGCTGTGCTGCGCACGTAGCGAACGATAAATGGGACACGGCGTTGGCGAATGGCCCACTTCGTACCGTGATTTCTCAGCCGACAGTCATTGTAGAATGTGTTGTCGTGTGCCACAGGACACGTGTATAGCTAAGAATGCCAGGCCGCCGTCAACGGAGGCATTTCCAGCAGACAGACGACTTTACGAGGGGTATGGTGATCGGGCTGAGAAGGGCAGGTTGGTCGCTTCGTCAAATCGCAGCCGATACCCATAGGGATGTGTCCACGGTGCAGCGCCTGTGGCGAAGATGGTTGGCGCAGGGACATGTGGCACGTGCGAGGGGTCCAGGCGCAGCCCGAGTGACGTCAGAACGCGAGTATCGGCGCATCCGCCGCCAAGCGGTGGCAGCCCCGCACGCCACGTCAACCGCCATTCTTCAGCATGTGCAAGACACCCTGGCTGTTCCAATATCGACCAGAACAATTTCCCGTCGATTGGTTGAAGGAGGCCTGCACTCCCGGCGTCCGCTCAGAAGACTACCATTGACTCCACAGCATAGACGTGCACGCCTGGCATGCTGCCGTGCTAGAGCGACTTGGATGAGGGAATGGCGGAACGTCGTGTTCTCCGATGAGTCACGCTTCTGTTCTGTCAATGATAGTCACCGCAGACGAGTGTGGCGTCGGCGTGGAGAAAGGTCAAATCCGGCAGTAACTGTGGAGCGCCCTACCGCTAGACAACGCGGCATCATGGTTTGGGGCGCTATTGCGTATGATTCCACGTCACCTCTAGTGCGTATTCAAGGCACGTTAAATGCCCACCGCTACGTGCAGCATGTGCTGCGGCCGGTGGCACTCCCGTACCTTCCGGGGCCGCCCAATGCTCTGTTTCAGCAGGATAATGCCCGCCCACACACTGCTCGCATCTCAAAACAGGCTCTACGAGGTGTACAGATGCTTCCGTGGCCAGCGTACTCTCCGGATCTCTCACCAATCGAACACGTGTGGGATCTCATTGGACGCCGTTTGCAAACTTTGCCCCAGCCTCGTACGGACGACCAACTGTGGCAAATGGTTGACAGAGAATGGAGAACCATCCCTCAGGACACCATCCGCACTCTTATTGACTCTGTACCTCGACGTGTTTCTGCGTGCATCGCCGCTCGCGGTGGTCCTACATCCTACTGAGTCGATGCCGTGCGCATTGTATAACCTGCATATCGGTTTGAAATAAACATCAATTATTCTTCCGTGCCGTCTCTGTTTTTTCCCCAACTTTCATCCCTTTCGAACCACTCCTTCTTGGTGTTGCATTTGCTCTGTCAGTCAGTGTAATAATAATATTGATTTTTATGTCCTACTTTCAACGATTTTCAGACGCCAAAAAAACATACTAGGGTACCAGTATACGTTAATTAAAAATGGGAGGCAACGAACATACGATATTAAACATATTAATAAACGCACTACCGCCACACCTGTAAATATCCATAAATTCGGCAAACTTTCCAGTTATTTATGGATTTTTTCCATCGTGGAACTTTTTACACTATCCAGGCTATAGCATACCTAACCTAAACAATGTGGTCTCTCTTATCTCATTTACATTGTTTATGTAGATCCTGATGTGATAAATGTAGAGGACAAGCAGGAAATATATTTAAAAATAAGGATATGGATGTCAACAGCTGCAGTTATTAGAAGAATGCTTCCAGTAACTATGTATAATATTCGGAAATACAACTCGTAAGATACGCTAGTTATCAGCTTGTGGTTTGGTACGCCTTCAACAGCACGGCTTCATTCAGAAGGAGTGGCTTCTGCTACACATACACCACCTGAGAATATCTGAGACCATCTCCAGAAACCATTTGGGAATAGCTTCACACAGTTTGGACTCTCTAGTCGAGAACGAAATTATTTTCAAAAGGTACAAAAAGAGAGGACCTCGAATGTTCTCGGTCTCGATTTCAGTGTATGGCTGACTAGATGGCAGTAAAGATGGAAAAAGGACAGGTCGGTAGCAGGGAAGTTAGCGGCGCAAGACAATTAAAATGAAAGCTGTGATGTGATCAGTTTTACTGTGTGGTAGGCCTACTGCTCAACTGACAGAGACAAATGACTGGCCATTGACTTATTTTGTATCAGTATTGCATAATATGATACCCTTTTCTATACGGGGTTGAGTATGAAGCGAGACGAATCTGCGTAGCGAGCTTTTACGACCGTATGCCCTTCCTGACGTCGACCTCATCAGAGGAATTAATGAGATGAACGAATGGCATGATACGAGTACGCAACTAAAACGGATTATATTTAATTTATATGTAGGCCAAAAGTAGTGTTCACCATTTATTGACTTCTTAGATTTATAAATACTGCCTTCGAACGAAAATAGCCAGTATAACTCAAATACAATAAGTTTGTTAAAGAACAGTGTAGAATGTTTACATGTACATTGTACATTGTTTAATTTATACCTCTCTATATCATAGAACTCATGTGTTCACTGGACAAAATTTGAGGTAGTCGCGCATTGGTTCCCCCTTTACTTTTTTGGCTGTTAAAAGTTGGGAGAAAAGGTGTCTAATACACAAGTCAATACGGTAAAATTTATTAAATTATGTATTTATTTATCGTATGATGAATGTATGTACACACATAAATGTAGTTTCAGGATAAATGTGCGTAGTCACAAGTCCGTACAATACTACATCTCTAGGTCTAGCATTTTGACCCAAACAACTGCTTCATCCGATGTGGGGTGAATGTCCATTAGCGTTCCTTTGAAAGCTCGAAATGGGCAGTCAACAACAGTATGGCAGATTGACTGAGATGAGGCACCACAATCACAATCTGCAGAGCTAGTCCAACCTCATTTGCTCAATAGTTAACCATATCTGCCTTGTCCAGTTCTTATCCGATTGACGATTCTCCACTGTCGCCTTGGACCATCAAATCCTTGTACACGTTTAGAAGGGTTCTCAACTAGATGTTTGTTGAACACTGAAGACTGAAACCATTAGGCTTCCCATAAACTGTTAACATGAAAAAAGGTTCTTTCAAGATCGGTTGCTGTACGCCAGAGTGGTTTCCTTAATTTCAGTCGTTGATGTTCAGTGTTTGTAATATCTTGATGGATGGTGTTTGACCGAGATGAAACTGTTGTTTTGTTTCCGATCTAACCTTACCTCTGGTGGTCGCATATGATAACCACATGATAAAGTACTTTCGGAGGACCACTTAAGTGATATTAAGAAAATACAGTACGTATAAACATAAAGAGCATACAAGTCACTTATTTATTCAGTTGTACGTAAACTAAAAAAACTGTACTGTACTATAAATATTTCTTGTACATATACAATTATATACTTACACATGAGGTACGCACTGATACTAAAAAACACTAGAAATATTCTTTACACTTGAAGACGTAATTGTTATTGTGGCAATGGTTTGGCAGCATTTGAAATGTTAGCACTGTTGTGCAATTACATTATTTTATGAGACTGTTGTCTCCACATGTTACTCGCGGCATGTCTGACGCGCTTCTCCCCTCCCTAGCCAGTCACTTGCGCCAGAAAACAGTCCCGGAAGCGAAGTGCTGCTCTCTATACACAATTTCAACAAATATAAATAAAATACTACAATAATGTTAAGTTAAAACACAAATAAGTTATAAAAATACTTGAATATAATTGTTAATTCGATATGTGCAGTAACAGATGGGTAGTTGGGGGTTTTGCTGAATGTTTGTCCATACCTTTAGGAGAGCTTCTGATCGTCTTAGGGCTGGAGGTGGAATGTTGCTGAGAACAGGAAGCCACAGCGTGTTCGTGCTCCGAATGCATCCCATGATTAAGCGCGTTGCCTGATTGAGTTGTACATCAATCTTCTTAGTGTGAACACTATTGATCCAGGAGGAGCAGCAGTATTGTAACAGAATATGATAAGGCTAATGCTGTTGATATTAGAACATGAGTATTGGCTCCCCATGATGTACCAGCAAGTTTCTGAAGAATATTATTTCTAGTTTTAATTTTAGCAACTACATTTGAGAGATGTTGCTTGAAAGTCAAAGTAGTATCAAGTGTTATTCCCAAGTATTTTGGTGTACTGCAGAACGGCAACACTTGACCTCGGAAATTTATTGTTGGTTTGTAATTAGACTGTCTGTTGCGTAAGTGGAATGTGATATATAACTGTTTTTGAGAATTTAGGTGAAGGCACCCTTTCTTGAAGTATACATCCAAGGCTTCTATTCTACATCAGTGGCTAAAGTAGTTTCAGGGTCATAAAAGTTGGAGCACTGAGTCACCAAACAAATGTCATCACCATAAATGAATTTTTTTGATGATGACCCTGGGAAGTCGCATATGTACAGACTGAAAAGAAGGGGAGACAGGACTGATACTTGTGGTAAGTCATCGTTTAATTTAAACACACTTATTCTGTCATTATCAGCGTAGAACTGGAAGTACCTATTGCTAAGCATATTGCTAAGTAAGGCCGTACGTTTACGACATGGGATAAGACTCAAAAATTTTAGAAGAAGTCCTTCTCGCTAGACAGTATCATTGGCAGCTGATAGATCCAAAAAAGCAACCACGCTTACTGATTTCCTCACATATCCATTTCGATATGTTTGGTGAGAGACAGTACTTGATCATTACAACTTCTTCCGGGTGTAAATCCAGCTTGATCTATAGGAATGTAGCTGTTGATTGTTTCATAAATTCTATTGTAGATCAGTCGCTCAAGGAGTTTATATGTGACACTTAGAAGTGCTATTGAACGGTACCTTTCCACTTCAGATAGATCTTTATTTGGTTTCACTATGGCTATTAAACTTTGTTTCCGTCATCAAAGGTGGGGTGTTTCCAGTTTGCAGAATACTAGTGAAGAAGTGGTTAACCACTTTATTGTGGCTGGTCCGCAATGAGCCAGAAATTCAGGATAAATTCCATCAAACCCTGCAGTTTTTCCAAGTTTTATACTTTTTATTGCGCCTTTATTTTCCCTTCTTTGAATGGAGTAGGGAATTCAGGAGACTGCGGCGCTGCTCTTTTCATTTATTAAATGAAAACCGGTTTTGATTCCCTTGAAATAATCATCAGTTCCAAGTAAATAAATAAATCAAAAGGATATTAACACAACATGAAAGGGGCAAAAAATCTTTCTAGTTTCGACGCCCGGAACAAATAGCATTAAAAAAATAACATAACATGAAATCTGCCTTTAAACACACTTGGATCTTGGATGCTCTTTAAAATTGAATGTGTTTTTAAATCATATAAGTTATGTCAACCATTCTAAGTGTTTTTGAAGGCATATTTCATTTTGATGATGTTTCCAAGAGAATCGAAACCGGTTTTCACTAAATAAATGTTATATATTATATAAAGTGTTGAATGGTGGAACATCCGTGGATTGTTTCCTATTACTGTATATATGTAATTCTGATGTCGACAAAACTTCGACCAACTTGAGTGATCGAGACGAGTTGAACATTTGCGAATTCTGCGCGCTTAAAGAAGCGGACGCTAGTCCACTTTCTGCCTGACTTTCATTTTGTGTTCATTAGTAAGGAATTTCACGAAATTTTACTTATCCATAACTAGGCTGTCACAAGACCACTATGCTAGTCAGTTTCGCACGATTATGTTCCTAATTCAGATATAGGCTACTGTATCACGCGACAAATATTCGCTACACTTCACTGTACCACTTAACGCAAAATAAATTTCTAACTTCTGAATGGAATGCGAAATACACACTCAAACAGGCTGACAGTTTTCAGCAATCTCACTGCTAACCGGCAAGCAAAACTGAACATTTTTGAGGCTAACGGCTCACTCGCTGAACGTGCAACTTATCCTGTGAAGTTCAGGAATTCAAGGCCTGTTCTTGTAATCATGCAGCTGTAGCAACGGCTATTACCCGAGTTGGAAATCGCGTTTCTCTCACGAAAAACATTTTCAGGGCTAGGAAAAATTTTATCTCACTAAGCGGTAATAGCGAAAATTCGTGACGCGATAAGTGAGTTATTTGTGCATAGATTTAACACGATGAGAATCGGGACTTTGAATTAATGATGTGCTAAGCGGGAAAACGTGTTCGTGAGGAACGCACCAACGAGGTTTCACTGTATTATCGTATTATCCACTATTAATACAAAAGAACTTAATGGCCAACCATTTGTCATTTGAGCAGTATTCGTACCACACAGTCCAATCAATCAATCAATCAATCAATCAATCAATCAATCAATCAATCAATCAATCAATCAATCAATCAATCAATCAATCAATCAATCAATCAATCAATCAATCAATCAATCAATCAATCAATCAATCAATCAATCGATCGATCGATCGATCGATCAATCAATCAATCAATCAATCAATCAATCAATCAATCAATCAATCAATCGCTACTGATCTGCATTTAGGGTAGTCGCCCAGATGGCAGATTCCCTATCTGTTGTTCTCCTAGCCTTTTCTTAAATGATCACAAAGAAATTGGAAAATTTTTTAACATCTCCCTTGCTAAGTTATTCCAATCCCTAACTCTCCTTCCTATAAATGATTATTCGCCCCAATTTGTCCTCTTGAATTCCAACTTTATCTTCATATTGTGATCTTTCCTACTTTTAAAGACACCATTCAAACTTACTCGTCTACTGGTGTCCTCCCACGCCATCTCTCCACTGACAGTTCGGAACATACCACTTGATCGAGCAGCTCGTCTCCTTTCTCCCAAGTCTTACCAGCCCAAATATTGCAACATTTTTGTAACACTACTCTTTTTTGTTGGAAATCACCCAGAGCAAATCGAGCTGCTTTTCTTTGGATTTTTTCCAGTTCTTGAATCAAGTAATCCTGGTGAGGGTCCCATACACTGGAACCATACTCTAGTTGGGGTCTTACCAGAGACTTATATGCCCTGTCATTTACATCCTTACCACAACCCCTAAATACCCTCATAATCATGTGCAGAGATCTGTACCCTTTATTAACAATCACATTTATGTGATTACCCCAATGAAGATCATTTCTTGTATAATCACCTAGGTACTTACAGCGATCCCCAAAAGGAACTTTCACCGCATCAACGCAGTAATTAAATCTGAGAGGACTCCTCCTATTTGTGAAACACACAACCTGAATTTTAACCCCGTTATCATCATACCATTGCCCACCGTCCATCTCACAACACTATCGATTTCACCTTGCAGCCGCTCACAATCTTGCAATTTATTTATTACTCTGTTCAGAATAACATCATCTGCAAACAGCCTTATCTCTGATTCCACTTCCTTACACATCTCATTGATATATATAAGAAAACATAAAGGTCCAATAATACTGTCTTGAGGAATTCCCCTCTTAATTATTACAGGGTCAGATAAAGCTTCGCCTTCTCTAATTCTGTGAGTGCATTGTTGGATGCGCTTGAGAACGGTTGGCTGTTGAGAGAGCTCTTGCATTATTGTAGTGATAAAGTAGTGAAAACCTATTGAAATAGCTTAATTTTGTGTATATCTGATTCATTTAGTGCTGTTTATATAGTGGTGTTTAGTGCTTGTTGGTAGAAATTGGGAGTAGTAATAATTATTTAAATTTTGTAACAAGTAATTCAGTTGGTCTTCAGTAAATTACGTTTTCTAGGTTAAGTAGGCTAGCTAGGTGCACCTTGTTTCGAATTTAGGTTTAGGTAATACTTTAGGTAACAATATTAACTTTAAAAATATTTGTAAATATCTGTAGATTCGTTGGTTGTACTTACAAAGGCAGATTATCATTAGGAATAGTACCGTAACTTCTGCAGCAACTTCTCCGGTATTTCGTATAGATATACGTTGAAACTATCGCGAAAGTAATAATCAAGGTTCTTAAACACTACTACTACATTACTACATTAAAAAACACGATACGCCTGTAAACTTCCATTTAAAAAGAAGTTAAAGAGATTACACGGTAATAGTTAACAGTCGTATTGTTATTGATTATTGTCGCTCCTCATATTCAAATATTGCATTGTTGGCTACAGTCGAGAACAAAGGGTGTAGTGTAGTCAAGTAAATATAAATAAAAATCAGCTGACCTTGTATTCCATTCATTTGTACTTCTGAGTAGGTAGTTAGTATCCGTAATTTATATTTCGCTCCCTCGATCTTTCAGTATTTATGAGCGGTTAGCTAATAATAATAAAGTTCATATATCCCAGTAATTGCAGTTCAAGTCCCTGGAGTAGTAGTAGTAGTTTTGATAGAAATATTTGAGAAATTATTGTAGACAACCTCGTATTTTTCAGTAGGCCTAATTAATTTCTCAGTCCCGTGGAGTAGGGAAAATAATAGTAATCCACCAGCTGTAATAATCACATAACCACATTTCAGTAGAATTGTAGTGAAGATAAGGTATAATATATTAGTATCTTGCCAGTTATATTCGTGTTTTTCTTCGTGTACGGCAATCCTTTTGATACTTAAGCATTTAACCAAACGCAGTGTAGTGTAGTGTAGTGTAGATACATTGTAGTATAGATACAGTACATTTAGATAGTGCCGTATCTTGCGTGCTATATTCGTGAGTTATCTTTCGTGTATATCTATTAGACCGTAATACTAATAATAATTTGTCTAAGCATTTAGCTTCGTTGGTAATCTTTGAGTACAGTAGTTCTTGCAAATTTCATTTCTGTTGTGCTTAGTAGTGACATACGGTACGGTACCGGTATCGTAATTAGGATACGTCTGAAAGTAGTTTAAAAATTACTGTAGTGTACTGTACAGTAGTATACGAGTAACATCCTATTAGAATTTAGTGTGCTTATTTTATTATTGTAAAATATTTGTGTAGTACTGGTGTGGTAGAGGTATCCGTAGAAACTCTTACTAAAATATTGTTGAAATTAGGATAGGCTTAATTGCAGTTTGGAATTGTGTAGTTCTTGTGTATTACTTCCGATATTCAGTAATTAACAGCAGCTTTTATCCTGTTAGGGGTTGTAGGATAAAAAAAAAATAATAGAGCACGACTAAGTAGTACTGTAGTGTAGTCGTATATTAATTACCTTATTGTTGTGTACTATCCCAGACAATATATCCCTCCGTTCATTTATTTTTTTTTGGCAAATAAGTTATTTTTTTTTTTTTTTTAATTTTCCCCCCGTAAAGAATGGCTAAGGAGCGCGAGTGTACTTATTGTGGGTGTGGTGAGGCATTGAGGGGTATGAGGGAGGAGTTGGAAAGTTTGAGGGAGATAATTAGGATTCTCACAGAAGACGGGAAGGAAGATAGGACTCCCTCAAACAATGTACAGGTTACAGTAGGTGTACAAGAGGGAGGGGAAGGAAAGGGAGGAGTTGTAGAAGACAGGTGGTCTAATGTTCTAAGGGGAAGGAGATTGCAGGCCAAGGGCTCTATTCAGGATCAGAATTCAGGACAGGTGTCTGTGCGAAATCGGTACGAGTCACTCCAGGTAGAACAAGAGAGGGAAGATGAGGGACAGGGAACTGTTGCTGAGATGCGTGGAAGTAGGAGGAAGGGAAAAGGTAGGAAAGGGAAATGTAGAGTAGAGGATAGGAAAAGACAGGTGGAACAGGGTCATGGGAAGGAGAAAAGGGAGGAGGAAGTAGCTTCTGCAGCTATCAGGAAAGATAGGGCTGACCAGGAGGGGAGGGGATCAAATGAGGTGGGTAGGGTTGAGGCTCTGGTCATGGGGGATTCCATCGTTAGACACGTGGGGAAAGTGTGTGGAGGAAAGGGAACCAGGGTAGAATGTTATCCAGGAATTAGGTTGAGGCAGATGTTGAGGAAAGTAGAAGAGAGGGAGGAGGGGAAGGAGAAGGTGGTAGTGTTTCACGTTGGTACCAACAACGTAAGGCAAGCTGATATAAGTACCAACATAGTTGGAGATGTGTGGGATCTGGTAAATGCAGCACGGGTGAAGTTTAAGAAAGCGGAGATTGTTATTAGTGGAATACTGTGTAGGAGGGATACTGACTGGAGGGTGATTGGGGATTTAAATGAGACTATGGAGTGGGTATGTGGGAAACTGGGAGTGAAATTTCTAGATCCTAATGGGTGGGTAGGAGAAAGGGATCTGCGCTCAGATGGCCTTCATTTAAACCGCAGTGGTACGTATAAGTTAGGAAATTTGTTTGGAAGGGTAATGGGGAGGTACATTCAGGGAAACGGGATGGCCTAGGGAGCGGTGATAAGGGAGCAGGAAACTGGAAATCAAGTAGGGATGACATAAAATTGTTAGTGTTGAACTGTAGAAGTATTGTAAAGAAAGGAATAGAATTAAGTAATTTAATAGATATATATTTACCAGATATTGTAATAGGAGTTGAATCATGGCTGAGAAATGATATAATGGATGCAGAAATTTTCTCACGGCACTGGAGTGTGTATCGTAGAGATAGGATAGGAAAAGTGGGAGGGGGAGTTTTCATTCTGGTGAAAGAAGAATTTGTAAGCTACGAGAAAGTTAAAGATGAGACACATGAAATTCTAGGTGTAAGGCTCATTTCTAAAGATAATAGGCAACTTGATATATTTGGAGTGTACAGATCGGGAAAGGGTAGCACTGATGCGGATTCGGAATTATTTGATAGGATAGTCAGCTATGTGGGAAACGACATGGAAAGAAATGTGATTGTAGCGGGAGATCTGAATTTGCCAGATGTCAACTGGGAAGGAAATGCGAACGACAGGAAGCATGACCAACAAATGGCAAATAAGTTAATATGGGAAGGACAGCTGATTCAGAAAGTGATGGAACCAACCAGAGGGAAAAATATCCTGGATGTGGTGCTGATAAAACCAGATGAGCTCTATAGGGAAACTGAAGTAATAGATGGTATTAGTGATCATGAAGCTGTTTTTGTGGTAGTTAAAAATAAATGTGATAGAAAGGAACGTCTTAAAAGTAGGACTGTTAGGCAGTACCATATGGCTGATAAAGCAGGTATGAGGCAGTTTCTAAAAAGTAACTATGATCGGTGGAAAACGGTAAATAAAAATGTAAACAAACTCTGGGATGGGTTTAAAGAAATTGTTGAGGAATGCGAAAACGGGTTTGTACCTTTAAGGGTGGTAAGGAATGGTAAAGACCCACCTTATTATAATAGAGAAATAAAGAGACTAAGAAGGAGGTGCAGACTGGAAAGAAATAGAGTTAGAAATGGCTGTGGAAGTAAGGAGAAATTGAAGGAACTTACTAGAAAATTGAATCTAGCAAAGAAGGCAGCTAAGGATAACATGATGGCAAGCATAATTGGCAGTCATACAAATTTTAGTGAAAAATGGAAGGGTATGTATAGGTATTTTAAGGCAGAAACAGGTTCCAAGAAGGACATTCCAGGAATAATTAATGAACAAGGGGAGTGTGTATGTGAGGATCTTCAAAAGGCAGAAGTATTCAGTCAGCAGTATGTAAAGATTGTTGGTTACAAGGATAATGTCAAGATAGAGGAAGAGACTAAGGCCAAAGAAGTAATAAAATTTGCGTATGATAACAATGACATTTACAATAAGATACAAAAGTTGAAAACTAGAAAAGCGGCTGGAATTGATCAGATTTCTGGGGATATACTAAAGACAATGGGTTGGGATATAGTACCATATCTGAAGTACTTATTTGATTATTGTTTGGCCGAAGGAGCTATACCAGATGAATGGAGAGTTGCTATAGTAGCCCCTGTGTATAAAGGAAAGGGTGATAGACATAAAGCTGAAAATTACAGGCCAGTAAGTTTGACATGCATTGTATGTAAGCTTTGGGAAGGCATTCTTTCTGATTATATTAGACATGTTTGTGAAATTAATAACTGGTTCGATAGAAGGCAATTCGGTTTTAGGAAAGGTTATTCCACTGAAGCTCAACTTGTAGGATTCCAGCAAGATATAGCAGATATCTTGGATTCTGGAGGTCAAATGGACTGTATCGCGATTGACATGTCTAAAGCATTTGATAGGGTGGATCATGGGAGACTACTGGCAAAAATGAGTGCAATTGGACTAGACAAAAGAGTGACTGAATGGGTTGCTATATTTCTAGAAAATAGATCTCAGAGAGTTAGAGTAGGTGAAGCTTTGTCTGACCCTGTAATAGTTGAGAGGGGAGTTCCTCAGGGCAGTGTTATCGGACCTTTATGTTTTCTTATATATATAAATGATATGAGTAAAGGAGTGGAATCGGAGCTAAGGCTTTTTGCGGATGATGTTATTCTCTATAGAGTGATAAATAAGTTACAAGATTGTGAGCAACTGCAACGTGACCTCGAAAATATTGTGAGATGGACAGCAGGCAATGGTATGTTGATAAACGGGGCTAAAAGTCAGGTTGTGAGTTTTACAAATAGGAAAAGTCCTCTCAGTTTTAATTACTGCGTTGATGGGGTGAAAGTTCCTTTTGGGGATCATTGTAAGTATCTAGGTGTTAATATAAGGAAAGATCTTCACTGGGGTAATCACATAAATGGGATTGTAAATAAAGGGTACCGATCTCTGCACATGGTTATGAGGGTGTTTAGGGGTTGTAGTAAGGATGTAAAGGAGAGTGCATATAAGTCTCTGGTAAGACCCCAACTAGAGTATGGTTCCAGTGTATGGGACCCTCACCAGGATTACCTGATTCAAGAACTGGAAAAAATCCAAAGAAAAGCAGCTCGATTTGTTCTGGGTGATTTCCGACAAAAGAGTAGCGTTACAAAAATGTTGCAATGTTTGGGTTGGGAAGAATTGAGAGAAAGAAGAAGAGCTGCTCGACTAAGTGGTATGTTCCGAGCTGTCAGTGGAGAGATGGCGTGGAATGACATTAGTAGACGAATAGGTTTGAATGGCGTCTATAAAAGTAGGAAAGATCACAATATGAAGATAAAGTTGGAATTCAAGAGGACAAACTGGGGCAAATATTCATTTATAGGAAGGGGAGTTAGGGACTGGAATAACTTACCAAGGGAGATGTTCAATAAATTTCCAATTTCTTTGAAATCATTTCGGAAAAGGTTAGGAAAACAACAAATAGGGAATCTGCCACCTGGGCGACTGCCCTAAATGCAGATCAGTATTGATTGATTGATTGATTTCTAGTCCAATAGTACACATTTTTACCAGTAGTCTTCCATGATATACATCTAAATATCTACATACATATCTTTATTACCCACCCTAGTGTACACCATCGGTTGCAGGTAATAAAGACAGAGGCAGAGCGAAACGCAGAACGCACAAACAAACAATAGGCACTATATCTCTCCTAAAACTACTTAACTAAATTATCTACCTCTACATCTACTCAGTGTCCTCCCATACGTACGCGGATAGCCAGCATACGTGCAGGAAGCACCGCACTACAAACTATCCTAATCCCCTACTCCTACCTACTACCTAAAAAAAGAAAACTTTAGTAGACTGGTCGCTGCGTCAGCCCTGGTATGGAATACATGCCCACCAACCCGTTGACCGCAGCAACCAGCCTAGCCACGTGAGAACTGATTTCATATCTCACCTACACTTGCTTACAATGTATTCCTACCCTACCATGTGTGACAAGCCAGCTGGCGGAAACCGGACCTAACACATGGCTTGCCACACACTTCCGCTAACTACGTCACACCTACTCTGTTCATTGTCAGCTCTCTATCTTCCCTCCCCTTTTTCTTCCCGTTCAGACATGCTCAAGCCTAACTTCTTTGGGTTGGATCAAGGCCCAACCCCTCCCTCTTCCCTCGATACGTCACCTTCTCCTCTCTCCACATTTACATCACACTGTTAGACTTATCCCATTTCTTCCATCTTATTACACTTAGTACATAAACATCAAGAATCCAATCAATTTTACACCCCTCATCAAGGCATCTACACCATTTTACTTTTTTTCATATGACTTACTTTCATCATTTCCATACTGCCAACATTTTCTCCTTAACTCCAGTCTCACTTAATCTATCTCAATTCTATTACATACACCTTCGTTATACTCCCTCCTCAAACAAATACACTTAAACAATCCATTTTTTTACTCTTCATTTACACACAAACAGACAGTACTTCATTCCAAGTCCATTAGTTCACTCAGTCATCTCACATTTTTTCTTTTTGTCTTTTTTTTCATTTCAACTATCCTATTAAACGTAGTACATAAACATCAAGAATCCAATCAATTTTACACCCCTCATCAAAGCATCTACACCATTTAACTTTATTTCATATGACCTACTTTCATAATTTACATACTGCCAACATTTTCTCCTTAACTACAGTCCCACTTAATCTATCTCAGTTCTATTACATACAACTTCTTTATACTCCCTCCTCACACAAATACACTTAAGCAACACTTAAACAATCCATTATTTTTTTACTCCTCATTTACACACAAACAGACAGTACTCCATTCCAGGTCCATTAGTTCACTCAGTCATCTCATAATTTATTTTTCATTTCAACTATCCACTTAAACTATATATCAACTTCTTAAATTTACACTACCCTCAAGCCTACTCAACCTCCCCTTTTCTCAACTCTTACCTAATTTTCCCAGGCTTTCCCTTGTTACCAACTCTTCTTATAAACACATCCACTCTCATATTCCTCAAGTCATTAATCAATCACCTCCTCCCATCCTACTACGTCTCCATCTACTTCCCAACAACTTGCCCCAGGCGGGTCTCCTTTCCACAGGGCAAGGTGTTCTCCTCCTTTCCCCTAACACTACAGCCCCCTCTTCTGGTATCATGGTTACCCTGATACCCTTCCCGCATCTGCTCAAGGCGGATATCCCTTCCTCTAAGCAGAATGCCTACCCCCTTTCTCCCTCGGCAAGAACCACATTATCTGCACAATCCCTGTTACTCCCTCAATTTCTGTATAAATCTAGCTCTGGTCACATTTAAGAATTTCGCTATATTCGTTCCTTTCTCCCACTCTCTACGTAACCAAGATGTCATCTTTTAGCTTCCCCCTACCATGTCCAGCTCCTTCTTAGTAGTTTGATCTTTATCTCCGCCAAAGCTCGGCATTGATTAAAAATAAGCAGGTCCTCCCACATCTCTCCACATAACACACATCTATCACTATTCTCACTACCTACCCATCCCCTGTTCCTCGGAACACCCAATACCCACCAATACAAACCTCTCTTATCCCTTCTACCCTCAAACTCCGTTTTCGGGTTTATTACTTCCACCAATTTATTTAATACTGATAAAGAGACTGTCTCTCTACATTCCCCTATTAAGCTCTGTCTTTCAATACCTAGTAGTCTTCCCTTTATCCTTTCCCATACCCATTTATTCCTACCACCCCCCCAGACCTCTCCATATACCCCCAATCCAATCTTTTGTAACCATTTTTTGCACTTATTCACCCAGTAACCTTCATTCGTCATACTTTTCTGAAAACGAAACGTTTCTTGTACTAATGCCCCACCCTTCCTCCAATCTTTTTTTCTAGGGGCTTTACGTCGCTCCGACACAGATAGGTCTTGTGGCGACGATTCCTCCAATCTAATCCAATACTTGAACACCCTCTTAGCTATTTCAACCTCTATCGATTCAACCTCTATCGATTCTTTACAGACTAATCTAGCACCGACATTGGCTGTACAGTTCGGAAGGTCCATCATGATCTTACTAAATTTCGCCACCACCTGGTTAAGTTCATTCCTGCCCTCCTCCATTCCCCATACTTCGACCCCAAATAGCATTTTGTCAATTACCAGTGACGTAAACACCGTTTTCTGAATTTTGTATTTAATATCTGGAAATTTCTTTTCTAATACCCCTACTGCCGCAAGAGCCCATCTTCCTTTAAATTTTGCCCTCTTACACTGATTTTTCCAAGAAGCATTCTTACTAATTATCACACCTAGATACTCAATTTTTCCCCCTGGTCTAATTTCTTCCTGATCTAGCCTCCAGACTTGCTTATTCTTTCTCCCACCCCTTTTCCTACACAACATTATCTGAGTCTTTCTTACATTTACTCTGAGAGACCATTTCCTAGTATACTCAACTACCTTGTCCAACCCTTTTTGCAACCCATTTGCAGTCAAAGCCAGAATCAATAGGTCATCCGAGAATAGCAACCCCGGAACCACCATCTTCCCTACCCAAAGACATTGCCATGCCTCTCCACCATGACCCTCTAAAATATTATTTATCTATATATATAAAATAAGAGTTTTGTCTGTACATTGCTCAGAATTTGAAAACAATGGTATTTCTGTATCGGTCATGTCCATAGTAACAAGAAAATGCACTTTTTACTTTTCCGTAATTTCAGTCTGTCTGTCTGTCTGTCTGTCTGTCTGTCTGTCTGTCTGTCTGTCTGTCTGTCTGTCTGTCTGTCCGTCTGTACACGTATCACGAGAAAACGGTTGAAGAGAATTTAATGAAAATCGGTATGTGAAGTCGGGGGATGAGCCTCTACAATCTAGGCTATAAATCATTTTACTCACGCTGAGTGAAATGGTAGTTCAGGGGAAGGCCTAAAATTGAATTCTCAACTATTTATGTTATTAGTGGTCTAATGAAAATCGGTATGTGAAGTCGGGGGATGAGCCGCTACCTTCTAGGCTATAAATCATTTCACTCACGCTGAGTGAAATGGTAGTTTAGGGGATGGCCTAAAATTGAATTCTCAACTATTTATGTTATTAGTGGTCATATATTAAAGAAAATGGGTATAAAAATTTGGGGAATAAATTGCTATAATCTAGGCTGTCAATAATTGTATTCACGCTGAGAAAAATGGTAGTTTAGGGGAAGGCCTAAAATTTAATTCTCAAATATTGTTGTTATTAGTAGTCCTATCTTGATGAAAATCGGTATGCAAAGTCAGGAAATAGGTCGCTATAGTCTAGGCTGTAAATTATTTTATTCACGCTGAGTGAAATGGTAGTTTAGGGGAAGGCCTAAAATGTAATTCTCAAATATTTCTTATTAGAAGTGTAGTCGATGAATTCTAGATAACTAAGGTTATATAGTATTACATTTCCTATTATTCATGTCTTATACATTGTTACCGTACTGGCTATGATCACCAAGATATTCAGGAATTTGAATTTTTGTTACTAAATCCATATCAGCGCTGAGTAACGAGAAAATGGGGTAAACAGTATTTAATGAAAATCGGTATGTAAAGTCGGAGAATAAGAAACTACAATTTACGGTATAAAATATTTTACAAACAGAGTCGAAAGAAAACTAAATATGTAGGCCTAAATTATAGAAAGCTCATAACACTGATCAACAATAACATTACATTGAGCATTGTTTGTCGTGATGTGCTTTGTGTCTTCTGTTGCCCCTCATCTCCGGTAGATAGGAATACTGCTGCGTACAGAGTATTTTTATTTGATTTCCGTCGCACCGACATAGATAGGTTTTATGGCGACGATGGGATAGGAAATGGCTAGGAGTGACTTAGGCCTTAATTAAGGTACAGGCCCAACATTTGACTGGTGTGAAAGTGGGAAACCACGGAATACCATCTTCAGCGCTGCCGACAATGGGGTTCGAATCCACTATCTCTCGGATGCAAGCTCACAGCCGCGCACCGCTAACTACACGGTCAAGTCGCCCAGTCGGACAGAGTGTAACAGCCTGCCTGAATATTGATGGGAAGTAGCTGGTGAGTTAGATAACTTTCTTCTTTACCATGCCATTCCCCTGGTTTATAAATTTTCTGATACTACTGGTACGTAACACACTGGATCATCATAGCATTCGGGCTATTCAATCCCTACTCTGAGGTACTGATTGGAATGAACAGTGTGCATATTTAGCGGAATAATGACAGATGAGTGTTCATGGCAATCTGCGGCCTGGTCATCCCAGCTCTGGAACTTTGGACTATTAGATTGGCACCGCAATCTAACCGCAGCACTGTTCGTTAAAAGTGATAAAACGTGCGGCTTTCCATTTGATCGAGTATTTTATATGATAGCATTGCTGTTAATCGCTACATTCATACTTACGTTTTTGTAATGACCTATGTTGATTTCAGTTAGGAAAACCACAAAGTCAGTCTTTCTGAGAATCCCGTAGCGAAGCACGGGTACATCAGCTAGTAAGTAATATAAATAATATCGGGGATAGCTTACACCCCTGTCTCACCCCGCTTTTTGATTCAAAACACTTACTCAACCTTCCATCCTGCAATTTAATCATCACCAACACTTCCTCATAAATTGTTTCTATTGCCACCCTCATTTTCTTCGACATTCCAATCTCCCTCAATCTCAAAAATAGCGCCTCCCTGCTGACCGTATCGAATGCTTTTTCTAAATCGATCGCTGCTATATATAATTTACGCCCTGCTATCCGCACATGCTTTGTAATCAAAGTGTCCAGAATCCAATCATTATCGACTGTGTTTCCTTCCTTTCCTAAATCCATTTTGGAACTCGGATATCCTACCATACTGTTCCGCCCAATTTGTTATCCTAGTCGCCAAAACCCCTGTGTACACCTTCGACAACGAGTCTAGGAGTGTAATTCCTCTATAGTTGTTAGGATCACTACTAGCTCCTTTATTTTTATAAATAGGGCATAATACCCCCTTCCCCCATTCTCTAGGAAATTTCCCCGTTTCCAGCAACCAATTAAAGAATTTCACAATCCCCCTCAACATCGGTTCATTTGCCCCCAACCTCCTTCCATACACTATTGGAAATACCATTCACACCTCCTGCAGCCTTGAGTCTAGCATTTTTAATACTCTAATTACCTCCTGCCTTGTTATCTCCCCATCCAATGCCTACTTCCAATTCCCTTCCTATACGTGACTTGTCTATTTCTCTGCCCAATTTCCCCTCCCCTTCTAAAAGCCTTTTAAAATGCCTAACCCACTCGTTTTCTCCTATTTTATTCCTCTTCCCCACCTGTTTCGTTCTTCTGATCTTGTTTATTGACTCCCAAATCCTCTCAAATTTCTTCTCTCTACAGTATCTATTTATTTTTTCAGCTTCCCCCTCCTTCCATCCTCTTTTCTTCTCATTCAATACCTCCTTATATTCCCTTCTCAATTTACAATATTCCTTCCTTTTTTCTTGCACACCCTCCTTCCCAAACTCCGCTAGGGCTCTCATTACAACCTCACGTTTTCTCCTGCAGTCTTCATCAAACCATCCATTCATTTTATTCTTTTTTCCCTCTACCCTTCTCCTCACTTTCTTCCCCACCCTCCATATAGGGTGTTCTATTAATTTTAGCACGTTATCCATATCATTCCCTTCTGCCGCCCTTTCAGTTCGTACCCTTAATATATCTCCCTCCTCTTTCAAATGCCGTCTCAATTTCTCCTTAGTATTATCATCCCATACATACTTCAATCCTCCATTCCTATATCTCTCCCTGCTTTCCTCCATCTTTCCCTTCCCATCAGCAACCAAAGTTCTCAATTTTATTTTGATAGGCATATGTTCCGTTAATCCACATTCTAACACCTCAAAAATTATTCTCCTTAACTTTATCTCTGAGCTTATTCCTGTATCCACTACACTCCCTCCATTTGTTGTAATATACGTCAAATCTCCCACACTATCCCCCTTCATCCACCCATTTAAATAAATGTTCCATAGCACATAACTCTAATAACCTTTCTCCATAACTATTTACACCATTATTCTTACTCTTTCTTTGCAGTTCCCCGTCTACGTTTACTTCTTTACCGTACACCTATACCCTATTGCTCACTCTCGCATTCCAATCCCCCAATAAAATCATCCCATCTTCAACATACATCCCTTTAATTGTGTTTATTTCTTCAATCTGTTCGTCAAAAAATGTTTATTTGCATAATCTGAATCGCTCGGATGGTTATAAAGCAGTGCCAGACAAATTGCTTCCGCTGCCCCTTCCCCATTTTTGCTCTCAACCACACTACCCTTTCTACCCTAGTCTGTAACGTCTCCACCCATTCAGCTATCTAATTTCTTAATAAAACTACTATGCCCTCTGTGTTTCGGCCCCTCTTCCCTATTTCTTTTTAACACGTTAACTACTCTATAGCCGTCCCATGTAATTTCAACCCCCTTCCCTAACCACGTCTCGACTAGAGCCATTATCTCAAACTCTTTCACTAAATCCACGATTTCCCTATTCCCTAACTTCCCCATCAACCCCTCAATATTCAGCACCCCTATCACCATCTCTAGTTATTTATTTCCTCCCCATCCCTCCCTATACTTCTGCATTTCACCACTTCCCCCCTTACTTCTCGTGATTCTTCCTTTTGGTTCACCCCATCCTTCTCTCCTTCCCTCTCTTTCTTCTCCCCCCACCCTTACCCTTTTCCTTACCAGAGCCTTTTTTCTCACCCCATAGATCTTTTAAACTTCACGATCTCGCCTTATTCAACGCCTGCTTTCTCTCCAGGTTTATTTCTGCATGTCTCTTATTCGGGGAGGTTGAGTCACTACCCTGACTCGTTTCCCTTCCCGTCATCTCTTCACTACCTATATCCACTTCACTTCGGTCTAGTGTCCTACTTGTTGATTCACTCCTTCCTGGGTTGTTCTGACTCACCAAGGACCCTGCTGTCTCCGCTACCTGCCCGCTGACACCGCAGTCCCGTCTTCTCTCTTCCTTCTCCGTACAGATGTCGCCCTGCTCTCGATTTCTGCAACTCATTTCCTCCTCACATTTTTCCATCCTCAGCAGTTCTTCCTGTGTCCACGATCGCGACCAATTTCTGCCTGAAGTTACCAGACACCTCCCTACTATCTTGACTCGCAATCCCTGAGCTCTAGCACGCCACATATGCCGTTTATAAACATCCAACCGCATCCTGTCTTCTTTCTCTATCTCAGCCTTCAAATAAATGTTCGATCCTTTCAAATTTCCAGCATTCCTCAGAATTATATCAGCCATCAGTGTTGATATTAATCTTAACTTCACCGGCCTATGTCCCTTGTTCCTTCCCACTCTATATATATCATCTATATCAACCTCAGAGAAGTTTATCTTCATTTTATTCGAAACTATGTCCACCACTTTCAATACTAATTCCACTTTTGATTCTCTTCCTTCCTCAGGTACACCATACACAAACACATTTCTTCTTGCTGATTCGTTCCTCGCTAATCTCACTTCTCTCTTCACTGCTGTTAATTCCTCTTCCAGTACCACCACCTTCTTTTTCAAGCTCCCTACCTCATCTTCTATCTCAGTTAACTTGTCATTTATCCTCCAATTTCTTCTTTTATAAAAATTTTTAAGTCCTTCATCTCCTTCATTTGAGTTGCCTGGTGTTCCCGCATCATTTCCTTTATTTCTTCTCCTTTGCCCGCTTCCTCACCACTCTCTTGATCTCTTCAAGCTTCTCCCAACCGAACGGTCCCTGGGTTGGATTCGGGTTCTTTCCTATACCTCCTACCACCAGCAACTTCGCAATAACCGTCGCACACAACATAATCTCCAACAGTCCTTCATAACCACTAATTTCTCTTCCTCTCTCAGCTCCACCTTCCTTCCAACACCGCCTTGCACCATGCCATCTTCCAATTCTTAGCCTGTATTGCTGTAGCGTTATTCCCATATTGCGCACCTCAGCTCACTCACACGTCCGCACTTCCCGATGTCTCGCTCGTGACTGCTTCCATGATATACCCTATCAAATGCCTCAGATAGGTCAATCGCAATGCCGCCATTTGGCCTCCTGAATCCAGGATATCTGCTATATCTTACTGAAATCCTACAAGCTGCGCTTCAGTGGAATAACCTTTCCTAAACCCAAACGACCTTCTGTCTAACCATTTATTAATTTCTCAAACACCCATGTCTAATATAATCAGAAAGAATGCTTTCTCAAAACTTACATGCAATGCATGTCAAACTGACTGGTCTGTAATTTTCAACTTTATGTCTAATCACCCTTTCCTTTATACACATGGGCTACTATAGCCATTCTCCATTCAATTGGTATAGCTCCTTCAACCAAGCAATAATCAAATAAGCATTTCAGATATGGTACTATATCCCAACCCATTGTCTTTTGTATATCCCCAGAAATCTTATCAATTCCAGCTACTTTTCTGGTTTTCAAATTTGTATCTTACTGTAAATGTCATTGTTACCATAAGTAAATTTTAATACTTCTTTAATATTACTCACCTCCCCTATCTGGACATTATCCTTGTAACCAACAATCTTTACATACTGCTGACTGAATACTTCTGCCTTTTGAAGATCCTCACATACACACTCCCCTTTTTCATTAACGATTCCTGGAATGTCCTTCTCTGAACCTGTTTCTGCCTTAAGGTACGTATACATACCCTTCCATTTTTCACTAAAATTTGTATGCTTGCCATCTAGTTATCCTTGGTTGACTTCTTTGCTAGATTCAATTTCCTATTAAGTTCCTTCAATTTCTCCTTACTTCCATAACCATTTCTAACTCTATTTCGTTCCAACCTGCACCTCCTTCTTAGTCTCGTTACTTCTCTGTTATAATATAGTGGATCTTTACCATTCCTTACCACCTTTAAAGGTACAAACCTATTTTCACATTCCTCAAGAATTGCTTTAAACTCATGCCAGAGTCTGTTTACATTTTTATTAACCATCTTCCAGCGATCATAGTTACTTTTTTTAAACTCCCTCATGCCTGTTTTATCAGCTATATGGTACTGCCTAATAGTCCTCATTTTATTACCCTCCTTTCTTTCACATTTATTTTTAACGACAACAAAAACACCTTCGTGATCACTAGTGCCTTCTATTATTTCGGTTTCTCTATAGATCTCATCTGGTTTTATCAGCACCGCATCCAAAATATTCTTCTTTCTAGTTGGTTCCATCACTTTCTAAATCAGCTGCCCTTCCCATATGAACTTATTTGCCATTTGTTGTTCATGCTTCCTGTCGTTCGCATTACCTTACCAATTGATATTTGGTAAACAGAGATCATCTGCTACAATCACATTCCTTTCCATATCATTTCAAACATAGCTGATTAGCTTATCAAATAATTCTGAATCAGCATCAGCACTACTCTTTCCCGGTCTGTACACTCCAAATATATCAAGTTGCCTATTATCTTTAGAGATGAGCCTTACACCCAGAATTTGATCACTGATTTCATTTGAATTGTCATCTTGTGCCGCCAGCTTACCTGCTACCGGCTTGTCGTCATTCGAAATGACGTCATCTTCACTGCCATGCACTGCCATCGGAAGCATTCGAGATCACGTCTTTTTGACATTTTAAAAATACCGTAGTTTCGTTACCGATTATAGAGTCCAAAAGTGAGAATCTTTTCGCAAATAGTTCCTGGAGATGGTATGTTATTCCCAGTTGGTGTACGTGTAGCAGAAGCCACCCCTTCCGAATAAAGCCGTGCTGTATACAGCGTGCCAACCCACCAGCTAGTAACTAGCGCGTGTCGAGTTGTACTTTGAATATAATAAATAGTGACTAGAAGCCTTCTTTGGAGAACTGCGGCTGTTGAAAGCCAGACCTTTATGTCAAAATATGTCTTTTGCTTGTTCTCTAAGTTTATCACATCGGGATTTACCTAAACAGCTGTAATTGAAATAAGAGAGACCGGGTTTTTTAGGTTAGGTATACTATCAAATGCCAGGATAGTGCCAGAAGTTCCACGGTGGAAAGAATATAGGCCTAAATAAATAACAGGAAACTTGCCGCATTTATGGATATCTACAGGTTTGGCGGGAATGAGTTTTATTATTATAATATTTAATATCCTACGTTCGTTGTTTCCATGTTTTTATTAACGCATAGTGTGTTTTGTTTGGTGTCTCCAAAAATCGTAAAAGTTGTTCGTGGGGACGTAAAATCAATAACATCATTATTATTATGGCCTATGTTAGGCAGGCTGCCTAATAAAACAATCATTATGTGATTATTTTTAACATGTTTTAAACCTACTTCTCTCCAAAAATTACCTATATGGCCCGAGTTACGAGATATTATACGATCACTTGTCCCTGAAATAATAAGGCTGTCTTCTTGGCACACTGAAACTATCTCCCTTTGTTAATGCCAGTGGCATATATATGTGATAGCTCTACACAAGGCTCACATGAACATGATCCCTGTGAACTTAATCTGTGCACTGTAATTCCTGTTTTCTTTATCCATCACTAACCACTATTCACTTATACAGGTAAACCCTGTTATACGCGGATTCGTTATCCGCGATTTCGCATATACGCGATTTTGGTGTTGAGTCTATGCTGCCATCTGTTAACTGTATGTGGATGCTGTAGTGCCTTAAGTTGGTACAGACATTCGTGCTGAATTCTAACGTACACTACGTCGCGCGCCAAGGTTAAACTGGGCAAGCGCATCTCTACGCGCATCTTCTGTCGTGTTTGTCGAGACGTGAATCGTCAGTTCCGGTCAGTAGAGATGTGAAGTTGCATTTGACAGGTTTCGTATTTACAACACCGGTAAAACGAAAGAAAGTATGCCTGTCGAAAGAAAGAAGCACGTACCTAGTCGTATTCGTTTAGAAACAAGGAAGTTTTGGATCGCTATGAGAAAGCTGAGTGTATTGTTGACATTCAGCGTGCTTTGGGAGTTAGTCAATCCTATGTGTGAACTATTCGTGACAATGCGGAATCAATTTGAAAAACTGCTCTATCTTCTACTAACTTAAGTGTGACTTGAGTGGTCAAATCTCGCTCGGAAGCGATGTAAAGAAAGGATTGGATTGAGAATCACAGCCAACAACACATGCCTCTCTCTGGAGCTGCTATTCAAGCTAAATCCAAGAGCTTGTATGCAGAGTTTAGTTTTTATTGTGTGTTTCAGTGTTAAATTTTTAAGAGTATAATGTTTCCATTAAAATGCGTTTCAGAAACATGATAATGGTTATATTTTGTAAAAGTGCTAAGGATCTTTACTGTTTTTACCTTAATATGTGAGTAAACGGAAACCTAACCCTATATAATATATATAAATGACTTTCGATTTACGCGAATTCGGTGTGCGCGGCAATTCTGCGGAGTGGAACTATCGCGTATAACGAGGTCTACCTGCATATGTACAAATAATTGGGAGATATAGAACATGCACACACTTTCTGTGGGGTTGTAGGGGAAAACTTATGCAATTTTTCGTTTCAGACAAATATCCAGTTCAGAATTAAAAATGGGGAAATCTACACAGGTAAGTGCAGTATAATATACTGTATGTAACCATCTCAAGTACAATCAAAATTTTCTTTTACAGAGTTCCAGCACAAATTTCGAAGAAGAAATTGACAGCAATTGAAGATTTCTTAACCTAGTAAATGATAAAGAACCTAGTATTTAAAAAAATCAGAAACTGCGTGATATGGAACTTGGATCGTGGAAAAGCTTACCACGTTTCGGCAGAGATGACTGTGTAAGAAATGTAACTGTTGTATATCAACAAAGAATGGACTATCTTCCTCTCAAAGGACAAGCACCAGGAAGATGAACTGCAGTGTTGCTGCAGTTCGAAATATGGTATTCTGACAGAAGAAAAAATACCATTTGCCGTGATTGCCAAGAGTTTGAAACCCTTCCACAGTTTAGTCTCTTTTCATGAAGGAAAGCTCTTATGAAACAACAGGCACCTTAGGCTCAGTAGAAGTATTTCTGACTGCTTTAGAGAAACAAAAATGCATGAAGAAGTAACCAGTAGGTCAACTAAAGGTTCAGTGAAACCAGAGGGGCTTTGGGTTCATTTATTGATCCTACAATCAGATTTGAGCACGATGAAAAGCAATCCCAAAGAGGTTTATTTGAAAAAGAAATAACACTAAGGGCATTGCTTTCATGGCTTTTACAAGAGTACCAAGTTAATGACTTGGAGGTTATTGGTATGTTGTTTAGCGTTTACAGAACACTCCATTTCAGGAAAGTCTGACTGCTGGAGAATCATTATTGGATCAGATAATGGTATGATTGTATATCCAGCCCTTTTCCCTACAGGGTTGGATATACAGAGGGATGAATCTTCTTAGTAAGCTTTTACGACCGTATGCCCTCCTGACATCAACCTTATCAGAGGAGATCATCCTCATAATCATCATATCCCTCGTAAGAGGGTTAATAATTATTGCAGTCTGGAAAACGGAATACCATTGCAAGAAAGCCCTGATATTAAACTATGATTCTGCTTATGTTCATTGTGCTTGATTACAGATCCCAGTATCTCTTAACCTTTCAAGTGGTAATGAAGGAATAAAACGTCAGCTTGCATGGCTTCCTAAGTGGCCGTGACGGAAATGAAATGGCGTATGGCTTTTAGTGCCGGGAGTGTCCGAGGACATGTTCAGCTCGCCTGATGCAGGTCTTTCGATTTGACTCCCTTAGGCAACCTGCGCGTCATGATGAGGATTAAATGATGATGAAGACGACACATACACCCAGTCCCCGTGCCAGAGAAATTAGCCAATCATGGTTAAAATTCCTGACACTGCCGGGAATCGCACCCTGGACCCCTCTGGCCAAAGGCCAGCACGCTAACCATTTAGCCACGGAGCCGTGACGGAATATTCCATCATCACATTGTAAATGTCTTTTGGCGATGGGTATGACGACTTGTTTAGTCCTAGGATCCGAGATCGCTTTCCTTTGTGCTTGTATGTTAGTTTCGAGCTTTACCTACAGCAGCACTCTCCTAAAACCACGTGACCGGGCGAAATGCTTTCATTCATGCCAACCACCCAACCAGGGTGAGTGTTAGATAGTGCATTCTGGCAGGTTCAAGCGGAGCTCGGAAACGTCTGCGAGAAGAAGAACTGTTTTATTTATTACACTGTGGAAATTCGGAGAGTGATACGTCATCTGACAGTGAGACTAATGTTGAAATGTCAGAAGATATCAAGTGAAATGGTGAAAGTGACTCAAGTGAACGTTACGGTAGCAGTAGCGGTAATATTCAACTTGGTGTATGGACAAAGGTAGGATCTGAGCGGCCGAGATTTACATTTACGGTGCAACCTGGACTAAATGAACAAATTGAAGACGTAAACAATCCGCTAGAATATTTTCAATTATTTATCACTCCTGAATTAGCGGAACTAATAAGTGTAAAAACCAACCGGAATGCTCAACAGTTTTTAGAAAGCACACTGACATTGAAACTATATTCGAGAGTGAATCAGTGGACTGACACGAATAAAGATGAAATTATGACTTTACTTGCATTC
Organism: Anabrus simplex; assembly: GCF_040414725.1. NCBI lineage: Eukaryota > Metazoa > Arthropoda > Insecta > Orthoptera > Tettigoniidae > Anabrus > Anabrus simplex. The sequence goes on from NC_090265.1 coordinate 43,346,645, forward strand.
TTTCTCTTGCAAGGCATTCATCAGGTACTTGACAACAAGAGCAACTTTTCTCGTAGACAGATAATTAACCCCCCAATATTTTTGGAGCTTTTCTCTGAAAGAAGATTTCATCTCCACAAATTCTTACACTTTGTCGATAACGAAAAATACGATGAGGCCACGTGTGGTTCGAAGAAACTCTACAAATTGAAACCTATTCTGGACCACTTGAATAGCAGATTGCGAAGTGTGTACACACCTGAAAGTGATGTGTCTGTGGACGAGTCTCTTATGTTGTGGAAGGGATATTTGTCGTGGAAAGTTTTCATTCCGTCTAAGCGCTCAAGATTCGGTATCAAATCATTTGAACTGTGCGAATCTAAGTATGGTTACATGTGAATTTCTTGGTGTATATAAGAAAAGACACCCAGTTTGATGACTCGCTGAAAAAGAGCCATATGGTTCAAAAGTTAACATATGCTGTCCTTGTTTGATCCATCCTCATTGCATGCCCAAACCACATGTCTGGACATGATGATCTGATCTAACACTGATGTAACAATCCCAGCTTCCTTCCTAACCACATCATTCCTCAACTTGTCCAGTTTGGTTTTTAGAATTGTGGACCTAAGGAACTTCATCTCAGATGCCTGCAACCTTTGTGAGTCTTTCTTAGTGACAGTGCAGGTTTCAATACCATAGGTCAAGATTGGTATGAAGTACTGATTGGACATCACCAGCTTTGATATTGTTGGTCCTTTGGGACCCCAGAGGTGTGTTCGTACTTGCTGGTAAAAGTGGGAGCTCTTCTGCACTCTATTTGCCACCTCCGTTGTGGCTAGTGTACCTCAAGATATTACACTGCCGAGGTTTGTAAAGCTTTCCACACTTTCTAGTGGATGGTTTCCCAGCATGATGTTCGCTGGTTGTCCCTCTCTGTTCATTGCCATCACTACTGTTTTGAGTTCGCTTATCTTGAGATTGAACTCCTGAAACATAACCTTCCATTCATTGAGTCTCAACTGTAGGCCTACTTGTTCCTCAGTTTCTCCCCAGATCATAACATCATCAGCAAAAGACATTGCATTTAGTTCACCAGAGGTTTTCTTGATGTTCTTCATTATGTCATCCATGATGGTGATAACCAATAATGGGGATAGGAGACTGGAGGTCGTAATAACAACAGAACGTATCTCAATAAGACATAATGGAAGAGGCTAGCCAGCAGTACCCAGGAAATTGGAACTGTAAAATGATGATGATGATGATGATGATGATGATGGATCAAAAGTTGTTTTGCAACTCATGGCACCGCTTCTAAAAAGGCTATCGCGTAACATTGGATAACTGGTTCTCGATCCCAGATTTGTACAACAAGCTATGTGATAAGGAGACCGATGCAGTGGGTACTTTGCGTCGAAATCGACAGGGCGTTCCATTGGAAATCAAAAACAGCACACTCAGGAAGGGAGAAAAGGTGGCAGTTTATAACGGGAAACTTGTGATAATGAATTGGAAGGATGAAAAGGATGTGTGCCTCTTAAGCACTACGCATGATGATACCATGGTGTCGTGTAAGGAGAGAGGGAAAGGAACCACAAAACCAAATTTAGGTATTGACTACAACTGTCAGATGGGTGGAGGTGACCTGAGTGATCGTATCTCGTGAGCTACTTGAAGTACTCGTAAAACATTGAAGAAGTACTACCAGAAGCACTACCGCCATATGCTGGACACATGCTGCCTAAATGCCTACTTGTACAAGAAGTCAGGAAGTCAGGATACCCGATTAGAATTCCAGATGAGACTTATTGAGAACATCATAATGAAGTACAACAAAATGAAAGACCGCAGCCAGAAGACTCCTCTCCCAACAAGAATCAACGCCCCCTCACTATCCCTCATACATTGTTGCAACAGTACGCAAGGAAAACTCTACTTAACGGTGTGTTGTGTGCTACCAAATGGGACAGAGACAAGAATCTAAGTATTAGTGTGAAGATTGCAAAGTAGCCCTGTGCACCGCACCTTGCTTCCAGCGCTGCCACGCAGTTGTGGACTTCTGAGGACTACTTTTACTGAAGTGCAAGCAATGCTTCAAGATTTGTGAATACGAATAAAGTATTGTAAAGTAAAGAATAAGTGTTGTGATCGTAATACCTAAGACAATATATTTATCCTGTAAGTAACTATGTTATTTGAAGAAGTGTTAGTAATGTAATGCCCTGACTGAACTTTACTATGGAGGGTTCTTTGGAACTGTAATAATTTTTGGTAAGTTGATATTGAGTGTGTATTTTTAAAATTTGATAAAAATACTTGACTACACAAGAGTATATTATTATAGGTTTCCCATTGCTTTCCTCATTGAGCCAGATTCTCTTTCCTAGGCCTTGGCACTGTAATCATTTTAATAGCTTGAAAGTGAAACTTTGCATTTTTAAACCTGATCAAAATGCCTGACCAATTAAAAGTATCTCACCGTAAGTTCCCATTGCTTTCCTCAGCGAGCCAGATGCCTTGTCCTTCGTACTCTGATCATTTTTGACAGCTTGATACATATTCTGTACCTTTTGAACCTGATAAAAATATTATACTGCACAAGAGTATCTCAATATATGTTACTTCCCGGTCCGTATGGAAAATGTGCCACTGTGTTAGTAGCTACTCAAAAGAAATGCACCACTTGAAAGGTTAATTTAAGACACATTTATACAACACATTTTACCAGACCTTTATCAGAGTTTTGTGGAATTGATTCAAGCTCTTCATGATGGCATATCTGGACAGGTTCTTCATGGTAACTCAGTATCAGATTCGTTCCCAATTACTCATGGATTGAAGCAAGGCTGTGTGCTTGCTCCTACACTCTTTGCACTGTACATGGCTGCCATGCTGCATGAAACCTCTGCAAACAACTTAGGCATGGAGATAACATTTTGTTTTGTTGGAGGCCTTTCTAATCTGGCAAGACTTTGCCCACAAAGGCGTACTCTGGTTACTCGGGTGACAGAACTGCAGTATGCCGATGACACCACATCTCCTGCTCTAACACCTGCAGAACTACAACAGTCAGTCAACTGCTTTAAAACTGCATGTGATCGCTTTGATCTTGCCATTAATGAAAAAAACGAAGGTACTTGCACAACCTGCCCCAGGATTAACACTTCCTGAGTTCAGTATTTCCATCTTAGACACAACACTGGAACAGGTTGATCGCTTCATATCTTGGAAGCATCTTATCTAAACGGTGTACCTGTGAATAAGACGTTGATAAAAGAATTGGGACTGCTCATGCAGCATTCAGACGGTTAATGCACAGACTCTTCATGAATAACGACCTAAAACTGCACACTAAACTCATGGTGTACAAAGCTGTTGTCATTTCCATGCTGCTGTATGGCTGTGAAACTTGGACACTCTATCGCCGTGATATAAAAAACTTGAGCGCTTCCACCAACAGAAAATAAGATTCATCTTGAATATTAAGTGGGAGGACTATGAGACCAACACGGCAGTTCCCGACAAAGTGCAGCTAAATAGCATTGAGGAAACAATCATCGCTCATCAAGTGAGATGGTTAAGCCTTGTTCACCGCATGGGTGATACCAGGCTTCCCCGACAAATTCCTTATGGTGAAATTTGCTCCGGCAGTAGAGCTCATGGAGCCCTTCTTAAACGTTTTAAGAACCAGCTGAAACACATCATGAAGACAACTGGTATAGATATACAGACATGGGAAGAATGTGCTGTGGACCGCTCATTGTGGCGAACACTACATCCACCGCTGTCAACCTGTTTGAAAGAGAACGCCGCAGACATCAAGAGACCAGGCGGCAAGCAAGAAAACTCCATCAATTACAACCCCGCCCTCCTCCATCCATGGTTTCCTCACACATTCAGTCTGTCAGGTATTTTCACACACCACCCCGATCCTGTAGTTGTATCTTCCCTCCAAACTTGGACACCTTGAAGTATTTTGGGTGGACGTTCAATGGAGAATCTGGTTCCACAATTAGCTGCTTCATTGTTGGACACAACTCCAAAGGATAAAGATGTTGAAGTGGCCCAATCCTTTCACCATGAGCAGTCCTTACTCTTATTACTCATATGTTGCCCTCTGTTCTGGGTAGGTATCTAACTCCAGACCGAGGGGCCACTTGAATTTCCTCACCCCATCTGATTCAGTCAGCACAATCTCTCCCACCTGTAGTGTTCCCTGATTCTGCATCCTCTGATGGGCCAGCATGGCCAAATACTCATTGCGGAAACGCCGATAGAAGTCACCTCAGAGCTCTCAGCCTTCTGTTCAGGCTTTGAGCATCCATTTCATCTAAGTCTATGACATCATTTTTTGGCAGACCTTGCATAAACATAGCCAGCATCAATAGTTTCAGTCTCTGCCGTGTCTTAAATACTTAGTTGTGAATTTTAAATGAAGGTCAATTGTCTAAGAGTTTAACGTGGCCTCAGAGTCGCACAGTATGGTTTCCAACTCTTCAAAACTTACAACTTGTCTGCCTAGGATTCTTCGCAAGAGTTCTATTACCATATATAAATTGTAGATCCACTTAATATTCTGTACGCTGGACATAGGGTTACCAACCGTCCGGCTTTCGCCGGACATGTCCTGCTTTTCAATAATTTTGGTTATGTCCGGCCGGCATTTCTAATTTATCGACATTGTCCGGCATTTTTCGTTACAAGATTGCTCACTTAGGTTTTAGGCTGAAGACAGCATGTTAATGTATCGTACATCAACTCCATGTGCTCAGGGCGCTACTTCCGAGGGTGGAAATAAGTAATACTAATATTCGATATATTGAACTCGAAGTCCAGGCATCGATCAACCAATCAACGCGCTTCATTTCCACGTTTAGGTTTGAGAGAAATCGGAAGTGTCGAGAGCTACACTACAGTTTACATGTGCTTGCCATATGATTTGCAGCTATCGTGTTTGGTTATCTGGTTGTCGCCGTAAATTATAGCGCGAGTATGCAGCGAGTGGAGTGAAATATTAAGATCATTGCATCCTATTACCTACCGGTATGTCATATTTGCAATCTGAAAGGAGTGAATCTAAAAAAAACAGTGAAAATTTTCGGATAAACTAAAACGTAAGTATCCTTGCTTTACTCACGGACGCAGTGAAAGTGAAGCGAAATGTGCAGTGTGTGATAGTTATGCTAATGTCGGGTACAAAGGTTTTGGTGACTTGGAAAGACACGTTAACAGTGAAAAACACAAAAAGACGGTGAGAACTAGGTCAATATCATGTTCAATGTTATCATTCGTCACTCCCAAATATTCACCAGATGATAAAAATGTTCAAGCCGCAGAAGCTACAATGTAATTTCATACAGTTTTCCATCACCAGTCGTACAAATCAATGGACTGCAGAGCTAAATTGAATAAGAGTATGTTCTTAGGTTCTGAAGTAGTACAGAAACTGACCTGTGCAAGAACTAAAACAGAAGCCATAATAAATAATGTTATTGCTCCTCACTCGACAGATATTATAATTGAAACTCTTAACAATATAGTTCCATTTTTTGGCCTAGGAACAGGTGCAAGCAATCATGGTGCACTAAAGTTGTTTCCAATTGTCATCCAATTCTTTGATTACAAAAATAATGGCATTCAGGTAAAAGTTCTTGATTTACAAGCATGTCCAAATGATAGTTCTGAATGTATTTCCTCCTATATTTCAGATACTCTCAAAAAGCATAAAATTATTTCTAGATGCATTGCATTTTCTGGAAACAATGCCAATGTTAATTTTGGAGGCCTTGCACGCAGAGAAGGGAAGAATGTATTCTCTGCTCTCAAAAAAAGACTTGAATGAAGACATAGTAGGTGTTGGATGTCCTGCTCACATTCTGCATAACTGTTTGCAACATGGAGCTGATGCTCTTCCTGTTGATATTGAGTCTGTGGTGATGAAAATTTTCAACTTCTTTCATATATATGCAGTGTGCACCGAGGAACTGAAAGACTTTTGTGAATTTGTTGATGTAAATTACCTGCAGCTTTTAAATCATTCTAAGACTAGGTGGTTAACATTGTATCCAGCAGTTGAAAGAATCCTGCAATTGTTCCCAGCTCTGAAATCCTACTTTCTTTCTCAGAGTAGGAAGTCAGTGCCTTCATCAATTAGAAACTTCCTTGAAAATGACTTTTCAGAGCTCTATCTTTTGCTTCTTTCCTCAACCATGCACATTTTTCACTATAAAAGTTTGTCACTTGAGAAAGAACACAATTCAGTTGTAGAAGTGCTTGAACTATTAGAATCTGTCCAATCTTCATTGAAAGGCAGACTTGAAGGTCAATTCATTCCCCTTAAAGTCAAACATATGTTAAATACATTTTCAGAAGATGGTTTGGATAAAGAATGCAAAATGTTTATGGAGAATGTATCTTGTTTCTATAAAACCTGCACTGAGTACTTGGATAAATGGGTGCATCCTATAGAGGAATTCAAGTGTTTCAAATGGTTGAAACTTCAAAACATTAAAGACCTCAGCTTTGACGATGTTGTACCATGTATTCAGTACTTACAGTCAAAAGGTGTAGAAATACATGATTCAAAATTATTCGACCAGTTCTGCAACGTAAGGGCTTATTCTAAAACTTCAACTTTGGATAAGGATACAACACTAGACCAACAATGGTCTGTTTTTTAATAATTGCCAGAACATTGAGGTATTTTCTGAACTTTTGAACATTTGCCAGTTTTTCTTTGCCATACCAGACAGCAATGCCTCCACTGAACGTGTGTTTTCATTCATAAATGCTCAATGGACAAAGGAAAGGAACCGTTTGTTGATAGAATCAGTGAAAGGAATGCTACTTGTGAAGTTCAATGTGTCGTGTGAAGAATTTTATAAATATGTACTTCAAGAAAATAACTCGCGTCTTCTTTCAAAAGTAGGTTCTGTTGAAAAATACAGCTTCAAGTAAATGAACTGCAGCAAGGACTGATCATTAAGTAAGGTATTTCCTTCTGTAAAACGTTGTGTGTAATATATGTATAATTTTGTTATCGATTGAAATTGTCAGGCATTTTTCTTAAATGTCCTGCTTTTTGCTAAGCGATGTCCTGCATTTGGAAATTTTCAGTTGGTAACCCCAGCTGGACATAGCAATTATTTCCTGCCAATTCAGTTGTTTCAGGCTGTTGCATCTCACCTACAAAGTTGAACACTTCTCCATCTGGCAATAAATATCCTCAAGGCCATCGTGAAGCATTCTGTGGATAGAGACCTGGCAAACTCAAGGTGCACTGCTTGGTAGACAGTGCATGTGAATAGTAATATCCATACCTTATCTCCTGAGTGCAGGTATAAGGGATCCGCCATATCAGTGCCAGTTACTTCAAATGCCCCTGCACTTTTAACACGGTCTTTCGGTAATGGTGCAAAAGGAGGTTCAACAGGTTTGATTCGATATCATCTACAAATCACACATTTCGTCATGATGATTCATACCAACGTTTTGATGCCAATAATCCAGAACTTTTCCCGGATGTTGGTGATGATTATATGGCAGCCAGCATGCTGCATTTGAGAGTGCTTCTCAAATACCATTCGCTGGATTAAGATGTCATCATGAAGTATAACGATTGGGTGTTTGAAGTCGTCTAGTTCGTCGCTAAGCAATAACCTTGTTCGGACTCTCATCAGCCCATGTTTGTCTCTGAACATCTGCCTTCGGGATTTTGAAGTCATCATTTCTAAAGTCATAACAGCGTTATTTCCGCATTCTCTACTTTTTCGTCGTGAAGTTTTCCTGTTCCTTTACTCGAACTAGCACAGTTGTGTCAAAATCTCAGTACCCAAGGAATCATTCTTAGAATCTTCACATAACTAGAAAAATAATGAAGATCACCACAGAATCTTGAGTTGCTGCAAGGAACAGTGCACAAAGTCATCTTATTTATTTCTTTGTTCACATCCTGTTCTGGAGCAAGTAATTGTGGCCACTGCCCTTTCTCTTCCTGAAGCCAGTCAGGGCCTTCCCACCATCAGCTGAGGAACAAAACCTTTGCATCACACCCTCTGGAAGGAAAGTCAGCCGGATTGAGAGCACTTGGAATGTAGTACCATCCATCTGGATTACTGTTTTATCTGATCTCTCTGCATCTGTTACTGACAAAGAAATTCCAATCATCTTCTCTCCTTATCCATGCAAGAATGACCGAAAAATCACTCCAACTTATGGCTTACATCTTTCTAGCCTGTAGGTCTTCTTCACTTCATAGTACAATCTTGATGCAATAAGGGAAGTTCTATTTGTTATTTCACTAGCTTCCTTTGTCACTGCATGTGGGAGAAAATATCCTGACCTGCTGTCTTCTGCATCTGGAACCATTTTTATGATGCCATCCTTCAACCAATTTTCAAAAAATTCATGATATTCATTATTTATTAAGCCTATCAATTCTGGAAAGATGTCTTGTCACTGACAGTAGTCTTCTCTCAGCCATTGTCCGATTATCTGTTAACTCAGCATGTCCTTCCTTCCATGGCAAGCAGACTTCATATCTATTGTCTTCATCTGTAGATAGCTGCAACAATTCTGAAATCTCTTCCTCTTTTCGTGGTTTCGATTTCAATTCTGCATGGTCTTGAATTCCTATGAATACCACAGATCCTGTAAACTGAAATTCGCTTTAGTGAGCCCAACTGCTTGTCCACTGATAAGGAATAAATAAGTTTTTGTAAAAAGTACTTGTCCACCTTCTATTTCTTCCTGCATACCATGATGGTCCATCCTAACCGTGTCTCAGTTACCATAATATCATCACTTTTCATGGTATTGCCAGTCCAAAGTTTACTGACAAAATCTGCTCCTAATAGGATTTCAATGTCTGGTGCATTGTGACCTTGATCTGCGAGTGTAATGTTCGCTTCTTTCAACTGCAGATATATTTCCTGATTTTTTTAGTCAAGGAACAAAATTATATATTTTACTTTGATCCAACACTGTTGATGAACATTCACATTTATTTGTCTAAGTTTCGTAATTTGATCTCGTAGACTTTATGTTCCTGCTCCCTCAACCCTCCTCCACCAAACACGTTATGACTTAATGTCTCTTCCCGTAAACATTTTAGATTGAGTTCTTTGGGTATATGATCTACAAATGTATGATCCCTGTGGGCCAGAATCTAGAAGAACCCTTGTCAAGCGTGTCATCCTACCAGTGACTATAGTTACAATAAATGTCTGTAGCAATGTCCGTCCTCCCTGCTGAGTTAGTAAACTGTCTGTTCCATTGGTTTTTGAGTCTCTGAGTGTATTGTTGGACACTTGTTTTACTTCTGTACACAACTGTGGACATATTATTGTAAGCCTATTGCTTTATCAATCTTCTTGCCGTCTTACTAATAAAAAGTCCTTATACAGTTGTTTAATACTTGTATAGTTATACACTGAATAAACCCTGTATAAGCGTTGTATACTTTTCTTACTAATAAACATGGTATACACATTGTATTATTGTACAGCACGTATACACTCGTTCCAAGGCGTAGGAATCTCTTCCTGCAGTTCACTGACGTATTTCGCAGGTTCACAGCCTTTATGATCACTTCCGCTGGTTATCTACGAGCAAAACTTTCCGGAAAGTCGCGCAGTAGCACAGCATTTCGAAAAGGCAGTGTTAACATAAAGTGTGACAGCTGTGACAGCTGGAAATTGGCTTATATTAATATCAACATGTCTTCAGCTTGCTTGTGTAATGAAAGCCAGAAAAAAATGGAAAAGCTTAAGAAAAGATCAAAAGTTTTCTAACTGGGATAGTACGGAAAACGTAAGCAAATGTAATTGAATCGGCGAGTTGAAAAGGTTACACAGTCCAAAATCCTTACTTTTCAGGAGAAAGGAAAACCTGTTTTGTAGCTTAAAAGTAAGGTTTGATAAATAAAGTTTCTATTAGGCATTTATAAATCATATTTCTGCGTATTCAACTACAAAGTATGGAAATCATATTACGTACTGTTTTCAAGTTATATCATTTTTATGTCAAGAAATATGTCCCTTTTTATTCTCAAAATTTGAGAAAGATCTTTGTAGAGGCAGATGATGTATAATACACTCGCAGTTTCAAAAGTCTATTAACCAGTTACATATTATTACACAAAAATACGCCCAACTATCATTTCTTTTATAGTTATTCATTGTGATTCCGTCTCTTTAAAGTGTTTTACATTATGAAGGTGTCTAGCTTCTATAACCTCTGAATTAGGGATGGGCTTAGCAGTTACTTTTGATTAACGGTTATAACTGTCCCAGCATTCGCCTTAGTGCAGGAGAATGGGAAACCACGGAGACCTATTCTCAGAACAGCTGTGTGGTCCAGTCCAGTCCCATCTCCCGAATACAGAGGCTTAGAGCCGTGGCCACCCCACCTCTGCACGGATGGCCGGTCAGAGTGAAGAGCTGTTGGACCATGGATCAGCCGTGGCCCTTTGTGGGCCGAGACCCACTCTGCATCTACTGACGATAAATATTATGGTTGAAAGCTCATAAGACGAATGCTGCAAAGCAAACCTCGGATGAGTAATAGTACTAGGGAGTCCACACAAAATGAAAAGTTTAGTGAATAGTACATACCTTGTGTCTGCAAGAAAATAAAATTATTTTATTTATGTATTTTTCCTGGTGATGTGACCAAAAATCATATTTTGTACAGCACAAGGGATCCACAGGATATATCAGCAACATTGCTTTCAAGAAAGGAGCAATTTTTCATCGCACCATCCACTAATTTCCAGTTTTTCTGGCACTTCAAAGGCGGATAATTTTAACATCCGTTTATGCGAAGCGCTGGTTTCGGCAAACGTGCCGTGTAATGCACTACATAATCCTGTGTTGAAGGAATTACTTGAGGACATCAGTTGCCGTGAGATACCAGACAAATCCATGTTGAGAAAAATTTATTTGGGAAAACTGTACGAGAAAATTATCGAAGACATAAGATGTGATATAGGAGATCGTCACATCTGGCTTTCGGTGGATGAGACCACAGATAATTGTGGTAGTTATATTGCAAACTTTGTAGTAGGTAAATTAGATGCCACAGAGCTTGGTAAACATATTAGACAGTGCAAGATGCTTAAAAAAACTATAGCACCATAACTTGTACCGTCTGAGATGATGTTCGCATTCTTTGGCCGAGAAAAAATCAGGATAACAAGTTTTTACTTGTTCTAATTGACAGTGTGGCATGCATGATCAAAGCTGGTGAAATATTGAAGGTTTTCTACGCTAACCTGCTTCATGTAACTTGCATAGCCCATGGTTTACACAGATTGGCTGAAGAGGTTAGAAATAACGTAAAGAAATAAATGAATACTGGATTAAAGCCACTATATATATTTATTTAATGAAGTCGAGCTTTCAGCCAATTTGCATTGGCCGGGCTGAGTGGCTCAGACGGTTAAGGCGCTAACCTTCTGACCCCAACGTGGCAGGTTCGATCCTGGCTCGGTGCGGTAGTATTTGAAGGTGCTCAAATACGTCAGCCTCGTGTCGGTAGAATTACTGGCACGTAAAAGAACTCCTGTGGGACTAAATTCCGGCACCTCGGCTTCTCCGAAAACTGTAAAAGAGTAGTTAGTGGGACGTAAAACAAATAACATTATTATTAATTTGCATTGGCCTTCATCAGGGCATGTTAAGTTCTGCCTCTGACAGTGAGCAAAGAATTTCGAAGGAACGCGGAAGTCATGACCGTACTATCCACAGCTAGCCCGCTAATTGGACTAGAGGATCGTTGTGCTGTGATTCACCGCCCTCTGTCGACAGTTTCGTGAGTGTGTCCCGCTGTTCCATGGTGGTGTTAAGCATGTATTTCTGCAGTACATGTCTCCATGTATTTGATAACTTAAAGCCGTCTTCCCTGTTGATGTTATTTGGGTGCAGCTCTATCTCTATGACTTCCCTTACCAGTCGAGCATAGAAGTCTTTTACAGGCGCGATGACCTTCACCTGGTCAAAGAAGATTTTATGGTCTGTACTGTAGAAATGTTCTCCTATGGCAGACTGGCTTATGGCATTCTCCGTGGAGGATGAAAGAGTGACATTCTTTACAGAACGGGTGTGTTCTTTCACCCTGGTGCTGACAAGCCTTTTCGTCATGCCAATATATGAGTAACCTTAAACCACATGAAACTTCATACACGCCCGGAGTTTCAAGATGTGGTTTTTCTTTGAATGGCCGAAACAGGGATTTGAGCTTCCGGTCTGTGGTGAAAACTTGAATGATATTATACTTCCCAAGAATGTGCCCTATTCTGTCAGTTATACCTGCCATGTCAGGAAGAAATACTTTCTTCTTTTTACTGTAGTCCTGGTTGGTACTCTCCCTGTTGGGCTCCTTGATCTTTAGAGATCGTGCTATGTTTCCTGATGTATAGCCGGTTTTCACCATGGATGTCAGTTATCGTAATGCACTTGAGCGATTATCAGCGTCTGCAACGTTATTCACCCTAGTAAATAACATTCGAAGGAGAGCTGCTTTTTGGCAGGGGTGGTGATGTGAGGACTTATGAAGGTATCTTTCAGAATGTGTAGGTTTCTTGTACATTGCATGGCCTAGTGTACCACCATTCTTCTTGTATACTAGCACGAACTTAATCTTACTGTTAATGGAATTTAGGTGCTCCAAAAATTCATTTAATGCTTCTCTTCCATGTGGCCAGACCGAAAATATGTCATCTACCTAACGATAGAACCACTTTGGTTTCAGTGGTGCTGTAGTTAATGCAGCAGACCCAAAGTGTTTCATAAAAACATTAGCAGCCATTGGTGACAGAGGTGAACCCATTGCTGCTCCTTCTGTCTGTTCGTAATAATTCCCTTTGTAGCATAAGTAAATAGATTTTAAACAAACTGCTGCCAGATTGGTCAAGTTCTCAGACAGGTATTGTTTGATGTAAGCAAGCGTTTCTTCTGTTGGTATATTAGTAAAAAGTGACGTAACATCAAAGCTTACCAGGATGTCACACCTTTGTCCACCTGTAGCTTACGTAACTTCTGCAAGAAGTGTGTCAAATCTTTAATGTGACGTTCTGTCTTCCCTGTTTCTGGCTGTAACAGTGATGAAATATAGCGGGCTAACTCAAGGGTCACAGAACCAATGGCACTCACGATTGGTCTTAGTGGCACGTCATTCTGATGAATTTTTGGGAGGCCATAAATGACTGGAGGTACCAGGTCTGAATTCAGTAAGGTTGTGATCTTTCCTACTTTTAAAGACAACACTCAAACGTATTCGTTCACTAATGTCATTCCACGCCATCTCTCCACTGACCGATCAGAACATACCATTAATTAGCATCCTACATACCACTTACACGAGCTGCTCATCTTCTTTCTCCCAAGTCTTCCCAGCCCAAACTTTGCAACATATTTGTAATGCTACTCTTTTGACGGAAATCACCCAGAACAAATCGAGCTGCTTTTCTTTGGATTTTTTCCAGTTTTTGATTCAGGTAATCCTGGTGAGGGTCCCATACACTGGAACCATACTCTAGTTGGGGTCTTACCAGAGATTTATATGCCCCCTCCTTTACATCCTTATTACAACCCTTAAATACCCTCATAACCATGTGCAGAGATCTGTGTCCTTAATAACAATAATATTTACCCCCAGTGGGTGGGGGAGACAGACGAAGAATTCACCCATGGTATCCCCTGCCTGTCGTAAGAGGCGACTGAAAGGGGCGACCAAGGGATGAATGAATTAGAACCATGAAACTACTCTTGATTCGTACCATCATGCGGGGAACACCATGGGTTGCATGTACTTGCGAGTAGTATCACTAACTTGGTACGAAATAGGTTTGTGATTAGTTGCAGTAAAAAGCCTGGCCTGGTGGATTCCAGTACCCGTGCGTTGTACCCATGTGGGCAACACCGCGAGTCTGGGCGTAGCCTGTGAGTTGTACCACTATATGAGCGACACCGTGGGTCTGCGTTGCCTGTGATTAGTACTCACTATGTGAGGAACACCACGGGGCCCTTGGGACCGGTACCCGTGACTAGTACACCTAGGTGAGGAAACTCATCCGTTTGCATTGGCTGTGGGTGGCGCCATTGTGTACGAAACACCATAGGTCTGCGTTACCCGTACGATGTACAATACTTGTGAGTAGTACCATCTTGTGTGGAACACCGTGAGTCTTCGCTACTTTTGATTATTACCCCAAAATGACAAATACCATGGTTCTACTCTACTCGCGACATGTACCATTCTGTGGGGCCTTAGTCGTGGATTTTGCACCCCTATTGACATCAAGCATCATTGTGCTTTATAAGTGGTCCCTTGGTCAGTAATACTATTATTCATGATCTTATTTTGTGTCTGATCCACGGTTTTTGTTTGTTTGTTTTTGTTTTTTGTAGGGTTTATGTTCATCCATTCATTCTTCATGACATTTTTTATTTCATTTTGGTCAGTGGATGAATCTGAATTTTTTGTTATTTCATTTCGTACCATTAGGGGCCGATGACCTCGATGTTAGGCCCCTTTAAACAACAAGCATCATCATCATCAACAATCATATTTATGTGAATACCCCGATGAAGGTCTTTTCTTATACTAACACCTAGGTACTTACAATGATCCCCAAAGGAACTTTTACCCCATCAACGCAGTAATTAAAACTCACAGTACTTTTCCTATTTGTGAAACTCACGACTTGACTTTTAACCCTGTTTATAATCATACCATTACCCACCGTCCATCTCACAACACCATTGAGGTCATCCTGCAGCTGCTCACAATCTTATAACTTATTTATTACTCTGTACAGAATAACATCATCTACAAACAGCCTTATCTCTGATTCCACTTCTTTACTCATATCATTTATATTGTGACATTATATTAGGTCTATTGTAATTGGCAGTGAATTTTATGTGACCGGACTGTACGCCATGTGTTCCGCGCAGAGTGTCGGCAGCGGAATCGAAAGGGATGACTTTCTTCTTTTTCTTTTTGTATAATCTGTTGAGGGGTGGAAGACAATGTTATCACCACAAGAGAAGACGGGAAGTATTTTAATACTGCGGAACTCTCCATCCACGAGAAGTATTACATTCAAAATCTTTCGTAATATCACAACTTCAGATTCGACGTCTTAATAAATATTCTCCAACAAGTGTGCATAAAAGCTGTGATATCACATTTCAGGAAGGCATAAATAATAATATTTGGAAATTAAATTAATTGTGTAATGAATTAACTAATTAATTAACAAGAAATTAGGAGGCATGTTAATTACAACGTCGAGGAATTCTGGTCGTCAATCGAATCACGAGGTATGACGTCAGAGCTCAGAATATAAGTGGCGAACCGAACTAAAATTTCTTACTCTTGCTTATCTGCTGGCTATGCGCCATTGTTCAGAAGCTCTTTACGCATGGAGGTCTTTTATAGATCTGGACAACTGATACTTGCACCACGAGGAGACAGTGTCATTTCTTGGCAGTTTAACAGACCATCTACAGTCATGGCAGACGTCAATAATGTCTATGAAGAAAGTACGTATCATTACATGTCAATTGTGAAACCACGAGTGGGGAATTCGTACTAACATTTTTTGTGAAAGTTTCAGTGCACATCAAGCAGTACCAGTTCGATACCGGCCAAGGCAATGAAGACCTACAGAAAGAATTTCTCTTTCCCCCTTAGACATCCCCCACATCAGGATGCAGTACTAAAAGATAGGACCAATGCCGACAGCGTCCTAATGCCATGAATCCAGCCTAGAAGGAGACCTGGGTAATCAAGACATCCAAGTTAAGTCGACATTTCATTTATACTGGGTCTTATCTGTTCTATGTAGCGGTAATAAGTAGTTAACTTTCTTCTTGAAGGGATTATTGATTGAACAGTAGTTTGAGTAGATTTCTAGTACCTTTACCTTGTCATTTTCTTGTGTTATATGACGTTGAATTTGTATTTTATCCCACTATACGATCTTAAAGTGCGTGATGACGGTATGTCATCATCGACCACGCGGGTTTCAATAAGTCATGTCATCGGACAAGTATCTGGTTTAAATATCAGCCATCGGCTAACCTTTAAGGAATATTACGTTTCCATTCGATTACTATAATACTGAGGATTGTGTGTGCGTGATATTTTTATTCTTCGGAATGTATTTCTCCTATATTTTACCGAAAGTGTTTGCAACATTTTTCATGAGGGAATGGGCTCATCTGACATATTAATGCTATGCTAACGATACGAATAGCTTTCTTTTGGATCCGATTTGATACTGGCAAGGGAGCACATTGTCTGATTATTATATTTACGTGTGGTTCCAGTCATTTATGAGAATTTTCCCTGATATTTTGGACGGATGTGGCGAATTATTTTCGATATTGTACCTCTCACGTTGTGCCATGTGGAGAAATGTTGCATGGATTATGGTGATTTTATATGCTATTTGGGGCGAATCTTCACGTCTCTATGATCAGAAGCACATACAATCTATTTCTGCGATGTTGTGTGCAATGATGAAGGATATTTAGGAATAATTTATCGTCATTTTTTATGTATTTGAGAGTTGTTGTTTCCATGAGAGAACCATAGGCGATAGCGACTTACTTACTTACTTACTTACTTACTTACTTACTTACTTACTTACTTCCTCTTCATGGATTAGGCTAATAGCCTGTTCCGACCTCAGATTTCATTCCATCTCTTCATAGGACGACCAATATCTCTTCTTCCTGTAGGATGGTATTCCAGGGCAAGTTTTGGGATTCTGTCGTTATCCATCCTCAGAACGTGGTTTTTCCAATTTATCCTGTTTTGGAATATTCTTTCATTCATTGAGAATATATTTAATTTTTGTCTTATCTCTTCATTTCGTATTTTATCTTTTAGGGATTATCCTTTCACTGATCTTAGGAAACTCATTTCAGATGATTGTATTTTATTCCTATAGCTTATTTTATCTACCCATGTCTCACTTCCATATAGCAAAGTTGGTACAGCCATAGTCTTATAGAATTTAAGTTGAGTATCTTCTCTTACTTTTCCTTTCAGTGTTCGGCGAATTGTCCCACACATATATTGAAATCTATGAAGCTTCTTCTTCACCTCGTCATCATCATTAAAAGATATTTCACAACCAAGGTACTTAAAATTTGTGACTTGTTCTACTGGTTGATTGTCGATTACTATCTTCGCTCTTATGGGATATTTCCCTTGCCATGCCATAACTTTGGTTTTTGTTCTGGATAGCCGAAGATTATAACTTTTACAAATGGTGTTTAACTGATGTATTGATTTCTGGAGTTTATCTTCATCATAAATTGATCATCTGCGAAGAGCATAGTATTTATGTATGTGTTTGTGTTCAATGTTATTCCAGAGTGCACAATTCGTTTCCAATTTCTGATTACTTCATCTATATATATATTGAATAGTATTGGAGAGAGGCTGCATCCCTGACGTACACCTTGATTAATTAATATTTCTTCCGTTAGTTTGTATCCTAAATCTAACACAATTCTCGTCCTTTTGTACAGACTTTGGATAACTTGAATAAGATATTTAGGGAATCCATTTTTTACCATTATATTCCATAACTGTTCTCTATCTACCCTATCAAAACCCTTTTCATAGTCGACAAAAGCGACATAAGTATTCAAGTTAAATTCTCTTCTCTTCTCCAGTATCTGTTTGAGGCTAAATATATTATCTGTACAGGATCTGCCCTTCCTAAATCCACATTGTTCTTCCAATAAGAGATTGTATGGAATGATTTTAAGTCTATTATTTATTATTTTAGCATATATTTTATAGCCAACATTTAATAAACTTATTCCTCGATAGTTGCTGCAAAAACTTCGATTTCCTTTCTTGAAAAGTGATATTATTTTAGCTTTTCTCCATTCTTCAGGTATATTTCTTCTTTTCCAACAAAGATTAATTAAATGTAACATTCTAAATTTAAGAATCATCCCACCATATTTGAACAACTCCATATTTATGTTGTCTAACCCTGGTGCTTTTCTATTTTTGAAAGATTTCAGAACAGTATTAAGTTCTTCTATATCTATTAGGTCAATTCCTTCAATGTCGATATCTATATCTTGATCTTGATCATGGGATAGGTTAATAAACTCAATAGAGGATGATATCCATGGTAGGCAAGAGATGGCATATAAGTTAATGAAGCACCTCAACAGTGATGAAAGAGAAACTGCTAATATAAATGTAATCAAAGAAGAATCGTGGATACAACACTACAAAGAATTGTGATATAACGGAGAGTATGGAGAGAGTCAGGAAGACGTTGCCACAGGTGCCTTCATTGTCTCTTTCAAGTTGTCAGTGTTACCAGAGAAAGTCAAGGTAACAACTTACTGTTGCGATGTGAGGCCTACATCCCGCCTCCTATGCGATGCTATCAATGCGAGCGGTTCGGACATATGGTATCTCGCTGTTCGAATCAGTCTGTATGTGGTACATGTGGACGAGTAGCTCACGGCGCGGAGGAGTGCAAAACCCCGTACAAGTGCACTAACTCTTCCGGTTTTCATTCTCCTCGGGATCGGAACTGTCCGACATATCTGAGTGAGAAGAAGATCCAGGAGATCAAGACCCTGGATTATCTTTCCTACCAGGAAGCGCACAGTAAGTTTAATTCTACGAATACACCTGCCCGTACACTCGACTATAGCATGATAGCTCAGAGTCTTCCAGGGTCGTCATTTACAACATCGTCACCTGTGCTGATCGCTGCGCCCAAGGCGACTGTTGCTGCACCCCACCTTCGACCAACCAGAAGTCTGTGCCGGCTGGCAATTCCCAGCCGGCACAGCAAGAGGTAGAAGGCTAAGTCTCCCCTCCCTAAGAGGTCGGCGAAAGCCGTGCCCCAGCCGGCGGAGGCGGCATCGTCGACCAGGGCTGGGAAACCACCTTCCAGCCCGTCTAAACCAGAAAAAAAGAAGGCGACGAAGAAGAGCGCCCTTGCTGAGCGCTCTCGCACTTCCCCTGCGAAGGAGAAGTCATGCCCCCCACCTGGGGGGTATGATTCTGCGCCAGGAGGTACTCCTGCTCCAAAACCTGCGCGCTCTCCTCGTAGGGGACCTGTTCGCCTCCGAAAAGCGTCGAAGTTCTGGGCGGCATCCCCACCGTCAGTTGATGACGGGATGGATGTCGCGCTCTCCTCTACATGTAGATGTTGATAGTGTTTAGGCTTGCGAGCATTTTGTCACTCAAAACCTAACACTCCTTTTATAGTCCACACGATGGCACTGTTACAGTGGAATTGTAACGGTTATGACAGGCATCTTGCTGAGTTACGTCAGCTCATTAGTGAGTACGCAGTGAGTTTAGTCTGTATTCAGGAGACAAACTTCAGACCTGGTCATCATACGGTCTTGAGAAATTTCAGACTATACTCGACAGAACGATATTATGTTCACCGGGCTTCCGGTGGCGTTGGCATTGTTGTACGTTCTGATACCTACAGCGAAGAGATTCCATTAAGAACCCCGCTTAAGGCGGTAGCTGTTCGCGTTCCGCTGCCTGTCATAGCAACAGTGTGTAATGTTTATTTTCCACCAGGCCAGCATCTGAACATAAAAGATATCGCTGATCTTATAGATCAGCTTCCACCTCCCTTCCTCTTATTGGGAGATTTTAACGCCTATCACCCCATATGGGGCTCTGAGACGCCTTGCCCCCGGGGAAGAGAACTGGAAACATTAGTAACAGAGCTGGATTTATGTATTTTGAACACAGGGGATCCAACACACTTTAGTGTACGTTACGGCACATATTCTCGCATAGCCGAACGTTGGTTCCACTGTTTCGGTGGAATACACACGATGATCTCTGTGACAGTGACCATTTTCCCATCATCCTTACTTTGTTGAAACATAAATCCGTCGAGGCTCCCCCCTCGATGGATTCTTAAACATGCTGATTGGCCAAAGTACGCATACCTAGCTGTCTTTAATGACGATATCAGGCGGACCATCGGCGAGGAAATAACTTACGTCACCCAAGTTATTCTTGCTGCTGCTGAGGAGTCCATTCCGTTCTTCTCGGGGACTCCTCGCCGAAAACTCGTTCCTTGGTGGAACGATGAAATAGCAGCAGCCATCAAGGAACGCCGTCGCGCTCATAAACGTTACCGTAGACAGCCTACTCTGGCCAACTTGGTAGCATTTAAGAAACTCCGCGCTCAGGCGTGAGTTCTCATTCGACAAAGTAAGAAGACTTCATGGGAGAGATATGCGTCATCTATGACGTCACATACTCCATCATTTCAAGTGTGGACTAAGCTTCGACGGATTTCGGGTATCCAAGGATCATCTCCTGTACCGGGAATTTCCATTGCAGGCAGTGTCGCCACTGACCCTCTCGCGATTGCTAACCATCTAGCTAGTAATTTCGCGGATGTATCTGGCTCCGGGAATTACCATCTTGATTTCCCCGCTCTGAAGCGGAAGGCAGAACATCATCACCTTCGTTTTGCCACCCAAGCTTTAGAGGACTACAACGTGCCCTTTACGGAGTGGGAACTCCGCAGCGCCGTAGCGCTTTGCGAGGGCACGTCTCCTGGACCGGACAACATCCATAACCAGATGTTAGTGATGATAGTCTACTATATCTCCTTCGTGTGTTCAACTGAATCTGGATAGAGGGTGATTTTCCGTCTCAGTGGCGAGAGGGCATAGTCATTCCTGTCCTCAAGCCTGACAAAGATCCTAAGTATGCAGGAAGTTACAGACCGATTTGTCTTACAAACTGCCTGTGTAAGCTATTTGAGAGGATGATAAATCGCCGACTCCTGTGGTGTCTGGAGAAACAAGGACTCTTGTCCGAGTACCAATGTGGTTTTCGAGCCGCTCGCTCGATTACTGACCACTTGGTACGCCTGAAGAGCTCTATCCAGGATGCGTTTCTCCACAAACGGCACTTGGTAGCTGTTTTCTTTGACTTGGAGAAGGCCTACGACACCACATGGTGATATGGCATCCTTTCAGTCCTGCATCAATTGAGATTCCGAGGTAACTTGCCGGTATTTATTGCGAATTTTTTGTCCCTTCGTCTATTCCGTGTCCGAGTAGGGAGGACATATTCGCAATACCACGTTCAAGAAAATGGAGTCCACAGGGATCGGTCCTTAGTGTCATTCTGTTCGCGATTGCCATAAACGGTATTGTCGCTGCTGCTGGTCCAGCAGTAATACCATCCCTGTATGTGGACGATTTTGCTCTGCAGTATAGCTCGTGCAGTATGGCAGTCGCAGAGCGACAATTACAGCAAAGTATTAGGAGGGTGGAGCAGTGGACATTAGAATATGGCTTTCGGTTTTCTGCCGTAAAGACCTCTGTTGTCCACTTTTGTCGTCAACGTACTCATCACCTCCATCCTGAGCTTTATTTAGGAAATGTCGTTCTTCCAGTTGTTGACACCTACCAATTTCTTGGGCTCCTTTTTGACAGTAAATTATCGTGGGAGCCACACGTGCGGCAGTTAAAAATGCAATGCACTAAGAGGCTGAACATCATGAAGTTTCTTAGCAGCACTTCTTGGGGGGCTGATCGCGCAGTGCTCCTACGATTCTACAGGGCACATATTTTATCTCGGCTAGACTACGGCAGTGCAGCATATGGCTCAGCAAGACCAAGCGTTCTTGCGAAGCTGAACAGCATCCACCACGGCGGGGTTAGGTTGGCGATGGGAGCCTTTCGTACAAGCCCCATTGCCAGCCTGCTCGCTGAGTGTGGTGTGCTGCCTTTACACCTGAGGCGCCAGCAAATGCTTTTTTCGTATGCTGCAAGTTTGCGACAGATGCCACTTCATCCAAGCTATCCTTGCTTGTTCAACAATGGCAACCGTTTGCTGTACGCTGCTTGTCCTCGAGCGACGCGGCCGGTTGGGATACGCTTGGATAGCAGTTACGAATTGTTTGACGTACCTTCGGTTCCTTGCCTTGTCAGACAACCAAGTGGGGTACCTCCGTGGGTCGTACGACGACCTGAAATAATCCTGGATCTGCACACTGGCCCAAAGGAAAACCCAGACCCTTCGATTTATCGGAGGCTCTTCCGGTCCGTTGTTGGCCGCTATCCAGGTTCAGTCGTCGTCTACACGGATGGTTCAAGGACAGATACGAAGGTGGGCTGTGCGTTCGTTGTCGACAATCATAGGTTCCTTTTTGGTCTCTCGGCAACCTGTAGTGTGTACACAGTAGAGCTCTATGCTATCTGTGAGGCTCTGAGGTACGCACTGTACAATGAGCGCCGACACTTTCTTGTGTGTACTGACTCCTTGAGTTCGCTCCAGTCTATTGATACCTGTTTCCCTCGGCACCCTCTGGTCAAGCGGATCCAGGACCTGCTGGCCGGGTGTTGGGATTCCAGCACCAGAATCACGTTTCTGTGGCTCCCAAGCCACATGGGCATAGAGGGAAATGTTTTAGTAGATCAGGCTGCCAATGAGGCAGTTACACTGCCCCTGTTGCCTTTCAAAGTTCCAGCAAGTGATATTCACTCTCAGCTGAGACATCTGGTTATGTCCCATTGGGAGATGGAGTGGCAGGACATTCCACTTCCCAATAAGCTGAGAGCGATAAAAGGAGCAACGAAGGTATGGAGGACTTTCCTTCAGGCTTCGTGGAGGGAAGCCTTGGTATTATCTCGTCTTCGGATCGGCCACGGTATCTTGACTCATTCGCATTTTTTGAAAGAAGAACCCCCCTCCGGTGTGTACCTGCGGCGACCATCTTACCGTGTACACATCCTTACGGAGTATGTGGACCTGGTCGATCTGCGCCGTAGTCTTAACCTTCCGAGTACAATCTCCCTTATCTTGTGAGATAACAAGCAGTCAGCAGACCTCGTCATCTGCTTTATGAGGGATAGTGGTCTGTTTTATCGTGTGCGATAATGTCCTTTGTCCTAGTGTTTTTTGTGTCACTTGCGCTTTTATCCCATTGACTTCATTTTAGTTTGTGTTGCGTATTTTAATGTGTTATTTTAACGTCTAACGTAAATTGTGTGTATATATCTGTACTACCAGGCAATGCATTATTCCTCTATTTTCCTGTATTTTCTCTTATTTTATTAGAAAATAAGGCATTGTGTATTAGATCCACTGATAGTTTTAATCTCTCCCTCATTTTTCTTCATCACCATTTTTTAAAAACTCTAGTCAGTGGATACTTTTTAAAATTTTAACTTCATATCTCATGTCGTTCATCTCGTTCCATTAGGGGCCGATGACCTTCGATGTTAGGCCCCTTAAAACAACAAACATCATCATCATCAACCTTATTTTTGGCTCATGAATGTTACTAGAGGCTACTACAGTAAAACCTCGATTATTCATTCTAATGTTGCCATTGATGCTTTCACGGACCGTACTTATGATGATACTGTATAGGCTTTTGGGCATATGCCGTGTCAAGAAAATAATGTGAAATTCTTTACGTTTCGCAGAGAACTGTGGTCTGTCTCATCAGAAGAAAATCTTGACTGTCCACGAGAAATGCTTCTTAAACAATGACTTTTTGAAATTTAGACGTTACAATAGAAGTGGAAATGGTACGTTCATTCATCACCAGATGGCTCCCCAGACGTAGCACAGTGCTAGCATTCGAAGCGGAAGCTGACCAAACCATCAGTTTAAGAAGGTCACATAACTGATCCTGGTGATAAATGAACGTACCATTTCCACATCTGTAGTAACGTCTAAATTTTATAAAAGTCGTTATTTAAGAAACCTTTCTCGTGGAGAGTCAAGATTTTCTTCTGATGACACAGAGCACAGTTCTCTGCAAAACGTAAAGAATTTCACCTTATTTTCTTGACACGGCATGAGCCCAGAAGCCTATACAGTGTTTGTTCTAATGCCCGGGAAGGGGTGAACGGTTAAAAAAACCACGGATAATCCATAATACTAATTTTAATGGACTTGAAAGTACATAAAATACATACCACATAACTTAAATACATTGCATTAAATCCTCTTTAAAACCAAAATGTAGGCAAAGCTACAACAATACATACTAAATATTCACCTAAATTACCAGCAGACCATAAATACAGTAGAAGTCCGTTATAGCGAGAATTCACAACAGCGAAAAATTTACTCGCTATAGCGGATTGTCGTTATATCCGATTTATGTATAAAAGTCGGAAAACCCTTCATGCACTTTAAAATCGGTATGAAACGGCAAACAGTTTGTTCAAAACTTGCGTTTCCGCAGATGATATCCACATTACGGCTTACTTGTTTGTTATTTTTCGTAATCCGGTACTACGTGAAAGTGTATGTTTAATTTCATTCTGAAAAAAAATATAGTTCCGTATTTCTCCGAATCCAAGATGAACCCCACTTTTTCCTTCAAAATAGTTTAATCAGGTTCAAAAAGAGGTTTGTAAAATCGTACAGGCCTACGCTTTTTTTTGACTATTTTTAGACGCCGAACATTTACTTTCGTCACGCCGTATTTCATTCTTTTTTGCGGCTGCACAATTATTCTTTATTTCCGCGGGTTTAAGGACCATTAACTTAACATTAGCATCATAATACCGAAGAGAACTCGTTGAAAATTTTCCGGCAATACCTATTCCATGCGTCTCTATAATACAACGATCCATCTGGAAATTATTCTTGCTGTCTATAAAACTGTTACTTTTACGCTGCGTCAGATATAACCGGCTACCGCTACACGCACGTCTCGCTTGTCGGGTGCGGCTACATTCAACGGCAAGCGATGTATAGGCCTTAATCGTGAACGTTGAAAGTCAACGAACGAGTTTATTGCTGCACGGTATGGCCAATCGCCCTTGCGTTTTTCGTGCAAATACCTCACAATTTCATCATCGACTTCTTTAAAGCGTCCTTGTTGTGGATCACTGAATGCATTTTTTGTACAGTACGCATTTTTTAGCTCTTTGTCTTCACGCTAACGCCAAATGTTGGCTTTAGTTAGGCCTATGCCGTATTTTCTTGCGGCTGCACAATTATTCTA
Organism: Anabrus simplex; assembly: GCF_040414725.1. Taxonomy (NCBI): domain Eukaryota; kingdom Metazoa; phylum Arthropoda; class Insecta; order Orthoptera; family Tettigoniidae; genus Anabrus; species Anabrus simplex. Next base: position 43,371,648 of record NC_090265.1, read on the forward strand.
CATTTCCGAGTGTTTAATAAACATTAACTTAAAACTAGAACCCGTTTGTAACTAGAACCCGTTGAAAATTTGCCGGCAATACCTTCAATCAATCAGTCAATACTGATCTGCATTTAGGGCAGTCGCCCAGGTGGCAGATTCCCTATCTGTTGCTTTCCTAGCCTTTTCCTAAATGATTTCAAAGAAATTGGAAATTTATTGAACATCTCCCTTGGTAAATTATTCCAATCCCTAACTCCCCTTCCTATAAATGAATATTTGCCCCAGTTTGTCCTCTTGAATTCCAACTTTATCTTCATATTGTGATCTTTCCTACTTTTATAAACGTCTTTCAAACTTATTCGTCTACTAATGTCATTCCACCCCATCTCTCCGCTGACAGCTCGGAACATACCACTTAGTCGAGCAGCTCTTCTTCTTTCTCTCAATTCTTCCCAACCCAAACATTGCAACATTTTTGTAACGCTACTCTTTTGTCGGAAATCACTCAGAACAAATCGAGCTGCTTTTCTTTGGATTTTTTCCAGTTCTTGAATCAGGTAATCCTGGTGAGGGTCCCATACACTGGAACCATACTCTAGTTGGGGTCTTACCAGAGACTTATATGCCCTCTCCTTTACATCCTTACTACAACCCCTAAACACCCTCATAACCATGTGCAGAGATCGGTACCCTTTATTTACAATCCCATTTATGTGATTACCCCAATGAAGATCTTTCCACGTATCTTTACAATACGACTATCCACCACGAAAATATTCCTGCTGTCTATAAACCTTAATTTTGGGTCGTATTCATGAACGAGACTTTGACTTAGACTCAGACTTAGAAGGCGGCAAGTCGCCATTTCCATTTCATAATCGCTACTTGGAGGTAAGTAAACTTAGATGGCGACTTTACTTCCAAGTCGCCGATGTTCCGTACTTAAGTAGACTCTGAGATCAGAAGAATAATAAAATGACAGATATTGCCGATGTAGTTAATTTTGTGGACGAAATTGAAGAGATCCATGAAATTATTCAATACGTTGTGCCTAATCCTCGGCGTATTATAAGAGATGCACGGAACCCAGTTCAATTTTATACAGAAAATGAGTTCAGAAAACGACATAGATTCGACAAACGTACAGTATTAGATCTACTTACGATGTTTGAAGACGAATTACAGAAACATAATAATCGAGGATCACCCATACCTCCAATGATACAGTTGCTAATTTCGTTAAGATTTTTTTTTTGCTATTTGCTTTACGTCACATCGATACAGATAAGTCTTATGGCGGCTGTGAGCTTGCATCCGGGAGATAGTAGGTTCGAATCCCACTATCGGCAGCCCTGAGAATGGTTTTCCGTGGTTTCCCATTTTCACACCAGGCAAATGCTGGGGCTGTACCTTAATTAAGGCCACGGCCGCTTCCTTCCAACTCCTAGGCCTTTCCTATCCCATCGTCGCCATAAGACCTATCTGTGTCGGTGCGACGTAAAGCCCATAGCAAAAAAAAAGTCTTATGGCGACGATGAGACAGGAAAGACCAAGGCCTTAATTAAGGTACAGCCCCAGCATTTGCCTGGTGTGAAAATGGGAACCTACTATCTCCCGAATACTGGATACTGGCCGCACTTAAGCGACTGCAGCTATCGAGCTCGGTAACATGAAAATTAAGGTATCGTTTATTCAGTCTTTAGTTTTACGAGTTAACAACTGCTATCGGCCACGTTATTTACGCATTTATTACGAAAACGTGTTATCCTTTCATTTCGAATTTTCTTTAGAGAACAGCAGCCGATGGGTATTACTAATCAACTCCAACATCGCCTTTGAATGTCAACGAGAGAGCTCGCAAATGCACAGTGAGAAAACTATACCGTACCGAAGATGATCGATCGCATTTTGTTGCAAACGTTTCAGTTTTCTTATTCAAACAGCGTCACGTATCCTAACGTAACCGTACTATATGTATGATGAAAACACACTTCAAGCGCCGGTAGAGAAATTATACCTTTCTCGCTATAAATTTTCATAATAGCCTTTTCGTAATTTAACCAGACGCGACAAAATGCAAACTAACCTATGAAATCAATTAAGCACTCTGACATATCTCGAGGTGTATCCCATTCTTAATTGCAGTATTTAGCCTCAAAATTAAGCGGTCGTTTAGTCGGCCTTAATTTTTAACGAGTTAACGACCGTTATCGGACACGTTAATTACACATTTATTAAGAAAATATATTCTCTTTCATTTTGAATTTTCTTTACGGAACAGCTGTCGACGGTTATTACTAATTGACTCCGACATCGCCTTCGAATGTCGACGAGAGAAATCGCTAGTGCACATAGCGAGGAAACGATGCCGAAGGTAATCGATCGCATGCAATATCATCGCTGCAGTGCATAAATATCAGTAACGGAAAAAATCGCGCGCGCTTAATCGCTCGTAATAATGGATGCGCCAGTGATAGGGTTCTCGCTGTAACCGAAGGACGGTACACAGGATAATATAGGAATTTTGAAGGGACTGAAAAAAGTCGTCGCTATAACGGAGTTCTCGTTATATGCCGTACTCGCTATAGCTGACTTCTACTGTAATTAATTTACCTGGTGTCATTTAAGCTGCTTTAAGAAAAATCCGTTCCTTTTTTTTGCACACTCCTACAATTTATTTTCTTCTTTATGTCCATTCTGAGCCTTCTAATTACAAGAATGTCTGAAAAATCTGTATTGTCTTCTAGCTCCAAGAATTCCATTAACATTTCAGCCAACTTCAGTGCGGTCTGAAGCGGTACGCGATTGTTTGTGACACACTCTTCTTCCCCATGACCCCATACCCTTCACTTTCACACGTCACTTCGCAGCTGACTGACGAGTTCCCATTCGTGCTTTTATTTACTATTTCGTTATCAGTTAAAATGTGATGCCCGGGCAATACATCGTCAGTATGAAGCCACCCCTCAATGTTACTTTCATCCACTTCTCCAAAATGAATGTTATTTTCAATAGTCTTCAGGATATCTTTGATCATCAATCCCTCATTTTCATCAGTGAATCCATGAAAATCGTCGGCGAGCTGTTCGACATCAACATCAATTTTCTCCATGATCGAGTGATGTTCTGAGCGGTTACTAGATCCCATGAAAAAATTAAATGGCGTATTGCTTTTAGTGCTGGGAGTGTCAGAGGACGTGTTCAGCTCACCAGGTGCAGGTCTTTCAATTTGACTCCCTTAGGCGACCTGCGCATCATGAGGAGGATTAAATGATGATGAAGATGACACATACACCCAGCCCCCATGCCAGAGAAATTAGCCAATGATGGTTAAAATTCCCGACTCTGCCGGGAATCGAACCCGGGACTCCTGTGACTAAAGGCCAGCACGCTAATCATTTACCCATGGAGCTGGATATTAGATCCCATGATTTCTGGGCAAGATAAAGCGCTTCTTTAAGACTGAGTTTTTTCCAGAACTCGACCATCGACGTTTCTTCGGAAAGTAAGTGACCTAGCAATTCCCGCTTATAATGCGCCGCCTTGAAGATTCCGATGACGCCTTGATCCATCGGCTGAATTAATGAAGTTACATGAGGTGGCAAATAGGAAACAAAAATGTTTGCATCCTCTGTATCAACGGGGTGCGAGGATGCATTATCACGAAAAAGGACAGTCTTTAATATTAAGCCTTTGGACTCCAAGAAATCTCGAACCCGCAGAACGAACTTAATATGGAACCAAGTTCTTAAAATATCGTGTGTTATCCATGCAGATTTGTTATGACAATAATCTAATGGGTAATATTTCATCACTGTTCCTTTGAAAGAACGCAGAAATTTTTCATTACCAACAACATCTCATTTTAATTTATGGTCGCCACTAGCGTTCGCACAGCACAAGATGGTTACGCGCTTACTAGATTTGTGACCAGGAGCTGATTTCTCTTCAGCAGCTGCTAGTGTTTTACAGGGTAAGCACTTCCAATAAAGTCCACTTTCATCGGCATTGTACACTTGACTTGGAACAAAATTGTATCTCTCAATTATGCGCTTAAACTCATATGTAAAGTTTTCTGCTGCACTCCAGTCACCACTTGGTTTTTCTCCTTCGATGTTTAATTCTCGAATGCCATGTCTGTCCTCAAATCTCTGTAGCCAGCCGTAATGCTGGTGAGGACTCTGAGAGTGCCATCTTTTCGTGAAAAATTTGTGCCAGCCTTGTTATACCACTGAAACCACGTGAATAACACAGTATCCAGTTTTTTTTAAGATAATGCTTTCATTGTTTTTCTTTTAGCGATTCCATACGAATTGTCAGAACTCGCCACAAACTGCAACACTGTCTTTATTCTTCGTTAGGTCCCGCACTGTTGTTACACCCACACCGATTTCTGATGCTAAATTTGAGACTAGTTCACCTTTTTTTAACTGTTTGATTATATTAACTTTATTTTGTATGGTTAAAACTACACGTTTTCTTTTTACTGCAGATTTTGATCTCAACATTTCTTGGCTGTTAGAATGGAAAATAGATGTTCAACTTTGTCAGTCACTCTCACATTTCCTTACTTTGCACTACAGTACAGAATGTAGCCTACCTGTCTACTAATAGCGGAGGTTGACTATGACGGACCTCTAGACTGGTTTCCAATTCCTGTGCATTGTTAAATATTTATGATGCAGTAGCCTATGGTGAAAATATTTAATCTTGACAGACGATATGAAAGATCTACGTACGGTACTCGGAGATGTTACACGCTACCAAATAAGTTGTAGATATCATTCTGAAGTAGAAATGACCAATATACCATACTCTACGCTCCGTGGGCTGGGAGAGGGCACATTCCAGTACTCTATTCGTCAACAATGGAATGGATAATAAAGTTTGTGACTGTTGAATCTGAATAGCATCCCTTTTCTATCGTAACAGTTAAGTTAAATAATTTTACACAACATCAAATTACATAGTAAAAAAATGTATGAAGTCATGTCTCCAATGCCGACTGCTGGTCTATGCGCGTGTACGTACAGTACTTATTGTATGTAATGATCGTAGACTCAGGAGTTGGAGAGTCAATGTACAGTCGCTCCAAAACAGAACACTGTATCAAGATACCTTGACGTCAAGACCCCAACTTGGCAGGTTCGATCCTAGCTCAGTCTGGTGATATTTGAAGGTGCTCAAAAATCAATCATCAGTCAATCAACCAATACTGATATGTATTTAGGGCAGTCACCCAGGTAGCAGATTCCCTATCTGTTGTTTTCCTAGCCTTTTCTTAAATGATTTCAATAACATTGGAAATTTATTGAACATCTCCCTTGGTAAGTTATTCCAATTCCTAACTCCCCTTCCTATAAATGAATATTTGCCCCAATTTGTCCACTTGAATTCCAACATTACCTTCATATTATGATCCTTCCTACTTTTAAAAACACCACTCAAACTTATTCATCTACTAATGTCATTCCACGTCATTTCTCCGCTGACAGCTCGGAACATACCACTTATTTGAGCAGCTCGTCTTTTTTCTTCCAGTTCTTCCCAGACCAAACTTTGCAACATTTTTGTAACGCTACTCTTTTGTCAGAAATCACCCAGAACAAATCGAGCTGCTTTTCTTTGGATTTTTTCCAGTTCTTTAATCAAGTAATCCTGGTGGAACCATACTCTAGTTGGAGTCTTACCAGAGACTTACATGCCATCTCGTTTACATCCTTACTACAGTCCCTAAACACCCTCATAACCATGTGCAGAGATCTGTACCCTTTATTTACAATCCCATTTATGTGAATACCCCAATGAAGATCTTTCCCACTGTTCTCCCCGGGATCTTTTTAATGGGCTCACCCCCTTGCCGTTTTCAGCTCACATAACCTAGATAAGTGTTAGTTACATATTCATTCATATTTGAGTCATTAGGTGTTCCAAATATAAATGTAAATAGTGCAAAACTGTTTATTTAAATGATAAATCTTCGTTATTTGTCAGCATAATTGCATCAGTTACATCGGAGTTTAAATGTTTAGTTTGATTATCACTTAGTGTTGTGCGCGAGCGATGTCTGTATTAGCGTGGAATCGCATGTTTGCACTGGATTCCGGCCGACATCACAAAGCCATATGAAACTCCAGAGCAACCGAGTGGTAAATTCCGGTGTTACATGATTGTGAATGAGCAGTAGAACACTAGAAATTGAAAGTACTCCGTTATGTCTTGTTCGTGATAATAACGCTGAAATAGTTCAATTTCGGCATTAATATTATTGTTATTGCCCTGAGGGGACAAAATTGAAATGTTATCATTTTCATGTTTATGTAGTATTCCCCACCTGGCTACTCATTCCTACCACCCAGCTGAGGAAAATTTCTGGAAGAACACTGTTTCCTTATATTAACACCTAGATACTTACAATGATCCCCAAGAGCAACTTTCACACCATCAATGCAGTAATTAAAACTGAGAGGACTTTTCCTATTTGTGAAACTCACAACCTGACTTTTGCAGTTGCATTTTGCATTTTGCATTTTGCAGTTGCTCACAATCTTTTAACTTATTTTTTACTCTATAGAGAATAACATCATCTGCAAAAAGCCTTACCTCTGATTCCACTCCTTTCCTCATATCATTTACATAGAAAACATAAAGGTACAATAATAATGCCATGAGAAATTCCCCTCTTATTTATTGCAGGGTCAGATAAAGCTTCGCCTACTCAAATTCTCTGAGATCTGTTTTCCGGAAATATAGCAACCCATTCAGTCACTCTTTTGCACTCTGTTTTGCCAGTAGTCTCCCATGATCCACCCTATCAAATGCTTTAGACAGGTCAGTCATGATACAGTCCATTTGACCTCCTGAATCCAAGATATCTGTTATATCTTGCTGGAATCCTACAAGTTGAGCTTCAGTGGAATAACCTTTCCTAAAATCGAACTGCCTTCTATCGAACCACGTCAGCCTTGTGTCGGTACATTTACTGGCACGTAAAAGAACTCCTGCGAGACAACATTTTGGCACCTTGGCATCTCCAAAAACCGTCAAAGTGGTTAGTCGGATGTAAAATTAATAACATTATTATTATTATTATTATTATTATTAATATTATTATTATTATTATTATTATTATTATTATTATTATTATTATTATTATTATTATTATTATTATTATTATTGTACCGGGCGGTACACCTCCACTCCGCTAATTTAAAATGTGCGCCTGTTGAAACTCCTCTGCTGGAGGAAGTCTGAACTTTATTGACAGTATTAATTTTCTACCGTCTCAGAAGATGTCACCACGTGGAAAATTTTGAGTTTTTGAACTGTGTCATTTTTGATGTGTTTTTGTTTCGCTTGAAGTAAGAAGTGTGAACTTTCTCTTCTAGAGGACACTACTGAAGATCTACAATAGTGCAACCTAGTGCGGAGTCAAAGAACTATTTTTTGGAGAAAATTTAATTTCAAGAGTTTGTTCTTTGTTAAATTTTTTTCTATCATTGTTTAAGTTGGCAATATTTACCCCTTTCTTCCCCTTGTTATGAATGTATCCAATCCCGAATTTCTTCAATTAATTTCTATCCAATCAGATGTATCTTCCCCCAACTTGAATCTGTTGCGGGGTCCTATCCAATAAAGAGTTTGTGGGAGGGTGTTTTCTTTCCCCTAACGCCTAGAAACTTCCGCGAGAGTATTTAAACTGCTGATTTTTGGGTCTCTAGGCCACTTCTGTTCCATCTTTCAGTGTGTTAAGTACATAGCAGGGGGCGGGAAGCGCCTCTTTCTTCTCCAGCCGTTCAACACAAGGTAATGGCCGATTAATAACTTCTTTCTTTGCTAGCTCAGCAGTTTAACTTTCGGGGCGGGTTCTAAGCGTTCAGCCATGTGACCTTTTCCTAAAATGTAACTACTCCTTTCATATATTCTCTTTTAAAACGACATATTGGGATAGAGAGTGCTAACCCTCTCGAGCTCCCACTCACATTGTCTTGAGGTGAACTTATTTTCTCAACCTATTTTTCGTTAATGTAAAACAAATTGTTCTTTTCTTAAGTCACCTCTTTAGCATGGGATTAGCCCTTGTATTAACGGCCTAGTGCCAAGTTGGTCTTAATCAAAGTGTATTAGGAGTGCAAGTTCGCCTCCTCTCAAATTGTTATTTTAGAGGTCATTTAATTAACCTGCTTTTCTTTTAATAGACCTCAGTAGATTGGGTATTTTACCCCTGTGTTTATGTCCGTTGAGGACAACTTGAAGGTGGAGTTTGGTGTGGCCTGGGAGAGGCTTAAATTTTGAGAGCGAGTGGCTCTTTTGAAAATTCTGGGTTGTATGCCTCATGGAGGTTTTTCAGTGTAATTTGGAGCAAGGGCTCCTAGGTATGAATGGGGTTTTCTCCCCCTCTGTTAAAACTTGTGTTTGAGGTAAAACTGAGCTGATTGCCCAAGCATTGTGAAGTCAGGGCGCGAAGCCCAAATTCTGTAAATATTGTAACTAACCCCTTTTGAATTGCTACTTTGTACCTGCCATGATTGTTATTTCTTTGTTTTCGAAAAGAAAATATAACCTTGTTAAATTTTAAATTAATTTTACATTGCCCTATAATTTCGTAGCTTGAAACCCATTCACACCCGCACCTTCTTTCACCTCTACCTACCACGGAAAAGTCCGTAACAAGTGGTAGCAGAGCGTGGTTGAATGGGTCTCAATTTAGCCCCTTTTGACGGCTAAATATTGTTTGTTCCGAACTCTAACTATTTTCCCAGTTGCTGGAATTTTTTGAGTTTTTCAAAATTGGTCTGTCATCATGCCCGGCCCTCGCGATGTTCTCCTTCTTAACTATTTGCGCAAGGAGGAGTTGATCTATGAATTAACTATCAGAAATGTGCAATCTGGAGGCACGGTTGCAATAGACACTAACAAACTTAGAGAGTCCCTTGATTTGCCCATTTCCATCCCCAATTTGGGAGAGAAAGAAATTGATGACTCTCTTTCCACGATCACGGAGAATATTACTGGGCTAGCTTCTGTAGTTAGTTTTTTTGATGAAAATGATCCGTCTCCTAATCAAATTAAGCGTGTGCAAGGCAGGCTATATCATTTTTCGAATAGGGTTAACGATCTGTTGTCTCTAAAACTGAATGATGTTCAGAGGAAGGAAGCTAGTACGCTCCTGGAAAATATTTCCGAATTATCTAGTAAGGTCACTCAATTGTTAACTGGGGAAGTTCCTCCCAAATCTGATCAACCCACCATAGTAAATGCAGGTAGTGAGGAAGCGCCTCCCAAGGGAGAAGTTAATAGAATAACCGTTGCTGCTCAAACTATCCCTGCCCCACTGGACAACGAGTCTGAACGCCGTGCATCGCTGAGTAACATCCGTTCTGAATTAACTTCCTTGCCATTGAAACCTTTACCTACTATGTCACCCGGGTTTAGTAGCTTGCCTCATCCATTGGCAATGTTGCTCAGAGGTATATCTAAGTTTTCCGTTAATACCACCAGTGACGTAATTTCATTTTTAAGATTTCTAGTGGAATTTCAGGATCATGCCCTTGTTTTTTCTCTTTCTCCATGTCAAATCTTGCAAATTATCTATCCGTATGCTATTGGTATTCTCTCTGATAAAATCGTAAGAGCCATTGCCGAGCAATCATCTATTGAGGATTTCCATGCCCATTTGCTAGCTAACTTCATCCCTGCTAGGGCCAGGTCCTCCCTTATTCAGAAGTACTATTATCGTGTACAGCGCTTGGATGAAAACTTGGCTGATTTCATACAGGACATTAAGTTTTATACTAGGGTGTTTGCCCTTCATTTTCCTGAAGATCAGATTGTACAGGCTATTGTAGAGGGAATTTCACCTCCCTATAGGTCATATTTGTGTTTCGCGGCGTGCCCGCAAACTTTCTCGGAACTTGAAGCATTGGCCGTCTCAGCGGAAGGAGTTAGATACGCCGATTCTTTGCGTGTCGCGAAAGAACCCCCGCCTTCCATTAGTAATACTCGGCCTCCACCTCGCCGATCAGTCACCCCCCGTAAATGTTATGCTTGCGGGTCGCCTGACCATCTGCGCAATAAGTGTCCTCTGATCAAAACTAGTAGGGCAAATAATGGAGCTGGTTCATCACAAGGCTGTTTTAAATGTGGGGCTTTCTCACATATCGCAAAGAATTGTCCCAATTCGAATAGCACCCCCTCCTGCTCAACTTCTGGTGTAACTTCCATAACAATCAAAAGTGACTAGTGGCTGCGGCTGAGTCAACTAATTCTGCTTCCCAAGGCTCAGCCCCTGGCAAAAAGGTCGAGAATTCAGGGAACGATACGTCTTCGAATACATCTTTTGAATGCCCCAAAGAGTGCCTTAGGATCGCGGCGGATACCCCCGCACCTGTTCCTTTTCTTAAGATTGAGTTAAATAACGAGCCTATTACAGCTCTCTTAGATTCAGGCAGTGTTTGTTCGATTATTTCGGCTGAATGGTATTCTAAATTGAAAGCTGTTTGTAAACTACCTGACTACGTCTCATCTTCTATTCAATATGTTTCGGCTAATTCATCTCCATTAGAAATTCTAGGTTCCGTACTGGTCAAAATTCGTATTGTTAAGTTTACTTGTAAAATTAAATTGTTTGTGGCTAAGCACCTGTCTTGCCCCATCATATTGGGAGCTGACTTTATTTCTCACACTGGTCTTGTGCTCGATCTCCAGTCTAGGTCGTGCACATTCAAATTTGCTTCTAGTTGTAAAATACCACTATTAAAGTGTAATTCTGTGTCATGTTCATCTATTTCGCCTACCCAGGATGAGATGTTGTTAGACCTTAGACATCTACCTGAGGAGCAGGCTGATAGTATTCGTAAATTATGTCAGTCATTTCCAGAGGTGTTCTCTGATACTCTTGGTGTTACTGACCTTATTGAATACAAAATTGAGGTCACGGATTCGATTCCTGTCCGTTTTCCACCTTATAGGCTATCTCCACCTAAAATGAAGGCTCTGAAAGAAATTATCGATCAGATGTTGAAGGATGGTATTATTAGGCCCTCTAAGTCGGCGTATTCATCGCCTATTTTTCTAGTCCCGAAACCCCAAGGAGGCTTCAGGCCTGTCATTGATTACAGGGCTCTCAATCGGAAGGTGGTGTTGCAATCTGTGCCCCTTCCTGACCTTCATTCTTGCTTTTCATGGTTTCGTAAGGCCAAGTTCTTCACTATCTTGGACTTGAATGAGGCCTATAATCAAATTCCCCTTGCCGAAGAGTCTAAACACCTTACAGCGTTTGCCACGGACTGGAATTTATATGAATACAACCGCGTGCCTTTCGGGCTCCCCACGGGGGCAGCTGTGCTCACTAGGCTACTAGGTAGGGTCTTCTCCGACATCAAATTCGAGTACTTATATCACTATTTAGATGATGTCGTCGTATTTTCAGAGACTTTTGAAGAACATCTAGATCATTTGCGAGAAGTTCTCGATCGCCTTCGTAAGGCTGGGTTAACTGTTAAGTTGTCCAAGGTTGCCTTTGCTAAGCCCTCTATGTCATTCCTAGGGCATATTGTGTCACCCGATGGTGTAGCAGTCGATCATTCTAGAACACAGGCCATCTGTGATTTTAAACCTCCCAAGGACATTAAAGGTATCGCCAGGTTCATTGGTATGGTGAATTTCTTCAGGAAGTTCATTCCTAACTTTGCTAATAGAGCGGCGCCCTTAAACCTTCTTCGTAGGAAAGGCATCAAATTCGAGTGGGGACCTTCTCAACAAGCCGCTTTTGAAGATCTGAAATTAGCTCTCTGTAATGCCCCTGTACTTGCTATGCCTGATTTCTCGAAGAAATTCATCGTCCAAACCGACGCGTCGTCGTCAGCGGTAGCTGCAGTCCTTCTTCAAGAGACTGAACTAGGGAGGCGACCCATCGCCTATGCCTCTAGGACCTTGTCGGCTCAAGAAGCCAAGTATTCCATCTATGAGCTCGAAGGTTTGGCAGTCTTATTCGCCTTAGAAAAGTTCCGTCTCTATTTGGAACACGTCAAATTCGACCTGGAGACAGATAATCAAGCATTAAGCTGGGTCTTAGGTAGGCCGCGTCGTACTGGTCGTATAGCCCGCTGGGCTATTCGTATTTCCGCCTTCCAGTTTGATGTTAGGCATATCAGAGGTACCGAAAATGTTGTTGCTGATGGACTCAGCCGTATGTTTTCAGACGACGTTGAGAACCATGAACAGGTCGACAGTTCATCACCTCCCGAGTCCATGCTATCTGAGGTTAATGCCATCCTAACAGATGCTCCCATGCTTTTTAGGGATATTGAGAAATACCAACGTGAAGATCCGACGCTGGCTCCGATAATGGAAACCCTTTCTTCTGGGGAACATGTTGTCCCTTATGTTCTGAGGAATGGTGTTCTATGTTGCCCATCGAGGCATGATAAGATGATGAAAGTTGTCGTTCCAGCTGTTCTGGTACCTATGATCTTCAAGTATTATCATGAGACCCCACTAGGAGGGCATCTGGGTATCTTTAAAACTCGTGAAAAGATTCGTGAAATGTTCATCTGGAAAGGTATGGACGGTGAAATCCGTGAACTTGTAAAAGCTTGTAAATCTTGTTTGCTCAGTAAACCCACCATGTCCACCAAGGTAGGCCTTTTGTCTTCGCATCAAGCGTCGCGCCCCATGGAACGTCTGTATATCGATTATGTAGGACCCTTCCCCCAGTCAAAGGGTAATGCTAACAAGTTCATCTTTGTGTGCGTAGATGGTTTTACCAGATTTTCTTGGTTATTTCCGACTAAGCTGGCTACCGCTCAGTCTACCATTACCTGCTTAAATTCTATTTTTGCTTCTTTTGGTCCGTGTCAATATATTGTATCTGATAATGCTAAGGCTTTTACATCTAATTTATTTCGTAAATTCTCTTTTGACTTATCAATCTCTCATGTAACTACTTCTGCTTATTACCCTCAACCATCTCTGGCTGAACGGGTTAACCGTAATCTCAGGTCAGCACTTATTGCCTATCATCATGAAGATCATTCCAGGTGGGACACGTCCCTGCATTGGTTAGCTTTTGCTTTGAATTCGGCGGTTCATGAATCTCACAAGTTTACTCCAGCTTCTTTGATGTTCAAGTTTGTTCCCAACTCGCCGCTCTCTAACCTCTGGTCTCTGAATGACATTCTACCCGAGACAATAGATCCGGATAACATTAAAGATCTTTTGAAGAAGGCTAAAGCCAATCTTAAAGTGTCTCATGAAAAGGTTAGGGAAAGGTATGATCGTGGACGGAGACCCACCCCTTTGAAGGTAGGTGACCAGGTTATGGTCAAAAATTTTGTTCCCGCGGGCAAGCTTGCCCCCAGATTTCATGGGCCATGCATCATCCTCGATTTTCTCACACCGGTTACATTGTTAGTAAGCAATCCAGCCACCGAGAGGATATTTAGGGTTCACCTGTCCCAGGTGAAACCGGTGTAAATTTTGTGTCAACTTGCTTCATATAATTTGATAGGAATATGAAGGTTATATTTTTTTTTGAGTTCCACTCTTAAGGCATTCTGCTCCTTCTATTTTATTTTATATGTAAGCATTTCTTGTAAACCTCCCCGATTGTTAAACTGCGATCCTGTCCTTGCCACGGCCATTACCACGCTCCCGTCTCCTGCGTCAATACACACAGTGGCTTGACTTATGCCATGGATATTTGCACGCCGCTGGCCCCTCAACCTCTCCACAAGCCTGTACCCTCAAAAAAGATGATGGTCCAACACAATTCTGCCGCCAAGCTTTAATGTTTCAGTGCCCCCGCAGCCGCGCGGCGCCGTGCAGCAACTGGAGCTGAGGACGGGCCCCCTCGGCCCCAGCGAGGACGACGTGTGCACGGCGAGCCGGAGCTCTCCTCCCGGCCAAGGCTGATGCGCGGCGCACGACCTGCTACTTGCCCGCAGCCTGTATATGTTCACCGCGGGCGCGGCGTGCTTCAACACCTCTGCTCCCCTCATAGTGCGGGCGAGCGGTATCTCAGGGTACTTAAGGGGTCCGAGCGGCCTCCTTTGTACGCAAGCCGCAACGGCCGGTCTGGCAATCCCACTTCATCACCATCTACTACATGAACAGATACCATAAGTAATGACTACACTTGGGAATTCAACTGCAATATTTGGTGGACTTTGAAATTTTTTTCTTTCACTTTCAAGTATAAAAAGTTATCTTCAGAAATTCAACTTCTACAAATATAAAGACCTTACTTCATCTGCAACAACAAATTTTGAAACCAAATCAACCCAAATTAAGAAATTCTTATAAATTTTTTTTGGCAATCAATCTTCATACCCACAGCATAACTCGGACCTTGTTTCAAACTGATTTCATGTGTCATCCCTGGAGGAACTTTTGGGGGGGGAGGTCTGTACCGGGCGGTACACCTCCACTCCGCTAATTTAAAATGTGCGCCTGTTGAAACTCCTCTGCTGGAGGAAGTCTGAACTTTATTGACAGTATTAATTTTCTACCGTCTCAGAAGATGTCACCACGTGGAAAATTTTGAGTTTTTGAACTGTGTCATTTTTGATGTGTTTTTGTTTCGCTTGAAGTAAGAAGTGTGAACTTTCTTTTCTAGAGGACACTACTGAAGATCTACAATAGTGCAACCTAGTGCGGAGTCAAAGAACTATTTTTTGGAGAAAATTTAATTTCAAGAGTTTGTTCTTTGTTAAATTTTTTTCTATCATTGTTTAAGTTGGCAATATTTACCCCTTTCTTCCCCTTGTTATGAATGTATCCAATCCCGAATTTCTTCAATTAATTTCTATCCAATCAGATGTATCTTCCCCCAACTTGAATCTGTTGCGGGGTCCTATCCAATAAAGAGTTTGTGGGAGGGTGTTTTCTTTCCCCTAACGCCTAGAAACTTCCGCGAGAGTATTTAAACTGCTGATTTTTGGGTCTCTAGGCCACTTCTGTTCCATCTTTCAGTGTGTTAAGTACATAGCAGGGGGCGGGAAGCGCCTCTTTCTTCTCCAGCCGTTCAACACAAGGTAATGGCCGATTAATAACTTCTTTCTTTGCTAGCTCAGCAGTTTAACTTTCGGGGCGGGTTCTAAGCGTTCAGCCATGTGACCTTTTCCTAAAATGTAACTACTCCTTTCATATATTCTCTTTTAAAACGACATATTGGGATAGAGAGTGCTAACCCTCTCGAGCTCCCACTCACATTGTCTTGAGGTGAACTTATTTTCTCAACCTATTTTTCGTTAATGTAAAACAAATTGTTCTTTTCTTAAGTCACCTCTTTAGCATGGGATTAGCCCTTGTATTAACGGCCTAGTGCCAAGTTGGTCTTAATCAAAGTGTATTAGGAGTGCAAGTTCGCCTCCTCTCAAATTGTTATTTTAGAGGTCATTTAATTAACCTGCTTTTCTTTTAATAGACCTCAGTAGATTGGGTATTTTACCCCTGTGTTTATGTCCGTTGAGGACAACTTGAAGGTGGAGTTTGGTGTGGCCTGGGAGAGGCTTAAATTTTGAGAGCGAGTGGCTCTTTTGAAAATTCTGGGTTGTATGCCTCATGGAGGTTTTTCAGTGTAATTTGGAGCAAGGGCTCCTAGGTATGAATGGGGTTTTCTCCCCCTCTGTTAAAACTTGTGTTTGAGGTAAAACTGAGCTGATTGCCCAAGCATTGTGAAGTCAGGGCGCGAAGCCCAAATTCTGTAAATATTGTAACTAACCCCTTTTGAATTGCTACTTTGTACCTGCCATGATTGTTATTTCTTTGTTTTCGAAAAGAAAATATAACCTTGTTAAATTTTAAATTAATTTTACATTGCCCTATAATTTCGTAGCTTGAAACCCATTCACACCCGCACCTTCTTTCACCTCTACCTACCACGGAAAAGTCCGTAACAATTATTATTATTATTATTGACATCAAGAGTACACTCATTCAGTTTTGGAGCGAAATTACATTGCTTTTAAAAAAACATGATTTTTTTGGCGATGGATAATCCACAGAACGGTTAGTCGAGGTATGGATAATCGAGGTTTTACTGTATGCAAAAATATGAGTGAAACAGAATCAGGGCAATTTCTGTAATTGTATGCAGATGTATCCAGACATATGATAATAATGACATTTACAGTAAGATACAAAAGTTGAAAACTAGAAAAGCGGCTGGAATTGATAGGATTTCTGGGGATATACTAAAGACAATGGGTTGGGATATAGTACCATATCTGAAGTACTTATTTGATTATTGTTTGATCGGAGGAGCTATACCAGATGAATGGCGTGTTGCTATTGTAGCCCCTGTGTATAAAGGAAAGGGTGATAGACATAAAGCTGAAAATTACAGGCCAGTAAGTTTGACATGCATTGTATGTAAGCTTTGGGAAGGCATTCTTTCTGATTATATTAGACATGTTTGTGAAATTAATAACTGGTTCAATAGAAATCAGTTCGGTTTTAGGAAAGGTTATTCCACTGAAGCTCAACTTGTAGGATTCCAGCAAGATATAGTAGATATCTTGGATTCTGGAGGTCAAATGGACTGTATCGCATTTGACCTGTCTAAAGCATTTCATAGGGTGGATCATGAGAGACTACTGGCAAAAATGAGTGCAATTGGACTAGACAAAAGAGTGACCAAATGGGTTGCTATATTTCTAGAAAATAGATCTCAGAGAATAGAGTAGGTGAAGCTTTATCTGACCCTGTAGCAATTAAGAGGGGAATTCCTCAAGGCAGTATTATCGGACCTTTATGTTTTCTTATATATGTAAATGATATATGTAAAGGAGTGGAATCGGAGGTAAGGCTTTATGCGGATGATGTTATTCTCTATAGAGTGATAAATAAGTTACAAGATTGTGAGCAACTGCAACGTGACCTCGAAAATGTTGTGCGATGGACAGCAGGCAATGGTATGTTGATAAACGGGGTTAAAAGTCAGGTTGTGAGTTTCACAAATAGGAAAAGTCCTCTCAGTTTTAATTACTGCGTTGATGGGGTGAAAGTTCCTTTTGGGGATCATTGTAGGTATCTGGGTGTTAATATAAGGAAAGATCTTCATTGGGGTAATCACATAATTGGGATTGTAAATAAAGGGTACAGATCTTTGCACATGGTTATGAGGGTGTTTAGGGGTTGTAGTAAGGATGTAAAGGAGAGGGCTTATAAGTCTCTGGTAAGACCCCAACTAGAGTATGGTTCCAGTGTATGGGACCCTCACCAGGATTACCTGATTCAAGAACTGGAAAAAATCCAAAGAAAAGCAGCTCGATTTGTTCTGGGTGATCTCCAACAAAAGAGTAGCATTACAAAAATGTTGCAAAGTTTGGGTTGGGAAGAATTGAGAGAAAGAAGAGCTGCTCGACTAAGTAGTATGTTCTGAGCTGTCAGCGGAGAGATGGCGTGGAATGACATTAGTAGACGAATAAGTTTGAGTCGCGTTTATAAAAGTAGGAAAGATCACAATATGAAGATAAAGTTGGAATTCAAGAGGTCAAACTGGGGCAAATATTCATTTATAGGAAGGGGAGTTAGGGATTGGAATAACTTACCAAGGGAGACGTTCAATAAATTTCCAATTTCTTTGAAATCATTTAGGAAAAGGCTAGGAAAGCAACAGATAGGGAATCTGCCACCTGGGCGACTGCCCTAAATGCAGATCAGTATTTATTCATTCATTCATTCATTCATTCATTCATTCATTCATTCATAAGTGATTTCTGACGGAAATGCTGTTTGAAAGAAAGCTTTTAAGTGGAGACATAACGAAACATGAGTATCTGGTGTATTCCTGCAGCCAGTGATCTGTTTTTGTGCTCCTTGTAAACTTTGTAGTGGGACATCCCAATTTGCAACAACTGGCTTCAATGATAGGAAGCATAGAAATCAGCAGTTAATGGAACGTGAGAATTTCCACTCTCATCGTGGTAACACGTTAATGTTTAAAAGGCGGGGTAGCGAATTGTGGAGAATGGAATGGAATTGAATGGCATATGGCTTTTAGTGCTGGGAATATCCGAGGACAAGTTCGGTTCACCAGATCCAGGTCTTTTGATTTAACTCCCGTAGGTGACCTGCGCGTCTTGATGAGGATGAAATGATGATGAAGACGACACACACATCCAGCCCCCGTACTAGGGAAATTAACCAATTATGGTTAAAATTCCCGACCCTGCCGGGAATCGAACTCGGGACCCCTGTGACCATAGGCCAGCACGCTAACCATTTTGCCATGAAGCCGGGCAATTGTGGAGAGTTGACAGATGTCTGCTCTCTTAGTTTTATTTTTATTATTATTATTTAATGGTATCAATGTTTGATATTTTATTTTGGAGGCAATCTACTGGATTAGTTTATTCATTATATAAATGATATTGCAATTTTGTCTTATCAAGTTTAAGGAAGGGGGTGCAAAATTATTTGGGCCCAAGGCATTGCAGTAGTTAAATTTGGCCCTGGTTGTAACAGTTGTCATTATTGCTTTTATCATTGTTATTAGTTCCTTGCCAATGCCAGTGTGTGTGTCAGGATAGCCCAAACTTTTGTTCTGGGAATATTGTCATATGCTTTTTCTAAGTCTATAAAAGTCATTACTACATAGTTAAAAAAAATTGGGGGAACATGTTTTGTAACATCTGGTGTGTGAACGTTAATTTGGTAGATGGCGTTCCAATGGTCATACAGCATACCTTGAGACCTTAGTTACTCAGGGTATGTCAAATTGAAGTCATACTCCACCTGTAGGCGTAGCCATGCATTAAACTGTCAAGTGATCCCTCAAAACAAAGTGAATAGCGGTACATCCATGTGCCGTTGTGAGGTACACAGACTACCGTGGTCTTTTGAACAGGTTGTACATCAACTAGCACATCCCATGAGACATCTTAATGAGGTTCAAGTCACTAGGGTCGTCCCCTTAATCCAGGAAGAATGGACTTTTCATCGTGTTGCTATGGATCTCAATGTCTCTCCGTCAGTTATTCACCGTTTGTGGAATCACTACAATGAGAGGCCAGTTCACAAGGAGGGTTAGACAAGGTCGTGGACGCATGACAACCTCACAGGATGACCAATATCTGACCATCTGTTTGTTGCAGCGTCGTTCAGCAACTGCCAGAGAACTGCAACCAGACCTCAGGAGTGTCACTGGAGTCACAGTGTCTGATCAGACAGTAAGGAACAGGTTAAGAGAAGTGTCCTTACGACCCAGACGTCCTGTTCGAGTGCCCCGTTTAACGCAGCAACATCGCGCAGCTCGCCTTCTGTTTGCCCGTAACCACGTCAGCTGGCAACTTTACGAATGGAGACCTGTATTGTTCACAGATGAGTCCAGATTTCCCGACACAGTGTGATGGATGTCAACGTGTATGGAGACGCCGTGTTGAGCAGTACATGCCAAATGTTGTCCAGGAAGGCGACCGATTTGGACAAGGTTCTGTGATAGTGCGAGGTGGCATCAGTATTGATGGCCGTATGGATTTTGTCGTCGTCCGTGGTAATCTTACCGCTGCGGGGTACATCGAGCAGATACTGCTACAGCATGTGTTGGTTGCTGTATATGGTGTCGGCCCTGAATTCGTACTCATGCGTGACAATGCCAGGACTCATGTAGCACGCATCACCAGACCTGTCTTGCGAGAACTGGACATTCAAGAGATGGAATGGCCAGCAGTGAGTCCCAACTTTAATTCCATCGAGCATGTGTGGGATAGACTTGAAAGAAGTGTTCATGGGCGTCCTTTTCCACCACAGACTCTCCACGACCTCGGAAGGCTCTCATTGAAGAATGGGACCTGATACTGCAACGTGACCTCCGTCGACGTACACGGAACATGCCACGTAGGTGCCAAGCTGTGATAAATGCTCATGGAGGACATATATCATACTGAAGCTCTCCATCTGTGATAAAAATCCACCCTGGAGTACTGTTATCACTTTGTTTTCGCCCCTATTTGGACATTTCCGTTTGTGTTCTTAAAATGAATGCGAATCCATCAATGTTTTTTGTATACTTCAACAGTAAAGAATAAAGGTTTAGTTGGTAATATACCTGGGTGTGAGGTATTATTTTATGGAGCATGGCATATGTTCAAAAACATGTTCCCCTATTTTTTTTGAACTGTGTATATTCTTTCCATTTTCCCAGCTCTTTTCCATGATCTGTCTCATAATGAAAATGGGTTCTACTGTTGATCTTCCACTTCTGAATCCAAATTGTTCCTCTTGTAACTGACTTTTCACCTTTTACCTAATTCTTCTTAATCTGGCAACATGGGAGATGTTGGTGATTCGTTGGTAGTTATTGCAAATCTTCTTACCTCCTTTCTTGAATGTTGGTATTATATCTCTCCCTTTCCCCAACCCTCAGGCATGTTTCACTCTCTCCATACACACCTGAATATACTAGAAATCCACTTAAGTCCACTGGTCCTGTAGCCTTGATCATTTCTACAGCTACTTCATCTGTTCCTGCAGTTTTGCCCATCTTAATCTCTTTGACTGCCCATTCCACTTCTGTCATTGTAATGTCTGATTCCTTCTTTGTTACTTCTTCTATTCCTGCTGCCTGGATATCTTCTCCAAATATCTGGTTTCTCACGTTCAACAGTTCACCAAAATATTCTTTCTATCTGTAAATCATCTCTTCTACTTTTGGCAGTATTACTCCTTTATTCTTTATAAACCCTCTGTTCACTGTTGTATTCCTACAGTTTTTTATAATTCCAAATAATTTTTTCCCACAGTTCACATCTTCCTTTACTTCCTGGATGAATATTGAACTTTTCTTTTGTTTGGCTACTACCTTTTTGCAAATATTTATCTTCCATATATCTTGCTCTACCCTCTTCAGCCTTTTTTTTGTTTTCCATTTCTTCTTTTCCTTTACCCTTCACTCTGTCATCTTACCATGATGTCTTACCTTAATGAGTTAATGAGATGAAATGAATGACGTATGATGGTAGGGGGGGAAAGGGTGAAACCCAGTGCCGGCACATAGCATACTGACAAGTGCAACATGTAAGGGGAAAGAAACACCATGGTGTCAATGCACTCTTCCACACCATGACCTTCTCTTCCACATGCACCATACACAGATGAATTTGAATGAGGTACCACATGTCCGAATCTTCTGAAAGAAATAAATGCGGCAAAATAACATCATATTATGTGATTTTCCATTTTGGTTCTAGGGTAAGTTTAATGGCTGATGATGACCAACTGTTGGGTCGAAACTAGTCCCATTGGTACATACATGTATATAATACAGTAGTTTGTTTAAAAATTTGGATTGATTAGGTGGAACTAAAACCCTTACCATAGTCGTTTAACATCAATACGGAACATGAAACTGATCTACTTTGATGTCAAAGCCAAAGATTCGGACATGTGGTATCTCGTTCAAATTCATCTGTGTGTGGTGCATGTGGAAGAGAAGGTCATGGCGTGGAAGAGTGCACTAACTCCTCTCGAGACAAAAACTGTCCAGTCTCTCATTGAGAAGAAGATCCGGGAGATCCAGACCCTGGATGGTCTTCCCTGCCAAGAAGCGCACTGTAAGTTCAATTCTACGAATGCACGCCAGCACTAGACTTCAGCATGATAGTACAGAGTCTTTCAGGTTTATCGTTTGCTTCAACAATACCTGCGAAAATTGCTGCGCACAAGGTGGCAGTTGCTCCTGTGAGCAAAGTCACAAAGAGTAAAAGCTCGAAGGTCGGGACTGCCTTTGACCATAAATAAGCCTGTGCAGCCAGGAAATCCAAGCTGGCATAGCAGGGAGCCCCCTGTGGGTGGGGGTGCTAGAAGAACACCCACGGTATCCCCTGCCTGTTGTAAGGGGCAACTAAAAGGGACCACAAGTGCTCTAAATTTTAGATCGTGGGTTCGTGACCCCGGGGCCCTTAGTTGATTCCTGGAATTGCTTCCACTTGCTTGTACCAGGCTCCTCACTTTCATTTATCCTATCCAACCTCCCTTAGTCAATTCTTGTTCTTTTCCGACCCGACGCTGTTAGGTTTCCGAGGGCTAGGGAGTCTTTCATTTTCATGCCCTTCATGAACCTTGTATTTCTTTGGCTGATACCTTCATTTTTCGAAGTGTCAGATCCCTTAAATTTTTTCCTCTCTGATTAGTGTTATATGTATAGAGGATGGTTGCCTAGTTGTACTTCCTCTTAGAACCAGTAATCACCACCACCACCACAGCATGGAGGAGAAGACAAGGTGTCCCTCCCCCAAGACAATGGTGAAAGCCACGCCTATGCCAACGCAGGTGGCATTGTCGACTCGGGCTGAAAATCAATCTCCCAGTCCATCTAAACAAGGAAAGAAGGCAGAGAAAATGGACACCCTTACCAGACACTCCCCCACCCCTTCTGCAAATGGGGAAACATGCCCTCCATCCGAAGGGTCTTCCCCTGTGGGGCGGGGGCAGTAGAATTGCTTCCACTTACATGTGCCAGACTCCTCACTTACATCTCTCCTATCCAACCTCCCTTGGCTAACTGTTGTTCTTCTCCAATCCCATTAGGTTGTGAGGCCTAGTCATTTTCATGGTCCTTATCTCTCTTTGCTCAATACCTTCATTTTTGAAGTATCGGATCGCTTCAATTTTTCTCTTGCTTGCTTGCTTGTTGTTTAAAGGGCCTAACATCGAAGGTCATCGGCCCCAATTTTTCTCTCTGATTAGCGTTAATAGAGGGTGATTCCCTAATTGTACTCCCTCTTAAAACAATAATCACCACCACCTCCAGAGAGTCTGTGTCAGCACCAGCAGATCCACCTGCTGAAAAACCTGTGCGCTTTCCTCGTTGGAGGAAAACCCGCCCCTGAAAGAAGTCAAAGAAGCTCAATGTGTATGACAAGGTGATGCACACTAAGCATCTGTCTCGACCTTCGGAAGCAGACGTTAGTGTAAGTTAAGAAGCATCTCGTCACTTAGAACCTAACATCGTAGTCAAGTCCACACTGGCACTGTTGCAGTGGAATTGCAAATGTGACAGGCATCGTACTGAGCTGTGCCAGTTTATCAGTCAATTTGCGGTGAGTATAGTCTGTATTCAAGAAACTAATCTCAGACCAGGTCATCATATGGTCTTGAGAAACTTTGGACTATACTTGACAGAACATCATTAAACCAGGCTTCCATTGGCATTGGTATTTTCATTTGTTCTGATACCGACAGCAAAGAGGTTCCACTAAGAACCCAGTTGTAGGCAGTAGTAGTACGTGTTTCATTGCCAACATAACTATGGTTTGTAATGCTTTTTTTTCTCACTAGGCCAGCCTCTTTATATCAATGATGTAATTGATCTTATAGATCAGTTCCCACCTTCTTTCTTCCTATTGCATGATTGTAATGCCAATCAACCATTAAGGGGCTCTGAAATGCCTTGTCCCAGTGGAAGGGTGTTGGAATAGTAAAAGAATGAAAATTGCACGCATATTCAGTAAAGGGAACTGTTGTGCTTTGTTACGAGTCGGTTAATCAATAGTCACTGCTTTATTGTTGACGAGGTGTATGTTTGAAGTTTGCCTTGTGTTCCAGCTATCACAATGGCATACCGTAAGAGGTAAGATTCAACATATAATTTTATTATTTAGAAATAATTAACCTCTATTAGGAAATCCAGGAAGTAAATTCATCAGAGTTTGAATGTAGCACGATTCCTTTTACAATTAATAACTCATGGGCGAGTGAGATCCACATATTCCCGGCGTTGCATATTCGCAACGCTAGGCGGATCCGTTGTCAAATCACTTCCTTATGTACCAATTTGGTATTGAAGGGTTTGTTATTGACGTAATAACCCTTCGTTGCTGTGCATGCAATTCAAACTCATACACCAGTTTTGTGGTGCATAATATTATTATTATTATTATTATTATTATTATTATTATTGTTACAGGGTTACCCGTGGACCAGCAGAGGTGAAAGAAGGTGCCAGGATGAATGGGTCTAACTACAAAGTCAAAGTTAATTTAAAATTTTAACAAAGGTTATATTTTCAGAAGAAACAACAAAAGTACAACAACTTTTCTTATGGTGAAACAACAATTTGGAAACAAGACTTAGAAAATCCAAGATTTCAGAATTTTAACACTCTTGGGCTACAAGCCCTTAGTTTTACAATTTTGAGCTCCTAGCTCAACATTACAAAACACTAATTTGTTCAAAGGGTAGAAATCCCCTAAAACATGGAGCACTTGCGCCTAATTACAATATCGAGCCTCCCAGAGGCATTCTTACAATACATGAAAAGAGCTGATGTGCTCTCAGTGTTCCCAGCCTACTCAAGGCAACACAATGTGAAAATCTAGTAATTACTGGCCTTACAAGGCACTATTTACAAATAGCAATCTTATTACACAGAGGTATCTAGTACCCAACCTACGGGGCCTTAGTGAAAAAGAACAGGTTTCATAAACAGCCCAAATACAACAGGAATGGAGTCAAAATTTGAGCTCCCAAAAGGAAATTTAAGAACCTATAGGGTGCTTGGCCAACGAAACAAGGGCTAATCCCAAACTACTGAGGTTGGTCAGATGGAGATAGCTTTAATACATATTAGAAACAAATGCGGTACCTGAAACCAAGATGAAGGGGAGCTCCTGCGGGACTACATACTTAAATTGTACGCCGAATGGATGGCAGGAGGGGAGCATGAGCTGACGCCAGCAGGCAAAATAAGGAGGCCGTCAGTTGAACTCGTGTGTGATTGGGTTATGCGGTCATGGGTTATGGTGTCAATAGACGTTATTATGAAGAGTTTCTTGAAGACGGGCATCGTAAATGCGTTGGACAGAAAACAGGATGATGCAGTATAGGATGGTGACCAGAATGATGCACGCGAGAATAGCTCAAAGACTGAATCAGGTGACAATGAATAGGGTAAGTATGCCAGTTGTCTTATTTCAATAGCCTAATGAAAATTTTATAGGTTTTTATTTTTATTTTTCAGGAATGATCTTTTGCATACAAATCCCCACATATATCGTGCACTAAAAATGTTCACACTTATTTTTCGACAAGGTATGGCCACTTAACATCTTCACCTTTTGCTAGCTCCGCAGTTTAACCCGAGGGATAGGTCCGAAACTTTAATACATAACCACCTTCTGTAACATGTAATTTTCTGCCGGCTTATGTAAAAATTTCATAAAATCTTTAACTGTAAATCTGGGATAAAATTACTTTCGACGTGATAGTAAATCTACTGACATGAGGCTGATGTATTTGAGCACCTTCAAATACCACCGGACTGAGCCAGGAACAAACCTACCAACTTGGGGTCAGAAGGCCAGCGCCCCAACCATCTAAGCCACTCAACCCAGCAAGAGAAAAATTGAGGTCCATATTATAAGGAGCAGGAAGTTTATTTATTACAGCTGATCGAAGAGAGGACATTTTCCACATTTTTCCTTGAAAACAGTTTTAACCTGATGATAACACTACATCAACAATAATAGCAATGCACCACTATAACTTATTGTAAAGTAGGGAACTCCAGCTAAGTGGAATGAGAGATTGCCACCAAATGTGTCATTAGAACTCTTTCTCATGGCTCTAAGAAGCATTGTGGGCTTCTCTGTTCTTGAACCTACACAAGAAAACTTAATGGTAACTGAGAAACAACAATGAAACATGAAGACAAAATACTAGTACGTGTCGACAATACGACAGATGGACAATACCTAATGTTGTGATCACATGGCTGCCTGGAGAGGGAAACTCTGCCGGACAGGTAGCGATAATCATATTGATAAAGACGGAAGAGTGAGAGAGATGGCTGAGTGTGACTGACTGGCTAGGAATTTCAGAGATGAGTTATTTATAAGGTTCAACCTATTCAATACTAATTACGTGTTGTATAGATGTTATAATGGTTATGACAATGCATTTAATATCAACAAACGAAAATATTGTCTAAATTCAACTCTTAACTAGAGAGAAAACTAAACCTGATTATTATTCAACCTTCACGTTCAGTGAAGATATTTACAGTGTTACAAATATTCTGAAGAAACACAACACCAAAATTGCATAATGAACTAACAATAGAAATATGGATATCATATATAATACCAGCTCAATTAACAAGACTAACATTTACCAAAAATCGGGAGTCTACAGATTCCAATGTCAAAACTGTCAATCCTTGTACATTGGTCAAACAGGGAGGAACTTCAAAATCAGATACATGGAGTATGTAAATGGTGCAAAATACAATAGATACTCGGCAGTTGGCCAGCACATTCAAGATTCAAAGCATAGCTTCAGTAACATAGAACCAGATATAGAGGTGCTCATGAATGTGGACAAAGGCCCTATTCTTGACGTCATAGAAAATTGCTTCATTCACTTTAGACCAGCTCTTTAACTCCAATTCGAACCTGAATGAAATCTCAAAAGAAAAAAAAACTAACATTCTTTTTGACTTTTTAATTAAAGTTTTAGGTATGTTGATCTTCCGAGTAAGCGGTCAATATTTAGCACGATACACAATACCCTATCACGTTACAGACCCCACCACCAACAAGACCCACCTTAAACCCACAACTCCCCCAACATGATCCTTTCCCCCACTCCCCTCCTGACCTACCGCACGTAACAGTCTGTACCTTCTTCTCTCAAGGTTAAGGTCTCAACATGCTGTTCCAAAGCTTATAAAATCCTTCCGAATTGAACTGAGGAACATTTTTGATCAACTGTACTGTAAGAAAAAATACTTAAGGACAACCTATTACCACTGACTGTCTCTTATAATTTCACATAAATCAGTGAAAAAATTGTATACCAAATGATTCCAATAAGTTCTTGACGTTTTGTTTGACCTTCTTTTAATCTTGGAATAGTGAGAGGCTATGTACATATTTCAGTGTGTCACTAGGCCAGCTTTATTATGCCGTTGCTCTTTTGTTTTGACGGTTTGTTTGACACATGGTGTGAATGGATGTATAAAGACTTTTAATGTACATATTTCAATGTGTAACTACACCAGTTTTAATTAATATGTCCTTGCTCATTTGTTTGTGATTTGTTTTATGGCTGATGACATTTAAATGTCAAAACCGGTCCCATGTTAAATAAATGTTGTGAATAACATCTACACAACACGTAATTAGTATTGAATAGGTTAAACCTTATAAATAACTCATCTCTGTGATCTCAGTTCAATACAGAAAGAACAATGAAACTCGTATCTTTGGCTAGGAATTTGGCGGGGGTTTGCGTGTTAGGGATTTTTTTTTACAACAGCTAGTGTCAACCATTCTGCAGGTAGAAAGAAATGCAGCTTCTTCTTGCACTGTCACGTACGAAGTACTGTTACAGCAATTGGTACAGTCCCGATATTTAATGCAGGAATGTCCACAGAATCCCCAAACTTCATTTCGTGTATGTACCGTACGTCTATACAATATCAGAAATTTATTCAAGTTATGTGTGGGAATATTTTTCCTACAATTTCGAATATTAAAAATCGGGTGCGATATATACGCGGTGGCCTCAGCAAATACAGTATGTGAAGAGATCTGTAACCTTTATTTACAATCCCATTTATGTGATTAGTTCAGTGAAGATATTTCCTTATATTACCACCTAGATACTTACAGTGATCCATATGAGGAACTTTAACTCCATCATTGCAGTAATTAAGACTGAGAGGACTTTTCCTGTTTGTAAAACTCACAACCTAATTTTTCACCCTGTTTATAATCATGCCATTCCCTACAGTCCTTCTCACAACATTGTCGAGATCTTTTTTCAGTTTCTCACAATCTTCTAACTTATTTATTACTCTATACAGTATAACATCATCTGCAAAAAGCCTTTTCTCTGATTCCACTTCTTTACTCAGAGGTAGGTAACCCAGCTAACGCCTATATCATAGTCATATGAAAAACATTAGTACCAGCTTCTATATGGCCTTAGTACAATCATACCATCTACATAATGCTCACAAATAAGGTAGAAATCATTAACGGCAGTGTTATTTCTATTACTTAAACTATAATGAATGTGGAAAACGATCACAGCTGCGAATAACACTATCTTATGTTTGGAGAGTAAGTGTCTATAAGGACTACAATGTGCTAGCTATGCACCATGGCTCGCAGTAGTTAAGATGGTTAAACCACGCATCACTGCTGTTGCATGTGGTAGTAGGTTCGAATCACAGGCTGGTTCACCTTTTTTTTCTTTTCGATTAACACTGTTTACAGTGACTGTAATACGGCCGCATAGCATCCTATTCCGAAGAGTGAATTTTTATGTGGTACTGAAAAAGACTGTTTTTATCCGATGTTACGTAACCAGGCTGGACTACAACGTGATGGTCTGTAGGTAGCAAGTATGGTACCCTGCACTTTACAGTGTTCATTTAACTTTTTACCATTACAGAGCACATGGTATACATTTTAATTCGAACGTATTTTCTCCTTAAATTAGCAACAATTCAATGTACTCTTCATAGGAATACATTGCGATGAAATGAATAAGTGTTGTGATGTGACCTGGTAGGTGTGGATTATTATTTGTGTGCGTTGGATTCGGTAGGTTGTGGATTCGAATCCCATGCTGACTCTCCTGAAAACGGGTTTCCTCGTCTCCCATTTCCACCACCAGGTGAATGCAGAGACGGTGCTTTAATAAAAAAACCAAGGCCGATTTCCTTCCCCCACCCATCCTTAGTGGAAAGACTCCAAATCAGAGTGAACCTCTTAAAACAAACAACAAAAAAGTATTGATTATTATTGTATCCCCGCTAAAATGGAACACCTCTGTCATTCGAAAATTTTGCCTTACGCTGGATTCAAACCACTATGCTGCTGATACTTAGACATCTTCTGCTCCAGCCCTAACTGATTCAGCCACGAAGTGAGCATACGTGATGCTTGCTAGATGCTTAGTACTAAAGTATGGCCGTTCCAACTCAAAAGTTAAAATACGTGTCAAAATCTTCAGTGAAGGTTTACAGTATTCATTTAACTTCCTTACATTACAGAGCACGTGGTATAACCTATTAATTCGATCATATTACGCGTACCTGTGTTATTTCAAGGTACAATAAATCACGTTTGCAGAATGGTCCTTAGTAGCGTGCATAGTAGTTCTTTCTTTGCTAGGTCCATGGATCAATTTACAATGATGACACACAGGTAGGGGAGAGCCTTATTGACCATAAGGAGAAATTTCAAGTTATTTGCTGTTCATAAAACTAAATTATAAGGATCTTTAGGTTATACGCATTATTTGGGTTGCCTGTCTCCGAAGAAATAAGGAACTGGTGAACCACCCGGTATATAAGAGAACATAAAGGTCCAGTAATACTGCCTTGAGGAAATCCCCTTTTATGATTACAGGATCAGATAATTCTCTGAGTTCTATTTTCTAGAAATATAGTCACCCATTCAGTCACTTTTTTGCATAGTTCAGTTGCATTCATTTTTGCCAGTAGTCTCTCATGGTCTACCCTATCAAACATCTTAGATAGGACAATTGTGATATGGTCCATTTGGCCTCCTGAATCTAAAATACCTGCTATATCTTGCTGGAATCCTACAAGATGAGCTTCAGTGGAATAATTTTGCGTAAACCTGAACTGCCCTCTATCAAACCAGTCAGTAATTTTGCAAACATGAATATAATCAAAAAATGCTTTCCCAATGCTTACATGCAACACAGGTCAAGCTGACTGGCCTGTAATTATTGGCGTTATGTTTATCACCTTTTCCTTTATACACAGGGGCTACTTAGCAATTCTCCAATCAATTGGCGTAGCTTCATGCAAACAGTAATCACAAAGTACTTCAGATATGGTACTATATCCCAAACCATTGCCTTTAGTATATCCGCAGAATTCTTTTAATTCCAGGTGCTTTTTCTAGTTTTCAAGTTTTGTATCTCATTGTAAATGTCTTTGTTATCATTGGTAAATTTCAATACTTTGTTAGTGTTAGTCTGTGTCATGTAGGAGTGTTTTTTTTTGTTGTGGAATAGGCACAATCCATTGCACACGGAGAACTGAACCAGCATAAATATGCAGCTGCTGGAATGTTCTATATACTAGATTGTTGTATCCTGAAGGAATTCTTCACCCTCAGCAGTATAATCATCCAGTCCACACATCTCCATTGATTTGAGACTGGTTTGCGATCAGACAGGGTATCAAATTGTTAGACTGGCCTCATTGCTCTCCAGACTTGAACCCAACTGAGTCATCCAGTTGCAAAACCCGTTCTGCCCATTTTTTTCTCAAAATGAGTTTTCACCGCCATTGTATGCGCTCATCAAAATACACAATCCAGTATTATAATATGCGAGCAAAGTACCTTTAAAGGTGACAAATAACTGGAACTGCTGCAGAAGTCGTTATGTCCAGCGTGTGTTATGCAGCAAAGCTTGTTATGTCCCAGAGCCCTGTAAGAGGATCATACTTACACAAACAAAATCAGGCAACTGTGTGATAAGAGGTGAAGAGAACTCCAACAGAGATTTTGGTGAAACAAAAAGCATATTGAAGCATGGGAAAACCTTTTCTGCTATAGTGCCAGTATCAGTGGAGGAAGGAGTTCCTCTTAAGAAAGAAAAGCTCAACAACCTGAACACATTACTGACCAAACATTACAGGAAAGAGTGGATAAGGAACGATGACCTCGCATTCTACAAGACACTGTTTGACCAGCGGCAAACTTTAACACGTTGAGTGCCATACGACCCCATATGGGTACGTGAGAGTAGCCAAGTTTTTGAACTTCACGTCCCCATATGGGGTCGTACGTTCGTTCTAAGTCGAGAACTGTGCGAACCCATTTGGGTGCGCAGTAAGTATGTGTTTCGAAGATGTATAAAGTATCTTCCTGCCATCTGCTGGTCGTCTTTTTAAAGTACGTGCATAGTCCACCTTCCATTTCTCAATTCCTGTTTTGGCGCGACCCCATATGGGTACGTCAAGAGTGCTTTGTAGGGTGACAAAGTCATTGTCTATCTCACGCACGGGTTGTTTATGTAAGTGTGCAGTGCTGTGAGTTTCCTTTTCTTTTTTAAGTCGTTACGAGTAAATCGAGCAGTAAAAGACTTAGTGCAGACTGTCTGGACGATATATCGAACAAGTCGGACAATGATGATGTAGACGAAGTATATAGTTACAGTGATTTTGAACCCAGTATACAGCAAATATCGATCTCGCACGTTCAACTACATTCATGAATTACAGTCTTCAGCACACACTTCCCCACTGTACTCCAGGTTTCCAAGCCAGCTGTTACAACAATTACGACCGTCTTCTACGATATAGTCACTGGTTTCCCATGTGCACAACCAGCGCTGCCAGCTTCTCTTACTCAAATTGAAAGTTATACAAAAAAAATTGTATACTTATTCAATATTCCGTAACTACCAATTCTTCTTATAATATTGTTCTGTTACATCCTAATTTACCAAATTCACATGATTTTCACTACTTTATATAACTATATTCTATACGAAAACTTCCTAACCTAAAATCGGAAGATCGTCATTTACAAACATTTTCTGACCTTAAATCGGAGATCGTACTTTTTAACGGCTCTAGTATGAACAAGATAACATGTCTATCATAATCAACAGCATATAACGCGTCCCCGCAAAGGAAAATGTAAGTATGACCGAGCGTCGGGACAGTAACTACTGTATAAGTACGACCCCATATGGGGGCGCGTGTACGTGTACAGTTCGTAATGACCAATACGACCCCATATGGGGTCGCAATATTTTACCTAATATACATAATAATTTAACCTAATATATCATAAATACATCCTCATTTCAGCGATCATTTGCTTGGTTAAGCCTGTGAACGTTTTGGCACCAGGGAGTAACTCGATGTTATTAGCTCACGGCACTAGACGGCAAGCCTGTGAAAATCGGTCTGGCACTCAACGTGTTAAACAGTGAAATGCCGACTATGACACTGATGTAGGAGATTTTGTTGAGGACAGTAACGGATTGTTAATATAACTGTACGAAATGTCTTATGAATGAAATTTTTATTGCAGCCGAATGGCCACAAGGTTGGCTATAAATGGGTTCCACCACAAACTCTGTGCGACGGCGCACTACCACAAAGTAAAAGAAGATTGCGAGTGCTGTAACCCGTCATGGGGGTTATATACATATATTATATATAATAGTGCCAAGGGAAGATTTCAATGTATCGATGACACCGAGCAGTTTCAAATCAGTAGGTTGTAATATTCTCGCCATGCAGTAAATGCCGAATTGAGAATAGAGGCCGTGGTAATAAAAATCTCCAACAATCAAGATAATAGCATTCCAGAGTAACTAACACATAGCACAGTGGAAACAGTGCGTAAGAACATTAGAAAATTAAAGGAGAGTGAGAAGAGAAATTAGGGACATGACGGGTGAAAAATAGATAAGAAATCATGATAAAGTTTGGAAACAGACATATTGAAATAATTAAATCAAAACTCTAGAAATTTACATCAAAAGAAGAACATACAAATATGGTACTTTCCCAACCAGTTATACAAAATTCGGATCTTTGCACGAAAATAAAATATCAAAGCGAAAGAGAGCAAATGAGAAAGAATAAAAAAGGAATGGAAAGGGACAAACAAGGAAAGGATAAATACGGCTATTAGAAGAGAAACCCAGAGTAACAACAAGAATTTAAAAAAAGATGTTCACAATTACAAAATCAGAGTATACCAGCTAGAAATCTTCGAAGTAAAGTTCAAATATTTAAGTCATAACCACTTCTGTTACCACATGAATTGACACCAAGTAAAGTTATTATGCAAGCCGAAATCACTATATTGTTCAAATGAACCAGTTTCAAGACATTCACAAACACAAATGGCAAATCACTGATTAGGTACGAGTGTGTGTAGGACTCGCAGAGTTCCAAATACACCACACGCACAGCTAGAAACAGAGTAGTGACTAAGTTCGTCAATGGAAGCTTTAAATATTGAAAAGGCAGGTGGAATCTTGGCCTGGAAATGCCATGCTCCCTGTCAGAATTTCAAAGGAAAGTAGTTCCCGGTGCAACTGGAAATAATTACAGAAAAGAAATTAACAGTTTGTCATACCTCATCATGAAACCGGTAGTACTGCCCGAAAATGGAGACTCCTGGGCACATGTCCCTAAGGACGGAAACGACGTTAGATGTTCCTCCCTCCACACAGGCTAAAGTCCATCTCAAAATATCCAGAGAAAGGCCAGGTATTTATACAGTAGAGTAGAGGGGAAATAATGAGAAGAAATACGTCTGGAAGATTCCAGAGGTTACCGGAGCATGCGCAACAAACCAGGCGATGTCGTATGACGTCAGCAAGCGAGAAAGAAGTCAGTTTTAGCAGATCTTAGAGATGGATAGAGCAGAGTTCATGCAAAGTATGTGATGTCCAAATTCACTGAAGTATGTAAGTCCCAGTTGCAGAGAAAGTATGGTTTATATCAAGATGAAGGTAAGTCCATATTAATAGTAGAAAAAAGGTTATGTGCATGGCGAATTTCATAGCAGTATGTGCTGGTGAAGTGAGGAGTCCGTTACAGTGCACGCTATGTGGTGAAAGATGTGAGCGGTAGCACATAGAGGTGTGCAAGAAAAGAACCAAAACAGTGACTGAGTACAGTATAGAGACCTAATTATAATATCTTAATATCACCAACTCCTGTATAAAGAATTTCCCTGTATTAATGTATTAAAGGACTTATAAAACGTTTCAAATGAATGATGATTTTTTGATGTAATGATCAAATCCTAAAAATTAGATATCAAAGCATTATATCCTAACCGTAAAAATATTTCATTCATGCTATTTTCATAGTGTAATATTTTTAAACGTAGAAATAAACATGTTCACCATAAATCTGTACACTCTATTCCATATACTGCTGCACATACATTTTATCTCCACAAAACTGCTGCCAAACTCATTATATTCAATTTTTTTTTTTTGCAAATAATATGAGTTTTTTAAGTTATGGACATTTTGCAGTATGACGAAGATGAACGCTTACTGTTTAATTACAAAATGTTAACCTCCTATCTTCGTTGCATAACAAATGACAGTTTTTTGCGCTTCCCGAAAAATTTGTTTGTGTGCACATAACAGGTTTTGCAACTGGACGACTCAATTGAGAACATGTGGCAAAAAATAAAGAAACACATGAGGAAAAATTGGTTCAATCCCCCTCCAAGGCGTCCTGATGATCTGTGGAAGCTCATCCAGCATGCCTTAGATGCTATGGCTGAGAACAGTCAATATTTGAAAGACTAGTAGACTCCTTGCCCACTCGACTGCAAGATGTAATCAAGATGGTAGGAAGATGGACTCTGTATTCAACTGTAGCTTTTATTTAATTGTTTCAATTTTCTAAGTCAGACACCATTAATCCTTTTTGTTTATGCCACAAAATATATTTTTGTTGAGAATAAAATCTTTCATTCTTTCTATTTGAAGCCAAATTGTCATGATAAATAATGATGAAGTTATGGTGTAATGAATTCATTAACCTGGTGATAATTACTAAAACAGTCATAAAAGGGACAGGAGCATTTTGTCTCTCTTGAAAGAATAACAAGCAGCAAGTTATGTTCTAACGTACAGCTTCATGAATACCAGCAGAACTGGTTCATTATAACTACGGATATCAGGCAACATCAGACCATGGCCCAACAACATGTAACATTTCCCTGTCTCCAAATAGTAGCAAACAGACCCGAAGGAGAATTATGTTCAACAGAGTGGCCATTTTTTTTTATTTTATAGATGTACATAATATTGCCCTGGGAATTGAGAGGAATAGTTTTGACAAAGAATGTATGAGGAGAAGAAAGTATTATTTGGAGGAAATGGTTTAGGGAAAAAGTGTATGCAAACTTCAATACCGTATTTATTGTAAAGAAGATAATACTTGCACACACACACAAACATACAATACATAAATAAACTTTTAAAAAGAAAGCAGTAATCTTAGGTATAATTTAATCAATAAATATAACCAGGATCTGCATTAATTATTAATAAAAAAAATAAAAAAAGGAGCTTCATGAAGGCATGGAATTCAAACAATGAATCTGCTTCTGTCTTTCAATTTTAAAAATTTGCAAAAAACACTATTATTAAGGTAACCTGCAATATTTATTATTTGAATTAAAATACCTATTTGAGCAACAATGCAAGGATCCATAATCAGCTAAATTTAATACATGTATATAGTTCAGTTACTGAAGGTACCACAGGCATATCCAAAAGATAGAATAGAACTGTGCAACTTCTACTTACTTTAAGCAGAAGATAAAAGATCATAATTCAATCTTTTAATGCATTAAAAATATATTCCTAAAATATATTATCAATAATTACAATGTCTATTCAACTGTAAACAGGCCACTTGATAGTATGAGAACTGTGATGGATATAGAGTTTTGAGATTTACACCACCAAAAGTCAAAACTTGTAATAGGCCGTAGATATACCAGTGTTATGGAAACGCTGATGTTGAGCATTTTTCTGTGTGTTGAATCATCGACAATGAAGGCATCAAGTATAAATCAGATCGATGCCTTTGAAATGTAGCGCTGGTGACAAATGCCACATATTCCTTGGACAACCACAACTAAAATCTCCATTTTAAATGAACTAGATATTCAGTGCAGGGTATCCACAATTTGCCAACGTCGCATTTTACAGTGAGTGAATCAGTATTGAGAAACTACTTGTCCAATGAAAGGTAGATGGGAAGCAGACCACAGGTATAAAGAGTAATTAGATGGTTGGATCAGATTAAATGCTTCACCAGAATATCTCTACAGATTTCTAACACAGAAACAGAAGATTGGCTGAAATGGAGAGGGATAGATAGTTAAGAGATGCCACTATGTCACAGATCACGATTCCTCAGCTATGAGGATGACTCAGACGAATTGCCAGTATTACTGCTATATGACTGATGACATGTACCAGAAGAGGAGATGGTGCACCAATCATCATCCAGAACACTAATAATTATGTTTTTGGGTTTACGTTGCACAAACTGCTTTCTGACCCAGTGGCGTATGGCTTCTAGTGCCCGGAGTGTCCGAGGACAAGTTCGGCTCGCCAAGTGCAGGTCTTCTGATTTGACGCCCGTAGGCGACCTGCGTGTCATGGTGCCAGCAAAATTAATCAATAATGGTTAAAATTGCTGACCCTGCCGGGAATCGAACCCGGGACCCCTCTGGCCAAAGGCCAGCATGCTAACCATTTAGCCATGGAGCCGGACTCTGACCCAGTGAGGAAAGCAATGGCAAACTACCTCACTTTTCATCATACCCTGTAAGCCCCATTATGGTGCTGCCATCAGTGGTTTCTCTGTACCTGCATAACTTTTGGTGATGCTATTTGAGGATCCAACTAGAATGTAGGCTGAAAACTTGCCAAACTATTTTCAAAGTTTTTGGAGACAATGAGGTGCCAGAAG
The DNA here is from genome assembly GCF_040414725.1 of Anabrus simplex. NCBI lineage: Eukaryota > Metazoa > Arthropoda > Insecta > Orthoptera > Tettigoniidae > Anabrus > Anabrus simplex. Next base: position 43,408,108 of record NC_090265.1, read on the forward strand.
TTTATCTAACAGGAGCTATCTTACATGGCAGCAAATCTACAGACATGAGCCCGGTATATTTGAGCACTTTCAAATACCACCAGACTAAACTGGAATCAAACCTGCCATCTGCCTGAGCTACTCAGTGTGGCATAGACCTGGTTAGTTTGATTCAAATATCCAATTACATGCATAGAGGAAACATTCCACCATAGTAGAGCGTGACGTGAAAACCTCGGTAAATGCCCACAGGACCAGGATGTGCTACTCTGACCATCTATTTGTGTAATCCATTTGAACTACTGTATTGTGAACCATAAGAACACCCAATTGCAAGTAGTTTTCCTACAAGTGTTTGATCTAGAACATTCTCCATGACTCAAAGGGTTACCAGGGTAAATACTGTTACATGTTTATATCTCAGGTATCAGTACAGCCTTCAGTCTTTACATACTGTCTCCTAATGATAAAACAAGGGCTGTTGTGTAAATAAACACTCGATTAAATAGCTACGTTTTTCCAGGTCTTCACCCATTGTGAGTCAAATTGGCTTGCAAATCTCTGTTTTAAAATTATGGATGCAGAATCATTATTTCCATGTAATTACAGACGTGGACAAAAGCTAATATTAATAACTACAAACAATACCATTCCAACTTCTATATTTTTGTAAATACAGTGTAATAATTCATCTTTCAGTGACAAATAAATAACAAAGAAAAACAGATATGTTTATTTAACTTTAGTCTGTACTGTCTCTAGAACTTTTCATCTAACCTTTGACAGCCAAGATTTACCCCAGGTTTATTCAAATCCATTTCATTGCAACAGCTAAAACTGGTATAACTTGGTTTTGCACTTAGTGATCTTTTCTGGACCTCCAAGGACACAATCGCTTGGATTTGCAAAAATTGGTGAAAGCAGGTGGAGCTGTGGGTAAAAGCTTGTTCATCTATAAATTACTTAAAATTGACAAATGTCTAAAAGGCATCTGAATTGCAGCAACAAATAGGAACAATGTGGCAAAACTAACAACACTATAGATACACAAAAATACTTACTCCTCTGTGACATGCCATTTGACATGATGAAGCCTCTCCTCGTTATTTAACTGGGAGGCAATGAACTGCCATCAGTACAACTTCCATGGAGAAATTGAATGAGTATTGCAAGTAGGAGAGTCATGATTGATAATGCTGTGAAAGATGAAGTGATAAAATGGTTCCATAAACTATCCACTACTTTTCAGTTTGGAAAGCGCTTGAGCTCTCATACAACAACAGCCTGTTTTCAATTGAATGACTCTCACACATTAAACTTTTTTTTTTTAAACAAGTCATCTTGATCACAATCCACATGTATAATGCCATTTTAATCCTAATCAATTAGATCCAAGAGCTTCTCCACTGGACCCAAACACATGTCATAATTCAATGCTACTATTTATACAATCTCTTTCCATAACATAACAATGGAGAGTGTGATATGAACATTTTCACACTGCAGTGTGATAACACATTGGCAATCTCAACAACGGATGTGCTTGTTAACAAGTTGTATAGTTTTCACTCACTCTGTATCATTTACAAGTCAGTAAAAAAATTCTGAGTACACTGACCAAAAATAAGCTCAATATTATAAGATTAAATTTAAACAAGTCATGAAGTAGAAAGTAATTATAGTAGCTTCTCTGTAACAAATGCAGAAATTGAAAGTAATTTGTTACATTGAATAAGTGTAAAGAAGCACGTAATGAAATTAGGAGTCCGTAACTTCCTCCCTGGGAACAAACATACTGCTACAAATCACTGGCCTAGTTCAATACAAAGATATCTTAACACTATACACCCGGCGGTAGTGGCAACAACTAAAACTACTACTGCAAAATTTCAAATTCAGCTGCATGAAAACGAGTCATATTATTGACCTGGTAAGTTATTTGCTGCAGAATGTCGTCAAATTCTCGCTCTATGAATAGGATTCATTATCTTTCGTTAGCAATTGGTGGTGCTTCCTATTCCAAAAGCATGCGCGCTCAGCTAGTTCTGATGAGACTGTTGACAAATTTCATGTGATAAGACTGTTTCTTCTAGAATAGTACAGTACTAACATTTTATAACTGTAGAGTCAAAACTGATGGAACTGTGATTATTTTCCTGAGAGGTGAGTGATGCCATTTTAAACAGTCCTGGTTCATAGTGTTAAAAATGAGACTCTGAGATACAAGCAAGGACACACAGGGTGGTTGGAAACAACGGGAACTGTGTATATGAACTTTAGAGGGTTGGTCATACTGATAAATATTTTTTCTTTAATAATTCAATATCTTGTGCCATTAACATTTTATCAGCTCCTGAAGTTAGCCAATCATATTGCTCTGCAGGCAAATTCAAATGGGCTTTGCAAGGCAGTGTTGCTAAATCTTCATGTGGCTTAAGACAGGCTTGAGAGTAGTGATCAAATAAAAAACATTGCCAGGGGAGGGTTATGAACACGGACCTGCGCGTTGTGCCAGAGTAAGTTTGCTATGGAGACACTGGCTGAAACACAAATCTGTTTGCGTTTGAAGCTGATTTCTTGGCATCGGTAGCTGCTAGGTGATAAGGTCATTTACGGAAATGTTTCTTAAATTGACATGTCGACACTGACTAGGCTTGCAATGCAGTGCGAGTCGAAGTCCACTGTACACATGCCATGTAGCTGCTTAACGAAGATTTCCGTAAATGGCCGATCGCCTAGCAGCTATCGATGCCGAGAAATCACTATCAAACACATACGCAGCGTGGGTTTCAGCCTGTCACCATAGCGTACTTGCTATGCCATGATGCTGGTACTTTCAAACTGGTTTTAAGACATTTGCAGATTTAGCAACACCGCCTTGCAAAACCCATTTGCATTTGCCCAGGAAGCAATCTGATTGGCAAACTTCAGCAGCTGATAAAATAATAATAGTGCGAGATATCAATATTTTTCTAGTTATTTATCAGTATGAACAACCCTTTAATGTTCATATACTTGGTTCACATTATTTCCAACCACCCTGTATATCATAATTCTTGTTCTGTGTGATTTTATAATCAGATATCTTGAATTCCAGTTAGTTCATAATTAAAGAATAATGTTTATGTGTTTAAAAAAAAATACATTTCATGAATTACAGCATAGAAACTAAATGTTTAAATGCTCTTATGTCAAAACAGCAATTTTTAAGATGTCTTAGTATTGAACTAGACCAGCAATATATATTTATACATTCATAGCATAAAACTTGAGAAACAAAACTAGATTTATACTTGGAAAAAAAAAAAGTTACCACATGTGCAAAACATAAAGTTTAATTCTTGCTGCTGCAAGATCTGGAACTTTCATGTGAACTATTTAACTGACTCATACTGTTCATTGCGAAACTACTGAAATACAGGTAACACTCCATCAATTTTACTAGTAGAAATTTCCCCACAGAGGCTCACAACTTGAGACATGCATTGTGACGGTTCCCACCTGAGTCTGCTACATCCTTCCAGCAGCCTCCTTTTCTGTCCGAGCACCCTTATTCAATATGAGATATAAACAAGTCAGCACACTCACCATCTTCGTTGGTAGTGTTCTAGCAATTAGGCAGACAAGCATCATACTTAGTAGCTCTGATGTACAAGCCTGCTCTGACGTTATGCACTTGAGACCCATAGCCGCAGACTCCAACTGTTATTCAACTGACGAAATGTTTATGAAATACAAGCAAAAACAGATGGGGATAGTGATTTGTGGAAAATATTTTACACTGTATCGATGAAAAACGGAGCTAGGTGGGAAAATGCATTTTGACTTTAAGAGCTCATCCATATTATGTGTCAAATGATAAAAAAAGGTATCAGAAGAGGCAAAAGAGGACATTCAAATAGCGAGTGAAATGTGCGCACTTCACATACAGCCCTTTGCAAGAGTCAGCAGAAAGGGGATTCTAACTGTGGTGCTGGTCATTATTGTTTTAAGAGGAAGTACAACTGGGCGATCATCCTCTCTTAACATTAATCATAGGGAAGAATTGGAAGAGGTCCAACACTTTGATAAATGAAGATATCGGCCACAGTAAGATGAAGGCCATCAAGGGCGTGAAAATGAAAGCCTCCCTAGGCCTCACAAACCTAATACTGTCGGGCTGAGAAGAGACCAAGAGTTGACCAAGGTAGGTCAGGTAGGAAAGATGAAAGCGAGGAGTCTGACACAAGTATTTGACTTTAGCACGCACGCACGCATGCACTCTGATTAACTGCGGTGCACAATATGGATTAGTTTCAGCATCAAATGTAATTCTTAGGCGCATTAATTAGCAAAAAAGCTGTGGTACTATGTAATCAGCTGCGATACATCCTGAGATGTGACAGCACTATAAAGGGCAATACATGTGTGGCAACCTTAATTAACACTCCTGTTAGTTTATACCATAAGACTTTCTGCTCTTCACATAATTATTCCTAAGTTACTCGAATGTAATAAATTATGCAAGCGACACTAAACCATACTCCAGTGCAGATCGACTATGAGGGCGGGACTAGCTTGCATTGAGAGGGGTGGTGCAAGCTTGCTGAAGGGGTTTATGTTCATCTCTAGTCAATACATCTTTTATGACCCTGATGGAGAAAGGTTACAGGGAAACAATCATATTCCAGTCTATCATGGCGCTCACAGTACTTTCTTTTTTCTCTGAGCGGTTGGAGGAGCTCTTTGTTGTAAGCCTTCCCCAATGTTACAAAGAGTAGATGATCTTATTGTTTTGCCTCTGTAAGTGAAAATTTACAATATGATTATAAAAATATGGATAGAACTCTCTGACTACATCTAGTAACTTTATCTCCAGGTTAATACCCCTAGACAGGGATGGGAAATAAGAGAGCATATCTTGAGAACTTTCAATGTCTTGCTCATGAGAAACATCCGACTCTCTAGAATAGTATGTATGCTTCTAACATCACGCAGTACATCAAGGGTGATAACACGGTCTGCTGGACAAGTAAGGAGGTGGTTTTTCCATTCTGTTCGTAACAAAGGTGCATATGCAAGTGAGGGGAAAAGATGGTGCAAAGCCTGATTCATCCCAGTCAACCCACAAGGTGAATAACAACCTGTCATTTCATTTGAGCTTGAGCCTTTGATTTATGGTTACCAAAAGAAAATCATAAGCTTCGGAGTATTTCACAGAAGTCCCAGAAAATAAAAAGCATTATAATATTTGTTTCTAGCGTTCTGACGTAAAAATACATTGGGCGTGATGCGCCATTTGAAGAGGTGTGAGACATGTTGAGGCAATCAAGTATCGGCTAGTAAATACCCTAATTTGCAGGATGCTTTTGCAGTCACAGAGAACAAACCACTGAAGTCCACAAAGATAAGTACAACATCTACCATGATACACTTCCCTATTACAAAGAAAAGTACCAGCTGCCAGACATTTCGGTGATAGGCCTCGTGGTAGGGTCTACAGGAACTGTCTGCCAATAATTTGGCCAAGATAAGAACACTGCAATCAGCACCTTGAAGGATTCCATAACCATCCTCAGGAACCATTTGTATAATTAGGGCACAGATTCATGAGTAGTTCAGTTAGCATATAACCATTTTGATATATATTTTCACAAGGATGGCATTTTGTAATAAGACTATGTTTAATAATTTTAAAACTTAAAAATTTTACATACCAGTGTTTTTAGTGTAGTCTATTCATCAGGGCAGCCTCAGTACTTGAGGGAGTTGTAAACAAATAAATAATTAATGTTTTTTTTAAAAAGAGCATAAATGAAGGGAAAAAAAAATACTAATTTTCCCTTTAAAATAATATTTTGCGTGGATCTCCTAAACTAGGTTTTTCCTATTTATTTATTTATTTGCAAACAAACAGTTACTTTAATATCAGAAGTTGACTGATAACAGTTTAAGTGAGAAGTTAGGTCAGTGTTAGTCACTAGACTTTCAAATTACGGCTCGAGTCCTGTGCTTCGCGTGAGAAATGTTCACCAGATGTTAGGGTTCACGTATGCGTGCAGTGTGTAGCATTGGTCGCTTTGGCTCAAGAAGTTTTATGAGATTCACATGATTCTGGCAGCCAGTCTCCACATCCTCGAGCGAGTAGAATTCCCATCCCTACTCCTAGACCAATCTTGCTTTTCATATTTCAATGTTAGCTCCAGAAGGATAAAAAAAAATATATTAATGGGAAGACATTACCATCTGAGAAATACTTCCTCAAATTAGAAGGGTTCTATTTGCCTGTAAACCAAACCTAACAAACTTGAGTTCTTTACCTTAGTATATTCAATGAGAGTTTAATTATAAATAATTTACTAACCACTCAATCTGAAATTTTAACAAATGAAGATCAATTCTGAAGAGTGATTTTAAAGTTGTGATCCCAGTCTACCAGTTTTGTTCTGATGTACACAGCCGTTGAGTTTTCCTCACAGATGTATTTGCAAAGCTTTGATCATTCTTGTTTCTCAATGCTTTTAAATACCTTAATATCTTGCTACCCAGAACACTTCAGACCATTTAATCAATCAGTCACTTTTTCTCACTTCCCAATGGAAGGAAACTATATTTCCATGCAAGTACATCTCGTATATCTTCATTGTTTTGTCCAGGTCAACCATTCACAGACATGTTACTACAAGCACAGCAAAACCAATCAAATGTTAAGTTGGCAACACTTAAGTCCAGCGTGTTGGGTAATGAGCATTTACCAGAGAGATTTTCATTTCCATTCCACAATTTAAGGTCACTTTTGTTTCTTAAAATGTCACTGATCTGTGTTTTTTTTTTGAACAGCGAAGTGCTCAGCCATGTCTGAACACTTTCTTTTCCGTAGGTGTTGATGACTTTTTCCTTTAAAGTCAGTCGTTTGCTTTTCTGTGACATTGTAGCATACGTGACACACATTTCTCAAGATAATCACAAAGAATATAGTCTGCACTTTTAAAAAGAAATAAGTTTGGTAATAACATGAAACAATGCATGCTAGTTCGAAATACTGTTGATAGTGTCAAATTCCAGAAATTGTGACCTTTCTCTTTCAGGCTGTCTGTTATTAAGTAGTTTAAATTGCATCGGGGGATGGGGGGGTTAGTTTTCAATAATGATATTAGCTTTACGTGCCACTAATTACGTTTTAAGGTTTTTGGAGATGCTGAGGTGCCAGAATTTAACCCCACAGAAGTACTTTTATGTACCAGTAAATCTACCGACATGAGGCTGACGTATTTGAGTACCTCCAAATACCAACGGAATACGGCAGCATTGAATCTGCCAAGTTGCGGTCAGAAGGCCAGCACCTCAACGGTCTGAGCCACTCAGCCCAGCGGAGGTAGTTTTCATTGTCCGCATCTATTAATAGGAATGCCTATTATTGAAAAGTAATATTGCCATTAAGCCTCATGCATATCTGCTGGGAAATTTAAAAATGTCTGTAATTTAGGTGTCCATTAGAAGATTGTGGAACACATGTTTAGAAATAATGCTTTTTTTTTTTTTTTAAATGGACATAATTTTTCTCATCACCTGCTAGCCATTTTCAAGCAATAATTTAGTGCCTATATTTACTAATCAATCATTAACATGTTCTGTTTTACAAGTGAATATCACTGAACTTAGGAAATGTTTTGAGAAAAACTAATAAATAAATGAACACAATTGTCTTAACACATTTAGAACTCCACAGCAATCAATCAGAGGTACAAATTCACTCTGATACTTGCAGGTATCAAGTTTCGTTCTCCTCAGTATGGAATAGAGGTTACTCTTGTCTCCTGCATGAAGAACAGGCAGATATGGTGCCTTTCATTACAGAAACGTGAGCCTTGGCCAATTTAATATATCAAAGTGGAAAAACAAAAATGTCTTTCAATTAGTTTCTTTCTTTCTTTCTGAAGTGCTGCTTGGACATGCTTCATGTGAGGTGGTATATATCTTTATAGGTGGGGCTGACAGAGAGCATTGCTTGTATTGCCGCTTCGGAGTCAACTAACATGACAACTTTCTGAAAAGCCTAATGTCAGTAGAGGAACTGATGCAGGACATGGGAAATTGCTTCTTATTCACTATCAGAGTTTGTGGTGTTTGCACCCACATTAGCATAATAACTAAAAAGCTTGCAGGAAATTCTCTTTTTTAAAAAACAATTTGCTTTATATCACACTGTCACAGATAGGTCTTATGGTAACAATGGGATAGGAAAGGGCTAAGAGTCAGAAGGAAGCGACCGTGGCCTCAATTAAGGTACAGCTCCAGCATTTGCCTGGTATGAAAATGGGAAACCACAGGAAACCATCTTCAGGGCTGCCAGCAGTGGGGTTTGAACCCACTATCTCCCGAATGCAAGCCGAGAGCTACGTGATCCAAACTGCGCTCCACGTGCTCGATGCAGGAAACTCCTGCTCCTTTAAATGTTTTGATACACTGTTTGACATCAGAGTTCTTACCTTACAAAAATTTTTCAGTGCTGACTGCCTGATCTCAACATTTTTATTTTCGCTAGTGTTTTAACGTCGCACTGATTCGGTTAGGTCTTTAGGTGACAATGGGATAGGAAAAGGCTAGGACTGGGAGAGAACCACCCATGGCCTTAATTAAGCTGCAACCTACATTCCCATTTGCCAGGTGTGAAGATGGAAAACCACAGAAAACCATTTTATTTATTTTTTACTATTTGCTTTATGTTGCACTGATACAAACAGGTCTTATGGCAACGATGGGATAGGAGAGCGCTAGGAGTGGGAAGGAAGTGATCGTGCCCTTAATTAAGGTACAACCCCATAATTTGCCTGACTTGAAAATGGGAAATCACAGAGAACCATCTTCAGGACTGGTGAGAGTGGGGTTCAAATCCACCAATTTTCGAATGCAAGCTCATAGTCACATGACCCAAATTGTACAGCCAACTCATTCATGTTCTGGGGCCTGATTCTGCAACCCTGCATACAGGAAGCACACAACTAATCATCTACACTATACAGCATGCTTCAGATACATACAACTCAGTAAGTGTTGGGTGGCCTAAAGCAGCAGGTGCTTCAGGATGATTTTCACTCCCAAGTCCTAATGTGTTGGCAACTTCTCTTCTTTATCTGTGCAACAGGATAATCTACTCTAATGGAAAAAGCCCCAAGTAATGAACAAAAGGGTAAATAAACAGTGCAATTCTGTTAGTGTGCAGCACCACTTTCTTTACAAAATATATTCAAAATACCCACCCTCTTGTTTCTTACAAAACACTACACACCTCATAATGCTTTCTTGTACCCTCAACAGCATGCACAGCGTGAAACTTCACTTGCTGCCGTAATCCTTTACACAAGATCATAGCCTGTTATTTGGTGTAAATTATATCCTATTTATCACTGGAATGGATGTCATAACAAAGGCACTAAAAAGGAAGGAACAGCAGGACTTGCAAGCTTTCATCTTTGCAGACGACACTACGATCTGGGATGATATCGAAAATGATAAAAAGCTGCACAAATGGAGTCAAGAGTTTAAGAGATATGATTTAAATATCAACAAGGCTAAGACAGAGGTGATGAAGTTACAGAGGGGAGATGACAAATCACAAATCAGAATAAATGATACCAAACTGGGAAGTGTTTCAACGTTTAAGTACTTGGGTAGTATACTATCAAAAGACAACCTTGCAAAATGAGGTGGACAGTTGAATAAGCAAGGCAACTCAATTTTACCACCAAGACAACTGTTGTGGGATAAGCAAGTATCATTGAAGGCTAAGATGACATGTTAACGAGACAACTCAAAACTCCAAGCTGCAGATAATGAAGTTCCTATGCACTATGATACAGAAGACTAGGAAGGACAAGTTCAGGAATGAAAAAGCCCAAGAGAAGTGGGAATAGGAGACTCCTTACTACAGAGGATCCATAAAGCAAGACTGAAGTGGTTTGGCCATGTAAGAAGGATGAGTGCAAGCAGGAGTGCAAGAAGAGAATATGGAAGAGAAGTAAAAAGAAAAAGGCCAGTGGGTAGACCCAGAGGAAAATGGACCGATCTGGTGAAGAAAAATGTCGAGGAGAGAGGACAAAACTGGGAGAAGATGACAAGAGAACAGTTGTTCATGGACAGACAAGGATGGAGGGGGCTCGTAAACCCCATCCGGGCAATTGGAGATGGATAACGATAATGATGATGATTCAGCCTCACAAATAGATAATTTCTTTGATTTTCACCATACACTAATAATATATCCACCACCTTGTCATTACCATAACGCCCCTGCTACATTCAATAGCAAACAACATCCAACTGGAACATTTACTAATGCTCTACCCCTCCGCTTGTGCACAGTGCTTTAACCTCCATCTAGTGCATTGTGAAAAGATTTGTTTACTTCTAACATGAACATGTGCAGCATTGACCTTTAATAAGAGTAGACCACCTGCTGCACAGATCAGGCAGAAAGGTTGCTGAAACATTGGACGTTTGGATTGAAAATCTAATTTTCCAAAACACCTAAGTAACTTTAGGCCACTCAACTTACTGAGCTATATGTATCCGACACTCACGGTACAGCCAGCATTGAGACTGACATTTAATTAGGCGTGGAGAAATCGGTAAGGAATAAGAAACTTAGCATGAACCATTTCTAAAGTAATTTTATATATATAGACTTCATTCGACACTTGTTTTTCTCCATTACATAAAGTAACTATAGAATATCACAAATTCAGTCAGTCTTTCTTATCATATTTGTAGGTTAAAATAAGAGTCATTATAGCTCAATGGGACTTGGGTGTCATTCTAAAACACTGCACCTAAGAAGGCAATACAAAAATTGACAAATATAATCATCACTGGCATGAACTGATTGAAACAACAAATATTTGTGAATAATACTGATCTGAATAGTTGACAATAGAAGATTCTTTAAAGTATGAACGTGAAAGTATGGAAGTATAGAAACTCTTCTTTACTAACATCTAACTGACTAACTAATATAATAAAGCATGGTTTCTTGCTTCCTGTAATTTTCATTGCTTTCTGCTTTCTATTTAGAATGAAGTTGATTCATATCATGCAATGCATAAAAATACAGCAACATAAGTATTCTTTATATTCTCAAGTAACTTCAACCAAAAGCTTTACAACCTTAGAAAACTCATAACAATCAACAAGAAATTACAACAAAACTGGTAAAAATAGACAATGGAGTCACATTCTTATACCCATTTGAAATACATAATTGCAAATAAAGAATTCTGTTATAATTATTAAGTTCCTGACAAGCAAAGTATTGTATATTATTGAAAACTTGTGGAAGCAAAGTCTTATTCTGCTCACGGAAAACATTTTCAGCATCAGAATGTTAGCCGACAGGGTAGGAGAGGTGGTGGTGTGCAATTTTTAATCACCAGATTGCATGCTGAGAGCCTAGGTTCAATTCCAAACCTCTCCATAGTGCTCATACTGAGTAAGGGAGTATGATGCTGTTAATGATGATCTGTCTGTCAGATGGAGATGTTAAGCCTTGAGCAGACCCCTTGGTGTAATTCGACATGAACAGGTTATGTGCTGACAATGGGTTTCACCTTTTCCCGTAAAGAAAAACTGCACATAGAGGTCACAAGTGGGCATCAATTAGAAAGAACTAGAGGCCACAAGACATCACATTACATAAGTTTATTTTAGGAATAGTGTGTGTTAATGGCAACACTTAAGCTTGTATCTACTCTTAAACAATAGCAAGTCTAATGTTATTTGTTTTACGTCCCACTAACTACTCTTTTACGGTTTTTGGAGACGCCAAAGTGCCGGAATTTAGTCCCGCAGGAGTTCTTTTACGTGCCAGTAAATCTACCGACACGAGGCTGACGTATCTGAGCACCTTCAAATACCACCGGACTGAGCCAGGATCGAACCTGCCAAGTTGGGGTCAGAAGGCCAGCGCCTTAACCGCCTGAGCCACTCAGCCCGGCAATAGCAAGTCTATAAAGTAGCATTTTATGGGTTTTGGGATAGATTTCTGCAGTCAAGAGAAGAAGTCACTGAATGGAAACCTCACTTCATCTTCATGCAAAACATTACACAGACTATCCCCGAGTATAGTAATAGACAGAACAAAGAAAGACAAAGAAAAATGCTGCCTAATTAAATTAAGGCTTTATTGAGGCATTTGCTTTGAGACTTGCTATACAGAGAGTAAAAGTGAATAAGAGAAGCACAGAAATTCTGCATTCCCAGCATTTTGTAATTATGTAACATATTTTATTTTAGTTAGATATTGGTATTAAAAAATACTGTACACTGTAGTATTATGCAAGCAGCCAGATTTATTTGATTGCTAAAGGTTTAAAATGTTATACTGTATTTATTTATGAATTGTTCTCTTGGTTAGTAATTAAATTCAAAATAAGGTTTTCAAAGTACATGTTGTTAATTTTTTCACAACAACTATAGTTTTTAGGTTTAATGGTACACAGGAACAAAAAAAAAATTAGGTGCAAAGATACAGAGAACCAAGGGGGTAAAAATTATTGTGGCACATACAGATTAGGGAACTGGCCTGCTAGTCAGATGGCATATAGATCCTGGGGTACCGTGTGGTCAATAAAACAACACCCTTGGGTGTACATCTTGGCTCTACTGCCTCTCAAATCAACAGCTCCTCAATGCGAGACTAAGTGAACCAAAGTCTGGAATTAAAATCCCTGGTCTGGCCAGGAATTCATGTGAGAGGTAGGCATACTACAGCTATACCACAGGGCTTGTCATGCATATAAATGAGAGTTATTATGCACGTCGTCCCGTTACCAAACTGACTGACTCACTCCGTGACAATGTTGGTTTTGCTTTGAGAGTATTTAGATACTTCTGGATATTTTTCCAACAAACTGGTAAAAAAAGCTAATTCATTTATTTCATTAATCAAAGATCCTTGAGAAGACAAGCAGGAGCCTGCTAATGGTACACTTACACTATTGATTGAGATTTTCCATGCAGCTGGATCTGTAAAATGCTAAACCTCACATAAAAAAAAAAAAAAAAACCCACACCACTTTCAGGATATGATTTATTGGTAGCTTTACAATGTTCCACTTAAAAATGTAACATTATTTGGCTGTACACGGTACCCCAATATAATTAATTACCTTCAGTGAATGTGAACTATTTGGGGAGAAAATGAATTGGAAGTACGGAAACAGTTGATAGAAGAGTTTGAAATGAAAATAAGTGCAGAAAAGTAGCAGGTGGGAAGGAAAGAGGAAGTAAATGAAAACAAAAAGAAGTTGTGAAAAGTTTCAAATACTTAGGAAGATAACTGGGGAGATTGGAAAGAGAGTACAACAAGCAAATGGCAAGAAGGTATACTATGAAACTACAAACAAAGATAATTAATAATTAATGTTATTTGCTTTACATCCCACTAACTACTTTTTTCGATCTTCGGAGACGCCGAGGTGCCGGAATTTAGTCCCGCGGGAGTTCTTTTATGTGCCAGTAAATCTACCGACACGAGGCACCTTCAAATACCACCGGACTGAGCCAGGATCGAACCTGCCACGTTGGGGTCAGAAGGCGAGTGCCTTAACCGTCTGAGCCACTCAGCCCGGCCACAAACAAAGAAGTTCCAAGGAAATTCACAGAAATTCTGTATTTGACCAACCATGAATTGATGTGAACATATGCACCAGGAACATAGACAACAAAACGAGATAAGAGTAGAATCCACACAAGCAAGATGAAATTCTTTAGAGGATCATACAGAAAACAAGAAAAGACAGAAAGGGAAATGAAGAGATTAGAAAGAGGACTGGAGTTTTAAAATTACAGGACAGGATAGAAACAAACACACTGAAGTGGTATGGACATATGATGTGAATGGGGGAAACCAAGTTAAGTATTCATGATGATGATGATGCTCGTTGTTTAAAGGGGCCTAACATCGAGGTCATCGGCCCCTATGGTATGAAATGAGACAAAATGCAATTTAAAAGTACAAAATTCATCCACTGACCAGAATTCACAATATGATAATGAAGAAGGAATATGAATTCAAAACAATCAGTGGATCTGACCTGCAATGCCGCACAATCCCAGAAACAATATTACTGACCAAGGGGCTGCTTCCAAAGCACAATCCTGGATCGGTGATGCTTGTCTAAAGGGGTTCAATATCCATGTCAACGGTATCTCATAATGGCACTTATCGCTAGTAAAGCAGAACCATAGTATTTCACAAGTTGCGGTACTATTCAAAGGTAGCGTAAACTCACGGTGTTCCAAACATTATGGTACTACTCACAAGTATTGTACATCGTACAGGTAACACAGACCTCAGTTGTTTCTCACAGAATGTCGCCACTCATAGGCAACGCAAACCCATAGTGTTCCCCAGCTAGGCGTACTAATCACAGGCGCCGGCATTCCCGTGGTGTTCCTCACATAGTGGGTACTAAACATAGGCAACGAAGACCCACGGTGTCGCTCATATTCTATTAGTAACCAGAGTCAACGCCCATACCCGTGGTGTGTCTCACATAATGGTACTACTCATAGGTAACGCCCAAACCCGCGGTGTTCCGCATTTAGTGGAAAGAGGAAAGAGAGGAAAGAAGATAAAAGAAATAATGGAGGCAGGAAAAGAGTGGTGGAGAGACAGGTTCATAATCTAACCCAGGAGAGAACGACACACGAGTTGAAGAAGAATGAGGAAAATTTCTTCTACTATATATTCCTCCCGCCGACTGAATGCACTGATATCAATCAACTCTGGCACCATTCGGGGACAGAAATATCTTACACAACTATACTACCAACCTCAAAGTTGCACTCCTGTGCAGCAATTATAATAAAACATGTCATTACACACTTTCACATTATCGGCATTAACTGCTCCAAGGAAGTATATACACCACATTTCATTACCAAAAAATAAAAAAGCTTTAAAACTAATATCAAATTTATCACCCTTCTCTATTAATAGCAATACTTCCATTTGCATAAATAACAAAATCTAGATACATATCCTCCTGGCAGAGAATAGGTTTAAGTTATTTACAATGAAATAAACCACCTTTATTTTTGGTATTTTGCAATTCAAACCTTTCAGCATTATAAGCATATTCCAGATTCATAGCAAAGATTCTGGTAAAAATATAAAAAATATTTACATAGTTTATTTTGTATTACATGGCATATGTCCAAACAACCATCATGTCTAGTCCTATATGTATAACTCAAAGTACTTTTAGGCCCAATGCACACAGACGTGTCAACGGGCGCAGGCGAGGTAAGGCACAGGTGGGTATAAACTACACAGGAAGATCAGCCACAAAGTGCAGGTCTAGCAGAGAAACGGCTAGTTTTTAGCTGATGTTCAATGTGTATTCAAACGCCGAAAGTAGCGCGAACGTTCTAGCCCTTGTTATCTTATCAAACTTGAACACCCAGAGAAAGTTTTGGGTTCACACTTTGTGGTTAAAAATATCAAGAATGGAACCTTTGACAGAATGAGACAGCTAGAAATGTATCCATATTGGTTTAAAAACTACTGCAGGATGTCCTACGAGTGTTTCAACAGAGTTCTAGCCTTGGAAAGGGATAGCCTCATGAAAAAATAGGCTCTTGCACCACAGTGAATAAAAGAAGTGAATGGAAAATGCACTTCCTCAAGTAGACTCTAGAAATAAGGAAGAAGCACGCTCGTAATGAGGGGGCAAGCGCCTGTGCCTCGTCACCTCAGTGTGCACTGGCCTATATGTTGACACTGAGGAGGGATGGAAATGTGCTTCCCACTTCACCTGCGCCACGTTTTCACTCGTCGCCCTTCTGTGTACATTGGACCTTACAATTCATTAATACTGAATGAATAACTTTCAAATATTTATCTCTACTCAAAGGAGAAAATTTAATGACCTGCACTTTTCTTTCATAGAAGGAAAGAAAGAAGAGCCCAAAATTCTTTACAGAAGTACAACTTTCTAGTACAAATAATACAACAGAGAGCAACTGTTTTAAAATAAGTATAATTACAGAATCTTGACAGAAACAACTGTGAAAAGGAAGCAGAGGTTTTCAGTTGGCACACACAGTTTTCCTAAGTCTTAAAACAGTTTACTTTGACTTATTTGGTACTGATAACTTTAAGGGTAGGGAAGCCTTCTGGTCAGTTAAGATCCTAAGATATTAAGTCAAAATGTAAAAAATAAAAGACTTGCTTTTAATGTGAACCAATCACTTTTGTTATTATGGTAACTTAATGCCCAATGCAGACATGTAAATGCAGCCACCACAAGCCCACCTGTTCTCTGGTGTTGGTGTGTTTTAGCACTCTGACATGCATTCTCCTTCCTCACAGGTTAGAACGTTAACAACAAGACATTTGTTCACAAATTCTTTTCTGTGAAACTCCAAAACATCTGACCTTGACTATGTATCTGTTAGAAACCTCACGTAACAAGTGTCGACTCATTCCAAATGACAAACTCCATGAAAAATTGAACATATGATGAAAGTGGGAACGAAGTGATGATTCTAGAATTAGATGAATTTGACTGTATAGTATAGCGACAGATCCTGATCCCTGTGATAGTGATAGTGAAAGTGCAATACGTGCGATTATGTCCACATTGCCTTATACGTCAGTTGTGTGGACAGACAGTAATATTTTACCTATACTAGTTCCATTTACAGGTAATTCTGAAATAAAAATTCATACAACTTTCTCTTCCCCAACAATTTTCCTGGATTTAATGAATTCAATTCAAATCTTCAGTTCATAGGAGTTTTCTCCTTACTCATGAGATCATAACTACAGAGAAGTTACATTGGATAAAATATGAACTTACCCCAGAAATTGTGTTTATGACGGGAGAGGACAAACACCCTGATATTGAAGAATATTGGTCTAGTAGACCTTTCTTTTATACTCCGTAGTACAAATAGAAAATGGCTTCGTGTTGTTTCCGACAGTTATTGAAATTGCCTTATTTTGCAGATAACCTGGCACAACTAGCTGAAAAAAAATACTGATCAGGTATGAAAATATCTTTAATGCAGGAAGGGTTATTTATTAATACTTCGATATATTGTTTAAACAGACTAATTATAGCTGGAGTTATTTAAAGTATAGTGTTTGCATGCAGCCTGAGAATTTAAGCTTCAAAGGACCTGTCACAATGAGGAGGGTGTTTAAATACTCTTCACGCTAGGCATAACCATAATGTCTGTTTTATGCTCATTACAGTGTAGATGTAAATTTTATTTCTAGTTAGGAAGCTTTTGTTTCCTGATTTTATATTCTTCATTAATGAATACAGATTCACTGAGAAATGTTAAAGTTTTGCACAAATTAATATTACTAGAAGGCAATTTGGTTTTCTGGTTGAATGTACTAACTGCCTAAAAGCTTCCCCACATTTTATACAGTGAACAAGCTACACAATTTATAATGTATTCATACTAAAATTCAATTAAAAAACAGAATTATTCCTTTTTTCACAACATACCAATAA
This sequence comes from Anabrus simplex, assembly GCF_040414725.1. NCBI lineage: Eukaryota > Metazoa > Arthropoda > Insecta > Orthoptera > Tettigoniidae > Anabrus > Anabrus simplex. Next base: position 43,425,594 of record NC_090265.1, read on the forward strand.
AACATAGCATTGTTTCACACACAAGAATTGTGAACATTTTTGCCATCAAATTCATTCTCAACAAGAATCTGGTATCAGCACAAAAATAAAGTCCAATGCTCTTTCCTTTCAAGGCATAAGTGGAGACATACAAAACCTTATTTCCCTGAACTGAACACTGTATTATTCCATGTAACGTACATGGTGTACATCTAAAGAGTGTTCAAATTATTCAGACCATGTTCTGGTCTAAAATTCAAGTTGCTTGCAGGAAAGGGACAGCAGTGAAATAAACTACACACATCCAGCACAACACTGGATTGCAATAAGTCAATCATTTACAGCAGTTCAACTGCATAATAAGGACACAAACTCAAAAAATTGGCTTAATATCCACTATAATTACATTTAATTAGAATTGTTTCACTTTCAGATCTTCCCAAAATCATAGTATTCTACAAGGAGTATGATATGAAAAACTACAACCTGTTTTCTAGTCATTGACCGGGTCAGGGATGGAATGAATGAAGCCCCATCTTGCGGCGAGGATGGGAATTGTACGGGTTGCCGAAATCTGTCACACTCCCCTGGGGCAATGGCTAATGACTGACAGATGAAATGAAATGATAGTGGAGAGTGTTGCTGGAATGAAAGATGACATGGAAAACCAGAGTACCCGGAGAAAAACCTGTTCCCCCTCCGCTTTGTCCAACACAAATCTCACATGGAGTGACCGGGATTTGAACCACGGAACCCAGTGGTGAGAGGCCGATGCACTGCTGCCTGAGCCATGGAGGCTCTACGAGGAATAAGTGATTTGACTCTGTCTTTTCTTTGTTGCTCCCTCTACCCATACTGATCTGTCATAGTATATGTTTATATCCTCCTTCTTATGTTCCTCTCAGCCCCCTTGGTGGCCATAATCATTAAGCTGTAAAGTCTATATGGTCTGACACCATAGTTAGATGGTTCAAGTCCCGCAGGTCGAAAAATGTCACCATCAGAATGTTGGCTGACAGCTTAAGAGAGGGGGTAGTATACAATTTCTAATCACTAGATTGTGAGCCAAAAGCCTGGATCCAATTCCAAAGCCCTCTGCAGTGTTCAGATGGAGTGAGAACATACGATGTTGTTGATGGTGATTCATCCATCGGATGGGGACGTAAAGTTTTGAGTGTGTTATTCAACAGGAGTAGGCTACATGTCAACACCAGGTTTGACCCTCTCTCCACCTCATCATCATCATCCCATTCCCAGATGTGCAGGTCGCCCATGGATGCTGAACCTGTCCTTGGACACTCCCGGTACTAAAAGTAAGTAAGTTCCTCTCTTCAATATATAGGATGTATCTCAAATACTTTTAATGAATATCAGGACCGCCAACTTTGAAAAAATAGAAAACAAGGTGGCTAGTGGCATGTCTGGGAGTTACTTTGTTTAGAAGAAATAAGTAGTTGTAGAAGTGTTATGAAACTTCTGAAACGGGTGGTGAGAATGACTGTGCTTACGACCTTAGTCATCACAACAGCGAGTGTGACCAGCAGTGAGAGCACAGCAAGCAGCAGTAAGCAACGTGTACATTGACCAAAACAAAACAGGTATATGCAGTAGAAGTTAATTTGCTTCATAGGCAGAATGCCTCGAGGCAAAGAGCAACACGTATGCCTTACCACAGTCTACAGTTACACTGGTTTGTTTGCATAAGTTGGTATTTTTTGACTCATTCCTCTCAGACAGTAGACATGCAGAGAACCAATCACGTCACGTGCCGCCACAGTATGATCCTGTCAGTACTTTTTCGATTTACAAGCCCTTGACTAAAATACAAATTGCACCATTACAAAGCAAATGTATTTACTGTACACGTGTTCATACTCATTCACAGAACACATCTCTGCAATTTGTCAGCGTGCTCTAAAGCAAGGCTGTCCAACTGTTTCATGTACTGGGATGCACCTGACTGTGCTGTATGATGATTACAGTAATAATAATATAGAAACATGTAGGCTGATATTGACTGAATATTTTTAAACATGTCGTACTTACATAATTAGTGTGAATCTGGCAGTGCATGTTCACTGCAGTTCCCATTCATTATTACAACTGTAGGTTCGTAACCATTAAGTAATGATTAGAATCACTAAATAAAATTATATTGCAAATTAATAGCTGATGAATACTTTTTGCAGTCAATATAAATAAAAGTTAGGTCGTAAAAATTCAATTCTTCACTGAATTTAAATAAATTTTAAATCAATCACCACGGATCTGCATTTAGGACAGTTGTCCAAGTGGCAGATTCCCTATCTGTTGTTTACCTAGTCTTTTCTTACATAATTGCAAAGAATTTGGAAATTTATTGAACATCTCCCTTGGTACATTACTCCAATCTCTAACTCCTCTTCCTATAAATGAATATTTGCCCCAATTTATCCTCTTGAATTCCAACTTTATGTTCATATTGTGATCTTTCCTACTTTTAATAAAACACCACTCAAACTTATTCTCTACTAATGTAATTTCATGCCATCTCCTCACTGACAGCTCAGAACATACCACTTATGATATAGATGTTGATTCCCATAGAGAACCTGAAATATTTCTCCCGAATGAGTAAATTTATAATACCAATAATAATGGTCCGTTATTGAACATTATAATGGCCAAGTGCACCAACCTCGTTTAAGATTCAGCTAACCAGTGTGTACGTAAACATGGTTTAAATTTAAGGACTGGTTAGAGGGAAGTGTGGAGCACCATTCTTAATCAATGTTTAGTTAAGCATGTTTAGCTGGCAGTAGAATTAAACACTACCCTGATGTTTAACTTGGTAGCGAAGAATAGTGAACGCGCTTTGACGATTTCGTGTTTCTTTTGTTAGAACCACACCTCTCAGGAAGGAGAAGAAGAAGAAGGAGGAATATTAATTTATTCTTTGCTGGAAGCTGGAAGTACTTATTAGAAACATGGATGAACAAAAGAGGAAAAGGTCGTCCAATTTTTCGGATTTTGAAACCGATATTGTGGCTGAATTAGTGATCAGACACAAAGATGTCATAGAAAATAAAAAGACAGATGGAGTTACAGTAAAGCAGAAACATGAAACATCGGAGAAAATCGCAGAAGAATTCAATTCTATTGCAGGTAAGCATTATATTTCTCTGTACTATTGTGAATTAATACAGTATTTCGAGTTAGGTTATGAAAATCGGTCAACAGAATATATGGTATGGCAGATTATTTCCTGTACAATACGAGTACCGGTACTACAAAACTACAACTAAAAGTACTTGGGTTTATTTATTCCCGTAAAATTGTACGAAAAAACAATATTAATACACCCGAATATTATAATTCTATTTATCTGTGCTATTGCGATTTAAAGCCTTCTAAATTCAGATTATTTTCAAAAGCAATACTTCAAAACTATAATTAAAAGTAGATGCTCCTTAATTTCATAAATAGCGAAAGCAAAATAGTGTTGTCACTCTAGCATCTTATAGTTCTGTTTTTTTTGTTTTTTGTTTTTTTCAGGTGTCTCTTGCAGGAGTGCAAGAAATTTGAAGACCTGTTATGAGAACTTGAAAAGGAAAACAAGAAAAATATGTGCAGACAATAAAGTGATGATGAACGCAACTGGTGGTGGTAACTTTAAGCCCACATTGTCTAAAACTACTGAAAAGGTTATGGCTCTAATACAACCGACTATCACACCACTTATGAACGCTCATGATTCAGATGCTTTATACCAAGGACATGTGAATGAAGGTAAGTGTATGGACACAGAGTACACTAATGCAATTTGTATCAGGCATTTAACAGTTAACCTCCAACTGAACATATTAATTACACGTTTTCTTCTTTTTTCAGTTTTAGTCCTTCCGTTTGATGACGTGGAACTGGAAGAAAGATGTAACGAAACTGAAGCACACGAAACAGGAACACTGCCAGCTGTAGTAGCACCATCTGCTGACGTGGCAGAAACTTGTACTCAAAGTCAAGGTCAAGCGGAAGCACTGAATCCCTTAATCAAACCTCCCATAAATTCATTGACTCAACCACCATGCCTACCGTCTTCACATACAGCAGTACAACCTTCAACGTCAGCTGATACTGTATTATCAAATAGAGCTAAATCTCGTCGGCGTAGACTGTCAACACCCAGAGACAAAATTACAGATGCCTGTGAAAGAAGAATTTGTGTTGGATTATCAGTTAGAAGTAATGAGAAAGGAACATGAGAAAGAAATGGAAATAAGAGTTAAAACTAAACATTATGAAAGAAAAACTAAAATACTGGCAAAATATGAACAAGAACGAAGATAGGCCAAACTAAGTGGGTTTTGTAAAGCAGCAAGTGTTAAGATTAGCATACTTTTATTTTCATTTTCTATAAAAGTCAAATTCATTTGTGCTAGTAGGTTAGAACGATGAGGAGTGACCGGTCGATAGAATACTAATTTGCTAAAGTGTGTGGTTTTTTAAAAGTTAATAAATTTCACTCACCTGAAATGACCATTTATTAAAGCCTGGCGCACTGCTGTGCCAGCATTGTCATCATTTCTGTACATTTGGTGTACTGGATTTAATTGTTCGCCATCTTCGATATCAGGACCTCGAGCTTGCTGCAGCTCTTCGATAATGTGCTGAACCATTAAATCATCCGGAGGGTTTTCTTCTCTTGTTGAAATTTCAATATTGTTCAATACTGCTGTAGCAACAATTATATTTAGAGCTTTATGGACTTCACACCTCAAACCAACAGAAAGAGCAGGAAACCTCCGCTTCCATACACCATACTGTCTTTCTACGGTATTTCTTGTCTTAATATGTGCCCTATTGTACATATGCTCTTCTCTGGTTTGCGGGTTCAGCAGAGGTGTTAAGAGAAATGGCTTGCACGGATATCCACTATCTCCCAATAAGTAACCATGTTGTATTTCACCTCTCTCGAATTGTGCCCTCTTACTGCAGTTCTGAAATATTGTACTGTCGTGGACAGAACCAGGCCACCTAGCTACAATATCTCTCATGAGTAAATTACTGTCACTTATTGTCTGACAATTTATGGAAAAATAACCTTTTCTATTCCGAAATATCTCGGCATTTTCTCCACCTGGAGATCTGATGCGAATGTGGGTGCAGTCGATGGTTCCAATCACCAGGGAATCTAGCAATATTAAAAAAGCTTCCCATTACCTCCCTCTTTTCTGCTTGCAATGTTGGGAAATAAATATAACGTTGACTGAAGGAAGCTATAATATTACTCGCGTCGTGTATAATCCGAGCTGCTGTTGTTCTGTGTATATTAGTAGTATCACCTACAATTATGTTAAAGGAACCAGTAGTATAATACCTCAATGCAGTGAGCAGTCTGTTGATAGCAGAAACAGGATTATTTCTCTGTGTTGGAAATTGTAGGTTATTTTGCATTGTTTCCAGAAGAAATGAAACTGTTTGTTTAGATAAGCAAAACCTTTCCAAAAATTTCCTATCACTAAGTTCTTCAAAAGGATCACCTCTCTCCACTATTATACCTTCGCGCTCATTTCCATTCTGCTCCAGATATTCCAAATATAAAAGTTCATCTTCAATATAATCTCCAAATCTGGCAGCCATTTTGCCTTCACTGCTAATCACTGTTTATGTTTGGTAACCACTCGAATTTGACTGTTTAACTTTAACCGACAATAATCAGGGATTAAAGTATTAATCAGGAATGATGCTCCGCAGTTTCATTTAAACAAGGTTTAAGAAGAATCTTAAACGCTGATTACGCTAAACGGGGTTCGTGCACTTGGCCATAAATTTTCCAGCTAACTCACTCAGTAATGACAATATGTATAACACTGAGGTCATAAATGACGTTGCAGTAAATATACATCACCATTCAGCACCAACGTTTATTTTTGTACTATTTTCCGTGGACTACACTGTATTTCATACGCACACTGTATATCAATTAATAACAAAACTGATCAAAACACACTTTTTAACAAATTAATTTGTTCAGTAACAACTTCATTTAAATAATAATAATCTGGCATGTTAACCTATTCAAATTATGGCTGATAGTAAAACAAGCTCCGAGTGGCAGGGATAAAGTGTGTGGTCAGACAGTGCAGCAAGCATGGTTAGCACTAAGTATGCGGAATGAATAGTGTATGAGTAGAGTTCTTACCGACGGCATATTATTACTGTAGCATTCCTACACTTGTTGCTGAACATTATTTGTGTTAGGTATCAGCATGATGGGGTCACATGTTCGCTGAGCGAATAAGTTGTGGACTTTGGCCGCCTTGTTCCCCCGATTTAAGTGTGCGATTTTCATTTGTGGGGAAATTTAAAACAGAAATTGTACAAGAACAATCCACGTACTCTTGAAGCCTTGGAGAATGAAATCAGGTGACTGATACATGAAATTTGTGAGGCGGAGGTACGAGTGTTTCAGAACTTTTTATACCAATGCAACGTTAGCATTGAAAACAATTGGCATTTTCACTAGCTGCTTCAATGAAAGGCAAGATCAATATTAATCAATATTAGTTCTCTATTTCATTCATTATTAACTAATAATTTAGGCCTACTGTAATGAAAATGAACAACTGCCTGCGCTGCTACAGCTTACAGGTGAATCTAGCAATGGATTGCAGGCAACTTGTTCTCCCAATGTCCCCTGCTTCGTGCAGTAACTTTTCACTGCCTCTCCTAGTAAAAACCAGGTGTTTTTCCTGTGATCTGTTTGATAGGACATCAACACTGCCCTTCAGTTGGGAATCAGATTATCAAACTAATCCCTGCCGGAGCATGGAAGAATTAAGTTTTTACTGGAGGACAAACTGAATCATGACAGAATAGTCTTCTGGAACTCCAAGGAGTTTAAATGAAAGAAGATATGCTTTCCACAGTTAAATAATGAGGGACCTGAGCCATGGTCGAATGACATAAAGAGGTGCAATGAGTAGCTTTTGCTCCACTGAGAAGGAATGGAAACTTCCTATTCACTTGAGGTTTTCTTTGATGCTTATGTAGAAGAGAGATAAAATAAGTGTATTCTCACCTGATTGTATACACAGTTGACCACAATGATCCAGAATACGTACAAAATTATTATAAATTTAATAAAAAAAATATCATAATACCGCCAAATCAATTCTAAGTAAGTAAAACATTCACATCATCATCATCATCATCATCACCTTCCTTCCAAGTATTGGGCCATGTGTCCCGTTACGGTCTTGCATTTTCCCTCCATCTCTTCACTGGACGTCCTACAGATCTTTATATCCTCTGGGTTTGTATCAAAGAATCTCTTTTGGCAATCTACCAGGTTCCATCCTTTGTATGTGCCGTTTCCAGCTTTCCTGATAACTGTAGATGTAGTCAGTTATCAGTTGTACTTTCAGTTCTTTTAGCACCTCTTCATTCCTTTTATGGTCCCATTTTGTGTACCCTGTTGTACGACGCATGAATGTCATTTCTCGTGCTGTAATTCGAGACAAGTCTTCAGATCGTAACGTCCATGCCTCGCATCCATAGCAAAGTGTTGGTTTAGCTAGAGTATTATGAAGGTGCAATAAAGTATGTTTCTGAACAAGTGATGGTTTGAGGATGTTTATTATTCCTGTAGTTTTTGTGAATTTATTAATTTTTGCTGGTATATCTAATTCTGATTGGTATTGTAAGTTCCAATTTTATATTATCTAAACATATTTTACTAGAAATCGGTCCTCTTCCCTTGAAGGCCATTATTTTTGTCTTTTCTGTTGAAATAATCATATTAAAATCTGAGGAAACATTTTTTTAGATTGAAAATTGATCTTTGTAGGTCATTTTCCGTCGTAGCCAGCAATGCAACATCACCAGCATATAATATGGCGTCTAGGTGTTCGAGGTGTCTATTTATTGATATTGATCCATGGCATCCGTGTTTCCAAGTTTCCATTATTGCATTCATATACATTATAAAAAGTAGAGGGGAGAGTCCGCAGCCTTGTCATACACCACCATTTATTGTTTTCCACTCAGACTGGTTCTTGTTCAATTTTACAGAAATGTGATTGGATTTGTAGATGTTGTAGATATTGTTAATAATCTGTTGAGAGACATTGTCTTGTTTTAGAATTTCAAGCAATTTGTTTCTGTTTATTCGGTCAAAGTCCATTTTAAAGTCCACAAATGCAATGTGTGTTCCCAAATTGAATTCTCTAGGTTTTTCTCTTAATATCTTCATAGTGAAATATGCATCAGTGCAGGAGCGCCCTTTACAGAAACCTTGCTGTTCATTCCACAATTTTTCTTCATAATCTTGCTGTAATTTATCTTTAATGATATATGCATATATTTTATAACCAGAGTTAACAATGCTAATTCCTCTGTAATTTTCACGATTTTTTATGTTGCCTATTTTATGAAGGGGGATAACTATTGCTTTCTGCCAACTTTCTAGTGGATTGTCTCCATTCCAAATTTGATTTAAAAAGCTGAGGAATCTTTGTTTGAATATTTGAACAGTTCAGCATGTATTGCATCCTCTCCAGGTGCTTTACCATTCCTTAGTTTCTTCAAAGTTTGGTCTAGCTCTTCTAGTATTGCAAATTCCAGTGTACTGTTGTTAGATATTGGCAAAGTTAACACTTCATTTTTTGAACTTGTCCAGAGTGTTTGAAAATAATTAAGCCAGTCATTTGGTGGTATTGTTTCAAGTTTTACCTCTTCCTTAACTTCCCTGTTTAACTTCTTCTGAATTTTATAAGTTTGTGGTTGTGGTCTTCTTGTTTCCAATGTAGATACAAAATTTTCCGCACTTTCTCTATGTTTTCAGCTAACTTCTCATTTAGCTACTGCTCTCTTATAATTGTAGTTTAGTTTATCTTCTATTTTACCAGCTGACATAAATTCTTGTAAGCATCTCTTTTTTTCTCTACTACTAAAAAGTACAAATGGTAATGCAAAGTGTTTAGGGAGTCTCATATCACAGACATGATGACTTCACGCAGGAAGTCTGCAGAGAAACGTAGATTAGACAGGATGCTACATACAAATTTTGTTAAGCCACCTCTAGCACCGAAGAGTAATACATGTATCTTCCCTTGTGATTATGGGATATTGTACCAATCACTTAGGTATTGAAGACATGGCTCATTATATAGATATTTTCTCTTTATCAACCACCTTTGCCTGTTGGACGGAGTTCTCCAAGCGATAGTTGGGTCTAACACATAGGCCACATGCAGCTTTGGATTTATTGCCACGATGTCTACATACTCTTCTCTTGGAACCACAGGATAACACGCAGTGAACCTCTTCAAAAACTTTCCACTTTCTGGAGCGCAGTGAGAAAGCTAGTGCTGCTCGTACATGATGATATCTGTTATTCCTCTGAGGTTCACCTTTGGAGCAGTATCCCAGTACATGACCAAGGGTTTCAGTCTCACTACAACCTTCATGGCAGCAGCGGTTTGTATTGAGACTTCTACCTGGAACCACTTGGACAGCTGTCATGTTGCACAACATTTTTAGAGCGTTTGGCCATTCTGAAGAGGGAAGACCTTTCCTTGTGCTCACCCAACTACTTATGTTTTGGATGTTCAGCGAAAACTTCCGACACCTTTATCTTGAAGCTTGTGAGAGGACCAATTTTCAAACTCTAGGTTTCTAAGAACATTCCTCAGTTGATGGCCAGTTAAAATGTCTCCATAGTTGGATTAAATACCTGATGCCTATATTACAATATGCCTCTCTGCTTCAATATTACTAACTTGATGAAGGTGTTTGTCTTCAATCCGGACTAATTTCCTACAGATGTTAAGAGTGTTGAATATAAGCTTCCCACCCTGCTTTCATTAGTCCAAGTCCACAAAATTTCTTGGGGGTTTATAACATGCTACTGGGGCAGTCACGTGGTAAATCAATTATTTCCTTGACTACTCCTCATATCTTGTCAACGTCATCTAGAAATACTGTCCTGATTTTAGACAGGGGAGCACATTGTAGGAGAAAAACCAGGCTAGGCCATATGTAGTCATTAATTGAGAGTTTCTGATCAGGTTTCAATAATGCAGAACTACATAAATGGGATACATTCTTCTGAATATCTAACATGACCGATTTTTCATCGAGAACAATTTCATCACAGGAACTTGCACCAAGATATTTTATGGGTGCTGAATGATCTGAGATAGAATGATATACCAAATTGTTTGCAAATGTTACATCCAAAGAAGCAAACGTTCCTTTCTTCACAAAAATTAATTTACTCTTAGCTGGGTTTACCTTAAGATCTATGGAGGCAAGTTGATTTTCTGCTAAACCAATAAGAGCTTTAATACCAATCAAGCAAAATGCAACTGAAGAGAGGTTATTCTGTCAAAGACCTTGGTGTTTTGTCAAAAAGAATTTGGTAACAGATAGTTATTGTGTATTTGAAATTGTCAAACTGGGCTGTCACTGGCCATTAATAATAATAATTATTATTATTTAGTGTGGCTATTTCTAGACGAGTGCAGCCCTTATAAGGCAGACCCTCTGTTGAGGGTGGGCGGCATCTGTCATGAGTAGGTAACTGCGTGTTATTGTGGTGTCAATGGCCATTCAAATCATTATATTGATCCTTAGATGACAGAACCTTACCGGCCAAGGTTCTAAGAATAGAGACTGTTGCAGACGCAATAACGAAACATCAAGTTATCACTTAAATTAGCAGCATCTTTTTCTTAAAACTGTTGTAATAACTTACAGTCATTGTTGCTTGGAGTCACATTATTTTAAAAGTATTAGTCTGAGTGTTGCAAGGCTGATGTTAAGCGGATGCAGGAGACTAACACCAAGGAAGTATTTTGAACAGATTGTTCCGGGATGAAGACAAACTGGACACCCTAGAAAAAGGGGGTTAGATCAGATAAGAGAAGACCTAGAGAAGAGAAGAGAAACAGGGATGCCCTACAGAGAAAAGAAGCACACTAGGACCATAATAAATGGAGGCACATCGTTCTTAAACATCCTACCCAGCTCGCTGGAAGGAATTAATGATGACGATGATGTCTCGGAACTATTCATCAACAGAACTCATGGTTACATCACTATCTTGCTTGACATAGTTTATATTTTCAGCAACAATCTTATTTATGAAAAATGAAACCTATGTAGACTCAACAGGAAAATAGCATCTCGACTAATGTGGCTGGTTAATGATTTACGCACCGTACATTAATAAAAATTTCCATTTAATCAAGATTTTTATTTTTTAAGAAGGAATAACAAGTACTGAAGTCCTTGGCAGCTGGATTACTGAGGACTTGGACCTGGATTTAGAGATCTGTGTACAAACAGAAATGGCTCATGCTAGCTTTCTAAAACAGGAATCTACTGTATGACAAAAGCCTCAGCTTGGAGACATGTCACATCTTCATCAAATGCTATGTAATTTCAGTGCTTCTGTACCATGGACTCTGAAATGTAACGCTATGAGGAGAATAAATGCCTTTGAGATGTGGGTTTTCCGAAGGATGTTATGGACCTCATGGATTGATTGTCTCCAAAATAAACAAGATTTTTATTTAAAAAATTGCCTCAATGGTAAAAAAATCATTTGCCTTCTCCAGTTGTCCTTCAGGAATCAGCATTGGACATGTATGATTCTTACAATTAATTTTATACAGAACAAAGGTAAATCTAAATTCTAGAGAAAAAACAAAACAAAGACATAGTTTAGCACTAGCAAAAGAAGTGTTGCCATGTGGAAACCCACATTTGGGTAATTTTGCTTTTATATTAATTGGAACAGGGGAACAGAAAACATAGAATAAACTAAACAAGAAAATAAGTTTTAATGATGAGAATTATAAAATTTAGTATTCATTCTTAAGAAGGTGTAATGTTTACAGATCAGTTCTTAAAGAACATCACTCACTTCTTATAAAGAATAATATAAGCAATTCTGAAAATAAAAAATCTCCAGGCAATGATTTTTATTCATTATAATATTTTATCCACATCTGGATTTGCTATAGACACAGAATTTTTATGAAAAGTGGATGCACAAACTAGAAACAAACACTCTGAGACATAAAAATAAAACCTCTTGAATAGCTAACACTGTTAAGTATTGTATAGATGGTCCTTCAAAATAACCACTGAGTGTTTAATTATCACGTAAGATATTTTTCTTGGATACCTTTCTCTACTGAATTCCACATAACTGATGCTAACATGTTAGCACTGAGAAGTATAGTACATGAGAATTAAGAAGCAATACAAATTAATAATAATAATATCAACATGACATGCACAATAAGTAATTCCATCATCATCATCATCTTCCTTCCAAGTATTGGGCCATGTGACCCGTTACAGTCTTGCATTTTACTTTTTGCAAGACTTGAAAGCAATCAAATGTCCTTCCGACGGGTTGCTAGCCTGAAGGAAAATAAGTAATCCCAAGGTTGGAAATTATAAATTCTGTTGTTATAGACAATCCTTCAGTGATTTTGTTAAACAACAATGAAAAAGAAAAGATTTTAGTATTTCATACTCTTCTGTGTTTAAATTAAGATTCATAAAACATTACAGCAGTGGTCTAAAACATGATTTTTCCACTCAAAATAGAACTTCTTGATCATGGAACTGTATTTTATTATCATGCCTTACAGTGATAAAAAAAACGTTCTTTCTGCTCACAAATGATATCACCAATGTTTCTCTTGCTGCAATGTCTTGTCAAATTCCACTTTTAAAACTGAATCGGAACACACTCACTTGAACGGTTATCATGATGGCTTCACTGCAAGTACCAAGGAGTTCTGAATGACAAGATGCTACAACAAAATGGTCCCTATTAAAATACAGAGATAAGGTAAAGAGAAAATCTTTCTGAGTTCTTCCATAACAGACAAACTCATCTAATTAAGATAAACACATCTATTTTAATATAACACAACGGAAATCGCACGGTGGTTGTAGTTTCGTAATTCGATGTTAATACGTATATCATTCCTAATTAGATTTATGCCACGGCTTTTTGTCAACACCTTTATTTTCTTTTAAATGTTTGTAACGACACTTTGAGCCAAAAGCACAACCAGTTGTCCTCCAGAAGTGGCACTCATCCCCATTCACAGGGCCAGTTACTTTGGTCTGTTGAGGTCTGGAACAACCACAAATAAAAGTTATTGAAACTGTAAACAAGTTTTAAGGTATCCCCTTAAAAGGAACAGTATGGAAGATTCTCTCTTTATCATATACTAAATTCAATAAGAACTCATCACAAAGATTTTTGTTAAGAAGGAAGCCATACTTTCCAGTGTCGACTCAGTTAAATGTACCTTAAAAGCTCTTCAGGCTATCGAACACACAACTTCAATATAATATTACACTATAACATACCTGTAAAAAACACACTATTGAACAAGGAATAATACAGTAAAACCTCATTAATTCAAAGTCGTTGGTATGCAAAAATTGGACTTCGAATTAACTGCCAACTTGTAATTCAGAAATGCCAACACTTGCCGCATCACAAAGTATTCTAAGACCCATTCAAGCATGCATTCACCTTGATTGACAGTTTAAACCTTTCAAATGCATGGAAAAAACTATTTCCGAAATGTATCCAACAAGATGCAATTACATTATTCAAATAATGCACTTGGATAAATCACTGGCAAACATAACCTCACGCATTTAAAAACACACGATTCAAAGAAGAGGACAAATTATGCTGGCTTCCCTGTACAAATGCTTTATTTTTTGGATTACTGTACTGTTTGCATTTTTTAGATGCCTTGTACTTGCACGTAAAGTGCCCGACACACTTAAAACATCGTGGCCTATTGAACTTCCCTATGACGAGGGGAGGAAGTCTCTCGCTTCCGTGTGCATTGCAACACAGTACCATGATCCCCCCTTCCCTTGTACGATTTACTGGCTGGCAATTCCGTCCTATAAAACCGTAAGTCCGTTTGGGCTTGGCATTAAAAAAAAACTATGCATTTTCATCGACATTGACAATATTGTTCAGTGCGTACAAATTGATTGTTTGAGCCATGCTTTTTCACCACCTGTCGGCATTGCCGGTTTTTGTGGATTTTGCTTCTCTGCACACTGCCTGCTACGTGATATTATGGCGTTCTTTAAAATGCTGAATACAAAAGAATTACAATTTTGCTCGAACTTAGCAAATATGTAGACGCACCGAAGTGAGTAAAAGTACTGAAAGCTACTCCAGCGTGTTCCGGAAGATGCGTTCTATCACAATGCGGATACATTTTAAATTTAAATTACTCTGGAAAGAAAAAAAACCTATTTTTTAAAATATAATTTGAATTAAAAGTCTGAATTTCAGTAATGGGACCGACATTGTTCTTCAAATGACGAATTATCTGTATTTCAAATTAAACAATTTAAATAACATGCAAAACCATACCTTATGTTTCCTGGAATGAGAGCTTCTTTGAATTAGCCGGGATCAGGATTTTGAATTGACAGATTTCAAATTATCAAGGTTTTACTGTAGTGCTTTTAAGTTACTTTTCATATAAAGTCAATAATGTCAATGTCAGCCTGTCATTGTGCTTGTCCTATTATTGGAAAAGCTTGTGAATAGTCGGTAGTTGAAAGTACTCTGTCTTATCAGAGTGATGGTGTAGTTAATGCCTACTAAAATTTAGTTAATATTGTGAGTATATGATCCATTTAGTGCAATAAATATTGGTGACTAGTGTTTGTTGGTAGTGCTCAAGATTAGTGATAGTTATTTAAATTTTACTTTGAATAGCTCCATTGAGGAGAATTGAAAAGGTCCAGTAAGAATTGTGATGATGGGGGATTGGAACAGTGTAGTGGGAAGTGGAAGACAGAGTAATGCGGTCAGAGATTATGGATTAGGGAGAAGAAATGAAAGAGGAGAAAAGCTAATTGATTTCTGCAAGAGCCTTGACCTTTGGATTGCTAACACGTGGTTTAAGAACCATAAATGGAGTCTGTATACATTATGATACAGCCAGATATCAGAGAGATTTTATTATACACAATCAAAGGTTCAAAAACAGCATCAAAATTGCTACAACATTCCCTGGGGCAAATGCAAATACAGACCACAACTTGCTAGTGGCAGATATAAGAACACAACTGAAACATATCAGAAATAAACACCCTGGAAGGAAGTGGGACATAACAAAACTGAAGAATGAAAATGTCGAGTCTTATATAAGAAGGACTGAAGAAAAGTTGGAAAACTCGAGAATGAGTATGGATGTATTACAGGAATGGCTTACCATCAGGACTGCAATAGTAAAATCTTTAGAAGAAGTAGGTAAAGTTGGAAGAAAAAGAAATAAAAAGGAATGGATAATGAAAGAAGTGTTAGATAAAATATACGAATGCAGGAAATGGAAAAATGACTCCTTAGATGAAAGAAAAATACAATACAGAAAACTAAACAATGAGCTGAGACGTACAACTGATAAAGCCAGGGAAGAATGGATGAAAAACCAATGTGAGGAAATAGAAAAGTTGGAAAAGGAGGGAAAAACAGAAGAGATGAATCGAATAGCAAGGGGCTTGATGGGGGAGAAATCCAAGGAAGATAAGCAAGGAATAATGAAACAAACATGGAAAGATGACAACAAGTTTAGAAGAAAGTAAGGAGCTGTGGACGGAATATATAAAAGATCTATATGATCATCAAGCTGATCATGGAACAATGATACTGCAGAACGAGCAGGATTGTGACGAAGAATCCAGATGACCAGGGATAGAAAAATGGGAAGTGGGGAAGGCAATCCAGGACCTAAAGGAAGAAGATGGGCTGTGACCAGATACCATCTGAAGCATTAAAGGCTTTAGGGAATTGAGGAATAGTTAAGACTGACCAATCTGGTGAACACAATATACAATACAGGCATTTGGGCAGAAGATCATCTTAGGACCATTATGGTCCCCTTACTGAAGAAATGTAATGCTAAACAATGTCAAGACTATAGGACAGTTATAAGCTCCCTCCCCCTCCTACATCCCCCTACCTACTCCTTTGTTTACATTGTCTGCTTCCTGCAGCAAGTCAGTGCTTGTTCTCTACCCATTCCTTTAATGCATGGCCTGCCTGCTTCCTCCAGCAAGTCAGTGCTTGTTCTTCATCAGACATCAGAGGCAAATCTCATAAATCATTTTTTCTCCTTTTGAATTTCTTTCCTGTATGTTTATTCATTCCTAATTCTGGCTGTCATTTCCAGATTTACTTCTTTGCCTGAGGTCCTAAGTGAACTTTAAGACATCATATCATGACAAGAAGATCATAACCATAAATTTTGTTATTGTACATAATTTAATATTATAATTATTCCTGCAACATTGTCTTTGTTATATATGTTTTAGTTATCACATACTCTGTTGAATTCATTTGGCTGAATATGGCCACTAAGTGGCTGAAACTAGTCCCAAGACTTACGTAATATAATTTACTTGCTATATTGTATTGCAATTTATTCTTATAGGACAGTTATGTTATGTTATGTTATGTTATGTTATGTTATGTTACTAAGGCAGTGACCCAGATAGTGCTGAGAAGAATAGAAAAGAAAATAGAAGAGAATATGGGAGATGATTAGTTTGGTTTTAGAAAGGGAAGAGGAACCAGAGATGCAATTGGATGCCTAAGGATGATTGCAGAAAGGATGTTAGAAGTGAATAGGGAAATGTATATATATTTAATTGATTGGGAAAAAGCATTTGACAGAGTGAACTGGTGCATTCTGATGAGGACTCTGAAAGATATTGGTGTAGAATGGAAAGACAGAAGACTGATAAAAGAGTTGTATAAGAATCAGAAGGTAATGGTCAGAGTAGATGAATATGAAACAGAAGAAGTGGGTATCGGAAAAGGAGTGAGACAGGGATGTTGCATGTCACTGGCTCTGTTCAATATATATGCCTAAAAACTGTTACAGAAGGCCCTGGAAAAAGCAAGAGGCATTGTAGCGGAAGGAGAACCAATAAAGACCATAAAATACACAGATGATGTGGTGGTATTAGCGAAATCAGAAAAAGATCTGTAAGTCATGTTGGAAAATACTGACAGTGGGCAACGAGTTTGGAATGAAGCTAAACATTGGGAAGACTAAGATGATGAGAACAGGAAAGGAGGAGATTGCTGTTAATGTAACACTAGAGGGAAATAAATTGGAACAAGTAAAGTCATTCAGATATTTGGGAAGTTTGTTGACATGGAATGGAAGCTGTACAGAAGAAATAAGAAGTAGAATATCTATGGGAAAAGAAACCTTCGGAAAGGTGAGAGGGCTTTTGACATCTACGGCAATCCCTAATGATTTTAGAAAGAGGTTCGCGAAGTGATTTGTGTAGAGTGTAATGTCATATGGAGCTGAAACATGGACATTAAAAAAAGAAAGAAACAAAGTATTTGGAAAGTTCTGAAATATGGTTGTGGAGAAGAATGGAAAAAGTGAAGTGGACAGATAAAGTGAGAAATGAAGTACTAAGAAAAGTAGGAGAGAAGAGACACCTGATGAAAATGATAAGGAAGAGGAAAATATCCTGGTTGGGTCACATACTATGCAGAAACTGTCTTCAACAGAGAGTGGTGGAGGGAAAAATAGATGGAAGAAAAGGAAGAGGAAGAAGGTTTGGAATGTTAACAGATGTCAAACAAGGGAGAAGCTATGAACAACTGAAGCAAGATGCTCAGGACAGAGAATCATGGAGGCTGTCCAGTTGATACCTGTCTCAAGACAGATTCACAGAAGAAGAAGAATAAGAAGAAGTTCCAATGGTGTTCGGTAGATTACATGCACTATATTAGATACGTTAGACTTACTTTGTTTTGATTTGGGGTTGGAGAAATGGGAAATAATATTCCCTTTCTAATTTAAATATCTTAGTTTTATTGATAGAATACTTATAAAGACACATTATTATGAGTTGTACCTTCCAAACTTTTTCATTCATGCAGGCAATAGACAGGGTATTTCATACAGTACTTCAAAATCTGTTCATCCATAATAAAGGTAATTATTTCCTTACATAAATAATATGATATCCGTGTGAATTTTATTTTTTTAAAGTAGTTTAAGAGAGTATACAGTATTCCATGCGTAAAATAGTTAATGGAATTTGCATTGTTGGTGATGTGGTGGTGATAATTGTTTTAAGAGGAAGTACTTAACACTAATCAGAGAGAAAAAATGGAAGAGATCTGACACTTCGAAAAATGAAGGTATTGGCCAAAGGAAGACATAGGCCACAAAAGGCGTGGAAATGAAAGACTCCCTAAGCCTTGAGTGCTCTAATACCGTCGGGGTCAGAAAAGAACAAGAGTTGACCAGAGGAGGTTGGATAGGATGGATGAAAGTGAGGAGCCTGGCACAACTAAGTGGAAGCAATGCCAGGACTCGGCTAAGGGCCCCGTGGACGCCAACCCATGCTCCGAAGTTGAGAGCCCCTGTGGCCCATTTTAGTCACCTCGTATGACAGGCAGGGGATACATTGGATGTTATTCTACCACCCCCACCCCACAGGGGGTCATTGTTGGTGATCAGTGATGCTCTTCATATTCAAATACTCTTCTGTGGCATATGGCCGAGAAAACAAAAATAATAAATACTGTAGTCGGCCGATTTTAATTTGTTAGTTCATAGGGAAAAAACTGTCTGATAAGTATTTAGTTTTAACTACAATTTTGTTGTTTCAGTTAACAATGTATAATCTGCTCTAAAAACCATAAAACATCAACATAACTATTGTAAGGATACATCAGGTGCAGTTTAGAATTGTAGTGTAGTTATTTTATTAGAAAACTAGCAAGATACCAGTGCTTCGCTACGGTATTATACTGAAATTTATAATTGAATGCTTATTGTTTTAGATATATAATCAGCCGAAATTCGCGGTCTGACTCGTTTTCTGCGAGAACCCACCAAAATTCCCGATCTGACTCGTTTTCTATTAGATTACGGCATGTTTCCTCCCATTTTTCAATCTTCTTTTCCAGCAATCGATTTCGTACTTCCCGGGCTAGGCTCAGGTATTCCTCCCGGTCAGTTGGGTCCGTAAATCTTTGCCATCTTTTCCTATAATCATTTTTAATATGGATAAAATCCTTCAGGAGATCCGGCGTGGTGTCATATTGGGTGCCTAGAAGGCACTGAACCCGCGGCCGGACTGCATTCTTAGTCATTACCCGTCCAGGAGCCGTTTCCAGCGCGGTCCGCACATTTGACGACGGTCCGGAACATTATTATTATTATTATTATTATTATTATTATTATTATTATTATTATTATGTGTTGCAGGAATGGATGATGACAGGAAAACCGGAGTATCCGGAGAAAAACCTGTCCCGCCTCCGTTTTGTCCAGCACGAATGTCACATGGAGTGAACGGGATTTGAACCACGGAACCCAGCTGTGAGAGGCCGGCGCGCTGCCGAGGATCCTTATAAGTACATTAAGAACAGTAAAATCAAATGGTCTCACCTCCTTCTACACCCCACCGCCGTTAAGTTTATTTACCGGCACCCCCCCCCCCCTCCAAAAAAAAATTAAAAGAAGGCTTGTTTCTTATGTTTAAAGAAGATTTCAAACACCAATGTTCACGTCTATTACCTTCAGTTCTGAGATATGAGTATCCCCATAAAAATAATTTACTTTTTTCACTTCATTTCACACTACTCCCCCACCCCCCTAAGTGAATTTTCCCGCAAAAAAATACTTGTTTCTTTAATAGTAAAGGATCTTCTAAATACCAATTTTCACGACTCTAACTTCTTCAGTTTTTGATTTATGTGTCCTCATGAAAGGAATTCAACTCCTTTACACTCCCGCCCTCCAAGATGGTTTCCCACCAAAACGCGTTTTTCTTTGTTTTTAAAGGAGATCCAAATACGAATTTTCACGTCTGTAACAACTTTAGTTTTTATTAGATGTATGTATTCTCATTCAATTAATTCAATTAATTTTTTGAATTCTTTCACCCCCCCCTTTCATTGGATTTTCCGAAAATACGTGTTTCTTTATTTTTAAAGCAGATTGCAAATATCAAATTTCACGTCTGTAACATCTTCATTTTTGAGATATCAGTAGCCTAATTAAAAGAATTCAACACCATTTTCAGTCACTTTTACCCCCAAACCATTTTTCACTTCTGTAACATGTTAAGTTTTTTGAGATAAACTGTACAAATTCTCATTTTAAAATTTCACCCCTTTTGAGTTCCCCTTAAGTGGAGTTTCCAAACACAAATCACCTATGTTTCTTTAGATTTACAGGAGATTACAAACACCTACTTTTTACGTCTGTAACATTTAACGTTTCCAAGATATTCTGTAGATATAGTCTTTCAAAAATTCACCCAATTTGTCACTCCTGTTTAACCGCCATTAATTGGATTTTCCAAAACTAAAAAATACGTGTTTCTTTATTTTTAAAGGAGATCCCATATACAAATTTTCAGTTCTGTAATATCTTTCGTTTCTGAGATATATGTATCCTCATTAAAGGCATTCAACCCATTTTTCACCCTTTTACACCCCTCCTATTGGGATTTACAGGAAACAAAAAATACGTTTTCCTTTATTTTTAGAGGACATTCTAACTACCAATTTTTACATCTGTAAATTTTAAAGTTTTAAGATGTATACACACTCATTTTAAAAAATTTACCCTCCCCCTTTTTACCCCCCAATATTTGGATTTTCCATAAACGAAAAAATACGTGTGTTTATTTATTTTTAAAGGAGATTCTAAATACCAATTTTCACATATATAACCTTTAAACATTTTGAGATAGATACACTCATTTTAAAATATTACTCCCTTTTCACCCCCCCCCCCCTAAATTGGATTTTCCAGAAACAAAAAAATACGTGTTTCTTTATTTTTAACGGAGATCCCAAACACCAATTTTCAGGTCTGTAATATCTTCAGTTTCTGATATATAAGTAGCCTCATTAAAGGCATTCAACCACTTTTTAGCCCCTTTTCACTCCTCCTATTGCGATTTTCCGAAAACAAAAAAATACGTGTTCCTTTATTTTTAATGAAGGTTCTAAATACCAATTTTTACATCTGCAAACTTTAAAGGTTTGGAGATATAGATTCACTCATTTTAAAAATTCACCCCCTTTTCACCCTCCCATTAATTGGATTTTCCAAAAACAAAAAAATACGTGTTTCTTTATTTTTAATGAAGGTTCTAAATACCAATTTTTACATCTGCAAACTTTAAAGGTTTGGAGATATAGATTCACTCATTTTAAAAATTCACCCCCTTTTCACCCTCCCATTAATTGGATTTTCCAAAAAAAAAAAAAAAGTGTTTCTTTATTTTTAAAAGAGGTCAAAAGTACCAATTTTCAGGTCTGTAATATCTTCAGTTTCTGAGATATAGGTACCGGTATCCTGATTAAAGGCATTCAACCCATTTTTCCCCATTTTCACCCTTTTTCACCCCTCCTATTGGGATTTTCTGAAAACAAAAAAATACGTGTTTCCTTATTTTTAAAGAAGATTCTAAATACCAATTTTTACATCTGTAAACTTTTAAAGTTTTGAGATACAGAGCAACTCATTTTAAAATTTCACCCCCGTTTTCACCCCCTTAGTGAAGGAATATCCAAAAATCCTCTCTTAGCAAGCACCTACGTCATAATATGAATATATCCCCAAAATTTCATCTCTTTATGTCCAGTAGTTTAAGCTCGGCGATGGTGAATCAGTCAGTCAGTCAGGACAAGCTACTTTATATATATATATATATATATATAGATATCTTGCTTGCATTATTGTTGTTTGATCCCCATGCAGGAGGGGAAAAATCTCTCTAGGAATTCTGTTCTAACTACATTTCTACTGTTTCAGTTAACCTGTTGTATTTAGGACAGGCTTTAGTGCAGTTTAGACTTGCAGTGTACTTATTTTATTACACAGTATCTTGCTTGTTTTATTGTTATGTAATCCTTGTGTATTCCTTTCAATATTTCAACATTTTCACAAAATATACTACTTTATTTCTGTTGATATTTCCACATTATTTTATACTTCTGTGAAGAAGATAAAGGTGGATTCAGGACGGGGAAAAGCTGCACATCACAAGTCCTGAAACTGACACAACATATTGAAGACGGCTTTGCGAGACGATAAATCACAGGGATGGTATTCATCGACTTGTCAGTGGTTTATAATACAGTAAACCACAGACTTCTCCTCCAAAAAGTCTATATCAGCAAAGATTATCAACTCACCTGCACGGTAAGGAACCTCCTTAAAAATACAAGATTTTTTGTTGAATTTCAGGGTAAAAGAAGTAGGTGGAGATCCCAGAAGAATGGGTTACCTTAAGGAAGTGTCCTTGCACCATCCCTATTTAATGTTTACATCAATGACCAGCCTCTACAAGAAGGAACGGAAAGTTTCCTCTATGCAGTTGATCATGCTATTACTGGACAAGCTAACCACTTTGAGACTGTTGAGCGAAAGCTGTCTGATATTCTGGAAGAATTTACTACTTACTGCTGTACAGGGAGAATCAGTTGAAACCAAATCCTAACAAGACTCAAGTCAGCGCTTTTCATCTGAAGAACAGAGAGACTACTAGACCACTCCATATCTCCTGGGAAGGAGTTGCTTTTGATCACTGTGCAACCCTAAAGCACTTGGCAGTGAGCTTAAATCGTGCTCTCACCTTTAAGAAGCACTGCTTCAATATCAAACAGAAAGTGTCTTCTCGGAACAATGTCATGCAGAAATTGACAAGTACCACATGGGGTGCACAGCCAAGCACCCTGAGGACATCTTCTCTAGCGTTGTGCTATTCTGTTGCTGAATATGCGTGCTCGGTGTGGTATAGATCCTGTCATGCCAAACACATGGATGTTGCTCTTAACGAGACTTGTCGAATCATCACTGGTTGCCTACGGCCTACGCCTTTGGAAAAATTGTTCTGCCTTGCTGGCATTGCACCTCCTGACATCCGCCAGGAGATAGCGGCAAAAACAAGAAGAAAAATTTGATACATCTGTATCTCACCCTCTGTATGATCACCCGCTAACTTGTCCACGTTTGACTTCAAGGAAACATTTCCTCAAAACAACGGAGGCACTCGTAGGGACTGCACACCAAGCCCAAATTTGCAAATGGCAAGGGAGGTTCGAACACTCATAAGAATGGCTGACTTCAATCGAAGAACTCCCTCCTGGTCATACAGAAGGTTGACTAACGTTGAAATCTCTCAATAGATTGCGTTGAGGTATTACAAGATGCAAATCTAACCTGTTGAAGCGGGATTTTCATGTAGACTTGCTGCTATATGATTGTGGTTCTCCACAGACAACGCCTCATCTTCTCCAATTCAAACTGTGTCCAACTACATGTACTAATAAGATGTACAATATTATAGGGAAGGATCCACCTTTCAATACTCCGTAGTAAAAAGTAGTTACACCCTGTTTAATGGGACCGGTTTCAACACATTTAGAGTGTCATCATCAGCCAATTAGCGAAGATCTTAACAATAACTAACATATTAAACACAGGCAAAATATTAACATTGTATCACATCGTGGCAATTCAGTTAACTGAACTACTTTTTACTACGGAGTATTGAAAGGTGGATCCTTCCCTATAATATTGTACATCTTATTTTCTCTATTCAATACGGAACAATCATGAAGTTTTTAACTTTACATGTACTAAGGAAGACCTCATGTAAGCAACACCCGAGTCCCTGAAAGTGGCTAATTATTAGTCAGCAACCGTATAAGTTTGTTCTTCTGCCATGTTCTGTGGTCTTCTTAGACCCTTCCAATGTGGTTCGTCATTTCTAAAGACAGTCTTCACATTAAGGAGCCAACACAACACCTACTTTTCCAAGCACTGTGCTCAACAGGAAGCCATCTACTGTATATAGTCCAGCTTTATCACATTAGGACTTTTTTCATTTCTTTTATGTTATAATTGTTATGCTGTTGTGTATTTGTCTTTTAGGGCCATTTTCTCCAAATGAGTTTAAACTAGGTTTATTTTAATCTGGTTTAAGTCTGAGTTTAAACTAACATTCATTTTCCCCATATTGGTTTAAACTTTGTATCAAGTTTAAACCTGGCTCAGAGCTAAACCTTCTATATTGTAGGTTTAAACTGCTGTTTATATTCAACTTTCTTGACATTTTATTAACGTATCTGTGATTTTCCTAATAGAAGGGTTAGTTTTGACTACCAGTACTGCAGCACTTTAATGAAAAACGTACTAAAATTATAACCTAGTATTAGCATTAGAAAAATGGGATAATTTATTGAAGTCTTTGGTTAAATAGGAAATAATTTTGATGTGCAAGAGAGGTTAAGAAGCCGCGTTCCAACAAAAGTTTACAATCTTGGAAAATCGGATGTAACGGAGTTCTTTGATGGATTTATAATTCATAAGCGAACAGCAAGGATTGTCTAGTATCGAAGAAGGATTCATTTAAAACGTCAACTGCACGAAATAATGCTATTTCGTTAGAAGCAATGATTCTGGTTGCTTTAAGATATGATGCAGCAGGCATTTTTTTCATTAACAACGGGGACCACAGACCTTAAATTGCAGTCTCCTTATAATATTATATACTGTAAAATACTGTTCGTGGTATGAATACTGTAATGTGAAGCATAAAAATATTCCTACTTAAGTCGTGTAATACGTCCGCTCTTCATGCGGTACCTGGTGGCTGTGGTCGCTAAAGCGTGAAGTCAGCATCGTCCGAATCCGTGACAAGGCGGTTCGAATCTAATTTGTCGAAAATATTTTTACCATCAGAATGTTGACCGGCACGGTAGGAGAGGCGGTGGTATGCAATTTCTAATCGCTAGATTATATATTTATAGGATCAGAAAAACAAAGTATTTCATGCTTGCTAGTAAACTTGTAATAGAATAGATTATAGTTAAGAATGTTTCATCGTATCTATTGCCAGCATACCAGCAATAGAAATATTAATGCTATAGGGAGAAGAGTATTATGCATACAGTACGACATATCGCGAACTTGGTTATGTTATAAACGAATATGGAATCAAGTAATACATCTCCAAATTACACATCCTCAGTGGTCTGTCTGCTGGATCCAAGGTTTGTGAGATTGATCCCGGCCGAGGGCGATGGATTTTGATAGGAGATAGATCCCGAGCATGCTTGGAATTTTACTTGAAATTCACATAAATGTTGATTTTCTGAGGAAAGGACGTAGGCCTATTGCTGAAAGACCAGGATTTTAATATTTCAACGTTCCCGTGTGTTCCGTAAGACAATACAGACATCAAAAGTCACGTATTAGGCCCACGGTACTTGTTTATGGTAAAGCATGACAGAGAAAAATAAGAAATAAAAGTGCGTTCCAATAAACTGTAGGCAGCAATAGGTAGAATTATATGATACAACACTTCGCACAAATGTAAACAATTTATTTATCAGTAAAGCTAATATCCCGCCGAATTTGTTCTTTATTCACTACGTACGATAGCATTAATTCGCCACAAACAGCTGATATTATTACAAAAATGTAGGTCATTGAATTACTTGGCTCTGATTGGCCAATTCCAATCGACCATGCCTTCGGCTATTCCTTCAGTGCAGCCAACGTTAGCGCCAACGACAGCTCGCCCGTTTAAACTAAACGAGTGTCAGAAATTGGTGGAGAAAATGGACGCAACTTTAAACTAGGTACTAAAGTTAAACGGGTTTAATTTATACCAGGTTTAACTCGATTTGGAGAAAATGGCCCTTAGTTGTATAGCTTGTATTTATATGTATATATTAGTGCTTATGATACGATAAAATAATAAAAGAATGAGAGAGGCAAGTGAAGGGACTGAGTGTGTAAGTAAGTGGGCATTACGGAGTATGAGGGATAAAAAAGCGAGTTTGAGGGAGATAATTAGGCTTTTTTTTGCTATTTGCTTTACGTCACACCGACACAGATAGGTCTTATGACGACGATGGGGCAGGAAAGGCCCAGGAATGGGAAGGAAGCAGCCGTGGCCTTAGTTAGGGTACAGCCCGAGCATTTGCCTGGTGTGAAAATGGGAAACCACGGAAAACCATCTTCATGACTGCTGACAGTGGGGTTCGAACCCTATGTCCCAGATGCAAGCTCACAGCTGCGCGCCGCTAACCGCACAGCCAACTCGCCCGATAATTAGGCTTTTAACACAGGGTAGAAATGAAGACAAGTCTCCCACAATCAATATACAGGACAAGGTAGGTAGGCAAGAGGGAGCAAAAAGAAGGGGAAATGTTGTAGAAGACATGTGGGCTAATGTTTCGGGGAAGAAAAGTGAGGGCTAAGTGTTCTCATCGGGCAGCAGGAGAAGTATCAGTCAGGAACTGGTACAGGTCACTGCAGGAAGAGCAGCAGAGGGAAGATCGGTAACAGTGATGTGTTAGAGAGGGGGACAAGGCAAGATGAAAGGGAAACATAGTAGAGGATATGAAGAGGCAGGTAGAATACAGCCGTGAGAGGGGAAGAAGGGATGTGGAAGTACGGTATGTTCTGCAGCCATCAGGGAAGTTAAGGGAGACCGTGAGAGGAGGGGATCTAATGAGCCGGGTGCGGTTAAGGCCCTGGTCATGCGTGACTGTATTGTTAGGCATGTGGGGAAAGTGTGTGGAAGAAAGGTAAATGAGGTAGAATGTTATCCAGAAACTAGATTAAGGCAGGTGTTGAAGAAAGTAGAAGGGAAGGAGGAGGGTAAGGAAAAGGTGGTAATTTTCCACATTGGTACTTTACCAGGAATGCCTACAGCAGGGAACATAGTGTTTTTAATTCACAAAGTATTTGCGACGAGAAGGCGCAAACACTTGAATACAGAGTGCGAGGTAAAGGGATGAGAAGGAGCTGCAAGCTATGTGTGTGTGTGTGTGTGTGTGTGTGTGTGTGTGAGAGAGAGAGAGAGAGAGAGAGAGAGAGCGCCACGTCACAGGCAGGAAGCATGCAGGATGATGCAGATTTTTAGAGCTTATATACCCTTTTTTCAGGTACAAACTAATGAAGTATACTACTACGAAGCCCATTATTTAAATGTAACTTTGCCATAATTTCAAGCAAATCGGCCTACGGATTCTTCGAGTTGGAAAGAAAACAAGTTTTCTACGAGGGGCAGGCAGTCAGCTATGACTGAGTATAAAAGAGCAGAGACTGGAGTGGTACAATCAGTTGCAATCTACAACTCAACCATGACGGGTCATCGTACGGTCGCCGTATGCAGGTGTCGAACCTGAGAACTTTGTCACGTTACGTGAAACTAGTTGTCATACTTATAACATTTCTGCAGTGCTACGGACTTAGAAAAATCCAGCGTGTGCCAAGACGAACTCTAATATTTCTCGGTAATATCTCCGAACTTATAATAAAATTTTGTGCAAGAATGAGTGTTTAACATTTGACAGTGATAGATCAGAACTTAGAATATTTCGAGAAATTGGAACTGGGTATTTGTTGTAACCGAGAGTGGATAACTTTTTCCAAACATTACTTGTTTCTGAACAGTGGTATCAAATAACGTAGCGAATCTTAAGGATATCTAGTACAGAACAATTTTGTGGCAATTCCGTGAAATATTAACTCAAGTGAAGAGAAATAACACATAATATCCCCTTAGTATTTGTGTTATGAATAATTAGGAACATTTGAATAAGTCTTATGTGATGAACTGAACTGGCACTTGATATCCCGGTAAGTTTTAAACTTCAGGTTTTATTTTAAAGCAAGTACAATGTGTTCTGACTGACAGCAACATTATTCTCATGTGTAAATAGTATGAATTATTTGAATAGTGTTTCGAAACTATTACGACTTGAACTGTGCTTCGAAACTGCAATTACTTAAAACTGTGCTTCTAAAGGTAGAATCTTTCGAACAGTGTTATGTGCTTCGAAACCATAATTGTTTCAAACTGTGCTTTACTTTCACTCAAAGCCATAATTATCTCAAAGTGTGATTCTTATTTTGAATTTTACGTGACAGACTGTGATTCAAAGTGTGATTCTAAGTACTGTTTACTAGTGATTTACTAATATTCACTTGATCAAATTGTGCTATTTTAACACTCACAATTTACTGTCAATTGAACTTTCTTGTGTCTTCACAATTAATACGTGACACCAGAAATCTTGACTGAGTGTTTAACCCTCATATCAACTGAACACCAGACTCGACGTGAGAGATGGTATGTGGTACAGCGCGGGATTGAACATGGTATGGCGTGGGAGATGGTACGTGGTACAACGTGGTGTTCATGACATCGAAGTTCCAGATGCTGTTCGTAGAACTGCATTCATCAGTTCCAGCGTCATGAACATTCAGATGATATGAGTGCAGGTAACTTTAAACTTTTTGAACTGTTAAAGACAGTGATTACTTTGAAATCATTCACAGATGCTAAATAGCACTAGTCAATTACAAACTTCATGAAAAGTCACTTTATTCTTTTCAAGTGCTAAGTTAAACAGACTGCAGGAAATTTAAAGTTTTTTTTTTTTTTAGAAAGACTGTAGGTATTTCAAATAATGATGTGAAGTGATTAACCTAGAAAGACTGTAGGCATTACAAGTGAATATTCTGGAAAGACTGTATGCATTACAAGTGATTAATTTAGAAAGACTGTAGGCATTATAAGTGAATAATCTAGAAAGACTGTAGGCATTAAAAGTGATTAATCTAGAAAGACTGTAGGCACTACAAGTGATTATTCTAGAAAACTCTAGAGAATTACGCAGCAATATTTACTTTACAAAATTAATGAAGGGAATGAGTTTATTTTCAACTTTCATTCATCACAAATATTTATCAGGATTCACAATATTTATTGAAACATTCAAGAATAAATCTAACAGAGGAGATTTCCAATTAATTTCTAATTTCCAATGCAAGATAATAATGAAGTTATTTATGCGTCAAGCCAGTTGAATAAATTTAAGTTTTGCAAAATAACATCTATTATTTCGGTCTGCGAACTCCTTTCTCTGTACCAGCTCCTATGAACTGAACACTCCCTAAGACCATCCTCATGCTCCTTATTCCTACAAATTTTCCTGGTACAGTACCAACAACGTAAGGCAAGCGGAAACAGGTATTAACATACTCTGGAGATGTGTGGGATCTGGTTATGACAGTGGAGGAGAAGTTAAAGGGAGCAGAGATTGTTATCAGTGGGATTCTGTGTACGAGAGATAATGACTGGATTGTGATTGGGGACTTATGAGACTACAGTGAAACAGGGAGCGAGATTTGCAGATCATAATGGGTGAGTAGGAGATGGACCAAAGTTCAGGTTGCCTTCACTTGAACTGCAATGGTATGTATAAGTTAGGGGATTTGTTCAGAAGAGTTAAAGGGAGGTATATTCGGGGAACCGGGGAGGACTAGACAGCAGGTATGACAGTATAAGGAGCTGGAAGTAAAGTAAGGATGACAAAGTTGTTAGTGTTAAACTGTAGAAGTACTGTGATAAAAGGAATAGAATTAAGTAATTAAAATAAACCACACACACAGGATATTTCTGAGCTGATAATACAAACTTTCAGGGGTGATGGAAAAGATATAAGTGAAAATCATTGTGTGTAAATATAATTTATTTATCTGTTAAACTTTAACAAGCTGCTGCTACATTCACAATATTTGTTCTAATTGGCATCCCCAGCTTCGATGCAGACATAACATCACTGCACAAAGTTCTGTTGTACCTGCTGGAAAAATCCCGGTGTTGTTCGAATAATGCCACAGGCAGTGAGAATTCTTGCCAAGAGATCCTCTTCAGTCTCGACAGGTGTCTCGTACTGCATGTGATGAATGTCGTTACTAAGCATCCGCATCGACGTAATACTCAAATCGGCAGCGGCGGCAGTTACTCATTTCCGAGTTTACAGATTTACTGGCTAGTAGTTCACTTCAATTCACAGCAGCTTGTGTTTAAACTTTCGGTGACTGTACAGGCCAATTCTTGTGTAGATCATACGTCCACACATCACGCAGCTGACGGATGGGGCAGATCTTGGCTGAGTTTGGCGAAGTTTGCATTCCTGCCACTTAATATCTTCATGTTTGCAGCGTCTTGATTGAAGTGTTGAACTGAGGCACAGACACTATGCCGCCAAAGTAAACGGTCCTTGGTAAGTGTTTCCCAGGTCTGTGGGTTTATTTCTGCCATCTTTAAAAGTTTGTTTCAGTTGGTCTTTGAAATGTCACAGGCGGGCACCCTGTGGTCTTGAACCGGAGCCAAGTTCACCATAGAGGATGTGGCGCGGTAGTTTGGTGTCATTCATACAGAGCATATGTCCTGCCCATCTGAGGCAATGGCCAACGACCAATGCTTCTACACTCTTAGCATGTTTTCTCAAGAACTTCAACATTAGAGACGTAGTTTTCCCTCTTGATGTTCATGATCGAGCGTAGTTTTTGCTGGTGAAGGCCCTCCAGCTTTTTGATGTCACAGCGGTATATGGTCCATGTTTCACAGCCGTAGAGAAGTGTAGAGATGACCACAGCCAGGTACACCATTAGTTTTGCGCGAATTGTAAGGTTTTTATTACTGAAGACTTTGTGTGATAGTCGGCCAAAGGGCACATGGGCAGCACGAAACTTATTTCCACATCCTGTTCTGAAGAACAGCTCTTTGATAAGATACTCCCAAGGTAAGTGAAGTGGTCTACTTGTTCTAGTTTGGTGTTTGAGATGGTAATGTTAAATTCTGGAATGTTAGTCCCTGGTGCAGGCTGAGCAAGTACCTTGGTATTTCTAGCGTTGATGGTGAGGCCAAAAAGCTCACATGAATCCTTGAAATTGTTGACTGACTGTTGGAGTTCCTCAGGTGCAAGAGCCAGTGATGCGGTATCATCAGCATACTGCATTTCAGCAGTAACACTGGAATGTCATCGTGAGTGAAGTCTGGCCAAGTTGAAGGGGCCACCATCAAAGCGGTATTTAATCTCTACGCCGGGGTTGTCTGTTGTTTCATAAAACATGGCTGCCAAATACAAGGCAAACAGAGTTGGAGCAAGTACGCAACCCTGTTTCAATCCATGTATGATTGGGAATGGTTCGGAGAAGTTGTTTTGATGGAGAATCTGCCCAGTCATACCATAATGAAGTGCTTGCACCAGGCCCACAAAATGCTCAGGACAGCCAAAGCGTCTCAGAACTGCCCACACAGCGAGTCTTGGAACACTATCGAAGGCCTTTCCCAGGTTATAAAATACAAAATAGAGAAGGTTCTGTTGTTATCTGCATTTCTCTTGCAATTGCCTTGCACAGATCATGTCAACAGTACCTCTGGAGGCTCAGAAACCACATTAAGAATCTAGTAAAGTCCTCTTGGAGATGACTTGCAGGTGGTTAGGATCCTTGCGAAAAGTTTACCTACAATGGACAACAAAGAAATGCACGATAGCTGTCACATATACTACGGTCACCTTTCTTGAAAATAGTAATGATATTGGCATTTTTGAAATCGCTGGGTACTTTTTGGGTTTCCAAAATTGAGAGGATGAGGGTAAAGAGCCTTGTTTTCAGGGGTAAGCCTCCACCTTGAATTAGTTCCAGAGGGATGTTGTCTGGTCCATGTGCTTTCCTAGGTTTCAGCCTATCAAGTGCCACAGAGAATTTCTGATAAGTTGGTGGCATCGCCATCCATGGTTGAGGGAGGAGTTGCGGCACATCCCGTAGAAAGTCATCGGCAGCAGCCCAGCTTTGGTTTAAAAGAGTGGAGAAGTGTTCCTTCCAGCGCTCTAGGATGCCTCTACCATCGGTAAGGGTGTTAGCACCATCAACTGTTTTGAGAGTTCCAACTGAAGAGCGGGATGAACCATATATATATTTTATTCACGCGTAGAAGTTCCACAGGTCTCTGGCATCAGATGGTCTTTGAAGTTCTAGAACCTTCTCCTGCCACCAGCTGTTCTTTGGAACCTATCTCCGGAGAGTGGTATACGGAGTGACATGAGCCTTTCACTGAATGCAATGGGTGTGAGCTGATGATCATTTACCAGTTTCGTCTTAACTGTGAATCCAACCCCATGAATATGGTTCTCTCCATCCTCCTTCCCTTTCCAAAAGATGGTATAGCCTGATCCAGACTCAACAATCTTCCCTTCATCTGATAGTCTAGTTTCGCTCAGAGCAGCGATGTCTATGTTTAGTCTAGCAAGCTCATGGGTGGTGTTGTTCTCTCTGGTCTGTCGCTGTTGTCGTTATCAAGCAATGTTCTGACATTCCAGGATCCAATTATAATTTTACATTCATATGCCATATTTCGACCGCATGTGGGGTTACTCGCTGGGTGTAGCTATCCAGCCAGGCAAAAGGGTGACTTCCGATGTTCAGCCCACATTTTCTAGGGCCTTCCCCATTTGGGGTGGGCAGCGGTGGTCCTAAATAGGCCTGCCCAGACACAGACGCAGGCCCGAATTCTCGAGTAGCCACCGGGTCTCATGACGACGACCATCACACATCTGCCACCAACGTGAAGGTGTCCGGACTACAGGCTCCCAGTTTACCCTAAACCTGCCTCCACCATCCTTGCCCCATCGCCGTTGGACTCGATCGAAGTGAAGAAAGTAGCAGGAGGATCCCGACTTGCCAGGAAGTAACCCTCACACTATGGTCTCAAAGCCATATCCTGCGGCACATGTGAGATGAGACATGCAGGGTTAGGCACCGAGATTGCAATGGACTGCCGCAGACTCCAGCTATGAATGAGTAGTGCCTTCACAGCCAGTCCGTCTGGCATGACCTCATCCACCTCCACAACCGTTGGGAACCGAAGTGAGAGGTTCTTCCTCCGCTTGTTTGCCGTTGGGTTTTCACGTGATGGATACCAGTGTCATTTCCTCCACTGAGCGGACCATCGCCCCACCTAATGGAGCTCATCCGCCTGAAGCCGTTGGCCCCTTTAGAGAGTCAGGTTATTTACCGCCGCTCAACACTCTGAGTTAGACAGCTGGGTGCCAGACCAGCCAACCCTTCTCCTTTCTCATTCCAGACTTGGGACCGGACAATGGCTAATTGCCATTAATACTCAAATAAAATCGAGTAGAGTCCACCTTTTCAATACTAATGTGGAACCTCAATTACATGTTCCCGGAAACTACGTTTTCCCGGATTATACATTCAGATTATGTGGTCCCTCGAGCATCCCAATTAAATCACGTTGTAAAAATCCCGCATTACCTGTTCTTCGAAGAAACGATTTCCCGAATCAACCGTCCAGAAATTTCAGTCCCATCAATGCTAAATCCTCGATAAAGCGTTTTTCAAGAAACTATCACATGATAGGATGGCTACGGCCTACCTATGGATCTTGGCGTTAACATCTTGTCATTCCGATAATTAAAGAAAGTACTGCACTGGAAAAGCAATCGGCAGTGAACTTGATTAAGGGACCATCTTAGCATTGCGTTCAAATGGTATTGTTTAGAGAATCCTCAGAAATCATAAAGCAGAATGTGGCCACAACAACTGGAAGGAGACAGAGTGCATTTTGGCAGCTCTACTTGAAGATGGAATGAGTTTCATCAAATGTTCCTCCTTATAAAAACGTTTACATTATGTCCAGGATTAGATGTTTATATTTTTCAATTGTATTGCCGAACAGGTTTTCGGCACTTCCCCCCAGAGCATTATATAGTCACTGGGCTTTCAGGCAGGAATCAAAACTGCTCTTCCTTAACACAAATCTAGTATTTTAATATTATTGTACACAATTATGTTATCAAGACCAGAACAGATGTTGCACCTTTCATACATAAAGGCATGGGAGGTCTTGGGATTGCCTATTACTGTTTTGATCCAAATATAAGACTGGGAATTTTTTGTTTTTGTGTTAAAAATGTCATAAAAACTGCAGTCGTTTAATTTGCGCAACGCTGCATTTAAAAAGTTTGTATCATTTCCCACTAGTACTGACTTTTGCAGCGAGCACGTTTTCCAGCTGAGTTCAAGGTCACAAATAATGGTAATTTCTGAAGTTTTGATGATATTTTTTTTTCCAATTTGATTGTGATTAGTGGTGGACAGAATTCAATATAATACATTCGAGAACTTTTGAGAATCGATACATTATATTCCCGAGTTCAACATAACTAATCTTGAAAAGCTGATGTAGGTAGGCCTAATTTACACGGTACAAGCACTCATACACTTTGGGTACAAGATTTTCAGAAACTGACAACAAACATTATACCGGTGACCAAATTACTATGGAAGTTAAAAAAGAAAAAGGAGGAGGAATTTGACCATCATGTTGGGTGTTTTTGTATCTAACTTAATATGCTTTATTTTATTAGGTTAGAGATTTAAAAACTACACATTGTCGATAGTTGTTTGGCTTGACATAATTAAGATTTTTGGAAGCGTTTGACTGATCAAAGTCACTGAACTGAAAGAAGGTTTCATGGGAAACTGAAGAAGTTTCCCTGGTATCCCCGGTAAAATTGAATGTAAAGTATAGAGATTTTTAACTCGTGTACCGGTAATTAATGTTTGAAACTGGCCCTGCAGTCTAACTTGCCAACGAGACATTCAATAAATTTCCAATTTTTTTTGAAAGAAAGGCTAAGAAAACAACAGATAGGGAATCGGCAACCTGGACGATTGCCCTCAATACAGATCAGTAGTGACTGATTGCCTGCCTCTCACCCAGAAGGCCCGGGTTCGATTCCCGCCCAGGTCAGGCAATTTTACCTGGACATGAGGGCTGGTTCCAGGTTCACTCAGTTTACATGATTACCTTTAACTGAGGAGCTATCTAATGGTGAGATGGCGACCCCTATCTAGAGAGCTAGGAATTACGCCCGAGATGATTTGTCACACTGACCATGCGTCACCTCGTATTCTGCAAGCCTTTGGGCTGTGCAGCAGTTACTTGGTAGGCAAAGGCCCATTGGGGCTGTAGTTTGGTCTGGTTTAGGAGTGTTTGTAACATTATAATTATAGGCTACATATTTCATTTTTATGACGTTTTGCCAAATTGTTGATGGTTTCAATTCGCTCCTGCATTTTCAGTTTTCCTGTGTAGTGCATTTTTTTTTTTTTCTGTGGTTCCTCCAAAAATGGAGAATCGAGGTTCCACTGTATAATATTGTATTTATCTTCTTGAATTAATACACTTTTTAAAATTCTAAATAACATGTCGTGTCCCTCAATAGGAAATACCAAAATAGATGACAAAGTTGACAATTAGATACTCTAAAAATAAATGATTTTGAACGTATTTTGGAGCACTTGTGTACAGTTAACCATGCGCAAGAAAAGGACTAGGGTAATTTGGCCACATCCTGAGAATGTCAGATTTGCGACTTCTGAAACAACCAGTGGAGTACAATCTTGCTTCAAAAAATACTACAACTGGATGCAGATGGATAAAGGAAATTAGGGAGGATTTGAAAGAAATTGACCTTAGACCGGATGACACTATGGATAAGAAAAATGTAAATACAACACTTAAAAATATGACTTTCCACTTTACACACACAAAGAAGAAAATCCGAACTAGAATATTCTCTACACAAGAAAAGGCAAGAATATCAACACATGTGACGAAGTACTGGGAGGACTGCAAGGCTCAGACAATTCCTACCAAGAAACTGACAAACCAAGGGGTTGATTAAAGTGATCCAATGTGGTCTCAGAAGGAGGAGGAGGAGGAGGAGAATAATAATAATAATAATAATAATAATAATAATAAGAAAATCTGACAAAGAACAACTCTAAAGCGTTTCCCTTCTGATCAACACTCTATAGTCTTTTTTTATTTTTTTATGTACAGCTCTTGTATATTGCATCCTTGTAATGGAGATGTTTCAGTCATAGAAAATGATATGTTGACATTTTAAAATTGGATAAATTAAAATTAACAACTCTTCTTATAAGCTATTAATTTTTTTTTGCAAGTTGCTTTACGTCGCACCGACACAGACAGGTCTTATGGCGACAATGGGATAGGGAAGGGCTAGGAGTGGGAAGGAAGCGGCCGTGGCCTTAATTAAGGTACAGCCCCAGCATTTGCCTGGTGTGAAAATGAGAAACCACGGAAAACCATTTCAGGGCTGCCGACAGTGGGGTTCGAACCTACTATCTCCCGAATACTGGATACTGGCCGCACTTAAGTGACTGCAGCTATCGAGCTCGGTAAGCTATTAATTTGTACTTGATGTTAATGTGATGACTGCAGGTTTATCCTAGAAAGTGAAACTCCTCTCAATATTATTGTGTTACAATATGTATTTTGAAGATTTGCCAGTAAAGCTTGGAGATTTCCATTATATTTGTTGAGGAGTTTCCCTCCAAGTCCCTTTAGAATGTTGTTGTCATCCTTACATCCGTGTGGCCAGTAACAAGTACAGCTAAAATTAAAAGTACAATAGTTCCAACTTTTTAATATAAATTCAAGTAAAGTGGGTTACTTTACAGAAGAAACATTTATTAGGTACTAGTTTCAGGGTCATCATCAGCCAAAAGCACGAGTTGCACAATGTATCAAATAGTCCATAGAAATAGTAAAAAAGTTGCAAAAACATACTGAATTTGACACTACACTAGTGTCCAAAAGTTAAGCATAAGTTACGAGTAAGCAAGGCAACAGGAAATAGACAGCAAATCGCACAACATATGCACCTACCAACCTTATGTGTTCGCTCTGTATAGGAAAGGAGTGTTCCCTGCTTTGACTAGCGGCGTAACCGCAAGGTAAACACAGCCAGTGCCTGCGCCCCATATTCCTGCAGTTGTATTTGTCCTGTTATAGTGTGCTGAGTGTAGGCTTGTGGTGAACGTGACAACATAATGGCACGACGACGCCATTTGAACTCCATTTTGCAGGGAACCAGGCCAGACACAGACCGAAGTCGCCGTATCCTTGAATGTGCCACATAGTGTCATTTCCAGGCTTTGGAAACGATTTTGAGACACAGGAGATGTTAGTCATAGGCCAGTACCAGGTCGACCAAGGGTAACCACCCCACAGCAGGACTGATATCTGGCCTTAACCATCTGACAAAATCAGAGTGCACCTGCAAGACAATTGTCGGCAGAGTTTACAGCTGTCTCAGGGGTTGCCATTTCCCGGCAAACTGTGTACCGGAGGCTCAGAACAGCAGGGATATTTGTCCAACGTCCAGCAGTGTGCGTCCCGCTCACTCCAGCACAGAGACGGGCCCGTTTACTGTGGAGCCGTCAACATCGAAACTGGACCATAAATGAATGGAGGCATGTGCTCTTCACAGATGAATCCCAATTCAGTTTGCAGAACGATTCCCATCGCACATTAATCTGGAGAGAACCAGGTAGCCGATACAACCACAGGAGCATCGTGGAACGGGACCAGTATGGCGGTGGTGGTGGCGTCATGGTATGGGGCGGCATCATGTTGAATGGCCGTACGGAGCTGCACATCTTCATGGGTGGTCCGAGGAACCACTGTTAACACTCGGAGATACAGGGATGAGGTACTGAGGCCACATGTTCGACTCTTCAGAGGTGCAATTGGTCCAGACTTCCTCTTAATGGACGATAATGCCCGACCGCACCGTACTGCTCTGGTGGATGAATTTCTGGCTGGGGAAGACATTCATCGCCTAGACTAGCCAGCGAGGTCTGCAGATCTGAATCCTATAGAACATGCCTGGGATGCATTGGTGAGGCGAACTGCATCACGTCAGCCTCCACCAAGGACCCTCCAAGACCTTCACATTGCCCTTTCGGAGGAATGAGATCGACTGTCACAAGAGCTCTTGGATCATCTGATAAGAGTCGCTGCGAAGCATGTGTGGCCGTTAGGGGTAACCATACACCCTATGAACAGCATATTTTGTTGTGGAAGACATTGCCAAGTTTTGTTAGTTGTTGTCAAAGGTGTTCCTTAGCTATCAGAACCTTTCTGACACTGTTTTCTTTAGGACAAGTTGTGTGACATATGGTGTGCGAGTCAGCTTCCGTTTGTACAGCAATCTATCTGACATTCCTATCAGGCGGTATGGCCTCATTTAGTGATTATGCTTAACTTTTGGACACTAGTGTAAAAAGATGAAGAAGAAATAGTCAGAATTGTGATAAAAGTTTCAGATAATGCATAAAATGCATAAATTAATGCATTTTGAATAAGGCACACGACACATTTGGACTGTGGAATGTGTATACACAGGATGGGCGTGTGACTGTAATTACACCAGATGGCAAGAAAACCACTCTGATCACTCCTAGGGACCTAATAGTTCTCATCAGGCAGTGTGGTGGAGCACAGAATCAGTGTCAATGAGTGAATGTGTTATAATAGTGCTAGTTTTAAAGTATGTAATAGGACTCTTGTTTACCATGAGTTTCAAATTTGACTCAAATAGTGTTAGTTATGTGCATATTTTCTTTAAATGTGAGTGTGAATGTGTGTGTGTGCAACAGTCAGCAGTCTCTTTCGGCAGGAGGCAGCGGTGAGTACCCATTGTTTCTGTCAATCAAAGTTGAACATAATCCCCTTGTACTGTTAGCTCAACGCCCGCTACCTGAGTCTGGCTCTGGTCCGCAGCCCCCTGTCGCAACAGGTCTCCTGTTGAGACAGGCTCTCTCCTCCATGCCACAAAGATGAAATACATACAACTGTTAACGACAATGACATACATGTTTTTAGTACTGGAGAAACTTGGCTAAGGCCTACCATCCCTTCCGCCATGGTAAATATTAATAATTACAAACTCGTCCGCTGGGACAGAATAGATGGTAGGTGTAGCCCTTTATTTCAGAAATGACTTGAGAGGTAGAGTAATATGTACATCACAAAATGACACTCAGCCGGGACCAGAGTTCATGTTCGTGGAGTTCACCTTTAAAGGGACGAAAGTCCTCTTCGTTGTAGTTTATAAACCTCTAGATATAGTGAACATGACGGAGTTTATTCAACCTAGTACCAACTTACGAACATATCGTACTATTAGGAGACTTAAATATAAACTTACCGAAAGAATCAGCTCAGAAGGACAAACTACTTGATATACTATTTTTCTGTAACCTTGCGATTTTTCCATTAAATCCCACTAACCATATATATAGCAATAATCACACTTCACACTCACTAATTGATCTAATCACAACTAACAATCCACAGAAAGTTTTAAATCACGGCCATTTGCCACCGAGGTAGACACCTCATTTGCAAATAAAGAGATTTTGATTTTTTTTTTTTGATTTGAAATAAACAAACTAAATTCCCTCATTATTAGCCTATACAACAAACACGCTCCCCAACGACAAGTGAAAGTGAGTCGCACCCCCTGCCCATGGTTAAATGACGAAATTAAGAATTTGATGGCTCGCCGTGATTCATGGTTCCGACGCTATAAACGTACCCGTAATGAATCAGATTTTGAAAACTATCGGGTACTCAGGAGTAGAATTAAGCAAGAAATCAGAAATTTTAAGTACTTAAACTGTCTTTCAGGTAAACTGAATGCAAGGAATTCCTGGAAAGAACTACGCTCACTTGGTATTGCAAAAGCCCAACAACAGCAACGAGAACCAACTGTTCCCCTAGACGAGCTTATTACATATTTCTCTGAAGAATGGATCGTATTTAATCCAATCAATCAGGCAGAATTAAATATGAATCAATCAGCCATCCCTCCACTTAACCGTCCTCAATTTTCTTTCCAAGAGTTCTCTAGCAATCAAATTAAAAAAGTACTATACTCTATTAAATCTAAAGCAGTAGGAGTAGATGACATCCCTATGCTCATACATTAGGCGCTATCCTTCCGATTATCACACATATATTCAATTACTGTCTCAGAAATGGAACTTTTCCTGCACTCTGGAAACAAGCTAATGTCATCCCAGTGCCCAAGATAAACGATCCTAAACTGACCTCTGACTATCGCCCAGTTTCTTTTCTTCCAGCACTTTCTAAGGCTTTGGAAAGACTGGTGTATGATCAAGTACTGAAATATTTAAATAACTATTCTCTCCTTGACCCATTACAATCTGGCTTTAAGAAAGGGTACAGCACTGCCACAGCTCTCCTTAAAGTGACAGAAGACATCAGACTAGCTATGGAACAACGACAAGTTACAGTACTAACACTACTGGATTTCAGTGGTGCATTTGATACAATAGACTTACAGTTACTAATTAAGAAAATGGAATCTTATTGTTTGACCCTTTAGTACTGAAGTTTTTACGTCATATTTGAAAGATCGGAGGCAGCGGGTGATAACTCGCGAAAGAAATTCAGAATCGCGTACAAGGAAAGTGGACATGCCACAAGGTAGTATTTTAGGACCGTTGCTTTTTACACTGTATATCAATGACATTTCATCTTCTCTAAAAATGTGTAATTATCACCTATATGCCGATGATCTCCAAATATATTACCATTGCAGTTTAAGCGAATTACGAAATGCAGTAAAATGCATAAATGATGACATGAAACAATTCAGTGAATATGCTCTCGCAAACAGACTTCTCATAAATCCATCAAAATATCACAAGCTATCATTGTCGGTTCCCTGAAGCTCCTACACAAGATCAACGATTCAATCATTCCTCCTCTACAAATAAATAATAGCACATTCCCATACAGTAAAACAGTGAGAAATCTTGGGGTGACTATGACAAACTCTAAATTGGACAGAACATATAAAAAATGTAGGTCAGAAGGTGTTTGCTACTCTACACCCACTGAAATTAAATAAAGACATTATACCACTAAATATGCGGCAAAGACTAACACTGACCCTAATTCTTCCTATCCTTAACTACTGTGTTGTAATCTTGGTAGATGCTAATAAAGAACAAACTAGGAAACTGCAGCGTATTATGAATTGTTGCCTTAGATTCATTTTTAACCTAACGTATGATGTGCATATTACTTCTTACTATCAGCATTGAACTGGTTAAAACCTGATAAGAGACGTGAATATCATATTCTTGTCTTAATACACAAACTTCTGCATAGTAACTCCCCCCAGTATATTTCATCTAAACTTCACTTCCTCTCTTCCTTCCATAACCACAACACTCGCTCGGGCTCCACTCTAACTATTCCTCTTGACCACTCTTCTGTGTATAATAATTCTTTTATTGTAACTGGTTTCAGGCTTTGGAATTTCCTGACAGTAAGTGTCAGAGGCATTGACTCTTCCCTCAAATTTAAA
The DNA here is from genome assembly GCF_040414725.1 of Anabrus simplex. Taxonomy (NCBI): domain Eukaryota; kingdom Metazoa; phylum Arthropoda; class Insecta; order Orthoptera; family Tettigoniidae; genus Anabrus; species Anabrus simplex. The sequence continues at coordinate 43,466,746 of NC_090265.1, forward strand.
ATAACTTGCCGAGACTTCTTGTTGAGAGTTAACGATTGAAGGGTGTATATGTGCATGTAATTGGTAATTGAAAAATTAAAAATAGTTCTGTTAATTTTATATAATGTAAACGTAAGGGTAGTTGATAAGTGTGTAAATTGTAAGTGTGTGCAAGTGTCAGTGTGAGAGAGAAAAGAGGACTGAATTAACGAGTTAATAAGCTGCATATTGTGTGGGTGTGTAACTTAAGCTTAATTAGGAAATAGTATAAGTAGTATAATAATTAGTATAATTAGTAATAGGCAGCCTCAATATTATTTGTTGTATTGTGGTTGAGTGTAAGTGAGGGCCGGGTGCCCTTAACTTTGCCACAAGAAAGAAGCCATAATAAATAAATTTAGTTGTCGTTGAAGGAAGAAATCAAGATGATCAATTTGGATGTCGAAGAATCTTGAGACTTAAAATTCTTTCGTTATGAAGTTCTGACAGCTTGCGCTGCATTGTGTTGGATGTATGGCATAACTGATGATGGAAAGGTGGTGGTAAAAGTGATAAAAGTTTCAGATTATGGATAAAATGCATAAATTAATGCATTTAGTTGCCGATGAAGGATCAATTTAATAGGATCAGTCTGGATACCGAAGAATCTTTAGAGTTGAGTATCACTCGTTATGAAGTTCTAACAGCTGTATGTCATCAAAGGTGGTAGTGGTATTAAGAAAACAATTTACGCACACGTAGTGAACAATGTAGAAAGATGGTACGTAGATGTCATTCAAAGAGATTAAAGTCCTTAAAAAACTGAAAAATAGTGCTTGAAAGTCAAAATATTACTGTGATGTAGGTGGAGAAGATTTGCAGTTAAATTTGGAAGTAAGTGAAATAAATAATATTGTTAGTAATAAAAGCCGAATTAGTAAAGGTAATGAAAAAAAATGGAAAAACGAATAGAAAAGTAATAAAAATATATAATGTGTAATATGTGATATATTTATAACACCTATTGTCTCAAAGCCCGACTGTTGCTATAACGTGGCTACAAGGCTAAAAATTACACACCTCTATTACCTCACAGGAAGTATGTGAGCGAGATAAATGGTCTCTGATAAGCCTTCCGAAAATAGTATGAACTCATGCTCCACACGTATGTATCGGTCATGCACTTAAATGCCATTACTTAGCAAATGTATAAATTAATATATTGCATCAAGCGCCCGCGCAATTATGTGAAGCGCAATGCTATTTGTATCAAATAACTAGCTGTTGTACCCGTGCTTTGATACAGAATTCTCAGAAAGACTGTCCTTATAGTTTTCCCAAATGAAGTCAACATAGGTCGCTGAAATGTTGTCAGTACGAATGTCCCGATTAAAAGTAATGCTATCATATGAAATATTCAATAACATGAACAACACATTTTCTCACTTTTAAAGAAAAGTACCACAGTGTCGATCTAACAGTTCAAAGTTCCAGAGCTAGAATGACCAGGCCGCAGACAGCCACTAACACTCCCGTGTCATTATTCCATTTAAGATGATGCTTGTTGTTTGAAAGGATCTAACATCTGTCATTGGCCCCTAATGCTACTAACCATAGGCAAGGCAGACCAATGGTGTCGCTCACAGAGTAGTACTAATCACAGGTACTGTAAAACTCATCCTGATTCACACACTGTTCCTACTAATCACAAATCTATTGTGTACCTAACATAGAGGTACTACGAGCAAGTAAAAGCGACGCAGCGTGGTGGTACTAATTATAAGTAATCTCACGGTTCTAATTCAAACATCCCTAGGTCCCCCCTTTTAGCTGCCTCTTACGACAGGCAGGGGATACCGTGGGTGTATTCTTCGCCTGCGTCCCCCACCCACAGGGCGGTGTGTGTTTGGTCCACGAGAGCTATTTTATTTCACTCAAGTCTGCCGGCAAGCCGGTTAGGACCCCCTATCCGCCACTTGGAACCCGCCGCGTGGTAGTATTACCTCCCCCCTGCTACGCCAACGTAGTAGGTTCGTGGTTATTCCATTTAGTGTGCACACTGCTCATTCCAATCACTGCTGCAGAGTAGGGATCGAATAGCGGGAATACTATGATGATCCAGTCTGTTACGTACCAGTAGTATCAGAAAATTTATGAACCAGAGGAATGGCATGCTAAAGAAGAGAGAGATCCAACTCCCCAGCTACTTCCTGCCAATATTCAAGCAGGCTGTTATACTAGGTACGCAGCAGTAATTCAATCTATTGGAGATAAATAGTAGCAGAATACACAAAGCTCATCACAACAAACAATGGTCAATGTAATGTTATTGTTGATGAATTTTATGAGCTGTCTATATTACAGGCTTTCACGTTTAGTTTTCTTCCGACTCTGTGATATTAAGGCATCTGATGTAAAGTGAGCCATCCTTTCTTTTATGACTCCCTCTTGTGTTATTATTCAAGTGATCATTAATTCATGACTTTTTCTCATTCTTATAATCATTTTCACAATATTTTTATAGTCAGTATGGTAAAACAGAATAAGACATAAATAATCAGAAATTGTACACTCTATAACTCTTGTTATGTAATACTTTTCAATATGACCAATTAGATAGGTAGTTAAAAATTAAATTTTGGCACCTCCCCCTAAACTACCATTTCGAACCGGGTGAATAAAATTATTTGTAGCGTGGACTGTAGTACCTTATCCCCCAACTTTATATACCTATTTTCAATAAATTCAACTCGCCCATTTTTTCGTACCTCGGCGCTGACATGGACTTAGCAACAAAAATTCAAATTCATGAATATCTCTTATCATAGCCGATACGGTAAAAATGTTTAAGACATAAATGATAGGAAATTTAATAATATATAACTTTAACTGTGTAGTATTTATCGATAGGGCCAATATGTGAAAATTAAATTTTAGGCCTTCCCCTAAACTACCATTTCACTCAGTGTGAACACAATTATTTATAGCCTAGATTGTAGCGACTTATTCCCTGACCTTATATACCAATTTTCATTAAATTATCTTCAGTCATTTTCTCGTGATGTGCGTACATACATACATTACGGAAAATTAAAACGTGCATTTCTCCTTGTTACTGTGGTCACGACCAGTACAGAAATATCATACTTTATAAATTCTGAGCAATGTACACACACAATTTTTTTTTAGTTATATTGAGATAAAGAAATTAGTCATAAATGTCTCCAAATGGCTCCTAAAATCTCTAAAAAAAAAAGTCACTAGTCGTTATCATTGAAATTCTATCACTAAATTACTAAAAAAGACTCTGTATCTAGCGACCAGTCTCTAGAAGCAACTAGACTGATGTGAACGAACATGAACATAGCACGCGAGAATGAGAGATTGACGATCGACATACGTGTCGTGATAAACAGGTTTCAATAAACATTGCACATTCGTGCACATTTCTCGTATTAATAAACGTAGTTATTTCGTTTGAAAGTGACCAATGAGCAAAGGACTTCCGGCCACTCGCATAAGAAAACTGAAATGGCAGGATTTGAAAACAATTGTTTGAAGTCCACCAAAAAATACGCTAAATTCGGGAGAAATAATAGAATAATCGGGAGGCGGGAAAAACTGTTGAAAATCAGGAGTCTCCCACCTAAATCGGGAAAGTTGGGAGGTATGCTATTGGATATTGAGTAGAACACCAATTGTATGTCACTATTTTATCACCTGAGTGGTCTCTGAAATGCATAGTGTTGTAAATATTTTTATGAAACTTGTGACTGGTAACAGTTTTTATTATTCCATAAATAAACAATATTCTCCTGTTTGACAATAACAGAAAACCAATAGGTAGGTGAACAAATTAGCTGAAGTGCATCATGCAGCACACAACTATGGCTATTTAAAGTTGTTCAGTCTGGATAATAAGGAAAATACAAAATCAAAAGAATAAAATATATCAAAGGGGAAAAAACTACGAATTTTACTTTGACATTCTAGTCACCTACATGATGAAAAAAAGAGACAAGAAAATAAAGTGTCATTTAAATGAAAAAAGATATGTACAAATTGTACAAATATCTATTTTTACAGAGACATATTAAGATGAGATATTCACTCCATAACATTACTTACAATCCTGGCGTTTTAACAGTCTTTTTAATGATAATTTGCTGATGTGCCTCGGGTACAGGATTGTTGGGATAGCGTATCACCAATCGTTCACCTCCAAGAACATAACTCTGCAAGTTTTTCATAGCAGGTCCAGGGGCTGATTTATCACGAAAATTGATGAAGGCACAAAATTTTTCAGGAAGAAGTCGAACACTCAGCACAACACCATACCTAGAATTATTTATATAATACAAGGAAGAGGAAATGTATCTGAAATACGTACACAAATACAAAAGAACACTTGCACGCATACATAGAGATCTTTATTCACTGTGAAGCTTGGGGTCTAGGCCCCTCTTAGTCTTGATGACTGCATTTATGATGTTCAACATTCAAATTATATAATAGTAATAATAAAAATAACAACAAACCATAAGAAAATGATATAATATAGTTGTACCTAATATGATAAATGTTGACAGTAATAATTGAAATAATGATAAGCCATATAGAATGAAAACATAACAATATTAATAAGATAACAATAAAGACAAAATATGTAATTTTATATAATAAAAAAAGAAATCTAATCCTATTCGCATCAAAAATTTCAAACTATTAGAACAATATGCTCACTCACTCACTCACTCATTCATTTATACTTCACTCACTATACAAATCAGCAGAATGCACAATCTCAGTAATCTATCTTAAATTTCCTGCAAAAATACAAATCTCTAGTATTGGCAGGGAAGGTATTCCACAACCTAGCGACACTAACACAGTAGAATATGTACATACGTGTATGTATGTCTAACCCTTTGTTCCGCTTCTTGATACAGGGTTGGGACTGAGGCGAGATAATTTATATGGCATTTGTTGTGGCCAGATGCCCTTCCTGCCAAAAACCTCAGTTGAAGAAATAATGAAGATGACATGAATGATCCATCACCATAGTCAAAATCTTCATCATCATTTTACAGCTCCAGTTTCTCGGGTACTGTAGGCGAACCTCTTCCACTCTGTCTTACTGAGATATGTTCTGTTGTTAACGACATCCTCCAGTGTCTTTCCCTGATCTTGCAATGTCCATCTTTACAATATCCATCCAGTGGGTTCTTGGTCTTCCCACCATCCTTTTTCCTGCCACATGCCTCTTGCTGTTCTTGCTGCCTCCATCCTCATTACATATCCAAACCACCTCAATCTAGATATGTTGACCTGATCTAATAATGGTGTCTCAATCCCAGCTTTCTTTCTAACCATTTCATTCCTTAACTTGTCCAGTTTTGCTTTTTGAATTGTGGACCATAGGAACTTTATCTCAGATGGCTGTAAACGTTGATGAGTCCTTGGTGAGGGCACAGATTTCAATGCCAGTATTGATTGAAGTACTGACTGACTGACTGACTGAACATCACTAGCATTGATTTTGTTGGTACTTTGGGACCCCAGAAGAGTGTTCATACTTGCTGGTAAAAGTGAAAGATCTTCTGCACTATTCGCTACCTCCTTTATGGCTAGTGTGTCTTAAATTTTACTGCCAAGGTATGTAAAGTTTCCACACTTTCCAGTGGATGGGTTCTGAGCATTATGTTCACTGGTCATCTGTTTCTGTTTACTGCTGTCACTACTGTTTTGCCTTTGCTTATCTTGAGATTGGATTCCTGGAACTTAACTTTCCATTCATTGAGTCTGAACTATACTTGTTCCTCGGGTTCTCCCCAGACCACAACGTCCTCAGCGAAAGCCATTGCATGTAGTTCACCAGAGGTTTTCTTGACGTTTTTCATTCCATTTCATTGCTGGATTCCACTTTTGGTCCGGAACCAGGATGAAAATCACACAGCTGGTACAGTGTTGTGATCATACAGCATCTGAACTTTCCTCACCAGTCCCTCCAGCACATTCCTATTTCTCAGGTATTCCCGTATCTTCTCTCTTGAAATGCTGTCATATGCCTTCTCAATACACAGGAAAACCATGAACAGATCTTTGTCTTTCTCCCAATATTTCTCCACTAACATTTGGACACTGAAGATTAAGTCTCTTGTGGACCTAATAGGCCTGACGCCATACTGTTCCTCTTCTAACACTGGCTCTAAGATGACTTGCAATCTGCTCTTTAAGCCCATGAGAAAGAAGCATTATTCCCCAGTAGTTGGAACATATTTGGCAATTTTCTTTCTTAAGCAGGATGATGACACCCTTGCTCCAACCAGCAGGTATCTTGACATCCTTCCAAACTGCACTGAGCATCCTGTGTAGCCACTGTAAACACTGGATTCCTGCTGCTTTACTGCATTTCCTAGTGTACTTGACCCCCGTTTTTGCACTTTTATAGCCGCAAAAAATAAGGTCGGATCCAATATGCGATAGCCTCCCATTTTGTGCAGCGACTTCTGGGTATAAAGAAATTGTACATAGCTACATATACTATAAACATAATTCATTTTATTTACTCTTTTATTACGACATTTGTTTCATCTCATTAAGTCCTCTGATGAGGCTGACGTTAGGAAGGCCATCCAGTTGTAAAAACTCGCTACGAAGATTTATCTTACTTCATACTCGACCCCGTAGAGAAAAGGAATACAAACAGTTTTATTTATTGTATTATGCAATGAAATGTTAATACAAAAGAACAAGAAAGAACTTAATGGCCAGTCATTTGTCTCTGTCAGTTGAGCAGTAGGCCTATCACACAGTAAACCTAATCACTGCTTTAATTTGTATTGTTGCCTTGTGCTGCCAACTTCTTTGCTAATAGCATTGTCACCATCCTCACTGCCATTAAAAGCATTCAAGATCCCAGTCATTTTGAAAATTTTAAAAATAGTTTCATTCCTGACTATAGAGTCCACAGTGAAAATCTATTCATAAATGGTTTCTAGAGATGGTCGCTGTATTGTCCCAGTTGGTGTATGTGTAGCAGAAGTCATCCTTTCCAAATAAAGCCGTGTTGTAGAAAGCTTGCCAATGCACCAGCTGATCGCTAGCAAATGTTATGAGTTGTACTTCCGAACAAACTTCTGAATGTAATACATAGTGACTGGAAGCATTCTTTGGATAACTGCGGCTGTTGAAAGTCAGACCTTTTATGTTTAAGTATACTTCATGCTTGTTATCACATCGGGATTTACCTAAACGGCTGTGATTGAGATAAGAGACTGCATTGTTTAGCTTAGGTATGCTATCTCGTCAGTACCTGGATAGTGCCAGAAGTTCCATGACGAAAAAATAAATAATAACAGGAAAGCTTGCCGTATTTATGAATATCTAAAGCTGTGGAGGTAATGCGTTCTATTATCATAACGTTTAATTTCGTACATTCATTGTCTCCACGTTTTTATTAATGCATAATAGTAGGATTTGTTTGGCATTTCCGAAAACCATAGAAGTGGGATGTAAAACTAATAACATTATTATTATTATTATTATCTGTTATGTACATTGATGAGTAAACAATCATTATGACTGGTTTGTTTTTATCATGATTTAAACATACTTCTCCAAAAATCACATATATTGACCTGAGTTACAAGATATTAAATGATCACTTTGATAATGATCTGGCCTGCTATATTAATAGCAATAACCATGAATATTTTTTAACTAAGGTAAACTCGTGCCCTTATCCAAAGATTGTGCAGCTCTTTTTTTTTAGGCATGCCCCCAATGGAGGTGAGCTGCATGTACCATTTTACTGCACACCAACCTTCCTGCCATTCTTAAATCTCTGGAAGTACTCGAAATCTAACTCGGGCTCCCAAGAATGGCAGCTAATTGGGCTAACCATTAAGCTAATGGACATTGTTAACCACAAAACATAGACATATCACATGCCTGATGCATGCTTACAATGTGCAGGTTGGACATATGAAATTGTTCATCTATTAGTGAGACATCATTGGAACTGCAGCACACTTATTTCTTAACTAGGAAACACAGATGTGCGCATGACTTTTATGCATGTTTTCATTGCGTGGGTTGGACGGACAAAGGTATTCACTAATTTTTGCGATGTCATTGGAACTGCAATACGGCCTGTACCCTTTCAAAGTGGAATCATTGTTCTTCTCTGACGAATTACTTTGAGGGGATCAGATACACGAGTTTTATTATTTTTCATTTTCTTTGTCTCGGGGGGGGATGTCTAATACACGAGTAAATACGATAATCACGTCCGTGTTGACTTCATCATTTCCTAGAGATTTCCTTGCGGCATCTTCTTAGTGGCCACTTGTTTTCTGTCCATGTAATGGGAGGTTCCTCTGTAGGTTTCAACAGTTGATTCTTTTGTTTTCTGATCTTCTGTCTTGCTCAGTAGGTGATCAAAATGGTTCCTCAAAACTTCTCTGATGTCCTATTCTTTCTTGGCCAGGTTCTCATTGGGATCCTCAATTACTTTGATGGTTTCAAATGCATTCCTTTTCTTTTTGATCACTCTGAACAATAGTTTCATATTGCCTTTGCTGTCTTCCTCCAGTGTTTGAGTAAATTTCTCCTAGCACTATCTTATTTCTCGTCCTGGTAAACTTGCTTAAGGTCTCTGATCTTCCCCTCATCCCTTATCTGTTCTGGCTTCCAACATGTTCTTTTTTTGTGCTATGTTCCTTTCCTTTATTGAGGATCTTACTCTTTCATTCCACCAGGGTGTCTTTTTCCGCTTATTCTCACACGTCTTCCCGCAAACCTCAATTGCTTCCTTTACCAAGCGTGGTTTTAAATCTGGTCCACTCTACCTCACCACTCTCCACTTCTTCTGTAGGCAACTGTCCTCTCATATGATCTTGATAGTCAGTCCTCTTTCCAATCTGTTGTAGTTCCCAAACCTTAATGTTAGGTAATTTCCTAGTTTTTATATTTGGTACAGTATATTAATGTCTTTTAGATCTGCTACTAATAACTTTTTTTTTTTTGCTAGGGGCTTTACGCTGCGCCGACACAGATAGGTCTTATGGCGACGATGATGGGATAGGAAAGACCTAGAGTTGGAAGGAAGCGGCCGTGGTCTTAATTAAGGTACAGCCCCAGCATTTGCCTGGTGTGAAAATGGGAAACCACGGAAAACCATTTTCAGGGCTGCCGATAGTGGGATTCCAACCTACTATCTCCCGGATGCAAGCTCACAACCGCGCGCCTCGCTACTAATAACTAGTGGTCACAACTGAGGTTCTCACTTGGAATCACCTTGACATTAGTCACAAGTCTACTTCTTTCTTTATCTGTAATGGCATAGACAATGACCATCTTGCTCTGGCCATCCCAGCTGTATTGGGTAATCTTGCGACTGACACTTTTGTTGAATGAATGAATGAATGAATGAATGATATAGGATGGTGAATGAAATCGGGTAAGGAGGTGCAAGGAATGGGCTGTAATTTACAAATAGGAACTGTCCCAGCATTTGCCTGGAAGTGAAAATGGGAAACCACAGAAAACCGTTCTCAGGACAACCGATGGTGGGGTTTGAACCCGCGTGAATGCAGAGCTTGGCTCGAAGCCGTACCATGTTAACACGGAGATGGCCACTCAACTTGATAGTGTATGCTGTAGAGTGACTTACAGATGCAGATAGAGAGGAGCCCAGATTGCGTATTATGCTTATGATTGGAGGAGAGGTTATTTAAATTTTATAAAAGGTGGTTCAGTGCACATGCATTTAGAACTCTATTAACCTGTTGAGAGTCAGGTTTCTTAGCCCACTGTACACCCCAAAATTTAGATTTTTGCACATGTTTGTTAAACAATCCTCAAGAGGCATTATATCCACAAAACGAATTAATTTAACACAGTATGTTAACAAGACATCAAACAACTAGTTCAAACACAAAAATTGTGAAACATCATTTTTAGTAATGATAATCCTCAAAACAAGGTGCAGGGCAAAGAGTTTTGTTGCACTCCTTACAATGGTAGATAGTCCTTGTGTTCCTTTTCTCCCTTCTTGATGTGTGAGCACACACATGGCACACTCTTGAAGGTGGTCTTCTTCCTGGTTTGTTTGGGGGGGATAAGGCGCTTTATTTACCTTAATTCGCTTCGGACGTGGCGGCTATAAGACCTCATCGTTACTTTCATTTAAGTCTTCACCACTTGAATTATTTCCAGATATACCTACTACATCGTCTTCATCACCGTCTTCAAATACTGAACAATCACTTTCGTCATTCATAAGAATTTATTCACCTTTATTTACCTTCGTTCGCTTCGGACGTGGTGGCTGTAAGACCTCATCCTCACTTTCATTTAAGTATTCACCACTTGAATTATTTCCAGATATACCTCCTACATTGTCTTCATCACCGTCTTCAAATACTGAACAATCAGTTTCATCATTCATAAGAATTTCACGAACTGTATCGTCGCTTGTAAGCAAGTCAGCTCAACTTGGCGCAGCCATTTTCAACTGTTTGCAATTAACTCGCTAAAGCTGAAGACATCCGCTTAAAAACATTTAATTTCCAGTGCTCCCCATAGTGATAGCAATAACCTAACGACTTCAGAAAATAGTCAACAGATGTCGGGAGCTATCCGTTTTTCAATCGTTGTCCAAAGACACACAGTTACGAAAATATATCACTTCAAATTCCGACACGCAATATACTGCGCCATAACCACAGCGGTACTTACCGCTACACGCAATATATTGCGCCGTGACCTCCAAGTGGTTAATAGGAACAGCAAGTGGAGACTGCGACCCCCATGCAGACAAAACCATGACAACTCCCTATGATACGGTGGGATGTGAGGATCGTATCACAGCTTAAATATAAATCTAATGCAAATGTTTAAACTCCATTTGACCATCTTAGACAAAACTAAATAAAATAAAATGCTGTATAAGTTACCTGATCAAAAGAAAAATACTGCCAATTCACACAAATGATACAGGGTGTTTGTCACTAAGTACAACTTGCTGTAAGACATCAGAAGAGAACTGTTTATGGTAAACGAGGGGCGAGCTTCCTAATGAGCCAGCCATGACAATGGTTAGGCCTACCGTATTACTCCAAATCAAAGATGAGCCTGAATGCAAGACGACCCCCACTTTCATGAAAAAAAATATAAATAAAAAATAAAAAATTAAAAAAATAAAAAAAGTAAAAAATAAAAATAAAAAATAATCAGGCTTAAAAAGTGCTTTATGACATCATATGAATGCCTGTCTTGTACAGTACGCATTTTTAGACTATCTTTGTCTTCATGCCAACGCCGAACACTGGCTTTAGTTATGCTGTATTTTCTTGCAACTGCACAATTATTCTTCATTTCCGCGTGCTTAATAACTATTAACTTAACACTGGCAACATAATATCAAAGAAGGCCCTTTGAAAATTTGCTGGCAATATCTGTTCCACATGCCTTTACAACATGACTATCTATCACAAAAATATTCCTGCTGTCTGTAAAACTGTAACTGTAACTTTAATACGTGTCAGATACAGTAGATACCTTATAACTCTGCCACTAAGTAGCCATGGTCTTTCTAAGAATTCAAAGGCTCTTATGTTTTGATGCCATTCTGCAGATTTGAGAAACATTTTGTAGAGGCTAATACAGGGACTTATTTTTTATCTTCTCAGGGGATTGTCGCTCGTCCAGTCGCCCATGCTGCAAGCAGAATGTCATTCTCTCTTCACTATTTCCCGAGAACCAGGGACGTTACACAGAGGCAATGTACAACCAGTTGCCGCAGCTAGCGATGTAACCTATAGGCCTAATAAATACGCGGACGCTGGAGGTCAAGTTTTATGCGGGCATGGGGGAGTGGGGTTGAAGGAAAGTACAGGGTTATTACAAATTATCTGAGTGATTCCAAAGCTCTTCAATAACTTTATTATTTGACATATTGTCGCAAAGCTTTGCACACACATAGAAAAACTCAAAAAGTTATTTTTTGACATTTACAAATGTTCTATATGTGCCCTTTTAGTGATTCTACAGACATCAAGCCTATAATCAAGTTCGTCCAAACTCTGCGCCGCATGTCCCTATCAATGGATTCGAAAGCACGGTTGATGTGAGCTCGCAATTCTGGCAGGTTTGTTGGGAGAGGAGGTGTAAACACTGCGTCCTTCACGTAACCCCACACAAAGAAAGCGCATAGGGTTAGGACAGTAGAGCGTGGAGGTCATGACATGAATTGCTGATCATCAGCTCCACCACGACTGATCCATCAGTTTAGGAATTCCCTGTTTAAGAATTGACGAACATCACCATGGAAGTGGGGTGGAGCACCATCCTGTTGCAAGATGAAGTCCGTGCTGTCCTCCAGTTGCTGCATGAGCCAATTTTCCAGCATGTCCAGATACACGTGTCCTGTAACGGATTTTTCGCAGAAGAGAAAGGGGCCGTACACTTTATTAAACCGTGAGACTGCACAAAACACATTCACTTTAGCTGAATTTCGAATGTGCTATACGATAGCGTGAGGATTCTCTACCCCCCCCAGATTCGCACACTGTGTCTGTTCACTGCACCATTAACAAAAAATGTTGTTTCATCACTGAAGACAAGTTTCGTACTACATTCATCCTCTACCATACACTGCTGCAACCGTGCCGACAATTCAAGGTGTCTGACTTTGTCATGGGGAGTCAGGGCTTGTAGCAATTGCAAGCGGTAAGGCTTCTGTTTTAGTCGTTTCCGTAAGATTTTCCACACAGTCGGTTGTGGTATGTTCAGCTCTCTGCTTGCTCTCTCCGTCGACTTGTGTGGGCTACGTGTGAAACTTGCCCAAATGCGATCAACTGTTTCTTCAGTCACTGCAGGCCAACCCGTTGATTTCCCCTTACAGAGGCATCTGAAGCTTTAAACTGCACATACCATCGCCGAATGGAGTTAGCAGTTGGTAGATCTTCATGGTACTTCGTCCTGAAGTGTCACTGCACTGTTATGACAGACTGATGTGAGTGCATTTCAAGCACAACAAAACCTTTCTCGGCTCCTGTCGCCATCTTGTCTCACTGCTCACTGCTGCTGCGCTCTCATGGCAGAAATATGAAGTCCAGCTTCAGCAGACCAAAACTTTGAGTTTTTCTATGTGACTGTTGAGTTTTGTGACCATATGTCAATTCATGGAGCTACAGTGAATTTATTAAATCACTTCAATCATTTGTAATAACTAGAGCCCGGATTATATGTAATATAAAAATAAGAAATATGTACATAAATATGTAGCTAAAATTCGCAAAATGTGTAATTAAATATGTAATAAATAAAAAACATGTAACCTAATATCTAAGCTTTATCTGATGTATTCTTGTACACAGAAAAGGAAACAAAACCAAAAAAAGTTAAAAGTGCAGATGTGGAGGTCATGAAGTCACTGATGTGTATTTCAAATGAGGAACGAAGCTGGAAGATACATTCTCATTTTCAGGGAGCTGCACCCAATTAAGTTTGTCATACTTCCACTTTGTGTCTTTCTCTGTAGTAGCAACGAAATGTCATTGACCCACCCTTCACACTGTACTGTCACTTCTTAAGGGATGTACAAACCATCAACATAGCTAAGGAATGCGATTCCTTGATGGAATACTTCACTTTAAATTATTTTTAGATGTTAGAGATGTACAGGCTTTAAAACTGATTTCAAATGTTTAATTTAAAAACTTAAATTGATGTAAAATTAGTGAAAAAAAGAACCTTGTTTTTTTTCAAATGCACAATATCCTTCAAAATATTTAAAATATGTAATACTTATACAAGTATTTACTATGCATCGAAACTTGTAAAAGTATGTAACTTTGAACTCCTGGAATAGTGATCCTTTAGCAGGATTCACCGACATTTTAGCTTTTCTTGTAGCTACATATATGGGAACAAAATATGTAATTACATATAATCCGGGCTCTAGTAATAATCTTGTAGTGTGGTTACCGTGTTAGCTGCCAGTGGTGTTCATTACTGTACAGTACAAGTACAAGCCCAAACAGGCTCACTGTGTTATTCAGCTATCTCACTGCTAACAGGCAAGCAAAACTAAACATTCCTGAGGCCAACGGCTTGCTTGATTTTTCACAGGAGATTCTGAGGCAAAAGAAGTCTTCTTGGATTCGGAGAAATATGATATTTGTCATAATAGCATAAAGACCTCAGATGGAAGATGAGACAACCCATCAGTTGTAACAACTGTCCTCCAGCGGAGCAGCTAAAGAAGTCATCTGTTCTCTATGTCAGAAGCGCCTGAGGAATCGCTGGCATTACCTTTAAAATGCCTTTGGATATAGTGACCTCATCATAACAATAGCCAATACTTATGATGGTACACTGAATCCAGCCTTGGGTGCTGGGGAAACTGTGAGAAGCGGGCGACCAGAAACCAACATCACGAAGGTGGGGATTATCAATGTGATGATCGTAATGGGGAAAGCTAAAGATAATAATATTTTTGCTTTTACGCCTGATCATCATCATTACCTGTAATGCCTTTGATTGCCTGTAATAATCTACCCACTAATTCCTTGGAGATGAGGATGGCCAGCACTGAGATGGATAGACTCCAAGTCCAACATGAACATGTCATGGAATGATTTGAAGTACAGTAAAGCCTCATTATGACATTTCTACACGGGACAAAGAAAAAAGAATGTGTTAAGCAAGGAAACGTACTATTGAATGCACAAATTAAAACTATCAGAGATATGGAAACAATGGATACGATTTTAGCTGACACGAGGGCAATTTACATTGTGTATAAGCGGATACAGTTAAAATGATATCTAACATTTCTAAAGATGAGAAGAGAGTTTTAATGGTGTGAGAAACACAAGAGAACAAATATCAAAACCTGTTCTGCTGGGGCTTATAAAATAACAACAGGGCACTGAAAGGTGTGAAAAACACCAGACAACAAATATGAAAATATATGCATGGGGACCTATAAAAATATCAAAGTATTATTGCAGATCACACTCTTTCTAAAACAAATGTAAGTAGAAGCATTTTATTTCAGACCAGTGGTTTATTAAACATTTTCTGGTCACACTCTTAGTGTTTGATCCTTTTCCAAAATCTGTACAGATATTAAAAAAGAGAATAAACAGCAACAGAGAAAAATGAAATGTTAGAGGGCATTCGACCAGTGCAGGTTAATGTAAATAAAAAAATGTGTGTGAATAAATTAATTCCATCCCCTGGTCTAAGGAGTTTGGACAGCCAAAGTAGGGGACTGCCTGTAGGGGTGAAGTACAGTGGGGACTTCGAGGGCTCTGGGACCACTACGGTAGCTGTGAAGGCCCTTCAGGAACTCTGAAAAGTGGTGGCAAAAGGGGCTCTGGTTAAGACGCAGCAGGTCGTTATGCTACTTAGGTTCCAGAATGGGTAAAGAAAAGAAAAAGTAAATAAATGCAATGTCAATTTTAATCTTATACCAGTTGTACAGTGTCATTTGAAGTAATTCCACATACTGTATATCAGTTGACTATATTTGTAAGTAGTACAGGAGATATTATAAGTAGAATTTTGTAAACAATATAAATTTATTAAGGATGAGCTGTGTGTTTAATAGAAAAAGTTGTTAGCGTAAATCATATAATATTGTATTATAGGAAAATTTTCTTCTCTTGTTAATTTAATATTTAGTGCTTGACAATAACGTATTTTAGTGTACCATTTGCCACCGAGGTAGACACCTCATTTGCAAATAAAGAGATTTTGATTTGACAATGAATTGGAAGTTACTCAGCCATATGCGACTGCAAGAGAACAACTTTGGCTGCCATTCTGAATCCGACAAAACTTCGACCAACTTGAGTGATCAAGTCAAAACTTGAGGGTGCAAGTTTCAACATTCATGTCACCTTTACGCGCTTCAAGATGTGGATGCCAATCCACTTTCTGACAGATTTTAATTTTGTCTTCAATAGTAAGGAATTTCACGACCTTTTCTGTATCTATGACTAGGCTATCACAAGATAAATATGCATCATGCTGGTCAACTTCACACGATTATGTTCCTAATCCAGATGTAGGCTATTATGGGACAAATACGAGTATTCGCTACCCTTCACTGTACCACACAACACACAATACATTTCTAACTTCTAAATTGAATGCGAAATATAAGCACAAACAGGCTCACTGTGCTATTCAGCAATCTCACTGCTAACCAGCAAGCAAGACTAAACATTCCTGGCGCCAACGGCTAGCTCCCCAAAGGTGCAACTTATCCTGTGAAGTTCAGGAATTCAAGGCCTTTTCCCATATCATGCGACTGTTGCGAGGGCTCTTACCTGAGTTGGAAATCATGTTCCTTTTACAAAGGATGACAAATAACATTTTCAGGGCTAGGAAAAATGTGATCGTGCTAAGCGGTAACAGCAAAAATTCTTGACACAGTAAGTGCGGTATTTTTATATAGATTTAATACAATGAGAAACAGACTTCGAACTTACAACAAGGAAACTGTTAATGAGGAATGCACGAACGAGGTTTCACTGTATGCGCTTGAAGACCAAAACATCTTGAGGCAGTCTATCCACGCAGTCGCTAGGAGTCGATGTTGACTTTTTGGCACCTGATCATCATCAATCCCACAATCCCTCAATACAAACAACTCTCCCTCTGGTTCTTTGTCATATGCCTTTTCCAGATCTATGTAGGAATTATTCAATTACTTCATGCATACTGAAAACTTGGTTCTGACAGCACCTCTGTGTTTGAAGCCACACTGATTTTCATTTAACTTATGCTGCACCATTTGGTTGCACCTTTCTTTTGAAAATAATACCTGTGAATTCCTTTCCTGGTATACTACTACTACTTCTCCTTCATCCATTCCCTCTTTTAGATTCTCTCTGGGTAGGGTAGTGTACCAACGCCCTCCACCTTAGTCGATCTTCTAGTACTTTATTGCTATAGACTCCTCTATTTGCAATACAGTCCACAACAGAGCTCCATCTCATTCTAGGCCATCCCCTAGGCCTCCTTGTAGTCTCTGTATCCATGAAGGTTCTCTTTGGTATTCTCTCTCCTAGCATTCTCATTATGTGTCCAAACCATTTCAGCTTTGCTATATCAATCTCTTCTTGAAGTTTACACACTCCCACGCTTCTCTTTATTTCCTCATTTCGTATTCTATCTTGTCTTGTCTTTCCCTTTATGCTCCTCAAGAACCTCATTTCAGCTGCTTGTATCTTACTTTTGTTCTGCTTAGTTAACATCCAGGCTGCTGAAGCATAGGTCAATATAGGTTTATAATAGGACGAGTATAAAACCTTCTTGCACTTCATTGGCACATCTTTGTTCCATACAATGTCTCTCACACACTGGTAGAAACTTGCAGACTGCTGTATTCTTTAAACCAATTTCTCCATCCAAATTTCCATTTTGTGACATCATGCTGCCCAAATATTTAAAAATGTTCACTACTTCAAGAGGTTCACTTCCTATTCTTACCACTCCCCTGGATTTTCTGTTACCTCTCAACATGATCAAAGCCTTGCTTTTCGCAGTACTAATCTTCAATCCAAAATTTCTTATTTCCTCGTTTCATAAATCAACTTGTGTCTGTACTTCCTCTTCATTATCTTCCCAAACTACAATGTCATCAGCAAAGAGCATAGACGTTACTTGCTCGCACACCATTTTCTCTTTGACATTATGCAGAATTCTATCCATATGATAATGAAGAGTAAGGGAGACAATACACTTCCCTTTCATAAGCCTGTCTCAACTCTGAACCATTCAGTTTGACCCACTTTAGTTCTAACACAGCTTTCACAATTTTTATACAATGTTTATGCATTGTTTCATTCCTAATCTGTGCCTCTGTCAATGTTTTCCACTACAAATTCCTTGAGACATTGTCATATGCCTTTTCAATCAGTGAATTTTTGCCAGCATATCTTTTTCTTTTTTTGAACCACCATGGAGCACTCCTCCTTGCAGTGCCTGTATTCTGTTTTGCATTCTGTTGTTCTGTTTCTCAGCCATTTTTTCCAAGCTTGTTTCTTCTGTTTAACTATATCTTTTACCCTTCCTTCCACCAGGGCATTTCTTGATCTTTCTTCCTTTCTGATACTCTTCCATAGGTCTTCTCAGCAGACTCCACTATGACTGTTTTAAAGTACGTCCGTTCTTCTTCACCCCTTCCAATGTCTTCCTTAGGTACACTTGTTTTAATGCGTGTGTAGAACTCTTCACTTATTTCCTTCTCCTGCTATTTCCACACCCTTAGCTTTCTCTGCCTAATCTCGGTCATCTTTTGTATCTTTCCCATCTTTAACTTAGCTATCACAACTCTGTGATCTCCTTCAAAAGATTCACTTGGGAGGGATGTTATATCTACCAACATTTTTCTGTTACCTTTCTCGACCAAAATGTCATGTATCAGAGTTTTGATTTTGTTATCCCAGTTATGTCTTGTTATCTTCTGACCATTTTTCTTTCGAAAACCATGTTCCTGGTATACTAACTAATGAAATTCTGCAAAAGTTGTTGCAAACACACTATTTCATTAATTCTTCTTCTATTCTTCTTCACAGGACAGAAGGTTGGCCACCATCGTGGAGTATGTTTTCTGATTTTGTATTTCCCACAAAGGTGTTGCTGCATCATGGACATAAATTTCTGTCAGAGGATCCATGCCCGGATGATCTTCTCCATCACATTGCCCTTCTATCCTACCTTCTACAACCAGTTGAATAAGGCTGTATTTGTCATATCGGAAGATGTGACTGAAACAGTCAGCTATCCTGCAACTTGCAACAGTACGGCTTTACCCGATTTCCCATCACGACTAAGTAGACTCCCGTTGGTGATGTAGCCTGTACATGGGATTTTGAACATTCTGCGAGACAATCACATTCCAATGATCTGCAGTTTGTTCATTAATAAAGCCTTTAGTGTCCATCCTTCAATACCATAAACTAGCACTGATAACACAAAAACTGACAAACCAACAAGTTCACAATCAGATATCATGGTTGCATAGAAGTTTTAATTTCACAAGCAAACTTTTTGTAAAGATATTTTGGTTCTAATTTCTATATCCATATCCCATTCTTGTTAGCCAGCATCCTAGGTACTTGAAATGTGACACCTTCTCAATGGTTTTTCAGTCCAGAGTGACAACAGTGTTGGTTATTTTCTGCTTGCTGGTTAACCATAAATTTTTTCTTAATGTTTGAGGCCAAGCTTCTAGCTTACATCATCAAAGGAACTGAAAGTCTTCTAAATAAAAAAAATTTAAAATTCTTTTAGCAAGTTTCTTTGTAATTACATTATATTTATTAATTCAACTCTAACTTCAATGGCACAGCACTGTTTCAATTCTGTCTAGCATTCTCTCCTTGCAACATCGAACTTCATCAAAGAGCACAAAAACTAAATAGGTTTCACTGTATCTTGATTCAAATACTGCGCAGCAATCCTAAATGTTTCATAACACACAGCTCTTAAAGACAAGATGTGTAAAACAGATGTTGGTTTCCTAATTTAAACTACAGAAGTTTGGTGAAGGTAGTTTTTTAAAAATATATATTTTATTTATTTATTCATTCAGGATCAGCAACAGCATAACGCCGAATTACAAAGATCCGAGCTCTGTCCAATAGATATTAATCTAAAATGAAGATTTATAAATATTTACAAAGGACACAAATATACACAATAAAAACTGCACGATCCTATATAATACATATTTACATAAACGACAACATTAACAAAAGAAAATACATTAACAGTAAATACAGGAGCAGAAACAAAAAGGAAAATGTTATATGAGAAATATCATGACAGAAGGAAGGAAACGTAATGAAGATGTCTAAGTTCTTGTTAATAGATAAGGTATTAAACACTGCTGGAATACGTTCAGAAAAGGACCTTTGGGTGAGACAAAGCCGGGAGTAAGGAATATGGAATAGGGTCTAGAGCACGAACTACAACAGTAAATATGGTTATTCTGGTCGATTCTTATTATTATGCTGCCAGAATAATCAATACTTACTTGGAGAAGAGTTCAATTAGCTGCTTCTCAGTAACTTCATGGGTAATATTACCCACCCATAACGACAGATGGCCTTCAGGATTTGAGGGACTGAAATAAAAGAAAACTGAAATGTAAATGTTATTCACAAATTGCTGGACAAGTATGAATAACATGATTTGAGCACATGATTGTTCTCTTTTCATGGTGAAGCAATGTGTCTTACATCTAAAAGGTAACTTCATTAAGAAATGTACGAGTCCCTTTTTAACCAGTTACCAGGATACTTAACACTACTACACATGGTCCATTAAACTATTTAATAAGTTTACAGAGTGATAATTCTAAAATATAGTTCAGCCTAAAAACAAATAATGCTCTTTCTTAACACACAATGTCTGTCTTACCTCTTCTTTTTTTTCCCTGGTGAAACACTTCAGTGAATGCCCATAATATTGCAGGAGTCAAAACAATGACCCAGGCTGATTTTTCAAAACTGTATGAATACAATCATTTACCTGGGAATACCTTCACCCAACCTTTCTCTTGAACATGAACATATATCCCACCAGGAAGTTTAACTTCCAGCATTGATTTTTGTTTAAATACTACATATGGAGGTAGTTTCCTTCCACTTATAGTTACTACAAGCACGGTTGTGCATCTTTATTTCTCACTTCATGTTGTCCATACAGTAACGCTTGATTTTTCCTTCTCCTCAATGGTTCGTTTGTGAGGCATATTGAAATCGGTGACATCTGGTTGGCGTTGCCTGTTTGTGAAAACAAGTATGTGTTCTCTTTTCTCTTCCTAGTAATGTATTGATGAAAGTATAATTTCTTCTGTCTTCTAGCATTCTTTGGTACAATAATGTTCAGCATCTCAGTGAGAGATGCTTTCAATTCATAAATCCAGTAATAATAATGTTACTTTTTTATGTCCCACGAACTACTTCTTGATGGTTTCCAGAGAAGCCAAGGTGCCGGAATTTGGTCCTGCAGGTTTTCTTTTATGTGCCAGTAAATCTACCGACACGAGGGTGACGTATTTGAGCACCTTCAAATACCACCGGACTAAGCCAGGATCGAACCTGCCAAATTGGGGTCAGTATGCCAGCGCCTCAACCATCTGAGCCACTCGGCGTGGCATAAATCCAGTCATCAAGTCCCTGCACTCTTTGAAATCTGAGAAACTCATGCCGTGCTTTGTGGCTATTGTGCGTGCCTTAAATTGCATCATTTCATGGGGACTGTCCGGCAGCATAGCGAAGGCTGAGGTAGTGTGTCACCTCCACTTGCCCAGCACTTCTCTTGTATTTGCTCACAATTGCACCTACTGTCTGTTGTAAAAATACTGACTTACCGGTTTAACAAGCTGATTCACTCCCCCCCCCCTCTTCCTCCTCCTTTTCTGACTGGTTGTCATCCACATCACTGCTGCCCATATGGATACCAAGACTTCTCATTGCATTTTCCAGTAGTCCATTTTACTCCCAGTATTCTTTTACTTTCCTAACGTGGTTGCTGTAACCTCTCCAATCTTCCAGTGTGATATGACTTATGCCACCTAAGACTATTTCAGGAAGTTCTGTTGTATTAATATTGCCCGCTACGTTCCTGCATCTGACAAAGTTTATCATTTTATCCCATGCCAACTCCGTGGTGGTGAGTTTGCACATACAGGGTGTCCCAGGAGGAATAGTCAATATTCAAGGCTATGATAGGAACGATAATTTGAAGCAAAATCTTCACAAGCACATATGCCTTATTCCGAATGGTTTCCAGGATAGTGCACATTTAATGTACATTAATTTTTGGGCTAGTGGTGCACACATGTCTTACCCACCCAACTGATGTTTTGAAATAGATACAAGTTTTCCGCATGTAATGTTTGCCGTACACATGTTTGGTGGACACTGGTACGTGCAGAAATTTGCTGTGTGCTGGTAGTAGGATTACGCTGCACTATTTCAACAATGTGTTGCTGTTCCTGCACAGGTTGTTGAACTACACGTTCCGAAGAAAAATGGGAACTTAGAAGAAGACCTGTTTCACGCAATGAGCTGGAAACTCTGGTAAACGCTCTACGATCAGGAATCCAACGTGTCGGAAAGCGTCGACGATACTCCTCAACAACAGCAGCAGCACTACCATCGCAGAAGCCGTAAACATACACCATATCTCCATATTCCTCATTAGTGTAGACGTGTGGCATTTTAGCCAGCGCGTGTACACACACAGTTAACCAATGCTGCTCTCTGATACACTCTCAGTCCCTCGCATTACTTCACTTACAACACATCATGGACAACTGCGCGTTCAACGGCCTAGTTTAATGGCAGAAATATATCCTGAGCAAAGAGGTTGAAAGCAACAAGGGAGGTTGGGCTAGAATAAAATGTCAAAGAGGATGGGTGGGTAAGATACTTAGGTGCGAGCCACTAGCCCAAAAACAAACGTACATGTTCTATCTCGGAAACCATTCGGAATAGGGCATATCTTTATCATCTTCTTCTTCTTTTTCTTGCAGTGCCTTTTCCATTACTGGAGGTTGGACATGATCACAGCAAAGTCTGCATGATATTCAGCTGTCCTCATCAGTCCACTCAAATCTAGTCCTGTTCAGTCGCACGAGTTTCTCAGCCAAGAACGTTTCCCTTGACCGCAACCTCTATGTCAATCAATTTTACCCTGTATTATCAATTTTAATATGTTGTACTTATCATTCCTCATAATAGGCCCAAGGTATGCTGTCTTTTTTTCTTCTTTCTTGATTGTACACACCTACATTCATTCACTTGAAGACCAAGGTGACTACAGTTTTTAATGATTTGAAGATAAGAAATATTGAACTACATGATGCCACACAGCTAGTTGCAAATATAGGATAGTGGAGGTACTGGATTATTTCACAGACTGAACATTGAAGATATAAGAAACAAAAATGTTAGCTCTTTTACTCTCTCAAACAATTTTATACTTACTCCATCTTATTAGTTTTTCCATTTTGCATTTGTAACGGTCTAACCGAGGGGACATTCAACTCTTCCTCTCCTTCTTCTTCAGAAAAAAAGATGTCATCAGCTCCAGTATCACCGTTAGTGGCACTGACTGGTTCAGGTACAATGGATGTTAAAGCCTCCACTGCGGCCTGAAAGGAGACGTACAAGTATGGAAATGCAGTATCTGAAGGAAATGTAAGAACTAATTTTGTAAAGCTATTACATTGAACGTGGGTGTCCTTTTCCAGTGAAGCTACTTCTCCTCATGAATCCTGAAATTAACCTTTCATATTTTACCCGAGAGTTGTAATGGTACCCACAACTTCCAAGCACACCAGACAAGTAATAAGTGGTGTTCAACGAGACGGAGTAAAAAACAGTGGTGTTGATGTTACTCTTCAGTTAAAGATATAAGGATGATTTAAAAATGAATTTCTCAAACTTCCTCAGTCAATAAACCACTAAGCAATAAAGTTAAAAATTCATTTTAAAAAATATGGAAGTGAAATTTCCTTTTTCGCTCAATCTCAGTTTACAGGCTTCTGCAGGACAAAGGGACTGATTGCAGACAATACACGAGGCACTCCAATTGGCAGGGACAAGACACAAATGGCAAAAGGGGATAAGACAAGTGACAGACTGAAGCACCATGCAAGAACAAAGGACTGAGAAGGAGGGAAGACTGAAACTGTAACACCAGAAAATAAACATTCATATTGATATTGCAGATATGCAATGGTGTTGCACAGGTATGTAATCAATACTGGCTAACACTAATCGGATTGTTCATACAGCCCTCCCAACTTGATTGGTCTTTAATAAGCCACCTCCTATATATACGAAACCCAGTAGAGCTTAATTGGCAAGCAGTCTGCGAGCTGCAGCGACATGAAGTGTTCACTAACTCGTGAAACATGCTTCCCTGATGGATATGAGCAGAATATCAACAACTATCACCGTTTAAGAGGGCCCGGATAAATGGTCTGCATTAGTGGGTCACCTGTGTACGCTGTCGCTGCATGTGTTGACCGAAGTGCATCTACGGTACACGTGTAACATGCAATGGCAGAGATCAACTTGGAGACCTGGGAAAGGACCAACACAACAAACAGTGTGAAAGGATTGCTCCATTATTCAGATCTCCCAGACAGAACTCCACGCAAAAGTAGCATAAATAAAGCAACTGTAGCATCACACATCATACGGCAAACAACTGATAATCGTTCGCATGCAGCTGGCTTATGATCCCTTGTCCCTATAGCAAATGTTCCCACTGACCCCACCGTATCAACATGCAAGGCTGTCTTGGTGTCAGGAACGTTATGATGGACCAACAAACAGCATACTGTTGCCATTGATGCTTTCACGGCCCATACTTATAGACATGATATAGGTTTTTGAGCTTACGCCGTGTCAAGAAAATAAGGTGAAACTCTTTACATTTTGCAGAGAACTTTGCTCTGCATTATCAGAAGAAAATCTTGACTGTCCACGAGCCTTTCTCGAAATGACAAGCTGTTAAATGTGAATGATATCGTGATGATGACAATGCTTGTTGTTTAAAGGGGCGTAACAGCTAGGTCATCGGTGAATGGTACGAAATGTAATGACAAAAAGTTCAAAATCATCCACTGACCAGAATAAAAAAATGTGGTGAAGAATGAATGGATGGATATGAATTTAAAACAGTCGATGGAAACGACCAAGAAACTATCATAAACAATAGTATTACTGACCAAGGGACCGCTTCTAAAGCACAAGCCTGAATCAAGGATGCTTGTTGTCTACAGGGCTCCAAAATCCAGGTCAATGGCCCCTCATGACGGTTCTTATCGTTAGTAAAGCAGAACCATGGTATTTGTCATGTTGAGGTACTAATCAAAAGTAGCGTAGACTCACGGTGTTCCACACATGATGGTACTACTCACAAGTATTGTATGTCGCACAGGTAATGCAGACCTATGGTGTTTCTCACATAATGGCGCCACTCATAGGCAACGCAAACCCGTGGTGTTCCTCACCTAGGTGTACTAATCACGGGCACCGGTATTCCTGAGGTTTTCCTCATACAGTGGGTACTAATCACAGGCAACGCAGACCGACGGTGTCGCTCATATAGTGGTACTAATCACAGGCAACACCCAGACCCGTGGTGTTTCTTACAGTGGTACTAGTCATGGGTACTGGAAACCCACAGTGAACCATTCTCTGCTGCTACTAATCACAAACCTATTGTGTACCTAACATAGTGGTACTACTCGCAAGTAAAGGGAACCCATGGTGTTCCTTTCGTGATGACAGGCAGGGGATACCATGGGTGTATTCTTCGTCTGCATCCCCCACCCACAGGGGGTATGTGAATGATATCACAAACATTCCATTAGATAGATTAGTTAATGACGGAAGGATGGAAGACACTGTAACAGATCTGACATGGAATGATATAGAATACGTATGGAAATACAGTACATTCCCGATAATTCGCGGTAATTAATGCACGCACTTCTGCGAATTACCCGCAGTCATTTTTAAGCCTGGTAAAAACAAAACCATAAGTTAAAATAATGTAATGTATTTTATGAACAAGCCGAAAATAATTATAACACTTCACATTGTATTGTAAGACACACTAGAGAAAAATTACAAAATACCATGTGGATTATGCCAACATTCGTATCTAACGAAAAAAATCGGTCATCACTTTTTGTTTCTTAGACGGTTGTTCATTTTTTCTAATTTTGGATCGTACATTTCTCAAGAAAACAATATCTGAAAATGAAAATTCATTTCTATTTTCCATGTAAGAGATAAGTGTGTCTGTAGAGACACTAGCTTGGCTGTGGGAAATTTTCGGAGTTTCCGTTGCATTACTCCCGCACTCGATATAATCTGAATCTCCGTCTTCCTAACCAACCATCAAATTCCGTACAATATCCTCCTCACTTTCATGTCTGAAATCATAATCGTCCTTATCGACGTCTAACCACTCAATAATGTCACTTTCTTCTGCATCTTGGCATTTATCCAGGTTTTTCAGTAATGATATCATCGTAGCGAGACTATGTTGCCCGTTCGAAATATCATAGTTACTGAAGCCGGCAAATGCTTGCTCTTCACCTAGAACAGATTTCCATGATCGTGCAAGCATAGTAGCGGATATTTTGTCCCATGCCTTATTGATTGCATGAAGAGCATCCAACAAACAGAAGTCCTTCCAAAATGCTGGAATATCGATGCCTTCCTCAACCAATTGGTGTAACAGAGATGACCTGTAGTTCTTTAAAGCAGCAATAACGCCTTGGTCCATAGGTTGGAGAACAGAAGCTACATTAGGGGGCAGGTATTTCACATAAATATCACATTCTTTAAGTTTACTTTCGTGTGGATGAGAAGGTGCATTGTCAATCAAGAGCACTGCTTTGATTGGCAGTGACTGCTCAATTAGGTAGGCCATCACTTGTTTTACAAAATGATTGTGAAACCAGTCCTTAAATATCTGTGTGTCTGCTGCCTTTTGATGGTAGTACTGCAAAGGTACATTCTCTCTCGTTTAAAACAATGAGGTTTTCTGGATTTCCCTATTGCTAATAATTTTTATTTATGATCACCATTTGCGTTAGCACACGCCATAATGGTCATTCTTTCCTTGGATGTTTTGCGGTCTGGGGCTTGCTGTTCTTGTTGCATCACTAATGTTCGGGATGGTAAACATTTCAAATACAATCCTGTTTCGTCTGCATTGTAAAGTTGCCTAAGGTCAAGCTGCTCTTTTTCAATGAATGATTGAAATTCCTGTGCGAACTTTTCAGCAGCACCTGTGTCTGCGCCGAGACGCTCTCTGTGAACAGCAATTTCTCGTATTCCGTAGCGTTTCTTAAACCGCGTAAGCCAGCCAGAAGATGCATTAAAATCGCCTTCTAAGCCAAGAGCTTTGTGAAAATGTTTTACTTGCTCAGCACACATTGGGCCGGACACACGAATACCTTCCGCTCGTTTTTGTTTAAACCACCGTATCATGGCTTCGTCTAGATTTGCATAGTCTGATGTTCTCAATGATTTCCGAGACTATGAACGATCACAATTAGCAGAAAATTTTATGAGGGTTTCCTTTTGCTTCTTCATGTCTCTCACTGTTGTTTCACCCACACCAAACTCGCAGGCTGACTTTGATGACGCCTCACCTTTCTCCAGTCTTTCTATAATTTTCAGTTTTTCACTGACGGTTAAACAGTACTACCTGCGACTGTCTGGCCGAGGGTTGGGCGGTCGACACCAAGCCCGACAAACTAGGGGAAGACCAACAGCTCCGGGTGGAGGAGTTTTCCCCTAGAAGGTTTGACGAGACCCTTGTGTAGGAAATGACACATAAATTCATCAGTTGCTGCCTTGCAGTGAGGTAGGGGACTGCCAAAGACTAAAGGAGAATACCCCTGGCAGAAAATCCCCACAGTGTTAGGCTTAGCAAGTCAACTGAAGGGTTATATCGATTGCTTTCAACTACAAAACGAGCCTCGGAACGCAAAAATACCGGATAGACACATCTTCTCAAACATCTGCAACGTATGATAACCGCAAGGCTGATGTTCAAGTACGATGTTCTGAGAAGAAGCCCAAAAGAAAGAGTCCTAAACACAGAATTGGAACATTAAATATCCTGACCCTGACTGGCAGAAGCGAGGAGCTGATAGATATGATGGAAAGGAGGAACCTCTGTATTCCTGGCCTGAGTGAGGCAAAGTGGAAGGGAAGAGGAACAAGAAAGCTAAGAAAAGGATACAAACTACATTGGAATGGAAATAAAACAGAAGCCAAAAATGGTGTAGGTTTTATATTAAGAGAGGACATTGATGTCATCAGTGAGGTAATATATGTTAATGAAAGAATTATTAAGTTGAACATCTCTCTTAACAAGAGTGTGCTGACAGTAGTCCAGGTGTATGCCCCACAGACTGGCTGCAATGAAGAGGAAAAATAACAATTCCAAACTGATTTAGAAGAAGCTATAGAAAGAGAGGAAAATATCATAATAATGGGAGATCTAAATGCTCAAGTTGGATCAGACAAGCTTGGATATGAAAATGTACTAGGTCCACATGGTTATGGAGACAGGAACCCAGAAGGAGAAAGTCTTCTAGATCTATGTGTAAGGAATGGCTTGAGAATAAACAACAGTTGGTTTCAGAAGCAGCTAAGTCATAAACTAACAAGATACAGTTGGAATGGAGATACTAAAACTCTGATAGATTATTTTATATCAGACAATGAAGCAGGAAAGACCATATGTGATGTCAGAGTTATACCAAGTGAAAGCCTGGACAGTGACCACAGACTTCTCCTAGCAACAATAAAGCACGTTGAAATTTATAGACCTCAGAAATACAGGAAACCAAACATCAAGACATGGGAGCTAAAGAAGGCAGAGAAATAAGTTGAATACACAAAAAAAGTGACCAATAAATTACCATCAGATGCATTACAAGAAGGCAACATCGAGTGGACTAGATTCAAAGAAAGCATTGTTGGAGCTGCAGTAGAAGTTTGTGGTAAAACTAATAGCAAAATGAAGGCAAAAGAAACTCTTTGGTGGAACGATCGGGTGAAGATTGCTGTGAAAGTGAAAAATGAAACCAGGAAAGCCAGAGACAAAGAAATGCAAAAAGGAAGTCAAAGGAATGAATCTAGAGTAAACAAACTGCAGAAGAAATACAGAGATCAGAAGCTACGAGTAAAGAAAATTGTGGCCGAAGAAAAACAGAAAGTTTGAACTGATTCCACAGATAAACTAGAGCAAGACAGCATAGCTAATTCTAAACTACTTTACCTAACAATACAAAATATAAGAAGAGACAATGAATACATAACAGCAATAGAGGAACCAGATGGTAACATAGTTAGGGAAGAGACAGAAATAAGGAAGATCATGAAATACTATTTTGATAATTTATACAACAGTACTGGGAAAGACTCCAGTGATGTAACCATGCAGGTCAGTTTAAGCTGCAATGATGAGCCTGACCAAGAGAACCTGCCAAAATGGAAGGAAGTAGAGACGGCCCTTAATAGTATGCCCAGGAAAAGATCAACAGGATTTGATGAAGTCAGTGCAGATATGATCAAAGCAACTGGTGCAATAGGAATACAGTGGCTTCATAGAGTAATTATTGCAATATGGAAAGATAGGAAAGTCCCAGATGATTGGAAAAAAAGGAAGCCGGAAGAAATGTAGCAATTATAGAGGGATCACTTTATTGTCTCATGGTTTGAAAATATTTGAGAAAATACTTGAAAAAAGGCTAAGGAAAATAATAGAACCACAACTACAGGAAGAACAATATGGATTCAGAGAACACCGATCAACTACCGATCTCATATTTGCACTTAGAATACACTTAGAAAAGCATTGGGAGAAGGGCAAAGACTTAACACTAGTGCTTTTGGATCTTGAAAAAGCATTTCATGGTGTTCCAAGGAAGACTATATGGGAATGCTTAAGAAAGAAAAATGTACCCAAAGGGCTTATCCAGAAAGTTAAAATGCTTTACGAAGATTGCTGCAGTTGCGTACAGATAGGAAACGGTAATACTGATTGGTTACAAACCACCAAAGGAGTGCAACAAGGCAGTACCCTTTCACCCTTACTTTTTATCACTGTATGGATGAAGTCATGAAAGAAATTAAGCAGAAGAACAATATAGACATCAATGCAATTGCATTTGCGGATGATGTAGTAGTTTGGGGAAATACAGAGAAGGAAGTCCAAGATAGGCTGAACATTTGAAAGCACATGGATTAACATGGATTAACAATAAATAAATCGAAAACTGTTACTATGTCTGTCAACAGGCAGAAGAAAGGAAAAATAATGCTGGAAGGTACACAGCTGGAAACAGTAGACCAATATGAATATCTTGGGTGCATCATTTCAAGTGATAACAGAATACAGCATGAGATTAACAACCGCATTAAAAAATCAGCTCAGTTTTACCATCAAGTTCGGAACCTCCTCTGTAACGAACAAGTTCCCTTAAGATCAAAGCATATTCTATTCCAATCATACTTCACCCCCATAATAACATATGGCCTAGAAACCTGCACAACAACCCAACAAGTGGATAGCAAACGACAAGCCGCAGAAATGAAGTTCCTACGAACTATGGTACAGAAGACAAAAAGGGACAAGGTAAGGAATGAAAGAATAAGGGAGGAAGCTGGTGTGTACCCATCCCTGAATGAAAAAGTGACAAGGGCCCATTTGAAATGGTTTGGCCATGTCAAACGAATGGACGATAGAAGGACAGCAAAACAATGACTACACACAGTCGTGGCCGGAAAACGACCGGTAGGAAGACCTAGGAAGAGATGGCTGGACCAAGTGAAAGAGGACATAGGAACAAGAGGAGTCAGCTGCGATGTCATCTTGAGAGAAGAGTGGTACATGGACAGACAGAAGTGGAGAGAGCTTGTAAACCACACCCGGGCAACTGGAGTGGAAAACTGATGATGATGATGATGGTTAAACTTTTATATTTCATTTCTCGACCACTCATATTGAAAACTCTTACTACTGACTTATTCAAAACTTTGAAAAGACTTCCGCACTCCGTTCACACTTCTCAAGTACAGTAGCCTACAATACACTCGCTGCCGGCGCACCTACCCTTCACTTGGCTTCCAGTTCAGCGACCTTGGGCTGTGGGGAAAGGGAGGGTAAATTCCAAGTGCATTCCTCTTTCATTGTCTCTACTTCCAAGCTCTTGAGATTCTATGCCTAATCTGTGCTGTGCCACGCGCAGCAACATGCTCGAATGTTTCCAAGTTTGCAGCATTCTGGCAGCAGTGTGCATACAGGCCTACTACTACATTGTAGAGAAACGAAGTCCACTCTCCTCAAATATCAATGATTTTGTCTCCACGCATCGCAGTACAATTCTTTTAAACTAGGCAGAGATAATTTTACTCAGCGTGATGATTAGTGAGTGTAAGAATTAATACTTTTAAAAAAAACTCCCCGAGACCAGCGAATTAACAGCAAGCCGAATCATCGGGAGCATGAAAACAGGAAAATCTCCAGGCACTGATGAAGTGGTGGTGAAATGATCAAGTCTATGGGTGATGCAGGAAAGCAGTGGATGTATAGATAGACTTTTTCACAAGATATCGAAGGATGGGCAGATACTAGCAGATTCGAAAAAAGCTATCACCATTCCACTCTTTAAGAAAGGCGACAGGAAGAAATGTTCCAATTACATTAACTTCCCATGTGGGAAAGCTGTATGAAAGGATTTTAGAAAGGAAAATAAGACCATTGATAGAATTAAAGTTATCAGGAGAATAATACTGATTCCGGAAAGGCAGATCAACAGTTGATCTAATATTTGGACTGCATCAGCTAATGGAGAAGTACCACATTTACGCGAATAATCCCCACACCCTAACTTTAGGAAGGCTGATTTTGGGAGAGAAAAAAAGAAAAAAAAAAAAAAAGAAAAAAAAGGCCAACACTGATGCAAATAAAACCCGCACCCCAATTTCGTGCCTCAATTTTTTTTTAAATATGCGGGTATTATTTGCGTAAATACGCTATTATGAACTTAATAAGGTCCTTTGGTCATCCTTTCTGGATATCAAAAAGGCCTTTGATGCTGTAAGCAGGGACAAAGTCTGGGAAGTGCTAAGAAACAGTGGAATCAATAATGACATAATAAAACGAATTGAGAATTTATATGAAGACATCAGTAGTCGCATCAAAACACCATCAGGAATGATGGAACCCTTTAGAATAACTATGGGCCTAAGATAAGGTGGAGTTCTGTTACCTCTTCTCTTCATTACTGTGATGAATGAGATTCAACAAGTATGCCAAAACGTTTGTGACAACAAAATGAAAGTCATGCTATTTGCTGATGACGTCTGTATATGGGGAGATTCCAAGGAGGAACTTCAGGATCAGATCAATGCATGGACAGTAACAGCTAAAGGGTATGGCCTAAGATTCAGTCAGTCCGGCCCCGCGGTTTGGGGGCAACGCACCAGTAACCCGGCAGCCCCGGGTTTGATTCCTGGCCGGGTCAGGGGTTTTTATTTGTAAATGATTAATATCCCTGGCCTGGGTGTTTGTCATCCTTAACGTTCCTCTCCTCAGATTCAACCCTTTACACTTCCGCCATTTACAAAATACACACAGGTTCCTCACATATGGCGCATGTAGGGGCAAAAGATCTTTCTAGGTCGATGTCCCGAACAAATAGCATGGAAAAAAAAAATCAGTCAGCAAAAAAGTGAAGTGTTCGTTATGCACAGAAGTGGTCAACCTGAGGTTACATTGATAGAGGGTAAAGAACTCAAGATATCCAACAAATTCAAATATCCAGGAAGCATGATATCAACAACAGGCTCCACTGAAGAGGAATTTACCAGCAGGATTCAAGCTGGAGGAACATTCCATAGAGTTGTCAGAGACCTAATATGGAACCCAAAAGTACCACTGAAATGCATGCGAGCAATTTATCTGACTTCTTACATGCCAATTTTGACACATGGGAGCGAGACCTGGACCATGACGAAAAAGGATGAAGCAAGGATTCACACAGCTGAAATGAGATTCGTCCAAGCGATGGTTGGATGATAGGAAAACTTAAAACGGTCCACCTTTTCAATACAAAAATGTTATAGTTTATTTATAACATGTATTTGCACTTGGAACTAGTTTCAACGCTGTTTTGCGTCATCATCAGCCAAAATGTGGGAAATAGGCCAGCATGTAGGCATTTATATTACACAAGGCGTTACATTAAACAATACACATCTTACAAGGAGATAAAAACAGGGACGAATATAGAAACAAATAAATCTTTGAGAAAGCAAAAGTTATACATATTAAAAATAACCTTAACCACACATCTTGCAGTGCGAAAGTGTTCTTCTTGAATGATTCCTGAATATAAAACACACGCGCACACATTTCTGAAGAGCCAGCAGGCAGGACAAAGTAAAGTGAAACCTTAAGAGTTCTTCTGAGAAGAGTTCATTTTTTCTATATTCCGACTAACTAATGAAGTCTCCCTTGAGTTCCTGATAAACATACACAACAGGAAAATCTCCTTCACACTCAACAATAGCTATAAAGACCAACGGTAAAATTTCATTTTAAATATTCTGCAGAGACGTGAAAGCATGATCTTGAACATGATATAACTCCTTCATATAACCCAATTTTTTACACAAGGTGTTACATTAAATAATACACATCTTACGAGGAGATAAAAACAGGGACGAATGTAGAAACACATGCATCGTTGAGAAAGCAAAAGTTATACATATTAAAAATAAGCTTAACCCCACAACTTGCAGTGCGAAAATATTTGCCTTGAATGATTCCTGAATACAAAACGCACGCGCACACACTTCTAAAGAGCCAGCAGGCAGGAAAAAGTAAGGTGAAACCTTAAGAGTTCTTCTGAGAAGAGTTCATCATTCTTTCTATGTTCCGAATAACTAATGAAGTCTCCCTTGAGTTCCTGATAAACATACACAACAGGAAATTAAACAATACACATCTTACAAGGAGATAAAAACAGGGAAAGTTATACATATTAAAAATAACCTTAACCACACATCTTGTAGTGCGAAAATATTCGTCTTGAATGATTCCTGAATACAAAACACACACGCACACATTTCTGAAGAGCCAGCAGGCAGGAAAAAGTAAAGTGAAACCTTAAGAGTTCTTCTGAGAAGAGTTCATCATTTTTTCTATATTCCGACTAACTAATGAAGTCTCCCTTGAGTTCCTGATAAACATACACAGCAGGAAATTCTCCTTCACTCTCAACAATAGCTAGAAAGACCAACGGTAAATTTCATTTTAAATATTGTGCAGAGACGTGAAAGCATGATCTTGAACATGATATAACTCCTTCATTTAACCCCATTTTTACACAAGGTGTTACATTAGACAATACACATCTTACGAGGAGATAAAAACAGGGACGAATGTAGAAACAAATGCAACGTTGAGAAAGCAAAAGTTATACATATTAAAAATAAGCTTAACCACACAACTTGCAGTGCGAAAATATTTGCCTTGAATGATTCCTGAATACAAAACGCACGCGCACACATTTCTAAAGAACCAGCAGGCAGGAAAAAGTAAGGTGAAACCTTAAGAGTTCTGCTGAGAAGAGTTCATCATTCTTTCTATGTTCCGACTAACTAATGAAGTCTCCCTTGAGTTCCTGATAAACATACACAACAGGAAATTCTCCTTAACTCTCAACAATAGCTTGGTCTTTTATAGCTATTGTTGAGAGTTAAGGAGAATTTCCTGCTGTGTATGTTTATCAGGAACTCAAGGGAGACTTCATTAGTTAGTCGGAATATAGAAAAAATGATGAACTCTTCTCAGAAGAACTCTTAAGGTTTCACTTTACTTTTTCCTGCCTGCTGGCTCTTCAGAAATGTGTGCGCGTGTGTTTTATATTCAGGAATCATTCAAGAAGAACACTTTCGCACTGCAAGATGTGTGGTTAAGGTTATTTTTAATATGTATAACTTTTGCTTTCTCAAAGATTTATTTGTTTCTATATTCGTCCCTGTTTTTATCTCCTTGTAAGATGTGTATTGTTTAATGTAACGCCTTGTGTAATATAAATGCCTACATGCTGGCCTATTTCCCACATTTTGGCTGATGATGATGCAAAACAGCATTGAAACTAGTTCCAAGTGCAAATACATGTTATAAATAAACTATAACATTTTTGTATTGAAAAGGTGGACCGTTTTAAGTTTTCCTATCATCCATTCTCAGTTCAATACGGACCAAAATGAAATTCTTAGGTTTAAAAAAAAACAAGCGATGGTTGGAAAAACAAGTTGAGATAAAATTTGTAATGAGAACATCAGGGACATGGCTCAGGTTGGCAGAATGCAGGATAACATAACTCTGCGTAGACTCAAATGGTATGGTCACAAGCAAAAAATGTATGATCTGCAGTTAAAATATTCAAGACCAAGAGGGCAGCCAAGAATGCGATATACAGACATGGTGAACAATGACATTTAGCAATGAGGAGGGGACTAGGACAACAATGAAGGAGAAAAGTACAAAGACAGAAGTTGTTGGATGTCATTCGCCGACCCATCGTATAGATGGAATGACGTGTGATATAACAATATATATGCAAGACTAATTTCGATCCACAGATCATTCTCAGATGCTATATTATATCACTAACAATTAATATCGCACATTCACAGTTGTTAAAATTCACCTTCTCTTAGTTCTATTATAAATTCAGTCTTAAAATCTAATGACAAATTCGTAATTTTTAATGATATGCTATATCAATATCTTGATAAATGGGGCATCAAAAGGCTGCTTGCACCAGTTAAACATGTGGTGTAAAATTACGCTGCTTTAAAAATCACTCTTTACAAAGTTTTATCATAAATTCACAGTCTTGGAATCTAATGACAAATTTGCAATTCATTTCTGTTGATATTCTACATCAATGCCTTGATAAAATGGGGCATCAATAAGTTGCTTGCACCAGTATGGAGTACAATTGCACTGCTTTAAGCTCAGTGTTGAAGTAGTGGCCTACTTGCTAGCAGTTATTGCTCTTTAACAGTTAGACTAGGAGGGAACATCTCAGATTTGGTGGTAGGTTGACTATGGCAAATGTGGATTTGAACTGTGGAATAACAAACTTGTTTATTACGTGAAGTTAAAGGATTGTATGATGTCTGAAAAGATAGAAAAAATAATATTAGAGGATGCCTTGTCAATTACATACTTATGTGAAGGAATATTAGTTTAGAAGACTTGCTCCCTCTTGTCCTTGTGGGCTGATTCACAGTGGCCTTGTTTCTAGTACACTGCGTACTGTCTCACACTTGTAGTGAGCTATTGCTTAGAGTTTGAGAGGGGAGGGGGAGGGGGATGGTGGTGGAGGAGGAAGAAGAGGGCGTATCCTGAAGGGACCGGAGCACATGCTTTCAGTGTTGATTGATGATTTTATCAGAATAAAAGTTTTTAATTAGGGGATAATGGCATTGTATAAAAAGTTTTATCAGTTATTTCATTGAGGTTGATGTTTGACACGTGTAATAAACTGATATAACTTGAAAACAATATTCTCTCACCCATGGATAAATAATGCAAGTATTGAGCTCAAATGATGATGATGATTATTATTATTATTATTTTACTATTATTATTATTATTATTATTATTATTCTTGTTTCCGAATTTGGCCGCCTATGGACTGCATTGAACTTAAGGCGGTTTCTTCTTCTCCTCCTCCTCCCAGAACCTCTTCATCCTTTCACTTCTGACCTTCCTTTCTCTCTCAGATATAACCAATTTGCATCTACATTTTGGGTGGTTTCTCCTGGAATGTTTTGATGCTGTCCACTCGGCTCGATAGCTGCATTAAGCGCAGCCAGTATTCAGTATTCGGGAGATAGTAGGTTTGAACCCCTCTGTCGGCAGCCCTAAAAATGGTTTTCTGTGGTTTCCCATTTTCACACCAGGCAAATGCTAGGGCTGTACCTTAATTAAGGCCACGGCCGCTCCCTTCCCACTTCTAGTCCTTCCCTGTCCCATTGTCGCCATTAAGATCTATCTGTGCTGGCGCGACGTAAAGCAAAAAAAAAAAAAAAAAAAAAATTCTGTTCTGAATCATACCCTTTGTTAAGTCCACTTTTTATTGCAACTCTTTTTACCTCTTCTACCCACTTTGTCAAAGCTTTCAGTCCAGTGATTTACTTGAATATTTTCTGAGTTAGCCGTTGTTCATACATTCTTTCTAGATGCCCATAGAATTTTAGCCTTCGCTTTCGCATTATTATTATTACTTGGAAATGTATGGCTATGAAGTGTTTACATCCGTTTAGTATTTTCATTATTTACGTCATGTGCACAGGTGATACGATCAGATTATTTGCGAGGTTATATCATGAAACATGTGCTGTACATATACATAAGTTTAGTTAATGTAAGAACCTGTAATTAATAGTATATAATTTATTACAACCTGTATAAATGATTTGTAATCCACTACAGTATTGTGAAACACACTGTAACATCCAGAAAGGCACTAGGTAGACGAGAACTATGGAGAATATTCTTTACAGTATATCTGGCCTCTAACCCATTCGGTGGGCGATGTGGCGAGATCGGCGGCTACAAGTCGCTTGCTCGATGGGGAACGCAGATATATCCGCCGATTCAAACCGTTTTTTTCTCGGTTGCCTGCCTGCAGAGGTTTATTTCATTTTCAGCAGCGTATTATGGATGAGTCTGCCCTCTGATGTGAATTTTTTCAACTATGTTCTCCCAATACCAATGTGTCATCCATGAGTTGCAACATAAAGAACGCAGCTGAGCCCGGGCAAGAACGACCTAAGGCCTAATAGCTCCGCGCTGAAGCTTTACCTCATCGCCTAATCGTCCCGTGGATGTAATAATATTGCTGTAGAAGGGATTTCTAGAGATTATGACACTGAACAGACTTCTCTGATGACACTTTAGAACTGTGACCTGATTTATTACCCCCAGTCTTGAGTTCTTCCTTCACGACTGGAGTATGTGTTTATCGCGAGTTAGACAACATTTCATTATCGTACGCATCCGTAATATAGTCATATTTCATGATTTCCGTCCTTCTATTCGATCCTTTTTCTTACATTTTTTTCCCGCTAAAATATCTATAACGAATTACCGGCCCGCACTGTTAGAGGAAGGTTATTTACGGGTCATGATAAACGAAATGTTGGTATTTAGTGGGGAGAATTGTGATATTAGTGAAGTAAGTTCTGCCGAAGGGGAATTCGTAAGTGACAGGAAATTACCTGAAATAAGTACTGCAGGCTTGAACATACAGGGTTTGGGCATAGCTGATGTGAATGTTCAGCAGTCGCAAAAGAGACAACACGTGTTTGATTCCAGTTCAAGTAGCGATCATGACAGTGCCAGTTGTGACGATAATATTGATTACAATCCAACCATTGCAAGTTCTTCGTCAACTTATACTGAAAATGGACGAAGAAATTCCTGCTTTGAACCAAATTTCCATCGTGATGTAAAGAGGGTGTTTTTAGGAAAAACAAAACAGCGAAATATTTTATGCCGCAGGGGACTGTACAGAAACCTAAATTAGGACACTATTTCTCGCAATCGCTTGTTCGCTACGCCTATTTTCTATGAGCTGATGACACAGAAGAGTTTTTTTTTCTCGCCCAACTTGGCAGGTTCAATTCTGGCTCAAACCGGTGGTATTTGAAGGTGCTCAAATACGTTGGCCTCTTGTCAGTAGATTTACTGGCATGCAAAACACCACCTGTCGGGACTAAATTCCGGCACCTCAGTGTCTCAGAAAACCGTTAAAGTAGTTACTGGGACGTGAAGCCAATAACATTATTATTATTATTATTATTACTATTATTATTAGATTTTCCTCCACAGCTTTTTATTATCTCTGACAATGAGGTGGATAATGCACAACTTCCTCCCAAAATATACGAGATAAATCCAGTATTTGACCACCTGTTAGCAAAATTTTCGGAAGCTTATACCCCTTATGGCAAAATGTCAATTGATGAGAACCTCTTGCTATGGAAAGGGTGGCTAGGGTGGAAAGTTTACATAACAAAAAAACGACCGCGTTTCGGAATGGAATTATATAAATTATGCGAAGGCGAGATAGGTTATATAACATGACCTGCTTCCGTGTGTATCATAATGAACAGCTATAAAAGACATAACAGTGTGAAGACTGTAAATATTGCCTGTATTGTAGTATAATATAGTCCGTTTATGTTACAGAAAATTTCGTGAGTATTATAATTTATTCCACTGTACATCTTTTAAGTACATGTAAACTTTGTAAATCTACAATTTACATATACAGAAACACTTATTTACAGGCAGAGATTGATAGTAAACTGCCTAAAATATACAGGTGAAAGTTACTGTATAAACAAAAACCAGAGCTTTGCTGTTGGGAAGAAGCAATCTCGATTTCACAGTGTGAAAGCACTTGGTACGTTTTTGCACAAAGTATTGAAAATTAAAATAATCAAATTTTTCAACAATTAAATACATTATATCAAGTAAATATTTTTCTTTTGGCCCTTCAAAAGTTCATTTTAATCTAAGATTGTTTTTAATCAAATAATTAAATATTTTCTTCAGTCAGGGAAATCGCTCCACACCTGAGAGTGAGCTAGTGTGTACCGAGCTCCCCGCTTAAGGGGTTAAGCACTCTAGAATTTAAGAGAAGGTATTTTGTAACATATCTTTCTAGAAGCCTGGCCAGGCACATATATAAGGAGGTGTTCTGGATGGTAGAGATGAGTTACTGTTTAGTTGGAGTTATGGTTTAACAGGAGTTATACTTGTGACCTCATGTTGTGTTTGGGCAGACATGCTTGTAAGCAGTCAACAGTTTCAAGGTTGTAATCTCCATGTGCTCCGTGTTAGGCAGTTGTTAAAAATGGTGGTTTGTTGATGTTTCCGTAGTGGTGTTTTGTTGTGACGGCGGTTAATTAGGTTAAGTGCCTGTTTAATGTCTAATATGTAAATAATTAGTTCTAAATAAGTGTACCGACTGACAGCATTTTGTGTACGTTTTCGTGGATACTTCATATTAAGGTTGGTATACTGATCAAGGTGTATAAAACATTCTTTAGTAATACTGAGCAGGTACCTTTAGATATGATTTTTAGGATTTTCATGTCATTTCCAATATTGCAAAAATTGTGTTTGAAGCCAACCATATGTTGTACTTGCTCGCTCGCTCGCTCACTCACTCACTCACTCACTCACTCACTCACTCACTCTGTAGGCTGCTGAGGGACGTGAAGTTCCTGTGCCGATCTCACAATTCTCTTCCATCCTTTTCGATCTTGAGCCTGCTCTTCCCAGTTATCAATTTGGAGGGTCCGGCATACATTGTTGACCTCCTTCTTCCAGGTGCTTCGGGGTCTTTCTGAAGGTCTCTTCCCATTAAGAGATCCCTTGTATAGATCTACTGGTGCTCTCTTATCCTGCATCCTCAGTACATGCCCAGCCTAGCGCAGTCTCTTGGATTCTATCACACCCATTATAGTGTGTTGTTGAGAGAGGGTGTAAATCTCAATCAGATCTCTTCTGCCAGCTTTGAGAGATAGGATCGAACCACGGGCCAAATATTTTTCTATAAACTTTATTCTCAAAGACTTGCGACTGCTGCTGCTCTTTCTTGGTTATACTCCATGTCTCGGAATCATACAGAAGTACTGGTCGAATGATTGTATTGTAGGTACTCAGTTTTGCATTCCTTGCTAAAAACTTGGAGCCTCTTATAGGGCTCATAGAGTAAAATGTCTTATTTGCATTCTTCATTCAAACTTGGTGTTCCTGTTGCCTTTGGTTTTGCTCACTGATTAATACACCAAGGAATTTAAACTCCTTTACTCTTTTAAATATATTTCGCAATCTTCCAAGGCAATCTGTCAACCTCCTCATGATTCGGTCTCTGTACAACCATGTAATGTGTCTTTTTATCATTTACCCATAAGGCAGTTTTTGCTGCCATTTCCTCTAGTTCCACAAATAATTCCCTAATTTCTAAATCATTGCAGCCAATAAGAACAATATCATACGCATATGCAAAGACTTTATGTGTTCTCCCCAATATGATGCCAGCAGGTACCAGAGCTAATTTCCTGATAATCTTCTCCAGTACAATATTGAATAGAAGAGATGTGCATCTTCTTGTCTCAGACCAGTTTTATTCTGGAAGGAACTTGATTCTCTGCCCTTGAGCAAAACACAGCTAACATTACCATCCATACACAGTCTGCTGGAAAGAGACCTGTTGAAAGACCTAGTAGGAGATGGCTGGACCAAGTGAAGGAAGATATCACATCCAAAGAAATCAACTGGGATCAAGTCTTGAAGGAGCAGTGGTACATGAATAGACTTAAATGGAGAGCGCTCGTAAACCACACCCAGGAAACTGGAGTGGAAACTTGATGATGATGATGACACAGTTTGCACAAGTTAATTAATTTTATGGGAAAGCCAAACTCCATCATGATGTTCTACAGCCCTTCTCTATGGATTGAATCATATGCCTTGAAGAAATCTATAAAGAGATAATGAACCAACTCCTTGTGTTCCCACACATTATCATTAATAGTTTTTTTTTTTTTTTTTTGCTAGGGGCTTTACGTCGCACCGACACAGATAGGTCTTATGGCGACGATGGGATAGGAAAGGCCTAGGAGTTGGAAGGAAGCAGCCGTGGCCTTAATTAAGGTACAGCCCCAGCATTTGCCTGGTGTGAAAATGGGAAACCACGGAAAACCATTTTCAGGGCTGCCGATAGTGGGATTCGAACCTACTATCTCCCGGATGCAAGCTCACAGCCGCGCGCCTCTACGCGCACGGCCAACTCGCCCGGTCATTAATAGTCTTAATGGCAAATATGTTGTCTGTAATGAATCTGTTACTACAAAAACCGTTCTGGTAGTCACCAATAACATTTTCAGCAAATGGTTTTAAATGCTGTAAAAGAACACAAGAGAATTTTGTTTACAAGAAATATACCACGATAATTTTGATGTTCTTCCTTATCCCCTCCTTTATGAATTGGGACAATAAGTGAATTCTGCCATTCTTTTGGAATAACATCATGCTATATCCTTAGAATGATCTTATATATGTATTTATGTAATCTTTCTCCACCATATTAAATAAGCTCAGAAGGAATGTTGTCACTACCTGAAGCTTTATTGTTTTTTAAACATATAATACTTTGTAATACCTCTTCAAACAATCAAAATCTCTTTATTTTCAAATGAGGTGTCTACCTCGGTGGCAAATGGTACACTAAAATACATTATTGTCAAGCACTAAATTATACCGATTATACTACCCTGCGCAATTCCCTTCCAAACTTTCTCTTCCCGATATATATTATTTCCTACTTTGACTTTCTGAACCCTTGAATTTAGAAATGTTCCTATCCAACATATAACCCTTACATTCAATCCTATTCCCTCCAATTTCTTTAATAATATTCCATGTTCCACTATCAAAGGCTTTGGAAAGATCTATGACTATGCAATCTAACTGGCCTCCTGAATCCAACTGATCTGATATGTCCTGCTGAAATCCCACCAGTTGTGCCTCACAAGAAAATTTCTTTCTAAATCCATACTGGCTCCTCATGAACCAATTTTTATTATCTGATGGCTATGGTATTTGTTCTTCTGATGTGAAACTAGATGGTTTACCAATACAGGTTTCTGGATCATTAAAATTCAGCAAGGAATCAAAGTATTGCTTACAGTAATTTATTCATTTGTCTGGATCAGCAAATGAATTTCCAGACTTATCTCTCATAATACACGATCTTGGTTGAAATACTTTTTAAATTGTGTTGACAGTTCCATACATCTTGCAGATGTTCCTGTTTCTGTAGTCATCTTGGATTGATTCTATTTGTTGTCTCCGGTACTTTTTTCCCCCTACGAATTAATTTACATTTTTTCTGTTTTTCTCTGGGATGCAAGGCAGTTGGATGCTCAACAAATAGCCTCTCCAATTGCAAAAGTCAGCCTCACCTTCCTGTGGTGCTCCCTGTTACCACAGACGAAGCTCTGGCGACTGAATATATTGCAAGTAATCAGCTTCATTTTCTGTATCAAATCCTAATCACAGAGAGTTACAATAATTGAAAATCTTCCACCTTTTTGATACTTTTTATTTGCTTTTTAGCAAGTTATTAATTATAAACAGTACATGTTTCGTTCTCACTTGAGAACATCTTCAGCTGTTGTTAAGCTTAGGTGAATCGCTAAGTTTCTGAATACATTATTTTCAGGTACATTGTTCCTTTTAAAGACTAATTTGAATATAGAATTAAATTAAAATGATGTTAAAACAATGTGAGGGTTAATGGGTTTATGAAATGAGACAGGATGAATACATAGTTAGCCTGCTTAAAAACTATATCTATTCGTTAGAATAGCTGATAAAAATTTCAACTCTGTTACACTAAAAATATCTATTTGTCTTCCAGTTAAAAGGTTTTTTTGAAAAATGAATGGCTTCTTGACACTGTTCTTATTACTGCTGAATGCTCATTTCATTCACTCCTTCCAGGTAGGCTGTTATTTATTTTGAGCTTGCTTAATGTGTCCTAAATTGAGTCTAATGCAGAACTTTGAGAACGAAACATGTACTGTTTATAATTAATAATTTGCTAAAAAGCAAATAAAAAGTAATAAAAAGGTGAAAGATTTTCAATTAACTCTCTGTGACTGAATGTATGGCGGAATAACCATATCACAATTAAGGAGGCAGTAAATGGCATCCTTTCCAACCGTAACATCTGAGATGGGAGCAAGTGTCAAGGCTTAAAGGTGGCAGCCCCACCATGACACTCTGTGAATGCGGGCTAATAACTCGCAGTCGCTTAAAACTAACTTATTAAAGAAACTAAGAAAAGCAGCTGGACGGATCCTAAGACGATGACCTTTGGCTTGAAACAGGATATGAAAATTGGATTTTGGAATGTCAGAACACTGTATCAGACTGGGAAACTAACACAACTTTCTACCGAGGCAGAGAGGTACAAACTGGATATCTTAGGAGTTAGAGAAGTAAGGTGGAATACATCTGGAGAGTTAAGAACTTTGAGGGGATAAACATTCCTTTACTCTGGTAAGCCAAATGAAGACGATCCACAACAGGAAGGTGTGGGATTTCTAATAAACAAGAGATCAAAGAACAGTCTGATGGACTGGGAGCCCATCTCATCAAGGATTGAAATGAATGGAAAAATGAAAACCTACAACCTGTTTTCCAGTCTTTGACCGGGTCAGGGATGTAATGAATGAATCATATATAGGCTGTTATTACGATGGGGTCACTACTCCCAAAGTGATTTAAATTAATGAGTGATAGATGCTATGAAATGAGAATGGAGAGTGTTGCTGGAATGAAAGATGACAGGGAAAACCGGAGTACCCGGAGAAAAACCTGTCCTGCCTCCGCTTTGTCCAGCACAAATCTCACATGGAGTGCCCGGGATTTGAACCACGGTATCCAGCGGTGAGAGGCCGACGCGCTGCCGTCTGAGCCACGGAGGCTCTCTCTCATCAAGGATTATCACTGCAAAATTCAAGGGGAAGATCAGGAATGTTTTGATTGTCCAATGCTACGCACCTACAGAAGAAGCGGAAGCAGATGATAAGGCTAAGTTTTATTCAGAACTACAGAGTACCATTCAGGCAATAAACAAAAGGGACATTGTGATTGTTATGGGAGACTTTAATGCCAAAGTGGGTTCTAAAAATCTGGGTCTTGAACAAGTAAGGGGTGACATGGACTTGGTACTAGGAATGAGAATGGAGAACTTTTGGTAGACTTCTGCACAAGCAATGAAGTTGTTATCGGTGGAACCCTATTCCCTCATAAAGAATGCCATAAAGTGACGTGGATTTCACCAGACCACCGAACTCGAAACCAGATTGACCACCTGGCAATTAGCAGAATCCGGAGGTCTCTTTTGGATGTCAGAAATTGAAGAGGTGCAGATATAGGCAGTGACCACCATCTAGTGACCGACAACATCCGAATTAAGACTGCAACTGCAAAGAGGCGATTTGAGCAACAAATGAGAAAAAGTTTGATGTTGGAAAGCTAGAGGATGATAGAAGTAAGGAACAGTTCAAGCTCGTCCTCAGTAACAGGTTTACAGCACTACAGTTAGATGAAGATGATGCTGAAGAACACTGGAAGAAAGTTAAA
Source organism: Anabrus simplex (assembly GCF_040414725.1). Lineage (NCBI taxonomy): Eukaryota > Metazoa > Arthropoda > Insecta > Orthoptera > Tettigoniidae > Anabrus > Anabrus simplex. Next base: position 43,511,554 of record NC_090265.1, read on the forward strand.
AGCACTTTGACAGACACAGCAGAGGAGGTACTTGGCTTCAAGAACATCAGGAGGAAAGATTGGATGACATCAAATACTTGGGAATGTATTGAACAACGTAGGGAGCTGAAACAGAAGTTGAATAATTGCAGGACACGAACCTAGAAGGTTGAACTCCAAGCGGCATACCACACTAAAGATCGGGAAGTTAAGAAGAGTGCGAAAGGAGACTGGAAAAATGGGTATCAGACCTTGCTAAATAAGTGGAGACTGCAGCAAGAGATAGAAATATGAAAGGCTTGTATGACATCACAAGGAAATTTGCCAAGAAATTTAAACAAAGTAGACCCATCAAAAACAAACAAGGAGATAATATGCTCACTAGTGATGAAGCTAAGTTGAATAGATCTCGGGAACATTTCATGGAGGTGTTGAACAGAGAAAATGTAGAGGAAGATAGACAAATGGTAGAGGTGAAAGAAGATTGTGAAACTGATGGTATCAACACTAAACCACCCTCAAGAAATGAGATAAAAGAAGCGATTAGCCAAATAAAGAATGAGAAGGCCGCAGGAGTGGATAATAACACCCCGTTATGACAGCCGATCTCTTGCATCCATTGTTCTCAAAAATTTGGAATAAGGAAAGAATGCCAGAGAAGAAGAGAGAAGAAGAGAGAAGAAGAGAAGGACTCCTTGTGGAATTACCAATGAAAGGTGACATGTCCAACTGTCACAACTGGAGAGGTATCACCTTGCTCTCGATTCCCAGTAAAGTAATGACAAGGGTGATCCTGAGCAGGATAAAAGCAAGGATAGAAAACCAACTGCGCAATGAACAAGCAGGTTTCAGGAATAACTGCTCATGCATAGACCAAATAAACACTCTACAAATGATTATTGAACAGTTTAATAAATACAATTCTGGCCTATTATCTTCTGTTTGTAGACTTCGAGAAGGCTTTTGATTCACTGAAAAGGAACACCATGTGGAGAACGCTAAAGGCATACAGCGTTCCAACTAAAATGAGCAAAATCATTAGAGAGACGACGACTTCACGTGTACAGTAATCCATGAAAGGGAGCTTTTGGAGCCTTTCTCCATAAATTCTGGTGTGCGGCAGGGGTGTGTCCTATCTCCAACTATCTTTCTCCTTGTTCTGGATGACGTCATGAGGAAAGTTACGGAGGGAAGGCAAAGAGGCATCCAATGGGGATTAGGTGACAGATTAGAGGCTTTGGAGTATGCCGATGACTTACGCCTGTTGTTGTTGAGTCATCAGTCCATAGACTGGTTTGATGCAGCTCTCCATGCCACCCTATCCTGTGCTAACCTTTTCATTTCTACGTAACTATTGCATCCTACATCTGCTCTAATCTGTTTATCATATTCATACCTTGGTCTACCCCTACCGTTCTTGCCACCTACACTTCCTTCAAAAACCAACTGAACAAGTCCTGGGTGTCTTAAGATGTGTCCTATCATTCTATCTCTTCTTCTCGTCAAATGTAGCCAAATCGATCACCTCTCACCAATTCGATTCAGTATCTCTTCATTCGTGATTCGATCTATCCATCTCACCTTCAGCATTCTTCTGTAACACCACATTTCAAAAGCTTCTATTCTCTTTCTTTCTGAGCTAGTTATCGTCCATGTTTCACTTCCATACAATGCCACGCTCCACACAAAAGTCTTCAAAAACATCTTTCTAATTCCTATATCAATGTTTGAAGTGAGCAAATTTCTTTTCTTAAGAAAGCTCTTCCTTGCTTGTGCTAGTCTGCATTTTATGTCCTCCTTACTTCTGCCATCGTTGGTTATTTTATTACCCAAGTAACAATATTCATCTACTTCCTTTAAGACTTCGTTTCCTAATCTGATATTTCCTACATCACCTGCCTTCGTTCGACTGCACTCCATTACTTTTGTTTTGGACTTATTTATTTTCATCTTGTACTCCTTACCTAAGACTTCATCCATACCATTCAGCAACTTCTCGAGATCTTCTGCAGTCTCAGATAAAATAACAATATCATCAGCAAATCTCAAGGTTTTGATTTCCTCTCCTTGGACTGTGATTCCCTTTCCAAATTTCTCTTTGATTTCCTTTACTGCCTGTTCTATGTAAACACTGAAAAGGAGAGGGGACAAACTGCAGCCTTGCCTCACTCCTTTCTGGATTGCTGCTTCTTTTTCAAAGCCCTCGATTCTTATCACTGCAGACTGATTTTTATACAGGTTGTAGATAATTCTTCGTTCTAGGTATCTGATCCCTATCATCTTCAGAATCATAAATAGCCTGGTCCAATCAACATTATCGAATGCCTTTTCTAGATCTACGAATGCCATGTACGTGGGCTTGTCCTTCTTGATTCGATCCTCTAAGATCAGACGTAAAGTCAGGATTGCTTCACGTGTTCCTACATTTCTTCTGAAGCCAAATTGATCTTCCCCCAACTCAGCTTCAACTTGTTTTTCCATTCTTCTGTAAATAATACGTGTTAAAATTTTGCAGGCATGAGATACTGAACTAATAGTGCGGTAGTTTTCACACCTGTCAGCACCGGCTTTCTTGGGAATAGGTATAACAACATTCTGCCGAAAATCGGATGGGACTTCTCCTGTCTCATACATCTTGCACACTAAATGAAATAACCTTACCATGCTGGTTTCTCCTAAGGCAGTCAGTAATTCAGAGGGAATATCATCAATTCCAGGTGCCTTGTTCCTATTTAGGTCACTCACAGCTCTGTCAAACTCTGACCTCAAAATTGGGTCTCCCATTTCATCAGCATCAACAGCCTCTTCATGTTCCAGAAATAAATTATCTACATCGTTACCTTGATACAACTGTTGGATATGCTCCTGCCATCTTTCTGCTTTGTCTTCTTTCCCTAGAAGTGGCTTTCCATCTGAGCTCTTAATATTAATGCACCTAGATTTCCTTTCTCCAAAGGTTTCCTTGATTTTCCTGTATGCAGCATCTACCTTTCCCAGGACCATACAGCCTTCGACATCCTTGCACTTCTCCTTCAGCCATTCTTCCTTAGCTACCTTGCACTTTCTATCCACTTCATTCTTTAATCGCCTGTATTCTTTTCTGCCCTCTTCATTTTTAGCATTCTTGTATTTTCGTCGTTCATCAATCAGGTCTAGTATCTCCTGAGTTATCCACTGATTCTTAGTTGATCTTTTCTTCCTTCCTAACATTTCTTCAGCAGCCCTACTGACTTCATTTTTCATGACTCTCCACTCTTCCTCTACTGTGTTTCCTTCGGCCTTTTCATTTAGTCCTTGTGCAACATGTTCCTTGAAACAATCCATCACAATCTTTTCTTTCAACTTGTCTAGATCCCATCTTTTTGCATTCTTTCCTTTCTTCAATTTCTTCAACTTCAGATGGCATTTCATGACCAACAAGTTGTGGTCAGAGTCCACGTCTGCTCCTGGGAAAGTTTTGCAATCCAACACCTGGTTTCTGAATCTCTGCCTAATCATAATGAAGTCTATTTGATACCTTCCAGTGTCTCCAGGTCTCGTCCACGTATACAGCCGTCGTTTGTGGTGTTTGAACCAAGTATTGGCGAGGACTAAATTATGGTCAGTGCAGAACTCAACCAGCCGACTTCCTCTTTCGTTCCTTTGTCCCAATCCAAATTCTCCTACTGTGCTACCTTCTCTTCCTTGGCCTACCACTGCGTTCCAGTCTCCCATCACAATTAGATTCTCGTCACCTTTGACATATTGTATTAAATCTTCTATCTCCTCATATATTCTTTCAATTTCTTCATCATCCGCTGAACTAGTAGGCATATAGACCTGCACTATTGTGGAGGGCATTGGTTTGGTGTCTATCTTGGCGACAATAATTCTTTCACTATGCTGGTCGTAGTAGCTTATCTGCTGCCCTATTTTCTTATTCATTATTAAACCAACTCCTGCATTACCCCTGTTTGATTTCGTGTTGATAATTCGGTAGTCACCTGACCAAAAATCCTGTTCTTCCTGCCAATGTACTTCACTTATACCAACTACATCTAACTTTAGCCTATCCATCTTCCTTTTCAGATTCTCTAACCTACCACAACGATTCAAACTTCTAACATTCCACGCTCCGACTCGCAGAATGTCAGTATCCATCTTCCTGATGATCGCCCCCTCTCGTGTAGTCCCCACCCGGAGATCCGAATGGGGGACTAGTTTACCTCCGGAATATTTTACCCGGGAGGAAGCCATCATCAGTACATCATTCATACAGAGAGAGCTGCATGTCCTCGGGAGGTGGTTACGGCTGTAGTTTCCCGTTGCTTTCAGCCGTGTAGCAGTATCAACACAGCTAAGCCATGTTGAGTATTATTACAAGGCCGTATCAGTCAATCATCTAGACTGCCGCCCTTGCAACTACCGAAAGGCTGCTACCCCCCTTTTGATGAACCATTCGTTAGTCTGGCCTCTCAACAGATACCCATCCGATATGGTTGCACCTGCGGCTCGGCTATCTGCATCATTGGGACACGCAAGCCTCCCCACCGCAGCAAGGTCACATGGTTCGCCTATCGACTCAAAAACATACTGATATGCAGAGAAAGATACAGGATCTGCAGAGAGAGGCAGGAGCAGTGGGCCTCAGAATAAATGCCCAGAAAACAAAAGCAATGAATATCAACGTGAAGAGCAAACGGAAATTTAGAGTCAGTGATAAAGACACTAAAGAAGGCGAAGAGTTTACATATCTTGGCAGTGTGGTTATGCAGGATGGAGGAGCAGCTGCTGATGTCAAAATGAGAATCCACAAAGCAAATGTGGCATTCATCAATCAATCAATCAATCAATCAATCAATCAATCAATCAATCAATCAATCAATCAATCAATCAATCAATCAATCAATCAATCAATCAATACTGATCTGCATTTAGGGCAGTCACCCAGTTGGCAGATTCCCTATCTGTTGCTTTCCTAGCCTTTTCCGAAATGATTTCAAAGAAATTGGAAATTTATTGAACATCTCCCTTGGTAAGTTATTCCAATCCCTAACTCCCCTTCCTATAAATGAATATTTGCCCCAGTTTGTCCTCTTGAATTCCAACTTTATCTTCATATTGTGATCTTTCCTACTTTTATAAACGCCATTCAAACCTATTCGTCTACTAATGTCATTCCACGCCATCTCTCCGCTGACAGCTCGGAACATACCACTTATGATGTAGATGTTGATTCCCATAGGGAACCTAAAATAATTGTCCCGAATGAGTAAATTTATAATACCAATATAAATGGTCCGTTATTGGACATTATAAATTTTCCAGCTAACTCATTCTTGGTTGCCTGCGTTTCGCCCTCATGTGCTAAGTTAGGCTCGTCAGTTGGGACCTAGCACACCACCCAAGACGCAAGGCTAGTGCATACCGTGGAGGCCACTGCATAGGCTACTTGAAGCCACCAGCAGTGCCAATGCACTATGAGAGCTATGTCTCATTTTCAAAAATTGATGCCTGCCTGGCCATCAAATGATGTAGATGTTGATTCCCATAGGGAACCTAAAATAATTGTCCCGAATGAGTAAATTTATAATACCAATATAAATGGTCCGTTATTGGACATTATAAATTTTCCAGCTAACTCATTCTTGGTTGCCTGCGTTTCGCCCTCATGTGCTAAGTTAGGCTCGTCAGTTGGGACCTAGCACACCACCCAAGACGCAAGGCTAGTGCATACCGTGGAGGCCACTGCATAGGCTACTTGAAGCCACCAGCAGTGCCAATGCACTATGAGAGCTATGTCTCATTTTCAAAAATTGATGCCTGCCTGGCCATCAAATGATGTAGATGTTGATTCCCATAGGGAACCTAAAATAATTGTCCCGAATGAGTAAATTTATAATACCAATATAAATGGTCCGTTATTGGACATTATAAATTTTCCAGCTAACTCATTCTTGGTTGCCTGCGTTTCGCCCTCATGTGCTAAGTTAGGCTCGTCAGTTGGGACCTAGCACACCACCCAAGACGCAAGGCTAGTGCATACCGTGGAGGCCACTCATGAGGGCGAAACGCAGGCAACCAAGAATGAGTTAGCTGGAAAATTTATAATGTCCAATAACGGACCATTTATATTGGTATTATAAATTTACTCATTCGGGACAATTATTTTAGGTTCCCTATGGGAATCAACATCTACATCATTTGATGGCCAGGCAGGCATCAATTTTTGAAAATGAGACATAGCTCTCATAGTGCATTGGCACTGCTGGTGGCTTCAAGTAGCCTATGCAGTGGCCTCCACGGTATGCACTAGCCTTGCGTCTTGGGTGGTGTGCTAGGTCCCAACTGACGAGCCTAACTTAGCACATGAGGGCGAAACGCAGGCAACCAAGAATGAGTTAGCTGGAAAATTTATAATGTCCAATAACGGACCATTTATATTGGTATTATAAATTTACTCATTCGGGACAATTATTTTAGGTTCCCTATGGGAATCAACATCTACATCATTTGATGGCCAGGCAGGCATCAATTTTTGAAAATGAGACATAGCTCTCATAGTGCATTGGCACTGCTGGTGGCTTCAAGTAGCCTATGCAGTGGCCTCCACGGTATGCACTAGCCTTGCGTCTTGGGTGGTGTGCTAGGTCCCAACTGACGAGCCTAACTTAGCACATGAGGGCGAAACGCAGGCAACCAAGAATGAGTTAGCTGGAAAATTTATAATGTCCAATAACGGACCATTTATATTGGTATTATAAATTTACTCATTCGGGACAATTATTTTAGGTTCCCTATGGGAATCAACATCTACATCATTTGATGGCCAGGCAGGCATCAATTTTTGAAAATGAGACATAGCTCTCATAGTGCATTGGCACTGCTGGTGGCTTCAAGTAGCCTATGCAGTGGCCTCCACGGTATGCACTAGCCTTGCGTCTTGGGTGGTGTGCTAGGTCCCAACTGACGAGCCTAACTTAGCACATGAGGGCGAAACGCAGGCAACCAAGAATGAGTTAGCTGGAAAATTTATAATGTCCAATAACGGACCATTTATATTGGTATTATAAATTTACTCATTCGGGACAATTATTTTAGGTTCCCTATGGGAATCAACATCTACATCATTTGATGGCCAGGCAGGCATCAATTTTTGAAAATGAGACATAGCTCTCATAGTGCATTGGCACTGCTGGTGGCTTCAAGTAGCCTATGCAGTGGCCTCCACGGTATGCACTAGCCTTGCGTCTTGGGTGGTGTGCTAGGTCCCAACTGACGAGCCTAACTTAGCACATGAGGGCGAAACGCAGGCAACCAAGAATGAGTTAGCTGGAAAATTTATAATGTCCAATAACGGACCATTTATATTGGTATTATAAATTTACTCATTCGGGACAATTATTTTAGGTTCCCTATGGGAATCAACATCTACATCATTTGATGGCCAGGCAGGCATCAATTTTTGAAAATGAGACATAGCTCTCATAGTGCATTGGCACTGCTGGTGGCTTCAAGTAGCCTATGCAGTGGCCTCCACGGTATGCACTAGCCTTGCGTCTTGGGTGGTGTGCTAGGTCCCAACTGACGAGCCTAACTTAGCACATGAGGGCGAAACGCAGGCAACCAAGAATGAGTTAGCTGGAAAATTTATAATGTCCAATAACGGACCATTTATATTGGTATTACATACCACTTAGTCGAGCAGCTCTTCTTCTTTCTCTCAATTCTTCCCAACCCAAACTTCGCAACATTTTTGTAACGCTACTCTTTTGTCGGAAATCACCCAGAACAAATCGAGCTGCTTTTCTTTGGATTTTTTCCAGTTCTTGAATCAGGTAATCCTGGTGAGGGTCCCATACACTGGAACCATACTCTAGTTGGGGTCTTACCAGAGACTTATATGCACTCTCCTTTACATCCTTACTACAACCCCTAAACACCCTTATAACCATGTACAGAGATCGGTACCCTTTATTTACAATCCCATTTATGTGATTACCCCAGTGAAGATCTTTCCTTATATTAACACCTAGATACTTACAATGATCCCCAAAAGGAACTTTCACCCCATCAACGCAGTAATTAAAACTGAGAGGACTTTTCCTATTTGTGAAACTCACAACCTGACTTTTAGCCCCGTTTATCAACATACCATTGCCTGCTGTCCATCTCACAACATTTTCGAGGTCACGTTGCAGTTGCTCACAATCTTGTAACTTATTTATCACTCTATAGAGAATAACATCATCCGCAAAAAGCCTTACCTCCGATTCCACTCCTTTACTCATATCATTTATATATATAAGAAAACATAAAGGTCTGATAACACTGCCCTGAGGAACTCCCCTCTCAACTATTACAGGGTCAGACAAAGCTTCACCTACTCTAACTCTCTGAGATCTATTTTCTAGAAATATAGCAACCCATTCAGTCACTCTTTTGTCTAGTCCAATTGCACTCATTTTTGCCAGTAGTCTCCCATGATCCACCCTATCAAATGCTTTAGACATGTCAATCGCGATACAGTCCATTTGACCTCCAGAATCCAAGATATCTGCTATATTTTGCTGGAATCCTACAAGTTGAGCTTCGGTGGAATAACCTTTCCTAAAACCGAATTGCCTTCTATCGAACCAGTTATTAATTTCACAAACATGTCTAATATAATCAGAAAGAATGCCTTCCCAAAGCTTACATACAATGCATGTCAAACTTACTGGCCTGTAATTTTCAGCTTTATGTCTATCACACTTTCCTTTATACACAGGGGCTACTATAGCAACTCTCCATTCATCTGGTATAGCTCCTTCGACCAAACAATAATCAAATAAGTACTTCAGATATGGTACTATATTCCAACCCATTGTCTTTAGTATATCCCCAGAAATCTGATCAATTCCAGCCGCTTTTCTAGTTTTCAACTTTTGTATCTTATTGTAAATGTCATTGTTATCATATGTAAATTTTATTACTTCTTTGGCCTTAGTCTCCTCCTCTATCTTGACATTTTCCTTGTAACCAACAATCTTTACATACTGCTGACTGAATACTTCTGCCTTTTGAAGATCCTCACATACACACTCCCCTTGTTCATTAATTATTCCTGGAATGTCCTTCTTGGAACCTGTTTCTGCCTTAAAATACCTATACATACCCTTCCATTTTTCACTAAAATTTTTATGACTGCCAATTATGCTTGCCATCATGTTATCCTTAGCTGCCTTCTTTGCTAGATTCAATTTTCTAGTAAGTTCCTTCAATTTACAACTCTAACCGATATGGAGGGCCAGAGAAATATCAATGAAAACGAAACTTCGCATTTTCCGAATAAATGTAAAAACAGTACTGTTATATGGTTGAGAAACCTGGAAAGTTACCTCAGAGATTACTCTGAAACTACAGGTATTCATAAACAGATGCTTAAGGAGAATTAAATGCATTTTCTGGCCAAAAGTAATTTTAAATGAAGATCTTTGGAAACAAACAGAAGAAGAGCCCATTGGCATACAAATAAAGCGGAGGAAGTGGAAATGGATCGGCCACACACTGTGGAAGCAGCAGGATGCAGTGGAGAGAAATGCTCTGTTTTGGAACCCCCAAGGACAACGGAAGAGAGGTAGACCCAGGAAGTCACGGAGACGCAGCGTGATGGAGGAGGCAAAACAAGAAGGGAAGACCTTGGGAGAACTCAAGCACCTGGCTCAAAACAGGATATGCTGACGCTGCTTTGTCGAAGCCCTATGCTCTGCAAAAGAGTAAAAGGACATAAGTCAAGTCAAGTCTGTTTTTCTGTGTATAGTTCCTCAACATCCACATTCTTATTATGTTGTTCTACTGAGGAAAATCTGTTAGTCTAACTGCGTTCGTGTATTCAGGATAACGGGAATTAAAAATTTCTGCCTGTTTGTTCTATGTAGCAGCTTTACAATAGATACACTTCATTCTATAAATACCAGAGTTGTTGTATTTGCTGGACTTATTAACTGATTTCGTGTTATGAAAAAGAGAGGAGTTATTGTTGGAAGTTTTACACACTACTTTGAAACTACGTGCTTTAAATAACTTCGTGATATGGTGCGTACTGGAGTTACTGAAAGTGAAAGACGCATATTCATTTCTAGGTTTGTTTTCTTTAACTAGTTTAGATTTGGGTTTGTGTTTGATTTTATAAATGGACCAGGATAGCAATGAACAGTTACCTCCCAATACATCAGGATACAGATGAAAATGCCTTAATGAGACTCAAGTCACGGAAACCTGCCTGGAAGACGGCAAAGGAATTAGTTAATTCAAATTTCAAGCCTGATAAAATATGGAAAGACGAATGGTCTCAATCACACCCTCATGGCATTGTCAACATTAGGGATCCATCTACAAAGTTGCCTGGGTTCAACCTTGCTCCACCTGGACCACATTCAACAGGATACGCTGCGGAGTCGGAAGACGTGTTCCTGCTCTGCATCAGTGGGGCTGGAAAGACACTCCAGCTTGTGACTGTGGTGCTGAAGTGCAAACCATCCTGCACATTCTGAAGAACTGCCCTCTGCGAGCTTTTCCTGGTTCCATCGAGGACATTCATCGAGTGACCCCTGAGGCACTCTCTTGGCTGGAAGAGCTGGACATTTTTAATGTGGAGTTTGTACATATATATTTTTTATGTATGTGGAGTCAGTTTTTTTGTGCCTGTTAAGAACTTGTATACAGTTGATTGTCAACTGTAGCATCAAACACTAAATACAGTGGAACATCGATAATTTCAAATCGGTTACTTCAAAATCTCACCTTCGAAGCAGCTCCCGTTCCCGGATCCATGAGGTTCGGTTTTGCATGTTATTTAAACTGTTTAATTTGAAATATGGATAATACATAATTCGAAGAACAGTGTCGGTCCTCGTTACTGAAATTCAGACTTTTAATTTAAAACTGCCTCAACATTTTAAAAAGAGTATTTTTCAGAGTAATTTAAATTCAAAATTTATCCGGGTCATGATAGAATGCGTTTTCCGGAACCTGCTGGGGGCAGTTTTCCGTACTTTCACTCACTTCAGTGCGTCTACAGTGTGCTTCAGATTTACTAAGTTTGAGTAAAATCATAACATTTTAAGGAACGCCACAATATCACGTAGCAGACAGTGTGCGAAAAAGCAGAATCCGCGAACACTGGCGATGCTGACAGTTGGCGAAAAAGCATGCATATAATCAGTTCAAACGCACCGAACAATATTGTAAATGCCAATTTTTTTAATGCCGAGCCCAGACGGACTTGGTTTTAAAGGAGAGAGTGTCAGCCGGAAAATCGTATAAGGATGGGGGTCATTGTACTGTGTTGCAACACACATGGAAGCGAGAGACTTTCTTTCCTCGTCATAGCAAAGTTCGACAAGCTATGATGTTTTAAGGGCGTTGGGCACTTCCCATGCCAGTACAAGGCATCTAAAAAAAATGCAAACAGTACAGTAAACCAAAAAATAAAGCATTTGAACAATGGAGTCAGCATAATTTGTCGTCTTTGAATCGTATGTGTTTTTCTTTCGTAGTGTAAGGTTATGTTTGCCAGTGATTTATCAAAGTGCATTATTTGAATAATATAAATGCACCTTGTTGGATAGTTTTTGGAAATAGCTTTTTCCATGGCATTTGAAAGTTTAAAACTGTGAATCAAGGTGATTGCATTGATTAATAGGTCTTAGAATACTTTGTGACACGGAAATTACGAGAAGAATTTTGAGAGAAGTACCATGGCGGGAAATCATACAAGGATAAAGTCACTGTACTGTGTTGTAAACTTCTAATGCAGACTGAAGCGAGAGACTTTCTCCCTTCGTCATAGAAAAGTTTGATAAGCCACGATGTTTTGAGGATATCGGGTGCAAGTACAGGGCATCTAAAATGCATACAGTACAGTAATTCAATGAATAAAGGACTTGCACATGGGAGCCAGCATAGATTTCTTTTCGTCTTTGAATCATGCTTTCTTTTTTTTCTTTCTTTGCATGAAGTTACGTTTGTCAATGCGTTGTCCAAGTGCGTTATTTGAATACTGTAAGTACACCTTGTTGGATACATTTTAGAAATAGTTTTTTTTTTTCCTATGGCATTTGAAAGGTTTAAACTGTGTATCAAATTTAATTGCATGCATTAACTAGTCTTAAGAATATTTTGTGACGTGGCAAGGGTTGGCATATCTGAACTACGAGTTGGCGGTTAATTTGAAATCACATAATTCTAAGTCAGATTTTTGCGTCCCAACGACTTCGAATTAACAAGGTTTTACTGTAAATAATAATGATTTTGTTTACCATTTACGAGTTTTGAGTTAGATTTTATATTTTAAGACTGTACATTTCTGATAGAATTTCAAGAAGAGTGACTTTTAACAACAGTGAATGTGCTATTTTAATTGTTAGTGATATTATATAGTAACTGAGGATGATCTATGGATTAAAACTAGTCTTGCATGTACAGTATAACCCCGAATTTACATGACCTTGATTTCATAAGTTATGAATTTCATTATGGTCCGTATTGACAATTGATCACTATCAAAGGGTAGGAAGGGTCCACCTATTCAATACTATTAGTTTGTATATTGTCTTATAAAACTGGGACTAGTTTCGACCCCATATATATTGGGTCATCTTCAGCCACACCCCAACTGGAAGACACAAGCAGCATATATAACCAATAATGATATAATCGCTGATATGACACAATTTATAGTCTTAATTTAAACTATTGATGAAGTCTGAAATAACATATTTACACTTTAAACTAAATAACACATCAAAAATGTTGTGGTTGATGGCGAGCAGCTATCGTTTTTGAGTTGATCTGGGTGTGATTTTATTTGGTGTTGGTATCCGTACCAAGTGCACGTAACTTACGAACAACATAGGGACATTCACTTCCAAATTAATGAAACAATAGATCACTACACTGATAATGAGGAAAACCTATTCAAAGTACGAATGCTCCCTTTAAAGTCTTGACCCATATTACTATGAACAAACATGAATATCAATCAAGTTGCTCATCTACACAGAAAAGGATACCAACTCCCAGATCAACTCAAAAACAATGCCTGTTGTAGAAACGACAAAATAGTTCATTCAGTTTTAAGTGTGGATATGTTCTTTGGACTTCATCAATGGTTTAAATTATATCAGTGTTTACACAGAAAAAGATACCAACTCCCAGATCAACTCAAAAACGATAGCTGCTCGCCATCAACCACAACATTTTTGATGTGTTATTTAGAATAGTTTAAATTAAGACTATAAATTGTGTCATATCAGCAATTATATCATTATTGGTTATATATGCTGCTTATGTCTTCCAAATGGAGTGTGGCTGAAGATGACCCAATATATATGGGGTCGAAACTAGTCCCAGTTTTATAAGACAATATACAAACGAATAGTATTGAATAGGTGGACGCTTCCTATCCTTTGATAGTGACCTTGATTTAGCGTAAAAACACATTTAACAGAAGAAATTTCAAGTCCCTAAAAATTATACCACAAGAGCAATGAAATTTTATAATCAATTTAATGTAGTTAATATTACGGCAAAACCAGCATTTAACTTTAGGAAATGTTAAAACTCTCCAGTGTTTATTTCTATTCGTTATGGTTATGGGATATTAAGAACCTTTAAAAAGATGTCATAAGCTTGCTAAGGATGATTAAAGGCATAAGAGGAATTTAGAGCACGGACATGTAACACTAAAATGAAATGTCAGACTAAGTTACACATCCGAACGTGGCCGCTGCAGTACAATAAAAGTAATGCCAGTATTATTACGCCCTTCGAAAATTCCTATATTAATGTGTGTAATATCCCTCAGTTACAGTAAGAACCCTTTCACTGATTCATCCGTTGTTACGGGCAAATTTGGGCATGTTAGTTTTTCCGTTATCAATATTCATATACTCCACTCCAGTGTTTATGTTGAATGAGATCGATCATCTTCCATATCGATTCCTCGCTACATGCACGACTGAGCTCGAACTTAGCCAACTGTGGCCAAAGACTAATGATGTCACAGCGTTCAAACACTCTTGCAGCTTTGCTTGCATGTACACAGTACTCGCCTGAGCTCTGTCCAAGTGTGTACGTCTGTAGCAGCACGACGGTATAGCGTTCGTTTACGTAAGTTGGCTTCAGTTCATGCTTGTTGTGTATCACGTGTATTATCCAGCTATAAGACAGTTTGCTCATGCACGTTGTTTTAGAGAAGTTGACAATGACAGCGAAAAGAAAAACACTACCTGTCGCGGATAAAGTGAACTTGAATCGGGAAGTGAAGAAAAACGCAAATGTGCCCGTTAGTGAAATGGCTCAACATCTGTGACTTACAAAGTCTTCATTATTAAGGATAATGAAGAATAAGGAGAAGATTCTGGATCAAGAAACACACTGTGGCTCTAAAGCCAAACAGCGAAAAATGTTAAAGAGTCGCCCTACGAAGAAATGGAATCGAAGCTAAGGGAGTGCTTCAATGGAGCATGTGCTGAAAACATACCAATCGATGGGGCAATGATAAAAATGAAGCATCTACAATATTGGGGAAACTTGGGTTTACAGCATTCAAAGCTTCAAATGGATGGCTAGATACATAAAAAAAAAAAAAAAAAAAACATGGAATTACTTGTAGGGCGATATGTGGAGTGCGTGCTGCAGTTAGTGACGAAAGTGTGGAACATTGCAAAGAAGAGGTGCTGCCACCCCTATTGCAACTCTTATGCATAAACGCAGACAGCAGCGACAAACTGGATCCCATAGTTATTGGAAAGTTCCAGAAACCACGTTGCTTTAAAAACAGTGCCATGCTGCCGTATAAGTACAGTAGAAGTTCATTATAGCGAGAATTCATAATGATGAAAAATTTACTCGCTATAATGGATTGTCTTTATATTGAATTTTTCGTAAAAGCCAGAAAAAAACCATACACATTAAAATCGGTATGAAACGGTAATCACCTTGTTCAAAACTTGCGTTTCGTAATGTATAATCTTCATATCCGTATTGACGAACTACACAATTATAAATAGGAAAGAAATTCCACCTTATCAATACTTGTTTATTATAATTATTATACTACAGTACCGGTTTCGACCCCCAATTTCGGGTCATCCTCAGCTGAACAATACACTCACATATAGTACATCAAGCAATGTTTGATATTACTTTGCCTGGGGAATGCCATATGATAAATGTTTGAATACGTCCAAATGGGGCACGTCAAATCGGGAACTGACGTGTGTCACTATGTGTGACACTGCAAGTATATGCCTATAATAACATACTTTAAATTTAAGATTGGTTTGTACAACACTATCCTAACTTAAAGCTAATTTATGAGTATATATGGCTAAAAACAAGCAAATTATTTAAGCTCAAAAGCATCAACCAAATGCAAAACCATAACAAAAGACTCTAATTCAGAAAACTGATGAACTGTATATACGCAAGATACGAACGTTTATATGCATGAAGTGTTCTTAAATATATTATAATATCAACCATTGCTTGATGTACTATATGCGAGTGTACTGTCCAGCTGAGGATGACCCAAAATTGGGGGTCGAAACTGGTACTGTTGTATAATAAACAAGTATTGATAAAGTGGAATTCCTTTCCTATTTATAATTGTAAAACTTATGTTATCGTGGATGATATCCACATTACAGCTTACTAGTCTGTTATTTTTCGAAATTCGATACTACGTGAAAGTGTATGTTTAATTTCATTCTGAAAAAAATATTGTAATACTCCAGAGGCTTCTGTGGACAATATTCCAGTTTTCTTCTTTCAAAAACGTCATCTGACCTAACCGTATATGTATCATGAAAACGTATTTCAAGTGCATGTAGAGAAACGATAACCTCCTAGCTACAACATTACATGGGAACAGCCTTGTCAAAATTTAACTAGCTGCCAGACAATATAAACTATCCTCTGAATCAGTGATGTACTCTGCCATACCTTACTCTGACATATCTTGAGGTGTATCACATTCTTACTTAATTTCAGTACATAACATTAAAAATTAAGCGATCGTTTAATTCAGCCCTTATTTCTAACAAGTTAACAACTGCTATTGGTCACGTTATTTATGCATTTATTATGAAAACATGCTATCTTTCAATTTGAATTTTCTTTTAGAGAACAGCAGTCCATGGGCATTACTCACAAGTGTACATAGCGAGAAAACAATATGGAACCGAAGATGACCGATCGCATTTTGTGGCAAATATTTCAGTGTTCTTATTCAAATACGGTCACCTAAACTAACTTAACCATACTATATGCATCATAAAAACATATTTCAAGTGCCAGTAGAGAAATAACCTTCGCCTTTCTGAAATTTAACCAGATGTGAGAAAATATAAAATTAACCTCTGAAATCAATGATGCCCTCTGCCATATCTTTAGGTGTATCCCATTCTTACTTAATTGTAGTATTTAGTATTAAAATTGAGCGATCGGTTACTTCAGCTTGTATTTTTTAAGAGTTAACAACTGCTATCGGACACATTATTTACGCATTTCTTCTTCTTCTTTTATGACCACATAAGATCACTTTAGTCAGTCCGTCGTTCAGATCTCTTTGAAGGGATTGTTCGGGCTTTGCGGCCTTCCCAGTACTACTTCAGACGCTCCGATCTTCGTGCCCTTTCCTCAGTTGAAAATGTGCGTGTTGTTGGTTTGTTTTGTGTAAGGGTAAAGTGGAGGTTTGTATTCTTGAGTTTTGTATTCAATGTATTACAAAAAAATCTTCTCTTTCATTTCCACTTTTCTTTATGCAACAGCAGTCAATGAGTATTACTAATTGACTCTGAAATCGCCTTCGAATGTCGATGAGAGAGCTCGCTAGTGGACATAGTGAGGAAACTATACCAAAGATGATGCAATATAATTGCTGGGTGCATAAATGTCGGTAACGGAAAAAATCGTGTACGCTTAATCACTTGTAATAGTGGACGCATCAGTGAGATAGGGCTCTCGCTGTAACCGAAGTATAATGCACAGTTTAATACAAGAATGTTGAAGGGGCAGACAAAAACTGTCATAATAATGGACTTCTACTGTATCATAGCAACGAAAGTCCTTGGATGACTGCAGACTTATTCAAGAAGTTCTTACAAGCTTTTGATGCACGAATGGGTGCTAAAAACAGGAAGGTGCTTCTCTTCACGGACAAGTGTTCTGCTCGTCCAACGGACTTAGGATTTCTGCGGAATGTGAAAGTACATTTCTTTCCTGCAAACTGCACTAGCAGACTTCAGCCCATGAATCTAGGTATTATTCATAGCCTGAAAAGCAAATATTGAAGAGCTCTTGTCCTTAAGGCACTTGCCTTTATTGACAGGAATGTTCTTAAAATGAACATCCTCCAAGCAATGCATATGCTCACAGGAGCTTGGAAGATGGTTACTAAGGGAACCATCTCAAATTGCTTTCGTAAGGGCGGGTTTGATGAAATGAGTACTGATGACAAAGACTGTGAAGAAGCAGAAAGAGTGGACATGCATGACTGGGTGCAGGTATCTAGCAATATATCCATAACTTTCACTGAATTTGTGGCTTGTGATGATTTCATCACTACAGGCATCCGGGATGTTGAAAAAATCTGCGAAGAGGAAGTAAAGCAGAACGATGAAGATGACGATGATGATGACGATAGGGATGATGAAGAAATTCAACCACCATCATTCACTGAAGCTGTTGCCAGCACAGACATTGTTAGGAGGTTTGTTACAGCGTTTAAAATGGACAACTCTGTTACAGACCGAGTAAACCAATTGGAAATGGACATTTTGAATGTAAAATCCAACAGTGCTAAAAAGCAGATTACCAAATATGATTATTTCAAAAGTTGAGACACTGTGAAAATTGTGTAAATATGTACTGTATATATAGGCAAAGTAACTAATATATATTACTGTCACTGTGTAAATATTTTCTGGCCTAATTACAGTATAGTAATGGTATATCCATGTTTTATTGTTGTCATTGCAGAAATTGTGTGTTGGTGCAATGTATGTCAACACAGGCAAGGATTTATGGAAAAGGTTTGCTAAAAAGCAAACTACAGTCTTTGATTATTTCAAAAAATGAGACACTGTGAAAATTGTGTACATATGTATTGTATACAGGCAAAGTAACTCAATGTCTTACTGTCATACTGTAAAAATTTTGTGGATGTTTTAATTCTGTAGTGTGTTGGGAAACTACGATCTTTGACTACGGTATTAGTGTTACAGAAATAGTTGTAACTACAGTATAGTTGTAGGGTAGGTATCTCCTTGTTTTATTGTTGTGTAAATTATGTATGTTGATGCAATTGATGTCAATACAGGCAAAGATTTCTGGAAAAGGTTTGCTTTCTAGTGAAATCTTGACTTAAGGTAAACCCCCATTTAAGGTTAAAAATTCCGATCCCTAGAAAAACGCTAAATAGGTATTCTACTGTATATATATATTTTTAAATACTGCATTTATGTGAATAATCCTCGCATATTTAAAAAAAAAAATTGAGGCACGAAATTGGGGTGCAGGTTTTATTTTGCGTCAAGGTTGCCAACACGCTCCTGGCTCACCTAGTTTTCGATGCCGAGTGTACAGTTATGCTTTGTGCAACCGTACATGGAAGAAAACTGTCCCCATATGTCATATTTAAACAGAAAACAATTCAGACTTGTAATTCTAAACTGACTTTACATTTTTTTAAAATAGTACCATATTTTACAGAGTAATTTAAATTCAAAATTTCTCCACGTCACGACAGAACGTGTTTTCCGAAACGTGCAGGGGTAGCTTTCCGCACTTTCATTCACTTAGGTGTGTTTCACAGTTGAAAACAGTGAAATCGTAATTCTGTTGTATTCAGCGTTTTACGGAAAGCCACAATATCACGTAGCAGGCAGTACACGGAAAAACAAAATCCGCAAAAACTGGTGAGGGTTGGCATTTCTGAATTACAAGATGGCTGTTAATTCAAAATAACATAATTGGAAGTCCGATTTCTGTATTACAAAGACTTCGAATTAACCAGGTTTTACTGTATTGCAAAACGAACATCAGAATTTGCTGGTGTGTGTATTTCAAGTATTTACATTGCACGAAAAGAATTATCCACCATCAGTCGTGTTACTGTCCAGTAAAAAAGAGACCACGTGTGAGAAGTTTTTTAGGCCCGTATTCACCAACGTCGGTAACTTTTGCTGTTATCTTAGATTTTCAAAACTCGGATATGCCATTATTTCGGATAACGCTTACTTCTGTATTCACCACAGAATTTATTAACTCGGTTTACCAAAACTAAGTTTCCGTTTCAATCTCAGTTTGAACCGCATTTTTTCATACTGACGTACAGAAAACAAATGACTACGTGGTGCCGCCACTATCGAATTGTAAACAAGTTTTTGATTCCATTTGGGGTTTGCAAATAATTTGCATTAATTATGTTCGCTATTGAGCAGAAACTGAGAAAGAAGCCTAATATGACTTTCCAAGAGAGTGAATTGTTATTGAACTTGGTGGCAGAAAGCATTAACAAAGGGAATAAGAAAAACAAATTATAGCCTACACATTGTACGTCACTGAAAAAATAAGTCAGTATTCCTTCATTCTTCATTAAAAGTCACCCTGTCGTGTACCGTACAAGATATTAGCTATAATCGAGAATTCATTTTAGGCCTACCTATGTGTTAGGAATTCCAGGTTATGTTCGGAAGCTTTAGATAACCTAAAATGTGTCTGAAAATTAGAGTCGTCGTAGTCCTGGAAATATGTCCCATGTTCTTTTATCTATCTAGGACGTTTATTAACTGCATAATCTTGATCATATTATTCGTCGCTGTGATTTTATCTTTCAATTAGATATTCCAGCCACCTACGGGTGTTAGACGTGGAGTGTGACGAACTTGTAAGTAATTTAGGAGAGGATTCTAGTGATGCAAGAGACAATGAATCTTCCCATCTACAGGGAATCGAGCCTATTGCAACTTCAGATTAATGAAATACCTGTCACGTAAGTAGACTTACTTGCTCATTTTCATGGAAAATATATTTCATAGCAGTGATATTTGCGTAAAGTCCACGTGGACCTCGCGGAGTGATACAAAATATTTGTTTATGCCTAAGTTACTCTTCCGATGAAAGGAATTTTAGTTCATTTCATTTTCTTCAAAACGAGCCTTTCTAAAATGAGGGTGCGGGCATTATTCAACGGCGGGGATTATTCGGGTAAATACGGTATATTCAACAATATATATAGCATTGATTAGGTGGCAACATCCAAATTTATCATTGTAAACTGTAAGCTATGAATATGGAAAATGAAACTAACTTCACATGACAGAACAACATACTGTCGTCTTCAGTGATGAGTTGGCTAAAACGATCATCACAATCATACTTGATGGTGTATCCGAGAGAAGGGTTATGCTAATCTTACTGTCGAGAGACACACGGGGCCAACCTCAAGTATTACAATCTGGGGAACTATTTACTTTCATGAGATATCGCCGTTAGCAATTGCTGGGAACAATGACTGTTCGACAGTATGTGAAGTTCGGCTTCAAGGCTAAATGGTTAGCATGCTAGCCTTTGATCACAGGGTCGTGAATTTTAACCATCATTGGTTAATTTCGCTGGCACAGGGGCTGGATGTATGTATCGTTTTAATCATCATTTCATCCTTATCATGACGTGCAGGTCGCCTACGGGCATCAAATCAAAAGACCTGCAGATGGCGAACCAAACATGTCCTTGGATACTCCCGGCACTAAAAGCCATACGCCATTTCATTTTTTAGTACGTGGACAGGGTTGTCAAACCAAAGGTTCTACCTCTGATGGCAACAGCTGCAAATGGGATGTTTAACTAAATAACACAGCAGTTTTAATTTCTGACAAGTTGCTTTGCATTGCATAGCTAGTTCACAAAATTGTTCCCCTAACTGTTTTGCGCAGTGTACATGTCTATCATAACCAGATTCATATTAATTTTAGTGCTAATTATTTTCTCTCCCACAATCTTCTGTAATTTTGTACTAAATGGCTTTCCTTTTCTTTTACTATTGTTTCATTTCATCGTCCACATTCTTTTTCCTCTGTTGTAATGCATGGCTAATGCATAACCTGTTTTGTACATAATCTACGACTGAGATCTGGTGCCTATACAGAGCAGCTGAAAGATCAATACACCTTAACACTTCAAGCAAGTGATTTCATTGCTGAATTCTAAAAGTGTAGTTAATCTTTTTTTTTCATGCATAATGTATTGAAACGCAATATTAATGCTCTTACTCCAAAACTTTGTAATCCCAGTGACTTGATATAGATGTTGATTCCCCTAGGGAACCTGAAATATTTGTCCCGAATGCGTAAATGTCCAATGATGGACCATTTATATTGGTATTATCTCAGTGACTATCGAAATGGAGGTTTTGAGTAGCCTATAATGAATAAAAAACATCAGTCCTCAGGTGCCTATTGCCTATGGAACATCATAATGCATTAAAAATATATTTTGACAGGAATGGCAAAATTGCATATTGTAAATAATTCATGTTAATCCTTTTATGTCCCACTAACTACATTTAGTTTTCAGAGGAGCCAAGGTGCCACAATTTTGTCCTACAGGAGTACTTTTCAATGCCTGTAAATCTACCAACACCGGGCTGACATATTTCAGCACCTTCAAATTTTACTGGACTGAACCGGGATCGAAATGCCAGCTTGGGCTCAGAAAGCCAGAGTCTTAACCATCTGAGCCACTCAGCCCGATGCTATGTATATTGTAATGCCAAACGTTTAATATAGTACTACAAAAAAAACTTGTACATTCATGAACTGGACATCACTTCAGACATTAAGTTAGTCATAAAACCTTGCATCACAAAATATATTTCTATGTGCATTAACATGGCATTTATTGATTCTTTTCCAACTCATAAAAAAAGTAATGGTCTCTCTATTTTTGTCCTTCCTAATAAAATTTAAAAAATAGATTTCTGGATGTATGAGATTTTAAATTAACAACAAAACTATACCTACATAAATAGCCAAGCTCTAAGCACTTAAGAAAGGCATATAAACTCTTTACATGCAGTGTTATGAACTGTTACACTCAAGAATATTTCCATATTACTGCTACAGGATAAATGTACAGGCCTTCCCAGAGGAAGATCTCAAGATATTACGTACCTGAACTGTATGGTACTGCTGAACTGCTGCATATGCCTGTTCCTCACCGAACCCCATCTCCAACAGTTGTTGGATCTTGACATTCTCCAGTTCCTGTTTGGCATCCTCGCAGTCTTCATCCAACTGAAGAACACGTTCAAATGCTTGTTCTGCTTGTTTGAATTGCTATCAACAGAACAGAGGAACATACACAATCATCAATGGCAGGAGAGAGGAGAATCTTTAGAATTTGCTTTACGTCGTAACACAGATAGATCTTATGACGATGATGGGATAGAAAGGGCAAGGAGTGGAAAGGAAGTGGCCATGGTCTTAATTAAGGTATAGCCCCAGCATTTGCCTGGTGTGAAAATGGGAAACCAAGGAAAACCATCTTCAGGTCTGCCAACAGTGGGGTTTGAACCCACTATTTCCCGAATGGAAGCTCACAGCTGCACGACCCTAACCACACGGCCACTTGCTTGGTGCAGGAGAGAGAGAGAATGCACATATAACAGGACAAACACAAAGGCACATCAGTGTGGGAAGAGGGATCAATAGAAATAGGAAACGAGGACAAACACGGAAACATAAAAGGACAATCTCCACACCTTCATGCACTGCCATCTTCAAGTAGATAGGCTCTCTCCTTGTCAATCCCAGTTCTTCTACATCCATCCTTCTCAGCCCCCAACAAGCTCGTTTCTGCTTCCCAGCTTCATCGGGAGGGCAGGCATCAACACTCACTGAGCGGCCATCTTGATAGATCTTCAGTCTTCATGTGGAAAGTGTAGGATAAGAAGAAAACTGGATAAGTATGGGAAAATAGAAGAAACATAAGACAAAGTTAAACACAGGTGGTAAAAGAATAGGAACACAGGACAAACACACAAGGAGAAAATGGGATAACAATATAAGCAGGGCTGCTCAAATGCCCAAAATCTCACACATGCAAACCGTGGCGCAGAGGTTCTGTGCACAATGCATCGATCCGACATGGCTTGGACCAGAGTTTTGTCTCGGGGCATCTTGGCTAACCTTAGCTCGGATGGTGGAACGCTGAGGAGCAAGGGAGGAAAGGGGGAGACAGGCCAAGCGAGACAGGCGTAGGGAAAGAGAGAGACAGCGGTATTACTTAAAGTCGAGGAGTGGGGTCTGCAATCTGGTCAACCGAGCGAAGTCGTCTTTTTCATCTTGCGCCGCACAATGCACCGGTGCATGCACCCTGAGAGGCCCTGATATAAGTATAGGAAAGGAACAAACAAATGTCAAATACAGCAAGCTTCCTTGTTATTTTTTTTTTTTCATCATGGAACTTCTGGCACTATCCGGACACTTGG
The DNA here is from genome assembly GCF_040414725.1 of Anabrus simplex. Lineage (NCBI taxonomy): Eukaryota > Metazoa > Arthropoda > Insecta > Orthoptera > Tettigoniidae > Anabrus > Anabrus simplex. The sequence continues at coordinate 43,535,051 of NC_090265.1, forward strand.
AGATAGCATACCTTACCTAAGCAATGCAGTGCGGTCGCTTTATCTCAATTACAGCTGTTTAGGTAAATTCTGATGTGATAAATGTAGAGAAAAAGCATTAAATACACTTAAAAATAAAGGTCTGGCTTTCAACAGCCGCAGTTATCCAAATAATGCTCGTCACTATATATTACACTCGGAAGTACAACTCAAAGAGGTACAACTCTCGTAACATTTGCTAGTGATCAGCTGATAGGTTGGACCGCTTTCTACAGCACGGCTTTATTTGGAAAGGGTGGCTTCTACTATACATACACCAACTGGGAAAATACTGATACCATCTCTAGAAACCATTTGCAAATAGGGCAATATAGCAAGTGGAGATGCAATTCTCCCCTAGTACGTCGGCACTGCATTGTGCTTATCACATGTATGGCTTGCAGTGGTGTCGCTACCGGCGTGCTAGCCGGCCAGTGTCTTGGAAAAGGTGCGGTATCCAACTGGTGAGCCTATGCACTCTGGGCGAAACACTGGTAACTTTTGACGATTGAATTTCCTGAATTTTATTTCTAGCCATCTCATCGGAAGCCATATTTTGGTCATGCTAGCCCGGGAGGGCAATATAGCACGTGGAAATGCAATTCTCCCCTAGTACGTTGGCACTTCATTGTGCTTATCACATGTATGGCTTGCAGTGGTGTCGCTACCGGCGTGCTAGCCAGCCAGTGTCTTGGAAAAGGTGCGGTACCCAACTGGTGAGCCCATGCCGCACTCTGGGCGAAACACAGGTAACTTTTGATGATTGAGTTTCCTGAATTGAATTTTATTTCTAGATTCTCACTGTTTGGATTCTGTGATCAGAAACAAAAGTATTTTTAAAGTTTCAAAGAGGTCAGGATCTCCAATCCTCTCAATGGCAGTTAAGTTGATATCATTTGCGATGACAACACCGGTAACAGGGAAGATGGTGGCCCAAGATGGCGATAATTGAAATGAAAGCAGTGATTAGGTTTACTGTGTGATAGGCCAACTGCTCAGCTGACAAACAAGTAACCATTCAATTCTTTTTCGTTCTTGAAAGCAGTATTGTTTACAGATGATTTACTAATATGGGGAAACAGCGAGAGTGAAGTGCAGGAACTGCTAAATGTATGGGGGGGAAGTTGTATCACCTTTTGGAATGAATTTTTCATCCCAAAAGAGTGAAGTGCTGGTAATGACACGAAACAAGATCCGAATGTACGTCATGACATAACGAGGGGAGCAGTGTAATGGCTTTCAACAGCCGCAGTTATCCAAATAATGCTCGTCACAACATATTACACTCGGAAGTACAACTCAAAGAGGTACAACTCTCGTAACATTTGCTAGCGATCAGCTGATAGGTTGGACCGCTTTCTACAGCACGGCTGTAGCAGGGTAACAGGGAAGATGGTGGCCCAAGATGGTGATAATTGAAATGAAAGCAGTGATTAGGTTTACTGTGTGATACGCCAACTGCTCAGCTGACAGACAAGTAACCATTCAATTCTTTTTCGTTCTTGAAAGCAGTATTGTTTACAGATGATCTGGGAAGTGTAATTTAAGAAAATGGAGGAAACAGGATGGAAATCAATGAAAGAGGAAGGTGTGCAAATGGAACCTTTAAAAGTGTGGGAGGATTGATATGGGACAGGGATGTACCACTTTGTGCAGATTTTGACGTATGGATCAGAAACATGGGTGATGGTGGTGGTGGTGATGATTGTTTTAAGAGGAAGTACAACTAGCCAACCATCCTCTACATAACACTAATCAGAGGTAAAAATGGAAGGGACATGACACTTCAAAAAATTACTGTATTGGCCAAAGAAAGACAAGGGCCACGAAGGGCGTGAAAATGAAAGACTCCCTAGCCCTCGGAAATCTAATAGCGTCGGGGTTGGAAAAGAACAAGAGTTGACCAAGGAAGGTCAAATAGGACAGATAAAGGTGAGGAGCCTGGCACAAGTACGTGAAAGCAATGCCAGGACTCAGCTAACGGCCCCGTGGTCGCCGAAGTCCAGAGCCCCTGGGGCCCCTTTTAGTCATATCTTACGACAGGCAGGGGATACCGTGGGTGTTATTCTATTGTCCCTACCCACAGGGGGTCAGGGGTGATGAAGGAGTGGGATAAAAGTAGAATACAAGCAGTGGAAATAAAGTTTCAAAGGCGTCGAGCAGGTTTAACAAGATTGGACAGGTTAAGAAATGTGTTTGTGAAATTGTACATGAGGTACCCCTACAGGAAAATATAGAAAAATCATGGTTGCAGTGGTATGGACATGTTAAGAGAATGGGAGAAGAGAGGATACCAAGAAAGAAGTTAGAAATGGAGTTGAAGGGAAAGAGACTTAGAGAAAGACAGAAGGACAGACGGCTGAAAGGTGAAAAGAAGAGCATGGACGCAAGAGGAGGCAACTGGACGACAGTGACAGAAGAAAAGTGGTGGATGGAAAGAAAATAGTGGAGAGGCTTATGTTCCAAGCAGACCTAGCCTGTGGTTGGAAACTGCTCCAGATGATGATGTATTAATATTGCATAATACGATAAATTTTCCGAGGCCTCGATTCACTCGCAGTTATTTTATAGGCTGTTTGTAAGATGGGTTCGCCACTCCCAATAGTGATGACAAGGGGAAGGAAGGAAGGAAGGAAGGAAGGAAGGAAGGAAGGAAGGAAGGAAGGAAGGAAGGAAGATAAAACTGAATGGTAAAATTCTGGAAGTGGTTAAAAGTTTCAAGTACTTGGGCAGTGTGATCACAGAAGATGGAAAGATAACCAAGGATATTGGGAAAAGAATACAAGCAAACAGCTTCTACCAGAATGTAAGGGGTATTTTGTGGAACCAAGATGTCCCGAAGAAATGTAAGAAAGTATTATATTCAACCTATTATGAATCCATACCCATAACAACCTATGCAGCTGGATGTGGACTACAACAAAACGAGAGAAGAGTAGAATACAGGCAGCGGAGATGAAATTCGTAAGAGGTATTGAGGGCAAGACCACAAAGGATAGAATTAGAAATGAAGAGATAAGGAAAAAGACAGGAATCTTGAAACTTCAAGACAGGATAGAAACAACAAAGCTAAAGAGGTATGGGCATATGATGAGAATGGGAGAAGAAAGAGTGCCAAAAAAAGCTTTTTGAGAAAAGTTAACAGGAAAGAGACCACGAGGAAGACCCCGAAAGAGGTGGACAGATTCAGTGTGGGAGTGCATAGAGAAGAAGGGAGGAAAACCAGAAGATGTACTTAAAAAAGGAGAAGAGTGGTGGAGAGATAGGCAGCGATGGAGGTCTTTGATTCACAACCCGACCCAGGAAGCTGGAAATGAAGATGATGATGAATATGATAAATAAAATTGTATGTCCAAACCTTATCTCTTTTGTCTACGGGGTTGAGTATGAAGCGAGATGAATCTCCGTAGCGAGTTTTTATGATCGGATGCCCTTCCTGACATCAACCTCATCAGAGGAGTTAGTGAGATGAAATGAATGACATGATATACGAGTAAATAAAACATTAATATTTACAGTATATGTAGGCTTAAAAGTCATGTGTTCACCATTTATTGTTTTCTTTATTTTTAAAAATGTAGAAATACTGTCTTCCAACGAAGGTAGCCAGTAAGACTCAGAATACAATCCTAAATTTGTTAAAGAATAATGTAGAATACGTACATGAAGAATCTATTGTTCTTTATACCCATAGGTCACTGCATGAAATGGAAGGCTATTGCATATTGGACTGTCCCTTAATTTTTGCAGCTACACTAGTAGAAAAAAAGGGGGTCTAATATGTGAGAATATACAGTATGTACACAACATGTTCAAATTTACAACAAATTATTTGAAAAATGTGCATCCTTCATAATATTATTGTGGTCTGTACTTACTTTTAAACCTTTCAGGGCTTCACCACGTCGGTAATATCCCTTTGGACTCGTTGGTGCCAAAGTTATAGCTTTATCAGCATCTTTCAGTGCCCTAGAAAAGATAGTAATCTTAAAACCAGTTTTCAAAGGTAATAACTTTTGTCAAGAAGAAATTTAGTAATACCTAGGTATAATAAAAAAGCTTTTAAAACAGTTGACTCTTCAAATTTCCAAAAAATCCAAAAGAATGTAGAAGCCGATTCAATTATCCTTAAGTTCCTATAAGGAATACGGCACATGAAAAGTTAAGAATACAAAACAAAACTATATTTTAAAAATATTTTAAGTAGAAAAACAAAAATGTCCTTTTAACTATAGTATTACCAAAGTTACATTCTAGGAAGCTAAATTAATTATTTATTCACGAAGCACAAGATACAGCTACACTGAGAAAATTTCACTTGCACTGTCAACAGACTATTTAACAAACATAAACTTTCATAATAAAATATAATGAACATAACAAAATATAACAAGATCAGGTACACAGCCTACTAATAACAACTGTCCAAATCGAAAACCATAAGAATGTCCATATTCATAGCCAAGTCGTCGTGGGTCAAGATGGCGGTATAATCCCTTCACATCAACTTATCTTTAAGAGGCTATTTACACACCTCTCGAATACACTTCTATTTGATGCTATATCAAGTTCTTGTCTCCTGTTAATATTGTTAAAGTGTGTTGGGAGGCGGATTAGGAAAGATCGTTGAAGTATTGAGTGCTGAGTGTGGGGAATGTGGAGAAGGTCTTTGGTTCTGGTGGAGCGGGAAGGAACACGGAGAGGGAAGAGTGAGACAAGATGTTCCGAGCGGTAATGCCCATTTAAGATCTCGTGGAGGAAACTCAGGTCAGCTACCTGTCGCCTGATGTGCAGCGGTGACATATTAATTGCCATTAATACTTGCTGCGTAGACATATTTCTGAGCTTGGGGTTTCTGTTCCTTACAATTGCAGCAAAGAAGGACACTGCTCTGTCTAACTGCTTAGTATTGGAGAGGGAGGCTGTTGTCCAAATAGGAGAGCAGTAGTTTAGAAGAGGTTGAATGATGGTGAGGAAGAAGTGACGAAGAGCAATGGGGTCAGAAATTTCTGTGAAGCGATAGAGAATGCCTAGTAATTTCATAGCCTTGGTTCTATATGTTTCTATGTGGGTCTTAAATTATAATTTTGTATCGAATATTACACCTAGGTCACGCTGTTGCGTAACTACGGTGATGGGCGTGTCGAGTAGGTAATATGATGTCGGTAGAGGAGATTTACGTAGTGTTATGGTCATGTGGCTGCATTTTTGTGGATTGGGGATAAGTTTCCAAGTATGGCACCAGTTCGAGAGGGCATTAAGTGAGGACTGTAGCAGACCTGCATCTCCTGGATTCCTGATCTCCCTAAATATCTTGCAGTCGTCAGCAAAGAGTAGGGTATTGGCTGTTTCGTTGAGTTTGGATGGCAGATCGTCCATAAACAAAGAAAACAGCAAGGGGCCAAGAGTACTGCCTTGTGGGACACCGGACGTGACTGGTAACCATGAGGATGAAGTGCCTGATATTACCACTCTCTGCCAACGGTTATGTAGGAAGCCAGAAAGAAGGGTAAGAAGACTGCCATGTATATTAAATCTTTCGGAGAGTTTATGGAGCAACAGAGTATGGTCTACAGAATCAAAAGCTTTTGAAATGTCTACGTAGCAGATATCCAGCTGCGATTTAGCTGCAATGGCGTGTGATGCAAAGCTATGCAGAGTGGCTAGGTTTGTTAGACAAGAGCCACCTGGTAAAAAACCATGCTGTTTGGTTGAGATATACGGCAACGTGAATGCGAGGAGACGCTGGTGTATAATTTTTTCAAAGATAAAGGATAGTGTTGGGAGAATAGAAATTGGTCGGTAAGATGAAACATTAAATTTGTTGCCCGATTTGAGAAGTGGAACAATATTTGCCTGTTTCCAGGTATTAGGAAAATAGCCCGCGGCAAAACATCTGTTAAATAATTTAGATAGAGGGACGCAAAGAGTACTGGCAGTATTTTTAGGAAAAGAGGACCTATAGTGTCGACACCGGTAGCTTTGTTGGTACGAAGAGTTTGAAGAAGGTTATGAACTTCACTTGCTGTGGTAGTTATGCTTGATAGGGTTCCAGGGGAGAAGTTGGAGAAGAAATACCTGTTGAACAGTTCATTGCGATCGGCGCCGTCTGCTGTTGCATCGTTGTGGTTCACGCTGACAGGAATCCGCTCCGTCCTTCTCCGTGCATTGATGAGACTCCAGTAGCGCTTGGGATTGCTGCGGACGTTTTCAGTGACAGTGTCTACGTGTGTTTTGTAGTCTCTTCTGACCATAAACCTCGCGTGGCGGCGGATTTTAACTAAAGTATTGTGAGTTTGTGGGTTAGGGAAGTCTTTCCACAGGCGCCAAGCTCTCTTTTTATTAAATAGTATCAGTCTGGTCTCATGTGATATCCAGTGTTGATGTTTGTTGGTAGTAGCCCGTTGTGCAGGAACGAAGTCCTTAATTGCAGCTTGCAGCCAGTCGTACAGCAGGTCAAGAGCCGATTCGATGTCAGCTATTTTGGGCAGACTCCAGGGAAGGCATTCCAGGGCACGACACATTGCAGGCCAGTCCGGCACGGTGCCAGATGTAGGTAGGACGGTATGATGTCCTGCTGTGAGGCTTTGAGGAGGGGTGGGGAAGGAGGAATGTAGCATCGAGAGACTGGTGGTCGCACAGGAAAAGGTTTCTGCCTGGGGTTATTGTTTTAAGTTCTAATGAGGAGAGTATGAAGTCCAGGGTGTTGGGTCCACGGGTTGGGTACATATTAAACTGTTTCAGTCCGAGGCCATTAATAAAACTGTCTATAAAGTATGTGTCACAGTTGTTAGCTGACAGTCCGGTAGTTGGAGAAGACCACTTTATAGACAGGTTAAAGTCGCCCATTAAAATTACTTCACCATGAGGGAGAGCTGCAATGACTGAGTCCAGGCACTGTTCAAGGTCACAGAATGGGCTGTTTGGAGGTCTGTAGTAACATCCCACAAGTACAGGGCGTCGAAGAAAGAGTAGCTCCACCCACACTAACTCACAGTTCCGTTCGAGATCTGTCCTTCGTTTACACGGTAACGCACTATTCACTGCTAGCATCACTCCACCACCTAGAGTAGCGCGATCACGGCGGAATATGCTGTAATTAGCAATGAGTGGTAGTTCACTGTCACTAGCCCACGAGAGCCATGTTTCAGTAAGTCCGATCACGTCAACTTCTCTTAAGTCTGGCAGGGATAGTTCACAATCAGACAGCTTATTGTTTAGGCTTTGCACATTCTGACAATAGATATTTATGTCTGTTTTCATTTCACAAGTGGTGGGACCGGGGTTTAAGTGAACATCTCCAGCCAGTAGCAGGAGGCAAAGCAAGCCCCTAATCGCTGAGCGACCAGGCCTAGGCTTGTTCGGCTCAGAGCTAGTAGGGAGGTGCCTATAAGTCTGGAAAATGGCGCATCCAGTCAGAGAGAATGCCGGAATGTAGTAGTTTCTCTCTGCTAGTAGCCATGCGAAAGGAGAACTCACTTTTTCACTTGCACACACCGATTCCTTAACTCGAATAGACCCGTGCAGAGAACCGTAAAGCGCAACAACTCTGATTATTACCACACAAACAACACAAATTGCAGCAGCACTAAGCTTGCGCGTGACTACTCTAGCCGCCATCTTGAACTCAATATGGATTATACAAATTAATTAATTAATTAATTATTATATCATCATCATACATGTTTAGGGTACATTATGAGCCTTTTCAGTAAATTTAAAATCTTCTGATCTTTACAGCCAATATATACAGACTAACACAAGATGGTCAATACACAGATTTGACATGTCATCTGAACCTAAATCAATTAATAACATACTGAACAGTAAAGACCTAAAAGTGCTTAAAACATGAACTGATCACAAATGAGTATAATGGATACAAGAAAAATGATACTCCTATTCCAAGAGGTTAAGCAAGTTTTGGGAAGATAAGAACAAGAAAACCAATGTTAACTAATGGTTCTACATACCCCTTAGAGAGTGAAACACATTTTATTATACTGCCTGACAAAAAAAATGTAAGCACCCAGAAGAAATAGTCGAATGTCAATGTAACTTTGCACACATACACACCATCGGCAGATATGTTAATGATTAGATTTATTAACTTGTTATTATTAACTTATTAACTTGTAAACGTTCTTAATATCTAGTATTCAGCCTTAAAAATATGTTGTCACATCGATTATGTACGTATTGTTAACACCATACTCATAGATTTTTATTTTGTCTTGTAAATATTGATTATTAATATTATTTATTATTTTAAAAAATTAGGATGTGCTGTCCTAACATTGAGGTATTTGGTGTTCTTGTTTTTTCCTTTTCAAAATGTTCATTATTATGCATTTATTATTGTTAGTATTAAGAAATCACTTGACAACTCCTATACTGTTGGCACATTTCAAATATGTTACTGTACAGTCTATGGAAGCTAAATAAATGAATTAATTTTCTGTGACAGGTAGAATGACCAAAGTGCATTAGTGTTGTTCGCGTTTAAGTGTTGCTACCAGGCTTGGTAGGGTACATAAGGAGCGTGAACAGCACCAGATGTTGAGTGATCACTGTGCAGGACACGAAGATGCCATGTACGCATGCAAGACAGCGTTATCAGCACCTGACAAGAGTTTGAAATTGGCCTTATTGTTGGTCTCCATTTGGCCGGCTAAATGAATCGTGCAATATCCAGATTTGTGGGGTATTCGGATGTGACAGTGGTCCGACGTTGGACTGCACAGGAACGTGAGGGCAGGCATACTCATCATCAAGGTTCTGGTCGACCATGTCTGACCATCACAAGAGAGGATCATCGTATTGTGCACCAAGCACATCGTAACCCCTTCACATCTGCGCCTGCCATCCGAGAATAAGTAATGGACTCCCTGCAACATTCTGTGTCATCCTGCACATTGACTGGAGACCAGTAGCAGCCGTACCAGGGAATTACCATCCCACGTGTAGGCTACCATTAATACCACAACACAAATGGCTGTGTTTGGAGTGGTACCACGATCGGGAAGCATGGGCTGCTGATAAATGGCATCGTATTGTGTTCAGTAATGAATCACAGTTCTGCATTACCCCAGATGATCATTGTCTCCGAGTATGGCAAGGAGCTGAGGAGAGGTCCCATTCTTCCAATGTTTGGGAAAGGCACAGCGGTAGTACTACTGGCGTCATGGTGTGGGAGTCATCGGGTATGACTTCAGGTCACGGCTGGTAGTAATTGAGGGAACTCTGCCAGCACAATGGTACATCACAGACATCCTGTGTCCTCATGTGTTACCTCTCATGTGATAGTATCGTGGTGCCATTTTTTAACAGTACAATGCTCGTCCATACACAGCAAGTGTGTCTACGAACTGTCTGCGTAATGTTGAGATACTCCCGTGGACATCAGGACCCCACCCCAGATCTGTCCCTGATAGAACATGTGGGACCAGCTCAGATGTCAACTCTGTCCCAGTGCCAGTATCTAGGATATCAAGGACCAGTTACAACAGTTGTGGGCCAGCTTGCCTCAAGAAAGGATACACTGTCTTTATGACACTCTTCCCAAACGAATCAGTGCATGCATCTGGGCCACAGAGGGTGCAACGTCATACTCATAACTGGGGTCGTACTGCCAAGCTCTTTATATATTTAACACTATTTTGTAATCACTGAAATAACATCACATACCCTTTAAACAAGTTTCATTTCATTTCCTCCTCCACTTCTGGTTGCTTCAACAGGCAGTGTAATATGTTGTTGTTGTTGTTTGAGTCATCAGTCCATAGACTGGTTTGATGCAGCCCTCCGTGCCACCCTATGCTGTGCTAATCTTTTCATTTCTACGTAACTATTGCATCCTACATCTGCTCTAATCTGCTTGTCATATTCATATCTTGGTTTACCCCTACCGTTCTTACCACTTACACTTCCTTCAAAAACCAGCTGAACAAGTCCAGGGTGTCTTTAAGATGTGTCCTATCATTCTATCTCCTCTTCTTGTCAAATTTAGCCAAATCGATCTCCTCTCACCAATTCGATTCAGTATCTCTTCACTCGTGATTCGATCTATCCATCTCACCTTCAGCATTCTTCTGGAACACCACATTTCAAAAGCTTTTATTATCTTTTTTTTTCTAAGCTGGTTATCGTACATGTTTCACTTCCATACAATGCCACGCTCCACACGAAAGTCTTCAAAAACATCTTTCTAATTCCTATATCAATGTTTGAAGTGAGCAAATTTATTTTCTTAAGAAAGCTCTTCCTTCCTTGTGCTAGTCTGGATCTAATGTCCTCCTTACTTCTGCCAGCGTTAGTTATTTTACTACCCAAGTAACAATATTCATCCACTTCCTTTAAGACTTCATTTCCTAATCTAATATTTCCTGCATCACCTGCCTTCGTTCGGCTGCACTCCATTACATTTGTTTTTGACATTTATTTTCATCTTGTACTCCTTACCCAATACTTCATCCATACCATTCAGTAGCTTCGAGATCCTCTGCAGCCTCAGATAAAATAACAATATCATTGGCATATCTCAAGATTTTGATTTCCTCTTCTTAGATTGTGATTCCCTTTCCAAATTCCTCTTTGATTTCCTTTACTGCCTGTTCTATGTAAACAATGAAAAGGAGGGGAGACAAACTGCAGCCTTGCCTCACTCCTTTCTATATTGCTGCTTCTTTTTCAAAGCCCTCGATTCTTATCACTGCAGACTGATTTTAATACAGATTGTAGATAATTCTTCGTTCTCGGTATCTGATTCCAATCACCTTCAGAATCTTAAATAGCTTGGTCCAGTCAATACTATCGAATGCCTTTCCTAGATCTACGAATGCCATGTACGTGGGCTTGTCCTCCTTGATTCGATCCTCTAAGATAAGACGTAAAGTCAGGATTGCATCACGTGTTCCTACATTTCTTCTGAAGCCAAACTGATCTTCTCCCAACTCAGCTTCAACTTGTTTTTCCATTCTTCTGTAGATAATACGTGTTAAAATTTTGCAGACATGAGATACTAAACTAATGGTGCGGTAGTTTTCACACCTGTCAGCACCGGCTTTCTTTGGAATAGGTATAACAACATTCTGCCAAAAATCGGATGGGACTTCTCCTGTCTCGTACATCTTACACACTAAATGGAATAACCTTGCCATGCTGGTTTCTCCTAAGGCAGTCAGTAATTCAGAGGGAATGTCATCAATTCCAGGTGCCTTGTTCCTATTTAGGTCACTCACAGCTCTGTCAAACTCTGACCTCAAAATTGGGTCTCCCATAACATCAGCATCAACAGCCTCTTCTTGTTCCAGAACCAAATTATCTACATCTTTACCTTGATGCAACTGTTGGATATGTTCCTGCCATCTTTCTGCTTTGTCTTCTTTCCCTAGAAGTGGCTTTCCATCTGAGCTCTTAATATTCATACACCTAGATTTCCTTTCTCCAAAGGTTTCCTCGATTTTCCTGTATGCAGCATCTACCTTTCCTAGGACCATACAACCTTCAACATCCTTGCACTTCTCCTTCAGCCATTCTTCCTTAGCTACCTTGCACTTTCTATCCACTTCATTCTTTAATCGCCTGTATTCTTTTCTGCCCTCTTCATTTCTAGCATTCTTGTATTTTCGTCGTTCATCATTCAGGTCTAGTATCTCTTGAGTTATCCAACGATTCTTAGTTGATCTTTTCTTCCTTCTTAACATTTCTTCAGCAGCCCTACTGACTTCATTTTTCATGACTATCCACTCTTCCTCTATTGTGTTTCCTTCAGGCTTTTCATTTAGCCCTTGTGCAACATGTTCCTTGAAACAATCCCTCACACTCTTTTCTTTCAACTTGTCTAGATCCCATCTTTTTGCATTCTTTCCTTTCTTCAATTTCTTCAACTTCAGATGGCATTTCATGACCAACAAGTTGTGGTCAGAGTCCACGTCTGCTCCTGGGAAAGTTCTGCAATCCAACACCTGGTTTCTGAATCTCTGCCTGATCATAATGAAGTCTATTTGATACCTTCCCGTGTCTCCATAAATAAATACAAATATAACTGTGTTGCAATATCTGAATTTAGTTCTCTTTGAGAGATTTTTCTTACTGTAGGTACAATGAGTCAACAGGTATGCAACTTATGTTAAAATGGGAAAAAAGCACTCTTAGACTGTGCATAAAAGAAAAAAATAATTATAATTCCTATGGAAGATTAAAATGGCTGAGAAACTAAATTCAGATAAGCTTGTTATATAATGAAAAGCCATAACAATATGCAAACAAGTAATGAAAAATGAAAATCCACAGCCTGTTTCCAGTCATTCGACCGGGTCAGGAATGGAATGAATGAAGCCCCCATCTAGCGGCGAGGATAGGAATTGTGCCAGCTGCTGAAGCCTGTCGCACTCCTTTGGGGCAATGATTAATGAATGACAGATGAAATGAAATGATATTGGAGACTGTTGCTGGAATGAAATATGACAGGGAAGACCGGAGTACCCGGAGGAAAACCTGTCCCGCCTCCGCTTTGTCCAGCACAAATCTCGCATGGAGTGACCGAGATTTGAACCGTGGAACCCAGCAGTGAGAGGCCAGCACACAGCGGAGCCACGGAGGCTTTTATGCAAACAAGTAATATCAACTAGTATTATTTTATCATCATCAATTTTCCTTGCCCACCTTTGTTTGGTTGGCATGTTTATGGTGCCTTTCCATCCTCCTCTATACTACCACCACTGCTCCTCCTTAACTGTGCTCCAATCCAGGTTTCTTCTAACTATACTATTCTTGATCATTTTCAACCATCTTAGTCTGAATCTCCCACTTGTCTGCCTGCCTTCCTTCCTTTCTTTCATCTGGGTCCCCATCGCCTTCGGTATCCTTGCTTCTTCCATCCTCGTTAACATGTCTTTATCATCTAAATGTATTTAACTGTTGTAAAGCTTTTCCACTCACATTTTCTGCCTGGCATGCTCATTTCTTCCTCTGCCCTTTCCTGTCTTTCCCATCATATTCCTAAAAGTTTTCTTTCACTGGCCTGGATTTTACTCTCCTGTCTTTTTGTCAGTGACCAGGTCTCCACTACCTATATCAGTATTGGGCAGTAGTACACCTTATACACCTTTTTACATTCCATTGGTACTTCCTTCCTCTGCACCAGAGTTCTCACACTTAGGTAGAAAGCATTTCTCTGTTGAATCCTTTTACTGAGTTCCATATCCAACCTTGCATCCTACATAAATTCACTTCACAAGTATTTGAAGCTCTTTGCAATTTCAAGGTTTAATTCCCTAATTTCTTTAATTCCCTTCCCTTTTCTTTCCTTTCTGCTCTAGTCAAACCATGATCTTACTCTTTTCCATGCCAATTTTCATTCCATAATTTTTAATGAGCTCTCTCAACATGCTGAGTTGCTCTTTTACTTGACTCCAAAACTACTTTGTCCTCTCCACATTTGTCTAGACACTGCTGCAACAATTTTGGTACATTGTTTGCACATATTCTATCATTTGTTTTCCAATTCCTTCCCATCCTTTTGCTCTGGAGACACTATCATAAGCCTTTTATAAATCAAGGAATGCCATCATCATATCTCTTGTATTCCCAATGTTTTTCCATTAACCACCTCGTACAGAAGATGGGGGTCTAATGTTGATCATCCATTTCAAAAGTCTTAATGCTCTTCTTGTAATTGTTCTTCCACCTTTCTTCTCATTTTCTTTTCTAGTAATAGAAAAATACAGAAGGGGAGGAGGAAATGAAATTAAACTTGTTTAGAGGGTATGTGATGTTATTTCGGTAATCTTTTTATTACCTGAGATAAGAGTGTGATTCCTCGATAATTATCACGTATCTTCCAGTCCCCCTTCTTATATATATTTACTATTATTATCATTAAACACCAATATAAAAACTTACAATTATATTTTTTGGATATGTATTTAATGTATGAGGAGACAATGGAGGATTCAACTTACTTAGCATATTGTTCTAATTGGCAGTAACAAAAGCTCCGATTACTTAAGAAACGATGATCATTATGAACTAAGCGGATAGCTTTTGAAAAGTACTCCACCGCTTCCTCATATCGTTCTTGGCTTGCCATATTGTATCCCACTACTGCTAAACGTTCACTTTCTGCAACTGTTTGATCATCACTGTCCTGAAACATACAAATATTTTGGAAACAAGTATTAGTATTATGTACTGCTCAATCTTGGAAGTAGAATTTCTCAACATATCTAAACAGATTTTTAAAATTAAGAACTGACTACTGTTCAAATGGGACTACGAAGTATCATGAACAAGATCAAAATAATGATTGCTGACAGAGTTAAAAAATTAGCCAGCACAGACATCTACTAGGTATTGGAGAATGTATCAAATTCTATACCTTGGTTCAGTAATTTTCAGTTCAAGTTTTATTTTTTATTTTTACAATTGGCTTTGCTTCACACCAATACAGATAGGTCTTATGGTGACAATGGGATAGGAAAGGCATAGGAGTGGGAAGGAAGCGGCCGTGGCCTTAATGTAAGGTACAGCCCCAGCATTTTATTTTACTGGTGTGAAAATGGGAAACCGTGGAAAACCATCCTCAGGGCTGCCAACAGCGGGGTTCGAACCCAATATCTCCTGGATGTAAGCTCACAGCTGCGCGGCCCTAACTGCATGGCCAACTCGCCTGGTCCAGTTCAACTAGCTATGCTCCTAAGGTTAAGAGAAGAACAGCTATGGCCAAAAATGTAATTATAAATTTGTCCCATTTATGGAAGGATCGCTCTATCTCGTTACCACTGAAAATGAGAGTCATTTCCAGTCAGGTAATTTCAGTTTTCCTCTATGGAGCCAAGATGTGGACTCTTTGAGCTACAGACCTGAAGATCGATTCTTTTGAAATGTGGCGAGGAACGTTACACATACCTTGGGCAGCATTCCGCACTATTGATTTCATTATAAACCAGCTCAACCTCAGAATCAGATAATCTTCAATATGTAACCAATGAGGTTTACAATTCTTTGAACATACTATGCAACGTGGGAATGACACCATAGAATAACTGATTATTCTTGGTAATGTTCCCGGCAAGGGAGATCATGGACAAGTTTCCACTCGATGGTCAAACATTATCAAGAGTTGAACATATCTGGTGCAGCACATCTGGCTGAGGACCGCAAGAGATGGAGACAACTGACCAACAGTCTTCTCGGAGATCACGATCCCCAGAATTGAGGGAACGTTAAGAGAG
Organism: Anabrus simplex; assembly: GCF_040414725.1. NCBI lineage: Eukaryota > Metazoa > Arthropoda > Insecta > Orthoptera > Tettigoniidae > Anabrus > Anabrus simplex. The sequence goes on from NC_090265.1 coordinate 43,550,305, forward strand.
AGACGGTTTATCTGTAATGAAACAACAGGTAATATCACGAAATATTAAACTGATAATTTTTAAAAAATATTTTGAAACTGTAGTTCTTGTGAAAGTTTTATTGTAAACTAGCAAACAAAACTATAGCTATGCTTTTACCCCTAATGGAAAGGGAATAAACAAATGACGAGACACAGACAACATAATGGAAAAACAGAAGTGGTTATCTAATGTTAAGGCCAGGTGCTTCCCTGCACCCAAGCACCAGTTAATAACTAACTTAGGAACTGTTATGGGTGAGAGGGTGGAAATTGGGAGTAAATGTTTAAGAACTTCAACTGTGAAACAATCATCAAATGTGGTTTGATAGTACCAAGTATGAATGGGGTTTTACAAATGTGTGAGAGGTATAGTGTTGAATCGGGACATCCCAGAGAAATGCAAGAACATTCTGTTCTCCACATATTATGCACCAATTCTGACATAGTCGGTGGGCACATGGCAACAGCAAAACGTGATGGAAACAGAATCAAAGCAGCCGAGATGAAATTCCTTAGAGGAATAATTGGGAAGACACGAAGGGATAAAGCCAGAAACACAGAAATCGGAGAGAGAATTGGATTCCCTGAACTGCAAAACAAGATAGAGACCAGTAAGCTGAAATGGAATGGAAAAGGACAGAGTTCCAAAGTGAATATTTACAGAGAAAATAAAAGGAGGAAGACAACGGAGAAGGCACAGAAAGAGGTTAATGGATACAGTGAAGGTGAGTATAGAGAAGCGAGGAGTAAAAGTAGAAGAAATATTGAAGGAAGGGAATGGTGGAGAGATAGAAAACTGTGGAGGTCCTTGATTCACAACCCGACCCAAAATAATGGAAATGGGATATGAAGAAGACATATGAATGGGGACAGGAAGATACAGCTAGAGGTTTTGCAGATAGTGTGATGGCCGCATATTCATCTGGCTAGTCTTGGTAGTTACGTCGAAGTAGAAACCTGCACTGAGTCTGCACTGAAGCTCGTATATGATGTTGGATGAAGAGCAGTCATGACCACCTTGTGTGTGGTAAGACTTGTAGGGGAGTTAGGGACTGGAATAATTTACCAAGGGAGATGTTCAATAAATTTCCAAATTTTTTGCAATCATTTAAGAAAAGGCTGGCAAAACAACAGATAGGAAATCTGCCTCCTGGGTGACTGCCCTAAATGCAGATCAATGTTGATTGATTGGTGAAAGCAGTGCTTGGTATATGCAAACGACAGGTTTTACAGCAACTGTGTTCACAAGGGAAGAGCTAGAAGGGGGTAGGGATTAGAGAGGCTCACAGTGAGAATGTTTTTGAGGTTAGGCAGACTGTGACTGTGGAGCTTTTCGGAAAAATATCATAGGTGTTGGGTGAGGATGAGAAAAGACTGAATGCTTGCTTTAAATGTGATTTTGTGTAGACCATGATGAAATGTAGTTATGAAGGATATGGGTTTAGGTTGCTTAGTGTCGCTGAGTTCATGGCTCGGGAGATCTGACAGTCAACCAATTGGATGGGGTAACACGTAGCAGTAACGTCCTTCTTAAGGTTGTCATAGGAGGCACGGGGTTCAGACACTGAACAAATCCGTTTGTCCCAGATGGGAAGGCTGAAAGTTGGAGATCGTTTTGTGTGATATGGGTGAAAACTGTAGTGACGATACTGGTGATGGATGGTGGATTTGACATGTACAGAGGTTATAATAATAACAGTAAGTTATTTACAGTAATGTACAGAGGTGTTGAATCTGCCACCCTGGAGGTACAGATCAACGTCAAGGAAAGTAAAAGGAGTGAGGAATTGGATGCAAGTGGCTAAGTTAAGATCCTCTCAGCAGAGTTTGAGCTGTCATAAAGGCCAACGGTGTACCACTTTCCACCTCGATATCCTCTACAGGACAGCATATCTGAGGAGCCCTTAGAAGACAGTTTTGAGGTGGTTTCCAGATAATTTAGATCAGCTAGTATATATACATATAATATTTGTACACCCAACCTTGAATGCTTCATGGAGTTGCTTACCGATTGTTTTCTAGGAGCAGCAGGTCTCGTTCTCTCCATATGCGTAATTGCTGCTGTTGTGCTCTTCTTCTTTTTGCTGACAGCTACAGAAACAAAGGCCGAGTTTGGATCCAAAAATTCTTCCTCTTCTTCAATTTTCTGTTCTTCTACTGGCGACGACGGTCTATCTGGGCTTGATTTGGAACTGAAAGTATTTGATCTTATTAAAATTTCACCAATGTTTTTACTGTATACTGTAAGGTTCTAATGAAAATGATGGGACATGAAGGCAAACTAAAAGACAACAGTACATGTAAAAAAAAAAAAAGTGCTGTAAATTACACAAATCAACCAGGTTTTTGTCACGAGGACTGAAATAAACATTTAAAGTCAATTTAACAGGATCAAGAAAATAACACACGAGTCTAACCTTAAAATAAACATTAAATTTAAAAACATCACATTATTTTTTATTTTTTTGCTAGGTGCTTGACGTCGCACCGATACAGATAGGTCTTATGGCGATGATGGGACAGGAAAGGGCTAGGAGTGGGAAGGAAGCGGCCGTGGCCTTAATTGAGGTAGAGCCCCAGCATTTGCCTGGTGTGAAAATGAGAAACCACGGAAAACCATTTTCAGGGCTGCCGACAGTGGGGTTCGAACCTACTATCTCCCGAATACTGGATACTGGCCGCACTTAAGCGACTGCAGCTATTGAGCTCGGTCATCACGTTATCAGCCTGGATGGAAAGACCATTGAAAGGGTGTCACGTTTCAAGTACTGGTACCTCGAATGCTGGCTAACATAAGAATGCGATCTGGATCTACAAATCAAAACCAAAATCAGTGCTGCAAGAAGGGTGCTTCTGAAACTAAAACATCATCTGTGCAACCGTGACCTCTGATTCGAATGGCACGCTGTGAAGTGTTGTGTGTTACCAGTGTCGAAGGATGGACACCATAGGCTTCGTTAATGCACTTTTGAAATGTGGTGCATTGGAAAGTGCTCAAGATCCCATGGGTAGACCACATCAGCAGCAAGGAGGTACTCTATTGTGCCAGAAAAATATGCAAGGTCATAATCCTCTCTAAATGCAAGAAAGCAAGGTATTTCAGTCTTATCTTCTATGACAATAAATACAGACTTTTACAAGTGACCAGAGAAGACAATATAGAAGGGAAATGTGGATGAGAATTTCAACAGTGGTTTGACACCTATGATACAGCAACTCTGACAAGGGAAATTCAAAATGGGGAAAATTATTATGGTTGGCAACTTTCTGCGAGGAGCTGATGATGATGATGATAAAATAAATATGAAAGAAAAAAAATATTCTTCAACCTTCTTTCTTTTGGTTTGTATAGTATCTGTTTCCCACCAAGTCATCTTTATCTTTTTGTCTCTTTCCTTTTCCTATATTTATCCAGGAATCTTCTTATATCATATTTCCTACATCAAGATTGAAGACCTTCTCAATGAATGTTGCGACTTGCCCTCCTGATGAAGTTGGGAAGCAGAAATGAGCTAATCGGGGACCGAGAAGAAATTAACATAAAAGAACAGGGTTGATGATCAAATAGCTTATCTATTTTAGAAAGCAGTGCATGCAGATGTGAAGAAGTTCTTTTATGTTTTCATGTTTTTCCCCGTCTCCTCTTTCTCTTGCTCCCTCTTCCGATCTTGACTTATTATGTTTATCCTATTAAGTGTTCCTTTCAATGATCATATTGTGACGAGTTGGCGGGATAGTAGGATAAATTAACACTAGACTGGTAGCTTCTATACTAAGATTTATTAACTAAGCACTAAACATAACTTTCGCTCATAACACACACACAGTTCGCGCACGCGCTCTCTCTCTCTCTCTTAGTTTCTCACTTGTTCTAACACTACAGACTGTTCATACGAGCTAAACAGTTATTTAAGTAGATAAATTTCATAATTCGTCCGTATTGAACCAAGATTACAATTTATTAAAATTCGTATCCACCTTATTCAATACATTAAAATGTTGTTATGATGAAATTACAACATATATTTTATCAGAACTAGTTTCAACGCCTTATTTTGCGTCATCAGCAGCTGAAATACATTCTAGGAAACATTTGGCAAACATGTAAGTTTATCTACGTCACATAAAACAAATTTTAAAAACATATTGATGATTTAAAAACATGTTGTAATTAAACTATTTCCAAGTCCATATTATCTAAGACTTGCAAGAATTAAACTTTGAATTGATAAAATCCGATGTAAGATAGTTTATATTATTGTGGGTTTAACAAAAACAACCACTGAAAACACAATCTTCTTAAAAAACATTAGCTCTGTTTGACACTTTATAAATTTTTTCATGTAGAACCGTATTAAAACTAATTTAATAAAATCTTCAAGCTGTTATATTGTAGCAATAGTAGTGAGGTGGAAAATGAGAAGCCGGTGCTTTAAGATGTTAACAATTATCTCATTCCCAGTTCAATGCGGACCTGAAATAATAGGAAACTAGTAAGCTATCGCTTACATGTTAATTTTGTTAATACTTCCACTATTATATCTCATCACATTGTATTTTTAAACCATCATTGTTATTTTTAATGTTATTTTACTTCAAATCTCTTCAAGATTTTAAAATTCATTTCATTATTACATGTTATTTAGATGCTTATTTTTAATTTAAGGTTAAGACTATGGCTGATGATGCCTTCAGAGAAGGCGAAACATGTACCACTATTAGTTAACAAATTTATGTAAATCATCCAAGACGATTTTGTATTGATTAGGTGGTCTAATAAATAACTTAATGTTATTATTTCAATCAGCTATCGCTTAACCGAAAACGTAAAATTTATGTCTTATAACATAAACATTTATGTGACTCACCTCATATGATCGCTGTCCTTGCGAAGCACCGAGTAGCTAAGCGAGCCTTGTTGTGTTAGCAATCAAGTGTCCAAGGTTAGTTTGGGTCAAAGAGGGGAACTAGGGGGAGAAGGAAGGAGCAAATGAGGGGCGGCAACCTGTTGGAGCTCCGGAGGGCGTGATCGTGAAAGGCAGCATGTAAAGCTATTGCGCATATTATGAAATACTGTCCTATTGTCCGGTATATGTACATTTTAAAAAAAACTCAACAAGAAAATCAAAAAGAATATTTTATTTTTCGGAAATTTCATTTAAATTAAAGTTTGGATTAAAATACTGATCCAAGCGATAGCTTACTAGTTTCCTATTATTTCAGGTCCGCATTGAACTGGGAATGAGATAATTGTTAACATCTTAAAGCACCGGCTTCTCATTTTCCACCTCACTACGATTGCTACAATATAACAGCTTGATGATTTTATTGAATTAGTTTTAATACGGTTCTACATGAAAAAATTTATAAAGTGTCAAACAGAGCTAATGTTTTTTAAGAAGATTGTTTTCAGTGGTTGCTTTTGTTAAACCCACGATAATATAAACTATCTTACATCGGATTTTATCAATTCAAAGTTTAATACTTGCAAGTCTTAGATAATATGGACTTGGAAATAGTTCAATTACAACATGTTTTTAAATCATCAATATGTTTTTAACATTTGTTTTATGTGACGTAGATAAACTTATATGTTTGCCAAATGTTTCCTAGAATGTATTTCAGCTGATGATGACGCAAAATAAGGTGTTGAAACTAGTTCTGATAAAATATATGTTGTAATTTCATCTTAACAACATTTTAATGTATTGAATAAGGTGGATACGAATTTTACTGAACAGTTATGTCACAAAGTCACACGGCTACACGTTATCCCCTTCGCCGTCAGTCCACACTGTAGCACGCTAGTCCGACAGTCGCGTACTTTACAGCACTGGCAGTCACTCGCTGACTGAGCGCACGACTGAACTACACAACTCCTTGGGAAGTCACCCCTCTCTTATATATCTGCACCGGTCCTTCCAGAAAAGTCCGGATGCTAGATGTATCCAGGAACTTTGCGAGATGGAAGACTCCATTTCCATTTCCATAGTCCTCTGCTGCACTACACCAGACGGAAGCAAGAGGGGGTCGGCCTAACACTTAAGCCTTGTTCGTGATTGGCGCGGTGGAAGCGTAAGCGGGTGGGCTGATACAGTGACGCGCCCGGCCCATAGCAAGTTGGCATGGAGGACGCTATAACCATTACACTGCCCCCTCCTTAAGGCTGCTTGTCCCGAAATGCTCCACAATACGGTGCCAGGCGATCCAGGTGAACAACCATCATCTTCCCTCGGGGAGGCCACCGGATCCGCTAGACGACGACGTTGCTCCTGGTGACGAATGTATATGGGCCTTCCCACTGCGGCTGCAGTTTTGGTGACTTCCCTTCTGTCTGCATTGGACGGTACAGCCACACTTTGTCACCTTCCTGGAAACCCGCAGAGTTCGCCAGCATGTCGTAGCAGGCTTTCATCTGGTCGCTGGCTACCCTTAGATGATGTTGAACATAATTGTGGATGTCATTGAGTCGATCCACCAACTCCCAAACATAGTCTGTCACTGGCTGCTGCTGGTCTGGTGCCGAACCGAACATTAGGTCGCATGGCAGGTGGAGCTCCCTTCCGAACACCATGTTGGCAGGTGTCATGGCCATCGTCTCATGGGTGGACGCTCGATAGGCCATCAAGTAGAATGGGATCCTTTCATCTCAGTCCCTCTGGTGTGCTGAAACCACCTTCCTGAGATGCTCCTCGACGGTTTTCACAAAACGCTCCACCATGCCATCTGACTGTGGGTGGAGAGGCGTCGTACGGGTCTTCCGCACTCCTAAGCGCTGCAGGACCTCTTGCAACAACCTTGTCTCAAAGTTTCTCCCTTGGTCACTATGAAGTTCCCCTCGGGATACCGAAGCGGCACAAGAAGTTCTTGACCAAGATGTCGGCCACTGTCGATGCCTCTTGGTTCGGGATGGCATAGTCCTCTGTCCACTTGGTGAAGTAGTCCATGGCCAGGAGCAGGTAACGGTTCCCAGCGTCGGATTCGGGGAATGGGCCAGCGACGTCAATGGTGATCCTTTCAAACGGTGCTCCAACAATGTACTGCATCATTTCTCCCCTGCTGCTGGTATGTGGGCCCCAGCTCGCCGCTGCAGGTGCCACACAACTGGCACATCCTCTCAACATCATTCCTCAGGTGCACCCAGTAGTAACACTGTCGGGCACGATCTAGGGTCTTATTCACACCCAAGTGGCCGGCAGTAGTGCCCGCATGAATCTCGGTCAGCACATCTTTTCTCATACTCCTGGGAATTATCAGATGTGCAATGTACTTCTTTCCGTCAGTCAATTCCCACGTGCGTGTAAGTACCCCGTCACTAACCATGAAAGACGACCACTGGGCCCAGTACGCCTTTTAGGTTGGACTGCGTTCGGTGATGGCTTTCCATTCTGGCCTCTGCCCCGACTCTAATTCCCGTAAGATCAGCCCGATGTAGTCATCCTTCAGCTGTTCCCTCCTGAGGGAGTCTCGATCGCATCCTTCAGTGGTGGTGGCTCCCACGGCCTGGACATCCACGATGCCCGCCTGTCTCTCCACTTTCTGGCAGTGTGCACAGTTCTCAAGACACGGTCTTCTGGATAGAGTGTTGGCGTCCCACGTCGACAGTCGCTTCGTATGCCCGGAGCATGTCTAGGCCCAGGATGACCTAATCCGTGATGGTGGTGACAAAGGCCCAGACTCGCAGGCGTCGTCCCAGCGTCAGTTGAAGTAGCGTATCCTTCAGTACAGCGATGGTGCCTCCTGAGGCCGTTTGCAGCACATAAGGGCCGTTGGGTTCCCTCTCTGGCTGACCCTCAGCGATGTCCGGCCTGGCGATGGTCAATGCTGCCCCCGTGTCTATAATGACCCGGCACGGCCTGTCTCTGAGCCAGCCATAGGTGATCAAGCTGTCGTCGCTCCACTCAGTGACCACATGTAGCATGAAACGAGGGGACGATAGTGACAGTGCCGACGAGCCCCTCTCCTTGTCGGCCCTTACTCGTTTCCCTGATCAGGTGCAGCCTCCATACGGCAGTTCCTCCGCAGGTAGCCACACTCATCGCAGTTCCAACAGGTGATCTCGGTGCGTTGGCATCTCGGCGGTGGCGTGCGTCATTCTCCTGTAACGGTGCGGGTCTCCGGCAAGTCTTCGCTTCTCACAGCTCTTATTCTTGGTGACTGCGCTACTGTTCCCTTCACTGTCTCCCTGCTCAGGGCTAAAGTCAGGGACTCTCTGAGGTTTCGTTCCTTACTAAGCATCAGCTTTTGATGGATCTCAGCGTTGCGGAGCCCTTCAATGAATGTATAGGCTGCCTCCCATCTGAATCTGGTCCTGAGGCAGCCCATCCAGAGCCTTGTGGGCTAGCTGCTCCACATCTTGCGCGAATTCCTGCAGTGTCTCATTAGCGCGCTGGGTCCTCTTCTTCAGCTGGACTCGGCAGGCGGCTGCCAGCTGGTGGTCACCGTATCGGCTGTCGAGCGCTCTAACAATCTCCTCGTAAGTGGCACCCAGCTGAAGGCTGTGCAGTACTTCCTTGCAGTCCGGTGATTAGCTACCCGGCCCTTTCCTCCGTTATCCAACCGCTGTGCCTGCACAGTTCTCGAATTGGGCCTGGAAGGTCTGCCAAGATGATTTCCCGTCGAAGCGCGGGGGTTTTACCTTTCCGGGGCTGGAACTGCTGTTGCTGCAAGTGGTCCTAGCACGAGTCTCCATGGCTGTCACTCTCGTACTCAGGGCACTTACTTCTTCTTTCAGGTCCCGAACCCCTGACTCCACAACCTGCGGTATTTCTTTGATCTGTTTTTCAACCAGTTCCTGTACGTCCTGCATAATGTCACCTTTTAATTTTCTTTCGAGAGAGCGCATTTCCTGTTCTAATTTACCTTGTCCATGCTTAAGTTCATTTAATTCCAGTTTCAGTTCGCTCTTAATTTCACTAGAAATTCCTAGTTACGAAATTACTGATACCAGTCGATCTAGATTCTGACACCAGTTGTGACGAGTTGGCGGGATAGTAGGATAAATTAACACTAGACCGGTAGTTTCTATACTAAGATTTATTAACTAAGCACTAAACTACACAGGACTACACACAACTTTCACTCATAATACACACACACAGTTCACAAGCTCTCTCTCTCTCTCTCTCTCTCTCTCTCTCTTAGTTCCTCACTTGTTCTAACACTACAGACTGTTCTTACGAGCTAAACAGTTATGTCACAAAGTCACACGGCTACAAGTTCTCTCGTTCCCCGTCAGTCTGCACTGTAGCACGCTAGTCCAACAGTCGCGTACTTCACAGCACTGGCAGTCACTCACTGACTGAGCTCACGACTGAACTACACCAACTACCAAGGAAGTCACCCCTCCCTAATATATCTGTGCCAGTCCTTCCAGAACATCAAGAGTTATGAATTTCATGTTGTTGGTCCGTATTGAACAGTGTAAAGTTGACTCTGCATCTAGAGAGTATCACATTTTACTACCCAGACATTGTACATACTTGTATATTTTTATATGTGTCATTTTACATTGTGTTCATTATTACCAGGACCTACTGAATTCCATGAGTGTATAAATTTTTACAACACAAAGCACCTTATTTGTACTTTTATTCCAGACTTCTTAGTATGTATTATTTACTGGTATTAATTAATACTCACCTGCATCACACGTAATATATCTCATTTTCATTTGCAACATTTCAATCACACTTCATATTGTAAATTATATATCCATAAGATTCTTATCGTTAAAAAACATGTTTTAGGATTTCGCCATACATTGTGTACGTTTTAATATGGCTGATGATGACCCCGAGGAGGGTTGAAACTAGTCCCATGTAATGTTAATATTGTAAATACATCTTAGTATTGAATAGGTGGATATCTCTACTGTGTTATAATTTGTATGTCCTTCCAGAACAGTTCAGATGCTAGATGTATCCAGGAACATCGCAAGATGGAAGACTCCAGATTAATCGTCGAGTAATTTCCATACTCCTCTGCTGCGCTACCCCGGACGGAAGCGAGAGGGGACCAGTCTAACACTTAAGTCTTGTTCGTGATTGGCGCATTGTAAACATAAGCGGGTGGGCCGATACGGTGACGCGCCTGGCCCATAGCAATATGGCATGGCGGACGCTATAACCATTACAATATCTTTCTCGATCTGCTAGTTGCTTTACGTCGTACCGACACAGATAGGTCTTATGGCGACGATGGGACAGGAAAGGGCTAGGAGTGGGAAGGAAGCGGCCGTAAGGTACAGCCCCAGCATTTACCTGGTGTGAAAATGGGAAACCACGGAAAACCATTTTCAGGGCTGCCGATAGTGGGATTCGAACCTACTATCTCCCGGATGCAAGCTTCACAGCCGCGCGCCTCTACGCGCACGACCAACTCGCCCGGTTTTCTTGATTTGTTCCTTTCCATTACTTATACTGACCTGTTGGAATCCTTTTCTTCTTCTGTCTTTTTCCAACAAATTTTTTTTTAAATCACCTACGTGATTACAATTGAAGAGCTATCTGACTGAGATAGCAGTCTCGGTCTAGGAAGCCAAGAATAACACGACACCTCATAAACGGCAGGCCTTCGGACTGAGCAGCGGTTGCTTGGTAGGCTATGGCCCTTCAGGACTATTGTGCCATGGGGTTTGGTTTGTATTCAGGTTTTGTGTTTAGTCATTTCACTTTTTCTGTCCTTACCTGCCTTTCTTCTAAACCCAAACTTCCCAGATCAAGACTGATGATCTATCAAGATGGCCCATCACTGTGTGCTGAAGCTCACCCTCTGGATGAAGCTACGAAACAGGAATGAGCTCAACGGGGGCAGAGAAGAACTGGATGTAGAAGACCAGGTACTGTATGAAGATGAAGAGATTGTCCGGTCTTTTTGTGTTTTTATGTTTGTCCATGTTTGTTCTTTCCGTTGCTACCCTTCTGGAGCTGTTTGTTTTTATCGTACTGCATAATCCTATTCATGTTCCTATCTTTCAGTATATTACTTGAATTGCAAAACAGTGATACACGAGGACTGATGGAAGTAAAGAGGAGTCAAATTATATTTTCCTCAAACCGGAGCCATCTGGACAGGAGTACCAGCTTGCGTAAACTAGATAATGATTTCCAGTCTTGTTCCTTTTATTCCTGCTATCTGAAGACAATGCCCACACATTCTAACACCATCATTACTTATGCTATTAATTTTAATTAGGGGTTGAAAGATCTAGTAGTCATTGTTTATGTATTGGGTTGTAACTTCTTCTCATAACATGGTGCCTAAGATTGGGAATGTATAATCATCATTATCTGGAAATTCAAAGCATACTACCTCATCAAGCTTAGTACGCCTCATTTTGGTGCCGCCATTGGTTTTTACAGTTTCCCTATAACCACATAACCTTTGGTGGTGTTATTTGAGGATTCCACCAGCCTCCTGGCCGATAACCTAACAGACAATTAAATGGGTCTCGATAAGAGTGTCTACCTGAAGAACTTAAAGATACTATTCCAGGATTAGACTGAGTTCAATACCAACTCACAGAAAAAAGGAAAAATAACACCACCCATAATAGTCACTGTAGTAAAAAAAGTCTAAATAAACTTTCAACATACCAGGTTAGTATGACAAATATTGTACAAACCTTGTACAATTTCAAGTACAATACGGTTGTGAAAATTAAATATTCATTCAACAAAAAAGTTAATCTACCGAAATAATGCCTGCTAAAAAAACCTACCTAACTGACTTCGAAAGTTCTGTGCAAATGCCAAGTCTTAGTTTCTGGTAAGCGATGCTGTATAGTAATCATCATCATCAATCCTCATCCATTTCCCTCATTCATCTCCTGCCAGGTTGGGATGTTTATGGCACCTTTCCATCTTCCTGGATCAGTCTCCTTAACTGTGTTCCAAATCCAGGTATCTTATATATTAGTCTTGATTTCTTTCAACCACCTTAGTCTGGATCTCCCTCTGGGTTTCTATCATCCACTTCAGCCTCCTTTCCTCTACCATCCTCTTAACAAGTCTGAACAGCCATAAGTATATCCCTCTCCATTCTGTCGAAAAGCTTTTACATTCAATTTCCTTCCTTACATCATCATTTCTTACTCTGCTCTTTCTGTCAGTGTCCAGGTCTCTGCTACATATGCCAGTATTTGGTAGCAGTACACCTCTTTACACTTCATTGGTACCTCCTTCGTCCACACTAGGTTTCCCCACACTCTGATAGAATTCATTTTCCTATTGAATCCTTTAACTGATCTCCATTTCCAGCCTTGCATCCTGCATCACTTTGCTTCCCAAGTACTAGAAGCTCTCCACAATTTCTTTCCTAAATAACTAAACATTTGCCCCACATTCCTGAAACCAGCAGCTGTTGGTTTGCGAGTGTGTAGAGTATGTGTTGTGACTGTCAAAATATAACGAGAAATATATCAAAATTTGATTCTACTTTAAATGGGGGGGTGGGGGATGAATATACAAAGACTCACAGGGGCGTGTAAAATATTTGCGAGACCAAAAGTGTGGCAGGTTAGTTTGAACGTGAAAATGTTGTCAATGGTCCATTTTGACATCAACGGTGTTGTGCACCATGAGAGTCAAACAGTGAACTGCTGGTATTGTCACAAAGTATGGAGATGTTTGAGAGAAAATGTCTGGAGGAAAAAATCAGACTTCTGTAGAAACAACTCCTGGAGCCTCCACCTTGACAACGTGCCAGCTCACGCATCACCATTGATTCATATTTGATGAACACAAATACACTTACGCTTTTCCCTCTACCCTACTAACTTGACCTAGCCCCAAATAGAAATTGCACGCAGAACAGCATGTGATCTCAAACTGCCAACCAGGACTGCTTCCATAAGTGGAATCAACAATGGAGCATTGTATTAATAGAGGGGAATATTTTGATGCAGATAAAGCTAACTCGACTGCAGGTAAGGCCTCTAAAGATTTATTTTACAAGTCTGGTCATTTCTTTGAACAGGCTTCGTACTTTATACTAAATTACACACCAAGCGCTAACGAAGTATACTCACCTTTTATTATTTTTATTATTTTTTTTAGAATTACTATTAGATTCTTGTTTACTAATGGATTCATTATTATTATTTTTACTATTTGCTTGTTTTTCTTTTTCTTCTTTCTTCTTTTCTCTTCTTCTTTTTTTCTTAGCTTTCCTTTTCTCTGCTTTCCTTTTCTCACGTTCCTCCTCAGCCACTAATTCCTCAGCATTTTTTGCAGCCATTGCAGAATTGTAAATATTCACAGGACGTTCATTACTAGTTCCTGTAACACACATCAAGACCAAGACAATAAGTACAAGTTCTGCAAACCTTGAAAATTGCTTCCTCCCACAAACTGTTTTAACAAATAACAGCAGAGGACTACACGGTGTTTATTAAGTATGCACCATTGCTGGGAAATCCTATACTGCTGTACAAATAGTGTATGCATTCATTTATTGATGAAGAAAGTATATAGTGATGTTACTTAGTTTTCATTACCTTCTATGTTCACCATTTATGTAAGTAAAGCAAATTTTAACCAAACTGTGAAAACTCAATATTTCAAATTTCCTTATTCAGTCTAGCTTGATTTCAGAGCATATATACTAAAGCTTGAACATCAAGAAAACCTTCCCAGTGTTAACTGTCTTCGACACTGTTATACGAGTTTTCATTTAATGTGTGATTCGTAATTTCAATCTTACTGCATTACGAGTTTAATTTTAATGTAGGCCAAATGACTCTGTATATCAACTAATTACAGAATACATTTTGACAATATATATAAACATACCTCAATTATTTACTTGATGCCGATGTCCATTATATATTTTTTTTTGCTAGGGGCTTTACGTCGCGCCGACACAGTTAGGTCTTATGGCGACGATGGAATAGGAAAGGCCTAGGAGTTGGAAGGAAGCAGCCGTGGCCTTAATTAAGGTACAGTCCCAGCATTTGCCTGGTGTGAAAATGGGAAACCATGGAAAACCATTTTCAGGGCTGCCGATAGTGGGATTCGAACCTACTATCTCCCGGATGCAAGATGTCCATTATATAACAATGGTAAGAAATAAGAATGAAAAGTAACAACTTCACAGAGTACTTTCAAAGCAAGGTACATAGAACAAATCAGCATTTGCCAAACACAGTACAACCTCTCTTTTACATCACATTTCAAGGGACTTCACAGAAAAAGTGTAAATTGGGGGAGATTATCAAGTTGCTTTACGCATAGATAATAAATTTCACATTAATTTGTATTGAAGAGCAATATAGTGTAAAATAAAAGCTAAAGGTTACCACCTATTCAATACCATTTGTTGTAACCTTAAAAAAAGTTACATATATTTGTTGAAACTAGTTTTGGTCTTACCAGAGACCATCATCAGTCAAAATCAAAGTTAAGGCAAGACATGAATATAGATAAAATATATGAAGCAAGCATGAAATTCAAGATAAGTAAAAATTTGAAAAACACTCCTCACAATCACATGTCCTGTGCAAGCTCTCAGGCTTCCTCCAATTTGAAGACTGCATCTCACAGAAGACCAGGTGAAACACTAAAATACCAGCACTTGAGGAATCTTCTATAAGTCTGTTCATAATTGTTTCAGCTGAGCTGATAGTGTTTATTGCTGCAGTTACCACTGCGCTGTAGGGCACACTTGTATTCATAACCATCTTCATAATCACTTTCCTCACTTATTCAATCAATCAATCAATCAATCAATCATTGATCTACAACTAAGGCTAACCCAGGTGGCAAATTTTTAATCAATTGTTTACCTAGCTCTTTTCTTAAATGATTTTAAAGAACTTCGAAATTTATCAAACATTTCCCTTGGTAAATTATTACAATTCCCAACTCCTCTTCCTATAACTAAATATTTGCTCCAATTAGTCCTCTTGGATTCTAACTTTACCTTCATATTATGAATTTCCTTCACTTTAAAAGCTCCTCTCAAGCTTATTCGTCTGCTAATAGCACAGCCAACTCGCTCAGTCAAGCTGCTTGTCTACTTACTCCCAAGTCTTCCCAGCATAAAGTTTGAAACATTTTTGTAACATGTTGGAAATCACTCAGAACAAATCGTGCTGTTTTCCTTTGATCTTTTCCAATTCTTGTATAAAATAAACCTGGAACCATACTTTAACTGGGGTCGTACCAGGGACTTACACACCCTCTCCTTTACATCCTTGCTACAAACTCTATATGCCCTTAAACCATATCAAGAGATCTGTACCATTTATTTACAATTCCATTAATGTGAAAACTCCAATGAAGATCTATCCTTATATTACCACCTAAGAAAGGAAGTGAACCTTTTCTTGATCCCAAGTTCCCATTCAGCACTAAGGAGCTCAGGTATCAAGAAAAGGTTTGCGTACTATACCTACAGTGATCCCCATATGATACTTTCAACCCATCATCACAAAGGACTTTTCCTCTTGGTGCAACTTACTACCAGTACCTGACTTTTCATCTCATTTACCATTGTCCACCTCAACTTTGTCAGGGCCTTTCTGCAATCTCACAATCCTCTTACTTATTTACTATTTTATACAATATATCAGCATTTGCATAAAACCTTATCTGCGACTTCAGTCCTCTATTCATATGATTTATATATATAAGAAAACATAAAGGTTGTATAATAGTGCCTTACAGCCCCCTCCACTACCTCCTTTCAACGTTACAGGATCAGATAATGCCTCATATACTCTTATGTTTTTGAGTTCAATTTTCTAGAAATGTAGCCACCCATTCAACCATTCTTTTGTCCAGTCCTATAGCCCTCATTCTCGTCAGCAGTCTCCCATGATCTACCCTATCAAAAGCCTTGGTTGGATACGACAATAGCGATACAGTCCATTTGACCTCCTGGATCTAAAATATCTGCTATATCTTGCTGAAATTCTATAAGTTGAGCATTATTGGAATTCCCTCTATGAAACTCAGCTGCCTTCTATCAAAGCAGTTAGTAATTCTGAAACTGCGTCAAATATAATTAGAATACTTTCCCAGAGCTTACATGCAAAACATGTCAAGGTGACTGGCCTGTAATTATCTGCTTTATGTTTAGCAAACCTCCCTTTGTACACTGGGGCTACTATAGCAACTTTCCATTCACTTTGTATAACTCCTTCATATAAACAGTAATCAAATAATTATTTAGATACGGCACTATATCCCAACCCATTGCATTTAGTATATCCCCAGAAATCTCATAAACCCAAGCTGCTTTTCTAGCTTTCAACTTTTGTATCTTTTCTAAATCTTTATTATAATAGGTAAATTTCAATACTTCATCAATATTAGTAACCTCTTCTATCAGGAAATTATTTTAATATACTACTATCATTACATACTGCTGACTAAATACTCCTCACATATACACTCCCACTGTTCATTAATGATTGCTGCAATGTCTTACCTGGAACCAGTTTCTGCCTTAAACAATACATACCCTTCCATTTTTTTCCTAAAATTCATGTAACACCAACTGTGTTTTCAATCATGTTATTCTTTGCCAAATTCAATTTCCTAGCAAGTTCTCTCTCTCCTTACTTCCACAACTATTCATAACTTCTATTTCTTTCTAACTTGCACCTCCTCCTTTTCTTTATTTCTCTGTTATAATATGGTGGATTTTTATCATTCCCCACCACCTTGAAAAGGTACATACCTGTTTTTTCACTGCTCAACAAATGTTTTAAACTCATCCCATAGATTGTTTACATTTTTTATTTACAATTTTCCAACAATCATAATTGCTTCCTAAAAACTCCTCCATGCCTCTCTTATCATCCACATGGTATTGCCTAACATGGGGCTCCACCAACACTGTTTCCATGGTGACAGCATCAATGCAGAAAAATCATCTACAGAACAATCGGTCTGCAACTTCTCCCAGGTAGAGACAAGCACATTCTCTTCTGCTTCATCATCTTCCACTACTTCCTTCTTCCCTAATGTTTCAGAAGCCAGCTTTCAGGAAACAACTGGAAACTGTGGATCCTTTACTTTACTTCCTTCAAGTACTGACACTTTGAAGGAGGTTGACTCCTTCCTGCCTCCATGAAACTCAATGCCCTCTGCATGATGCTCTTTTTATGATAGGACTTGAAGACCTGGATTATTCCCAAGTCCAAAGGCTGTAATTTGCTTGCTAATAATGTTATTTGCTTTACGTCCCACTAACTACTTTTACGGTCTTCGGAGACGCCGAGGTGCCGGAATTTAGTCCCGCAGGAGTTCTTTTACGTGCCAGTAAATCTACCGACACGAGGCTGTCGTATTTGAGCACCTTCAAATACCACCGGACTGAGCCAGGATCGAACCTGCCGATTTGGGGTTAGAAGGCCAGCGCCTTAACCGTCTGAGCCACTCAGCCCAGCTAATTTGCTTGTGCAGCTTGCTAGCAAGAATTCAAGCTGCACGTTCCTCAAATGTAAGTTCTTTGGATGAGCAGAATAGCAATCATGGAAGAGAAGAGTGTTCTTGTTCTGTGTTCCTACCTTTGAAACAAGAACATGCACTTGTCCCTCAAAAAGTTCAGATGTCATCCATGCTTATTGATTGGCATTATAACTAGTGGATATAGTCTACGTTTTTAAATTCAATGTCGCCTCAAACTTACCAACAGATGAAGCTTTTCAGAGCCACCAACATTTCTACCTAACATCACAGTAAGGCAAAGTTTACTATGTGTTACCCCAAGACACTTTTCCCCTCTGAAAGCCAAGGTTTAACTGGGAAGGATATATATATAAAAGTATTAGTTTCACTGATATTAAAAATATGATCAGGTGCTTACTGCTTTACTAGTTCCTTCAATTTACCCTCCTGCCAATCATAGTCACTTTCACCATTAACAGCAATGGACTCGCACAGGTTTGTATACCACAACAATCTGCTGATCTATCCTTTAGACACTAAAAAGTTCTCAATGCCGAGATTATTGGCCACTTAATGTGCTTTTTCATGCGACATCACATCACTGGAAGCACATGTAGTCTGGAACCAATTCTTCATTATTTTCTCCAGCTATCCATATTTGCTATATATTCCATACTTTCTTTTTCTTTTTACAGTTAGGCCCACTTTCATTCAGTGCTTCAAGTATGTCTATTTTTTTTTTTATCGTGTTCAGTATCAGAACTGATAATCCTAAGGTTCTTTTGAAAATTCACTGTGTGTTCTCGATGAGCTTCTAACAGTCCGAGGACTTGTAACTTCTTCTCCATTGTAAAAACATGTTCTTCCCCTCTTTTGGCCCATTTCTGGACAGGTAAAATATTGCTCACTTTTATCAGAAACAAGAACACAGTTTGCATGGCAATGCAGAGCATAAAACACTTTAGCAGGATAGACTGCAAGAACAAAAATACAGCGAAGATTCAAGCAACTGATAAACTGAAACTCAGTGATCACTGACCACTGCATGGCATACGGCTGCTACAGTTCGGTTCCGCTTCAGTTTTGATCGCCCACTTAGTATGGCCTGGTAAACACTTAATGTTACCAAAAGGGCCATTTAATTCATTCTGTGCTCCGAGTGTTTTTTAAATCACCATCTTCCTTTTATGTTCACTGATCTATGTGTAAATGGATGGAAATTCAAATTTTCTTATTGTAAAAGCAGGGAGTGGATTACATTGGGACATAGAAAAAAAGCTGTAAATTACACGAATGTAAAACTGGGGTTATACTGTGTTTTACAGGCACAGGACACAAACATGCATACATCAACATAAGTAAGAAATTCTCAACATCATCCTTCAGACATTCAGTCATAACACACTAGAATATATATCTTGCTCTATTCATATAAAAGGCCAAACATAATCCCATGGCCCTACAGCTCTGATGGACCTTGGCCTACCAAGCTACCGCTGCTCAGTCCCTAAAGCCTGTAGATTATGAAATGATGCATGCAACAAACCCTCTTGTTTGTCATTCTTGGCTTTCTAGATAAAGGCTGCTATCTCGTCATCAGAGAGCTCCTCAATTGTCACATCAGCTGAGCGGACCCCGAACCAGCCTTCAGATCCCAGTAAAAATCCCTTATCTAGCCTCCGAGAAGAGACATGCATGCAAGCCCTATATTATGGGGGCTGGCTTTGAAATATAGTCCATATATTTTAATTCTGGGTGGAGGGCTGGAACGGGGTTCACTTGTCCAGTCACAAAAGCAAATACAGTAGAGACAATACGTGACACCTCCAGATTTCGCCTTGTTAAAATGGGAGACAAGTCGCAAGTGGCGCTCCTAGTGGCGTGACCTGAAAATTCGCGCTAAATTCAAATATCAATGGAAATGTATATACGGAAATGGATGAATAAATTACGTCTAGAAAGAAAGTGTTAATAAGATATTAACTTCAAAGGTGCTAAAGCAATTCTGGATAAATGAATGAAGAATTATTTAACAGGTTATTATTTAAAGACTGAAATTAGACATACAATCAAGATTTGAAAGAGACTGCTGTGAAAGGGCTTGATCTTTCATTTATGCATTACATTTTTAGCTTTAGCATTCCTGCCTGAACGTTCACGGCTAGATTTGTCTTTTTCCTCATTTAAAAGCATTGTATCATCACATTAAAACACTTGTCAACAAAAATATTGACAAATTCCTTACACACGATTTAATGAATTAACATTTAAGAGCTGGACGATTTTCCTTTTAACTTGAAGCCTACTAATAGAAAGAAAATCTATAAATTTAGTCTCAAAAACATTCAAACTTTCCCTATAAGCAATACTTGCCATAATGCCATTACATTAGGGTAAAGCAAATTTGTAGATTTCTTAAATCACCCATATTTTCTTCAGTGCTCGACAACACATTACGGCATTCCAAATGGGGTAACTTGGAACACAACCAGCCACACACATATGCATATGTATTTTCCTGAATTAAATCAAATCCACAGATCACACCTACAACAACACATTGGTATTGAAGGTTAACTACTATAAAAATCTCTTTGTAACTGGAAGAATAAATATGCAAACACAATATTTACTTACATTTTCTTGTCACGAGGGAAACAGAAGAAAGACTGTGAATCCTTCTGCACTTCATAGTTATTGCAGCCAAACACAGCACATATCTTTCCACTGATAGTGAGAGGAGATATAAAGGAATGACACATGCTACTATTTACTTATGTCAACTTAATGCAAACGCGTAAATAACGCCAAAAACTTCACAAACAAATACACGTGCTCTTATGACAGAATCAGTAACTCTCAGGTCACTCCGCTAGATAGAGCTCTAATCGCTGTCTCTTGATATCTCGCAGAGTGTCGTGTATTGTCTCTACTGTATTTGACAAAAGCCAAGCATATTGCTGAGGTTGTTGCCACGCTGACCACATAACACTGTAATTAATGCAAGCCAACTGGCTGGGCAGCAGTTGTCTTGACAGCCCAAAGGTGTTAATGGCCTATATGTGCCACAAGTTCGTCTTGTTTATTTCAGGCAGTAACATTCTCAACGAACAGACACAATTGAAATACATGCATTAAACAAAAAAGTTTTTTAATGTTACTGATAGCAGGCACATGACAGCAAGATGTGTTGTTGTCCCAGGAGTCAGTTGTTGAAGAAAGCCAAATATAGTCACTCAACAGTACACCAATAAAGTAACTTGTTTACAGAAAAAATGAAGTAGTTATTTTTTCACCATTAATATAATTATTTAATTTGTGAAACTTACCCGTTACTGCTTACAGCTGGAGTAATAATATTTACAGCCAGGCTATGAGCTAATTTAGAATATTTTATAATGCCTTTTAAGCTGAGTTACATACATAAGCCTCTGGAGTTGAATTATTTGTTTTCCATACAAATTTGTAGATATTATCAGATCAAAAATAAACCATTGCAAACAAATCTCTGAACCGATAACTAATTCAAGAAACGAATGTAGTTTCTATATTTTCTTGAAGTTACTCAAACAACAACAACAACTGAAGTTATTTTTTAAAATTTCATTAGAGGTTTATTGGTACAAGTAACAAATCAGTCCATGAACAGTGTATGATCTAGGTCTCTCTTTCTTCACCTTGTACAAAGCAGGGAGGGATATGTTAGTCATTTTAACTACCTTGAAATGTACACTAGGAATGTCACCTGCAGCATAAACCTTATCACCAAATACTGAAACCAAAACTTCATTGTTCTCTTCAATGTAGTTCTCGCAACCATCACATAGAATGAATGCCGTGATTTTTTGTTGTTGCCATTCTTGACAAACTGAACTCTTACACACTTGCAGATAGAGTTTGGCTGCTTGGCTTCAACAGCTACTTTCTGAAGTACAAATCCCAAGTTCAACAAGTGAATTTCCTGTTTTTGCGATTCACATATCATTTTCTCAGTTGGTGGATATTCGAACTGTCTTTCTGCTGCCCTTTTACCATGAAGTTTTGCATATTCTACAACTTTTAATTTAAATGCTATGTTGTAAGAAAACCCTTTCTGTGCAAATGAAATTATGTACAGTAAATTGTCACTACTGGAACTTGCTACTGATTACAAAGATTTTTCTTCTACCTTTCCTTGAAGGTTATATACTGTATAATGGCAGTCAAGGTACCAGCTCTTTGTGTTTACCTGGTAAGATAAGGAGACCGGCAGAGGAGGGCTTGTGAGCCATCTAGATAGAGCTCCCTGGCAACTCGCTTTCCTGTCGGACAAATGCAAGTATACCACAGCCACTGTTTCTTAACTGTGATAATAAAAGAGGTCAATTGCTGAGAGTTTTTTGTTGCTATTTGCTTTACGTTGCACCAACGCAGTTAGGTCTTATGGCGACTATGGGATAGGAAATGCCTAGGAATCTGAAGGGAGCAGGCGTGGCCTTTATTAAGGTATAGCCCCAGCATTTTCCTGGTGTGAAAATGGGAAATGATGGAAAACCATCTTCAGGGCTGCCAACAGTGGGATTTGAACCCACTATCTCCCGGATGCAAGCTCACAGCTGCGCGTCCCTAACCGCACGGCCAACTCGCCTGGTACTGCTGAGAGTACTGTAAGACATATTTTGAGCATTGGTGTAGCAAATCACATATAATCAGTGCCTAAATATGATAGACCTTTGGACCATAACATGCAGCCATATTTCAGGCAATATATTTTCTAACAAAAAGTGTGTTTTATGGTCCAAAAAATACGGTATATACAAAGACAGTATGAATAAGAACAGCAGTGTTCAAAATGTGTCATAAGTTTATGGCTTTTCAGCTAGTAAACACTGTATTTTCAAACATAGTTAGGAATCCTTCATTATTTTGGCCATGGAGAAAAAACAGACATCACTGTTCACTGAACTCATAATGATTAGATAAGACAGAATTCACGACTTCAAAATTAATACAAAATATCTCTCCATTCTAGCTGATAACAAATGGGCATAACTCGTAACCGATCAACCGTAGGACGTTTTGTGTTATTTTGCAGTGCACTATCCATGTCCCACATTTCCTACATTTCTGTAACACACTTAATCAAGTAGAGAAAATCATATACCTGCAGTAGGGGGAAAAAACATAATAAAATCAATTTTGCTTTTTATAATAGACCTAGAGATGTACCGACAATCAACATCCAATATATCTGACAAAACTTTGTGTCAAGACAACGGTAAACACAGTGAACATAAGCTGGCATCTAGAAACACAGAACCTTCTGAACAATACTCAAATCTACTTTTGTGTCAAAAGGCAACAAAATGGTTAAATTTTACATATGGTAAAGAAACTGAGGGATCTTTTAGATAAAAGATAAGCCATTTAAATTGTGTTTGATCATTTGAAATTTGGTCTATATTCAAAATTAACAGATAAAATATGAATAAAAAGGTTCAAACAGAAAATAAGTAACTTCATAAATCAAGATTCTGTGCTACCAGATTTGGGGATACAACATTCATGTACAAACAACAGCGAAGAGGGTTACCTCCAAGTTCCATTATCAGTCCCACTCTTTTTTAATGTTATGATCAATGACATATCATCTCATCTAGCCAAGGTTAAGGATAGTCAGAGTGCATATGCTGATGACTTGGACACATGGATGTCTATTGCAAGAACTCACCAGAAGCAGCTATCAAAAAAATGAATTCCTTTAGTAAAAATGGTGCAAGGAAAAGTACATAAACATAAGAGTAACAAAACCATTTCATCAAGTTTTCATACTGCCATTTAATAATTTAATTATGAGCATGCTTAAGGATGAGAAATCTTCCAAGGCATGATAACCAAAAACACTAATAAATTATGCCAGACTAGAAATTAACATGGGATGCTAATGCCCAACAAATTGCTGAAAAGGTAAAAAAAATTATAAGGTTTAAATGAGGTTGATACTGTACATAAAAGTGCAAATATTAAACAATGGATGTGAGCTTAATAATCAAGGGCATGAAACAACAGGTCTTACCATGCGGATTCCGACCAAAAATAATACAACAGAATAACAAAATTAAAAGATAAGCACTGATAAAAAAATTAGAATTTTAGTATAACAATTATGTTTAAAATGCCATTTAATTTTTTTCACTCTGGCTTATTACAACTCTCCATGTTTCTGGTTGTTAAATTGCCTCTCTTACTACTACAAAGTTTCTTCTTTTAGCACAGATGGTTTCATTATACTTATGACATTCTTCATCAATTTGTGGTACTTTGTTATAATATCTGGCCTGGCATTGTAGTGTACGTCTGGTGTTTATCTCAGTGAGGCAATATTATTAATATGTATTATTATTAACCATAAAATTATCCTGACATCATGAACATAATGTGCATGTTCTTGAACGTGTACATAAAATAGTATAATATTGATGCCATGTTAAAATAGTTTCTTGTGATGAGTTCAAGAAAGGTGGACTTATGTTGAATGACGCAAGCTGAACTTAGTTGTGTTGTTGGTTAAATTAATTTGCATAGCCAGTCATGTTGTTTTATATTTGTGTAATTCCACACACGTAAGGACATTTTAACCTGTGTAATAACTGGACTTCTGGTTCACATCATGTTCATGTTGAGCTATTATAAGATTCAAGATTGATACAACGCTAATACGCCGCTTCACAAGATTCACAGAGTTTTTATTCACTAATTTTAATGTGTCCTTACCATATTTCAAATGATTTTATGTGCAACTGTAGATCACCCACAAGAGGACGAAACATGTATCACCAATATAGTTTAATGTAGTCTTATTAAGAAAGACGATCACAGTATTGTAAAGGTGGAATTATGAATTTAAATTTTTACAAATTGATACTTTTTGACAATATGGGTTCAAATATGAAATTTATCAGTGCAATATTCTGAATATATCATTTTCCAATATTTCCATGTTGCCCTGGACATTTATGGAACTGAAGGAGTCTAAATATTAGAATGTTTGTTATACTGAGTTGTCTCGTATAGAATAAAGTCTACCTAGTTGCAAAATTCTCTGCTCTATGTACATAGTCTTACCATAAATACTGTCCCAAACGTTTAAGTAAATTGACACAAAATGGCTAGAGACATTTTAATATCCTAATAACAAGTATTACACAGATGCATTATGAACCATAACCACAAATAATTACACAACCCAGCATTTTCAAACTTTTTTCTTGCGGCAAGAGGTGTGATAGGTGATCTTAACTAATTTTGGGTCGCTGAACACAAATCCATTTCTACGTATCACGTCACGTTTCCTCGCAATAGGTATATCAAATTAAGAGATAGACCTGAATATTTCATTTAAAAAGTACTGAAAAATGTTGATAATTTTGGAAATATTTATATTTCTTTGTATGAAATAGTTGAATATTGTCTTGAATTATTATATACAATGAATAATTATTGAGTATAAAATTACAATGAAATATTTAGCATTTATTGTAATATAATACTGATTTACACAAAAACACAAACAAACAACTCTGAGGCAATGAAGGCATTTTATTTTGACAATTAAACGTGATTTACAAGCAAACAATGTAACTTATAATCAGTATCTTTTATGAATTCATAAATGTGAACAAAATTAACAGTCCTAGATGCCCGCTTGGAATGAACGCTTGGCTCCCCAGCATCTGACTGCATCAAGTTTGTCTTCTCTTTTCAAACACCAACAGTAGTCGGCCATCATTGGTTCATCCCACCTCCCCTGGTATCTTCTTCCTGCCTCCTTGATGTCCTGATGGAACCCCTCTCCCATCTCTTCATTAACAGCCCCAAGATTTTCCAGAAATTGATCAAGATGAGAATGAAGGAAGTGCAGTTTCAGACTCATTCTACGCAACTCTTTCATATCATCCAACATTGTTTTCACTATTGTTTCGTATTGTTCATCCTTTACATTTCCTAGGAACTTCATTATGACATCTCTTATTGAATTCCATGCATCAAGTTCCACGACATTCATCGTCTGTTCAAAGTTTCTGTCACCGGGCGAGTTGGCCGTGCGCGTAGAGGCGCGCGGCTGTGAGCTTGCATCCGGGAGATAGTAGGTTCGAATCCCACTATCGGCAGCCCTGAAAATGGTTTTCCGTGGTTTCCCATTTTCACACCAGGCAAATGCTGGGGCTGTACCTTAATTAAGGCCACGGCCGCTTCCTTCCAACTCCTAGGCCTTTCCTATCCCATCGTCGCCATAAGACCTATCTGTGTCGGCGCGACGTAAAGCCCCTAGCAAAAAAAAAAAAAAGTTTCTGTCTTTCAGAAGCTTTCTAATTTGTGGTCCATTAAAAATGCCTTCCTTGACTTTTGCATCAGAAAAATGTGGAAATTTGCTTGCATTGTACTTGAAACAGGGGCTAATTTTGTCCAAGGCCTTAACAAACTGCTTCATGATTCCCCAGTTTGATGTGTAGCGGTGGCAAAATAATTTTTTGTGGGTCAACTAATGAAGCATTTGTAACATTTTTCACACTAAGTGTCAAAACTTGTCTCTTAGTCCAGGAAGGTGTAGACCAGTGTTTGTTCCTAGCTCTGCTGTTCCATTCACATAAATAACAAGGGAATTTAGTGTAGCCTGCTTGTTGTCCTAATACAATACCACACACCTTCAAGTCACTACACACATCCCACCGGTGCTCACGATACTTGATTTTATCTAAAACAGTTTGCATTGTGATATATTGAAATTTTCATTTAGTGAAACCAAATGTACCACAGGAATCGAAGCTAGAATGTTTCCGTTACGAAGTAGTACAGCCTTTAAGCTTCTCTTGTAGGAATCCACAAACAGCAGATTCGCTGTTATCACAAAGCAGCACTGTGCCGCAATGACATATTTTCAAACAGTAAATGGCAAATAACACGAAAACTAGATGTGATACAATAGAACCAATGACATTTCTGAAATCAGGAGACCTTATTTAGTTAAAATCACATCAGATGCTATGCCGCAAAAATCATGCTGGGTAGTGTTATTCAAAATGGCCATTATTTGCACGCACACAGGCCTTAAGTCTTTGTGGCCACTCATCAATGGCATTACGCAACACATCAACTGGAAATTCTGCAACTGCCTTCCGAAGAGACTGCTTTAAGCTTTCAATATTGGAATGTCTTTTCTTGCAAGCAATCTCCTAAAGCTTGGATCACAATTTGTAGTACAAAGGGTTTAAATCAGGACTTGCAGACGGCCAATCTGAAGTGGAAATGAAATCAGGAACATTTGCCTCCAACCACTGCTGGGTTGCCCGTGCCTTGTGCGCTGGGGCTGAGTCCTGCTGGAAGCTCCAGTTCCGTCCATGGAAGAGAGTGTTGTTGAGATTCTTGACCAGTCCCTCAAGCACTGTCTCCTGGTACACTTTAGCTGAAGTTTTGACTCCCTTTTCACAGAAATGGAGTTCCGTTGTGCCCTCGAAGCTCATACTCCACCACACCATAACTGATGAGGGATGATGACCCCTCTGGATCCTTGGAGCCTTCTCACCAGCTTCTCTAGAGGAATGGGCATATACCATGTCGTTCAGGGCGTTGAAAATCTCCTCAGCACTGAAAATATTTCCATCCGTAAACAGCATTCGACGATGACCATTAGCCGCGTAACGCTTAAGTAAGCGCTTTGATTTTAGGAGCCTCTGACGCTTCAGTTCATTTGTCAGGAGATGTCTTTTGTGTCATTTGTAAGCATGGAGTCCCAGGTCAATGCTTAACGTGCGAGACATAGACATTTTTTATATCTGTAACTCACGAGCCATCACTGACTGTCTCCTTACCAGATTTCGTCGCACACGAGCCGCCACTGCTTTGATGACAATGTTGAATAAAGATAAAGGGTTTCCACCTGTTCAATACATTGACATTGAAATTCTTAATATTAAACTGCTTTGATGAGTTCTGGCGTTCGTACTGCGCGTGGTCTTCCTTGCTGCAGGCGATCTCTCACAGTTCCAACCTCAACAAATCGATTTATAGTGCGGCAAACAAATTTCTTACTAATTTTCAGCTTGTGGAGGTTTTTGAAAATCTCCCCTGGTGATTGCCCTACCTTGTGTAACACTATCACAGCCACATGATTCTCATACTCCCTCCATTCCATCTTGAAAACTTCAAACTGACAACTGTACACTTCTGCAGCTCAACCAACAATGACTCACGCCTCACGATACTGGTTTTGTAGCCGCTCCCTCGTTCGGGCGGAAGTACAGCCACCCTCAAAAGTTGAGACAGTATTTATGGTAAAACTGGGTATATATATTGAAGTTAATAACTGGTCAAGTTGATAACTGGTAGTTAGGTTCTATGTACAACTGTAGTTTATGATCACAAATTAAGTGTTAGCATTTTTTATTCTGATAGGGGCAGATTTATTCTTTGGGTGAAGTGGTGTTAAGTTTAATAATGTTGTTTTTTATTTTACTTTTAACTACTTTTGACAGTTTTTGGAAATGCAGAAGTGCTAGAATTTTGTCCCGTATGAGTTCTTCCACATGCCAGTAAATCTACCAACATGAAGCTGACGTATTTGAGTACCTTCAAATACCACAGGACTGAGCCAGGATCGAACCTGCCAAGTTGGGGTCAGAAGACCAGCGCTTCAACCGTCTGAGTCACTCAGCCGGCAGCGTTGAGTCTGATGAATCTCTCAATGCCTAATGCTCAATAATAAAGCAAGATAACACATTACTAAAACCATCAAGACTCTTGATTATCCATGACCAACTGTCAACAGTGGTAAAACAGTCATTTCATTTTTTTCTATCTGATTAATGTTATTACTGTAATAAAGTACTTAAAATACATAGACAGATAATCTGCACCATGTTCTTTTCATGGGTTGTACAACTGAATTGCAATTCTTAAAAGGTCTGGATACCACATTGTAAATGGAGTAACAATAACACTGAATAAAATCCTTGAAACCTTCAGTGTGTATAACTCAACAGCATTTGGAAATGAGTATCCTGCATTCTTGATAATCTATGAGGGAGCAAAACATTTATATTCAGTAGAATTGTTTGTCCATGCCATTGTTTCTTTATACAGCCGGATTTGTTATGTTAGATAACTCAATCAAGCAACTTAAACAGTTTTAAAACAGTTATACAAGCTGTATTACAGTAGTGCAAATGTGTTCCTTGTTAATCCGGGAAGGACAAAATTTTTTTTTTCATCTTAAGTGTTTCATTTCATCAAGTCTGAATATATTAATTGAAGAAAAGCCAAAAAAAGCTATTTTCATGTTAACTGGCCCTATGGGTTGTGAATAATAGCCTGGAACTATATAGTACTGCAGTCACTTACGAGAGCAAATTTTGCAAAGTTTGGTGATATAATTAAGTTATAAAATAAATTAATGTGCCCAGTGCAGACTTTTATCTGGATGAGAAATAACCTGAAAATGTATTTGCAGAAAAATATAGCACGTAAAATTAAAAAGAAAGTATATTAAATGGTCACCAGTCAGTGTGGAGGTCAACACCGACCCAACCAGATCTATACAAGCACAAGGCTGGAGGAAAGGGGAAATCCTGACTATATTTGTATTCTCCATGAAGAAATTTTACTGACTTTAAAACTTCACTCCGTTTCCAGAAGCATGACATATTGCACCCGTCCACCTCCCGAGTCCCAGACTAGCATTTATCTCAGGGGTGTCGGTTCATTATTTAAATCATCAAATATAAATATAACGGCATAATAGAACACGGGGATGAACGGAGCAACTTAAAATTAAAAGGGGGAAGGCTCGATTGTAACTTGAATTTAAGGACTCCATGATAGGACTAGGAAGTGACTGTTACTTTAAAAAGGGCATCATCTAACTACAATAAAAAGGTTATGAGAGTGGTTTCCTTTGAAATAATTTGCCAGAAGGAGCGGTTTATTACGCCATTTGACGTATAAAACTTTGATACACGTGGCAACAATATTTGAATTTACACACATGTTACATATATAAATCACTTGCCATACCGCAAGTGGTATCAATATCTTGCTGCGTTGCTTCTGAAATAAAATGACATTTTGGAGGTATAATTTACGGATCGATTCCATTTGAATCGAACCGTTACTCAAGGATATAGCTTCCTTCTATCGGGAGCCCGAGCATAACCCATGTTACGGTCGGCTTCCCGATTTAACTAAGATGATGTACTCCGGCTATGTACATTTTTCCGAGACCGGTACTCGGATTGGGTAATGTTTCTCGTGAAGTGCGAAAACTGGATTCCACGGACAGTTCCTATCTTACGATATCCAGCTGATGCCATACCAATGAATTAGCATATACATATTATTTACATGTGATCTGAATTGTTTCCAGTTAGCCTCAGTAGACTACTGCCACAGATGAGATAACGAGAAGCGGTGGGAAATACCGTGGCCA
This sequence comes from Anabrus simplex, assembly GCF_040414725.1. Classification (NCBI taxonomy): domain Eukaryota; kingdom Metazoa; phylum Arthropoda; class Insecta; order Orthoptera; family Tettigoniidae; genus Anabrus; species Anabrus simplex. The sequence continues at coordinate 43,580,184 of NC_090265.1, forward strand.
TGGCCCCCCCTCGCATCGCGAGCGAAGTAAACAAACACGCAAGTATGTAACATCGTCCCATACGGAGACCGTACAATAAAGAGGTACCAAAATGATTCTAATATTATCACTCTCATTGTTCAAACATACGAATAGAGGGACGTTGTCACCAAATAATTTAATCCACAAAATTATCATCCTCGAAATTATTATTATTATTATTATTATTATTATTATTATTATTCAACGGTTCCTGGCACTGTCACGTTTGATTAATATCATCATTATATGCGGGATGCAAACACAAATGGTTATTACTGTTATTATTATTATATCCCTCTCGTGATTATTATTATTATTAATGAATAGGTGACTCAAGATATTATTATTATTCACGTCACTTAAAAAGGTTATGATTATTAATGGACCGGTCACTTACGCCAAAACATATATATTAAGATATCGGTGCAATTACAAATTAATTCACCGATCAACCAACGACATCATTACAGTTATTATTATGACAATTATTATTAATCTGACCGCGATGATTTAACATTGTCCTTACATTGTTATTATTATTATCGGTTGCATATTCTCAATTAGATTCCCGTTTAACATCGTTATCAACGCTCAATTAATTAAGGCGGTCCAATCCTTTATCTGCAATATTTATTATTATTATTATCACGACATCATGATTGTCCTCACTCGTTATTACAATGAATACAATATACGACCATTTCTGTGGAATCTGAACTCTCATTATCCTTAGATCCCTTGTATCTCAACGAATAACTGTGCAGTCTATTTATTTCGTACATGCTGTCACGGGTTCGAATTCTACCCGCTGCGTAACTCAGTATTTCTCTGTGACACTGCCCGTACATTTTACACTCATATCAATATCCTAAGTGTCTCTCGTACGGAATTTATTTTCCTCTCTATCTCAATATTCCTCGATTCATTTATTTATTCCTCACAGAATTATCAACTGACTTATTTATTCATTTCGGACATCGTACGACCTTTTATTATCTGACTGCAAATTCTTTCACATTTTCTCTCATTTGGATCTATGCCTTAGTTCATTCTCCACAAATAATCGTAACATCTTGAAATTATATTTACCAAAATTTGACAATCTTGGTCTCGTAATATTAGCACTACATGTTCCGGCTAATGAATCGCAACTTCAAAACGCGACATTTATACGTAAAAAAATATTGGACCGTAATTTAAACCACACGTTCATTAACATGTACGGATTATTAACACCGATCTACATTTTAATATTATTAATCGATCAAATTAAATTATCACGCACTTTAATTCCAAATTAAAACGACCTCCCGTCATTAAATGATTCCCAATAAACTCAGCACTTGATCACATGAATTACATGAATTATTATTATCTCCAAATCGTATTAAAAAAAATATCTTCACAAAAAAAATAGTTATATTATTTATTTATTATTATTATTATTAAAAAAAATAATATTTTCGCCTGTAACTCGGTAGTCCACTCGTAATATGTTTAACGCATAACCCCTTGTACAAAGTCGATTTATTCTGGCACTAAACACTCCAGATATGATTTACTTGGAAATTATTATATTAATCGCATCTCACAAATTTAACAACTTCACTTTGAAAATATGACCATATTAATTTCAACAAAACACTCTTGGTATGGCGAAGCTGGATTTTCCTTCCATGTCATTAAATGGCTCGTTAAAATTGACAAAACATAAAAGCACATATCGGGTCTTATTTAACTAGCATAATCAAAATCAAATGTAAAGAAAATTATCGACTACAAAGAAACTATGAATGCATGCATGACTTAACGTACTACACTATATATACAAATTTACATCTCCAACAAACTGAATACATAAAAGACCCGATTATTTACATTATTATGATTTACTACTGTCCGTGCTACAAATTTAGGATGGGGTCGTTAAGCGACCCATCTTGTTACAGAAGGTAACCAAGTATAATCAAATTATTCCCATTTTTCCCATCACGATAACATTTCCCAAATATATTTTACAGTTTAGTACTCATCTTAGTTATCGGTATTCCATTGCAGCTTTGCAGACGAGAGGCTTCATCCAGCCCCTCTCTGCGTTTTACTCCTCCATCCTTGATGGCGTAGTTTCACAAAAGATTTCCTGGCACATTATTATTTTACACTCATATCTTGATTACCACAAACCTTCACCATTTACTACGTTAACACTGTATACTTTAATTTGGATACAACAAATTTCTATCCTAGACCCAAGAATTTAATATATTTACACTATTTAATCTTCGTCCACCTACCGCACAATGGACCTGGACACGTACGACGAGGTGTCAACTATTTCGCCCGTCGCGATACGCCCGATTTATACGGCATTCTTGACGTGTTCATTACATCGGTTCGGTATAGCTAAGTACAGGCTACTACTTCCTTAAAGTACTGTTCGTCACACAGTCTATTATGTACGTACTTATGGTGATATATTTTATACTACTCTCTTGCAGGATAATTACTTTACGTCACTGATTATTCATAAATAAAAAACACTATCCTACGTTAACTATTTCCAGATTTAACATGTTGCTTGAGCGCGATCACACTTTACAAACACTGGCGGGTGCTCGCGCCATTAAATGACTGTACGTCCGTAGAATTCTAAGTTACCGGCGACCAACAGTTCAGCTCCCGATATTCAATTCACGTGTGCTGGCGACCGTCAATTCAGCTCCAACGATTCAAGACAAGTGTGCTGGCGAGCGTCAATTCAGCTCCAACGATTCAAGACAAGTGGCTGGCGACCGTCAATTCAGCTCCGTATATATGGATGAAGCCTTTTTCCCGCGGATTTGTTGACGTCATGCCCCTTAGGGAGGGGGTGGATTTTTAATATCGGTACTTGCACTCCGAATTGGAAGTTAAAATTTACATCAAATTAATCCACTCCGCTAGCATATCTGCTGGATAAAATATGAACTCCAGGTGATCACAGATTTAGGAGATATGGATGGATTTCGCTCCTCACATTTCGCGCCTTCGTAAGCGTCCCTGACAACGTGGTCTCCTTTCAGCCAATGAGATTCAAGCTGTCCGGTTTCCAAGAAATCCAGCCTTCAATTTATTTAATTTGCCAATAAGTATTGATTATTTTTCCATGCATGACCCCTAATAAATTCATTACATCCATCCGCGTACTCATATTAATTTATTACTGATTACTTTTGTAGTTACGAAAATATCTCATCCATCATTCCTTAAGATGGTATCACTGAGTCTCCCATCAAAATTTTACTATTGGCCGGCAAGCGGTCACGTGATTTAAATCTCCACCTGCTCGAACTTAGGCTAGCGAACGTACACTCAGCCGCTGTAATTTTCCATGAGGTCATGGAATTTCCGTCCTACCAAAAATATCCCAAGGTCTTACTCATGTGGTGGGTTTTCTTTGTATGACTCTCCCCCTTCCTCTTCCTGACCAAGACTTATTTGTGGACTCTGTATTTCCTTGTACGCCAACTAATGATATTCCCTGCTGTGAAGTAGCTAAAAGTTGTCGTGTTGAGCTAATCCGTCAGGCTCCAGTCTGTCGTCCTTCCTTCGCTCTGATTTCAACATTACATAAACGAAATATTTTCAAATACACTCCTCTGTATTTCAATAAATGTCTCATATTATTTTACCGATCAAATCATGATTGATTATGGGCCTAAGTCACTCGGGTTCATCTTCCTCTTGCCCAGGTAAAAAAAAATCTAGTGAGCATCATGAGATTTTTTTTTTTATGATGTGTCCATATCATCACTATCATGATTTGACATCGGATCCTCTGTTCTGCGACGGCTGTTGATTTCGTCTCTCAACATCTGGTTCCTGAACCTTAACTCCTCGTTCTGTCTTTCGATATCATGGATCGCATTGACAAATTCCTGCACGTCTCTGTCTATCTCTCCACACTCTGGACATGGCCTTGCTTCAATTGGTGTATGGATTACTTGGACTTCTTCTTCCCTTCCGTCATCTTCTTCATCCTCTTCTTCGACATCATCTTCTTCCGGCTCGTCATCTGCTTCCTCTCGTTCATCCTCTGCTTCCCTGTGGTCTGCTGGCGTGTGGTAAAGCTTTAAATTTGCAGCGTTATAGATGTTCTCTGAACTTCCATCCAAGCTCTGAACTTTGTAAGCATTGTTGTCATAAGTTTGTATAATCTTGAAAGGGCCCACGAACAATTTACAAAACTTGTGGTACACCTTCTGCTCTGGGTTAGACACACTAGGCTTCTTCACTAGAACGAGCTCGCCAACCCTCAACGGACGGTGGAATCGCTTATTCCTCAGCCTTCTCAATCGTCGTTCTGCTTGTGCCTCCAAATGTTCCCGTGTCTTTCTGATACAAATTTCGCTGGATACGCGTGGATCTGCAGGACATGCTACTGCATCGTGCCATGGCCTGGCCGGATATCTGTTAAAGTGAACCACTTCCGGTATCTGGCCTGTTGCTTCGTGGATCGTGGTGTTAATACATTTAGTTATAATGGGCACCACGTCAATCCACCGCCAATGTGCCTCGGAACAATAGATCCTGCAAAATTTTGCAATCTCTCGCATGATCCTCTCTGATGGATTCGATTCGGGATGGCGAATCGAACTAAGTACATGCTGAATGTCTAGTTGTCGTAATTGATTTGCAAACGCAGCAGATGTGAACTGACTACCATGATCAGTAAGGATCTTCTTAGGCTTCCCCATCTGTGGAATGATATGTGAAGTAATTCCTCGTAGTACAGTTTTAGAATTTGCCTTTTGCAGCGGATACAAGGCTACTAATTTAGAGAATACATCTAAACTAACAAGGATGAATTGGTTTCCCCTACGGGCCTTGGGGAGTGGTCCGTACAGGTCCATTGCGAATATCTCGCGGGGTTCAGTAGGTAACAGTGGGCGCGGAGATTGCTTAAGTAAGTACGGATTAGGTTTAATCCTTTGGCAGACGTCACATGATCGTAGTACATTTCGGACTGTTTGGTTCATCTTGGCCCACACGAATGTCTCTTGGATAGTTGCCAAGACCTTCCCTATACCTCCGTGTCCAATGACCCGGTGTACATGGTTGACTACCGGTACTTGCATTTCAGATGGTATGACTATGCGAAGTTTCGTGTGTTCCTCATCCAAAAACTTATGAAGAACCCCATTCAAATAATGGTAGCTCGCTGATAATTTACTAGCTCTGTCATACTGTGGATTGTCTGGCTGCAATGTTTTGTTAAAGAACTCTATCATCAAGTTAGTGAACCCATCTCTCTTCTGTATTGCTCCTATGTCCTTCAAATTCCTTAAGACCTCCTGATCCTCTTCTATTAACTCAATTTGGTGGATTACGACTTCCTCCGGGTTTGGATGTCGACTCAACGTGTCTGCCAAAATATTGAGTTTCCCGGGGCAATGTTCGACTGTTAGATCAAATTGCTGGATAAATAATGCCCAACGGCTAACCCTCTCGCTTGCCATATTGGTTTTCATAATGAACGTCAGCGCTTTGTGATCGGTACGGATAACAATCTGAAAACCATACACGATCTTCTTCCAATATTGCAAAGCGCTTACGATAGACAGCATTTCCAATTCTGTGATAGTGTACTTTATCTCATGCTTCCGCAATTTCCGGCTCATGAAGGCGATATAGGTCTTTATGCTTGGATCATTGGGGTTTTCCTGTAGTAACACGGCTCCTATACCTATGGTTGAGGCATCTGTTTGAATTATGAATTTGAGGCTAAAATCCGGGTATCCGAGCTTAACATTATGCAGTAATCGTTGCTTGGTCTGAGCGAACGCCTCATCACAATTATGGTCCCACTTCCATCGATTATTTTTCTTAAGTAAGTCTTGCAATGGTGCTACTACGGTTGTGTAATCAGGGCAATGATCAGCGAAGAATTGACACATTCCAAGGAACTGCCGAACATGTTTTACTTTAGTAGGCTTAGGAAACATCCTAATGGCCTCAATTTTGACTGGGTTTGGTCGTACACCATCTCCATCTACAAGGTGACCCAAAAACAACACCTCCTTCTGACAAAAATGTGATTTCGATAGGTTGACCTTGAAGTTATGCCTTCCTAAATCGGTGAGGACTTCATTAATATTTTCCAAGTGTTCCGAAAGTGTTCTTGTAGCTACCAAGATATCATCCACATACATGATAGTCGCCTCTTTGACCTTTGGACTTAGATTGCGGTCAAGAGCTCGAATGAGAACCGAACCCGCATTCTTAATACCGAATGGGAGACGATTAAAAACATAAGTCTGTTGATCGAATAAGAATCCCGTCAACAACTTAGATTTAGCTTCCAACAGTATATGATGAAACGATGACGTCAGGTCAAAAGTGGTAAAATATTCCATATCTTTAAATCTCTTCAAGATCCCTTTAATAGGCGGGGCCTGCTCATACTCTGGGACTAATCTCTCGTTGATAGCACGTGCATCAAGGCAAATGCGCACTGATCCGTCCGGTTTCCTTACTATCACTAAAGGATTCAAAAATGGCGTCGGTGACTTCGATATCAATCCACTTGCTTCCATTTCTCTAATAGCTTCGCGGACTTGGGGATAGAATTTCTCGGCAATTGGATATAATTTCTTCTTATACGGGGACCAATCATTCACGTTTAATTCGTATTCAAAATTTTCAATTTTTCCAGGTTTTGAGCCAAACGTGTCGCTATGCTTTGTTAAAATTTTGAATAAATTTTCCTTCCCCTCGGGACCTATTACAGCTGCATTAACTTTATCTGCTATAACCTTCCCACAGTTGATTTCACCTTCCTGCAATTCTGCCGCAAATAGCTTATAATCATCAGAGGTCACATGATCATCCGTCTCACTCATGACACTTTCGTCCGTCCTAAGCGGATTCACGACTTCGGTGTTCCAAATTTCTTCATGCTCTCCTATCTCCGACTGAGGGTTCATGGTTGTATCCTCAATACCTTCCCTATGCTTAAATCTGACAGAGTTATCTCCCATATCAATCACAGCCTGGTATTCAGTCATAAAATCGGCCCCTAGGATCAAGTTATAGTTGATTTTATTCATGATAATAAATGTATGAGCAAATTTTGAATTTCCAATTTCGATGTCCAATAATGCCTGGTTCTTACATATGACGGATTTATCCGGGATAATTCCACGAATCTTCAAATTTGAAACTGGGATAATCGGGATGTTTACTTTGGATTGTAGTTCATTTAACAGAACTTGGGATACTACTGATACGCTGGCGCCTGTATCAATGAGTGATCGAACCCTCACGTGGTTGATCCTAGTGTATATCACTGGTAGTCTCTTAATTTCCTTTGAAATTTGGATTTCGGGATCGTCAATTAATTCGTCAGAGGTCACAACCCATGTATCGACCTCTGCGATGATCCATTCTTCAGTTAAAATTCGGCGTTTTTTTTTTTCGCCCCGAGCCGTTCTTCAGATTCGAACGTCGGTGCATTCGGGTTTAGGTCGCTGCCCCCTTTCCTTGCTCTTTGGAATTGCAAGCTCTCCGCTCCTGTCGCTTCCTCATCACGGCCTCGATCATGGATCGCCTCCTTCCATTTTCTCTTGTTCAGCTCTTCTATGTACCGCCTAGACTCTTGGTATCTGTCATCCTTCTCTTGACGAGATCCTCCCTGGTAATATCTCGGGTTCCCTTGATTCCTAGCTGGATACGGCCTGTAATTACTTCTCTGGCATCCACGGTATCCCCTGTCAGCTCGAAAGTTCCCTTGGTTGGTTTGCCGGTTGCCTTCCGCAAAATTCCTTGGTCTCGTCCATTGTCGCGGCTTCCACTCCGTATTATATGCTCGACGAGGTTCCGGATCAGTACTAGTTCCCTGGTTCTTCGTACTAGTGGTCTTCGGTTCGATTGTCCGTTCGATATTATTCACCTGTTGGTCCCTGCTCCTAATTTGTCTTGGGTTCGAATGATGCGTTGTGAGGTCTAATTGACGTAATAAAGCCTCCGCATCGACAGCTGTCTGGACATTTGACGCTATCATCATTCGTTGGACCTCGAATGGCAATTGTTTTCCAATGGCGCTAATCAATTCTGTTTCGCTCATTGGATTATCAAGCTCCCGTAGCTTGTGAAATTGTGCCACAAAGTAATCAGAGAATTTCGTTGGTGAAGATGTTGCATATCGTCTGGAGTATACTTCCAGCCTTAACTCCTGCTGTTCCTGAATACTCCAGAACTTTTGGAGAAAAGCCCGCCGAAATCCTTCAAAATCTTCAAAAGTATACAAGAAAGCCCTGAACCATACAGCTGGTGCTCCGTCTAGGAATTTCTCGACCGTTCGCAGTTGTCGCTCTACTGGTATTTTATTCTCATTTATATAACCGGCGATTTCCCGGATGAAACCTTTCGGGGTGACATGCCCACGGGCATCGAACTTTGGTGGCTTGTCATCAGACATCTTAATGACGTGTACCACCGATGTCGGGATAGCACTTGATGACGTAGACGACCCATCTCTGTTTTCAAACTTGAAACCGTGTGTATCAGCATGGGATAGGCCTCCTTTCTTATGAATCCCCTGGTTATCATGGGGTTCGTATTCGCGATATTGGAGGTTAAAATCTTGGCTAGACGCTGATGGTTCCAACCTAGCCTTCAACATCTCCAAGTCTTTTCGGATGTCATCCATTCCGTCGGGATTACAACTGGCTATTTCTTTTGTGCCGGAATTTTGCCCATTATACGCCTTGCATTGTTCTAATAGGCGAACTTCCGTGTCGGCAAATGATTGGCCCTGTTCGATTAGATCTTCCGTCCGCTGGAATAACGCTAAGTTTGCGTCTTCGCACTTAGTTATTCTCTGGCTACGGTCTTCTAAATTTATAGTTAGTTCTTCGACTTTGTTTTTCAGTCCTGCTACGATGACAAGTGTACGTGCGGCTTCCCCACGTAACTCGTTCATGCCCTTGTCATGCTTGTCCAAGGTGCCAGCTATCTGCGCGCATTTTTCTTCTACTTGTCCCCGGACGATGTCATTCTCCTTCCTACACTCATCCCGAATTTCCTCTATGTGTGATTCTATGTCTTTTTTATCAGTTAATCGCAGAGCGGCGAGTTCCTTGACACTAGCGTTCAATTTTTCCTTAATTTCTGCGCGTTCCATTTGAGCCTCATCTCTAACGCGGTCAACCTTTTCATTAACGATGGTAATGTACGCATCCATGTGCACTTTTAATTCGTCTTTCGCGAAGTGACATGCTTCCTGGACTTGAGTTAATTGGTCCCTAAGTTCCTGTCCCATCGCTACGCTCGCGGCCTGAACTGCATCTATTTGTGCCTTGAGTTCTGTTTTATTAACTTCGCACGCAGCCTGTACTTGGTCTATTTTGTTTTCTAGTGAAACACTATTAACCTTCATTTGTTCTGCAAGTTCATGTTTAGTTGAAACATTATCAGCCTGCATTTGATCAACTTTATTTTCTAATGAAACACTATTAGCCTGTACTTGATCTATTTTGTTTTCTAATGAAACACTATTAGCCTGTACTTGATCGAACCTACGTTCCATGTTCAGAGTTAAGTTCCGCATTAAATCCTCTAACGTGAGAGCTTTCATCTCTCCCTGTCCTTCTACCACTATGTCCTGGGATTGCTCCCCACCGTCGTCAGACATTATAACTTTTCTTGAGAAAGCAAAAGGGCCGATCGGCCTCTCGCCTTGCTGCACACGAAGGAATACGCTATTGGGTCTAGGCCCTATCCTATGACATTATACCCCTACACTAACTTTCATTTAACAAAAAAAAATTTTGACTATAAAACTTGTTTACATTTGCAGGTCATTCAACTTGAATGCTGGCTTGCGCCTAAGATTTCACAATAAACCGCTCCAATATAACAACAACAACAACATTAGAAACAACGATGAAGTTGGAAATCTCCTGCCCTGAAATACGTTAATTTTAATTTATACCATCTCAACCTCTTTTTAAATAACAACTTGAACTGGTGCTCAGTAATATTTTTACCATTTCAAGCCTTCCTAAACAACTGTTTATAATATTCATCTCATGTCCAATGACATTTAAATGGAGTCCTGAATAACAAAAAAAATATATTAAATTCCATATGGGAAAAAGAGATACATCAAATCTTCGAGCTTATTGAATTTTGAATCATTGCCAAACTTGAAGAGATTAGCAATGGATTATATTAATACACTAGTCAAATCTAGCTCCGTTCGAAACTAACCTTACTCTAGCATGATATTACGTTACAAGTGAACACACACTTGACCGTGATGCGGTCATCAATTAATAAAAATCAAAAATTAAAAATATAAATTTTGGAAAAAAAAATATAAAAATTTTACAATTGATTAGCAATAAAATTGGCCTCTCTGCCGTTCTTAAAGCAACACGTTGCCGTTCTTAAAGCCCCACTTTGGGCCAGCCATTTTGCACCCGTCCACCTCCCGAGTCCCAGACTAGCATTTATCTCAGGGGTGTCGGTTCATTATTTAAATCATCAAATATAAATATAACGGCATAATAGAACACGGGGATGAACGGAGCAACTTAAAATTAAAAGGGGGAAGGCTCGATTGTAACTTGAATTTAAGGACTCCATGATAGGACTAGGAAGTGACTGTTACTTTAAAAAGGGCATCATCTAACTACAATAAAAAGGTTATGAGAGTGGTTTCCTTTGAAATAATTTGCCAGAAGGAGCGGTTTATTACGCCATTTGACGTATAAAACTTTGATACACGTGGCAACAATATTTGAATTTACACACATGTTACATATATAAATCACTTGCCATACCGCAAGTGGTATCAATATCTTGCTGCGTTGCTTCTGAAATAAAATGACATTTTGGAGGTATAATTTACGGATCGATTCCATTTGAATCGAACCGTTACTCAAGGATATAGCTTCCTTCTATCGGGAGCCCGAGCATAACCCATGTTACGGTCGGCTTCCCGATTTAACTAAGATGATGTACTCCGGCTATGTACATTTTTCCGAGACCGGTACTCGGATTGGGTAATGTTTCTCGTGAAGTGCGAAAACTGGATTCCACGGACAGTTCCTATCTTACGATATCCAGCTGATGCCATACCAATGAATTAGCATATACATATTATTTACATGTGATCTGAATTGTTTCCAGTTAGCCTCAGTAGACTACTGCCACAGATGAGATAACGAGAAGCGGTGGGAAATACCGTGGCCATGGCCCCCCCTCGCATCGCGAGCGAAGTAAACAAACACGCAAGTATGTAACATCGTCCCATACGGAGACCGTACAATAAAGAGGTACCAAAATGATTCTAATATTATCACTCTCATTGTTCAAACATACGAATAGAGGGACGTTGTCACCAAATAATTTAATCCACAAAATTATCATCCTCGAAATTATTATTATTATTATTATTATTATTATTATTATTCAACGGTTCCTGGCACTGTCACGTTTGATTAATATCATCATTATATGCGGGATGCAAACACAAATGGTTATTACTGTTATTATTATTATATCCCTCTCGTGATTATTATTATTATTAATGAATAGGTGACTCAAGATATTATTATTATTCACGTCACTTAAAAAGGTTATGATTATTAATGGACCGGTCACTTACGCCAAAACATATATATTAAGATATCGGTGCAATTACAAATTAATTCACCGATCAACCAACGACATCATTACAGTTATTATTATGACAATTATTATTAATCTGACCGCGATGATTTAACATTGTCCTTACATTGTTATTATTATTATCGGTTGCATATTCTCAATTAGATTCCCGTTTAACATCGTTATCAACGCTCAATTAATTAAGGCGGTCCAATCCTTTATCTGCAATATTTATTATTATTATTATCACGACATCATGATTGTCCTCACTCGTTATTACAATGAATACAATATACGACCATTTCTGTGGAATCTGAACTCTCATTATCCTTAGATCCCTTGTATCTCAACGAATAACTGTGCAGTCTATTTATTTCGTACATGCTGTCACGGGTTCGAATTCTACCCGCTGCGTAACTCAGTATTTCTCTGTGACACTGCCCGTACATTTTACACTCATATCAATATCCTAAGTGTCTCTCGTACGGAATTTATTTTCCTCTCTATCTCAATATTCCTCGATTCATTTATTTATTCCTCACAGAATTATCAACTGACTTATTTATTCATTTCGGACATCGTACGACCTTTTATTATCTGACTGCAAATTCTTTCACATTTTCTCTCATTTGGATCTATGCCTTAGTTCATTCTCCACAAATAATCGTAACATCTTGAAATTATATTTACCAAAATTTGACAATCTTGGTCTCGTAATATTAGCACTACATGTTCCGGCTAATGAATCGCAACTTCAAAACGCGACATTTATACGTAAAAAAATATTGGACCGTAATTTAAACCACACGTTCATTAACATGTACGGATTATTAACACCGATCTACATTTTAATATTATTAATCGATCAAATTAAATTATCACGCACTTTAATTCCAAATTAAAACGACCTCCCGTCATTAAATGATTCCCAATAAACTCAGCACTTGATCACATGAATTACATGAATTATTATTATCTCCAAATCGTATTAAAAAAAAATATCTTCACAAAAAAAATAGTTATATTATTTATTTATTATTATTATTATTAAAAAAAATAATATTTTCGCCTGTAACTCGGTAGTCCACTCGTAATATGTTTAACGCATAACCCCTTGTACAAAGTCGATTTATTCTGGCACTAAACACTCCAGATATGATTTACTTGGAAATTATTATATTAATCGCATCTCACAAATTTAACAACTTCACTTTGAAAATATGACCATATTAATTTCAACAAAACACTCTTGGTATGGCGAAGCTGGATTTTCCTTCCATGTCATTAAATGGCTCGTTAAAATTGACAAAACATAAAAGCACATATCGGGTCTTATTTAACTAGCATAATCAAAATCAAATGTAAAGAAAATTATCGACTACAAAGAAACTATGAATGCATGCATGACTTAACGTACTACACTATATATACAAATTTACATCTCCAACAAACTGAATACATAAAAGACCCGATTATTTACATTATTATGATTTACTACTGTCCGTGCTACAAATTTAGGATGGGGTCGTTAAGCGACCCATCTTGTTACAGAAGGTAACCAAGTATAATCAAATTATTCCCATTTTTCCCATCACGATAACATTTCCCAAATATATTTTACAGTTTAGTACTCATCTTAGTTATCGGTATTCCATTGCAGCTTTGCAGACGAGAGGCTTCATCCAGCCCCTCTCTGCGTTTTACTCCTCCATCCTTGATGGCGTAGTTTCACAAAAGATTTCCTGGCACATTATTATTTTACACTCATATCTTGATTACCACAAACCTTCACCATTTACTACGTTAACACTGTATACTTTAATTTGGATACAACAAATTTCTATCCTAGACCCAAGAATTTAATATATTTACACTATTTAATCTTCGTCCACCTACCGCACAATGGACCTGGACACGTACGACGAGGTGTCAACTATTTCGCCCGTCGCGATACGCCCGATTTATACGGCATTCTTGACGTGTTCATTACATCGGTTCGGTATAGCTAAGTACAGGCTACTACTTCCTTAAAGTACTGTTCGTCACACAGTCTATTATGTACGTACTTATGGTGATATATTTTATACTACTCTCTTGCAGGATAATTACTTTACGTCACTGATTATTCATAAATAAAAAACACTATCCTACGTTAACTATTTCCAGATTTAACATGTTGCTTGAGCGCGATCACACTTTACAAACACTGGCGGGTGCTCGCGCCATTAAATGACTGTACGTCCGTAGAATTCTAAGTTACCGGCGACCAACAGTTCAGCTCCCGATATTCAATTCACGTGTGCTGGCGACCGTCAATTCAGCTCCAACGATTCAAGACAAGTGTGCTGGCGAGCGTCAATTCAGCTCCAACGATTCAAGACAAGTGGCTGGCGACCGTCAATTCAGCTCCGTATATATGGATGAAGCCTTTTTCCCGCGGATTTGTTGACGTCATGCCCCTTAGGGAGGGGGTGGATTTTTAATATCGGTACTTGCACTCCGAATTGGAAGTTAAAATTTACATCAAATTAATCCACTCCGCTAGCATATCTGCTGGATAAAATATGAACTCCAGGTGATCACAGATTTAGGAGATATGGATGGATTTCGCTCCTCACATTTCGCGCCTTCGTAAGCGTCCCTGACAACGTGGTCTCCTTTCAGCCAATGAGATTCAAGCTGTCCGGTTTCCAAGAAATCCAGCCTTCAATTTATTTAATTTGCCAATAAGTATTGATTATTTTTCCATGCATGACCCCTAATAAATTCATTACATCCATCCGCGTACTCATATTAATTTATTACTGATTACTTTTGTAGTTACGAAAATATCTCATCCATCATTCCTTAAGATGGTATCACTGAGTCTCCCATCAAAATTTTACTATTGGCCGGCAAGCGGTCACGTGATTTAAATCTCCACCTGCTCGAACTTAGGCTAGCGAACGTACACTCAGCCGCTGTAATTTTCCATGAGGTCATGGAATTTCCGTCCTACCAAAAATATCCCAAGGTCTTACTCATGTGGTGGGTTTTCTTTGTATGACTCTCCCCCTTCCTCTTCCTGACCAAGACTTATTTGTGGACTCTGTATTTCCTTGTACGCCAACTAATGATATTCCCTGCTGTGAAGTAGCTAAAAGTTGTCGTGTTGAGCTAATCCGTCAGGCTCCAGTCTGTCGTCCTTCCTTCGCTCTGATTTCAACATTACATAAACGAAATATTTTCAAATACACTCCTCTGTATTTCAATAAATGTCTCATATTATTTTACCGATCAAATCATGATTGATTATGGGCCTAAGTCACTCGGGTTCAATATAGAACAACATTAAAACAGTCTTCATAAGTTTAAAGTAATCCTCCAGCCAACCAATAGTTGTGTTAAATACAGTTGGACGCACACCTCTTACAACTAAATTCGTCCAAGATTGAAGCTATGAACATTTTAAACATAGATTTTTATTGCATTTGTTTATTGTATTTTATCTTAAGTTTTTATGTATCATTGTTTTCGTATATGTCTTTCATCTTTGTGTTATTTTAGCTGATGATTACCTCTACGCTAGGTTGAAACATGTTCTATGTAGCTTTTTAGACAGAACATTTATCAAATGGCAAACGTGTATTGAACAGGTGGACTTTATACAATTAAATTCTTTTTAGAATTTTACCTTAGATATTTAAAGTCAATACGGAATCAGAATGAAGTTCATTACTTGTAATAGTTTACTGTTGTTGTTGTTGTTTGTACACACATTACACAGGTCTGTTCTGTTAAGTCCTCATCGAAATGTACAGTCGTATCCAGCAGCTCAGTGTATATGTGCTTTCCATATCTGTCATCCTATTACAGCGTACATAATACTTCCTTGACGATAAGGCCTTTGTAGAGGGAAACTAATCACCAAGTTGGCATGTTTACTGCAGATCTTGAAATTTTTAATAAATATCTATACAAGTCAAACTCACACATTTATGAAACCTAACTTCTGAAATAATTCAGTTCGTAGTAAAACAATAAAGAAAATGAAAACATGAAATGGTACTGTAAAAGATGTGTGCTACCATGTAGTAGCAGAATATTTTTTTTCTCCTCCCAGAACAAGCTAATGGGAAGTTAATACTGTAGTATTCATTAGTATTTCTGACATTCCTTTCACCTATAATGAACACGTTTCATGAATTGAAAAGTTTGCGTAACTTTCTTGTTCAGTCAATGATGCTACTCACCTCAGACGAGCAGTCACAGTTGCTTAACATAAAGATTGCACCAATTCAGAGTGCAGTTGATTAAACATGACACAAACCATAAGACACGCAAACTGGACCGAATTATTCTTAAAAGGTCTGTCTTTCACTGCATAATGTTGGCATAATTAAGTTGCCCTTTTCAATTATTAAGATAAAATTTGTAGTAGTAGGTACTGCCATACAGTACTGCAAGTACTTCCCAGGTAAAAGAATAAATTATGAGACATGAAATTCAACAACTACCATAATTTCTAAGTCTAACGGTTGTGTATTAGTGTCTTTAAATTAATTATCTTCTATTACTAAATTATCATCATTATCACTGATCAAATGTATTTCACAAAACTATGACTAGGAATATTTGTAGAGAAAGTTGTTTTCCTTGCAAGTGGATCTTCTTGCTGCACTCTCACAGCATGTTTAACTAGGAACTTCATCCCAGGATGTACCTGCAAATGTTTACATAGGTGTAACCAAAACTTAAAATGAATCCACTAAAGGAACAGCCCTATTTCCAGTACTGACAAGAATTCATAGTGTTGTAATTAAAATTCCAAAACTTTACTTCAAAGGACAAAGTATAATAGAATGTAGTATGAAAACCTACAACCAATTTTCCAGCCAATGACCGGGTCAAGGATATAATGAATGAATCATATATATTATAACCTTTCAATGGTCTTTAGATCGAGTACGAGGGAGTCATTGAAAGTTATAATAATAAAAGATCAACAGAAATCGTGCAGAAATATACATCCGGCAAAAATACGTCCAGTCTATACGTCCAACTAGGTCCGTAAGCAGAGATAACTCGCTCATTTAATAGGAACTTAATGCAAATAGACCGAGGGGAAATTCATAAGCTCAGAACCCCGTGGTGTTCGGATAATTGATTCAAGAAAGCGTGAGTTGAGAAACGAATGGAGACTAGCAAATAAATGATTGTACCAACAGCTGAGAAGAAGTCAAGTCTTGTATGTAACATTCAGGTCCAGGAACGTCACATGGCGGAGGCCACGGAATGGTTTTGAATAGAAGTTTCCTATCTTGTGTAGAAAGCTTATCGTAGAATTAGATTTTGATTGTATTATCAAGGTGACTTAAATGGTACACAACTTGAGTAACCTAATGTGATCGTCATAATATCTGTCAGAGAGTGGTAACCCGGTCATTGGTGAGAATAATAATTCGGTTTACCATGAATGTTTGGGTAATAAGCATGCAATGGTGGAATGTTTTATGGGATTTCCTAATATTGTCCGAATGTTTACAAGGGATCATCATCATCATCATCACCATCATCATTTCCCTTTATCCAGCTGTAGCCAGGTAGGGGCAAATATGGTTCCTCTCCACTTTCTTCGGTCTTTCCACCACTCCTCCTCCAACACTGTGTCCCAGTCCAGGTTTCTTTCTATAATGCTGCATTGGATGATATCCTTCCATCTCAATCGTGGTCGTCCACGGCCTCTCCTTCCTCGGATTTCCATTTCCATCAGCTTTTTTGGCATTCTTTCGTCGCTCATTCGCTTTATGTGCCCAAACCATCTTAGTTGGCTCTTCTCTATTCTATCATTAATTTTTTCCACTCCAATTTCTTCCCGGATTTTCTCATTCCTTATTTTGTCTCTTCTGTATCATATTCCTCAAGAACTTCATTTCGGCTGCCTGTATTTGACTCTCATCCTTCTTTGTCATTGTCCAAGTTTCTGCTCCGTAAGTTGTTATGGGTACGTAATACATCTTGCACATAGTATCCTTTGCTTATGTTGGCACACCTTTGTCCCATAACATGTTTCTTACACTATGATAGAAACAACTTCCAGCTTGAATCCTTTTACTAATCTCAGCATCCAGTCGAGCATTCTCCATTAATTCACTCCCCAGGTATTTAAACGTTTCCACTACTTCCAGGGGCTTGTCTGCAAGTCTAATCTGACCTTTCCCTTCTTTCTCCCCTTTAGTCATAACAAGAGTTTTACTCTTTTCTACACTTATTTTCAATCCACATTCTTCGATCTTCCCTTTCACCACATTCAAGTGTTCTTGAACCTTCCTGTCGTCTTCTCCCCAAATCACAATATCATCTGCAAATAACATCAGGTTCATTTCTCTACCTCCATATGCTGCTTTTGCTGTTCTCATGATGTCATCCATTACTATTGTAAACAGGATTGGTGATAGAACACTTCCCTGTCTCAACCCACTAGTTATTTTGAACCAACTTGTCCTGCCAACTTGTGTTTGCACGCAACTACAACATTCCTTATACAATGCCATGATCATTTTTATTAATCCCTGTCCAATTCCTTTTTGCACCAGACTGTCCCAAACTTTCATCCTGGGGACACTGTCATATGCCTTTTCAATGTCAATGAATGTCATCACCATATCATTCCCGTACTCCCAATGCTTTTCCATTAGTTGTGTCATAATGAAAATGGGCTCTATTGTTGACCTTCCACTTCTGAAACCAAACTGATTTTCCTGTATCTGATTCTACTTTCCAGTATCCTTTCCATTATCTTAGCAACATGGGATATTAGAGTAATTCCCCTGTAGTTCTTCAAAACTTGCTTATCACCTTTCTTGAAAATTGGGATGATTATTCCTTTTTGCCAATCCTCAGAGACCTCCTTTTTCTCCCAGACATTCCTGAGAACCCGATATGTCCACTGCAGGCCTACAGCTCCAGCTGCCTTTATCATCTCCACTGAAATTTCATCTATTCCAGCAGTTTTTCCATTCTTCATCTTTCTTACTGCCATTTCAATTTCATTCATTGTAATTTCTTTATCCATTTCTTCATCAACTAATTGCCTTTCCTGGTCATCCACTGAATGCCTGTCATCTGTTCTTATGTTCAGCAGCTTCTGAAAATACTCTCTCCATTTATTTCTTATTTCTTCTGGCTTTGTTAAAATTATGCCACCTTCATCCTTCACAAATCTGGTGTTTACTTGATCTCTCTTTTTGTTTCTTAAGATACCATACAGTAATTTCTTGCTGCCCTGCGTATCATCTCTCAATTTCTGTGTGAATAAGGCCCAGCTTTTCCTCTTTTCTTCCTCCACTACTTTCTTGGCCAAATTCTTTGCCTCCACATATTTTCTACTTTCTTCAGTCTTAGATGTTTTCCATGCTTTCCATGCCATTTTCTTTTCCTTCACTTTAATTTTTACCCTATCATTCCACCAGTGTGTTTCTCTGTCTTTCACATTTCCTGATGTTCTACCACACACCTTTTCTGCACATCCAACCAGTGTTTCCTTAAATCTTTTCCATTCCTCCTCAACATTCCCCACCTCTGTCCTGGGTACCAAGGGTATTATTTCCCTTTGAAATTCTTCTTGTATGCTTTTCTCCTTCAACTTCCATACTTTAATTCTTTTCTCTCTTCTTAATTGGGGTTTTTCAATCTTTCCAACTTTCAATTTTCCTATCACAGCTCTATGATCTCCACCAAAGGCTTCTTCAGGCATGGCTGTTACATCTACAAGGTTCTTCCGGTGTTCTTTCTCTATGATTATATAATCAATCATGGTCTTTGTTCGTCTGTCTCCCCAACCGTACCTTGTAATCTTCTGACTGTTCTTCTTCCTAAACCAGGTGTTTCCAACTATCATTTGATTCCTCATGCAAAAATCCACCAACTCACCTTCTGGATTTACATTTCCATATCCAAAGGGCCCTACAACATCTTCCTTTCCTTGTCTTTCCATTCCAACTTGTGCATTTAGATCTCCCATCAATAGTACTTCCGTATCTTCTATATGTCTCTCCACTTCCTCTAAGAAGTCCTCTAGATGTTCATCTATGCAACCAGTTTGTGGGGCATACAACTGAAATAGATCTTTCACGCCATTTTCAAACTGGAGTCTCATCATCATCATCATCATCATCCTATCGCTGATGTACTTCGTATATTCCACATATTCTTGGATTTCTCTTCTAAGTATGATGGCCACTCCATTTTTTGCTTCAGGTCCTCCGCTGTAATACAGCCTGTAACCTTCTCTCAGAGGGATCTCCCCTGTACCTCTCTTCTTGGTCTCGCACAGTCCGAGTATGGCTATATCTTTCTCTATCACGAAGTCACCAGCTCTTCTGTCTTTCCCGTCAGTGTCAGTACATTTACTGTTGCAATTTTGATGTAGTTTGGTGCTGGCTGCCCATTTTTGCACAGTTCCCCCAGCACCTGAAGAGCTGCACGTCACTTTTAGCAGGGGACGCCCTAACCTTTTCCGAGGCACCACATCTGCTTTGTCCACATAGGCTATTGTTACGATGGGCTCGCCACACCCAAAGGCATTTTATACCTACTGCCAGGTTCAAAATTAGGCCGCCCCTAACATGGAGACAGACGCCTTTCGTAGCCGCTCCTCTGGAGTACAGACGCTACGGGTATGCCCCTTCCGCCAACTCCGCCGTACCGAAGTCCACCTTCTCCGCCGTAGATGCCGCTGAGGTCTTCACTCGTAACCCTGAGCAGGGACCCATACCAGATCAAAATCAAATCAAATCAAATCAAATCAAAATCTCTTTATTTGCAAATGAGGTGTCTACCTTGGTGGCAAATGGTACACTAAAATACATTATTGTCAAGCACTAAATATTAAATTAACAAGAGAAGAAAATTTTCCTATAATACAATATTATACAATTTACGCTAACAATTTTTTCTATTAAACACACAGCTCATCCTTAATAAATTTATATTGTTTACAAAATTCTACTTATAATATCTCCTGTACTACTTACAAATATAGTCAACTGATATACAGTATGTGGAATTACTTCAAATGATACTATACAACTGGTATAAGATTAATATTTACATTGCATTTATTTATTTACTTTTTTTTTTTTAAACCCGTTCTGGATCCTAAGTAGCATAACGACCTGCTGCGTCTTAACCAGAGCCCCTTTTGCCACCACTTTTCAGAGTTCCTGAAGGGCCTTCACAGCTACCGTAGCGGTCCCAGGGCCCTCGAAGTCCCCACCGTACTTCACCCCTACAGGCAGTCCCCTACTTTGGCTGTCCAAACTCCATGGACCAGGGGATGTAATTTTTTTTTAACACACATTTTTTTATTTACAATAACCTGCACTGGTCGAATGCCCTCTAACACTTCATTTATTTTCTCTGTTGCTGTTTATTTTCTTCTTGAATATCTGTACAGATTTTGGAAAAGGATCAAACACTATCCCTTGTAAACTGTTCCACTCCTTCACACCCTTCCCAATGAATGAAAATTTACCCCAATCGCTTCTGCTAAAATTCCTTCTAATTTTATATTTGTGGTCAGTCCTGCCGATATAATTATTTTCCAACTGAAGCCTCTCACGGATATCTCCCCATGCTTCTTCTCCTGTATAGGCTCTATATAATCCTATAAGTCTAGTTTTCTCCCTTCTCTTACTTAAAGATTTCCACCCAAGTTCCTTTAACATTTCTGATACACTACTCTTTCTCCTGAAATCCCCTGTTACAAATCATGCTGCTTTCCTCTGCACACTATCTATTTCTTTTATGAGGTATTCTTGGTGAGGATCCCAAACACTGTTTGCATATTCCAATAATGGACGAACCATACTCAAGTAACTTTTTTCTTTTAATTCTTTGTTGCATCCTTTAAGTAGCCTCATTATGACATGTAACGATCTGTATGCTTTCCCAACAATGTCATCAATATGACCCTTCCAGTGCAAATTACTTTCAAATCTCACACCTAAGTATTTGCACTTGCCATCTTTTGGGATAACTACCTCATCCAAAGTATATTCAAATTCAGTTTTAAAGCTCCTGTTTGTAAAAGTCGTAACAGTTGATTTGCCTCCATTAACCTTCATATTATTTTCTTCAACCCATTGTTGGATACTTTCAAGGTCCCTTTGTAATTCTGAACAATCCTCAATGTTGTTTATTTCCCTATAAACAATTATGTCATCTGCATACAATCTTATTTTTGATGTTATATTGTTCCCTAAATCATTTGCGTATATTAAGAAAAGTAACGGACCGATTATACTACCCTGTGCAATTCCCTTCCAAACATTCTCTTCCTGAGATACGTTATTTCCTACTTTGACTTTCTGAACCCTTGAATTTAGAAACGTTTTTATCCAACGTGTAACCCTTACGTCCAATCCTATTCCCTCCAATTTCTTTAATAATATTCCATGTTCCACTCTATCAAAGGCTTTGGAAAGACTATGGCTATGCAATCTAACTGACCTCCTGAATCCAAGTGATCTGATATGTCCTGCTGAGATCCCACCAGTTGTGCCTCACAAGAAAATTTCTTTCTAAATCCATACTGGCTCCTCATGAACCAATTTTTATCATCACATATCCCTCTGATGTACTTCGATATTAAACTCTCCAGTATTTTACAAACTATACTGGTCAGGCTGATTGGTCTGTAGTTCTCTGGTTTCCTTTTATCACCCTTTCCTTTATAAATTGGTATTATTATAGATTCCTTCCATTCCTTTGGTATTACACTATTATTTATGACATAGTCAAAGAGAAATTTTAAATAAGGCACTATGTACCACCCCATTGTCTTTAATACCTCCCCAGTAATTTGATCACTTCTTGCTGCTTTTCCTTGCTGAAGCAGTTGGATTTCTTTGAAAATATCTTCGTTTGTGAATGAGAAGCTTCTTGTTTCCCTCTCTCTCTCTCCTTCTCTATCTTCTGTTTCGGTTTCCAACTCTTGACAATAATCTACTGAATCTCTAAATTCCCTACTAAATAGGTTTGCTTTCTCAGTATCTGTTAAATAGTGTTCACCCCCTTCTCCCACCATTGTAGGAATTTGGATTCCTTTTCCTTTTTGATTCCTGATATATGAATACAGCTTTTTCCATTTCCCTTTGTGGTCATTACCCTCTTGAAGTATGCCATTCATATAATTCTCTTTTGCTTCCTTTTTCACTCTATTCAGTTCCCTCATTAGCTGTTTTCTAGTTTCTCTACTCTCCCTACCCTCTTTGATTTTCCCGTTTACTATTCTACATTTTCTTTTTAATTTTCTTATTTCCCTTGTATAATAAACAGGGTCTGAGGTCATTTTACCCTTCTTAACAGGTACAAATCTCTTCTCTCCTTCCCAAATGATTCCTTTAAATTTAGCCCAGAGTGTATCCACATTACTCCCTTCACTCATCCAACAACTGAATTGTGATTTAAGGTAAGTCCCAAATTCATCAACTTTAGTTTTTCTGTACAATTTCTTGTCTTGTGTAACCCTCTTATTAAGCCTTTTTGGTACGAGTCCTACATCCATTATTACAGCCTTATGGTCTCCTATTCCTTCAATTACCTCAGTTTTATCAACAATTTCCCATGGTTTAACCAAGAATACATCTAGTAAGTTATTGAGACGAGTCGGTTCTTGTACTACTTGTGTAAATCCTCCCTCCCAAATTAACTTATTTGCCAGTTTCTGTTCATGGGCTTCACTTGCAGCTCCATTCCATTCAACTTCAGGCAAGTTTAGATCTCTCCAATTATTACTGTATCATTATTGTTTTTATGAGTATAATCTATTATTTTCTCAAAGATTTCCATGTCTCTTTCCTCTCTTCCCGGCCTGTATGTTCCTATAATTCCCACCTCCTTCATATTATCACAAACTAATTTTATCCCTAATATTTCATCCCTTTCATTGGTAAACCATTCATGTGAACAGTAAGTTTCCTTCACCAGAATAAACACCCCCCTCCCTTTTTATCTCCTCGGTCTCTACGATAGACTGTGTACTCTTCTGGAAATACTTCTCTATTACCCACCCCTTCTTTCAACCACGATTCCACTCCTATCACCACATCAGTCTCATAAGATGTTACACACCGGGTCAGTGTGCTCTGGGACTCACATAGGCAGGGGCGCCACTCCCTGAGTAGGGCTGCCTCCGAAGAGACGTAATATATTGGATGTTGCGTGTGTAATTGTAGTGGATGATTATGTAGTTAATGTGTCAGTGTCAAGATCTTCTGTAGTATGATTTACGTCACAAATTGAGAGAAATGTGATTATGCTGTCAATCATAATGGATGATTTTACATGTGTGTAATTATGAGGTTCTTCGGATACATGTGCTGGCGTATTTAAGATGATAATGTATAGGCATGATGAAAATATGAGCTAAGGTATAGTGAATGATAGGGTCGTCAAGAATATTATGGTGATATAAATGCCGCTATTGTAATGATCTGGTTTGTTGAAACAGATACTACGGCAATATAATGAGTTATTGAGAATGTCATTGAACCTATGTTGAGGATAGTTAGAATGAGATGTTCATCATGCAATTTTAAAAGGATTTTTGGATATGCAAATGATAGGATGTACTGAAGGTACTTTAGAAGGTGTCCCAGAGATTATAAATGTCGAGCGTGTGAGAAATCATCAAAATATTAATCCATGACGGCAAGAAGGTAAGATATGTGCATTTGAAGGATGAATTACTGAGAGGATCTTTGATAAAATGACATGAATAAATAACAAGATATGTTGTTTTAAGGATAAGATCACCTGATGCAGTACGTTAGCATTCAGTGAGTAGTGCTTGTAGTAATTCACTTCTTAGGCAGTAGTATTTATTTACAGGAAATCTTTGGAGGAGAGCAGATGCCATGAGGACATCCTATTATTATCGTTTACACTGATTATGTTAGTAGTTAGACGTTGTTTATTTTTTAGGTATGGTGGAGCAGGAGGTTCCAGACGTGTGCTGTTGTTACCATGATTGATTTATTCATTAAAATTATCTGGTCACTTTGGCTGGTTAGCAGATGATTACATTATGGTATGCAATGTTGTGAAGACCGGATCGTTAGGATATTCAGGTTGTACGTTAGGTTGATAGATAGCTAGACGATGAATATGACAGATAGAATATGAGAGGACAAACCTTGAGCCAATAAGTGACAAAAAAGAACAAAGTGAACATTTATAGAATTAATTTCGTGATTGGCAGATATTTTAAAGAACTGTTAAGTAATTCATTATTTCGTGATCAATTTCTCAGAAAATGTGTTGAAATTAATTATGGAATTTTATAAAAATTAGAGTCAAATGACTGTTTATGAAGTGTTTAACGAAAACCAACAAAGGTTAATTGGCATGATATTTATTATTTTCAATTATGTTGTTAAATGATTATGATTATTATTTTATTTCGCATGAATGATTAATTAAAATGGAATATCCTTTCAAAAATTATATTGCGATCTTCTCATTCCGCTAGCTTATGAGTTAATTTAGCCTTATGTAATTAGGTGGAATGTAAATTTTACTCTGTTTACATGAGCCTGACGTTGGACGAGAAAGATATAACCAGTACCCGCCGAATGTCCATGCCCATGAGTGGAATCTTTTGTAATCCGCTGATACCAGCCGAGGCTTAATCGTAAACAAACATTTATTTCGAGCCACACCCACACGAACGGTTAAAATATAGGCTATTAGTACGATAGGGTCGCTGCTCCCAAAGTGATTTATTAATGACTGGTCGATGCTATGAAATGAGAATGCAGAATGTTGCTGGAATGAAAGATGACAGGGAAAACAGGAGTACCCGGAGAAAAACCTGTCCCTCCTCCGCTTTGTCCAGCACAAATCTCACATGGAGTGACCGGGATTTGAACCACGGTATCCTGCGGTGAGAGGCTGACGCGCTGCCATCTGAGCCACGGAGGCTCAGAGAAAGTAGTATATTTTAATATAATATATACTGGCCAATGGCCGTAGCTGTGTTGAAACACCGGATCCCATGAGATCTCCGAAGTTAAGCAACATTGGGCGTGGTCAGGAGTTGGATGGGTTGCCTCGCGCTGTTGGTGGGGGGTAAGGGAATGGAGGAGCGGAAAGGAACTCGCCACCCTACCGCACGTAAACTCCAGCTCAGGAACACCTCTGCGGAGGTTCGGACCTGCCTTCGGGCAGAATAACCCTTACCTTACAATATATACTGTTCATCAGGCCTGTCAATGTGGCACCCGCGGGTGCCATGGTGCCCACAGTATACCTTTCTAGCGCCCTCCAACTGCAGATTTAATTCCATCAACTTTAACCACAGCTAAAAGTTTACGATTATTTTTGAACGTACAAGTAATTGTTACATTTTTCCCGGACATTTCAATGATTGTGAACCTCCTCTTTCTCTTCTTACTTTTAGCTGTACTCATTCCACAGGCCACACCCTGTAAAATTTCAGAATATTCTGTTTAGAAGTACAGTACACCATGTTTTGTGACAGCTCTGTACATTTTAATCGCTCCTTCCTGTTGAGTGCTAAGCTGAGGGATGTTGACAGTTGGTATTTACCTGTCAGAACACCTTCCGGGAAGTGATCACATTGTGAATATTTTATCAATCCTTCCTTCTAAACATTCTTACAAAGCATCTGGTTCACAGAGTCCTCAGATGAATTCATATTGTATTCTCAAAAGAAGGAGTGTGCTAGTTATCTGTAAGTGTATAAAAATATTCAGTCAATATCAGAATACATAATAATAATAATAATAATAATAATAATAATAATAATAATAATAATAATAATAATAATAATAATAATAATAATTTTACGTCCTACTAACTACTTTTATGACCGGGCAAGTTGACCGTGCAGTTGGGGGCGCGCAGCTGTGAACTTGCATACTTGAGATAGTGGGTTTGAATCCCACTGTCGGCAGCTCTGAAGATGGTTTTCCGTGGTTTCCCATTTTCACATCAGGCAAATGCTGGGGCTGTACCTTAATTAGGCCACGGCCGATTACTTCCCACTCCTAGGCCTTTCCAATCCCACAGTTACCCTAAGACCTATCTGTGTTGGTGCAACATAAAGGAAGTGGTACCTGCTTTTATGGTTTCCAGAATTTTGTCCTGCAGGAGTTCTTTAATGTACCAGTAAATCTACTGATACAAGACTGACATATTTATGCATCCCAATACCACCGGTTTAAGCCATAATCAAACCTGCCAAGTTGGCAGGTACAGTTTTAAGCCTTTCTCTTAAAATGGAACTGAAATATTGTTATCTGGACTTATTTTCCATTTTTCTTTTCCAGAACAATACACAGCTCGATCTTGTGGTTTAGTTTCTTCAAAAACTGTTCCACTGTATGTGCTCGTCATACCGTGATTATGATTATAGACCGACATGTAAGTGTAGTGTGATATTCCAACATCTCCCTTAACAACATCAGCATGGTCATCAGTCCTAAATACTATAAGCAAATTTTAGAGTCAATAGCACCAAGATATTCTCCAGCATAGAAAATAAAAGCACCAAGAACAGAAATGAAATCAACACAAATACACATACAATGTAAAAAAAAAGAAACAAAGTTATACATAGTAAGCAAACTGATGAGATACAAGCTCTTTGGTCTAAGATTCAATGGAAAATTGAAATAAAACATGACCTTAACAAATTCTGTTGCTATATTCTACCTATTACATACAGAATTATAATTAAACATTCAAGTAGAATTTCCAAATCAGCAGTTGACGGGAAGAGGCAGCAGCCGTTCAAATACAAATTGAATGTGACTATAAGTAAATGTCAACTTCACAGTTTAAAACTGAAATATATGAGAAATATTAACTTAACTGCCTTTTAATCCTTTTATTACTTGCATGCCACCAATACAACTCAAATTTAAAATATTAAAAAATATTCTTTATAGGATATTGAATTATACCAGGTATTTTTTTCTCAAACTTATACTGTGTGAACCCAATTAAAATTTATTACCCAACAGATTAATTGATTTAAAGGCATTCAATTAACCAATCAAAATTGGTATCGATCAGCAGCTCTAATGTTAATGCATATATAATTATTCAATATGCAATTTGAATCTGAAGCACCCATAATGATTTGATAAAAAATGAATAATTGATGTACAAGCTGTCAAAGAAGGAAACTAACATTTTTGAAAAAAGTACAATCGTTGCATGGTATCTTGTAAAAGAAACCTATAATAAATTCAAAGAGGTAAGCATAAATAAATCCAAAACTAAGAACTGTTAGGCTCCTTACCAAAACATTGGCTCCAAACTGTATAATATATAATGCAGGAGGCTCAGTTATGGATAAGGAGCACATGCCTGAAGATCTTGCCTTAGCATCACCTGATTTAGATTCAATATGAAAATTGTGCTACATACTGTAGTAAGACAGAGCAGAAGTCAACCCAAAACCCAAATGTAGTAAAAATTCTCATCTTCCTGCTTTTCTATTTCAACACAAAAGGAGTTGCTGTTATTTTTCTATGCAAGACATCAGGATAATATCACTTATATTTCTACTATGATATGCAGATAATGTAACACCTATTAGACTAATTTGTATGTACAAAAACGGATGAAATAGCACTGATTTTCTGAATTATATGAGGGCTGGTTTTTTTTTAAGTTCTGTTTGTTTCTAAGAGTAAACTGCATAGTGGCAGGAAGTGGGTCTGCGCATTGTACGATTGCACCGCTCCCTCGCTACAACTGCCGTCAGTGCTGGCTCCAACCCCTCAGTCATCGCCGAGCTACGGGCGAGTAACGATAGAGCCAATCGTGAGTTGCGAAGTGCGATTCGTTTCCTTCAAGCTGAAGGATGAAGCGCTGCTGAAATTCATCGCAGGATGAGTGAAGTGTACGGTGAACACTGTATGAGTGACAGTGCTGTGAAAAAATGGAGTAGGAAATTTGCGGAAGGTCGAACAGATGTCCATGACGAAGGTGGTCAAGGACACAAGTCAGTCGCTACTGCAAGTTTAGTTAACCGAGTTAACCAAGTGATCCGGAAGACACGGAAGTTTACAATTAGTGAACTTTCCACAAAATATCCAGACATTTCATGGTCTTCCCTGTACAAAATTGTGACTACCGAGCTAGGATACCAAAAACTGTGTGCCTGCTGGGTCCCAAAAATGTTGAGCGAGAGCCACAAAATGACAATGCATAACCGCATAGTGTCAATGTGACAAAAGTACTTCTCCAAAAGTTCAAGTGGGAAGTCTTTGACCACCCACCTTACAGTCCTGACCTAGCACCCAGTGACTATCACCTCTTTTGCAAAATTAAGGCATGGTTAGGTGGACAACGCTTCGCTACCAATGAAGAACTTCAAGACACTGTAATGACCTACCTGAGTTCACTGGCAACAGTATAGGAAAGCTGATCTCCGTTATGACTAGGGCTGGGATTGAAAAATAAAATGCAAATGCATATTTTGAACTTAGTGCATATTTTGAACATTAGCGCATATACAGATATATTTTTCTGTTATGTGTGATCGATCATCTAGGATTTCTGAATAAATGAAAAATATAATGAAATCTATATGTTATTCATCCCTTGGCAACACGAGAAGCCTTCCCTGATCAAGGGAAGTGCTTTCAGTGTCTCAATACAAGGAGGTAAACAGATAATGACCCTTTTCACAACAGTTATTTCCCTCTTTCTGACATTCCTTTCTCTTTTCAGTAGCCTAACTAAGTGCATTCATCTGTTAACTTGTTCTTCGTCTGTTGCAGTGTTTTACCAGGTTAAACTGTAAAAATGCCTAAAGATAGGAGCTCTAGGTCTTTTTTAATTAAACAGTGGATATCAAGCAATAGTGACTATACAAGTAACGGTGGTGTAGTGTATTGTCAAGTGTGCGATAAGAGTGTAAAAAAGTCAAAGAATAATACTAGATTATAAATTCCACCTATTCAATACATGTATTGAATAATCTAGTATTATTCTTTGACTTAAAGTACATTTCAATATGGACCATAACATGAGATTTGTAACATGTAAGAGTGTAAAATGTGCTAAAAGATTCAAATGGAACAGCATTCGAAAACAACTTCACATCTCAGATCAAGAGAACAGAGTAAGACTACGCAACAGCTACTTTTAACAGACGTCACAACGGGGTGTGAAGTTAGTACATTTTGATATTAGTAAAGCTTTTGTATGCAGCTACATTCCACTGCATAAATTGAATAATCCACATCTACGCTTGTGTCTTGAAAAGTATTGTGCTAACCAAAGAATACCAGATGAATCTACCCTTAGGAAGAACTACTTACTTTCAGTGTATGCTTCCGTCGTGGATTAGATACGATCTGACATAGGAGGGAACTGTACCTGGATATTGGTAGACGAGACAACCAATTCGTGTGGTCGACATATTGCGAACTTCATAGTGGGTAAATTATGTCCAGAAGAACCTGGCAAATCTCATTTACTTTCGTGCAAAGTCCTTGAAAAAACCATTAACGCTACAGTTGCAAGTTTTATCAACAATTCCTTGCGACTTCTGTGGCCTAGTGAATCAGAGAATGATTGTTAAAAAGTGCGCCTTTTAGTCGCAGATGCAGCTTCGTATATGTTGAAAGCTGGTCAGTCTCTTAGAGTACTTTTTTCCAAATCTCATCCATGTCACATGTTTGGCCTATGGATTGCACAGTATTGCAGAAGAGATGCGTACCCTCTTTCCATCTGTCAACAAAGCAATTTCAAGTGGGAGAAAACTATTCCTAAAAACACCGGCTCGTGTACAGTAGTACAAAACTCCTCTGCCTCAGGTTTCTCTTCCACCGGAACCTGTTCTCACAAGATGGGGAACTTGGTTATCCGCATTATCGTTCTACCAGAACTTCAATCAAGTGAAAGATGTAGTTAAAAGTATTTATGATAGTCATACTGCGTGTGTTCGTGAAAAAAGTGCGGATTTGAATCTGAAACTGTATATAAAGATAGTTTCATCCACGTGCATTATTTGTCACTTTCGAAGTGACCCCTACACAAATCCCTTCAGTTAATTCAAAACACCATTAGTTTTTTAACAGCGTCCCTAGTGAAACTGGAGAAAAAGTTAAAAGGAAACTCAGTACGGTGTTGGGCATAAACGCCGGACTGAAGAAGATTATTTTTACAATTTGCTTTATGTCGCACAGAGCTGCTCGACTAAGTGGTATGTTAAAATTATAAAATTATTTTATTAACAACCACCTACTCAATACAATATAATACACTCATTGAATTATAAAATAATCATGAGGTGTCTTAAAGAATGGCTTAAATAACGGAACATGTTTCGTTCGGCATTGCGAACATCATCAGCCGTTAAGGTACAAAGACTAGGTCAGGGCCCTGAACTTAAGTGAAGATAGGAGGATATTGATAGGAGGATTTTATAAATATTTTTATAAATATTTTCTTTTGTAATAAGTGGTATGTGTCAAAAATATATCAGATGTAAGGCTTTTCAGGCGTTTGCTCTATTAACCAGCGTTTCGTCTTAGGTCTGACACTAGACTCATCAGAGTGGGATGTGTCAGACCCTACCCACTGACGCTGGGGTGTATACCCCAAGCAAGCAGCTGCAAACTATTCTCTATCTTGGGCTAGTCTCTTCAGAAATGTGTAGAAGTGACAACTGGTATCCCTCATAACTAGGTCCCTCTGGCATTCCTTCCTTCCTTCCTTCCTTCCTTCCTTCCTCAGCTCCTTCAGAATTGTATTCAGCATTTTTTCCTGCCTTAGAACATGCCCAATCAATACATCCCTTCTCTTGTAAATTAGGCTCCACAAGTATGGCTTTGCTAATTAAACCCTCAGCAGAACATGTTCGTTCATTGCTTGTCGACAATACTACAGATGGACGATACCTAATACCATGATCACTTGACTGCCGGCACAGAGAAACACTCCCAGTTCACGTGATCAACTCTGCTGGGCAGGTAGCGATAACCATACTGAGAAAGACAGAAGAGTGAGAGGGATGGCTGAGAGTGACTGACTGGCTAGGAATGCGGCCTTGGGGCAGGGGTTTGTGAGTTAGGTATTTTTGTTACAACAACTAGCCTCAACCGTTCTGCAGGTAGAAAGAAATGCAGCTTCTTCTTGTACTGTCACATACAAAGTACCGTAACAGTAAATGATACAGTCGCGATATTTAATGTACACATGTTCACGGAATACCCTACTTTATTCCGTATATGTACCGTATGTCTTTATGATGTCAGAAATTAATGAGAGTTATGTGCAGGGATTTTCTTTCCTGCAATTACGAATGTTAAATATGGGGTGCGAGATATATGCAGTGGCGAGTTATATGCGAGCAAATAAGGTACATCTATATATATATATATATGAAATAAGAGTTTTGTCTGTACATTGCTCAGAATTTGAAAAGAATGGTATTTCTGTATTGGTCATGTCCACAGTAACAAGGAAATGCATTTTTAACTTTTCCGTAATTTCTGTCTGTCTGTCTGTCTGTATGTGCATGCATCATGAGAAAACAGCCGAAGAGAATTTAATGAAAATCGGAATGTAAAGTCGGGTGATGAACCACTACAATCTAGACTATAAATTATTTTATTCATGCTGAGTGAAATGGTAGTTTAGGGGAAGGCCTGAAATGTAAATCTCAAATAAGTTATTTATGTTATTTGTGGTCTTATCGATAAATATTACATAACTAACATAACTTTAGTTATATCGTAAGTTAGTAGTAGTTATGTAAGAAGTTATTAAATTTCCGATCACTTATGTCTTATACATTGTTACCGTACCCCATATAATCACAGAGAGATTAATGAATTTGGATTTTTGTTACTAAGTCCTTATCAGCGCCGAGTCACGAGAAAATGAGTAAACAGAATTTAGTGAAAATAGGTAAGTCCGAGAATAAGGAACTACAGTCTACGACATAAACAATTTTGTAAGACGCCCTAATATCACAGAGTCGAAAGAAAACTAATGTGAAGGCCTGCAATATAGAAAGCTCATAAACTATATCAACAATATCATTACATTGACCAATGTTTGTTGTGATGTGCTTTTTGTCTTGTGTTACCACTCATCCCCGATAGATAGGATTACTGCAGCGTACCGAGTTTTTTTAAAAAAATTTGCTTTACGTCGCACCGACACAGGTAGGTCTTATAGCGACGATGGGATAGGAAAGGAATAGGGGTGTGAAGGAAGTGGCCTAGGCTTTAATTAAGGTACAGTCTGGTGTGACTAATGTGTAAATGGGAAACCACGGAATCCCATCTTCAGGGATGCCGGCAGTGGCGTTCAAATCCACTATCTCCCGGATGCAAGCCCACAGCTGCGCGCCTCTAACCACACAGCCAACTCGCCTAGTCGTAAAGAGTGTAACAGCCTGCCTGTATATTGGCGGGAAGTAGCCGCGGGGTTAGATAACTTCCTTCTTTAACATGCCATTCCTCTGGTTCATACATTTTCTGATATTACTGGTACGTAACACACTGGTTCATCATAGCATTCGAGCTATTCAATCCCTACTCTGAGGCACTGATTGGAATGAGTAGTGTGCATATTTAACAGAATAATGACAGAGGAGTGTTCACAGCAGTCTGCTACTTGGATATTCCAACTCTGGAACTTTGGACTGTTAGATTGGCACCGTAGTACTGTTCGTTGAAAGTGAGAAAATGTGCGGTTTTTCATTTGATTGAGTATTTTATATGATAACATTGCTTTCAATCGCTACATTCCTACTGATGTTTTTGTAATGGCCTAGTTAGGAGAACCATCAAGTCAGTCTTTCTGAGAATCCCGTAGCGAAGCACGGGTACATCAACCGCTCTGCAGGTAGAAAGAAATGCAGCTTCTTCTTGTACTGTCACATACAAAGTACCGTAACAGTAAATGATACAGTCGCGATATTTAATGTACGCATGTTCACGGAATACCCTACTTGTACCGTATGTCTTTATGACGTCAGAAATTAATGAGAGTTATATGCAGGGATTTTCTTTCCTGCAATTACGAATGTTAAATATGGAGTGCGAGATATATGCAGTGGCGAGTTATATGCGAGCAAATAAGGTACATAATTCTTATAAGTGTCATGGCAACTACTGTAACGTATGCATAGGAGTGCTCTGTGTGTATCATGCAGAAGTCGCATAACTGGTAGCATATTTAACCCGCAAGTGTGTGCTAAGTGTACTTCTACAACTATGGTTCGAGTTTGGACATAAATATCAACAGCTACAGTATGTCCATCCAGAAAGAGAATAAGTGCATAATGCATTTGAAGCAATGATGAAGGACTATGAGGCATGCCTTCAGTTGTTAAACAGCTTTGCCAACCCCAGGGAAGAGTCTCTAGACTCACTTAGGATTTCCGTAACTTCCGAGGCGCCATCTCCTCCAAACTTACCAATCTAAAAGAAGAGCTGTGCAAATTAGCATGGGAGCTCGATTATCAAGAAGAGCTCATTGATGAAGGAGAGCAGTACTGCAGTAGGAACTGCCTCCTAATCAATGGAGTCACTGAGGAACCACAGGAGGATATCTACGAGAAAGTGAGGAAAACTTTCTGAACAAAGTTCAGTGTGGACTTCCTGATCGAGAGCTTGGACCGGTGCCATAGGATTAGGTGGTCTCAGCACTCGGCAGTCCCATAACAGTTAAATTTACCTGCTACCATGAACGTGACCATGTGTGGAAGGGGAAGTGGCTCCTGAATGGCACAAAGGTACTTGTTACCAAGTCCCTCACCAACCCGCAAGACTATATTAAACCCCGCGAGGGATCATTTTGGGCCAGCCCACATCTGGATTAAAGACTGACACATAGTGATCCACCTTTCCAATGGGACGAAAAGATCTGGCACCACTGTCACTGAACAGCATAAAAAATGTATGGGATAACAGTGCCAACTGATATGAAACAATACAGCTCGATATTAAATTTGTCTGTTATTCGTAAGTGTTTCTGTAAGTGTATTATGTGTGTGTCTATGTGTATATTAGGGATAGTAAGTGGAAACCTTTATCAGGATTTTAGGTAAGTTGCATGCTATTTCGTTAACATTCCATTATACAGCTGATCCAGAACCCTGTACCTGACACTGACCCCGGCAACATCCCCCCCGCTCTCATCACTTCTCATTTAAGGCATTCTCCTCACACAGGCGTTATCGCCCTCTACCAACTGTTTATAGTGCTGCCATGTCAGTGCGCTCTCCGTGGTAGCACACTTCGATGAAATTCAAGCCCTAATGAGAGCAAATAATACCCATATTCTTGATATTAGTGAAAGCTGGCTCACCCCAAGCATATGCTCCGATATGGTTCAATTTGACCAGTATTTCCTCTTACGGCATGATAGATCCGAGAGCAGAAGAGGAGGTGGTATGGCCATGCACTACAGAAACGACTAAAAAGGCCAGGTGATGTGTGTATCATCTAACAACGCAGAGCTAGGGCCAGAGTTCATGTCTCTTGAAGTAATTATTTTTTTGCTAGTGGCTTTACGTCGCACCGACACAGATAGGTCTTATGGCGATGATGGGATAGGAAAGGCCTAGGAGTTGGAAGGAAGCAACCGTAGCCTTAATTAAGGTACAGTTCCAACTGTAATATGTCAATTTTATATCTTAGTATTTACAATTTAATTACAAATCAGGTACCTGATTTATGCCTTAAGGTAGTACTATGCCTGTACTATGCCCCCAAAGAAGGGCAAAACATGTCTCATATGGAAATAATGATAAATTCCTAAATGTTTAAAATTTCTAATGTATTGAATAGGTGACATAATAAACTATTTAGCATCCTACCTATAGTGTGTTCAATACGGATCAACAATGATATTTATCATTTGCAAACATGCCCCTAAACTATAGATAAAAGTTATTCAGCCATCTTGTCCTTGCCTGTATAATGAAATTAAAAACATGATGGCCCACCATGATGTACTTTATCGATGCTTTAAACAAACTCGTGATCCGAGTGACTTCAAAAAGTATTGCGTCCTTATAAATTTTGCCTAGGAATGCAACCATCAACAAAAATGGCTAAAGTATGATGCAGTGAAGCCTGCATTGTGTGTTTCAGATACTGAAAATTTTCAAGGAAACACAACATTATTCTGAAAACTGTTTCCTTTAGATTCTACACACCTTAAACTACCTTCTGTACAATCATCTTGCTTCATGATAAATTCAGACCACAGCACACAGCCAATCAAATCCAGGACCTCATCACATTATTTGGTTGGCAACAACTGCAACACCCTCTCGAGCCCTGATTATGTGACAAGTGATTTCCATCATTTCCTTCACATGAAGAACATTTTTGGTGGCAAGCATTTTGATGACGATGATATTGAAGGAGTATAGACGTGGCTTTCATCATAGTGTCGTCGTTCTATGACGAAGGCATACAAAAATTGGAGCCCCATTACAACAAGTACCTTGATAATGGTGGTGAATTGTGAAAAAAATTTAAGGCGTGTAGAATCTAAAGAAAAGAAAATGATTTCAAAATAATTACACAATGCAGTGCCGACGTACTTCATGTGCTTATCACAGGATAGCGTGCAGTGGTTTCACTACCAGTGAGCTAGCCAGCCAGTGTCTTGGGAAGGTGCAGTATTCAACCGATGTGCCCATGCCGCACTGGGGCGAAACACTGTTTTTTTTTTTTTTACGATTGAGTCTCCTGAATTTTATTCAGCTATCTCAATCGGAAGCCATATTTTTGGTCATGCTAGCCCGGGGGAGCATATATAACAAGTGGAGATGTAATTTCCCCCTAGTACGTCAGCAATGCATTGTGCTTATCAGAGGATAGCTTGCAGTGGTGTTTCTACCGGCGTGCTAGCCGGGCAGTGTCTTAGGAATGTGCAGTATCCAACTGACTAGTCCATACTGCACTGGGGCAAAACACTGGTATATTTGAAGACTGAGTTTCCTGAATTTTATTTTCAAAATGTTGTGTTTCTTTGACAAAAAAAGGTCAGTACTTAAAACATGTGCCTCGTATTTACAGGTATTGGCCTGGAACTATTTACGACAAGAACTTAGTTTATTGCTCACAAGAATGAAAAAAATATTCGTCTTTAGATCCCAAGATCATGGGTTCAAACCTGGCAGAGGTAGCCGGATTTTTGAAGTGCTCATTTTAAGTCCATTCGGAACTCCATGTT
Organism: Anabrus simplex; assembly: GCF_040414725.1. Lineage (NCBI taxonomy): Eukaryota > Metazoa > Arthropoda > Insecta > Orthoptera > Tettigoniidae > Anabrus > Anabrus simplex. The sequence continues at coordinate 43,617,093 of NC_090265.1, forward strand.
GTTCAAAGCCGACATGTAAAAGATCTCTGGTGACATTTGGTTTACCCGACAAACTTAATTAAAATTCAGCCACAGATTGTCCATAGGTCATCTAGCAGATTAAAATGGAATGTCAATACTGACATGTAGGCAGCCTAAATGGCATCAAATCAAAGTGCCAACACAGGGTAGTTGGGGCCATACATTATTATTACAATACAAAATTACTGTTCATTATACAGTCTTTTAAAACATTCAAATTAAAATATAAGTATCCATGTCAAGCTTTAAAAATCTGCTGAAAATGGATTACATGCCTTGCAGAATTCAAATTAGAATCTGACATCCAAGCAATCATAAGTTCTAATAATGTAGTCATTAAGGGTTCAATCAGTTTCTTTTCAAGATCCTAATTTACATCTGGGAAAAATTCTTATCATATGACAGAGAGTTTCTCATTAATTCAGTACAGTACTTACGAACACTAAACCGATTTTGGAGAAAAATCCTATTGATCAAGGTGAGTGAGGCCACGTGGTGTAAACTGCTTGCACTTTGTCTTGTATCACATATGATGTATGCAGCTGCTGTTAAGTGTCATGATAAAAGAATGTGTCAATTTAAATTCTCTTGCATCCCTTATTTTCCAAAAGTATAGTCAAGCTAAAACCTCATGATTTGACGCTACAGTGTCACAAACTGTCATTATCTCAGTTGCAAAGTTTTGCTGAGCACTTTAGATTGATTCCTAATAATTACGATAAGATATGCACAGTAAGATAAGATAATATAAGATAGTAATGCATTGCTGAAACCATTCAAGTAATTTCCTTTGTCAAGTTATTGCTTAAGTTCTGACAGACTGATTCCACCTGCACACTGATTAGTCACTGCTCACAAACAACAACAGGATTCACTACAACTAAATGATGAACACTGTGAGTATTCACTTCTTCTCTCTGAAGTGTGGACTTTTCAATCTGTGGTATGCTTCTGGTGAAATGGAAGAACAAATGGCTCTTTAGAGCCATCTTTAGACACTATCTATGACACTGTTACATGGTCTATTTTAATGAAAAACTCAAAAATTCCTACCAGTGAAAGTCCAAAGTAATCTTGAGGTAAACAAATTCTTCTTCTTTTAAACTGCACACTGTACCCAATATAGAAAGAACTTTATGACCTATGCTTTGTGCTTTAAGATTTTCCTTAGTTCAATACTGGTTAAAAAAAAAAAAAAAAAAGGGATAGCATTGTTTTCATGTTTCTTGGAAACTGCAGAGGGGTAGAAGAAGGTAGGTAGGTAGGTAGGTAGGTAGGTATATCAAAGAGAGTCTTGTTCAGGAGCCATCACCTCACAGAAAGTTGGCAGCCATGGAGTAAATTTTCACATTTTGTGCTTCACATATCAGAGATGGCGTACCATGGAGGTCAAACCAATGTCGGAAGTTCCATGTCCAGGATAATCTTCTCAGTCCATGTCCTAGTTTCTCTTCTATCTTCCCTTCTGCGAGCAGTTGTATCAGGCCGCATTGTCATTTCTGAAGATGTGGAGCACATACTTCACGACACACAGAGTTTTATACAGGAGATTCCCAAAACACGCTTCTTGAAAATATCGATTCTAGGTTTGATTTCTACAAGTAGATTCCAGCATTCTAGGCATTTGGGATGTGACACCCTTGTAATGGTATTTCTGTCCAGGGTGACAGAGTTGATTTTCTTATAAGCTGACTACCATGAATTTTGCTTTTGAATGTTTACATTAAGGTCAAACTCCTTGCTTACTTTGTTGATGCTGTTCAAAAGGAATTGAAGGCCTTCTAAATTGTCAGAAAGTATCAAGGTGTTGTATGCACAATGGATGATGTTTATTTTCTTCCCGTAGATCATGATTCCGTATCAACTTTATCAAGGGCAATTTGAAAAATGACTTCCGAGTATAAGTTAAACTGAGTTACATTCTGCAAAATACATGCAAAAAGGAATAATACTAACCTGATCAGTGTTTCAGTGCACAATCTGACCAGAATTGTAGACGTGTTATTTTTGGAACATTTTCCAATTCTCAGTTTATTTTATGGCTAATCTACAAATATATCATATACATACTATTACTCATAAACTTATCAACTGAATGAATTACAATAACAATTAGATTTAACTTAACAATAATAATTCAAAACTTAGCCTGGATGTAACTGATGTAGTCAATTAAGGCTGATGTTGCAACCAGGAAATTTTCAGGCTTCACCTTGTATGCAAATGTGAGAGTATATTCTTCCACAGTGTGCTGAAGAGTATTACACTTATACTGAGGGGAAGAAACATTGCTCACGTCCACAGGTTTAACCTAAGATAAAATCTATACATGATCTCTGGGCGGTGTTAATCCAATAGTGCTGTCTTTCTGGCAACCGGTTGAAGTATCCACAAAGACGCACACAAAAAACTGTTAGTTGGTACACTTATTTATTTACAATTAATTATATACAAGTTACCCCTTAAACATGCACATAACCCAATTAACTGCTGTCACAACAAAACACTCATATCTTTTTTTTTTTTTTTTTTTGCTTTACGTCGCACCGACACAGATATGTCTTATGGCGATGATGGGATAGGACAGGCCTAGGAATGGGAAGGAAGCAGCCGAGTCCTTAATTAAGGTACAGCCCCAGCATTTGTCTGGTGTGAAAATGGGAAACCACGGAAAACCATCTTCAGGGCTGCCGACAGTGGGGTTTGAACCCACTATCTCTCAGATGTGAGCTCACAGCTGCGCACTCCTAACCACACGGCCAACTCGCCTGGTATCCCAGCAATGTTAGCTGTTGCTGTATCCATAAACAGGTTGAAGAGTGCAGGCATGAGGGATGAACTTAATGACTGCCTGCAGTGAAGGGAGTGAGAGCCCAATTGGACATCAGATAACACTTGTGACATTATGGTTTGATCCATCTAACATACACCTCTTGAAATGTGTGGCAAATAATAATAATAATAATAATAATAATAATAATAATAATAATAATAATAATAATAATAATCGTATGGCCTCAGCTACCGTGTGCAGACATTTCAATTTGACGCCATCTGGCTGTCTGCTCGTCAATTTCGACGTTCCGTTTTACTCTAGGCCCCCACTAGATGGCAGACCGAGTAAACCGAAACTCTCTTGGGCGTCTATGGCTGAGATTTAATGAATTTTGTCGGGTAAACACCAAATGTGTCACCAGAGATCTTTTACATGCCGACATCGTACGACATGGAGTGTCGAATGGACTTTTTTTCCGCCCTTCAAAAATCCGACTACCTCTGCCGGGTTTGAACCCGCTATCTTGGGATCTGGAGGCCGACACTCTACCGCTGATCCACAGAGGCAGCTAAGGTGTGGCTGTAAAGTGGTCATCATATGAGATTGTGTGGGACCCAATCAAAAATTTTTCCCTTGTCCAAAAATAATAAATGCATGGTCTCCTCTTCTCTGTGCCTCTTCATCACCAAACATGTGGCTTGGATTGCATCCATGGTACTCCATCCTCTGACAAATCTGCACTGATTTGGTGTAATGGTAACAATACTTCTGAGTATGGCATAAAAGTCGAAATGACCAGTAATTGATACAGACTGTGACATGTCTCTTCTCTTTCCAAATTGGTACAGTCATGTTGGTGGTCCACACACACACACTGGGTAGCACGTTCTCGACTACGATTTGACTGAATAGTGTGACTAGCAATTCCACACCAAACTGCTCAATCATATTCCAGATATTAGTTGGTACATCGTCAAGGCCAGTTGCTTTCCCATTCTTCATATTCTTAAGGGCTAACATCACTTCTTCATTTGCAGTATCTGGACCAGATATGGGTTGGGAGCTCAGTATTGGTGGATCTGGCTAGGTTCGTCCAGCTACAGTAACAAGAGTAGACTGCACAACCAGTGATACAACACTGAGTTTTGGGCGGAGGGAAATAACCTGACACTCTAAAGGAGCCAACAGATTTGAGTGGATGAGCTCCTTTGGGATGCCAATAGACTCTCAGTGTAGGAAATGCCACTGAAATCTATCAGGTATTGTCTGTACTCAAGATTAGTGTCAGCCACCAAAGACATCTAAATTCCTGGTTAGGGGTGGCCTAATACATACCTGGCGGGAAGCCTAAAATACTCAGATTGATAACTGGGCGTATGAAACCACCACCTTGTGACAGACTCTACCATCTAGCTGGCATTGTTTGACCTAATATCCAGTAAAACGTAGCAGCTGTGAAAGTGTGATTCAAGGTGACTTCTGTACAACACCCTCTGTACCATCACTAGCCCAATCCACAACATCTGAACTCAAGTAAAAGTTACATAAGTAGCACAGCAGTCATCAATTAGCAGATCTCCAGAGTAGAGATATGGGAAAACAGCTTGCCACAACAATGGACAAGACCATCTGAAAACCTAGCTGCTGCACACTACAAGACTTGGCCTGCATGGCGGAGACTCAACAGGCTTCTCACAGGAGTCACTAGATCCAAGGCTGCTCTGAAGAAATTATAGTTTTCCACGGCATCTAACGAATGCAAATGTGATGTGGAACAGAATATACCACATTTTCTCACATAATTAACGGCCTTGCATAATTTATGCATCCCAATATTTTTGGGTCCAAAGTGAAGAAAAAGAAATGTTCGTGTATTTGACACACCCACTTCTTCAAACATCCATCATGCAGCTCCAGATGAGTTTTGAAATAAAGATGTCAACTACTCAGGTAGCAGCCTTCCTATTGCAAAACCGGGCATTCCAAATACGGTCAACGTACTGATATCAGCTGGTAGGAAATACCACTGCACTAGTTCAGCGAGAGAATCAGTGCAGAAGTGACTAGTTACGCTCCATTTCAGTCTGGTACAAATGTATTTTATGAGTGTTTTGGGCGGGACATGCGTTTTCTGTGATCTCAAAATTGTGTGTTAGTCTACAGTGAGCAAGTATTTGAGTAATACTGCATCATCTAAACTCGCGGTGATCAGTTACGCCAAAACATACGGGAGCAGGCCAACGGGCCGCAAGTATTCTGTGTCTGAATGCAACGTGCGCTACCGCAGTAACAGGGAAGTGCACGTCGAGCGACTAACAAGTATCGTCATCTATAATCTTCATATCTGTATTGACAAACTACACAATTATAAATAGGAAAGGAATTCCACCTTATCAATACTTGTTTACTGGATACGAATGGTTTGGGGAAATATAGGAGGATGGTTGCCCAGTTGTACTTCCTCTTAAAACAATAATCACCACCACCACCACCTGGGGAAATATAGCACGGTCCCCCCTTCGATGCCTGGCCCTTCTCGTGTTGAACAGTAAACAAGTATTGATAAGGTGAAATTCCTTTCCTATTTATAATTGACTAACAAGTCTCGCAAGCATTTTGCGGACCAAAAAGCGACAAGTTTCCAAAAGTAGGGGAGGGTCTGCTTAAATATATGATTTGGTTACGCAATGTTGGATATGCCACTTCTCACAAAATACTGTATTTTAAAGGAGGAGAAACAGCTGCTGCGCATGGAATGAGTGTAGATTCACAATTAAGTGAAGGTTAGGCGAGGCTTGATGATTAATTTTATGAAGAGAAATGGACTTTCTCTTCAACGGAGAACAACATTATGCCATAAAATGCCAAATGATTTCAACCAAAAAGTAATTGATTTTCACTGTTTTGTGATTGAGAAGCGTGAAGTGAAGGAATATTTGCTCTCCCAAAGACAGACCACAGGTCAGATGCCAATCAGTTTCCATATGCCACAAAGTCGAACAATCTAAAAGAAAGGGACATCGAGTGTTATCGTTCGCGCTACTGGAAGCGAAACAGAATGATGTACAGCAATGCTTGCTGTTAGAAGTGATGGTAGAAAGCTTGCACTTCATTTTGTTCTAAAATGAAAAACAATGCCTAAAGTCAAATTTCCGTGAGGGATCCTATTGAAGGAAAAGGGTGGATGGACATGTCACTTGTACAAGATTGGATATAAACGCTTTGGGGAAATATAGCAGGGTCCCTCCTTCGATAGCCAGCCCTTCTCGTGTTGGACAGTTTTTTTTTTTTTTGGCTGGTATGTCAATATTATGTACTTACATGAATTGTACCTTTATTAGTACACATTTATTTCACGTCAGATCATATTATCAGCTTGTAACGGAAATAATATTTTCCAGTGTCGGTACTTCAAACCCACATGTACCTGATGTACTGTATTTGACTTTTCCGAAAAAAACTCACGTTGGAATTTTACACCAAATGACAATTAACTGCACACGAGTTGAACCAATTATGTTTATATTATATTTGATGTATCTTTTAAAGTAAAATTTCCGCGAGGGATCCATGTTCGTATTGAATTGTAAATAATTTACGCATCCAAAGTTTTCGCCTGTATTTTTTTGTCAATAAAGTGTGTTAATTACGTGAGAAAATACGGTAGATCACCTGTAAAAGTGTACACATTTTCTAACCTAGAGCAAACTTCAAGATATGATGCCTGCTAACACTGCCATAATTGATGTTGCTTGCCACTGGGCAGGATTTGTTTGATTTTCATTATGCTACAATCTAATCATCCCTTTTAATGTACATATCTGTATTTACGATAAATAATAAAGTTAACCAACTGAAACAGTATGTAACTTTCCTTGTGATATGTTCGACTATAATAATAATAATAATAATAATAATAATAATAATAATAATAATAATAATAATCAAAACAACATAGAGAATTCATGAAAAGATTTTGGGAGAAGAAGATTATCAGACCAAGCTAACAAGTTCAAACGCACTAAAGAAGAAAGAAAGAAGGAAAGAAAGAAAGAAGGAAAGAAAGAAAGAAAGAAAGAGAGAAAGAAAGAAAGAAAGGCAGAAGAAGTCGACTCGTAATTTATGATTCAATCTTTTATAAAAATGTGAACTTAGATGAATGAAAGTTATGTAAGGAACAGGTGTGTGAAGTGGCTTAGATATGGAGCTATATTATGCAAATTAACGAGGCAGGCATACCTAATGGACTTGTTCAAAGCTAGCAACAAACTCAATGCGAGGCAAAGGAGATGAAGGCTATACTAAGTCATTTACACCATAAGAGTCGCAGAAGAATAGAAAACCACAGGAAGTTGTCAAAAAAGGTCTTGGAAATGCCTAGGTTATTTACCAGGTTGAAGAAAGTTAACACTTTTAGCTGATTTCTAATCTGGAAGTTGTGAATTGCAAATATGAGCCAGAAACTACAAATTTTCCAAAAAATTCAAATTTTAGGATTCTGTTTTCCAGACAATTATTGGATTAATACCAAAATATTTTCTAATTAAATCTCACTTTTTATAGCCCAGAATTAAGGTACATACTTTCAATTTAAAATAGTGGGTAAACATGAGCCTTTTGGACATAGTCCCAGAAATATGTGCTTTCAAATAAGCTTTCTTTAACAATGATTTAATAAAAATACACTAAGAGAAGACAAGTGCATGCTTATCAATTTATAAAGCACTCATAATACAAAGAGCTTACAAAGTTTTATAAAATATTGTTTTGCTTTCCTACAAGCATTTGATTTGACTTGGAAGGACCCATGAAATTTAAATGTAGAACTCTGTTCAATATAATGAAATACTGAAATTTACATACCATTAAATACTCTATTCATGCTAACATAGAAACAATAACATACCTTTATTTTTGCGAGCCGATCTGTGCAAAGTTCTCTGATGTCTTTCAAAACGAGCTTGTAAAATATGCATCATTATCTGATGACCAAAATCATCACCTGATTCGGAGGAGGTATATATGGAGTAATCATCATCGTCGTCATCATCGTAACAGTCATCATCAGTATTTTCAGGTGAATCTAGCAGACAAAAGAAGAGATGTGAAAATCATATTGTTTACACTGCAAATATTATATACAGTTAACCATCCTCAATATTTAATTAGAATATAAACTGATAAGTCATCCCCAAATATTACCATCAATAAAAAAAAAACATTATCTCATGAACGAGAAAATAACAATAAGATTATTTTGTTACAATACATGTTTAATGTCCCTACCACAGCTATAGACTTTTGCACCGAGATTTGAACCTGCAATCTCAACCATCAAAGGTTAATGACTAACCAACTATGGTATGCAGCCAACACTGGTTATACCAGAGCTAAACAAATCACTGAAAATGTTATCATTTATGGTACATAAAAGATATGCAGTATGAATAACAGAAAGAAAAAAAAAAGAAAGAGAAGTTGTTATAGTTTATAGACTATTTTGAGCATACAATTGCTATTATCAGCAGAACCTTTTGAATAGACTATGATTTTGAAGAACTAATAGCCTGTGCTTGTAAAATATGCATACAAAATCATAATATTCAGAAGCCAAAATGTAGACAAGTCTCTGTATGGAGCATATGACACATGACTACTTGGAATAGAGAGAGAGGCTAGCAGTTTAACATCACACTAAGGTTTTCTGTAACAATGCGATAGAAAAGAGCAAGAACTGGAGAAGAAGTGGCTGTGACATTAGTTAAGGTAAAGCCCCAACATTAGCCTGGTGTGAAGATAGGAAACCACATTCAGTACGGCCTATGGCGGTGTTCAAACTCACCGTCTCCTAATGCAAGTTTACAATACAAGAAATTAATTTCATAATTTAGTCCATATTGTCGACCTTAACAAATGTTATGGTACTTTTAATACTTTTGTAAAAGTGAAATTCGCCTAAAAGTACTATAACCCTTGCAAGTTTACATCTTACGTGGCCCATACTGCACAGCTAACTCATTCGGCCTAGAAAAAATTTCAACAGGTTTCATGTTAATATACATTGCAGTATTCTAAATTTACTAATATGATATATACCTATCTTTTCTTACCAATTCTTACCACAAAGATCATTGTGAGGTACCGGAAGTGTAGGACCTCACTACCGGTATGCATTTTGTTTGGATAGTATTATCTTAAAATTAGACCTTTGGCATGCTTTCGTTCATTCCATATGAAATCCGACACCACATTTCCTTTCTTTGATTTGTGTGTTCTGATATTTATGCCATGTTCTTGAGGGTTGAGTGAAATTGTTTAATGAGACTTGTAGTGTAGTTATTAGCCGAGTGTTTGAACTTTGTTGGTTGGTAGTTGGTTGACATACAAGGAACAGTATGCAAGCTCCTGTCTGGTCCCTTGGGTGAATGGTCACCATAAAGAAGCAACAAGATGTTACAAGGGGTTGTTGTTGTTGTTGTTTGAGACATCAGGCCATAGACTGGTTTGATGCAGCTCTCCATACCACCCTATCCTGTGCTAACCTTTTCATTTCTGCATAACTACTGCATCCTACATCTGCTCTAATCTGCTTGTCATATTCATACTATGGTCTACCCCTACAGTTCTTACCACCTACACTTCCTTCAAAAACTAACTGAACAAGTCCAGGGTGTCTTTAAGATGTGTCCTATCATTCTATCTCTTCTTCTCGTCAAATTCAGCCAAATCGATCTCCTCTCGCCAATTCGATTCAGTATCTCTTCATTTGTGATCGATCTATCCATCTCACCTTCAGCATTCTTCTGTAACACCACATTTCAAAAGCTTCTATTATCTTTCTTTCTGAGCTAGTTATCGTCCATGTTTCACTTCCATACAATGCACGCTCCACACAAAAGTATTCAAAAACATCTTTCTAATTCCTATATCAATGTTTGAAGTGAGCAAATTTCTCTTCTTAAGAAAGCTCTTCCTTGCTTGTGCTAATCTGCATTTTATGTCCTCCTTATTTCTGCCATCGTTAGTTATTTTACTACCCAAGTAACAATATTCTTCTACTTCCTTTAAGACTTCATTTCCTAATTTAATATTTCCTGCATCACCTGCCTTTGTTCGACTGCACTCCATTACTTTTGTTTTGGACTTATTTATTTTCATCTTGTACTCCTTACCCAAGACTTCGTCCATACCATTCAGCTTCTCGAGATCTTCTGCAGTCTCAGATAAAATAACAATATCATCGGCAAATCTCAAGGTTTTGATTTCTTCTCCTTGGATTGTGATTCCCTTCCCAAATTCCTCTTTGATTTCCTTTACTGCCTGTTCTATGTAAACACTGAAAAGGAGGAGGAGACAAACTGCAGCCTTGCATCACTCCTTTCTGGATTGCTGCTGCTTTTTCAAAGTCCTCGATTCTTATCACTGCAGACTGATTTTTATACAGATTGTAGATAATTCTTCGTTCTCGGAATCTGATGGGGTAGTGTTACATAACCTTTCTTGAACAACTGTTGGCAGCTTTACCTTCACTAGTTCTAGTAGTTTGTCAGCCATCTTGTTTTCCATCACCACCTGTGGTCTGGAGGCATTTACAACACCAGTTAAGTTTTTGAGAGTAAAATACTCTTACCGGATGATAAAAGTAAACCTTCTTGTTTGAAATCAATTGACCTCTTTTATGGAAGCTATATCTTGAGCAACTAAACATTTTTTATTGAATCCTTTGCTGGCGGGACCTAGTGTTTACAGTGCGCTATGTCTTCTGGTATGGGCTAGAGTAATTTTGTTACTTTCATTGATCTGTCTTAGCTTTGACAAAATGAAAGTGATGCTAGTAATGCCATTCCTTCTGCAGCCAGTCCCTGCTATGAATGGTGTGAAAATATTGCTCATAGGGTCGGTTGGTGCATGCATTTCAGTGGGCTTGGCAGACTGATATGTAATAGCAACTTCTGGCTCGGTGAGGAAAGCAACGGGAAACTACCTCACTCTTCATTTCCCTAGTACGCCTTTTCAGTGATGTCTAGGCCATCTATGACAGATGATGGCAGAGCTGTTGAGGATCCAACCAGCCTTCGGGCTGAGGACTAAACATACATACCTCTGGTTTTTATAACTTAAATTGATAATTTAAGCTACCAACCTAAACTAACAGCACATGGTCATAGGATCTTTTTATTGAAACTTATGACATATGGGGCAGTGTTACATATTTACATGGGATACAGTGTTACATATAGTATAATCTGTGTTCAAATGGTACGTGTTTGTGTATTTCTGTGAATGTGTTACCGGTACTGCTTAAACGCTAATAATTTCAAACAAGAATTCTAATATAAGTTAGGTTACTAGTAAAATATTTCTTTTTTCAAAATTAAATCTTATTTTCCTACAGGTAGCCTACTTCAACAAGACAAAACAGGCCACAAGGAAGGAAGATAGGATCAACACCTGAAGAGCAGGTGAAAGCCACAGTTTTAGAAGTACAGTAGTATAGGAGAAGAAATCTGTACAAAGCATTCCTTCATCTTATGGAACTGTGCTTATGACATTTCAACGATATGATAACAAGTACACGTCAATTGCTGATGACGTTGCTTTACACCCACTTACGAAGTTAATCAAGTGTTTCCAAGGGAGTTTGAAGGAATGCTGTGAGTATGGCATCTAAAATGCATAATGGCCTCAAGAGAAAAGCAGCTCACAGTAAATAGTTTTAAAAAATTCCAAAATCCTGGGATTTAAACAAGCAAGAATAGACTGGCTTTAAGTATCTTCTTCTTCCTCTTCTTCTTTCCTGGCCGTATGTGTGCCCACGGTGGACACTTCCAAGTATCACTCAGGGTCGGCTCTTCTGATCCTAATACTCCCTGCGGTTGGATGTCTCTGCCACTGGAATGCCATTTCTATTCAAGGCCGTTTTGGCCGTACGCCACCATGTTGCTCTTGGACACCTGTGTCCTCTCTTTAGTTCCTCGATTGCAAGAATTCTCTTAACGGGATGATCTTCATCTCGACGTGCAACTGCCGTTCCTGCAATTTCTCACTGATAGGGACCATATTAAATGATCCTCATATATGCTCATTGCACACTCGGTCCAAGAACGTGACACCTGCTGAACATCGCAGCATCCGCATTTCTGTTATATGCATTTGCTTATTATGCTTCTTTTGCCTTGTCGGACACTCGGAGCCGTAAGTGAGGGCAGGTCTAACAACAGTCTTATATATCTTGCCTTTGAGCTTTGCAGGCATCCACCTGCCACATAAGACACCTGTCAGCAGACACCATTTGGTCCTCTTTTTTTTTTTTTTGCTAGGGGCTTTACGTCGCACCAACACGGATAGGTCTTATGGCGACGATGGGATAGGAAAGGCCTAGGAGTTGGAAGGAAGCGGCCGTGGCCTTAATTAAGGTACAGCCCCAGCATTTGCCTGGTGTGAAAATGGGAAACCACGGAAAACCATTTTCAGCCATTTGGTCCATCCAACGTTGATGCGATGCTTCACGTCGTCATCAATCGTTGTATTCGTGGTAATAACTGAGCCCAGATACTTGTATTTATTTGTCATTGCCAGTGGTTCACCCGCTAAGAAAATTGGATTGAGTGGACCTTGAAATTCTGGCTTGGCAAAGATATGGAACGGCTTATTCCGAGTTCATCTGTCTCCAATGCTTTTCTCCAAAGTTCTAAGGCTGCCTCGACCTCTTCATGTGTTTCAACAAGTAGGACGATGTTGTCTGCATATAGAAGTGTCCATGGTAGTTGTGTCATCAGTTGTTCTGTGAGATAGTTACTAACTATATTGAATAAGATTCGGCTCAAAGCTGAACTCTGATGAACAACCTCAACAGGGAAACACCCAGAGATACTGGAACTAGACTTCACCTTATTAGAGGGACAAATGTATATGTCCTGGATAAACCTCACATACTCCTCCGGAACATTTTGATGTTGCAATGCACGCTAAATGATTTTCCTACAAACGTGGTCAAACGCTTTCTCTAAATCAATAAAAACCATGTGGAGATCCTTGAGAATGTTTCTCCATCAATATTCAGAGAGTTTTAAATCATATCACTAGTTGAGACTCCACTTCTGAAGCTGCACTGGTTCCTATGGATGTTTATAATTATCTCGAAGCGATTGGCAAAGATACACTCCCAAATTTTTAGTGTAAGTGAGATGAGTTTAATGCTTCTACTATAGCTCCCGCATTCTCTAACATACCTCTTCTGCTTGAAGATATGCATAAGGTACCTCTGGCAAAACTGATCCGGCGTGGGTGCGCCAGGAAGGATCTTATTAAACATCTTAGTAAGCCAATCAATTCCTTCAGTATTCAGAACCTTCCACAGCTCAGATGGAATGTCATCAGGGCCTACTGATTTTCCATTCTTCATCTTTGACACAGCTGAACTTTGGCCGGGATGAACATAAGCACTGGCTTTATGTATAATTCTTTTTTTTTTGCCATTTGCTTTACGTCGCACTGACACAGATATGTCTTATGGCGACAATGGGATAGGAAAGGCCTGGGAATTGGAAGGAAGCGACCGTGGCCTTAATTAAGGTACAGCCCCGGCATTTGCCTGGTGTGAAAATGGGAAACCACGGAAAACCATCTTCAGGGCTGCCGACAGTGGGGCTCGAACCCACTATCTCCCGATTACTGGATACTGGCCGCACTTAAGCGACTGCAGCTATCGAGCTCGGTATGTATAATTTAAAGAAATTTACTGAGTTGTCAATTAGGAAGCCTGAAGCTTCATTCAAGTTTACATAATGCAACAAGCTTTAATTTTAAAAAAAAGAAAACAGCAACAGAATTCTTCAATAACTTAACCACTGCTCATCAACAGTTTCCAGATGGCCCCCTACCAGGAGACATCTACACTACAATCTTTAATGAACCAGCGTTAACAATCATTCACAATCCACCCTAAGTAATAGTGAAGAAAAGTGATAAGCAGATTGGTCAACCAGTAAATGAGGAGTGTTGGTAAATGTGTGTTGTTCTATATATGCTACTAGCAAGATACCCCTGCTTCGCTACGGTATTATACTGAAATTTATAATTGAATGCTTAGCATTTTATATATAATCCGCCACAATTCACGATGTGATGGCAAAGTTCCTACCATTTTTCAATCTTTCTTTCCACCAATCGATTTCATACTTCCCAGGCTAGCTACAGGTATGATTGAAATAATAACATTAAGTTATTTATTAGACCACCTAATCGAATAAATAACTTAATGTTATTATTTCAATCAAATATCATCAATACGGACCAAAAATTATATTTATTACATGTAATAGCTACAGATATTCCGCCCGGTCAGTTGGGTCCCTAAATCTTTGCCATCTTTTCCTATAAGCATTTTTAATATGGATCAAATCCTTGAGGAGATCCGGTGTGGTGTCGTATTGGGTGCCTTGGCGGTACTGAACCCGCGGCCGGACTGCATTTATAGTTATTACCCGGCCACAAACCGTTTCCAGCGCGGTCCGCACATTTTGACGATGGTCCAGAACATTATTATTATTATTATTATTAGGGGTGGGTGATATTGGTTGAATTCAGGTTATTATTATTATTACTGATGTTCTGGAACCCACAGCAAAATGCACGACCGCTACTTACTTACTGCTGCCATTGTTATTTTGCTGACAATGTGACCAGCACCACTGTCGCCCGTAGGCAAGTGTGGAACGATATACTTCCATGCATTATTGACCTTATTATAGAGGTGAACAATAATTGCACGGTCAATATCATTCCTATCGTTTATTTTGAATGTGTTTAATTTTTTATTTTTATGCCAGGAGAATCTACTGTAATCTAACTTTAAGTTAAGTTCTCCAAAGGAAAAGATGGCTCTAGAAAACGAATCGAGGGAAGATTAAAAATGATCGGTTTATGATAAGAATCAAGTACATTATGAACAGTAAAATCAATTAGTCTCAACTCTTTTTTCACCCCACCACCGTTAGGCAGATTTCCTCCCCCAAACAGAAGGCGTGTTTCTTTATGTTTAAAGGAGATTCCAAATACCAATGTTCACGTCTGTTACCTTCAGTTTTGAGATATAAGTATCCCCATAGAAATAATTCACTTTTTTTTTCCACTTCCTCTCATCCCTCCCCCCCCCCCCCCCCCAACAAGTGAATTTTCTGGAAACAAACACTTGTTTCTTTATTAGTAAAGGATCGTCTAAATACCAATTATCATGACTGTAACATCTTCAGTGTCCTCATAAAAGGAATTCAACTCCTTTTCACCATCGCCCCCAAGATGATTTTCCCCCCAAAAATGCATTTTTCTTTGTTTTGAAAGGAGATTCCAAATACAAAATTTCACGTCTGTAACATCTTCAGTTTTTGAGATATCAGAATCCTAATAAAAATATTTCAACCCCATTCTCAGTCATTTTTACCACCACCCCCCCCAGGGTTTTTCCGAAAAAAAAATACGTGTTTATTTTAAATAGAGATAAAAATTTCCATTTTTCACTTCTGTAACATGTTAAGTTTTTGAGATGTACTGTAGACATGCTCATTTTAAAATTTCACTCCTTTTTTAGTTCACCATATGTGGAGTTTCCAAAAACAAATCACTTATGTTTCTTTACTTTTACAGGAGATTTTTACGTCTGTAACATTTTACATTTCTGAGATATACTGTAAATATAGTCTTTCTAAAAATTCACCCCATTTGTCACTCCTGTTTTATCTCCATTAATTGGATTTTTCAAAAGCAAAAAAGATACATGTTTACACTGACTGACAGAGCAAATGCAACACCAAGAAGGAGTGGTCAGAACTTTATGCCAATTGCAGGGTAGACTGACGTCACTGAGGTATGCTCATGATGTGAAATGCGCCGCTGTGCTGCGCACGTAGCGAACGACAATTGGGACATGGCGTTGGCGAATGGCCCACTTCGTACCGTGATTTCTCAGCCGACAGTCATTGTAGAACGTGTTGTCGTGTGCCACAGGACACGTGCATAGCTAAGAATGCCAGGCTGCCGTCAACGGAGGCATTTCCAGCAGACAGACGACTTTACGAGGGGTATGGTGATCGGGCTGAGAATGGCAGGTTGGTCGCTTCGTCAAATCGCAGCCGATACCCATAGGGATGTGTCCACGGTGCAGCGCCTGTGGCGAAGATGGTTGGCGCAGGGACATGTGGCACGTGCGAGGGGTCCAGGCGCAGCCCGAGTGACGTCAGCACGCGAGGATCGGCGCATCCGCCGCCAAGCGGCCAAGCGGTGGCAGCCCCGCACGCCACGTCAACCGCCATTCTTCAGCATGTGCAAGACACCCTGGCTGTTCCAATATCGACCAGAACAATTTCCCGTCGATTGGTTGAAGGAGGCCTGCACTGCCGGCGTCCGCTCAGAAGACTACCATTGACTCCACAGCATAGACGTGCACGCCTGGCATGGTGTCGGGCTAGAGCGACTTGGATGAGGGAATGGCGGAACGTCGTGTTCTCCGATGAGTCACGCTTCTGTTCTGTCAGTGATAGTCACCGCAGACGAGTGTGGCGTCGGCGTGGAGAAAGGTCAAATCCGGCAGTAACTGTGGAGCGCCCTACCGCTAGACAACGCGACATCATGGTTTGGGGCGCTATTGTGTATGATTCCACGTCACCTCTAGTGCGTATTCAAGGCACGTTAAATGCCCACCGCTACGTGCAGCATGTGCTGCGGCCGGTGGCACTACCGTACCTTCAGGGGCTGCCCAATGCTCTGTTTCAGCAGGATAATGCCCGCCCACACACTGCTCGCATCTCCCAACAGGCTCTACGAGGTGTACAGATGCTTCCGTGGCCAGCGTACTCTCCGGATCTCTCACCAATCGAACACGTGTGGGATCTCATTGGACGCCGTTTGCAAACTCTGCCCCAGCCTCGTACGGACGACCAACTGTGGCAAATGGTTGACAGAGAATGGAGAACCATCCCTCAGGACACCATCCGCACTCTTATTGACTCTGTACCTCGACGTGTTTCTGCGTGCATCGCCGCTCGCGGTGGTCCTACATCCTACTGAGTCAATGCCATGCGCATTGTGTAACCTGCATATCGGTTTGAAATAAACATCAATTATTCGTCCGTGCCGTCTCTGTTTTTTCCCCAACTTTCATCCCTTTCCAACCACTCCTTATTGGTGTTGCATTTGCTCTGTCAGTCAGTGTATTTTAACAGCAGATTCCAGATACCAATTTTCAGGTCTGTAATATCTTCAATTTCTGAGATATAAATATCCTCATTAAAGGTATTCAACCCCTTTTTCACCCCTCCTAGTGGGATTTTCCAAAAACAAAAAATGTGTGTTTCTTTATTTTTAAAGGAGATTCTAAATACCAATCTTTACATCTGCAAACTTTTGAAAGTTTTGAGTTAAAAATTCACCCCCTTAGTGACAAAATATCTAAAAATCCTCCTTTAGAGAGCACCTACATTGTAACATAAATGTATCCTCAAAATTTCATTTCTTTATGTTGAGTAGTTTTGGCTCGGTGATTATGAAGTCTGTCCGTCAGTTATGACATGTTCTTTCATATATATATTGAGAATAGGGTTCCTCCATTCTGTATTTCCTAGGATCTACTGATGCAAGTGCTATTTGCTTTACGTCGCACTGACACAGATAGGTCTTATGACGACGATGGAACAGGAAAGGCCTAGAAATGGGAAGGAAGCGGCTGTAGCCTTAATTAAGGTACAGCCCCAGCATTTGCCTGGTGTGAAAATGGGAAACCACGGAAAACCATCTTTAGGGTTGCTGACAGTGGGGTTCGAACCAAATATCTCCTGGATATGAGCAATGGACTAGTATAACTTGGAAACGATTCTCTAACCCATGGGTAAATAATGAAAATATTGAGCTCGATTATTATTATTATTATTATTATTATTATTATTATTATTATTATCATTATTATTATTACTACTTGTGAGGTGTGGCTATGAAATTGTTTACATCTAGTACTACTAGTATTATTATTTATGTAGTTACGTACGGACTTTATTTGGTATAAATCATGATCATATTATTTGTGAGGTTATGTCAAGAACATCCGCTGTATATATATTAATGAGTTTATTTAAAGTCAGAACACGTAATTAATAGTATATAAGTTATTATTACCTGTAAATATGATGTATAAATCCAGTGTAATGTTGTGAATCACACTTTAATAGTCCAGAACAACATCTTACCACTGGAATTATGTAGAAAATGCCTTTCACTGTAAATAGGCTATTGAGACTTTCGAAATTACGAGAAAACATGTTGTGTCATATTCTTCTAGAAGCCTGGCCAGGCAATGTATATAAAAAGGCAGTCTTGAGTGAATTGTTTAACGAGACTTGTAGTGAAGTCGTTAACCAAGTGTTTGAACTTTGTTGGGTTGGTAGTTGGTTGACATGCAAGTAATGCAAGTATTGCAGTCTCCTTTGTCTTCTTCGTAGCAATCAAGTACTCAAAATGGTGGTTTATTGATGTGTGTGTAATGTGTATATAATTTGTAAATAAAACAGTGTGCACAATTGACAGCATTCACGTTTGTGTCTTTGTAGCTACAATACTACTTCAAAAGCCTCATGTTACCTGGGGTACCAGAAGGTTCAGGTGACAGTGCTACAAAGTCAGGGTGTAAACAGTTGTGTGTTCCTTGAAATATTAAAGCATTTTCAACTCCAGACTAAAAGCTCTGCATATCCTAATGTTATTGATTCCAGATAATCACACATATAATCTCTGCATTTTTGCAAAGAAACTGCCATTATCCTATCGATATATTATAACATTCTTAAGTTAGTGGATGTGCATATTCTCCACATTTTTACAATTGTATAACAAATCTTGTTCTTTCTTTATCTAATGTGATAACATAACTTTCAGTTTTGTTATCAAGTCTTTATTCATTGACCTTAATTATCGATTTAGATTTCTTGACAACTTCCTATGCTCCTACAAGTGCAATTGCATGGGGTCTTCCAGAAGTCAGCTCAACCTTACAAGTCACAAGGTGAATCAAATTTTAGGGGATCTCTTCTCTGACAAGCTCTTAGATCTTCGATTCTGGCATCTTCCATATTGATGATGAATTTTATATCAGTATTCCAGCTGATTCTACCATGAAGAAGAACCATGAAAGTATAGGCCCCTATGTGCAATATCTGATGCTCTTTTTTCAAAATTCGCAATCTTGTATCATACTGCACATTTTATCAAGTGTAATGGTTGAAGAATTCCTATAAACAAGGAAAAAACATGCATAAAAATGCTGTAATTTGTAAATGTTAGTAATAATAAGTTAAAGGTTTTAAGAATCTGATTGATACTGAACAAGATCGAATCAGAATAATTTCCTTTCGAGGTTAATGTAAGATACTGGAGTCAATGCGGAACAGCGTATATGAGATCTATAAAATGTATGCCAGGGATAAATTAAAGAAGGTTGATACATAACCTCTGTATGTGTCTCTTTAGTTTTTTGAAAGAGTCAGAACTCTGGTCCGATGTGATACAAAACCCCCTTTTTTGACATACCGAGCGAATTGGCCGTGCGGTTAGGGTTGCGTAGCTGTGAGCTTGCAATTCATGAGAAAGTGAATTCCAAACGCACTGTCGGCAGCCCTGAAGATGATTTCCCGTGGTTTTTCATTTTCACACCAGGAATATGCTGGGGCTGTACCTTAATTATGGTCATGGTTGCTTTGTTCCCACTCCTAGTCTTTTCCTATCCCATCCTCGCCATAAGAGCTATCTGTGTCCGTGCAACGTAAAGCATTATTTTTGTATTTGTTTAAAAGGGTTCTAACATCTAGGTTAATGGAACACTGCACCTGACTGCTCGGGCACAATCTTCCATAGTACATCACTACCTAAACACATTAAAAACTGCAAGAAAATATTTAAACATATGTCCAACTGAATCAAGTACATAAGACATAAGGAAACATGTAAAAGGTTATATTTGTATGATACCTATTGATATTTTGCTATTGCAGAAAACAATAAATTAAAAAACAGTGCAACACTGAGCCCACTCTTCCCCTACTGGTCTTGAATACAGAGGGGCCTCTGATTGATTCCCAGTCAGGTCAGGGATTTTCAACTCTATATTGTTAATTCTTCAGAGCAGAAACTTGGACAATGACAAAGAAGGATGAGAGTCAAATAGAGGCAGCCAAAATGAAGTTCTTGAGGAGTATGATACAGAAGAGTAGAAGAGACAAAATAAGGAATGAGAAAATCCGGGAAGAAATTGGAGTGGAAAAAATGAATGATAGAATAGAGAAGAGCTGACTAAGATGATTTGGGCACATAAAGCAAATGAGTGATGAAAGAATGCCAGAAAAGGTGATGGAAGTGCAAATGCAAGGAAGGAGAGGCCGTGGACGACCATAATTGAGATGGAAGGACACAATCCAACGCAGTATTATAGAACGAAACCTGGACTGGGACACAGTGTTGGAGGAGGAGTGGTGGAAAGACTAAAGAAAGTAGAGAGGAACCATATTTGTCCCAATCCGGCTACAGCTGGATAAAGGGAAATGATGATGATTGTTAATTCCTCTACTTCTGAGCCTGGATGCTTGCGTTTATCTTAACACACATATATATTCCAACACATTACATTGCGTACGACCGCAGAAACACGCAATAATGAAAACATCACTCCACATAGTGAAGCCATCAGGTAGGGCATCTGGCTGTGAAAGTGGGCTAAATCCAGACATAGTGCTGACTCAAAGTAGTTGGGAAAATGGCCGCTTCCTTCCCACTTCTAGCCCCTTCCTGTCCCATCGTCGCCATAAGACCTATCTGTGTCAGTGCAACGTAAAGCAACTAGCAAAAAAAAGTTGAACAGTAATGATTTCCGTCATTTACTGCTCCCACTATCCTTTCTAATAGACTCCCTGCAGCCACCCTGTACTGTTTTACTGTCATCTGGCTAGGACATTCCACTCACACAAGTAACATGGAGTGTGAAACAAAACAGGTTAGTCTTCCTTCCAGGATGTTTACAGCATACGTCACCAACTCGTTGCTCCAGGAAGCAGGTAAACTGGCAAGAGTAATGTTCACTGTTCCACCAATACCTAATTAAATTAAAGTATCTAACTTATTGGTAATTGATGGAATATTGAAATATCCTACTATTATAACATTTACAGAATATAAGTTTGGATATTCTTCATACTCATTGAAAAATTCATTCATTCTAGACCTCCATTTTAAAACTGGGTGGAATGTGAACTACAAATCTATATATATAAAATAAGAGTTTTGTCTGTACATTGCTCAGAATTTAAAAAGGATTATATTTCTGTATTAGTTGTGCCCACAGTAAAAAGGAAATGCACTTTTTACTTTTCCGTAATGTCTATCTATCTGTCTGTTACGGCTGAAGAGAATTTAATGAAAATAGGTATACAAAGTCTGGTAATCAGTCACTACAATCTAGGCCATAAATAATGTTATTCATGCTAACTGAAATGGTAGTTTAGGGGAAGGCCTAAAATTTAATTCTCAAATATTTATGCTATTAGTGGTCATATCTTAATGAAAATCAGTATACAAAGTCGGGGAATAAGTCGCTATAATCTACGCCATAAATGACTTTACTCGCGCTGAGTGAAATGGTGGTTTAGGGGTAGGCGTAACATTTAGTTATCAAATATTTGTTATTAATGGTCGTATCTTAACGAAAATCGGTAGGGGAAGTCGAGGAAAAAGGTGCTATAATCTAGCCCATAAATAATTTTATTCACACTGAATGAAATAGTAGTTTAGGGTTAGGCCTAAAATTTAATTCTCAAATAATTATGTTATTAGTGGTCGTATCGATAAATACTAACTAAAGTTATGTACATTATATTTCCGATCATTTATATCTTATACATTGTTACCATATCGGCTATGATCAGAGACATTAATGAATTTGGATTTTTGTTTTAAGTCCTAATCAGCGCCGAGTCAGGGGAGAATGGGTAAACAGGATTTAATGAAAATCGGCGTGTGAAGTCGGAAAATAAGGAACTACAGACTACGCTATAAATAATTTTATAAGATGCCCTAATATCACTGAGTCGAAAGAAAACTAAATGTGAAGGCCTACAATATAGAAAGCTCATAAAATTGATCAACAATAACATTACATTGACCATTGTTTGTTGTGATGTGCTTTGTCTTCTGTTGTCACTCATCTCCGATAGATAGGATTACTGCTGCGTACCGAGTTTCTTTTTAAATTTGCCTTACGTCGCACTGACACAGTTAGGTCTTATGGCGACGATGGGATAGGAAAGGGCTATGAGTGTGAAGGAAGTGGCCTTGGCCTTAATTAATGTGACAGCCTCAGCATTTGCCCGGTGTGAAATTGGGAATCCACGGAATAACAACTTCAGGCCTGACGATAGTGGGGTTCGAATCCACTACCTCCCGGATGCGAGCTCACAGCTGCGTGTCCCTAATCACACGGCCAACTCGCCCAGTCGTACGAGTGTAACAGTCTGCCTAAATATTGGCGGGAAGTAGCTGGGGAGTTAGGTAACTTTCTTCTTCAGCATGCCATTCCTCTGTTTCATAAATTTTCCGATACTACTGGTACGTAACACACTGGTTCATCATAGCATTCGAGGTATTCAGTCCCTACTCTGAGGCACTGATTATATACTGTGCATATTTAACGAAATAATGGCAGAGAAGTGTTCACAGCTGCCTCCGGCCTGGTCATTCCAGCTTGGAACTTTGGACTGCTTGATCGGCACAGTAGTACTGTTCGTTTTTCATTTGATCGAGTATTTTGTGTGATAACATTGCTTTTGATCGCTACATTCCTAATGACGTTTTTGCAATGACCTATGTCGACTTCAGTTAGGAAAACCGCAAAGTCAGTCTTTCTGAGAATCCCGTAGTGAAGCAAGGGTACATCAGCTAGTGTATATATATATATTTTCTGAAATTTATTTTGATTCCAACTGCTTTGATGGAATGAATACTAATATCAACTCTACTTGTAAGATTGCAATGAAAAGCTATTAATACTCCTCCTCTACTACTACTTACGCAGTCTTGTTGGAAAACATTATAGTGATTGTCAAAAATTTCCCTATTATACACAGAAGATTTTAGGCAGGTTTCTGATACACACAGTATGCCGTATTCAGAAGCAAGGGTGCTAGTGAAGGTTAGTTAGTTTGGTATTATGACTCCTCGCATTCTGACAGTCTGTTAGGTCATCAGCTCAGGGGCTGGTTGGATCCTCAAATAGGACCACCAAAGGCTATGCAGTTATAGGGGAACTGCAAAAACCAATGGCAGCACCAAAATGAGGCATACTAGGCAAGATGAGGAGTCATGTCATGTCATTATTTCAATGCATTTTTGTTACATATCTGAGGAGTTAATTATGCCACAGTACACCATAGTAGAATGTGCTTGGGCTTTAAAATATGATTTCTGAAGTTACGGTGCTGGAAAGAACAATGGACCATTTTTGCAAATTGTGTTGTCTGGTTTTAAGGAAACGTTTCATAGACCCGCAACACCAAAGAGAACAATTCTTCAATGGGTAGAAATGTTTAGGAGTACAGGTAACATCGGTATCATAATGAAGGAAGGTCTGGGAGGTAAAAAAACCACAAGATCTAATGACAATATAAGATGGGTGATGGTACAAGTCCTCAGTTCTCCAAAGAAAAGTGAATGTCACATACCACGACCTTGTATTCCTCAGTCTAGTGTTCAAAACGTGATTGTGGATACTGGAGCGCAATCACATCAACTGCAGGTATACCACGAGCTGAAAGAAGTAGACTACAAAGCACGCATGTTTTACTATACACGTGTTCTGATGTATGTACGACGATCCATACTATCTCTGAAATTAGTGGAAGTCTGTTGAATGCTGTGCTATTTAGCAGACATCAATATGCAAAACTGCTGTTTCTCCACTCATATTTATTGCATGAAATAAATTTCATGGTTAGAGCCCATATTGACAGTAGGTCATAAAAGTGTAATACAAATCGTCTTGAATTGTCAAATTCATTAATTGAGAAATAGGTCATACTTAGTTTGGTTTTGAAAATGGACTGGGAACTCCCAAAGGCTCCTTTCTTCTTGAATATTTGGACTCTGAGATCCCTGGTTATGAACGTCAACGTATACGCATGCTTCATCGACTATCAAAATGCTTTTGATTGCATATCTCATGTAAAACTTACTAAGATTTTAAAAACTACTGGTGGTGCTGCTAGTGATCCATAGATGATCACTCGGCTCTACTGGAACCAAACAGCAGAGGTCAAAATGGAGGGAGACATAACTTAGGACATAGCTATATGGGTGTGCAACACAGCTATAAACTTATCTGTCCCCTCTATTTTTAAAATATCTTCTTTGAAGCTGTGTTCAGGAAGCTGTCAAGGACATTGTTGGAGTGATGAACTGAATACTGTTGCACACATGTTGTAATACTAAACAGTGTAGCGGACTATAGTTTGGTTATGCACGTGATTAGACCATAGGGCTGAGTCATTCACCAATATTACACGTAATAAAACTTTTAAGTGTTCATGTTTGACAATATTAGAGTTGTCAGGTGATGTTTTGATGGTAAAAAGATTTCGTGTTTTGTTGAGAATGGGAGCGACGTGTTCTTCAAGTTACCACCAACTCTTAGTACGTTATCATGTAGAAATGGACAGAGAATTTTCAGCTGACTCTTCCCTGATACAATGCCTTCCTTCTGTAAGTCTTTGATTTCTTCATTGAATGACTCCACCCGAGCTATGCGAATGCGTAACATTAATAATGACTGAAGTTCTTGAACTGACAAGGGTCCCATTCATTTATTGTTTGGCTGTTTGGAGTTGTGAATGAACCTGCTGCAATATGCCAGAACTCTTTGTAGTTTTGTCAGTGAATAAAATCTTTCGATGATGTCAGACGCGCCACACAGGGCATCGGCGACATAAAAATCGTTTTGTACAATGGTTGATGCCAGTGGAAATTAAGTTGCTTCATCTTCTGTCAATTGTTTGAGGCACTCTGTCACCAAATGTGGAGCTGAAACTGTGCCATACGAGACAGTCAATAACTGTTTGTGGTGATTCCCTTCAAAAAATTCTTTGCAACTGTGTGCCATTTTCATGAGCCTGAACTTGTCTGTACATTTTTGTGATGTCTCCAGTAAATGCAATACTGTGTGTCCTGAATTTCAACACAATGGAATAAAGGTCTTGTTGTATAGCAAGCCCTACTAACAATGTATCATTAAGTGACACTCCAGTAGTGGTTCTGGCTGATGCATCAAAAACTACTGACAGATGTAGTTGTGCTTTCTTTAAATACTGCATGGTGTGGCAAGTAAAAATGTTCAGAATCATCTGTTACATGTAGGCCTACTTCCCGGTGACATAACTGTTCATACTCGGACATGAAGTTCACATACTGTTCATGCAATACTGGATTTTTCTTGAATTTTTGTTCCAGTTGGTAAAATCTTTGTTGCCATATCATGAGAATTGCTCAATGGTGAGTGAGTTTCTTTACGAGGTAACCTAACAATGAATCTTCCTTCAGGAGTGTGTGTGGTGTTATCCTTGAAGTGATGTTAACACTGTTGTTCTTCCTGAGTTTTAGGTTTGGTGTGCAATTCTTCTATTTCCCAAAATTTACAAAGTGCCGTGTCAAGTTGATCTTCTTTGTACAGGAAGAGAGTTTAGAACAATTTACGAACTTCATCGTATAGATCCATATTGATACAGTTAAAACTAAGAAACAAATGTTTTGGTCCACCTAATCAATACACATCACTTTACAAGTGAAAAAAGTTTTTAATTAAAAATCATATTAAATATTAGGGACATGTTTCGTCTCTACTTGAGACCATCAGTGTGGTTGATTACAAAACTCATTGTTCAGAAATTGAAACAAATGGAAGAACCCAATGCCTTTTTAAGGACTATTTGAGAAACGCAATATATATATATATGAGCTATGCGAATGTGTAACATTAATGATGACTGAAGTTCTTGAACTGACAAGGTTTGGCTGTTTGGAGTTGTGAATGAATCTGCTGCAATATGCCAGAACTCTTTGTAGTTTTGTCAGTGAATAAAATCTTTCGATATATAATTATATACATTCAATATATATATATATACATTATTTACACAAAATGACCTCACTTCTTGCAAAAACTTTTGTCTTCAATGTTAAAATTGAAATATAACCTGAAATGTGACATGGCTACCATAATGTCTCATACAGAATACAATGTCCATTGTTGCTGTCTATTTAAAATGGAAGTTCCTTTATGAACTGTTGAAAAAACACTGGAGAACAAGTATACACATATTTAATGAGGTAGTTTAACACTTCTTGCAAACAATCTTTCTGCAATGTTAAATATGAATATGAATGACCTTACTTGAAAATGTTGTAACCTGGAATGAGTTAGCTGGAAAATTTATTATGTCCAATAATGGACCAACTATATTGGTATTATAAATGAACTCATTCGGAACAAATATTTCAGGTTTCATATGGGAATCAACATCTCTATCATCTGAAGGCCAGGCAGGCATCAACTTTTGAAAATGAGACAAAGTCTCTCATAGTGCATTGGCACTGCCAGCAGCTCCAAGTAGTCTACGCGGTGGCCTCCACTGTATGCACTAGCCATGTGTCTTGGTAGGTGTGCTATTTACCAACTGATGAGCCCAACTTAGCACACTGGGGCAAAACGCTGGCAACCAGGAATGAGTTAGCTGGAAAATTTATTATAATGTCCAATACTGGACCAACTATATTGGTATTACATACTGCTTACTCGAGCAGCTCGTCTACTTTCTCCGCAAGTATCCCAAGCCCAAAGTTTGCAACATTTTCGTAAAACTACTCTTTTGTCTGAAATAACCAAGAAAAAATCATGCTACTTTCCTCTGGACCTTTACCGGTTCTTGTATCAAGTAATCCTGGTGTGGGTCCCATTCACTGAAACCATACTCTAATTGGGGTCTCACCAGACTTATATGCCCTCTCCTTTACATCCTTACTACAACCCCTAAATACTTCCATAACCATGTTAAGAAATATGTATCCTTTCATTACAACCTTGTTAATGTGATCATACCAATGAAGATCATTTCTTATATTAACACCTAGGTACTTACAGTGACCCACACTAGGTACCATCAGCCTATCAAAACAGTAAACTCAAGAGAACTTTGGGTGAATCATACAACCTGCCTTTTCATCCCATTTACTATCATACCACTGTCTGCTGCCCAACTCACAACATTGTCAAGGTCTTTTTGAAGTCGTTCACAATCCTGTAACCTTTGATTCCAGATCTTTACTCATATCATCTATAGCCTATACGTAAGGAAACAAAGTGCCGGGTTGAGTGGCACAGAGGGTTGAGGCGCTGGCCTTCTGACCCCAACTTGGCAGGTTCGATCCACTGGTATTTGATGGTGCTCAAATACATCAGCTTCGTGTCAATAGATTTACTGCCATGTTAAGGAACTTCTGTGGGACTAAATTCTGGCACCTCAGCGTCTCCGAAAACCATAAAAGTAGTTAGTGGGACGTAAAGCCAATAACATTATTATTATTATTACAGAAAAGAAAGGTTCAATAATATTGCCCTGTGAGACCCCTCTTAATTATTACCGGATCAGATAACACTTCAACTACTATAATGTTCCGAATTCCATTTTCTAGAAACTTAGCCACTCATTCAACCACTCTTTTGTATCATCCAATAGCCCCTCACTTTCATCAGTAGTCCCCGACAATCTACCGGTACCCTATCAAAAGCCTTGGATAGGTCAATAGCGATACAGTCCATATGACCTCCTGAATCTAAAATATCTACTATATCTTGCTGAAATCCTACTTGCTGAGCCTCAATGGAACAACATTTCCTAAACCCAAACTACCTTGTATCAAACCAGTTAGTAATTTTGCAAACTTGTCTAATACAGCCTAATCAGAAAGAAAGCTTTCCCAGAGGTTACAAACACACCACACCGACTGGCCTGTAATTATCTGCTTTATGTTTATCACCCTTTCCTTTGTAGACAGGGGCTACGATTGTAACTCTCCATTCATGTAGTAGGCCTATAGCTCCTTCATGCAAACAGTAATGAATTAGGGCTGGTTTACACGGGTAGAATAGCGAGGCGAGTAGAGTAGATAGTAGAGTAGCCACGTTACTCTACCACTGTCTGGTAGAGTTGACACTAGTATCGTTCATACGAGAGTAGAGTCATACAGTAGAGTAGAGTAGAGTAGTAGCACCATGTCAAGACGCAAGCACATCGTAACGAAGAGTTTAAAGACATTTGCAAACATATTAATGCAAGAGGTTAGTGAAGCATTAGAAGAAGCAAATGAGGAAAGAAGGGAATGGGTAAGAGGCTGGCTTAGGAGAGATACACTTGAGGCATCAACATTAATTCTGAGAGAACTTGCGACAGAGTATAAAGAAGAATACAGAAAGTGTATGAGATTGACGCCTGATAACTTTCAGACACTTGTTAGATGCTATAACACCGCAAATTCAAAGACACGACACAGTGATGAGAGATGCGATAACACCAAGATTTAAGCTTGAGGTGACTCTGGCCACTGATAATAGCCATCAGTACACTGTAAATCATGCTGGCGTAGGCCTAATTTGTAGTAGCTTCTTTGCCATAAATATCCCGATTACTGATCTATTTACAAATTTGTTTGCTCCTTGCTTGTACGGCCCAGGTGTAGAGCTTAAGCTTCAAGACCTGACATTGTACTGTAAACAATAATTATTTTGGATATTCCAAACAAAATATGAAAATTATTCTATTTGTTGTTGACATTACTATTATTGATTAAAATTAATGGCATTGGCAAGTGATATGTAGAAGATCCCTATGTATGTATGATTAAAGTACAGTACACAGTCCTGCATCATTGTCTAACTTAAACACATCAAGACACATGATGAACACGCTGTGTAACAATGAAACTTGAGCAACCTTCATTTAAAGGGACAATCCAGCTGACACTTGTTTATATTATTGTTGTTGCATCTTTGAAACTATTATAGGTTTAGGTATTTTTAAAATCCTCGTTCCATCGAAAAGAAGGAGGTCTGTTCTCCATTATAGGACAATACGCCTGCATTTCTTTGACCTACAAAGGTGTACCTCCCCTTAATATCACTCAGCTACAATGTTCCGTAGGGCATGAATAGGCTTTTATGTTCTTCTTTCTTTCTTAATCTGTTTACCCTTCAGGGTTGGTTTTTCCCCTCGGACTCGGCGAGAGATCCCACCTCAAGGGCAGTGTCCTGGAGCATGAGACATTGAGTTGGGGGATACAACTGGTGAGGATGACCAGTACCTCGCCCGGGCGGCCTCACCTGCTATGCTGAACAGGGGTCTTGGTGGGGGATGGGAAGATTGGAAGGGATAGACAAGGAAGAGGGAAGAAATCGGCTGTGGCCTTAATTTAGGTACCGTCCCGGTATTTGCCTGGAAGAGAAGCAGGAAACCACGGAAAACCACTTCCAGGATGGCTGAGGTGGGAATCGAGCCCACCTCTACTGAGCTAACCTCCCGAGGCTGAGTGGACCCCGTTCCAGCCCTCGTACCACTTTTCAAATTTCGTGGTAGAGTCGGGAATCGAACCCGGGCCTCGGGGGGTGGCAGCTAATCACACTAACCACAGCACAGAGGCGGACGGTTTTCAGTATTATCATGCAAATTATACTTTACTAAACCACTTAAGAGAGGGAGTGTAGATGTCTGCGGCACCACCTCCAGACTTCTTGAATTTACGAATTTTCATCAGTTCTTGGTTGTAGGTACATCGTACCTTTTTTTAATTTTCTGTTTAAGTTCCATAAAACCAAAACCCTCTTTACCCATTTTCGTAATCAACTCCTCTTCCGCCGCCCGTCTCATATTTTAGTTTCTGTAAATAATACTGTTTATGTTCCATAAACATTCTTTTTCGCAGTACAGTTCTACAAATTTGCATGTTTCTTCTTCCGTACACTTTATTTTGCCACCAAATAAATGCACAAAAATGCTCATTTACTGAACAGAATACCGTCAGTACACACATGGAAATAGTCCTCGGCCTTCTCCGCCAGCTCTCGGAGCTCGGTTCTGGTGGAAGGATAGTGGTAGAGTTACTTTACCACAACTGAAACCCACTCTACTCTACTGCGTACTAGCTACTCTACTCTACTTGCTACTATCCTAATCGTTTACACGATGCTAGTAGCTCTACTATCTACTCTACTCGCCTCGCTACTCTACCCGTGTAAACCAGCCTTTAAGTGCTCCAGATGTTGTAATATATCCCAACCCAATGCCTTTTATTATATTCACAGATATCTTATCAATTCCAGCTACTTTTCAACTTCTGTATCTTACTGTGACTTGTATCCCAGCTTCATATTAATTCCAATATCCAATCAATTTCCCAGTCCTGTCAGCTTCCATATATTACACAAATTTACTTGATATCTATTACTTTTACGTATTTCAACAATGAAATCAGTTCTCTACATCATACAGTAACTATCTAGTTGAATCGCACTGCTACAATACTCAGTGTCCAACCCGTTTCCATGGCATCAGCTTCCTCAAATGGTAAAAAGTACAATCGAAATAATCACATATCTAATTCTGAAAAGCTTGACGATTTATGCATGTAAAATAAATGGTGACATGCTTTCGTTCTTATATGATGCAACCAATGTTACAATTTTGTTTTACATCGCACAAACAAAAATAGGTCTCATGGCGACGATGGGATAGGAATGGAAGGAAGGAAGCGGCCGTGGCTTTAATTAAGGTACACCCCCAGCAATTGCCTGGTGTGAAAATGGGAAACCTCGGCAAACCATCTTCAAGGCTGCCGGCGGAGGAGTTCGAACCCACTATATCCCAGATGCAAGCTCATAGCTGTGCGCCCCTAACCGCATGGTCAACTTGCCCAGTATGAGGCAACCTCAAGCATTCCTATTAACGCTGTTGGTAGGCCGGGAAGATCTGAAGCCTTATTTATCAGAGTCCCATGAATTTAACACCCAATGGTTCAGAACAAAATGATAGATTAAGTACAAGCATAAATCCCATGATAAAGAATATGGTCAAAGAGTCCATTCCTATTCTTTAATAACTGGTAATAAATCTCATCTCTCAGATCCAAATGACTAGGCTATTCTGGAACTGCCATTGGTCAATATCTCGTAATCGCTATTTGGTTTACGTCGCACCGACACAGATAGGTCTTATGGCGATGATTGTATGGGAAAGGCCTAGGAATGGGAAGGAAGCGGCGATGACCTTCATTAAGGTACAGCCCTAGCTTTTGTCTGGTGTGAAAATGGGAAACCACGAAAAAACATTTTCAGGGCTGGCGACAGTGGGGTTCGAACACACTATCTCCTGGATGCAATCTCGTAATCGACCAGAGAGATAGACTGCAACAAAATTATTAACATCTGGCCCACCCAAATTGATCTACACTCAATTTTTGCCAAAGATCACACAAACATTACTACTTGCTGAATTCTGAAATCATAACTTAAGCTTGAGTTTAAATATTGTCACCAAATATCTATTTAATTAAACCTACATAATTCGAAATAAATTGGCCATTAGTTCAGAAGCAAACAAATTTTAACGTGAAACCATAAGACTGGCAACCACGGAAGGAACAGGGGAAAATGTGGGAAGACGCTGAGAATATAGATGGTGGGCATCTGTAATGATGATGGATCAAAATTCAGTGGAATTATAATCAAGGATCATCATCTAAAACGTTGACCATCTCCAGCTGCCCAGGTGTGGTGTACGAGCCCCCTCCATCTTTCTGTCTATGAACCACTGTTTTCTTGTAATCTTCTCCCAATCTAGTCCTCTCTCCTAAACATCTTTCTTTACCAGATCAGTCCATTTTTCTCTGGGTCTGCCCAATGGTCCCTTTTCCTTTTATTTTTCTCTCATATTCCCTTCTTGCACTAATCCTCAAGGAACATTCCTACCTAGGGCAAGATGTTCATTGGTGATGAAGGGAAAGAGTTAAGGTAAAAAGAAACATTGTTGTGAAGATAATATAATAAGATCATAATACCTTAATGTATAAGTTACAGATGGGTTTACAACAGGTCCAAGAGATTTTTCATGGAGCATTACAAGAGGACCTCTGGTTATAATTAAGTACATTTCATTTGATAAACCATCAATATTCATCTGAACAAGGAAGCAAAACTACATCATGACTCTCAGGATGGTTAGAACCTTCCTTTCCACAAGCATCAGTAGAATGTTCTGATCACAGGTTAAGTTTTAATTGCTCATTTACCTAAGAATTTAAGAGATTTAATAATAAATCAATGGACACAATGCATCAACAAACTTGACATATTCCATTCATCGTCTGATGCATATAAACCAAAGTTATTCATGTGCACTTCTCAACCAAACAAAGGACACAATGTCACCTCCTCACTAAGGCATCAGTAATTTAAGAGGAAAAACAGTGTGAAAATTAGTGGAGTTTTCAGCATATTGTATCAAAAATGATGTGACCGTATCTTTTCAATGACAAAACCCGCTTTAGGGAAGATAACGGTTAAAACTGCCGAGAACATGGGAGGACACTTAAGTTAACTGAAACCCAACTATACGACGAAAAACTTACCATCGCCAGCTTTTCGCATGCAATCGCATCCAGAAGCAGTATGACACTCCACTTGTTCTGATATATCCTCTGCCATATTCGATACTGTCAAATACTGCAACTACTTGTTTCCACAGGTGATTGGAAGGTTATGTCTTGCAATCCACTTTCCGACATTAAAGTTCGAGTTCCGTAAAAACATTATTCATAGTTTTATTTTACTGCATCAGCCTTAAAGTATTACTAGATTCGAAAATATTACGCCCGTTGAGAAAGCACAAAAAACAACACTAATATTATGTTTTAAACGAAACGTCATGACAAAATAGTGCTTACATGCACTACACTTGATGACATTCTAAGAGCTTTCATGTTTTGGAGCGAATTTCATGTAGAGTTAGCTGCCATCTGTACGTATAAGTTCAACTCTTATTATACTTCAACATGAGACCTATAGAATGCTCCCTATCTTACGGAGATAAAATAAAAACCTAGCTGATAAATGAAATGAAGGATTTTGATTTAAAACTAAGAATTCTACCAATTAACGATTTTTTTCTCTAACACCTGATGTTTGAAGAGTTATAATCGTAACTAATATTAAGTTCTCGATCTAAATTTTTATAACATAATGCACGTTGTGCGCATTTCTTCTTTAATATGTGTTATACTGTGTTTCCTCTTTTGACTCGTGCCGGACAAGCCTAAGATGCTTTAGGAAAAAGGTTCTTCAAAAGAGTCGAAGTTGAATAAATAAACGCTGTCCTTTCTTAGTTTAGTTCCTTTCAACACGGTATAAAAACATCGACCATACTTCATATCTTCTTCATACCACTGGAGCGGGCTACATAATAAAAGCATCCCCGTAGCGTGCCTAGGCATCGTTCATTAGCAGAGCGGCTTTCTCGATACTGAGTCCCCACCCCTCTGCCACGCTTTCTTTTCGGGGGTGCCCCCGAAGCCCACTCCCCACGCGTGACCATAGACTCAATATACAAGGCCCCCGACATGCTATTAATATCTGAGAAGAAAAAGATATCAGGGAAGAGTGGGAAGTGATACAAGGAGTATCTGCCGGTTTCGGAGTTAGACTCGCTACCACGACCCGAGTTTGTGTTGGTGAGGTGGTGTTAAAAAAAAAAAAAAAAAAAAAAATGCTAGGCGGGCATTAATTCCATTGTGGAGTTTTATCTCCCGTATGCAGTTATCAGACTGTGCTTCATAAATAAGCTTCTGATAAGTTCACCTGCATACACCCCAGCGTCAGTAGGTAAGGTCTGACACATCCCACTCTGAAGAGTCTAGTGTCAGACCTAAGACGAAACGCTGGTTAATAGAGCAAATGCCGGAAAAGCCATCCATTTAATTTTGATCTGATTTTTTATATGCTCTATTGGTGGAAAAGAATCTAATTCCCTTCATGGGAACTTAGAATTTCCAGGTGGTGTTAAGGTGTGGTACCTACGGGTCAGGGAAAAACCACATAGGCAACACATGCAAGGATGTAGGCTGGAAAAGTCCAGAGGTTGTGTTAGTTAGGAATATGTGTCATGCAATCATAACCATTTCCTTGCCATTGTCTATTATTATGGGGATCAGTCCTTGTCACTGCCGGATCGGTTCGGGTCCACTAGCATCTGGGCTTTGGGCTACAGGTTCGTCCCATTGTCCAGCAGCCAGTAGTCCCTGGTGCCAAGTCTCCGTATGGAGAAGGGGATTAAGAGCCAATCCTTGCGTGGTGCAAGGGGCTATCTTCTTCCGCCTGGTGTTGTCCCTCTTATGCGGTCACTGCAGATCTGTAACTAAGCTAAGGTTATTAATACAATATATATAAGGCCCTGGGAACTGACCTAGGGAGAGTCCCTGCGATCACCCTGAGACTCTGGCTAAATGGAGGTGTGATGCGAATATAAGAACTCAACAAGAGAGTTCTCTCAGCCTCTCTCACCTCAATTCTCCATTTCCTACCTACACGTGGTGCCCCTGTTAAGCCGAGCAACCCAGTGGAAGGTTGGGTAACAACCCCAGCGGGAAGCTGTGTCGGTAAGCAGAGTGGAATTGGGGTCAGTAGAAGGCAACGGGAAACCACCACTGTTAATTTTCCCAAGACAACATCATGGCTTTACTCAATCATAAATCAGTGTCCGGAGTAAGTCTCCCAGTCGGATCTCCGGGGGAGACATGGTTGAGCGGAGCATCTGAACGTGCAAATCAATCCAAACTAACCTTGCGCGTAGTTAGAAAGATTGCAACCTGGAATGTACGAGGTCTCTTACAGACAGGAAAGCTGGCTATCGTTGAAAGAGCAATGAGCCTACGTGATCTGGACATACTTGGACCCAGCGACACACATTGGAAAGGTTGTGGCCACTTTGTCACTCACTCGGATAACACCATATATGTTTCTGGAAGTGAGAATCTGAGTCGGAATGGTGTCGCTGTAGTGATTCCTAAAACACTAGCCAGTGCTGTCGTTGGACATGAGCCTGTCTCTGACAGAATCATCTCCATTAAGATGAATGCTTCTCCGTGTAGGATCAACTTCTTTCAGTTTTATGCTCCTACTGCAGTTGCACTGGATGAAGAAATCGATGAATTCTACGAGTTGCTGGAACACACCATAAGAAAGATTCATCAGAAGGAAATATTAGTCATTCAGGGTGATTTTAATGCGAAGATAGGTGAGATTATTGAAGACAATCATTTGAGACATGTGGTTGGAAGGCACAGTCTAGGTGTGAGAAATGAGCGTGACGAGCGACTACTGGAGTTCCGTGTTGGCAATAACCTGTCTATCTGCAATACTCTCTTCCAACATCACCCACGGCGTCGATACACATGGATTTCTCCTGGCGACAGGGTTCGAAATCAGATTGATTTCATATTGGTGAGGCAACGATAGCGGACGTCTGTACTGGATTGCAAAACCTATCCTGGGGCAGACTGTGGTAGTGACAACATTATGCTATCCTTGAAAATGCGGATCAAACTGAAATTGACCAAGAAAAAGAGAGCGACACAGGTTCGCATTACTGACAAAAATGTACTCCAAGATTTTGGGGAAAGAACAAGGCCAAAACTCCAGTAAGAACAGGAGGAAGGATCAGCCTCCCAAACATGGGATAACCTCAAGACAATCATTAACTCTTCCCTCCCTGAACCATTTACTAATTCTCCCCAAGCTAAGCACCCCTGAATATCGAACACCACTCTACTGCTGATAGAAGAGAGGAGCCTACTGAAGAAACGTGGCATTCAAACCAAGCAAGACGAAGAAGCATACAGTGAACTTTGCCGTAAAATACAGCGCAATTGCAGAACTGACAAGACACGGTATCTCACCAGTATTTGTGATGAAATAGACCAACACCATAGGCTGAATCAAACACGTGATCTTTTCTAAAAAAAAGTCAACAGCATTACACGTGAGTTCAAACCACGAACATGAGTAATTGAAGATGAAGATGGCAACCTTATTACTGATAAGAACAAAGTAATAGAGAGGTGGAAACAATACTGTGAAATGCTGTATTGCAAAGGAAATACTTCTGCCCAACAGGAAATTTCTATGAGGTATGACAAAGAACCTGATATTTTATTCACTGAAATTGTGAATGCTGTCAATCATTTGAAGAACAAAGCCCCAGGTATGGATGGCATTTCGGGAGAAATGCTGAAAAAGATGGGGGAGAAGGGCATGCGTGTTTTACATTCGGTATGTAATATGGTGTGGAAAACTGGCGAATGGCTCAAGGACTGGACAACATCAATACTAATCCCTCTTCACAAAAAGGGGTATTTAAGGGATTGTTCCAATTATCGTACTATCGCATTAATATCCCATGCAAGCAAAGTTCTGCTCTACATAATAAATCAACGCCTAATACCATTCCTGGACTTCACATATCCGCAGAACAAGCAGGGTGTTTTTCAGGTAAAGGAACACGAGAGTCTATCCTGAACATGAGACAGATAATTGAGAAATGTCGCGAGTTTTGTGTCCCTGCCTTTATTTGCTTCCTGGACTACAAAAAAGGCCTTTGATTGTGTTATGTGGGACAAGTTGTGGTAGGTGCTAAAGGAATTTAGGGTTCCACTGCATTTAATATCGTTATTGAAAGGCCTGTATAAAAAAACCACGCAGCAACCATAAAGGTGGATGGTGATCTCTCAGGTATTTTCAATGGAATAAGGCAGGGTTGTATATTATCACCTCAGCTCTACAACATCTATCCAGAGTTTGTCATCAAAAGAATGGTGGAATCTCGATTGGTGGCAGAAAAATTAATAACCTGCGCTTTGCAGATGACACTTCCCTCATCGCTGGGAGTGAAGAGGAACTTAATGACCTGTTTACAAGGGTTAAGAACACTAGTCTTCAGTATGGTCTAGAGATAAATATCAAAAAGTAAAAACTAATGGTAGTTAATCGGCAAGTTCAAATCCAGCTTACGGGATGCCGAAAGGACCTGGATATAGTCAAGGAATTTGTATACTTGGGGTCTGTCATCAATGACACGGGAAGCTGTGATAAAGAGGTAAAAAGACGCATTGTCTTAGGTCGTGCTGCAATGGTTAAACTTACTAAGATCTAGCAGAACCGGGCAATATCAAAAGCCACGGAAACGCGCTTGGTAGAATCACTAGTGTTCTCCGTCTTTTTGTACAGCTGTGAAGCCTGGACAGTGAATGCTAAAGACAAAAAGCGCATTGATGCCTTAGAGATGTGGTGTTGGCGGAGAATGCTACGTGTACCCTGGACAGAAAGAAAGAACTAATGTTTCCAATCTGGACGAACTCTGCGTCAAGAAACGCCTATCTTCCTGTGTGAGTGAGTGTTACCTCTGACTCCTTGGCCACATTTTAAGACGAGACAGAGAGAACTTGGAAACGGTCATTTTGCAAGGCAAAATCGTAGGCAGTAGACCACGAGAAAGAACAGCAAGTAGATGGATAGATCAGGCGAAGAAGATCACTGGTCTACCAGTTCAGATCATATTGAAGAAATGTGAAAACCGCTCGGGATGGAGATATCTTGTCAAGGTCGCAACACGGAAATGATAGTTATGAGGTCACGAGGCTCAGTAATGAGCACAACGACTAATGGTGATGATACATACAGAAGCTCGTTGGAGTGCCGGCCTGCTTGCCTGCTCTCATGTCCAGGAGTCTACCTATATAAAGAGTGAAGTAACACAAATAACTTTCGATATTAGTACTGCTGCAGCTGTCTTCGTTATAGGGCACGGGCTGGTTTTTCCGCACCCGTGTCTCTGTCGGGGGGCGGAGATGCACTGATTCGTCCTTGGCCGTCTGGCTTCGTTGCCGTCGTTTTCTTGTGTTGTGTTTCTTATCAAACCTTCCTCGCCTGAGTCCCTGGGGGTAAAGACAGCTGTAAGAAAGGAACATATTTACATAGATATATGGTGTCTGCAGTGTAGTGTATATCAAATCAAATCAAATCAAATCAAATCAAATCAAATCAAATCAAATCAAATCAAATCAAATCAAATCAAATCAAATCAAATCAAATCAAATCAAATCAAATCAAATCAAATCAAATCAAATCAAATCAAATCAAATCAAATCAAATCAAATCAAATCAAATCAAATCAAATCAAATCAAATCAAATCAAATCAAATCAAATCAAATCAAATCAAATCAAATCAAATCAAATCAAATCAAATCAAAATCTCTTTATTTGCAAATGAGGTGTCTACCTCGGTGGCAAATGGTACACTTAAATACATTATTGTCAAGCACTAAATTTTAAATTAACAAGAGACGAAGAAAATTTTCCTAGAATACAATATTATACAAATTACGCTAATAATTTGTTCTATTAAACACACACATCATCCTTAATAAATTTATATTGTTTACAAAATTCTACTTATAATATCTTACAAACATAGTCAACTCATATACAGTATGTGAAATTACTTCTAATAATAATATACAACTGGTATAACATTAAAATTAACATTGAATTTATTTACATATTTATATTTTACCCATTTTGGAACCTAAGTAGCATAACGACCTGTTGCGTCTTAACCAGAGCCCCTTGTGCCACCACTTTTCAGAGTTCCTGAAGGGCCTTCACAGCTACCGTAGCAGTCCCAGGGCCCTCGAAGTCCCCACTGTACTTCACCCCTACAGGCAGTCCCCTACTTTGGCTGTCCAAACTCCATGGACCATGGGGATGTAATTATTTTTTTTAACACACATATTTTTATTTACAATAGCCTGCACTGGTCGAATGCCCTCTACCATTTCATTTATTTTCCCTGTTGCTGTTTATTCTCTTCTTGAATACCTGTACAGATTTTGGAGAAGGATCAAACACTACCCCTGGTAAACTGTTCCAATCCTTCACGCCCTTCCCAATGAATGAAAATTTACCCCAGTCGCTTCTGCTAAAATTCCTTCTAATTTTATACTTGTGGTCAGTTCTGCCAATATAATTATTTTCCAACTGAAGCCTCTCACGGATTTCTCCCCATGCTTCTTCTCCTGTATAGGCTCTATATAATCCTATAAGTCTAGTTTTCTCGCTTTTCTTACTTAAAGTTTCCCACCCAAGTTCCTCTAACATTTCTGATACACTACTGTTTCTCCTGAAATCCCCTGCTACAAATCTTGCTGCTTTCCTCTGCACACTATCTATTTCTTTTATTAGGTATTCTTGGCGAGGATCCCGAACACTGTTTGCATATTCCAATAATGGACGAACCATACTTAAGTAACTTTTTTCTTTTAATTCTTTGTTGCATCCTTTAAGTAGCCTCATTATGACATGTAACGATCTGTATGCTTTCCCAACAATGTCATCAAGATGACCCTTCCAGTGCAAATTACTTTCAAATCTCACACCTAAGTATTTGCACTTGCCATCTTTTGGGATAACTACCCCATCCAAAGTATATTCAAATTCAGTTTTAAAGCTCCTGTTTGTAAATGTTGTAACAGTTGATTTGCCTCCATTAATCTTCATATTATTTTCTTCAACCGATTCTTGGCTACTCTCAAGGTTCCTTTGTAATTCTGAGCAATCGTCAATGTTATTTATTTCCCTATAAACAATTATGTCATCTGCATACAATCTTATTTTCGATGTTATATTGTTCCCTAAATCATTTGCGTATATTAAGAAAAGTAACGGACCGATTATACTACCCTGTGCAATTCCCTTCCAAACTTTCTCTTCCCGTGATATATTATTTCCTACTTTGACTTTCTGAACCCTTGAATTTAGAAATGTTATCCAACGTATAACCCTTACGTCCAATTCTATTCCCTCCAATTTCTTTAATAATATTCCATGTTCCACTCTATCAAAGGCTTTGGAAAGATCTATGGCTATGCAATCTAACTGGCCTCCTGAATCCAACTGATCTGATATGTCCTGCTGAAATCCCACCAGTTGTGCCTCGCAAGAAAATTTCTTTCTAAATCCATACTGGCTCCTCATGAACCAATTTTTATCATCACATATCCCTCTGATGTACTTTGCTATTAAACTCTCCAGTATTTTACAAACTATACTGGTCAGGCTGATTGGTCTGTAGTTCTCTGGTTTCCTTTTATCACCCTTTCCTTTATAAATTGGTATTATTATAGATTCCTTCCATTCCTTTGGTATTACACTATTATTTATGACATAGTCAAAGAGAAATTTTAAATAAGGCACTATGTACCACCCCATTGTCTTTAATACCTCCCCAGTAATTTGATCACTTCCTGCTGCTTTTCCTTGCTGAAGCAGTTGGAATTCTTTGAAAATATCTTCGTTTGTGAATGAGAAGCTTCTTGTTTCCCTCTGTCTCTCTCCTTCTCTATCTTCTGTTTCGGTTTCCAACTCTTGACAATAATCTACTGAATCTCTAAATTCCCTACTAAATAGGTTTGCTTTCTCAGTATCTGTTAAATAGTGTTCACCCCCTTCTCCCACCATTGTAGGAATTTGGATACCTTTTCCTTTTTGATTCCTAATATATGAATACAGCTTTTTCCATTTCCCTTTGTGGTCATTACCCTCTTGAAGAATGCCATTCATATAATTCTCCTTTGCTTCCTTTTTCACTCTATTCAGTTCCCTCATTAGCTGTTTCCTAGTTTCCCTATTCTCCGTGCCCTCTTTGATTTTCCTGTTTACTATTCTACATTTTCTTTTTAATTTTCTTATTTCCCTTGTATAATAAACAGATTCTGAGGTCATTTTACCCTTCTTAACAGGTACAAATCTCTTCTCTCCTTCCCAAATGATTCCTTTAAATTTAGCCCAGAGTGTATCCACGTTACTCCCTTCACTTATCCAACAACTGAACTGTGATTTAAGGTAAGTCCCAAATTCATCAACTTTAGTTTTTTCTGTACAATTTCTTGTCTTGTGTGACCCTCTTTTAAGCCTTTTTGGTACCAGTCCTACATCCATTATTACAGCCTTATGGTCACCTATTCCTTCAATTACCTCAGTTTTATCAACAATTTCCCATGGTTTAACCAAGAATACATCTAGTAAGTTATTGAGACGAGTCGGTTCTTGTACTACTTGTGTAAATCCTCCCTCCCAAATTAACTTATTTGCCAGTTTCTGTTCATGGGCTTCACTTGCAGCTCCATTCCATTCAACTTCAGGCAAGTTTAGATCTCCCCAATTATTACTGTATAATTATTGTTTTTATGAGTATAATCTATTATTTTCTCAAATATTTCCATGTCCCTTTCCTCTCTTCCAGGCCTGTATGTTCCTATAATTCCCACCTCCTTCATATTATCACAAACTAATTTTATCCATAATATTTCATCCCTTTCATCGGTAAACCACTCATGTGAACAATAAGTTTCCTTCACCAGAATAAACACCCCCCTCCTTTTTATCTCCTCGGTCTCTACGATAGACTGTGTACCCTTCTGGAAATACTTCTCTATTACCCACCCCTTCTCTCAACCACGATTCCACTCCTATCACCACATCAGTCTCATAAGATTCCATCAATGTACCGAATTTTAATTGTTTATTTACTACACTCTGACAGTTTACCAATAGCAATCTCAGACCTCCTTCCTCCCTAAAACTTGACTGTTGAAATTGGGTAACGTTTGACTCATGGGTTGAGAACGTCCCTGGAACCCAGATCCTTGTACATAGATCTTGATTTAAGGGTCTGGGTTTTCTGGCAAGTTTCCTTGTATGTGCCAGTTTAGTGGTATGGGTTTTCTTAAGTACATATTAGTTTGCAAATCTCTGTTGATAATTGTAGCAATTTGTCTACAGAGATTTGCTTTTCCATTACCATTCAGATTTAACACATGCCTAGTGAACATTTGCCTGCCAAGGCCTAAAGTATCTACTACATAGACATTTCTAAAACTCTTACATAATCTCTTGATTTTTATATTTACATCATGTACAGCTTTGTTCAAACACGAGTCCTCTAAAAGGTCATACCTAGGTGGCACATTAACTACAATTACTTTTGAGTCAGGTAGTTTGGAAATCTTACCTCTGAGAGTCGTAATTAGTTCCTCACCTTCATTTGCAGCAATGTCATTTGAACCACTCACAATCACCACATACTGTAATTGTCCTTCTCTAACACAGGATCACAACTTGAAAGGACGTCTTCAGTTTTGGCACCTGGTTTTATTAGTCCTAAAACCTCAGTTTCTGGTTTCTGCAGCTCATCCTTGATGCCTTCTGCCATACCCCGCCCTTGACTGTCTGAGTAGAGATGAATCTTTGGCGATCTTGACTTTCGGTTGGTTTTCTTCTGTAGGTTACCTCCACTGGATTTAAAATTATTTGGAGAACTTGGTGTGCCTTCTTCTGGAACTTGCTGCAGTAACTGAAATCTATTTTGGCACTGCAAAGAGTTTTTTCCCGGTTTTAAGTTGTACGTAGTTTCTCCCATATGTTTAACATTAGGCCTAAAATGACTACGCGTCACTTCCGTCCACGGCGATTTTTCTTCT
Source organism: Anabrus simplex (assembly GCF_040414725.1). Lineage (NCBI taxonomy): Eukaryota > Metazoa > Arthropoda > Insecta > Orthoptera > Tettigoniidae > Anabrus > Anabrus simplex. Next base: position 43,659,596 of record NC_090265.1, read on the forward strand.
CCAATGTCTTCTTTATCTTCCAGTTTCTTTATTCTGTCCTTTAAGCTTTCATTTTCATGTTTCAGAGCGCATAAGTCTTCTTGTAGCACTCCTAAAATCTTAATTATAGTTTCGTATGTCTCTCTTTCTTGTTGTTCTGCCTCACTATCAGTTTGTTTACACACGGGACACAGCCATTCACTTTCTTCAATATCAGTCCTATTTACAAAATTTGCAAAACGAAAATTGTACCATTCATCACACTTACGACACAGAATCCCATTTTTAACTGCTCTTCTGCATTTGCCACATTTTCCACTGCATCTTACACCATTATCTACTACGGATATCACAGACTCGCACACAGTAGTCGCCATCTTAGTTCCTAGATACCTGACTTTAACCCAATATATCTACCATTAAGTATAATAAGAAGTGTAATTATGAATATACAGATCAAAAGAAACTATAATTCAGTGAAGAAGCCATAGCAAGACATATATGAATGCTAGTCAAATAAATTCATATGGAGAGTACTGACTATGTAATTAATTTATTGTACTTCCTTAAATCAACAAATAAGGCCAAAGATGGGGTTGACTCTGTGAAAGAGCTGTGTGGTGTGTAGGTGTCAGCTTAGGGGGGGGGGCGGTGACATCGAGATGTCATTATTTTACTTCTCCTCCTCCCAACGCTTTAGATGTGGCCTAAAGGCGTGGAAATTTGTGTCATATTAACTCTTGGTATTATCTTCTATTCTGCTTCTTACTACTTCAAGTTTTATTTAAAACACATGTGCTTTGAGCATTGCGATCATTATTCTTCATTGAAACTAAGGTGAGTAATGGACCTTGTATGTGCTGAACTCTACTCCGAACGTTTGAACTACGATGCTCCGCCCCTTAACCAATTAGAGCTCTCTGTTTCGTATGCGGTTCCTCGCCGATTCTTATGGTGGGTGAGAGCGGCCATTATTGAGCGGAGTGTGGTTTGAGATGGATCTGCGCTTGGTGTCTCTCTGGTGTGAGTGGGTTTCGCCGGACGTCATGGACGTTGGATGAAGAAAAAGTGTAAGAGGGTTTCTCTTCTTGCCCTCATTATGTTTTAAACTTTTTAAACAACATGTGACCGTCGCGAGTCGGTATGTTTATTTTAATTTTGGCATGGGCTCATCAACAAGGAAGTGAGTATTAAAATGGCGATATAGCGTCATCTCAATCCAGTGGAATTTTTCGGCACCTTTAAGAAAATTATTTTCTTCGCCTTCCATCAATTTGAGAATCTATTATGTGGTGAATGGGCCTCTAAATTACCTTAAATGAAACGATCTCGGCTTTTCAAAAAAACTGTATTATTATGTTATAATGTAACGTTTCGTGTTGTTGGTAAAACATTCAATGAATGAATGTGGGGTGAAGTTAGAATATCTGTGTTACGGAGTTATCCGTGGTAGTTAGAGGTGAAAGAAGGTGCTGGGATGAATAGGTCTCAACCTACGAAATTAAAGTTAATTTAAAATTTAACAAGGTTATATTTTCTTTTCAAGATCAAGAAATAACAAATATAACAGGTACTCAGTAGCCGAACAACAAATCGAGAATGTACAATTACAGTGTTACAGGATTTGGGCTCCGAGAGCCAGACACACAATTCTTGAGCAGTAAGCCCAACTTTACCCGTATACAAGATTCAACCAAGGGGCAGAAGACCCCAATCATGCTCAAGAGCACTTGCTCCCAATTACATCGCAAAAGCCTCCTCGAGGCACACAGAAACCAATTTCTTTGGAAGAGCAACCCGCTCTCAAAGTTCCAGCCTATCAAAGTCCACACCAAACTCCACCTTCAATTTGTCCTCTAAGGACATAAACACAGGGGTAAAAATACCCAACCTACTGAGGCCGATTTAGTAAATAAACAGGAAAATTACAAGGCCCCAAAATACAAACTTGAGTGGAGGCGAAACTGGCACTCCGAATATACTTTATTAAAACCCTATTTGGTCCTAGGCCACTTATGCAAGGGCTAATCCCCTTCTGCGGAGGTGACACGATAGAAAACTTTATGACATTACGAGTAGAAGGGAAAGTGTTAAGAAAACGTAGTCACCTCAAAACAAAATGAATGGGAGCTCGAGAGGTTTAGGCACTCTCTATCCCAATTTGTAGATTAAAAAGACAGAATTTATACTAAGAGTCTTTTACATTTTAGAGGAAGGTTACATGGTAAAAGGTATCGAACCTGCCCCGAGAGTTAAACTGCTGAGCTAGCAAGAAAAGATGTTATTAAAAGGCCATTACCTTATGGATGAACCACTGCCCGAAGAAAGAGGCGCTACCCGCCCCTGCTACATAATTTACACACTGATAGATGTTACTGAAGTGGCGCCGAGACCCAAAGATCAGCAGTTTATATACCCTCGCGGAACATTCGAGACCTTTCATGAATGATAACACCCGCCCACAAGCCTTTTATTGGACGGCCAAAAATTACATGTCAAAACTGAACAAGAAAACCAGGATTGGTGGGAAATTAATTACAAAAATTACTCATTGGTCGAATTCAAAACTGGCGGAAAGTGAAGGGTTATACAGCCAACCTAAACAATGACTGAAAGAAATTTAACAAAGAACAAACTTATGAACACAAAATTTCTCCAAAAACACAGTTCTTTCACTTCGCACTAGGGTGCATAATTGTAGTCCTTCAGTAGTGCCATCTAGAAGAGAATGTTCACACTTCTTACTACAGGCAAAACAAAAATACATCGAAAACGACACAGTTCAGAACACTTCAAAATTTACAAGTAGGGACATCTTCTGAGAAACTAGAGAATTAACACTGTAGTTAAAGTTCAGGCTTCCTCCAGTAGAGGAGTTTCAACTGGCGCAAAGTTTGAATTAGCGGCGCGGAGGTGTACCGCCCGGTACAGACCTCCCCCCCCCCCCAAAAGTCCCTCCAAGGGGTAACACAGAAGAACATAAACTTTTGTTTTAAAACAAGGTCCAAGTTATGCTGTTGAAAGAGAAATTAATTGCAGAAGGATTTACAAACAAGTTTTCTTAAAATGATTGGATCCAGTTTCAAAATTTCTTTGTAATAACTTTTGAAGGAATGTCTTTATGCTTGTAGAAGTTGAATTCAGAAGGAAAAACTTTTAATACTTGAAAGTGAAGACAAATTTTCTAAGTCCACCAAATATTGCAGTTGAATTAAAAAATTGTAGTAATTGTTGATATTAAATGTCCATGTAGCTGATTAAATACATTCAAGGTTGATTAAGTTGGACGGCCAGACCGGCCGCTGCTGCTTGTGTCCAGAGGAGGCCGCTCGGACCCCTCGAGTACCTTGAGATACCGCTCGCCCGCACTATGAGAGGAGCCGTGGAGTTGAAGCACGCCGCGCCCGCGGCGAACATACAGGTCGCGGGCAAGTTGCAGGGTGTGCGCCGCACATCAGCCTTGGCCGGGAGGAGGGCTCCGGCTCGCCGTACACTGGTTGGCCTCACTGAAGAGGGGCGGGCCCATACCCCACTTCAGTGGCGGTACGGCGCCGCGCTGCTGCGGGGGCACTGAAACATTAAGATCTCGGCGGCAGAATTTCTTGGACCATAATTCTTTTAGGGCACAGGTTTGTGGTGAGGTTGAGGGGCCAGCGGCATGGAGATATTTATTTCATTTAAATAGCCACTGTGTGTTGTTGAGCAGGAGATGGGAGCGTGGTAATGGCCATGGTAAGGACAGGATGGCAGTTTAACTGGTCGGGGAAGGTTTTACAATAAATGCTTAACTACAAAGAACTTGATTCCAAGGGCAGAAGGCCTCACAATGAAACCCCCCCAAAATATAACCTTCCGAATACCTTCAAAATGTTAAAACAATTATAAATGCAGCTACGTTAGCGCGGAAGTTACACAGGTTTCACCTGCGACAGGTGAACCCTAAATATCCTCTCGGTGGCTGGATTGCTTAGCAATAAGGTAACGGGTGTAAGGAAATCGAGAATAATACACGGCCCATGAAACCTGGGGGCAAGCTTGCCCGCGGGAACAAAATTTTTGACCATCACCTGGTCACCTACCTTCAGATTGGTGGGTCTCCGTCCACGATCATATCTTTCCCTAACTTTTTCATGAGGCACTTTAAGATTGGCTTTAGCCTTCTTCCAAAGATCTTTAATATTATCTGGATCTATTGTCTCGGGTAGAATGTCACTCAGAGACCAGAGGTTAGAGAGCGGCGTGTTGGGAACAAACTTGAACATCAAAGAAGCTGGAGTAAACTTATGAGATTCATGAACCGCCGAATTTAAAGCAAAAGCTAACCAATGCAGGGACGTGTCCCACCTAGAATGATCTTCATGATGATAGGCAATCAACGCGGACCTCAGATTACGATTAACACGTTCAGCCAGAGATGGTTGAGGATAATAAGCAGAAGTTGTCACATGAGAGATGGACAGGTCAAAACAGAATTTACGAAATAGATTAGATGTGAAAGCCTTAGCATTGTCAGACACAATATATTGACACGGACCAAAAGAAGCAAAGATTGAATTTAAACAAGTAATGGTGGACTGAGCGGTAGCCAGCTTAGTCGGGAATAACCAAGAAAATCTTGTAAAACCATCTACACATACAAAGATGAACTTGTTGGCATTCCCCTTTGACTGGGGGAAGGGTCCTACGTAATCAATATACAGGCGTTCCATTGGGCGCGATGCTTGATGAGAAGACAAAAGGCCTATCTTGGTAGACATGGTGGGTTTACTAAGCAAGCAAGATTTACAAGCTTTAACTAGTTCCCGAATTTCACCGTCCATACCCTTCCAGATAAACATTTCACGGATCTTTTCCCGGGTTTTGAAGATGCCTAAATGCCCCCCTAATGGGGTCTCGTGATAGTACTTGAAGATCATTGGCACAAGTACAGCTGGAACTACAACTTTCATTTTTTGATCATGCCTCGACGGGCAACAGAAAAACACCATTCCTCAGTACATAAGGGACAACATGTTCCCCAGAAGAAAGGGTTTCCATGATCGGAGCCAGCGTTGGATCTTCACGTTGATATTTCTCAATATCCCTAAAGAGCATGGGGGCATCTGTTAAGATGGCATTAACCTCAGATAGCATGGACTCGGGAGGTGAACTATCGACCGATTCATGGGTCGCGCCGTCATTGGAAAACATACGGCTGAGTCCGTCTGCGACAACATTTTCTGAACCTCTGATATGCCTAACGTCAAATTGGAAGGCAGAAATTCGGATGGCCCAACGGGCTGTACGACCAGTAGGACGCGGCCTACCTAAGACCCGATGTTATTATTTACTTAACCTTGTCACTGGTATGTTGAGGCCTAATTCGTGTTATGAAATAATTGATCTTCTTTTGCGTTGATCGACCACGATATATTTTAAATTATATTTTTTCTTGGAATGTCAATTTAATACTTGTTAATTTTACCTGCGTTGATGGTTTTCCCTCCTAATATTTTAAAAAACATTTCATTTACTAAATAAATCCTATTTATTTAAATTTTCAAAGTATGCGTTGCTATTCTTTTAATTAATTGGTAAATTGGTACCAGGTACGATTTGATTTTCCACGGGTTTTGATGTGACACCCTTCATTACTTGAGGTAAGTTTCTTTCTTGTTTATATTGATGATGTTGTTTGAGGGTGTAATTACGCTTCCTGTTTTGCCTTTGTAAACTAGCTAATTTGTGTACCAGCTAGTTGTTTCATTTATGTTACTGCCATTATCGTAGTTATTTTGGGTTGATGTACGTAACCGGCATCTCGCCTCCTAATCCTGTGGCTGAACAGAATGTGTTTCGGTGTGGGGTACTTGGTGTAGAGATCAACGTCGTAGCGTACTACCCCACTTACTAGTGGGATGATCTTGTTACCCCATGACTTGGTGTACATTCTTAGTGTTTGTTTGCGTATGTTGTGCCTTATCGAGCTGACTTTCGCAATAGTGCGTAGGTGGCGTATTGGTGTGTCGAAAGGGAGTCTGACCGCTGTTCGGATGCATTAATTTTGTATTCGTTCCAACTTATCCAATTTCGTCATTGCAGGGAACCCCCTCGCCGAGGCTGCATACATGATTACTGGCCTAATTAAGGCCTTGTACATGTTTATAGCTACGTTCGTGTTTATACTGGACTTCTTGTTCAGTATTGGGTATAGCTGCCTGAGTCTTATGTGTGCTTTTCTTGGATGTCTTTGATGTGGTGGAGCATTGTAAGCTTTCTATCTAGGACTACTTTTAGGTATTTGGCTTTGTCGTGCCATGCTATTTCCTGGTTAAACAGCTTTTGTTGTTTAATGTGGACTGGTCTGTGCGTGCGTCTGTTCTTTCTAGTGAACAGCACGGCTAGGCACTTGTCGACATTGAGCTTAATGCGCCATTTTGTTAGCCATGGCTCGAGAGTTCGTAGTGCTACTTGTAGCCTCTTCCAAGTGCACGCTAGGTGTGGGCGCTGGACTGTGATAGCAGTGTCATCTGCGTAGAGGTGTGCGGTAGTAAGTTCCGCAGTTGGCGGGTGCTTGACAGCGTGTTGTGTACGTCCACTTGGAACTCTTGGCCCTCCAGATAGGATTTTATTAGTCTTATATAGCCTGGGTGGAATTCGAGGTCTATAAATTTTGCTAGTAGGCGTTCGTGCCAGACTTTGTCGAATGCTTTCTGGATATCAAGGAAAACCGAACCCGTGTCCCCTTCGTTTATTGAAACCTATGGTAGCTTGTTCTATGAATCGCGTGAGTACTTGTGGGGCAGAACGCCCGTTCCTGAAGCCAAATTGCTCATTGCGAATTATTCCGTTTTTCCTTGATATGCCCTATTAGCCTTTTCAGTAGTATTTCCTCGAATAATTTACTGAGGGCGTCCAGAAGTCTGATGGGTCTGTAATTATTTGGATCTGACTTGTCTTTGCCTGGTTTTCCAAATACGAGTATCCTAGCCCTTTTCCATTTTTCAGGGTAGTACTGGAACCTGAACATTGCATTGAAGATGCTGGTGAGTAGTGTAAGGGCTTTATGGGTTAGTATCTTTATTATAATATTTTGGATCTCATCTGGGCCAGGCGCCTTCTTGGTGTTAAGATGACCTATAATTCACTTAATTTCGTGTATATTTGTCCTCTTAACCTCCGACTTAGGTGCGTTTTCGAGGAACTCTGCTACCTTTGCCTCAGTTTGCTTGTGAAGGCAGGGTCAGATGGTATTTCGTTCGGAGTGAATGCCGCCTCGATCGAGTCCGCTATGACTTCCACTTTTCGTATACCGGGCCGTTAGGTCCCTTAATAGAAGGGGTGCTGTGTGTTTCTCGAGTGAAGTGTCTCGCTAAGGTCCACACAGGCTTGGTGTTTGTGTCGAATATACGGAGTTTATTGTTCCATTCTCGCGACATACATTCCTGTAGTTGCGTTTGTATCTCTGTGTTAAGTTCATTTTTCATAACGCGGTCGTAGCCTCTATGGTGTCGTGCCCAGTTGCGTCTGTGGTTTTTGCGCTTACGTATTAATTCCTTAATGTGGACTGGAAATTCGAAATGTGGGTATTCTTTGTGTTTGCTTACTGGTATGCTCGCTGCTGCGGCTGCCTGAATTGCTTCTACTAGGGTTATGGCTGCTTCGTCGATTTGGGCTGTGTTGTTTAGTAGCATGCCCTCGAATCCCTGTACAAGTGAGTCTAGTTTGTATTCGAATTTACCCCATTTGTCTGCTTTATAGTTGAGCTGGGGCTTGGGGTTGTTCTCATATTCTTCTGGGTTCACATTTAGTGTAATTATCACTGGTGCCTCGACCCAAGGTCTTTCACTACTGTTATGCTATGCCCTTGAGGAATATGTCGCAGTAGGGCTAACTCCAGAATGTCGGTGATCTGTCCGTTAGGTGCTAGGAATGTGGGCTCGCTGGGGGCTTTTACCACATAGTCCTGGGATAGCATGTGGTTATACAGCCTTTTGCCTACTGAGTTACTGCACAGGCAGCCCCAGCTGGCGTGTTTCGAATTTAGATCTCCTGCTAGTATCGTGTTTCGATTTAGCCTTAGTACTGCTTCAATGTCTTATGTGTTTAGGCTTTTCGGTCTGGAGTATGCCGCTATGACATTTTTGAGTGTTCCTCGCACTGGCATGGCAATTCGGCATGCCTCCAGATCGACCGGCTCTGGTATGTCCACCTCTATATGTTTTGTGATATCCTTTCTTACCAGAACTGCCACCCCTCCAACTCCGTTAGCCTTATCGCTTCTGTGTATTTTATTGCCTCTTATGTTGAACTTCTTCCCCGGTGGGAGGAAAGTTTCTGTTAGGAGTGCTACATCGTAAGTTATGATCTTCATTTCCGTGTTGACGTTTAACTAATAATGTAGAGTTTGAGGGATGTTTCACCATTCAACACATTGCAAAAATACATTAAATTATAAGAAGACCGGTTTCGAATCCCTTGGAGTCATCATCAGTTCTTGGTAAAAATTACATTAAGGTGAATCTGATAACAATCATCATAACGAAAAACCATGTATCTATAGGTGATTGCATGGAAACATATCATTGAGTTGATAGGCGTCATTCAATTGTAATTAATTTTTGAGGAATATATGTAGTTCAGATTCAGAAGCAAGAATATCTTACTTGACATATAGTAAGTACAGAACAGGCCGAGATGGTATTGTGCAACCTGCCACAGACTGTTGTCTTCCCTAAGATTAAGAAATACAATAGACAGCAGAATTAGAATTCTCAGAAATGGTGATGAAGGGGGAAAGAGAGAGGCGAGAATTGTTGACAAGTTGGGGGACACATTCATCGCCCCGAGCGAAAGTGGTAGTGGCAACAGCGTATAGAGTCGTGTGCAAAATTCCGAGAAAAGATGTCAAAGGAGTTCCAAGTTACTAGCAGAAGCTGAGCGCAAGGTTGGCACTTGAAGAAAAAAATATGAAACTTCTCTGTCCCGCGCTAGCAATGGACCAATCGTAAAATTCATAGACCAGTAGTAGGTACGCCAACTTCGTATTGTAAGAAGCACCGTCAACATTAACTCCACGGATTAAATTTATAGAAGGGAGTGAGTTATAAATTCGGAATAAGGTGGAATTTAGAAGCCTAACCAAGTAATAAAAGTTATTAAAAGTCACTAACTGAGGGAGATTGATTGGCGTAATACTGAGAATTCATGGATGCTATCTGTTGATTGGCTGCAGGCAAAGGACGCTGCAAAAGAGCGCGAAATCCCAGGCCGGGATACAAGAGCTAAATTCGCAATTATATCAATTACCAGCGAACGATATTAGTTGAGAATTGGCATGGAGCCTTTGAGAACATACTTACATCATTGGATCCCATATTTAAGCCACTGGCAAAGGTGCAAATAGTCGTATGAGGATATCGGGGCTGTCCATCCTAAGATGACCTCCCGTGAACTCGGAGGAGAGGCGAGTTGAATATAAATACAGGGTCGTGGAGACGATCTTACTTACTTCTGATAAAGTGTTCGAGCTGTTAATACGCCAGGGGTGCGTAACTTACTTCTGATAATGTGTTCGAGCTGTTACCACGCCAGGGGTGCGTAACTTACTTGTGAAGATTCCGTGCCGTTACTACGCCAGGGAGCATGTGTGTATTTACTCGTGCAGTAGTGTTCGAAGTGTTAGAATGTTACGTAGCAGAGTGATTCGTGACGTTAAGTAGTTCATATTACATTCTTGAACAGTCTACTAGCAGGAAGAGTTCCAATATTTACAGAACTCATTAAATTAAAACCTACGGATAGGAGTGTGAGATTCTACAAAATAAATTAGGGAGTACGTGGTGTGAGAACGATCACGGGTGTTCGACGTATTTCACCCAGTAAACAGTCAATCATCAACTGATACCTGGTCAGCTGCGCGAACATGCGACGGGAAATCAAGTGCGCGCCCGGGCCGTTGTAAAAGGGGATCCCGAGGTATCCCATGTTCCTAGTGTCCGGGAAAGGAATGAAGAATGTATATTTACATTAAGTGGGCTAGATAAAGGGCCATAAGTGTAAAGTTTCAGTTCAATATTAGTGTGTAAATTTATTAAAATGTTAAAATTTTAAAACTTGAAAATTAATATGTGTAAATCTGAAAAGTGCATTGGATTACATCTTCAAGCTGCCATAAAAACCAGTAGAATGCAGGGCTAGGCTGGAACGGGGGCTATGCTCCTCGTCCAGTTTAGCAAACTACGGGCTGAGATGAGTACCCATTGACATACATTTGTCGATTGCTATCGTTAGCGGGAGGAAATCATATTCCTTCCTTATGGTAACTTGATCGGAAACGAGCCGTTTCCAGCTCGTATAAATTCAAAGATAGATAGACAAAGGGACAAATTAATATGTACATAATTAGATCAAGCACTCATCATAATTTTGATTATTTAATAGAGTAGAGTAAGGTTGATATGTTTGTTCAAGTGCTTGAATTGTTTGAAATTATATGGAGCACGTTTCACGTAAAGATAAGATAAATATTCATTTTATAATTGCTCAGATGTGTTTCCGTTATCGGAAACTATATAGATATTAAGGCATGTTGTAAGAGTATCCAGAGGTAGAGGGTTGCCGAGTGGTTTTTGTTCTTGTGGGACGGAATGAAGTCCATTGAATTCTCTGTAAATATCGATGATTATTCGTGCAGCGAAGTTCGCCAGTGGACAGAAACATAATAATCAGTAGAAGTATTGGAGTGATAAATGAACATGGGTAATGTGTAAGTGCGTGTTTATTGCAATGCTTTGTGAATAATGGCAAGGGCCTAAGTTAATAGAATCATTGCAAGTTAAAGTAATTTCAATGTGGAGATAACATGTAGCGTGAATATTTTGATTCGGGCAGTAAATAGGATTTTAACCTTCATTGTTGATTTAACGTTTTTGGACACCATAATAATCATAAATATTTGTTTAGAAGTGATAGAGGCACATGCATAGAGTGGTCACGATAGGTTGAAAGCCCAGAGTGGTTTGAGCCCATTTTTGAGATCGGAAGTCGTGCGGGACGGAAATCAGGCACGAGATGAAAGTGAATTGTACTGATGTTGATGAAGAAATAGATGGATCTTAAGGCCGACATTGCGGTCGTATGCCAAGACCGGTGTTATGAGTGTGGTAGAATAGAGTCCACGCACCGAGGGTTAATTAATTAAATGTTTGAAGATTTCCAGAAAAAATGGACTTCAAAACGAAAATGGAAAGAATAATTTAGCACTTGCAGAGATTGGATGTAGTTGCCCAACTGCGAGGTGTTATGGGATTTGAGATTTGTCTTAGGAGGACATGGTCTCCATGAATTAACGACAGTACGAAAATAAGGTTGCGGGTTCAAATACCGTTATTATGTCCCGACCGATGTGAAATAGGATCTGGGTGGTTCATATTTGGGAGTTAACATATGTGACTAAGTTCTAAAGATGGGAAATAAAAACATTTTCGAAAGAATAATATTTGAAGAATCAGAAGAAGAAATTTTTAATTTTTATTTATGAACACAATAATGATGGTGGGAATTGAATTAAAAATATTGAAATTTTCAAACTACTTTAATAATAATAATATTTGAAGTATCAAAAAAGAAGCTACTTTTTTATTTCAGATGAGAATAATAAGAGCGAGAAGTTGAAGTATTAGAGCGAGGATGATTACGGGTTACGATAATCACGATCTCCACTATTAATAATAATGTTGATAATATTAATAATGTTTTTATTTTATTTTTTATTATTATTTCGGATGGTGATAATGAATGATACTAGGTAAGTCAGCTGGCGAATTAACGTAATAATGTCACGTTGTTATAAATAATTAGTTAGGTTAATATTTGTAATATGTAGGCAAATCCCTACATCTGGACCATTAGGTTAGAGTCGCTTTGTCGTTTCCTTCGGTTAACGATTAGCATATCTTGGTTAGGAACCCGGATAGAGTTTGTAGTGTCCCGGGTTGGTCTCATCTCAATAAAAGTGGACGCGATGACAGGGGTCATGTGATCGCGCCCACTTGGCCAACAGGTAATTGGTCCGTGACCATCAATGGTCATTGTGTTAACGAGGGTAAATCTGATACCTTCAGATATCAACGGTTCCACCACCCAAATGGATTGGTGGTCAAAAGTGTCAAATATTGTGTTAAAAAGTTTCAGGAATAATTTGCCAATACCGGCAAATTAAGGATCAACAGATTTTGGTTGTGTGTAAAAAATTATTTTGTTTACTTAAATAAAATGCTTCTTTAGCATTTGCAAGGAAACAGTTCCAGGTTCTTGTTCTTGTAGAATAGTAAACCCTTGGTGACCGTTTAAATATCCGTCCCCATTCCTAGGACGGAGCCTTCAGATTTTTCCCTTAGATCTGATTTGATATATTTTTAGGTCTTTTTATAATGAGCCTTAAAGTTAATGATTAGAGTGTCCCGTTCAACCTTGTAGTACTGATTGGATGGCGCCCATACATTTAATTGAAGTTCTTATATCTTCATAATTTTTTATTGTTTATTAGTTGCGATAGATTCGGACCGTAACACTCGATGAATCAAAGACATAGGTGATTGCTTCCCACACAGCCAAAATCGACCCATATGTGTAGAATTAGGGTTCTGATCAAAGAGGTTCTGATAAAAAACTGCGTATTCTGACAGCTCTCAGCACGTGGCGCAGAGCAAATGTTCTGGCTGATGTTTCTGCAATCACAGTTAACATCTCTCACTCTGCGCTAGGCGCTGTACAGGAATCATGAGAGCGATAGCGAAATTTTAAATACTGTTAATATTAGCGCAAGGTGGCTGAGCAGTAATATTGTCAGCTGAAATATCGTAAGACATACTTCCCATTCCCCTTCCTCCCAAGCTTCTATCAGTCTATCTCGCGACTCTATCTCGAGTGCAGTAGATCTAACTATATGTAATAATTCCATTCCAGTGATCATTTCCCCATCCTTATATCAGTTAACAATAACAGGCCTACATACAGCAACATGATTTTCAATATCCCCACTCGCACTTTGCACAATATAGGTTATGACTTCTTCAAGCAATATTCATACAGGACTATTTATGCCACAGCTCAAAATCAGAATCAGTTGAGTATGAATCGCTATTAAATGTATTAAATCATACTTTGATATTTTTCAGCCGATTAAATAAAAAATCAAAACACGAATAATCCAACATACACCATCCGTTGGTGGGATAAGGAATTTGAGGCCTGGATTAAGCGAAGAAAAAATCTGCTGAAAATTTTAAGAAACCACTTCACACTAACTAATTACATGCGATATAAACGAATCTCTGCTAAATTAAAGTAATATTCAACAATGAAATCCTGAATGTTTAATACTTTACACAAACGCATCTACCCAATATCTAATAATTATGTTATTTGTTTTACGTCCCACTAACTACTCTTTTACGGTTTTCGTAGACGCCGAGGTGCCGGAATTTAGTCCCTCAGGAATTCTTTTACGTGCCAGTAAATCTACTGACACGAGGCTGACGTATTTGAGCACCTTCAAATACCACCGGACTGAGCCAGGTTCGAACCTTGCAAGTTGGGGTCAGAAGGCCAGCGCCTTAACCGTGTGAGCCACTCAGCCCGGCCTACCCAATATCAAACCCTACTGCAACCGATCACATATTAGGAATTGGAAATCGCTCTTCAAAAGAAAACTACATCTCCAGGTCCAGTTTACCTAACTTACAGACTGCTTAACTCCTTACCCTATAGAGCAAAATCGATCATCCTAAATCAGAATTAGACAACACAGTAATACCATCGGATAGAAATAATTTTGATATTATACCAATATACCAGGCAGGAAAAGAACCCTTAAATCCTCAAAATTACAGAGGCATAACATTAGGATCATGCATACGCAAAGCCCTTAACGAATAATACTCCGTAGATTAATATGTAGCCTTGAATACTACAACGCATTACCGAAATATCAATACGCCTTCATAAAAGGTAGAAGTGCCCGGCTCTATGCCTAAAAGGTTAGATTGCTGGCCTTTGGTCACAGGGGTCCCGAGTTCGATTCCCAGCAGGGTTGGGAATTTTAACCATAATTGGTTAATTCCCCTGGCACAGAAACTAGGTGTATGTGCCGTCTTAATCATAATTTCATCCTAATCACGATGCGCAGGTCGCCTACTGGAGTCAAATGATAAGACCTGCACCAGGCTTCTCTGTACGCCACACGCTATTATTATTATACCACTGACGCCCTAAACATCTTTTAAACGGACCTTTTATTAACACGTTTCCGAAAACAGGACACTATAGCCGTATTTCTAGATGTTCAGGGAGCATACGACAACGTCGATATTAACATTCTACTACAAAAGTTACAGACGATAAATTTCCCAATATCACTCATATATATGTAACTAAGAACCTACTAATATACCGTAAATAAAAATTTGAAAACTTATCAAGTTAATTCTAACACGCGTTATGCCAATGTTGGACTACCACTAGGGGATATACTAATAGGAATGTTATTCACAATATATACAAGCGATCTGGAAAATGTAGTAAATCCTTCCACACGAATATTGCAATTTGAAGATGACATGCTTATATACAGGTACTCAGCACAATATAATGTTGATTGTGACCGTATCGTCACACTGAATATTTATTCCAATTTATATAATCGGGATAGAAGTAGGCTTGCAGCTTTCTTTCTGTGGATGCTGGCAGTTGCATCATATTGCGCAATACTTCGCGACATAGAGGCGCCTGGAGCACCCAGTGGGTGGCTCAGAAGACCCCCGAACTGGGCGCGCATCATGGAAGAAGGAGAACAAGAACACAGTTTTTCTGACTCCATCTTGAAAAACAAATGCCAACACACAGCGATGCCAAAGCGATGGGGTGATTTCATAGGTGTTTTCGGCTCAATAAAGGCTAGTTTAACCAGAAACCGTACGTCAGAGTGATAAGAAGAATATTGGATGAATGGCAAAATTGCAAACCAAGGTAGAAGAATGTCACCCATGAAAATGCGTCTAAATAAACTTACGTAACTGGCTTGGCGTCCTCAAGCTTACTGTGAAGCCAGATGCTAATGGGGACTCCCACCCCCACTCCGATTTTATAGGAATTAATTACTACGAAACTGCTGATCGTTTCGCACTCCGCATAGCATTGCGTACTGGCGATTATTGGGTCACACAATCTGGCGCGTAGCTGAATTTCAGATACCTGCTGGTTCAGGAGATGTCAAAATTAGAGCGGGGACAATGTCCGTGAGCCACCCCTCACTCCTGATTAGCATATAAGTTCTTGCACTTCCCAGGGTGGCGAGGTAGTTGTGAAGGAGCTTCAGAAGTGGCATGACGGCCGGTTGGCTAGCGGTATTGCCATTCCTTTGTGTGGTAAAAGTGATCGGACACGGGAGTGAATTTCAGATAGTTTCTCTTATACATTGGTGATAGAGAAAGTAATCGCATGACAAGGATACGTGCGTGACATATCGCCCGCGAAGCAGACTGTAAGTACGTGAAAATACGACGTAGGTTATGACTGTATAGTGGTTACACCATGGAATATCAAACTCCGGACGGAGAACGCTCATTTTGAGACTAATTTCTGTAGCAGTAAGAGAGATCAATTTCGAGGAATATAATTATAGTATTCGAAAACTTTGTTTGAAAAGGGAAAAGTAGACGTGGGATAAAGTACTGTAAAAACCCACGTTAAATTATGAACAGAATTCAGGATGAGATTACAGCACTAAATAACGGGTGGTGATAAGTGTTGAGGAACAAACGAACTATACAGAATATCGGGATAAATACAGTTGATTAACGTCACGGCAATCCGAGGCGATAATCTCAACAGTGAAAATACTGTGAATGTCCGTCTTATCTTATTCAAAATGAAGTGGACTATCTGAGTTATCCATTAAAATTATCGACACTTAACCGTCAGTGGTCAGATAACGGAGAAGTGGAAATTTGATGGTGTCGTGTGAACAAGAAGTGTGTTAAGCTGTGTAAAATATATCTACAGTGATCCTTATACCAATCAGATGGATTATTCAAGAAACCCCATGGAACGACTAGAACCCAGGACTTCCCGAGCCAGCGTCATGGAGTAATCGCCATCGGCAGGCCCCTGGAAATTCCAGACGGGCCAGGATGCACCAAAGTGTTGATTACTGAGCTATGTTTTCTTCCAATGCTAGTATTTCCCCTTGTAAATAGAAGTAATATAAGGATAGGGTTATTGATAATGTAAATTGATAGGCTAGTTTCGCTTAGAATGGTCGGAGGGTTCCTTGTTCAATTTGATTAATTTGTGTGTATTTGGAAAGAAAAGGAACTAGGAGGGATGCATAGAATTTGGGACCCTTTTTAGTGACTGCATGTGCATGTTATTGTATTCGGATTTTATGAGTGCTGTGAAGGAGAAGAGGGGGAAAATAAGTAGGAATTTTGGCAGATTAATATCGCGGACCTCATCTGTGTGACCGGATAAGATGAGTAGGGAATATTGGGCGACAGGATCCTCAACAATTGCCTGAACAGAGATAAGAGTGGGATAGCTACAGCACTCTATTTTAAATCTAGCAAACAGTAAACTGCCTTGCATGCTAGTGTAAGATTTCGGCTGTAACTGAAGATGTGCGAAGAGTACTGTGCAGAGGTTCGAATATCCGCCCACCCACACACTAGCCAGGCTACATGTGAAAATGCTATTATTTGAGTTGGTAAATTCTGACATTTATTTTTCAATTTTTGTTATTATTTTTATTTTTCATTTTAATTTGATCGGTGATTTTATGCCGATATGTTTGAGCGTCATGTGCGTGTATGACAGGTACACAATCTCGCCTCAGGGGGGGGGGGTCAGAGATCAGGGAACATTATTCTTTGGGCTGTAGGTTGAACGAAGTGTGGTAAATGTTACGGGAAGAAAACGTTTGGTTGAACCCCAGACCTCTGGAGAGTTGAGCATATATGCAATGCATCAGTTCAATTGTATGAATTTATTGACCCATTGACTTCCGAGATTGAGTGTGTCGAATGGGCTATTGCCCCAGTGTGAAGGGGAGTGTTCACGGGCCGTGATTTATAACTCCAGAGTGGGATGAGTCCTTGTGAGAAAAGCAGCTGAGGGAGCCGCCTGGCCGAGGAATTGGTTTCTTTTTAACGTTGCGTTCTTCCGTTAAAATAAAGACAGAATGTTTACGTAACTACCACACACCACGAAGCCATGACCCAAACAATGTAGATAGTTATGACAGTACTTTACATGATTAGAGGAGCCAGGGCGATTTCAGCATCATTGGTCGAGACGAGCGGTGACTCGAGTTCGAACCTCAGTAGCACAGGTGAAAACGGCAGCTCGCACAAACAGCGGGTTCTACGAGATGAAACGCAGCCATTGTTTTCTTTGTATGTGTATAAGATATGTTTCTTTTTCAGAGTATGATCATATGTGTCGTTAATGAGTGTTCTATTTGAATTCATACTTCGTGAAAGTCCATTGATAGTTGTTGTAAGTGACTAGTTTCGTTGTTGAGTTGGTGTTCAGTTTAATTTGATTATGGGGAACTCGTAACCATTTTATTCATTTTCGTGTTTTATTTGATGGGTTTTTATGGTATTGTCGGAGAATTTGGATTATTTTTCTCCAATTTTAATTTAATTTATTTTATAGTTATTTGGTGGCGGTAAATTTAAGTTAGCCGGCCATTCTAAGACGAAGTTTTTCCAGTGTAAATAAATTTTAAATATGTAATCTGGGAATTAGTCCCATGGAATACTTGCATTGGGAGGGGCATAGCTTATAACTGTAAATATTCAAGGGTTATTATGATTATGTTGTAATACTCAACGGTTTAAGTTCAGCGGGTTGATAGGACACATGAAAACCAAAGTGGTAGAAATGTGATGTGTTAACGAGAAGTGTCATCCTGTCGGACATTCTTCTGTTTTATAGAGAGGAAGTTAACAATCAAATTATTGATCATGAAGGAAAGATTTCTTGTATGAGAAATGTTATCAGCGAATTGTTGTAATCCACATAGATATTTCTTTGGAATGTGGATGAAACCGCTGATGTGAATGGTAGCACGGATTTCTCCGATGCTACATAAGTGTTTTTGTATTGTTAAATTTGTATTAGTCTGTCAAGGTTGTAATAGATTTTCTGTATATTTCAACGAGCGTCTAGTAAATTTGTTGAAACTTATTGGTGCCTATTTGTGCCGAAAGTTAGCATCCAAAACCTCTTCCGTTCACTGTAAGCCTTTAAGGTAGTTGTAAGTAGTATGTTTCATTGCCGCGGACGGTCTGCGACCTTGAGTGGCCGGTGTTCAGATCTTAGGAACGGGAGATTAGCAGCGACCTTGCTGTGCCGTATGGACATTTGTCGTCTCATGTGAGTGGATTAATTATATAAAATCCCAATGAGAAGGCATTGTCACAGGCCGAAAAGGTCCCTTGACTATCGCCTTCCGTGGAGCATGATCCCATGTGTTCGTGACCCGACAGGGTTAGGTTTGTTGCCACATGGTCCCATGAGCCATGGAGGATGGTGGGAAAGGTCCCAATATATGTCGTTATTCAATAAAGCAAGCTCTCTCACATATACATATATGGACGAGAAAAAAAGGACTCTAAAAGCGCAGCGATAATTTTCACCCCAAAACGAAAATACGACAAATCCCCAATCCCTTATGACAATCAACACATTGCCATTCAATTCAACACCAAATTAAACAAATTAAATTGGAAAACACAATTCACCCAGCTGAAAAATAAAATTGAGTACACTATTGAAATCTTGAAGCCTTTAACTCGTTGAAATTGGGTTGAGACACAGCCAGGTTACTGACATTATACAAAAACACATTAAGCGCAAGTATGGATGTGAATGCAATTTCTTCGATATAGTTTCAGTAACAACATAAAAAAATTAGACACGTTGCAATACACTTCACTTAGAATCAATTTGGGTGCCTTAAAACAACACCCACCAATGCATTATCATTTGAAACAGCAGAGATACCAATCTCCTTGCGAAAAGAATACCTATCGTCTTAATATTTATCAAAGAGCTTCCGATGTTACCAAAACTACAAGCATTAAGTGAATATCAGCAGAGGCAGACATTAAAACTGAGCAACATACCTGCTTTCTTTCTTTTGCTAGTTGCTTTACTTCGCGCCATTACAGATATGTCTTATGGCGACGATGGGATAGAGAAGTGCTAGGAGTGGGAAGGAAGTAATCGTGGCCTTAATTAAGGTACAGCCCCAGCGTTTGTCTGGTGTGAAAATGGGAAACCACGCAAAACCATCTTCAGGGCTGCCGACAGTGGGGTTCGAACCCACTATCTCCCGGATGAAGCTCACAGCTGCGCGCCCCAAACAGCATTGCCAACTCGCCCGGTGCCTGCTCTTCTAAAGGCATATATCGCACTCATCCCATTCAGAAATAATGTCGTAAAACAAAGTCTCTAGCGGCATATTCCTATCAATAAGCATAACAACACGCCAACCTTCAATTATTATTAAAACATTCGAAAAAATACCTGTAAATTTGAAAAATCCCAATCCCATCAGGGTTAATAAATCTCTCCAGGCATATCTCAATCAACACACATAATATATCAATTGCTTCACACACGGATCCAAAACATCTGAAAGAATAGGAGCTGCCTTCTACATACAGCAAAATAACATAAAGGAGAAATTCTCCCTACCAGCTGATGCCTCAATTTACACTACAGAAACATTCGCTATCCGCCAAACTCTCTTATACATGAAACAATATAAAATCTCAAATGCAATCATGTGCACCGATTCATTAAGTGTATTACAAAGAATTCGATCTCCGGCGGAATCTAACACTTGGTATGTCTGGAACATACGTAAGTTATTACATAACCTTGCATTAAACAATCACAATATAATACTGGTCTGGATACCCGGATAATGTAACGCAACTGGGTATTACTCCAGCCCGGCTGACAACATATTTCTAATGTTATACGTAAGTGGAAATTAACGAAATCTTACTTAGAGTGCGTCTCAGAGGAGAGATATGTTCATTGCGATGTCCAGGAAACCGCCATCCCACCCCAAGAAGCACATTTACTTTCATAAGATAATGGGTAGTATTATACGCCATTTTCATTTCTGAAGTAGCTACTTGCATTCCTATTGGCCAATGTAAAGTGGCACGTGATCTCGTTCCCGTCAATAATCTTAATCATAATTCGTTACCAAGCCCAGCACAATAAAAGCGCAAGAAAACGTAACATGTTGCTTGTCCCTATATCACAGGTCTTGTTCAGATCCTATCTCAACCGTCCACACGGCAAGAACCGTTCCAGACCAATCGTATTTACACACGAAAGTAGAGGCCTAGGATCGCCTTGCGGCTTCTAACCTGCGGGATTACGCCCCCAAACCCCCTTTGCTTTTCCCTATATCACAGGTCTAGTCCAGATCCTATCCCAACCGTACGCAGGACAAGAACTACTCCAGACCAATGGTTTTGTTCAGATCCTATCCTAACCGTTCGCACGACAAGAATAAGTCCTCACCAATCGTGTAACAATAATCACCATCACCAGCTATCGAAGCACCACTCACTCATTAGTTCCTAACTACAGAGGTTGGCAGCACTGAGCACCACTTGACAACATCCGTCCCGAGAAGGCCGCGAGCATGTAAACAAACGACAGTCATTCCGCGGGTGTGAAAGTCTTGTCAGTCAGGCTGGAGTGATGATTATAGCTCAGTACTTTAGGAAAAGACGCAGCCAAAGGTTTAGGGCCAAAATATCAAATAGCCATTCCTCACACGGACTATTTACTCAACACCAAACACCACATAATCCAAAAATGGCCTTCCTTTTGGAAAGAATCAGCAAAAAACGAAGGGTAAAACATACTACCAAATACAACCAGAAATTCAGTGAGCTCCTTGATTCCTTGCAGGAAAAAACTCACGGAGACATATCACCAATATAATCAGATTCATTGAATACAAGTACAGATTTCACTTATTCGACACAGATATATGCTCATGCCAACAAACTATTGGTACCATCAATCACATATTGTTTTAATGCCCTAACTACTCCAACCAAAGAAAAGTTGTTTTCCAAACTTGATTGCCCATAACATTCAACTACCGACAAGTGTCGCTTACCTCACCCACACTCCTACTGAGCCTTCAGTAAAAATACTAAACGATTTTATAGATGAATATAACATTACAGTATGCAGTAAATTCCTAAATGAACACAAACCTCTCAATAACATTAAATAAATAATCAAAACACGCGACCAAAATATACTCAAGCTTATTCACCTAACCTTTATACGAAAATAAACAATAGTGAATACTCAACTAACCGAATATAGAAGAATTAACCGGCGAAATTACACAAATTTAAAATGTATTATCAGTCTAGCATATATATTTTAATCATCTTTCAAGAGCACAACCATAAAACAAAGTCCCATCCTCATCATCCAATCCCAAGTTCATACATATTCAAGACGGCCAACATACCAATACAAAAACAGGACAAAAATAAAAGTGTGGTTACTGGGTAAAGAGCCAAAACTAAGCCCAATAAAAGACCAGAAGAAGAAAAGGAGAAGAAGAACTGATATTCACGATTTTGTGCCAAAATATTAGAATACAACTCACTTTCATTTCAGTAATAATATGGATTATGGGTCAAAATACACTAATGGAAATAATCCGAATAATATGAGTAAGTTTTATGAATCATGCTGTCTATGAAACACTATACTAATAGGCTATTATTAGGAACATCTACTAATAATTTTGACTCATGAACTTATTACTAATGTTATCAGCTAATAACTTTATGAATCAATGCTAATATTGTTAGTTAATATTGCCCGGCTCCATGGCTAAATGGTTACCGTGCTGGTCTTTGGTCACAGGGGTCCCGGGTTCGATTCCAGGCAGGGTCGGGATTTTTAACCATCATTGGTTTATTTCGCTGCCACTGAGGCTTGGTGTATGTGTCGTCTTCTTCTTCTTCTTCTTCTTCTTCTTCATCATCATCATCATAACGACGTGCAGTTCGCCTACGGGCGTCAAATCAAAATACCTGCACCTGGCGAGCTGAACATATCCTCGGACACTCCCGGTCCTGAAAGCCATACGCCATTTCATTTTTCATTAGTTAGTATTATTGGTTTTTACTAAAAATATTAATGAAGTATGTTTTATGAAACAGGGCCCATGGCAGATACGCTATCTGTTGTTTTCCTAGCCTTTTCTTGAATGATTGCAAATAAATTGGAATGTATTATTAATAATAAATACTTACATAAAATACCAGGTTGAAGGAGTCTCGAGAATTCTCCCCAATGAAACTATCGGGGACTGACCCAGTTACCAGCACGATGAAGAAGAAGAAAATCTCTTATTTCTTTCACATCTTACGATTACCAGAAAACTGGATTTTACGACTAGTGATGAGAAATCTGGGAAAGAAGACAGGAGGGTATTGGATCACAATAGTGGTAGGATCTTTATTCCTTTTCATTAATACTTGATACACGATACAATTTTTTTGGTGCTGAGCATTACTGGTTTTCGCCCAAATACATGTTATCGTTTCAAAGTAAAAATAAATAAAATAGGAAATAAAAAGTAGAAAATAAAAATAAACTAAATCTACTATGTGGCGGAAAACCGGCACATGTAAGCGTCACCGCTATACTGTGTGGACACTCACATGGGCGGAAATCCGGGCCACATGCGAGCGCCATCCCTATAACTTTAAATATCCTAACTTAATTCTTGTGACCCCTCACACATGCGGAAACCTATGCGCACGCGAGATGCCAGCCCTATAACTACTGACCGGGCGTCCCGTCTCACCCTGGTGAGCAAAAAAGAACCGCCCTCCCTGGAACGACACGTCCGGCCCTCTATATAGTTGACAACGTTAAGATCCTCACCATTCCGTTTGGCGACAGGCTACCTTTGTGCTGATGCCCAGCTCCACATGTAGCCTGCCTCACTCTCTCCTTTCTCGACCTCTATCTTTTAACTTTTGACAACTACATTTGGGATAGCACTGCCCTATCCCTCCCTCTTATGACCTTCCCTCTCCTTCCCCTTCCTACAAAACAACAATTATAAGTCTACTGTGTGGTCACTCACATGGGCGGAAAACCATTGCCTCCTGTAAGCGACACCCCCTATAACTAACTTACTCTAAACTCCTAACGAAATTTTGCGATGCCTCACGCCGGCGGAAACCGGACCACTTGTGAGGTGCCACCCCTAAAACCACTATGTCTACTATGTAGTCACTCACATGGGCGGAAGAAACCAAGCCTCATGTAAGCGCCACCCCTATAACTAACTCTAAACTCCCATCGTTATTTAGTGACTCCTCACACCAGCGGGGACCAGACCACATGTGAGGTCCCACCCCTAAAACTACTGGCCGTCTGTGCCGTCCCCTCTTGGTGAAGCACAACAAGTCCGCCACCTGATTATAGTAACACTACCCATTTATCTCTCTTTTATACATCTACCTTAGCTCTTACACACACTTATTTACTCAAGACCTGCCGTCCTCAGCAGAGCACTGCTTTCCAGATCCGCTGACTTAATATTTCGTCATCCGCAGCGCATGTGCCCTCATTTTTATTCCTTTCGTCTTGATCACCTACTGACTTAGCAGTTCCTACTATTATGTAAGCACTGATCTAATTCCAGATAAATTCCAGTTCACTTGTGTGTCAACAGTTGCGTCATGTCTTTCATTGTTCAACTTGCTTACCACTACTATTTTAATTTTACGTCCATATCTTGCATATCAATTCATGCCTTATCTTTATCACTTAAACCTTCCAACATTGAAATATCTGACCACTTCCTCCAACTTAATTACACTTCAAAAAACTTCCACATTTACAATGCATATCCAGCTTCAACAATCAGATATAATCAAACCTTCTAAATTTTTGCCCTTATCTTAATAATCCTTCACTCACACTTCACACACATTTATAACCATACTTATCTTACTTAATCGACCTTAACAATCTCCTACAAAACCTTACATCTAACTTTTACTCACACTTTTCCCTCTAATTCTTTCTCATTTTACACTCTTATCTCTTTATTGAGCATCACAAAACATTTATCTTCCCGCGTTAGTGGAAGTTACCTCCAGTTCCTGGAACACATTTTGAGGAGAAAAGGAGACAATTTAGAAAAGCCCATTCTGCAAGGCAAAATTGAAGGCACCAGACCAAGAGGCAGAACAACAAGTAGATGGTTAGACCAAGCAAAGAAGATCACCGGTCTACCTCTTCACAATATCTTAAAAAGAGCTGAAGACAGCTCAGCATGGAAAAATCTCGTTAAGAATGCAGTTACTAACAAAGTGAAGAAATTAGGTCATGGCGCTCAGCAATGAGTAAACCGACTGATGATGATGATGCCTTTACACTTTCTTTCAAATCCACTTTCATGCCTTATACATTTATGACTCGCCAATAAACCTCACCGCCGTCGCTTAACTCATATCAAACCCAAATAACATTATGAATTTTCCTCTTTTAACTTTATTTCACAAACTCTCCTTACCGCACATAAATACCTATATAATTCCTTCCCGTTCTCCCATTCTCGGATAATCCACCCTAGGATTTTTCGCTCATCCCCTTTTTCTAATAATTCCCGTTTATTGGCAATCAAAAGTTTATTTCTTACTTTTTCCGTATCTTTACAATTACCTATTAAGTGAAGATCATTTCCTGATGACCCACATAAAACGCATAGTGATTTTCTTTATCCTTTGTCTACCCCTCATTCTTGTATAACTCCATCATCCACCATAGTAATCCTCCTCTGTTTAGCCTATCTACATTCCTGATATTTAACGCTGACACTTCCATTTCTTTGTTGAAAATACCAAGCGTTTCTCTGTTCCTTCACCTATCAATTTCTTTCGTTGAATATCTCCGACCGTCCTTAAAATCATCCTCTGTCCCCTAACTTCTTTCTTTTCTGGGATGGGTTTAAAGCAATTGTTGAGGAATGTGAAAATAGGTTTGTTCCTTTAAAGGTGGTGAGGAATGGTAAGGATCCAGAGAAGTAAAGAGACTAAGAAGGAGGTGCAGACTGGAAAGAAATAGAGTTAGAAATGGTTATGGAAGTAAGGAGAAATTGAAGGAACTTACTAGGAAATTGAATCTAGCAAAGAAGTCAGTTAAGGATAACATGATGGCAAGCATAATTGGTGGTCATACAAATTTTAGTGAAAAATGGAAGAGTATGTATAGGTACTTTGAGGCAGAAACAGGTTCAAAGAAGGACATTCCAGGAATCATTAATGAACAAGGGGAGTGTGTATGCGAGGATCTTCAAAAGGCAGAAGTATTCAGTCAGCAGTATGTAAAGACTATTGGTTACAAGGATAATGTCCAGATAGGGGATGTAAGTAATACTAAAGAAGTATTAAAATTTATCTATGATAACAATGACATTTACAGTAAGATACAAAATTTGAAAACTAGAAAAGCAGCTGGAATTGATAAGATTTCCATGTGATTCAACGGTGACATTTCTCTTTCACTTGGTTTAATATCATGTGGAGATTTATTTCCTTTTGTTGCGCGTTTCACTGCCCGATACTCTGCTATCTATCCACAGTGAAATTAGTGTGTGAATGATTGTTTTAAATTTTCAATAAAGGAATACAATCGGGCGTAATCTGAGAAGGAGAGGAAACTTGCCAAATAATTTTCCAATTAAATGCCAAAGAATGTTCCAATGAAATGCTAAAATATTTTCCAATGAAATGTTAAAGGAAGTTTCCAATCGAATTGTAAAAGAATTTACCAAGTAAATGTTAAAGGATTTTCTTACGATAACGTTCAAAGATTTTCCCAGTATTGGTAAGCGAATTTCCTAAGTATTGGTGAAAGAATTTCCCAATGGAAATGTTGCAAGAATTTTCCAAAAATTTCTAAAGGAAATTTCCTGGAAGTTAATCAATAGGATTTTCCAAAGGATCATGGTGACTTAGAGAATTAATTGATGGGGATTTACCCAGAACTTGTATAAAGGAGCAGTAAAATTAGTAAATAATTAATTCATAATTTAATGATCTAATGTAGCAATGTTGGTCATAATGACATTTTCGCTAACATTATGATTGGTTTAATGTTACAGTTCCGTAAATCGACGATTGACCTGAAGCATGGTTTCGGACAAGGTGGTTAAATGAAGATGGGTTGTAACGAATGGAACCCATAAGCATGCAGTGTACATATGTTTACATTACAGATCAGAAGCAGTCATTTTGAGTTGTATTGGTGTAAATAGTTTTTTTCTTTCCTCATTTGCATGTCTAGACTGTTATTCATTTAAAAATGTTATTGTTATTTTGTTCCTATTTCTTTTATCATGGTGTTGTCACCTATCCAGTCACCTATAGCCCTGCAAATTAAATAATTCTTAAGGTCTGTCCCAAAACAGTAAAGTTGGCCCTGCGAACGTTCCACCCTTTGGGACTCTCACTCCGCCGACTGAGCGACCCCGGAAAAGGGGACAATACCACATCGTCTGCAAAAATCAGACCCGGTATCTCCATCCCATTTAGAACCGGTGCCACCCAATTATTCCCACCCTGTCCATCCAAAATGTCGTTAATGAATAAAATAAACAATATCGGGGATAATTTACAACCGTGTTTTTTAAACCCACCTTACACTCTAATGGCTTACTTAACCTGTTTTCCTCCAACTTAACACAGAACCAGACCTCCTTGCATATAGCCTCAACTGCATGTATCATCTTCCCAGAAAACCCCATCCTACACATTTTTCTACTAACGCACTTCTGTTTACCGTATCAACCTCTTTTTTTGCTAGTGGCTTTACGTCGCACCGACATAGACAGGTCTTATGGCGACGATGGAATAGGAAAGGGCTACGAGTGGGAAGGAAACGGCCATGACCTTAATTAAGGTGTGAAAAAGACAAACCACGGAAAACCACCTTCAGGGCTGCGACAGTGGGATTCGAACCCACTATCTCACGGAAGCAAGCTCACAGCTGCGGGCTCCTAACCGCACGGCCAACTCGCCCGGTAAACGCATTTTAAAAATCAATTGTCGCTACATAATCTTTGCCTCTTCCCATACTCATGTATTTATCTAAAATCATCTTCACTATCATTATGTTGCCTACCATTCTTTTTCCTTTTCTAAAGCCCTCTTGGAAGTCTGACAAAACTGAATTCTCTTCAGACCAGTCTCTTAATCTGTCTGCTAAAACTCCTGTATAAATTTTACTTAAAGAATCTAACAGCGTTGTACCCTATAATTGTTAGCGATGTTTTATTACCTTTTTTCTTGTATATTGGATACACCATTCCTGTTTTTCATCTTTTGGATGCATACCCCCTCAAAAATCTCGTTAAATAACTTCACTATGCC
Source organism: Anabrus simplex (assembly GCF_040414725.1). Lineage (NCBI taxonomy): Eukaryota > Metazoa > Arthropoda > Insecta > Orthoptera > Tettigoniidae > Anabrus > Anabrus simplex. The sequence continues at coordinate 43,687,078 of NC_090265.1, forward strand.
TTCTATCTTCAGCCCAATTTTGCTTAATTCCTTCTAAAACTTATTATTAATACCATTGCATACTCCCGCAGACGTACCCCTAATTTTACCTATCACTTCCATGACTTCTCCTTTTGAAATTTCTTTGTCCAGTTCATATATCGAAACCCCTCTATCTCTCCTAATAACTTCTTCTCTCTTCTCTCTATCCACTGCTCATCCTCGATACTTGGTTTCTCAAATCTCCTTCCACCCTTGTTAATTCTGTTATTCTCTCCCAAATATTTTCCATTTTATTCGTCCCACACTCTTTATTTATCGCTTACGTTTGTTATTTCATTCATAAATTTTCCCACGCTGATTTCCCTTTTTGTAGTCTTTGTTTATTTACAGAAAACGTCTCTTTCTGTACCCCCACCTCTCCTTCTATACTCTTTTAACGCACCCATAAACCCTATTTCACAATTTCTCACCCTCCTTACTGTACTAGCATCCCCCTATCTCCTCTTACTCCTCCTGCCCCTATCTATCTGAGCTACCCTTTTGATTGGCTATAAAATCAGTTCCAAGTCTCTGTTTATGTTGCTTTCCTCCTACGCAACCTCCCACACATACCTTACTCCTCTTGTATTATCCTATCCAATTCCATTTTGCTTTCCCTGACCATTTATATTTAATATACCCCCTCCCAGTACATCACCGTTTTTAACTCTCTTCTTGTCCCTCCCTACCCTCCTTCTTATCAAAAACTATACCGGAAAGTGATGTAATTCAACCCAATTTCCTACCTACATCCTTATCATTTCTTTAACATATCTTCTGAGCTTATTACTGTCAATCACGCTTCCTCCCTGTTCTGTATCGTAAGTCAGCTTCCCCTTCGTGTCGCCTCTTTCCATCCATTTTGAATACATAAATTTCCCGCTGCACACATTTCTAAAAGTATATCCCCATATCAATTTATGACTGTATCTTCACTTCTTCTACTTTCCCTCATTTCCTTTCCGTCTTCTTTATTGTACACTGGGCTCTGCTTCCCCATTCTTGCATTCCAGTCCTCAAATAACAAAATACCATCTTCTTCTTCTTCTTCTTCAAACTTTCCCCTTTATCATACCAATTTCCAGCAATAACTCCCCAATTTTTTATTTGTGTATAACGAACCCCTAGGGTGGTAATATGCAAATGCTAAACTTACCTTCTTAACCCTCCCTTCTTCCCTCTCCATATTATATCTAATCCAGATCACATATTGCATCTCTGTCTCAATATCCTCTACTAGAATAGAATAGATAACTCTTTATTGCCACCCTAGTTTGCACCATCGGTTACAGACAATAAAGAGCATAAAATATACATGAACCCAAAAACCAAACAAAACAATATAAACCAAAACAAACAAAACAATATAAACTAACATACTATTATATATAATATAAAGCTCTAACTATCTACACTAAAACTATTAACTAAGAACCCAAAAAACCCGCACAAAATAATATAAACCAAACAATACAATTACTATCTACTCTACTTATTTAGTGGTGTCAATGTCGGCGGAATCCAGCCTAACACTGCACCAACTTGTCTAAAACTATTGAGATGCCTCTGGTATGCGAGGAACTCCTCCGCATGTAGGGGCATCCCCTATCTACTCTCTACAGCTAACTAAACATAAAAAAACCTCGGCTGCATGCGGCATTCCCTGTGAGGAGAGAGCCATCCCACCCTGGCCGCTATCAGCCACTCCTCCCGGGTTAGATATTACCCCCACCTATAACTCGTACTTCTCTCCTCATCTTACGTGGCGAATCGTAGAGGAGGTTTCCGGTCCATCATACGATCCGTCACGCATTTATCTACTGCTCCGCCGATAATCGTGTCGTCTTACTGCCACCATCTTGATTCACTTGTTATTCTGTGAGCGGACATGTTTCCTCTTTCACCTAGGGATGGGACTGTACCATCCCACCCGTCTGTCTCTTATACCCCTCCCCCCTTCCATCCCCAATCTTCCCCTCTTACTCTTCCTTGCCTCTGTCCATCTTTCTTATAATACTTATTCGCTAACTACTGTCTACTTTCCACTATACCGTATAGTTAATATTTATACACTATATACAAACGCACTTGTTGACAATTTCCAGTTCCTTGCTCATCGCTTTTCTTTCTTATTCTTGCGTCTCTTAGACTAAAGCTACTTCCTAATTGCATTTTTTTAAATAGTTTAACTTACATATTAAACCACGGAATTGCCACAAAACAAATCTGTCTTTTCCTTGTTTCCTCACATCACTTATCAATCCTTTCCATCTCTAAACAGTCCAACAGTTCCTCTTCCTCACGACCACTCATTACTTATTAATTTTTTTTAAGCCAGAGTTTAAAATTATCTACTATTATGTTATCCAAACACCTTTTATTGTCCACTAACCCTATCATTCATATTCTAACACTGTTTACAAATGTATTTGTTGACAATTCTATAGCTCCTACGAGTCTTAGACTAAAACTAAAAACTACTCTCTAATTTTTTTTTGGACTTACATCTCAAACCATCGAATTGCCAACAATCAGACCTGGCTTTCCCTTATTCCTTCTCTTTCTTCCGCTTATTTCCGTTTCTAAACAGTCCAACAGTTCCTCTTACTCACATCCCTCGTTGCTTTATTATTCTTTTTTTTCTAACATTAACTACCACCTCCGTTCTCTCACACATGCAATCCTCTCCAAATATATACAAATCTTCTTTTCATCATACAATCAGATTGTACTTCAAACTCCTCTTATTGTCTTCAATTTTTATATAACCTAGCAGTTTCGTCTACCTCCTTCCTCTGTAACCCTCTTTTACCCCTTATTCTCTTAATTTCTTTATAAATCTCATTCTAACCATATTTAAATATTTCGAAATATTTGTTCCTCTTCCCCATTCTCTGGCCAGCCAAACCGTCATCTTTTCAATTTTTTCTACTTTTTCTATCTCTTTTTTACTCAACGCTTTCATTTTCAACTCTTCCAACTCCCTACATTCGATGAATATATGTAGGTCCGACCATTTTTCTCCACACAGAATACATCTACCTGCATTTTCTGTACCTATCCACCCTCTGTTTGTAGGAGTTCCAAAAATCCACCAGTATAGACCTCTCTTGCCCTTCCGGTCCTCCACTTCGATTTTCGGGTTCATGATTTCTAACAATTTATTAAATACTGATAGTGAGGCTCTTTCTCTACATTCCATTATTAAACTCTGTCTCTCTATATCGGCAACTCTCCTTATAACCCTTCTCCATACCCATTCTTTCTTCTCTCTCCACCTCTCATATCATATATCTCCTAACCCCAGTTTTCGTAATTTATTTTTGCACTTATTTACCCAATACCTCTCGTTCTCCATATTTTTCTGGAACCTATATGTGTCTTGTACTAAATCCCCTCCCTTCCCTTCTTCCAATCTCATCCAATACTTCATCACCCTCTTGGCTATAGTAGTGTCTATCGATTCTTTACATACTAATCTAGCCCCCACATTTGCAGTACAGTTTGGGACTCCCATAATAATCTTACTAAATTTCGCCACCACCTGGTTTAGTTCTTTTCTATTTTCCTCTAATCCCCATATTTCTACCCCATATAACATTTTTCCTTTGACCATTGATTGGAACACCAATCTCTGTATTTTGTACTTTATATCCGGAAATTTATTTTCTAATATCCCCACTACTGCCAGTGCTCCCCTCCCTTTATATCTGGCTCTTCTAATCTGATTTTCCCACGTGCCGTTACTACTAATTATAACTCCTAAATACTCCATTTTTTTCTGGTCTGATTTCTTGCTGCTCGACTGTCCAGAATTTCTTTTCTTTTTTGGCTTTCCTCTTCCTACATATCATTATCTGCGTCTTCCGTACATTTATCTTGAGTGCCCATCTTCTAGTATATTCCACTACCTCATTTAGTCCTTCCTGCAACCCCTTTGCTGTTAATGCCAAGATCAATAAATCGTCTGCAAATAGCAGCCCCGGTATCTCCCTCTTCCCAATCCAAGGGCATTGCCATCTCTCGCCTCCATGTCTATCCAATATATTATTTATAAACAGTAGAAATAATATGGGTGATAGCTTACAACCCTGCCTCACACCCCTTTTCGATTCCATACACTTACTCAACCCACCCCCTTTTAGTTTAATCATCACCAATACTTTCTCATATATTCCTTCTATTGCCATCCTCATTTTTTCCGATAACCCAACCTCTCTTAATCTAGTAAATAACGCCTCTCTATTCACTGCATCGAAGGCTTTCTCTAAATCTACTGCTGCTACATATAATCTCTTCCCTGCTATTTTCACATATTTCGTAATTAAAGTATCCAAAATCCATATATTATCCACAGTATTTTTCTCTTTACGAAATCCATTTTGATAGTCCGAAATCCTTCCATATTTCTCATATCCTCTACTAGTCCACTCATTTCTTCTTTTATTAGAACCACTATTCCTCCTGGTGTTCTCTCCTTATTCCGCTCCTTTCTTTTGTATTTTTACTTAACCACAAACCCTTCCCATGTTATCTCTCTCCCTCTTTCAAGCTATGTCTCTAAGAGTGCCACAATATCGTAACTTTCCACTACTTCTTTAACATTTTTATTACCTAATTTTCTTAACAGCCCCTCAATATTCATAAACCCTATTTTCCAATTTTTTTATAACTTACCCTCCCCCTTACTGTTTTCCTCCCCTATTCTTGCTTCTTGTTACCATAGCCCTCTCACATTCTGCCTCCGTTTCTCCCTTCCTTAACACTTTTGTCGCTCTCTTCCCTCTTTATCCCCCAAACATTTATACTTTCTACCCCACAAGTCTTTTAGACTCGTACTTCTTCCTTTGTACATAGCTCCTTTTCCTTTCTGTTTGTCACGCATATCACCATCTTTACTGTTCAATTGTCTACTGCACTCTGCTCTTAACGATTCTTGAGTCTCTCCCTCGCTCACCACTTCCCGACGCCCTTTTTCCACATCCGCACTGCGCTGCCCACTTCCACTTGGGTAGTAGCTCTCTTCACTTACCTCCACACGTTCCATAACTCGCTCTGCGTTCTTCTTTTCACCTTGCCTTGCCATCACTTCCTATTGCGATCTCTCATAATTGTCCGTCGCTTTCAGGTTTGACATCGGCCACTCTTGAAACCATTTTCCATTTGACACCACCAGCCGCTGCCCCTTATGCGGCCTTCAGCCCTTGGTGTCTCGCCTTCCATAGATGCCGCTTCAAAGTTTTCATATTTTCACTTCCTTTTTTGCCATCTCTCTTAACCCAGATTTTGTGTCCTTGTAAATTACTGGCATTCCTTAACACTATTTCTGCATTAAAGAAGATAATAACTTTACTCTAATTGGTCTGCGACCTTTAGTTTTACCCACTCTTTCCACATCGTCTATATCCTCTTCACTGAAATTTATTTTCATCTTATTCTGGATAACCTCCACCACTTTACAAATTACGTCCACCTTGCCTTCCTTCTCATCTTCCTGAACACTTACTTCATCCTCTGCTGGTTGCATACTTCTGATTCTTTCTTCAACTTCAGCACCTCCTCTTCTAGATTTTTTACTTTACCTCTTAACAGCTTTACTTCTTTCTCGTTGCTACACGTTTTGTTCATCGTTTCTTGTGTCTTTGCTTCCAGCCATTTATTCATATTCTCTATCGTTTTTGTTTGCTCTTTCATCATTTCCTTCACCTGGTCCCAAGGGCAGGTTTCATGTATAACTTCCCTCACTATCTCCTTAATTGCTGCCAAGTCTTCCCAGCTGAAATTGCCGCTGGTATTTGGGCCGAGGTTTATTCCCCCAATGACCAGGAGCACAGCTATCACTGCTGCCACCAGTACCGCTTGACCCATCTTTCCCAGCTCTTCTTTTCTCTCCAATCCATTCTTTGAATTCTTCCCCTGCTTCCACTGCCACCTCCCTTTTGCGGCCCGGTACTGTTCAACTCCCACCGTACTTCACGGCACGCACTACGCAACACGTCCTCTCCCGCCGCTTGCTCAAGCTAGACTCTTTTCATTAATACAGGTGGCAGACCGAGAATTTTGTCAGTACTATACCCAGTCTAGACTCATTTTCATTTTACAAATGTGCGGAAAAATGTGATAACACTGAGATAACAAAATGGGAGGTTTAAGGATGGTTTCAATCTTTTTTGTAAAAGCACCCAAGTCTCAGTATAAGGAAACCTGTTGTAGTCTCTCTAGGGTTACCCCTTTCAACAGATTTAATGTAGAAAGTTCTTTTGACAAACTTGAAATTGTTTTGGAGAGGAATGATTCATTTGCTGATGGTTCTTGTATTTGAAACAGTGTGATAGGAAAGGGTATACAGCAAGTTAGTCAAGCAACAAGTTGAGGCCGATGACCTAGATGTTAGGCTTCTTTAAACAACAACAATCATCATCATCATCACCATCATCATCATCATCATCATCATCATCATCGTAACAACTTGTTGTTTCTTTAATGCTCTAGGAAAAACCATTCCACGAGCAATGGTATTTCCTCGCACATATTTTTAAAACCACATGATCGTGAAACACCTCCAGGTACACTTGGTTCAGCTGTACTGTCTGGGTGGATGAATGCAGAACGTTTTGTTGATGTAATGATATATTTTATTAAACACACATTCTCTTTTAAAGATAATCGAATGTGGTTACTTTTGGATAACCATAAAATCCATTTTTCTGTTGGCTGTTTGGATCTAGCAAAATATAATGGGGTTACACTGCTAACATTACCCCTACATTTTGTACACACAGACTTCAACCCCTCGACGTAGGAGATTATTTCTCTGTCAAGTCTCATTACAATTCAGCAGTCAGCTTGTGAACCATCCTGGAACACCACTCATAATATATGATATTCCCGACTGCGTTCAAGTAGCTTTAAATTGTTCAATGACACCATTTAACACTGCATCTGGATTTGACGAAACAGGGATATTTCTTTAGGACAAAAATATATTCACCGACGATGATTTCCTTCCCTCTGGCGTCAATGATATATCCATTTCAGAGATGACTGTGGCTGCTGAGGCAGAGGAATCCACATCAGTTTCACAATGTTCAAACCATAGCGATTCTTAAAGTGGCAGTAATATTAAGCCTATTAATGAAATTCAACTCATAAATTAGCAAAAAATTATAAACCCACATGTGGTTTGGGGGCTTGCCAAAGGCTCAGCCTAGGAATCCAATCCAAAGAGAAAAGGCAGTAGCATGATAGCTACTAACACACCGGAAAAGAATGATCTAACAATGAAGGCACGAAAACGAATGCCTAAATAAAAAAAAGTCAACCGTTTTACGGAATAAATCAAGCAAGCAAAGATTGTTTAAGGAAATGTATACACGTTCAGATCCTTCAGATGACAATTTTGATGTCTTTTCCAATTCTTCAGTTATGACTGATGATGAAATATTTTCAGGTTTTGAAGAACATGATAGGCACCCAGTTGTAAGAAATTATATTTTGGCTGAATTTCAAGGAAAAACAACTTTATTATAGGATATTAACTTAGGGAGATTCTAAAAGAGAGAAGATCTAAATGGTGATATTGATATATTATTCCTCAGAAGTTTTAGAACCACAGACGAATTTATACCTCCAGGGACTCCAGGTGTAGCATCAGTGGATGAAAAAGACATTAAATGATCCTACCTAAATGAAAATTTTATAGATAAACCAGATGGTGAAGCAATTATTTAAGGTTTGAGATTAAGTTTGGTAACCTGTATGTAAAGTAGGTTATCTCACTGTAGACCAACATGGGGGGCAATGAGACAATTTCTTGTGACTCAGGTTTTCATTTTATATGAATTTTGTTTTAGCAAATTAGAAGAAATTATGTTTTTTGAATGTGAATAAGATTTAATCATATCATTTCATGTAAATTTTCAAAGTGTTTTGTGAAATACAAATATTCTAATAATTATTGAAGAAAACATGTCTCACTGTGGTCCATTCTTGTTTCTCTCCATGTTATTACCCACTGCCTAGTCCGTTATTTGTCTTTTAATGTGGACCTGTTGATGAGAATTTCTGCTCTGCAGTGGAGTAAAATAAGATGATCTTTCAATATATATAACCTTCTTGTAATAGAAATAAAAGTAATGAACTTACCTGAAATAAGATACGCGGTTTTGAAGAAAAGCATGCGTAGCAGAATGTAGACGTATTCACACTTCAATAAATAAAACCAAACTGTAAATAATATTTATCGATTAAATACGCATGTGAGATTATTCAGACAGTTCCAGACAGCTGTTGTTAGCTGATACTTTTATATCATGACGGCTGTAGCCTTGCTTGCCTTTGCCTAAAGCGCTAACGAAGCTGCTATAGCCACTCGATGTATTACCGTATTTTCTCGCATAATTAACGCCATTTCATAATTTACGCATCCCGATTTTTTGGGTCTAAAGTAGAGAAAAAGGGATGTTCACGTATTTGACGCACCCACTTCTTCGAACATCCATCACACAGCTACGGATGCGTTTCAAAATTAAGATGTCAACTACTCAAGTAGCAGCCTTCCTATTGCGAAATCGGGCAATCCAAATACTTGGTAACGTGCTGTTATCAGTCGATAGGAAATACCAGTGCACTAATTCAGTGAGAGAATCAGCGCAGAAGTGACTAGTGACCCTCTGTTCGTCTGGTACAAAGATATTTTACGAGCGTTTCAGATACAGGACATGCGTTTTCTCAAAGTTGTTTGTTAGTCCATAGTGAGAATGTATTCGAGTAATACTGCATCATATAGAGTTGCCCAGTTGCAAAACCCGTTATGTCCATTTTTCTCAAAATGAATCACCGCCATTGTATGCAGCTCATCATAATGCACAATTCAGTAATGTAATACGTGAGCAAAGTCCATTTAATCCATACGTTTAAAGGTGAAAATTAACTGGAACTGCTGCAGAAGTCGTTATGTCTAGCGTGTGTTATGCAGCAAAGTTCGTGTGATAAGAGATGAAGTAAACTATAACAGCGATTGTGGTGAAGCGAAAAGCATATTGGAGCATGGGAAACTATTTTCTGCTATTGTGCCAGTACCAGTGGAGGAAGGGGATCCTCTTAAGAAGGAAAAGCTCAACGACCTGAACACATTGATGATCAAACATTGCGGGAAAGAGTGGATACTGAACGATGACCTCACGCTCTACAAGACACTGCTTTACCAGCGGCAAACTTTAAACTTTGAATTGCCAAACTATGACACCGAGGTGGGAGATTTTGTTGAGGACAATAACGGATTGTTAATATAACTGTATGAAATGTTAAAGAAATTATAACACGTTTTGAGTGAATGAATGATGATGATTTCTTGATCTAATCATAAAATCAAAGAGCGGGGATTAGATATCAAAACATTATATCCTGCTCTTAAAATGATTTCTATTCATGCTCTTTTCATAGTGTAATACTTTGAAACATAACTAATAAAACATGTTCACTATAAATCTGGACACTATATTCCATATACTGCTGCGCATACATTTTATCTCCATAAAACTGCTGCAAAACTCGTTATGTCCAAATAATTTTTTGCAAATAACATGGGTTTTATAAGTTATATTTTGTGGAGATTTTGCAGTATGACGAAGATGAACGCTTACTATTTAATTATAAAATTTCAACCTCCTATCTTCGTTGTGTAACAAATGACAGTTTTTGACCTTACTGAAAAATTTGTTTGTCTGCATATAATGGGTTTTGCAATAATTTATTACACTCGCGGTAAACAGTTATACCGAAACATACGGGAATAGGGCAGCGGGCCACAAGTGTTCTGTGTCCGAATGCAACGTGTGCTACCGCGGTAAGAGAGAAGTACACTTCAAGCGACCAACAAGTCTCGCAATGCATTTCACGGAAAATAAAAAAAAAGCGGCAAGTTTCCGCAAGCAGAGGAGGATTTGCTTAAATATATGATTTCGTTACGCAAAGTTGGATATGCCCCTTCTCGTGAAATGCTGTATTCTTTAGAAATAGCTACTGCACATGGAACCAGTCTCGGATTTGAAGGTTAGCCGAGGCTTGATGGTTAATTTGATGACCGCAGGTCAGACGCCTATCAGTTTAGAGTGTTATCGTACGCACTAACGGTAGCGAAAAATAACGATGTAGGCATACTGCAATATTTGCTGTAACAGCTGATGGCTGTTTTAAAACGAAAAACAATGCCTAAAGTAAAATTTCCGCGTTCGTATCTAAGAAAAAGGGTGGATAGACACGTCACTCGTACAAGATTGGGTACGAACGGTTTGGGCAGGGTCCCTCCTTCGATGCCTGGCCCTTCTCGTGTTGGACATTTTTTGCTGGTACGTCAGTACTTGCATGAATTGTACTTTTATTAGTTCATGTTTATTTCACTTTAGATCGTATTGTCAGCTCGTAACAGGGAGATTGTTTTTCAGTGTCGGTACCGGTACTTCAAACCCACGTGTCCAACTTACCTGATGTAGGCCTACCTCATTTGACTTTTCAGAAAAAAATCTCACGCCGGTATTTTACGCCAAATTACGATAACTGCAAATGAGTTGAACCAATCATTTTTTTTTATTTGATGTATCTTTTAAATGTAAATGAATTGTAAATCATTTTTAAATATCTGAATTCCTTGAATCATTTACGCATCCAAAGTTTTCGCCTGTAGCCTACTTTTCGTCAAAAAAGTGCGTTAATTACGGTACGCGAGAAAATATGGTATATTCTAGATCGTTGGTGATATTAATAGTCACTTGTAAGTGGATTATAATTGTCACAATACAATATGTAATATTTATTATCAAAGTAAAAGTATGAAAGACCACTTTTAGAGAGACCTACATTTGAAAGTCAAGATATATTACGGTATTTATCTCACCGAGGTAGATTACACAATTACGTTAGATACAGAATGGAATGCATTCTACTAAGAAAAGTTGGTCCTAGGAAAACTTAAGGGTCAGTGTATGTTTAGAATTCTAAGACAGTTTCTCTCCTTTGCACACAAAGATGATACTACAGGCCACAAATTGCCTATGTGTTTTTCCAGTAGGGTACTCCAGGTTCCCAGCAGCATTGAGGAACAGATGCTTGAATGGCAAAATACCTCTCTAGGCATTGCTTTTGTAATTAGTTCAACACGGAAAAAAAGTCCCAGTACAGAAGGATTCTCGGGTAACCAATGGTACCTACACATTATCACTGATATCCCTGTAAAATTAATTTCCTCTGAAGTCACTCTTAGTACTTTTCTTCTAGTTAAATGATAATAGTTATTGGTTTGTTCTATCATAATTTTAAAGAATTCATAATCGAAGTATTCATAGAAGTATTGTCCTTGATTCTAGCTTTCTCTAGATCCATGGTGTCATTTGATGGAATAAATGGTGGTAGGTCATTTGTCAAATTAATCCTACCCCGGTTAACTACAGGTATATAGATATATTCAGCCTCTTCCTGTTCCTTATCCTCTTCCTTATTCTCAGTCCATTCCTGGGGGTGAAGCTGATTCCTGCCCGTGGTGTCCCTGCTAAGGTAGTTGGAATTAAATTTCCATTACTGAACTGAACATCAGCACTTGGCGGTCAGACTGTTTCTCGAGATCTCCTGACCAATGGTACACAAACAAATGACAGCTCACAGAAGCTCTTTTCAGAGCCAATCAACCAAACCCTTGGGTCCTGTATTAAGAGTCCTTCAAATTAATTTGTTCAAACTGCCATTAGAAAATGACATTGATTTGATCTGTGTTCAAGAAACGCACATCACTGATGAGTCACAAATGCACTCAAGAGGAAAGATCCATGGTTACTGATTATTGGGAGTTACTTATCATCAATCGTACGGTTCTGCGACCTATGTTTGCAACTTCATCACAGATGGTCATCTAGTCTCTTCACACCATGAGAACAACATTTTTAACATTGTGACTCACGTTAACAGCTTGACAGTTGTGAACACTTATAAACCTCCAGACATCCTATAGCCTGATGGTGTTCTTCCAAACTTTGTACATCCTGCTGTCTATGTGGGTGACTTTGAGCCACCACACCCAATGGGAATACAGATCAAAAGACCTTTGTGGAGAGATACTTACTGAATGGTCAGACTTGTCCAATATCCAGCTCATCTTCAACCCGAAGGGAAAAGGTTCCTTTAAATCAGCAAGGTGGAACACAGAAACCGATCCTGACTTATGTTTTGTATCCACAGATCGCTAGGGATACAGTTTACCTGCTGTTTGTAGAGTGCTCACAAACTTCCCACACAGTCAGCACCTTCCTGTTCTTTTAGAAATAGGCACTCAGATCCCCATTATTAGATCTTCACCTGTTCCGCGGTAGAATTTTGCCAAAGCTAACTGGAACTGTTTCTATTCTGATCTTGATAGCAGCATAAGATGGATTCCTCCTGTTGTCAACAATTACTGTAGATTTGTTAAAGCAATACTTGCCGCTGCAAAAAGACACATTACTAGAGGAGTCAGAAAGGAGTATATACCTGGATGGAATGAAAGATGTGAAAAACTCTACAGTGATTTTCAAAAGAATGGTGAAACGGATGTTGCTGATGAACTCATGAGCAACTTAGATGAAGCCAGACGGAACAAGTGTACAGAAACTATGGAGACTATGAATTTCAAACATTCTAGCAGGAAGGCTTGGAGCCTCTTAAAGAAGTTGGGGAGATCACCTCACATTCCACAGACCAAATCAGCTGTTTCACCAGATCAAATTGTTAAATGGATTTCTGGATTGTGTAAAGTGAAACCCAAGAAAGAACTCAATCGTTTAATAAGAAAAGAACCAACCTTCATGAAAAGACAAAATATTCGTTCATCAAATATTTCTGATCCTTTCTCCGAAGAAGAGCTTTTGTCTGCTCTGAAGATAACAAAGAACTACAAATCACCTGGTTGTGATGGTATTCACCCTGAGTTCCTCAAGCATTGTGGGAAGAACACAAGGAAATGGTTGTCATGGTTTTTCTCAAATATTCTGATTACAGGCAAACTTCCTCCAGAGTTCAAACGAACCAACATTCTGGTTATTCTGAAACCAGGTAAACTTTCTGATTGTCCTGAAAGTTATCATCCAATTGCTGTAATGAGTGTTTGTTACAAACTTCTGGAATGGCTCATCTGCAATAGAATAAGCCCACTAATTTTACTATCACTCCCAGCAGAACAAGCCAGTTTTAGACCTAACCGTAGTTGTGAGGACAAAGTTCTTGCATTAACAACCCACATTGAAGGAGGTTTTGAAAAGACTGAAGAGTGGTGGAGTGTTCGTAGACCTTACAGCCGCTTATGATACGGTTTGGAGAGAGGGAGTTGTGTATAAGTTTTTAAACTTGTTGGATGCAGAGTAATGTCGCAACTCATAAACAACATGCTATCAGATAGAATGATCCAGGTAATTATGGATAACAAGCATAGTAAAGTTAAAAGCTCAACAATGGTCTCCCTCAAGGATCTGTGCTCTCTCCATTGCTGTTTATATGAATATTGCCAATATACCTGACACTACATCATGCCAATTTGATTATGCGGAACCTAGCAATAGTTACTCAGCAATCCAATGTGAATGAGATAGAAGCAATTCTAAACAGAGACCTTGACATTTTAAGTGAGTACTTTGATAAATGGTGTTTGATACCTAGCACCAGTAAAATAGAATCCTGTCTCACCTTAATAACGGGCAGGCAAACATTACTTCGAATGTTTCTCTCAACAACTCTCCTCTACCACACAATCCTAATCCCAAGCACCTTGGAGTAACTCTTGATCGGACACTATTCTTCAGGAAACATTTAATGAATACCACTGCTAAACTGAAGACCAGGAACAATATCATTCAGAAACTTGCAGGTTCTACATGGGGAGCACCAGTATCCACACTTAGGTCATCAGCATTGGGTCTGGTATAGTCTACAGCCGAGTATTATTCTTTTGTTTGGCTGAATAGCCCTTATGTTAAGAATATTGATGTTGTTCTGAATCAGACGATGCACATTGTCTGCGGCACAGTCAGATCCACTCCTCTTTTTTGTTTGCCAGTCTTAAGCCACATAACATCTCCAAGAATACACAGACAAAACAACCTAGTACACGAGTTCAGGAAGATAACAATGAACCCAAGTCTTTCCATTCATGAAGACATGGTTGTGAGGTATGGATGTCTGAAATCAAGATCTCTGCCCATTCAAACTGCAAGGGAACTCATCAATAGGAACTTTAATGGTTCTGATGAATGGTAATTGGAGTGGACCAACACAGCTCCAGATGAATGGCAGACCCTCTTTAGTCTTCAACATCCACCACCTGGTTTTAATCTCCCCAGAAGAATTTGGGTTCTTCTCAACAGAGTCCGTACCAATCATGGTCGATGTGGTTCATTGTTGCATAAGTGGGGTATGCGCTCCTCCCCTGAGTGCAACTGTGGTGAGAAGAAACAGACCATTGGTCATATTGCCATTGGATGTCCAAGGAGGTCATGTTCTGGTCAGCTGAAGGAGTTTGTGTGTGTTCTGATGGGGTTGTATAGTGGTTGGGCAGTTTAGATTTGAGTTTGTGATCTGTTTGCGAGATTGGTTGATTGTTTGAAGTGTTATATTGTTTGTTATATTTTTTTAATGTTTGTATGTAGAGTTATGTACCAGCCATAAGCTAAATAAATAAATAAATAAATAAATAAATAAATAAATAAATAAATAAATAAATAAATAAATAAATAAATAAATAAATAAATAAATAAATAAATAAATAAATAAATAAATAAATAAATAAATAAATAAATAAATAAATAAATAAATAAATAAATAAATAAATAAATAAATAAATAAATAAATAAATAAATAAATAAATAAATAAATAAATAAATAAATAAATAAATAAATAAATAAATAAATAAATAAATAAATAAATAAATAAATAAATAAATAAATAAATAAATAAATAAATAAATAAATAAATAAATAAATAAATAAATAAATAAATAAATAAATAAATAAATAAATAAATAAATAAATAAATAAATAAATAAATAAATAAATAAATAAATAAATAAATAAATAAATAAATCCATTCCTTGTATTTGGCCCTTTCCTTGTACTATGCTTCTTCCTTGTTTTTTACCCATTACTTTAATTCAGCTTCTTTTATCACTCCAGTCCCAATGTGATTCATGGCCTCCTCAAATTCTCATTCCCTCCCAGGTCCTTGTACTTCAAATCCAGGCATACCTCCAATTGTAGATATGCAGGTCTACTTTATGGATGTTCATCTAAGTTGCCATGTTGGGTGTGGCCTGCATTCTCAATTTGGTGGTTACCTTGGTTGTAGCCTACTACCACACAATGATTGTCACTTTGGGTGTTGCTTGCATCCTCATCCTGGTTGACACCATGGTTGTTACTTGCATCCTCATTCTGGATGCCACCTTGTTTGCCATCTAGGCAGTGGTCAGCATTGTCAGAAATTTCAAGTTTTGACTGAGTTTGGCTGTCATCTCCGTACAAAAAATAAATTGACGAGAGGGTCCACCTTTTCAATACAATATATCAATGACCTAATGTTACATAAGTCTTGGGACTAGTTTCAGCCACTTAGTGTCCATCTTCAGCCAATCTTCCTTTGTTTTCATTGCCTGCTTCCTACAACATGTTAGTGCTTGTTCCCTATCCACTCCTTTGTTTCCATGACCTGCCTGCTTCCTTCAGCACGTCAGTGTTTGTTCTACATCAGACACTAGATATAGTGTACATTTTACTATAGAGGAGAGTCTCATAAATAAATTTTATCTTTTTAAATTTATTTTCTGTTCGTTTATTCATTCCCAATTCTGGCTTTGTCTGAGGTCCTAACTCAACTTAAAGACATCATATTATGACAAGAAGGTCACAACCATAATTTTTTGTTATTATATGTATTGTAATGTTATAATTATTCCTGCAACTCTGTCTTTGTCTTGTATACATATGTTATAGTAATCACATGACCTGTTTAAATTTTATTTTGGGTAAAAGCCACTAAGTGGCTAAAACTAGTCCTAAGAATAACATAATATTATTTATTTGATATATTGTATTGAAAAGGAGAGAATTGAGGCCACCAACATTTTACTTTAAACTATTTAAACACAATTACAATGTACATAAATCTCCCTTTAAGTAAGGGTTTAATGAATTTTATGCCTTCAATGGCTATGTGGTGATTTCTCCCTCTTGTCAATTTATTTCTTATAATTGCATTTCAGTTTGGAACAAAAATGAAATTTATAGCTTATGATTAGCCATTTCTCCATGGCAAAGATGGAAAGTAATTGGCATCACCCTCCATGTCACTGTTGTTTAGAATTTAAAGGAATTCTTCAGACATTAGAAGCCCTCTGAATGTCATTTTGATAAGCAAATTCACCCTTGATCAGACTGGATTAACATGTGTTGTTTTAAGCTCTGGGAGGGAATTCTTTCCAATTATATTTGACATGTTTGGGAAATTACTAACTGGGTTGATAGAAAGCAGTTCATGTTTAGGGAAAGTTATTTCAATGAGGGTCAACTTGTAGGATTCCAGCAACATAAATAGCAGACATTTTAGATTCAGGAGGTCAAATGTACTGTATCAATATTGACCTTTCCAAGGCTTTTGAAACAGTAGATCTTGAAAGATTACTGATGGAAGTGAGGCTCTTGAACTAGACAAAAGATTTGTTGAATGGGTGCCTAAATTTCTAGAAAATAGAACTCAGAGAATTAGAGTAGGTGAAGTGTTATCTGATCTCAGGTAACAGGTAGGGACCCTCTTAGAGGCAGCCCTTCCAGGGAGTGGCGCCCCTGTCTATGTGAGTCCCAGAGCATGCTGACCTGGTGTGTAATATCTGGTAAAGGGTCCCAGCTCAGAGTAATGAGTGTAGACCTCAACGGCAGCAAAAGCGGAGAATATGATTTGGTATGGTAGAGATGGTGGAGGAGGCAACCCATTCCTCTGGGGGTAGTATAGATGGAACTCACTGCCTTGTGAGATGAGGAGGGATCCTCAAAGGCTAAAGCATTAAACCCTGAAAGGAAATCCTCAATTATGTTAGGCCTAGCAAACCAGTAAAATAGCTTATTTGTAGTTGCTTTCAAAACACATAAGAGCATCGGAACACATTTATCAATTAAAATGAGATTACAGCATGATTAGACTCATGTCAGGGATGAGGGTTTATAGCCTGATGATAGAAGTGTCTTGCAAAAATGCAAAATTACTGGAGGAGACTAACACGGATTGGGACCATCAACTTACCCAGTCTCACAGGAAAATGTGAAGAACTAGTGGACCTCATGGAAAGGAGGAAATTAATTATATTGGGGATGAGTAAAACCAAATGGAGAGGGAAAGGGAAAATAGTATACACTGTATTGGCATTGAAATGACAAAGAGATGAGGAGCAATGTTGGTTTCATCATGAGTAAAGATCTAGAAGGAGTCGCTGACATGCAGTTTGTCAGTGAGAGAATAATAAAGGCGACTGTGCATTTAGGGAAAGAAAAACTTTGGTACAGGTGTATGCACCTTAACTGGATGTAGTCAAGAGGATAGAACCAGTTTCATGATGATTTGGAAAAAGTTATTAGTATAGAGAGAGTAATCATTACAAGAGATCTGAATGCACAGATTGGGACAGATAGAACAGAATATGAGAAAGTAGTGGGACCTCATGCATATGGTGGAAGAAATATGGAAGGTGAACATCTCTTTGACTTCTGTATGAGGAATGGGTTGGTTTAGCTGCCAAGAAGAGACAGAGCCATAAGATAACATGATACAGATGGTATGGACTACAAAAGACTGTAATTGATTATGTCATCTCAGATGAAGAAAGGAGCAGAATGGATGTCAGAGTAATACCCAGCAAGAGTCTTGGCAGTGACCACCATCTATTAGTAGTGGACCTGAGAAACTTCTATGTGCCAAAAGTACAGAACAGGAAAATGCCAAAATTTAAAGTATGGGAGCTCCAGAAAACAGATAAGAGAACTGAGTATCAGAACCGGATAAAAACCCTGTTACCGGTACCAAGAGATGAAAGGAAAAATGGAGAGGCAGAATGGACCAGATTAAGGGACACATTGGTTAATGAAGCTACTGAAGTTTGTGGAAAGACAAGTATGAAAACAAGGGAGAAGGAAACACCTTGGTTAAATGAAAGAGTGAGAGCAGCAATCAGGGAAATAAATCTCTTGCGGAAAGAAAGGGATCAGGAGAAAAATAAACCAGGTCTTACTAGAGCCGAGGCAAAGATCAGAAACCGCGAACAATCGTACCAAAACAAGAAACTGGATGTTAAAAAACAGTTACAGAAGAAAAGACCAAGGCATGGAATATATTCACTCACAAACTGAAGGAAGACAGCAAAGGCAATAAGAAACTACTGTATAGTGTTGATAATATGATAACCTACAACCTGTTTTCCAGTCTTTGACTGGGTCAGGGATGTAAAGAATGAACCATATATAGGCTATTATTACGATGGGGTCGCCACTCCCAAGGTGATTAGTAATGACTGATAAATGCTATGAAATGATAATGGAGAGTGTTGCTGGAATGAAAGATGACAGGGAAAACCGGAGTACCCGGAGAAAAACCTGTCCCGCCTCCGCTTTGTCCAGCACAAATCTCACATGGAGTGACCGGGATTTGAACCACGGTATCCAGCGGTGAGAGGCCGATGCGCTGCTGTCTGAGCCACGGAGGCTAACTGTATAGTGTTATCAGAGGTAAAGGGAAGCCAATGAATACCATAAAGGCACTAGAAGATGAAAATGGAAATCTGGTTAATACAGAAAGTGACATGACAGAAGTCCTGAAGAACCATTTCGACCACCAACTAAATAGACCAGTACAAGAACAAAATACAGAACCGGAAATCCAAGCCTATAATGAGGAACCTCCCATCACCTGGACAGAAACTGTGACAGCTTTAAAATCTCTGCCTAAAGGAAAATATTCAGGTGCAGATGAAGTGAATGCAGACATGATAAAGGCAGCAGGCATCCAGGGTATACAATGGCTAAGCAGAGTACTAAATGCCGTATGGACAGACAACAAAATACCGGCAGATTGGAGCAAGGGCATTATAATTCCCCTGTTTAAGAAAGGCAGCAGATGGAAAACCACCAACTACAGAGGAATAACACTGCTGTCTCTCATGGGCTAAAAAATCTAGAGAAGGTCACAGAAAGGAGATTGAGAACCATCATTGGACCACTGTTAGAGGAAGAACAATATGGATTCAGAAGTAACTGGTCAACAATGGATCTAATTTTTTGCACCCACATGCTTATGGAAAAATATTGGGAGAAAGGCAAGAACCTCGTCATTGTATTCCTGGATATAGAAAAGGACTATGATATTATAAGAGATAAGATCTGGGAGTGCCTGAGGAAAAGAAATGTGTCTAAAGAACTGGTAAGGAAAATTCAGATGTTGTGTAAAGACTGTACTAGCTGTGTACAAATTGGGGAAGGTCAATCATCATGGTTTGAGACCAAGAGTGGAGTTCAGCAAGGAAATGCACTGTCCCCACTACTATTCATCACTGTTATGGACAATATAATGAAGAACGTCAAGGAAAATTTAGGTGAACTAAATGCAGTGGCCTTTGCTGATGATATCATGATATGGGGTGAAACAAAAGAGGAAGTACAGACCGGACTCAATGTATGGAAATCCCATCTCCAGGAATATAACCTCAACATCAGTGAGACAAAGACAGTGGTGATGGCAGTCAACAGAGAAGGGCACCCAGCAAGTGTAAAACTAGGAGACCATCAGCTAGAGTGTGTGAATATTTTTTCCTTACCTTGGAAGTGTAATCTACAGTGATAATTTCATCAGAAAGGAAATTACAAACAGAGTGCAAAAGAGATCTGAATTCTACCAACAAGTAAGAACACTTTTATGGGATGACATGACTCCAAAACCGACCAAACTGATGATTTTTAACAGCTATTTTATATCAATATTGACCTATGGTATTGAAGCGTACACCCTCACAAAGAGAGATTCATCAAGACTGCAAGCATCAGAGATGAAATTTCTTAGATTCACCATTCAGAAGACCAAGATGGACAAGTTAAGAAATAAGGAGGTGAGAAAATAACAGATAGGGAATCTGCTACCTGGGTGACTGCCCTCAATGCAGATCAGTGTTGATTGCTTGATTGACTGATTGATTGGAAAGAAGCCAGAATAAAGTCATCCCTATTAGAGCGAAATGGCACATCCAGACTATGGTGGTACGGGCGTGTGATGAGGGTGGAGCCAACATGAACAGCAAGAATAAATTTGGAAAGACAAGTGGAGGGGAAAAGACCTGCAGGAAGACCTAAAACCTGATGGATAGACATGATCAAGTTTGATCTAGCTGCCAGAGGATGGACATAGGATGATGTTCTCTATGACAAGTTGTATACGGACAGGAAGAAGTGGAAGAGGCTCGTTAACAGGACCCGGGAAACTGGAACTGTACAATGATGATGATAAAGTGTTATCTGATCCTGTAATGATTTTGTTACTTTTTGTTTTTGCTATGGTGATATAGATAGGTTACAATGGGATAGGAAAGGGCTGGGAGTGGGAAGGAAGGGGCCTTAGCCTTAAATAAGGTGTGAAAATGGGAAACCACAGAAAACCGTCTTCCAGCTGCCTGTAATCATTAAGGTGGGAGTCCCACAGGGCAGTAGTATTGGATCTTTATGATTTCTTAATATTATCAATATTATGGGTAAAGAACTGGAATTACAGATAAGGCTATTTGCAGATTATGTGATACAGCATAGAGTAGTAAATACTGTAGGTTAGAGGATTGTGAGTGACTACAAAAAGACCTAGACAATGTTGTGAGTTGGACAGCAGACAATGGACAGGATGAAAAGTCACGTTGTAAGTTTCACTGTGAGGGAAAGTCCTCTCAGTTTTAATTACTGTACTGAGTTGATGGTGTGACAGTAGGGCCTACCTCAATTCAGTGTAAGTGCCTAAGTATTAATATACTTCAGTGGCGGTTCATAATATTTTACTCTGGCAGGGCTGTGCCGCCATCTCTTTCCCTTCCCTAATTGGCCAGTTTTCACTGACCAGCACCACAATACTTTTAGAATAATAATAATAATAATAATAATAATAATAATAATAATAATAATAATAATAATAATAATAATAATAATAATAATAATAATCTTATAATCCAATGACACTGGCTGAATAGAGGCTGAATAGAAATCTGCCTGCACTACAACATTAATTAATTAACTACACAACAATGGCATTTATGCACACACACATTAACAGGCTAACAACTAACTTAATGCAATCCCGACTATTATGGCAGAGCACTTTTTCACTGATCACAATCGCAATGGATAATAACAATGTTCATGAAAACAAATAAACAGTGCACTCCCGAATTTCTCTTTACAAAAATTTCAAAGCATAACAACGTGTTTAACAATTTGACCACCCTACAAATAGCGCCGTCACAATACGGTTATATTTTCTTATTTATTTAAGCTTCTTTATAGAACTGAATTGTTTAAATAGTCAGTATAATGGAATTCATTGTTTTGTAAAATGTTTTGGAATTAATCTCTAACGACAATTAATATAAGATGAGGGGGGAAAAGCCTAGGTACATCTTAAAGTGGTTGGCAATGTTGCCGAGGGCTCCGCCGTTCAGCGATTACCTCCGCCTGCACTCTTCTTACATCTGACAAGCCCAAGGATCATGTAAGGACAAGCCATACCATTTTTCCAGACTTCTCCCGCACCCCGCACACTAACAAAGTCTGGGGACCTACTCTGGGCTCTGCTGCCACAGTCCGAGCGCCTCACGACCAAAGAGAAAACACACAACCACATAAGTTCGACTTCGCTGCATTTGTCCATCTCTTTATGTAATCATTTACAGAGTGAAATAACGTTACATGTTTGAAAAGGCAGCGGGGTGGAGCCCGAAAGCCCTTCATGCACGAACCGCCACTGATATAAGGAATGATCTTCATTTTGGGTAATCACATTAATAAGGTTGTAAAGAAAGGTCACAAAAACTTTTCACATGGTTATGAGGGTATTGAAGGGTTGTTGTAAGAATGTAAGACAAGGGGGTGTATAAGTGTCTGGTAAGACCCCCGTTAGAGCATGGTTCCCATGTATGGGACCTACACCAGGACTATTTGATAAAAGAACTGGAAGGGATCCAAAGCAAAGTAGCAGGACTTGTTCTGGATTAATAAAACAAAAAAATAATTTGTTATGAACATTTGCAAAACTTTGGGCTGGGAAGACTTGGAAGTAAGGAGGTGAGCTGCTCAACTAAGTGGTATATTCTGAGCCATCAGTGGAGAGATGGCGTGAAACAATATTAGTAGATGAATAACCTTGATAGGAGCTTTAAAAATTAAGTAGGAAAGATCACAATATGAAGATACAGTTGAAATTCAGGAGTAAAATTTTGGGAAAATACTTTTTTATAGGATGAGGGGTAAAGGAATGGAGTAATTTATAAAGGGAAATGTTGGATAAATTTTCAAGTTCTTTGAAAACATTTAGTGAAAGGCCAGGGAAATAGTTAATAAGGAATCTGCCACCTGGGTGACATCCCTAAATGCAGGTCTCTGGGTGATTTCAGACAAAAGAGTAGTGTAACATAAATGTTGCAAAGTTTGGGCTGGGAAGACTTGGGAGAAAGAAGACGAGCTGCTCGACTAAGTGGTATGTTCCAAGCTGTCAGCGGAGAGATGGCGTGGAATGATATTAGTAGACGAATAAGTTTGAGCAGCGTATTTAAAAGTAGGAAAGATCAATATGAAGATAAAGTTGGAATTCAAGAGGACAAACTGGGGCAAATATTCATTTATAGGAAGGGGAGTAAGGGATTGGAATAACTTACCAAGGGATATTACACCCTTCCGGGCCTCGAATGGACGGCCCACACATAAGAATGTCTCCGCGTGACCTGGTAAACAACAACGGATGAGACTATAGTGAAGAGCGGCTCGAATTGCCTAACGAGCTTCGAACCGCTCCCCTCCTACTTTCTGTGCTGGCCTCGGCGGCTCGAGCACTTGGGGGGTGGTACGTTCGCAAGAAGAAAAAACAAACAAACAAATACTTTTTTTTGCTAGGGGCTTTACGTCGCACCGACACAGATAGGTCTTATGGCGACGAGAACAAATACTTAAGATGGAGCCTTATATAATATGAAAGTAGGATCTCTGGGTTCAACTGACTACTGGGTACTGCTTAGCACTACTACAAATGACAAGAATCATATAATGGGGGTTACAAAGACTAATTTATTCAGAATTATGGCATTAAGGGGAGGTTGTAAGCCCTATACTGGCAATGTTAAATTGGCAAACTTTGACTGCAGTTATTTCAGAAACTAATAAACCTATGAGGTTAAACTTATGAACAGTGTTGGATACATGCTTTGCCAATACAGTGACTTTTTTGTTTTAATGCCGAGTGAAAAGTTTAATTTCTATATATTTTTTTAAAGTACACTGAATTTTCCCCCTATTTTACCATAAAAATGTTGGATAACTTCCATGATTAAATTAGGAACAAAACACTAGAAAGTCAGTAACACCATAGCTAAGTATAGAATAACTATACAAAATTTCACACATCTGGGTAAAGAACTTCCTGAAAAAAAAATGCAATAATATGTTACCATGGTAATATTTTGATTTAAAGTTGACAGTACCTTCAGTGCATGCCAGAGCCATATTCTGGACTTCCACTGTTGTCCTCATCATCTCTGGTTCTCTTCCTAGACCTCTGCAGCCACTTGGCCCTCTTTGCCAGCTTTTCTGCATCTAAATGAGCTTTAGTAACCCGCATCCTGTCGAGATCTTGGAAAATCTTCAGTGCATTCATTCTTGGTTGAATACCTAGCTGCTGCAGCACTTGAAGTCTTCCCACATTTCCCTCATTAAATGCCAATACTGCATCATTAACTCTTAGAATCAGTGTCTGATATCTCACAAATACTCATTTCGGAACCCTAGCCCACATAACACTATTAAAATTTTCATTAGGGTTTTGGGTTTTCCCATGTAAGCACTTTTTCAGGTCAGGATGTGCTAGATTTCTGAATATTGGCTTAATTACATCAGCCACAGCATAGGCAATGAATGTTTATGTGAATAGCTTTCTCCTGTAACTTTGGGCCTATTATATTTACAACAGGAAGACAAACCTTTGGGACAAAGACAGTCCTGGGGAAATTCATCTGTAGAAATTTTGTGTAAGAAAATTGCCCAGACAGCTTTCCTCATTTCCTCCATACTACTGGTGTTTCTTCTTATAGCCATTCCATAATAGTCTTGTAATGTATCTATTTCTTTGTCACTAAGCCTACCCTATCCTGATAGTAATTTACCATCTTTCAATTTTTTCCCTTTGTATTCACTGCGCAGTCTCTGGGGACGGGACCCCATTCATTTCTGGATATGACCTATACATTCCAGTTTCTCAATAATTATTTCCCCATAAAGCTTCTTTTGGACAACACTTGCAAAAGCCTTGCTGTCCCCATCCCCCAGATATTTAAAAGGAACTAATCTGGAAGACAAAAAATATTGCAATTCCCAGGCCTGAAGGAACAGATACAGAAAGAAGGAGTGACTCTCTTACGTCATGTGGCATTTAAATGGACTTTAAATGGTGTTTGGGGCGTTTTTCAGCAAAAAAAAACAAAAAAAAACACATGCACATTATAAAACGGACTTCCAGCTACCAAAATTACCAAAAATCTAAAAATGGGTTTTTTCAGCCCAAAATAGCTTACAACCTCCCATTAAAGAAAGAACAACTCTATACAATGAATTCTCCGCATACGGGAGGAAAAGAAAGTAATTAACACTTTAAATTGACTCGCCTGAGGGCGTCGTCTGCACAAAGGTATAATTGAGGTTTTGCGACCAATATCGTCTATCATTCCCTCATTAGTTTCGTACCTTTGTTGTTAAATTTATTATTCTGTCGATCACACCATGTTAATCTGAGCTGATGTTCCTCTACATAATACATTCTATTCTTAGCACGTAATTAACCGGTTCCTACACTACATTATTGCCATATTAAAAAAAGATATTTACATAATACCAACAGACAAAGACACACATACCACTAAGCTAAACCCCGGACTCCCTTATCTGGCACCAAGAAAAACAACGTTGAACATCGGTCCTGTTTGAACTCAAACTAATGCACACTAAACACTAAACACACTCATATGTACACATCATGTATAAATGGGGCCATTCCTGTAAGAAAAACATGGTTATCAATCTCTTCTGCCCCAGCGCACCTTTACTGGAAGCCTGCACAAGGTGGCCCATTCTGACCTGGACTCGAACTGGACGCCTTCCGACTGAGAGGTACATATCTGAAATCCCTAAATTATGTACGGTCTCATACTACCGGATAATGGGGGGATCCATTATTATTTATTAACTACCTTCTAAGTCACCGTGAAATTTTCATTTACGTAAGTGTTCTTAGCCAAACCATTTAAAACAAACAGGCACGGTGTGGAAACCCAGAGTCCAGAGTCTTTAACTACAGTAATACGGCAGGGCTGCCTTGTTGCGATGGGAGAGAAGCAAAAAAAAAAAAAAAAAAAAAAAAAAAAAAAAAAAAAAAAAAGGAATGGAGGTCATTTGTACTCCTACTGTCACTCATACATTGTCTACGCAGGATTCCTGGCCCCTCTCAATTACAACGGCCAGCTCTCCTTTCCCGGAGACCATATTTCTGGCCCACTTCATTTGTTTGTACCATCTTACCGCAGAATTCCCAAGAAATACTCATTTATACTCTACTCTCTCATTCTTATCGTAGAGCGCCGAATGTGGGCAACATCACTTCCGAATTATCTCATCGCAAAACTATCTGGGCATTCGGCCCTCTCATTACGTCTCAAATCGCGTATCTTCTTTCCTTGGGCATAGGACTCTCATGATTCCTCTGTTCCACGCTTCTCATTCTCTTCGCTCATCGCCCAAAAATTATGTATATTTTATATTTTGACCATACATTAAAGACTCCGGCCCCTCTGTGTCTCATTCCGGTTACAGACAAAAGACACTCCAGACAATTCTGGTCAAATAATAAAAAAAAATCACGGGAAACTCGCAAATGGTCCCTCACAATTACCTAAATAACACAGTTATGTACATCTCTCAGCCGGGACTTCTTCTCTCTTGCTGCACATGCTATAATCGTATGTATAAGCTACGCATGCATCGTCTGACTGACCTACGAGTTTACCCAGCATATACAATAGCCATATTGGACATTAACTAACAACCTTTGGGCATGGTCTTCCCTGCTCATCAACACTATTTTCCAACCACCCCTAGGGGAACTAGAAATATTCTTCTATCCTTGTTTCCCATACTTGCTAGGATATTCTACATATTACTAATAATAACCCCTCACGAAAACTAATCACTAAGGAAGAAATGGGTCGTCCTGGGAGTTAGCTCCGTTGAATTTACGTTATCATGATAAAGAACAATAACATTTCCATGTTAGGACATGCATTATTTTACAACATTTAGGTATTACAAAGGAAAAGCTCATCCTATGACCTCGGTTATACATTATCGTGCTAAGAAAATTATATTTTGACATCAACTCATCTATTTGGTGGCCGTGTGTAAAGAAAGGAATAGAATTAAGTAATTTAATAGATATATATTTACCAGATATTGTAATAGGAGTTGAATCATGGCTGAGAAATGATATAATGGATGCAGAAATTTTCTCACGGCACTGGAGTGTGTATCGTAGAGATAGGATAGGAAAGGTGGGAGGGGGAGTTTTCATTCTGGTGAAAGAAGAATTTGTAAGCTACGAAAAAGTTAAAGATGAGACACATGAAATTCTAGGTGTAAGGCTCATTTCTAAAGATAATAGGCAACTTGATATATTTGGAGTGTACAGATCGGGAAAGGGTAGCACTGATGCGGATTCGGAATTATTTGATAGGAGAGTCAGCTATGTGGGAAACGACATGGAAAGAAATGTGATTGTAGCGGGAGATCTGAATTTGCCAGATGTCAATTGGGAAGGAAATGCAAACGACAGGAAGCATGACCAACAAATGGCAAATAAGTTAATATGGGAAGGACAGCTGATTCAGAAAGTGATGGAACCAACCAGAGGAAAAATATTTTGGATGTGGTGCTGATAAAACCAGATGAGCTCTATAGGGAAACTGAAGTAATAGATGGTATTAGTGATCATGAAGCTGTTTTTGTGGTAGTTAAAAATAAATGTGATAGAAAGGAAGGTCTTAAAAGTAGGACTGTTAGGCAGTACCATATGGGTGATAAAGCAGGTATGAGGCAGTTTCTAAAAAGTAACTATGATCGGTGGAAAACGGTAAATAAAAATGTAAACAGACTCTGGGATGGGTTTAAAGAAATTGTTGAGGAATGCGAAAACAGGTTTGTACCTTTAAGGGTGGTAAGGAATGGTAAAGACCCACCTTATTATAATAGAGAAAAAAAGAGACTAAGAAGGAGGTGCAGACTGGAAAGAAATAGAGTTAGAAATGGCTGTGGAAGTAAGGAGAAATTGAAGGAACTTACTAGAAAATTGAATCTAGCAAAAGAAGGCAGCTAAGGATAACATGATGGCAAGCATAATTGGCAGTCATACAAATTTTAGTGAAAAATGGAAGGGTATGTATAGGTATTTTAAGGCAGAAACAGGTTCCAAGAAGGACATTCCAGGAATAATTAATGAACAAGGGGAGTGTGTATGTGAGGATCATCAAAAGGCAGAAGTATTCAGTCAGCAGTATGTAATGATTGTTGGTTACAAGGATAATGTCGAGATAGAGGAAGAGACTAAGGCCAAAGAAGTAATAAAATTTACGTATGATAACAATGACATTTACAATAAGATACAAAAGTTGAAAACTAGAAAAGCGGCTGGAATTGATCAGATTTCTGGGGATATACTAAAGACAATGGGTTGGGATATAGTACCATATCTGAAGTACTTATTTGATTATTGTTTGGCCGAAGGAGCTATACCAGATGAATGGAGAGTTGCTATAGTAGCCCCTGTGTATAAAGGAACGGGTGATAGACATAAAGCTGAAAATTACAGGCCAGTAAGTTTGACATGCATTGTATGTAAGCTTTGGGAAGGCATTCTTTCTGATTATATTAGACATGTTTGTGAAATTAATAACTGGTTCAATAGAAGGCAATTCGGTTTTAGGAAAGGTTATTCCACTGAAGCTCAACTTGTAGGACTCCAGCAAGATATAGCAGATATCTTGGATTCTGGAGGTCAAATGGACTGTATCGCGATTGACATGTCTAAAGCATTTGATAGGGTGGATCATGGGAGACTACTGACAAAAATGAGTGCAATTGGACTAGACAAAAGAGTGACTGAATGGGTTGCTATATTTCTAGAAAATAGATCTCAGAGAGTTAGAGTAGGTGAAGCTTTGTCTGACCCTGTAATAGTTAAGAGGGGAGTTCCTCAGGGCAGTGTTATTGGACCTTTATGTTTTCGTATATATATAAATGATATGAGTAAAGGAGTGGAATCGGAGGTAAGGCTTTTTGCGGATGATGTTATTCTCTATAGAGTGATACATAAGTTACAAGATTGTGAGCAACTGCAACGTGACCTCGAAAATATTGTGAGATGGACAGCAGGCAATGGTATGTTGATAAACGGGGCTAAAAGTCAGGTTGTGAGTTTCACAAATAGGAAAAGTCCTCTCAGTTTTAATTACTGCGTTGATGGGGTGAAAGTTCCTTTTGGGGATCATTGTAAGTATCTAAGTGTTAATATAAGGAAAGATCTTCACTGGGGTAATCACATAAATGGGATTGTAAATAAAGGGTACCGATCTCTGCACATGGTTATGAGGGTGTTTAGGGGTTGTAGTAAGGATGTAAAGGAGAGTGCATATAAGTCTCTGGTAAGACCCCAACTAGAGTATGGTTCCAGTGTATGGGACCCTCACCAGGATTACCTGATTCAAGAACTGGAAAAAATCCAAAGAAAAGCAGCTCGATTTGTTCTGGGTGATTTCCGACAAAAGAGTAGCGTTACAAAAATGTTGCAATGTTTGGGTTGGGAAGAATTGAGAGAAAGAAGAAGAGCTGTCAGCGGAGAGATGGCGTGGAATTACATTAGTAGACGAATAGGTTTGAATGGCGTCTATAAAAGTAGGAAAGATCACAATATGAAGATAAAGTTGGAATTCAAGAGGACAAACTGGGGCAAATATTCATTTATAGGAAGGGGAGTTAGGGATTGGAATAACTTACCAAGGGAGATGTTCAATAAATTTCCAATTTCTTTGAAATCATTTCGGAAAAGGCTAGGAAAGCAACAGATAGGGAATCTGCCACCTGGGCGACTGCCCTAAATGCAGATCAGTATTGACTGATTGATTGATTGATTGTGATTTTTCCTACCACGGGAGACCCATGGCGGAGCTTACTGCTGCATGGCCTCGGCGCTGGAGACGAGCCTGTTGTCCTTCGACCCTGGTCCACACAAGCCCGTCATCCTGGTTGGCTCGTTCACTGCTACAATTTTAAAGTAAACCAAAGGGGTAACACTCCACAACTCGTCCCACGGTCCTCTGTTTGCCGCGACACACACACAGAATTTACACATTAAACAGGCAGGTCATTCTAATCACAGGCGGGTGCTTTCACAGCATGAATCGGGTGGCTCACAGTACTAGAGGACCCTGACTCAGAGTAGCGATTTGGATGATACCAATTTATTGATATCACGTACTCATTTAGGCCGGCATTGTCCATAGCCGACTCCCGCTACTCGTTCATAAATTATGCTCGCAGCTTAATTAATTGACACGCGGCACTGAGACATCTAGGCTCGCTTGGCTATTACTTGACTTCCCATCTACACTTCACAAGGCTTTTATAATTCACGGCCGCGACGGGCACAATAACTCTTAGTAAGCGGTCACTAGGTTTCGGACTGTAAAAACTGGAACACAATGTAACACACTGTCCTCTCTCAACGACCCGCTAGGAACTGTGTCCAGCGAGGGCCAGCCCGGCCTTTGTTATCTTCAAGACGGAAGAAAGAAAGGTTCATTAAGGACAACAGCTCTTTTCATCCCAGGAATTCAAGACATTTAAATAGTGCGTATTGTAACCTTCTCTTTCCTCTTCCATTGAACCAGGTGCGATCGACCGGCGATCGGCAGTTCTTACGTAATTTGACTCCCGCCTTTAATTATTTCATTAGCGTCCTTTGGTGGGGTGGAACCATCTTTGAGCGCGATTCATAGCTTGGAGGACGCTCTACATTCACATGTGTTAGCAATACGTAACAGCTGGACATCTGGTGATCTCATTTCGCCCCTCGAATAAAGTATTCCATATTTTCAGTCTGGGATATGCAGAAAATTCAGCTCTATTCATTGGTGTGCCTTCCATAATTTTCCCATGTCTGGACCAAAATATCCTATAATTTTTACGCGCCAAAATTCGACCTTGGCATCCGTGGAACGTGCATAAAAAACCGGAAGTTCCTTCTATTAGTTTGGAGCCTTGGGAAACTAGGCCACACCTCGGGGCGTGTTTGACCACCGTAGCGTCGCGTCGTATCTCCAACTCTGTCTGCAAGTTGAGAGGGCTTTTCCACGAAGGCTTGACTCCAGCCCAACCTTTCCTTTATTTTCCAGGCGATCTTTCGCGGGTTTCGTTCTGGCCACACGCCGCTCGATCCCTTCGCCCTTCAACCTACCAAAGACGCGACTTTTAGAAATGATTTTAATAGGGTTGAAAGGCACCTATGATTTCAATGAGCTGTACAGCACACTGTACGGTTTCAATATGTTCAATAAATTTCCAGTTTCTTTGAAATCATTTAAGAAAAGGCTAGGGAAACAACAGATAGGGAACCTGCCACCTGGGTGACTGCCCTAAATGCAGATCAGTATTGCTTGATTGAAAATAATGTGAGTTACTTAGGCAATAGAGAATGTTATTTTCTATTATCTACCTCCCGTACATTTTTCAAGTACCGGTAGTACTGTACTTCCTCATAAAACAAAAGTCACTACTGCCACCATCATACATGGAAACCCTGTGTCTTAACACTAGGGTGGCCATTTTCAGCTAAGCTTAACCCTATGAAAAATAATACATCTTTATTATTTTCAATTATAAATATAGTTATTATTATTATTATTATTATTATTATTATTATTATTATTATTATTTTATACATATATTCATGCGTACATAAATAAATATGTACTTACATACATACGAAGGGCGCACTATATTGTTTTACACTTTATTTTTTATTCGTCTTGGTATAGTTCACATTTCATTTTTGAAGGTGGTGATGTGTAAGTAGTGTCTTGTTCCATCGTTTGGTAGCAGCACACGCACATGGGCCAACGAATGCACTCGTCATAGCGGTAGAATGACACCCACGGTATCCACTGCCTGTCGTAAGAGGCGACTAAAAGGGGCCCAAGGGCTCTGAACTTTGGAGTGTGGATTGGCGACCACGGGGCCTTTAGCTGAGTCTTGATATTGCTTCCACTCACTTGTGCCAGGCTCCTCACTTTCATCTAGCCTATCCGACCTTCCTTGTTCAATTCTTGTTCTTTTCCGACCCCGACGCTATTAGGTTTGCGAGGGCTAGGGAGTCTTTCATTTTCACGCCCTTCATGGCCCTTGCCTTTCTTTGGCCGATTCCTTCATTTTTCGAAGTGTCGGATCCCTTCCCTTTTTTCTCTCTGATTAGTGTTATATAGAGGATGGTTGCCTAGTTGTACTTCCTCTTAAAACGGTCATCATCACCACCACCAGCAAAGAATGCACTCGTCATTAGCCATTTCATAACAACACTGTCAGCGTAGGAGCAGACAACATGGAAATCAACCGTCAGGGACAGCGCTATACGACTTGGTTCCTATGGAAAGAAGGCGTGACGACTGCAGAAATTCATCGGCGCTTGGTGGAGAACATGCGCCGTCACGGAGAACAGTTTACAACTGGGTGGAAGGTTGGCAAACATGGCGCACATCGGTGGACAAGGGAACCAGTACTGGAAGCAAGGTTCTTAAACACTACTAAAGGTTGGGCCCAACGCGAGCCGAGCTGCTATTGGTTAACGAAATGAAGTCACAGTAGGAGCAAAGCAGCCGAGTCCAGAGCGCGCAAATCAGTAGGAATCTCATAATATCAGTAAACATTACAGTTTCTCAGAACTCATTGCAGACCAGACATAAAGAATACTGCTGTTATAAGATTGAAAAAGAGTACAGCATAGCAACTTTTCATAATTTCCATTACGAATAAGGCGTAAATGTAACGTGACGGCACACTGATCAACGCTTGAAATTTATCAACATTTCCAAGTTCCTCTATTTAGTTTGAGGAAGGTTACGCGCTTTCAAATATGTAAACATAAATATTTAGAGATATAAAATCTTTGTCGTATTAAATCTTTACAGCAGAAATTCCGTGATGGAACTACCGTATGTTAACATACGATATACTGACTCACTTCCGTAGGTATCGAGTTTAAAGCTTAACACATATTATAACAGCAGCAGAAGTAAGTTCATATTCGAAACCATGCATAGATAGTCCTGGAAAACCTACAACCTGTTTTCCAGTCTTTGACCGGGTCAGGGATGTAATGAATGAACCATATATAGGGTATTATTACAATGATTTATTAATGACTGATAAATGCTATGAAATGATAATGGAGAGTGTTGCTGGAATGAAAGATGACAGGGAAAACCGGAGTACCCGGAGAAAAACCTGTCCCGCCTCCACTTTGACCAGCACAAATCTCACATGGAGTGACCGGGATTTGAACCACGGTATCCAGTGGTGAGTAGCCGACGCGCTGCCGTCTGAGCCACGGAGGCTCCGCATAGATAGTCTACTTAAAAAAATTAAACAATAAGAAAGAACAGGAAAAGCACTTCATTAGAACACAGTTGTACCTGTGAGATTAGATGTCATGAAGTGGTCGCTTTTGAAGATGAAATCTACTGTCGTGCCTTTCGCCGATGAGCAGCTATGGATTTTTCAGTTCTTGTCCGAATGTTCATTTGTCGTATGCGTATAAATATTCTTGTTCTAACATACATTTTTAATATTTCTGGTGGTACAGCGGGGAATTTACTGCTAATTATTTGACACACTTTGCGTATAATATTAGGTATGCGTCACAGTTCAGCAAGTCCGTGAGTGTCCCTGAAAATTAACTCAAATTCCTTTATTTGGTTTACCATTCTAACGATGGAACGAGTAGACCTCCCCGATATAACATTTCTATCCATCCCACAGAGGCTGTACTAGAAGAAATGGAAAGCATTTCCTCAGTGGGACTTCGCATTGAACTGTCATATTTTCTTTCACGGTCGGCGATGTACCGAAATCCCTCAACTGAACAATCAGGTGTCGCTGTAGATTGCGGTGAATCTTTTTTTTTTTTACGTCGCACCAACACAGATGGGTCTTATGGCGACGATGGGATGGGAAAGACCTAGGACTTGGAAGGAAGCGGCCGTGGCCTTAATTAAGGTACAGCCCCAGCATTTGCCTGGTGTGAAAATGGGAAACCACGGAAAACCATCTTTAGGGCTGCCGATAGTGGGATTCGAACCTACTATCTCCCGGATGCAAGCTCACAGCCGCGCGCCTCTACGCGCACGGCCAACTCAACCGGTTACAAATTTCACTCCAGCTACTATTACACTGTTCACGCAACTAACAAAAAGAAAATAAGTGCACCTCACTGCATGAAACACAGCAACCTAACAGAGATTTCACAGAAACGAACTGCGACACACACACTACGCAAAATACAGTACGCCACTATATAAACCAACAGCACTATACGGAAAGAAATTACGTATAGTTATTACGTGGAAATCCTTTCTTTATAAGACAGACATATATATCAACAACGAAATGAGATACACGTGCGGTTGTATGCTACACAGTCACGGTGCTCCTGTGATGACGTCACGGTCAGGACGAGGGAAAACTAACATCTACTCCGCAACCAATCTGGGCCACCCGTGTACTGGAAGGAATGTGACAGTGTCAACACCAGCCAACATTGCTCGGGTCGAACAGGCCATCCAAGGAACAAATGCATCACATTTATGAAAATGGAGGCAGCCACGGGAATTAGCCGAAATACCTTGCAGCGGATTGTGCACGGCGAGTTACAGTTGGGGAAGGTGTCATCCACGTGGATCACCCTGTGGGTGGGGGCAGTAAAATAACACCCACGGTATCCCCTGTCTGTCGCGAGAGGCGACTAAAAGGGGGCTCAGGGGTTCTCAACTTTGGAGCGTGGGTTGGCGACCACAGGGCTCTCAGCTGAGTCCTGGCATTGCTTCCACTTACTTGTGCCATGCTCCACAGTTTCATCTATCCTATCCGACCTCCCTTGGTCAGCTCTTGCTCTTTTCAGACCCCGACGGCATTACGTCTTTCATTTTCATGCCCTTCGAGGCCCTTGTCTTCCTTTGGCTGATACCTTCATTTTTCGAGTGTCGGACTTCTTCCATTTTTTCTCTCTGATTAGTGTTATGTAGAGGATGGTTGCCTAGTTGTACTTCCTCTTAAAACAATTATCACCACCACTCATCGACGTGGATGTCTAGACTCTTGTCTGCAGACGAAAAGCAGAGGCGTGTGGACGTGTGCAGGAAACCTCTGCAACGCCATGATCAAGATCCAGCCAACTTCATGGCTAGGATTGTGACTGGTGATGAGACATGACTCCATTACCATGAGCCACAAACGAAACAACAATCGATGAAATGGAAG
The DNA here is from genome assembly GCF_040414725.1 of Anabrus simplex. Lineage (NCBI taxonomy): Eukaryota > Metazoa > Arthropoda > Insecta > Orthoptera > Tettigoniidae > Anabrus > Anabrus simplex. The sequence goes on from NC_090265.1 coordinate 43,722,010, forward strand.
CAAAGGGGCAGTCCACCGCCAAAGAAATGTCGAACAGTGCCATCAGTTCGCTAGGGAATGGTGACAGTGTTCTGGGACACAAAGGGCATTATCCTCATTGACTGGCTGGAATTTGGGGCCACGATTAACAGTGCAGCATATGTGGCAACCTTTAAGAGCTTACGTCGTGCCATTCAAACTAAGCGGCCAAGAAAATGGGCTAAATGTGTGCTTCTGCAACATGACAATGCCCGGCCACACATTAGCCGAGAGACAACTGCTGCTATTGATCAAATGGGATTCACGGTGCTGCCACACCCACCATACTCTACCGACTTGGTCGCCATTTTGCAGATTTTGCAGAAATGGACACAGCTGTCAAGGCCTGGATACGCAGTACTTTGAAAGAGTTGTTTCAGGAAGGTCTGGGGAGACTGACACATCGATGGCAAAAGTGCATATAATTACAAGGAGCTTATGTTGAGAAAGTGGGTGTAGTACGCCCTTAGTACATACATACATTTTAATGTTAAAATGTTATGCTTTTCAGCATTCAGTGTGCCACAGTCCTCTTTTTGTAACTAGCTCTGTGGCAAGTATGAAGAATGAGATTTCCACCTAATCAATACTTTATTACAAATGTTTAAAGTTATCTATAAAGAATTGATTAGGTGGAAATCTCATTCTTCATACTTGCATTCTTAATTCATCAATACGGACAACGAAGCTGATAGATTATAGTAGCTCTGTGGCCTCAAAACATATACGGTATACGAGGAAATCACGCCTAAGTTCAGCTTTTTATCTATATATATATAAAGTAGCTTGTCCTGACTGACTGACTGATTCATCATTGCCGAGCCAAAACTACTGGACATAAAGAAATGAAATTTTGGGGATATATTCATATTAAGATGTAGGTGCTCGCTAAGAGAGGGTTTTTGGATATTCCGTCGCTAAGGGGGTGAAAAAGGGGGGTGAAATTTTAAAATGAGTGTGTCTATATCTCAAAACTTTAAAAGTTTACAGATGTGAAAATTGGTATTTAGAATCTTCTTTAAAAATAAGGAAATACGTATTTTTTTGTTTTCAGAAAATCCCAATAGGAGGGGTGAAAATGGGGAAAAATGGGTTGAATGCCATCAATCAGGATACCGGTAATTATATCTCAGGAACTGAAGATATTACAGACCTGAAAATTGGTACATTTGATCTCTTTTAAAAATAAAGAAACACGTATTTTTTTGTTTTTGGAAAACCCAATTAATGGGAGGGTGCAAAGGGGGTAAATTTTTAAAATGAGTGAATCTATATCTCCAAACTTTTAAAGTTTGCAGATGTAAAAACTGGTATTTAGAATCTTCATTAAAAATAAAGAAACACGTATTTTTTGTTTTCGGAAAATCGCAATAGGAGGAGTGAAAAGGGGTGGAAAAAGGGTTGAATGCCTTTAACGAGGCTACTTATATCTCAGAAACTGAAGATATTACAGACCTGAAAATCGGTGTTTGGGATCTCCTTTAAAAGTAAAGAAACACGTATTTTTTTGTATCTGGAAAATCCAATTAAGGGTGGGGGTGAAAAGGGGGTAATATTTTAAAATGAGTGTATTTATATCTCAAAACTTTTAAAGGTTATAGATGTGAAAATGGGTATTTAGAATCTCCTTTAAAAATAAAGAAACACGTATATTTTGTTTTCGGAAAATCCTAATAGGAAGGTGGAAAAGGTTGAAGAAGGGGTCGAATGCCTTTCATGAGTCTACTTATATTTCAGAACCTGAAGATATTACAGACCTGAAAATTGGTATTTGGTATCTACTTTAAAAGTAAAGAAACACGTATTTTTTGTTTTTGGAAAATCCAAATATTGGGGGGTGAAAAGGGGGGTGAATTTTTAAAAATGATGTGTGCCTACATCTTAAAACTTTGAAATTTACAGATGTAAAAATTGGTAGTTAGAATCACCTCTAAAAATAAAGGAACACGTATTTTTTTGTTTCCTGTAAATCCCAATAGGAGGGGTGTAAAAGGGTGAAAAATGGGTTGAATGCCTTTAATGAGGATACATATACGTCAGAAACGAAAGATATTACAGAACTGAAAAATTGTATATGGGATCTCCTTTAAAAATAAAGAAACACGTATTTTTTAGTTTTTGGAAAATCCAATTACTGGCGGTTGAACAGGAGTGACAAATTGGGGTGAATTTTTTGAAAGACTATGTCTACAGAATATCTTGGAAACGTGAAATGTTACAGACGTAAAAAGTGGGTGTTTGGAATCTCCTGTAAATGTAAAGAAACAGGTGATTTGTTTTTGGAAACTCCACTTAAGGGGAACTCAAAAGGGGTGAAATTTTAAAATGAGAATTTTTACAGTATATCTAAAAAACTTAACATGTTACAGAAGTGAAAAATGGTATTTTTTTATCTCTATTAAACATAAAGAAACGTGTATTTTTAGTTTTCGGAAATATCACTTGGGTGGAGGGGGGCGTAAAAGTGACTGAAAATTGTGTTGAATTCTTTTAATTAGGCTACTGATATCTCAAAAATGAAGATGTTACAGACGTGAAATTTGATATTTGCAATCTGCTTTAAAAGTAAAGAAACACGTATTCTCTTAAAATCCAATGAAGCGGGGATGGAGGGGGGGGGGGGTGAAAGAATTGAAAAATTAATTGGCTTAATTGTATGAGAATACATACATCTAATAAAAACTAAAGTTGTTACAGACGTGAAAATTCGTATTTGGATCTCCTTTAAAAACAAAGAAAAACGCGTTTTGGGCGGGAAACCATCTTGGAGGGCGGGAGTGTAAAGGAGTTGAATTCCTTTCATGAGGACACATAAATCAAAAACTGAAGAAGTTAGAGTCGTGATAATTGGTATTTAGAAGATCCTTTACTATTAAAGAAACAAGTACTTTTTGCGGGAAAGTTCACTTGGGGGGGGGGGGGGGGGCAGTAGTGTGAAATGAAGTGAAAAAAGAAAAATACTTTTATGGGGATAGTTATATCACAAAACTGAAGGTAATAGACGTGAACATTTGTGTTTGGAATCTCCCTTAAACATAAAGAAACAAGCCTTCTTTTAATTTTTTTTGGGGTGGGGGTGACGGTAAATAAACTTAACGGCGGTGGGGTGTAGAAGGAGGTGAGGCCAATTGATTTTACTGTTATTAATGTACTTATCAGGATCCTCCGTTTCTCAGGCGGCAGCGCGCCGGCCTCTCACAGCTGGGTTCCGTGGTTCAAATCCCGGTCACTCCATGTGGCATTCGTGCTGGACAAAACGGAGGCGGGACAGGTTTTTCTCCGGATACTCCGGTTTTCCCTGTCATCAGCCATTCCAGCAACACATAATAATAATAATAATAATAATAATAATAATAATAATAATAATAATAATAATAATAATAATAATAATAATAATATTCCGGACCGTCGTCAAATGCGCGGACCGCGCTGGAAACGGCTCCTGGACGGGTAATGACTAAGAATGCAGTCCGGCCGCGGGTTCAGTGCCACCAAGGCACCCAATATGTCACCACGCCGGATCTCTTGAAGGATTTTATCCATATTAAAAATATTATAGGAAAAGATGGCAAAGATTTACGAACCCAACTGACCGGGAGGAATACCTGAGCCTAGCCCGGGAAGTACGAAATCGATTGCTGGAAAGGAAGATTTAAAAATGGGAGGAAACGTGCCGTAAAATCATAGAAAACCAGTCAGATCGGGAATTTTGGTGGATTCTCGCAGAAAACGAGTCAGATCGCGAATTTCGGCGGATTATATATCTAAAACAATAAGCATTCAATTATAAATTTCAGTATAATACCGTAGCGAAGCACGGGTATCTTGCTAGTTTGTTATAAATGCGCTGGTCCATCTGTATGGTGTAGTGGTTAGTGTGATTAGCTGCCACCCGCGGAAGTCCGGGTTCGATTCCTAGCTCTGCCACGACATTTGAAACGTGGTACGAGAATTGGAAAGGGGTCCATTCAACCTCGGGAGGCCAACTGAGTAGAGGGGGTTCGATTCCCATCTCAGTCATCCTCGAAGTGGTTTTCCGTGGTTTCCCACTTCCCCTTCAGGCAAATGCCGGGATGGTACCTAACTTAAGGCTACGGCCGCTTCCTTCCCTCTTCCAACCTTCCCATCCCCCAAAAGCAAGTGAGGCCGCCTGGGTAGGGTGATGGTCGTACTCTCCAGTTGTCTCTCCGAAGCTCCAAAGTCTCACGCTCCACGACACTGCCCTTGAGGCGGTAGAGGTGGGATCCCTCGCTGAATCCGAGGGAAAAGCCAACCCTGGACGGTAAACGGATTAAGGAAGAAAAAAGGAAAAAAAGAAAGAAAGAAAGAAAGAAAGAAAGAAAGAAAGAAAGAAAGAAAGAAAGAAAGAAATAAATATGCTGACCTTGAGCACTGTCTGCTAATCTCTACCGCACTGTTCTCCAGAGATCATTCTTGAAGTAGTGTTTGCTGTTTCTCAGAGATGGCGCTAGACGAGGCTTTGTGGAGCAGTTTCCGTCGCAGTTAATTCACTACTTGAACACGATGGTCGCTGGTGGCAGCAGAGGTATTCAACACAGAGTGCGCGAATATTAATAGTTACGATAACTCGTTATTTTTGTTAATTCATGTAAAGGGAATGGGATATGATCACTCTCTGCATGTGAAGTGTTATCTGTTAAAAATTGTCGATGAGAAAATTCGGGAAACAGCTTAAACGATAGCCTTTCGATTAAAGAGTACACAATCCGTTCTACAACCGGAACACGAGACCTTAGAATGACGAAGATTCAGGAGTGGGTGCAAATCATGCACATCAAACAGAAAGCAATAGAGTTTCAGTACTGCCATCAAATGTGACCCGTTGCGTGCAAAGGGACTCAAAATCGCCAATGTGAATTTTACAACAGAGCTGAGCAAAAGTGTTTGTGTTGTCAAAATTGCATAGTCTATCTATGTTTTGTTTTCTTGCGTTACCTATGGGTCTTCTTAACAAACTATGTTACTCAGCATTTCGAGTGTTTACCACTCGATGTCATGAAAACTTTGTAGAATTGGTAATAAAATTAGTGAAAGCCGAAATTGCGTTTCTCTCAAAATACAGTTTTCTTAATAGCAGCGGTTAGTCATTATTACCTTCTGCAGTAGTGCACCTAGAAGCATGATCTCCTTTTTAAAATGCTCAGTATCTTACGCCAATTTGAGAACCACAAATACTTCAAATATGAAAAACCCTACTTCAGGTCCCTGACCGCGAAACGGGTCACATATGAACCAATTCTCACTCTTTTAGTGTTGGAAATCGTCGACAATTCCCCTACGAATATGTCTGTAGAGTTTAATAATAATATTAATAATAATAATAATAATAATAATAATAATAATAATGTTATTTGCTTTACGTCCCACTAAATAATTTTTAAGGTCTTCGGAGACGCCGTGGTGCCGGAATTTAGTCCCGCAGGAGTTATTTTACGTGCCAGTAAATCTACCGACACGGGGCTGTCGTATTTGAGCACCTTCAAATACCACCAGACTGAGCCAGGATCGAACCTGCCAAGTTGGGGTTAGAAGGCCAGCGCCTTAACCGTCTGAGCCACTCAGCCCGGCATCTGTAGAGTTTTGGTGATGATAATCCTCTAAGAGGATGTACAACTAGGTAACCATCCCATCTTAACATTTATCAGAGGAAATAATTAGAAGAGGTCCGGACCTTCAAATAATGATGTTGTCAGCAAAAGAAACGAAAGGGCAACGCAGGCAATAATAATAATAATAATAATAATAATAATAATAATAATAATAATAATAATAATAATAATAATAATAATAAAATAAGTAATGGCGTATGGCTTTTAGTGCCGGGAGTGTCCGAGGACATGTTCGGCTCGCGAGGTGCAAGTCTTTTGATTTGACGCCCTAGGCGACCTACGTGTCGTGATGAGGATGAAATGATTTATTTATGATAACTATCTGAAACCCGTCAAAACATGGCGGTGAAAAGGGGAAATATTTAGTGTAGGATTTCCTTATATATTCTTGGTACAATTACTTTCTGGTTGCAACTTTAAGGGCATCAAAAAGTCTCACTCTCGACACTGCAACATATAACTGGCCATGGCAGTAAAGTGAATGAGGTAAATAGAGAACTATTGTCTGCGCACCTTTTCTGGATAGATTTACACCCTAGTGCTGAATTGGTCGACCTCGGCAATCTTCGAGATTCGTACTGGCAACCTTTGAAACACAAACTATGGATCGCTTATGCATCGCTGTACGGCATCTGGCGTAGGCCTACACTTGACGTACTAGTACTGTTCTTATTTATACAGCAAAGCCAAACTGTAGAATTCACTCAAGGAATAAGATTCGCATCGAGAAATGTTATATAATGTGTGTGTGACACAGTTGTTGCCTTAAGATAACAAAGGTTTAGCAAAATTCATATCGATCGATCATATTATCGATTCAATTCAGATTTCAATTCCATTCAGTTGGCAGTACTACTGGAACCGGAATTGCTCCCTCCTTACTCCTCAAACCCGTACACAAATCTATCGATAAAAAGTGCGCAGATAATACTCGTGCCACTGTTTACCCTCGAGCTTTATTGATATTGATACAAAATGGCAAGCGAATTGAAAACTGGCGCCTCTTCAATGAAAATGGAACTGTTTTATCGGACAGTGTTAAATCAACTCGGGGGTTTAAACTCTCTGCCCAACTTTATCTCCACCTATTATTTCCAAATCTAAAATATGTTCGTATATATTTCTTAAAATTACTCTGGTTCCGTTTAGGAGCCGTTGGGAAACGTCCAGATTCGTAAGGAACATACTATACGCGAAACTTTTCTTGAACCCGATTTTTACGGGGTGAGGAGTAAGGAGGGAGCGCTGACGGTTCCGGTTATACTGCCAACTGGATGGAAATGAATCTGAATTGAATCGATAATATGATCGATCGATATGAATTTTCTAAACATTTATTATCTTACGCCAACAACTCTGCCACACATACATTATTTAACATTATATAACATTTCTCGATGCGAATCTTGTTCCTAGCATGAATTATATAGTTTGGCTTTGCTGTGTAAACAACATCAGTAATAGTTCGTAAAGTGTACGCCAGATGTCGTACAGCGATGCATAGTTTGTGTTTCAAAGGTTGCCAATATGGATGTCGAAGATAATCGAGGTCTACCGATTCAGCACTAGGGAGCTCAGGGCTCAAGAAAAGGTTCGCGTATAGTACTATGGGTCCAATTTTTAGAGTAAAGATATGGGGAGGCAAAGCACTTAATTTCAAGAATTCTGCGGGAGAATGAAGTAGCTGGCCTTCATCCTCAGTAATTAATCTGTTGACGCTAGTGTATGTTTTTGAATAAGCTCAATAATTTTCAAATTAGTTTCATTGCAGTGTTCTTTTTTGGTATAGTATAGTCATAATAATAATAATAGTCCGCTTCTGTGGTGTAGTGGTTAGTGTGATTAGCTGCCAGCCCCCGAGGCCCGGGTTCGATTTCCGGCTCTGCCATGAAATTTCAAAAGGGAATGGGGTCCACTCAGCCTCGGGAGGTCGACTGAGCAGAGGGGTGTTGGATTCCCTCCTCAGGTATCCTCGAAGTGGTTTTCCGTAGTTTCCCACTTCTTCTCCAGGCAAATGCCGGGATGGTACATAACTTAAGGCCACGGCTGCTTCCTTCCCTCTTCCTTGTCTATTCCTTCCATTCTTCCCATCCCCTCACAAGGCACCTTTTCAGCATAGCAAATAAGGCCACCTGGGAGAGGTACTGGTCGTCCTTCCCAGTTGAATCTTCCGACCTAAAGTCTGACGCTCCAGGACACTGCCCTTGAGGTGGGATCCCGCCCTGAGTCCGAGGAAAAAACCAACCCTGGAGGGTAAACGGATTAAGAAAGAAAGAAAGAAAGAAAGAAAGAAAGAAAGAAAGAAAGAAAGAAAGAAAGAAGATAATAATAATAATAATAATAATAATAATAATAATTTCGTGTGGCTACAGTTAGTTTGTTGCGTTCCTCGTAAGGCAGACCCTCCGATGGCGGTGGGCGACATCTGCTGTGTACGAGCGATTGCCTTTTATTTAGTGGAGCTCAGTGTTGTATTTTTCGGTATAAGGAATGGCAACTTTCGAGAAGTCGATGGCATATTTCGCAGAAGTGAATGTTTTGACATGAATTTCAGTCACGATATCATGTGCTAAAATTCTGGCTGGTAATTCAGTAACATTTGATCCTTCACCATCGACAGAGGGGTAGTCAGTGTTACCTACTTCTTGAGAAATATCAGCAAATTCCATTTATCGTGTTTTTAACGCATGAAAGCGGCGTATTTTGAAGAAGGGCCAAAGAGGAGAGTATTTAATACAATAAACATGAATAATTGTTCGGCGAGAAGCGTGCGGCACAACAGACAAAAACCTGTCTGAAATTTCTCCCAAGAATAACAATTTTCCCACCAAAAGGAATGTCGTTACCCATAAAAATGATTCACACACATTAATGAATGATTATTTGCCATTAGGGCTTGATCTCATATTACGAGCCGTGCTAATCGAATATCATTAGCTACTTTGGAATTGAATTTTAATGCAGACACTGAAATCGAATTAAAATTTATAGGGATTTTGAATGTACTGTGTACTGTTTAACTATCGGCATCAAAACAGCTTCTATTCCCCTCCCTGCTACTGATATAAAATGAAGCCCTGAACTGATGATGATGATGATGATGATGTTTGTTGTTTAAAGGGGCCTAACATCTAAGGTCATCGGCCCTGCCCTGAATCGAAGCTCTTATGTATTAAGCATTGGTACATAAATGTTTTTCTAGTGCTTTCAGGACCGTCTATGAAAATGCATTCTTAACATTTGTGTTGCTTTGTTGGAGCACGTCAGTGATTTCATTAATAATTGAAAGTTGTTCCGCCGGGCTGAGTGGCTCAGACAGTTGAGGCGCTGACCTTCTGACCCCACCTTAGCAGGTTCGATCCTGGCTCAGTCCGGTGGTATTTGAAGTTACTCAAGTACGTCAGCTTCGTATTGGTAGATTTATTGGCACGTAAAAGAACTCCTGAGGGCCTAAATTCCGGCACCACGGAGTCTACGAAAACCGCAAAAGTAGTTAGTGGGCGAAAACCATATTATTATTATTATTATTATTATTATTATTATTATTATTATTATTATTATTGTTATTATTATTATTATTATTAAGGGCTTTTCGTCGCTCACAGAGGATTAGGAAACGCCTGGATTGAATGGTTGGACAACTTTTAATATAACAAATTCGGAAATTTTATTTCTTTCCTTTTTCTACTTTAAAATTGATAGATAGAAAATCTGAACGAATAGCCAACAAACATCCCAGATGTTTAATGAGCTCGTCAGCTCTAATAATATCAGGGACTTAGAAGTCCGAAAATCAGGTACAAAACTTGAGAGAATAATAACTGTTAATTTACATAGAAAAGAGCATTATTGCTCCTGACAGGTACCAAATATTCTATAAGAGCAAGATTTGCTCCCTTAAGTTACTCTACTCAGGAGTCTGAGCTCCACAATACCATAGCCTAACCTCTCGGAGGCTTCATTTTCTTATGGCGCAATAAAAATTCCACTTCACATTGAAGTGTTCATGCACTGTTTCCCCAATGTGGACTTATCCCTTGCACACTAATCACTGTTCCTAAAGGGAACTAGCACAAGGAAAATTTTACACTTTGAATTGAGTATACAGGGGCATAATATCCCATACTACTTGGCCTTAATGATAAAAGAAAAGGCGGCATCTGACCGGCCATTAACAAAAGGCAAGAAGGCGAAACTCTTGCACTCGTTCAATAAGCATCCCCATAAAAATAATTCAACCCCTTTATCTGTCCTTCCCCCAACTCCACCCCACGTAAGTTGATTTTCCGAAAACAAAAAATACAAGTTTCTTTATTTTCAAAGAAGATTACAAATACCAATTTTCACGTCTGTAACCTGTTACGTTTTTGACATATACTGTAGATATACTGATACTCATTTTAAAAATCCTCAATTCTTTTCACCCCATTGAGTAGATTTTCCGAAAAATTCTGTTTCTTTATTTTTAAAAGACTTTCCAAAAACAGTTTTCACTTCTGTAACGTTTTCAGTTTTTGAGATATAAGTATCCTCATAAAAAGAATTCAACTTCTTCTTCACTTCTTTTTGCTAGTTGTTTTACGTCGCACCGACACAGATAGGTCTTACGGCGACGATTGGACAGGAAAGGGCTAGGAGTGGGAAGGAAGCGGCCGTGGCCTTAATTAAGGTACAGCCCCAGCATTTGCCTGGTGTGAAAATGGGAAACCGCGGAAAACCATTTTCAGGGCTGCCGACAGTGGGGTTCGAACCTACTATCTCCCGAATACTGGATACTGGCCGCACTTAAGCGACTGCAGCTATCGAGCTCGGTCTTCTTCACTTCTTTCCACCCCTCTCCCCCTTAAGTGGACTTTCCGAAAACAATACATACGCGTTTCTTTATTTTTAAAGGAGATTCAAAATACCAAATTTCACGTTTGTAACATCTTCAGTTTTTGAGATATAAGTATCCTTATAAAAAGAATTCAACACCTTTTCCACCCCAACGCCGTTAAATTGATCCCCCCCCCCACCAAAATGCGTGTTCTGTTATTTTTAAAGGTAATTCCAAATGCCGGTTTTCACGTCTGTAACTTTCAGTTTTGAGATACAGGTATTATCATAAAAATAATTCAATTTTTCCACTTCCTCCCTTCCCCCTTAAGTGAATTATCCGAAAAACCAAACATACGTCTTTCTTTACTTACAAAGCAGTTCCAAATACAATTATCATGACTGTAACATCTTCAGTTCTTGAGATATGTGTCCTCATAAAAGGAATTCAACTTTTCACCCCCTCTCCCCAAGTTGATTTTCCCCCCTAAATGCGTGTTTCTTTATTTTAAAGGAGATTCTAAATACCAATTTTCACGTCTGTATCAACTTCAGTTTTCATTAGATATAAGTATCCTCATACAAATAATTCTATTATATTTTTCAATTCTTTCACCCCTCCCTTGATTGGATTTTCCGAAACAAAGGTATATGTGTTTCTTTACTTTTAAAGGAGATTCCAAATACCAATTTTCACGTCTGCAACACTTTAGTGTTTGCGATATAAGTATCCTCATACAAATAATTCAAAATTTTTTAAAATTTTTTCACTCCTCTTAAGTGGATTTTCCGAAAACAAACAATACGCATTTCTTCACTTTTAAAGGAAATTCCATTAACCAATTTTCACGTCTGTAATATCTTCAGTTTTTGAGATATAAGTATCCTCATAAAAATAATTCAACTTCTTCACTTTTTTCCAGCCCTCTCCCCCTTAAGTGGACTTTCCGAAAAGAATACATACGCGTTTCTTTATTTTTAAAGGAGATTCAAAATACCAAATTTCATGCCCGTAATATCTTCAGTTTTTGAGATATAAGTATTCTCATAAAAGTAATTCAACTTCTTCACTTCTTTCCAGCCCTCTGCCCCTTAAGTGGACTTTCCGAAAACAATAAATACGCCTTTCTTTATTTTTAAAGGACATTTAAAATACTAACTTGCACGTCTGTAACATCTTCACTTTTTAAGATACAAGTTTCCTCATAGAAAGAATTCAACTTCTTCTCTTCTTTCCGCCACCGCTACCACCACCTCTCTAGACAATTGTCGAGCGCAGTCCATATTTTTTCCAGCGATGGAGGAAATGCGCTTTTTTAGGAGTTCGTTATAGATATTGTCTGGGCCGGCGGCTTCCTGGTTTTTCAGTCCCAGTATTGTTGTTCTCACCTCACCCTCCGTAACGGTGCGAAAACTGCAGCTTTTTCTTGTGCTTGTTGTTTTCAGTGCAGTTCCGTCGTTGAGAATAAGCCGGAAGTGACTTATTCATGTATCCATGGCAATACATTGATAGAATTGAGGGGATCTTGGCTTTATTGCGTCAAAGTGGTTTTTATTGGCGGCTTCTACAAGTTTTCTTCCTGGCTATTCCATCCACGCAGACCTTTCTTTCCTTTAGGAGTGTCTTGTATTCTCGTCTTAGGCGATCTTGCTGTATGGAGAAATGCAACAACCTGTTTCATTTTCTCGTAACAGGCAGTTTCGAACCATTGTTGCGATCTTCTTGTCTTCAGATGGAACATTATTTGTGCGTTCTTGATGGTTTGTTCAAGCTTTAATGCAGCTGTTTCAATCTTCGCTTGTAGAACCACTTCTAGTATTTCATTGGAGGATAAAGCGAACTCTTCAAGACTACTGATATTTATACTTCGTTTTATCATAATTCTTTTTTCCGTTTCACTTTGTGGTGGGGTTAATGGTAGGTGTTTCCTTAGGGGATCCATGTGTGAGTAGTTGAGTACCTTTATATATACTGTCTTAACGGCTGTGCTTACACATATCAGGTCTATCGTACTCACACCATTGCGACAAATGCAGTGTAAGTGGGGAGGTTAAGATCATTTAAAAGTTTAAATCCTTCTCCCTCCAAGTATTCAATGACTGTATTGCTTTTTGAATCTTCTCTATAGATGTGGCAATTGAAAACGCCTCCCAGGATTGTATCTATTTGAAACTGTATGACACTTAGCACGTCAGAGAGGTTTTCAACTATTTTCTGTGCGTATAATTCCGCGATAATGTTTAGAACCATTCCTTGTACCGCTAGAATATTCCCAGTGCTGTCGAAGGTGTATCGAGGAGATAAGTATTTTTTTTGCTAGGGGCTTTACGTCGCTCCGACACAGATAGGTCTTATGGCGACGATGGGATAGCAAAGGCCTAGGAGTTGGAAGGAAGCGGCCGTGGCCTTAATTAAGGTACAGCCCCAGCATTTGCCTGGTGTGAAAATGGGAAACCACGGAAAACCATCTTCAGGGCTGCCGATAGTGGGATTCGAACCTACTATCTCCCGGATGCAAGCTCACAGCTGCGCGCCTCAACGCGCACGGCCAACTCGCCCGGTAGGAGATAAGTAGGGATTTAACAGGCAGGTAATTCCACAACTAGGTATTCCTCTAGGACCTTGAACGGTTCAGGTGTGACTGTTGTAATATCCTTCTGTGTTGATATACTTTGTTATGTAGGTCTCTACTAAGATTACCATATCGGTTCTGGAGAATTCTGAAGGACTTAAATTCATAACACTGTTAATACCTTCTACATTCCGTACAAAAATGGCTTATTATTCCATGTCCACCCCTTGGTTCCTGTTACGTGATTTGCCAGACGGGAATGAAAAGGGCCATACAGTTATTTCTTTTGGGCCAAAAGTTGGGGCTTTCGATGACTTCCAAGTTTCGAATAAGTATTCCTATTTAAAATGACTTATTGGTTTAAGGTAAGGGTTATTCTGCCCGAAGGCAGGTCCGAACCTGCGCAGAGGTGCTCCTGAGCTCTGAGTTTACGGGCGGTTTTTGTGGCCAGTTCCTTTCCGCTCCTCCATTCCCTTACCCCCCACCAACAGCGCGTGGCAACCCATCCAACTCTTGACCACGCCCAATGTTGCTTAACTTCGAAAATCTCACGGGATCCGGTGTTTCAACACGGCTACGGCCGTTGGCTAGTTATTGGTTCCTAGAGTTCTAAGTCGTCTCGTTTCGCCATATTTCTTTTATTTAAATAGCTTATAATTTTTTCGGTAGTCGTGTAGCCTGACACTTTTCCTACGTATAGCCAGTCTCTTCTTTCACCAATTTGGAAAGTGCCGTCTTCGTCTTCACCTGCACCTATTATGGTGTTAGGGCGTTGTAGTTTGCGTCGTCTTCTGTGAACCAACCTCGTTGGGTTTCTCTTCTTCACTAGCTGCCTTCCATAGCTGGTGACGAGAGGAAGGATTATACGTATAACTATGTCTGTTATAACCTGTCTTCTGTTTTCCTGTTGATAATTCTATAATTCTCCCACCTGTGGTGCTTGTTTGTTACCAGTCTCTGAGGTCCGTGCTTTATGATCTGGCTTTTTCTTTGGTTCATATGATCTTGCTTGGTGAAATGACTCGTTCCCCTGTACTTTCGGGTTTCTTATGCTTTGATCTTTGTTCTTTTTCGTTTCTCTGCATAACTGTTGGTTCCAAATTTTGCGTCTCTTTCTGGGAGCTGTTTTGGTTTGCGGTTGTGGAGCTGTTCTCTTAATAACAGTTCCGTAATTTGTCAGTGGTCCGCCTCTGTGGTGTAGTGGTTAGCGTGATTAGCTGCCACCCCCGGAGGCCCGGGTTCGATTCCCGGCTCTGCCACGAAATTTGAAAAGTGGTACGAGGGCTGGAACGGGGTCCACTCAGCCTCGGGAGGTCAACTGAGTAGAGGTGTGTTCGATTCAAACCTCAGCCATCCTGGAAGTGGTTTTCCGTGGTTTCCCACTTCTCCTCCAGGCGAATGCCGGGATGGTACCTAACTTAAGGCCACGGCCGCTTCCTTCCCTCTTCCTTGCCTATCCCTTCCAATCTTCCCATCCCTCCACAAGGCCCCTGTTCAGTACAGCAGGTGAGGCCGCCTGGGCGAGGTACTGGTCATACTCCCCAGTTGTATCCCCCGACCAAGAGTCTGAAGCTCCAGGACACTGCCCTTGAGGCGGTAGAGGTGGGATCCCTCGCTAAGTCCGAGGGAAAAACCGAACCTGGAGGGTAAACAGTTGATGATGATGATGATGATGATGAATTTGTCAGTGACTCCTTTTACTGTAGTTTGCCTATAGCGGTTATCACGTTTTCTAATTTCTCATTCACATCGTTTATTAATGTTTAAAATTCCTTTTGCATGGATTTTCCCTCTTTATATTTCAGGAAAGCCTGTTCCCAGTCACAACACACCCTTTCTGTATCTCTGCACATGATAGATGGTGCCATCACTGGCATATTCCATCACACGTAAAGGCTGTTTATTTTCGAATTTCTTCTTACAGATAGGGAAAATATCGTTATGCTAATACGTAAGCCTGTCTTCGATAGTCGAAATTGCTAACTATAAATTAATTGGAAATTCTGAATGGACTATGAATAAAAGTTTCACTTTCCAGGTTTTAAGTCGCATTCGAGTGGAAACAAAACAGGTATTGTACTATTTCCTTCTTCTTCTTCTTAATCTGCTTACCATTCAGGGTCGGTTTTTCCCTCGGACTCAGGAAGGGATCCCACCTATACCGCTCCAAGGACAGTGTCCTGGAACTTTAGACTTTGGGTCGGGGGATACAACTGAGGAGAATGACCAGTACTTCGCCCAGGAGGCCTCATCTGCTATGCTGAAAAGGGGCCTTGTGAGGGGATGGGAAGATTGGAAGGGATAGACAAGGAAGAGGGAAGGAAGCGGCCCTGGCACGACCGAGATCGATAGCTGTAGTCACTTAAGTGCAGCCAGTATCCAGTATTCGGGTGATAGCGGGTTTGAACCCCACTGTCGGCAGCCCTGAAGATGGTTTTCCGTGGTTTCCCACAATAGGTAAAAACCTATACATGGGTGTTTTTGTGTACAGGCAAATGCCTGTTTTTAAGAATTAGTCATTTTGGAAAAATATTTATTACTTATTGGATGACCCTCGTATGTAAAAATTTTCGAATTCGAATTAAGGCCACGGCCGCTTTCTCCCAGTCCTAGCCCTTTCCTGTCCCACCGTCGTCATAAGACATATCTGTGTCGGTGCGACGTAAAGCCAATAGCAATATATATCCGCGTGAGAAAAACCATCGCAAATGTGCCATGCTGATCCAGTAATAACTGGTGTAATCGCCTGCCTGTTGAATGCAGGCATCCAAACGTGCATGCGCTGTGTCGTACAGGTGCCGGATGTCAGCTTGTGGGATGAAGTTCTATGACTGTTGCAGTTGGTCGGTCAATACAGGGACGGTTAATGCCGGTTCTGGATGACGCTGGAGTTGTCGTCGAATGATGTCCCATGCGTGCTCGACTGGGGACAGATCGGAGGATCGAGCGGGCCAAGGTATCATGTCGACTTTCTGTAGAGCACGTTGGGTTACAACAGCGGCATGGGGGCGTGCATTATCCTATTGGAAAACACCCCCGATAATGTTATTCATGAATGGCAGTACAGCAGGTCGAATCACCAGACGGACGTACACATCTGGAGTCAGGGTGCGTGGGATAACCACGAGAGTGCACCTGCTGTCATAGGAAATTGTTCCCCAGACCAGAACTCCCGATGTAGGTTCAGTGTGTCGACGCCGCAGACAGGTGGAATGCAGGCGCTCACTTGGTCTCCTTGTAACCAACACACGGCCATCACTGGCACTAAGGCACAACCGGCTTTCATCGGAAAACACAACGGGCCTCCAATCCATCCTCCAATGAGCTCTAGCTTGGCACCACTAAAGTCGCAGACGGCGGTAGTTTGGGGTAAGCTGAATGCACGCCGCACGGCGTCTGGCTCGGAGCTGTCCTCCAAGTAACCGATTTCGAACAGTTCGTTGAGTCACTGTGGTGCAAACTGCCGCTAGAATTGCTTGTGCAGAGGCAGTCCACTGCGCCACAGCCATACGCCGAATACGGCGGTCCTCCCTCTCGGTGGTGCCACGGGGACGTCCGGAACCCGTTCTTTTTGCGAGTGTACCTTCTCGTGACCACTGCTGCCAGCACGCATGCACAGTGGAGACATTCCTGCCAAGTCGTTCTGCAATAGCGCGGAAGGAAAATCCACATTCACGTAGCTCTATTATACGGCCCCGTTCAACCGCAGCGAACTGTTGTTACTGGCCTCTTCGACGTCGTAAAGATATTCTTGACCCACTCATAGTCACTCTTCTCAATCTCACAGGTAACTAACGCTCTCGTACAGTTCAGCCCGTATTTAAAGCAAACCTGACGTGCAACGTCTTGAGTAGCGCCACGCTAATGCGATTTGCAGAAAATGTGAATAAACGTCATCTTTCAGATGTATAAACACGCCTACGTTCGTTAATCTAGCACAACCCGTTCTTGGTGTGTAGGCCTATAGATTTACACTAAACAGTATGATGGTTAACGTTGCATTATTCTAATAACCAATATCTGGTACCACTTGGAAAGCAACAGGAGTCAGAATGTATGTAGCTCCAACTCGTACCGTTGTATATAGCTGTGTAATTACGTCCTCATGGCGATGAGACAGTAAGTTCTCTGACAGAAACAAATTGTTCTTTAAAAATGTACAAAAGTCGTGGCCGTGAGAGGTTCATTTTATTTTAATTTTAAAGAAGACATAGAAATCTATAACTGGTATTAATTTCAGCTGTTGAAACCTTCTTGTATTCTCAATATCGATGTGAATGGCAGACAGAATTAAGCACTTTATATATACAGTCATAGGAAAAAGTATACGTACACCTTAAACGTTAAGCAATGTTGTCGTTTGTAGTTGACGCATTGCCCATAGGCTGCTAGAAATTTCACTACTTTCCTATATTTCGGTATTTCGCGAAACATGAATATGACTACGTACCGGAAATAACAATAGTACTTTAGTAATGTTTGTTTTAACAAACGTGTCATCCAATAAGTTCGAAATATAGATGCATAAAAAGTATTCGTACAGATGGTTTATTTCACATTAAAGTCCTTAATAACATCCCTTGCAACGCAGGTAAGCAGGAAAGGTCACGTCTTGTACCAAGTCAGTTGTGCTTCTGTCGTTTTAAACAACAAATGATACAGTCAATCAGTAAGATGGGCCGCAAAATGAAAGAAACAACAGAATAAGAGATAATAATTGTAATCCGGGCTCATAATTCCTGTAAATCGCTCTCGGAAATATCGAAACTTGTGAAGAGACCAAGATCTACAATTCAGGAAGTTATTGACAGGTATAGTGAGAGAAAATCTATCAAAAATGCACGTAAATGTGGACGTCCATGAAATCTAGACGATCGAACTAAAAGACTAATCCTCAGGAAAGTAAAGAAAAATCCTAGAATCAGTGCTGAAAAACTGAGGTCGGAAGTAGGAAGTGATTTAAAACTTAATGTCTGTGCTTCCACAATACAAAAATTTTTATATACGAATGGGTATCATTGTAGAAATGTCAGTCGAAAACCTTGAATTATCCCAGCAAATAGGAAGAAAAGACTACAATATGCTACAGACGATAAACATACTTCTCTAGAATTCTGGGATCGAGTTATATTTATGGATGAAAGTAAATTGACTGTTTTTCAAGAATATGGCAAAAAGGTGTGGAGGGAAACGAGCACAGAACTCGAAGAAAAAAATCTGCTCCCTTCAGTGAAGCATGGTGAAGGTTGTTTAATGGTTTCGGGGTGCATGAGCTCAGCTGAAGTAGGTTCCTTAGAATTCATAGATGGAAAAATGGACCGTAAATACTATATTGATGTTTTGAAGAAACATCTGGCATCTAGTGCCGAAAAAATGGGACTTCTGGGTAGTTATGTATTCATGCAGGATAATGATTCAAAGCATACGGCCCTTGATACGCAATTGTGGATTTTATACAACACACCCAAATACATGGTAACACCCCCCAATCCCCGCATCTGAATCCGATTGAACATGTGTGGGCTTATCTTGAAAAGGGACTGAGTACAAGAAATATTTCATCAAAGCCAGTTTTGAAAATGGCTCTTTTAGAAGAATATGATAATATTGAGCCCACTTTCACCTCCAAGCTAGTTCATTCAATGCCTAGGCGGCTTGAGGCCATTGTAAAATCAAAAGGATTGCCAACAAAATACTAAATTTGTACTAAAATCAGTGGGGAATGAAAGTAAAACGGGACTGTACGAATACTTTTTATGAGTATGAAATCATGATATTTTCATTTTTTTATGTATTAATGACAGAAACGTCTATCAATTGTGTGTTTTATAATGTATATATCTTTACATAGTGTACAGAAAGCTAACCTTTTGGTGTTATACAACGTACATGACAATAAGTGTACTAAGTAAAGTATTTTTGTTTCACTATTAAGTGTACGAATATTTTTTACTATGACTGTATATGGTTCATGGTGTGGGTTACTGTAGTCACGTCCTAGTTCGTGAACCATGGGCAACGGCTGAATGGCCTAGTAAGTAGTCCTGAGAGTCGGGATACCGGTTGCTGTGGAATGGGAGTGGGCACCTCGGACATATTCTGAGTCATGGCCCTCCTTGCGCTCAGGCGGCTAGGACTATACAATTCACCGGTGGTCCATAACCCGTTAGAGGAGAGATCCTGACTTGGACTATGTGCAAGTAGGATGGCATCCTGCTTCATGAATTTACTGAGCTCAGAACATTTTAAGCAAGCCTCGGACCTATGGGAGTAACGGAGTCCCACTCCCATTTGACAGGCGAGGGACTCCTTGGAAACAACTTGGCGAACGAAATGGAATTCGATGGGGAGCTACCAATGTTAATGGGGCTTATGGAAGAAGGAAAGTAGAACTGGCTGAGTCAGCAAAGAGGATGCAACTGGGTGTGCTAGGAGTAAGTGATATTCGGGTAAGGGGAGATAACGAGAAAGAGATTGGAGATTATAAAGTGTACTTGACGGGTGTTAGAAAGGGAAGTACAGAGTCTGGGGTAGGGCTCTTTATCAGGAATACCATTGTACGCGACATAGTTTCTGTTAGGCACGTAAATGAGCGAATGATGTGGGTAGATTTGTCAGTTGGAGGAATTAGGACTAGAATTGTGTCCGTGTATTCACCATGTGAGGGAGCAGATGAGGATGAAGTTGACAAGTTTTATGAAGCACTGAGTGACATCGTGGTGAGGGTCAACAACAAGGATAGAATAGTACTAATGGGCGATTTCAATGCGAGAGTTGGGAATAGAACTGAAGGATACGAAAGGGCGATTGGTAAATGTGGGGAAGATATTGAAGCTAATGGGAATGGGAAGCGTTTGCTGGACTTCTGTGCTAGTATGGGTTTAGCAGTTACGAATACATTCTTCAAGCATAAGGCTATTAACCGCTACACATGGGAGGCTAGGGGTACCAGATCCATAACAGACTATATCTTAACCAACTTCGAATTCAGGAAATCTGTTAGAAATGTGCGAGTTTTCCGGGGATTTTTCGATGATACAGACCACTATCTGATCTGTAGTGACTCTAGGCCTAGGGTAGAGGAAGTGAAATCTGTCTGCAAACGAATAAGGGTAGAAAATCTCCAGGACGAGGAAATTAGACAGAAATACATGGATATGATTAGTGAGAAGTTTCGAACAGTAGACAGTAAGCAGGTTCAGGATATAGAATGTGAATGTGTGGCATACAGGGATGCTGTAGTAGAAACAACTGTGTGTAAAGATGGGAAAAGGTGAACATTTGCTGGAATGATGAAGTGAGAGCAGTTTGTAAATGTAAAAAGAAGGCTTATCAAAAATGGCTCCAAACAAGGGCCGAGGCAGACAGGGCTTTGTACGTAGATGAAAGAAACAGAGCGAAACAAATTGTTGTTGAACCCAAAAGGAAGTCGTGGGAAGATTTTGGTAATAACCTGGAAAGGCTTGGTCATGCAGCAGGGAAACCTTTCTGGACAGTAATAATCTTAGGAAGGGAGGGAAAAAGGAAATGAACAGTGTTTTGAGTAATTCAGGTGAACTCATAATAGATCCCAGGGAATCACTGAAGAGGTGGAGGGAATATTTTGAACATCTTCTCAATGTAAAAGGAAATCGTCCTGGCGGTGTTGCGAACAGCCAAGCTCATGGGGTGCAGGAAAATGATGTTGGTAAAATTACGCTTGAGGAAGTGGAAAGGATGGTAAATAAACTCCGTCGTCATAAAGCAGCAGGAATAGATGACATTAGACCTGAAATGGTGAAGTGTAGTGGGAAGGCAGGGACGAAATGGCTTCATAGAGTAGTAAGATTAGCATGGAGTGTTGGTAAGGTACCTTCAGATTGGACAAAAACAATAATTGCACCTACCTATAAGCAAGGGAACAGGAAGAATTGCAACAACTATCGAGGTATCTCACTGATTAGTATACCAGGCAAAGTATTCACTGGCATCTTGGAAGGGAGGGTGCGATCAGTCGTTGAGAGGAAGTTGGATGAAAACCAGTGTGGTTTCAGACCACAAAAAGGCTGTCAGGATCCGATTTTCAGTATGCGCCAGGTAATTTAAAAATGCTACGAGAGGAATAGGCAGTTGTGTTTATGTTTCGTAGATCTAGAGAAAGCATATGACAGGGTACCGAGGGAAAAGATATTGGCTATACTGGGGGACTATGGAATTAAAGGTAGATTATTAAAAGCAATTAAAGGCATTTATGTTGACAATTGGGCTTCAGTGAGAATTGATGGTAGAATGAGTTCTTGGTTCAGGGTACTTACAGGGGTTAAACAAGGCTGTAATCTTTCACCTTTGCTGTTCGTAGTTTACATGGACCATCTGCTGAAAGGTATAAAATGGCAGAGAGGGATTCATTTATGTGGAAATGTAGTAAGCAGTTTGGCCTATGCTGACGACTTGGTCTTAATGGCAGATTGTGCCGAAAGCCTGCAGTCTAATATCTTAGAACTTGAAAATAGATGCAATGAGTATGGTATGAAAATTAGCCCCTCGAAAACTAAATTGATGTCAGTAGGTAAGAAATTCAACAGAATTGAATGTCAGATTGGTGATACAAAGCTAGAACAGGTCGATAATTTCAAGTATTTAGGTTGTATGTTCTCTCAGGATGGTAATATAGTGAGATTGAATCAAGATGTCGTAAAGCTAATGCAGTGAGCTCGCAGGTGCGATCAACTGTATTCGGTGAGAAGGAAGTCAGCTCCCAGACGAAACTATCTCTACATCGGTCTGTTTTTAGACCAATTTCGCTTTACGGGTGCGAACGCTGGGTGGACTCAGGATATCTTATTCATAAGTTAGAAGTAACAGACATAAAAGTAGCAAGAATGATTGCTGGTACAGAAGGTGGGAACAATGGAAGGAGGGTGCTCGAAATGAGGAGATAAAGACTAATTTAGGAATGAACTCGATGGATGTACTGTAGCTGTACGCATAAACCGGCCTCGGTGGTGGGGTCATGTGAGGCGAATGGAGGAGGATAGCTTACCTAGGAGAATAATGAACTCTGTTATAGAGGGTAAGAGAAGTAGAGGTAGACCAAGTCAACGATGGTTAGACTCAGTTTCTAACGATTTAAAGATAAGAGGTATAGAACTAAATGAGGCCACAACACTAGTTGCAAATCGAGGATTGTGGCAACGTTTAGTAAATTCACAGAGGCTTGCAGGCTGAACGCTGAAAGGCATAACAGTCTATAATGATAATGTATGTATGTATGTATGTATGTATGTATGTATGTAATATATTGAAACGGGAATGTCACCGCGACATTCACTATCAAAGTATTTCTGGCGCAACTCGTAACAACACCTGTACGAGAGGTTTGACGGATATAGTCGTTCGATACACTTGTCGACGTAACTCAAATTAGTAGAGTATCACAGTTCAAAAAATCTTGAACCTTTTCTGACACTAAGGCACAGTTTTACGAAAATTAATTAAAGCACAGTTTTTGCGAAACAAATTCTGTCATTGAGTCACAGTCTTGTGAACTAAATTAAAATAAATACTGTTACTAAGGCACAGTAAATGAATTACAGTAAATTAATTTTTACGGAATAAATACTGTTAGTGTTTTTTACAGTTTATGCAAGTCAATAATAATTCACGATTATTCGCTAAAATTTCAAGTGCTGCGTACAGAAATCTAGTTCTAAAGCTGTTCTGTAAGCTTCATTAGGATTAAGTGAACCTGTCATCTGTCTTAGCACAGAACAAATCCATTTCCAGACAACTTTGAAACTTCCACAGTTAGTAATTTTATGCCTCTGTGTGTCCACATCCAGGCATTTTTTATAGAGTGGGAACTGAGTGATGTTGTGACGGAATATTTTTACGTTCTCTGGGAATTATTTCGTTAATAGCTTTATAATGCGGCTACTTTCCAGTCAGTTGGGATATAAGGATCATTGAAATTTCTCCAGATAACGTTCCATTTCCTATTTTGGTACTTCTCCATGATCTGGAGTTTTATTTCGTTCTTTTCTAACAGATGACAGTATATTACACGTGTAGATGGTGCCTTCTTTCCTGTCACTCTTATCGTATCTATCGCTTGCAGCAATCTTCTAAAACATCGTGTCGGCACTGAATGATTTGGATTTTTCTGATTTGTATTGAAGAAATAAGTATCATGATCAGCTCCTAATCCTGTCTTAGCAATTAATAATTCTCTCATTAACAGCGCTTGGTATGTTTAAGCGATTGTGATGAGACTAAGTCCTCCTTTATCTCACTCGTGATCGTGTTGCACGAAACATATATCCTCGCCGTAAATAATACTAACACACAGTTCAACTCGCTGGCTTATTTCTACCAACATGGGTATAATTTGTGCCGCATACCACAATTTAGATATAGAAAAAACTTTATATGCCCCACCTTTTGTATGATGTTCAGATTTGGACTCATACTGATTGACAATGTAGCACGTACCCTTGAAACTATAGTTGTCCAATTCATGTCAGTATTTTGGTTCATGTTGGGAGTGAATTCTGTGGTATAGTGGTTAATGTGATTAGCTGCCACCCCCGGAGGCCCGGGTTCGATTCCCGGCTCTGCCACGAAATTTGAAAAGTGGTACGAGGGCTGGAACTGGGTCAACTCAGCCTCGGGAGGTCAAATGAGAAGAGGTGGGTTCAATTTCCACCTCAGCCATCCTCGAAGTGAATTTCCATTGTTCCCCACTTCTCCTGCATGAAAATGCCGGGATGGTACCTAACTTAAGGCCACGGCCGTTTCTTTCACTCTTCCTTGTCTATCCCTTCCAATCTTCCCATCCCCTACAAGGCCCCTGTTCAATATAACAGGTGAGGCCATCTGGGCCAGGTACTGATCCTCCTCCCCAGTTTTATCCCCCGAACCAAAGTCTCACGCTCGAGGACACTGCCCTTGAGACGATAGAGGTGGGATCCCTCGCTGAGTACGACGGAAAATCCAACCCTGGAAGTTAAACGGATTAAGAAAGAAAGAAAGAAAGAAAGAAAGAAAGAATTCTTTTTTTTTTTGCTAGTTGCTTTACGTCGCACAGACACAGATAGGTCTTATGGCGACGATGGGGCAGGAAAGGGCTAGGAGTGGGAAGGAAGCGGCCGTGGCCTTAATTAAGGTACAGCCCCAGCATTTGCCTGGTGTGAAAATGGGAAACCACGGAAAAACATTTTCAGGGCTGCCGACAGTGGGATTCGAACCTACTATCTCCCGAATACTGGATACTAGCCGCATTTAAGCGACTGCAGCTATCGAGCTCGGTGAAAGAAAGAAAAAAAGAAAGAAAGAAAGAAAGATTACTGTAGGGGTAAACACTAATCCTAAAATTCTAATTCTATCACTTTGCACACCCATTGCCAAGCAGAGATGAGACTTGCAGACTTCATCTTTTCCATAATAAAGACTGAATAGATGACTAACATCGGGAATTTATGATAACAACTTATGACATTGAGTTTCTTCTTACTAGATCTTGCCCTTTAGAACTCCAAACATACTGTGTCTTATAATCGAGATGTAAGAGAGAGATTTGTTTTGGAAGAGAAAGATCAGTTGTTCCGAACAGTCTCTAACTCTGAATATTTTCAAAATCACCGTTTCAAAGGTTTCTTTTGCGAGCTGCTCAGCGCACGGGTTGTTTATTCATTCCAGCGAACACGCGACTTAAACGGCGGGTCTCCATAAGCCTGCCCACAGCAGCAGAAAATTTTACAATTGGCTTTACGTCGCACCGACACAGATGTCTTATGGTGACGATGGGATAGGAAAGGACTAGGAATTTGAAGGAAGCAGCCGTTGCCTTAATTAAGGTACGGCTCCAGCATTTGCCTGGTGTGAAGATGGGAAACCACGCAAAACCATCTTCAGGGCTGCCAACGGTGGGGTTCGAACCCACTGTCTCCCTAAAGCAAGCTCACAGCTGCACGCCCCTAACCGCACGGCCAACTCTCTCGGTGCAAGCTTCTGTGATCGCCATGTACTGTAGGTCTTCTGTACATGGGGCCAAGAGAGAAGAAGATGGAGGAAATAAACCTGTATTCACTGTCAGAAGGAGAAAGGACTGAGCGTACAACATCCGTGAAGATAGGGGGTCAGGCACGTGGAATACACCACAGGGGAACAAGAACTGATACAAACTACGTTAAACAAACGGATCCACAGGGAACCCACAACAATACGTTGGTGTTGATTTAGCGACGCGGTATCATTCAAAGAAACTCACTTGTTCAAGGATATACCCGCTGAGTTTTATCTTTCGTGGAAAACCTTTGTTCTTGCATCTAATTTAATGTAACCACGGGTGAGCAACGCCTGTGCTGATGATATATATATATATTTTTTATGTTAGTTGCTTTACGTCGCACCGACTCAGATAGGTCTTATGGCGACGGAATGATAGATTTTGAGTTTATAGAGAACTGGCTCGTACACACGTAGTTTATAGGTTGTTTTTGTTTGTACAATTGCTACAGTAGTAACATCTAGTGGAGAGGAATGACACCGGAAGAAACAGAGGACATCTGCACCACGGAAAACCATCTACAGGGCTGCCGACAGTGGGATTCGAACCCACTATCTCCCGGATGCAAGCTCAAAGCCGCGCGCCTCTACGCGCACGCCAACTCGCCCGGTAAAACCAACCTTTAATTCCACAACCTGTGACAATAAAGGTCGGTGAATAGTCCGGTACTATCATCATAGATGAACAATGCACGACAGCGAGCTTACTGACCCTCGAAATAGTCCCCTCCCAAAACTATGCACTGTTGAGATGGGCGTTACATGTCATGGAAACTGCAAGAAGGCTTCCTTTGGGATGGTGTTCAAAAGGCTCGTCACGTTTCGTTGGATGTCAGGAATATCGTCAAATCTCTTTCCTATCAAAGCGAGTTTGAGTCGTTTTGATGCGTGACTTTTCGGCTCTGACCTTTTCCCGACGAGGTGATCCCGGAGAACGCCATTCCATGCTTTGCCCTTTCGTTTCAGGATCGTACCTGAGACACCAGGTTTCATCCTCAGTGACGATACAGTTCAAGAAATTTGGTGTCGCATCCGCTGTTACGACACAATCTTGTGAAGCCTCTAAACGTGCCTGCTTCTGATCGTCAGTCAAACGATATGGCACAAGACAAGAACACGTTTTCCTCTTCCCTAACTTCTGGGTTAATCTGTAGTTTATCCGCTATCATGCGTACAGTTAATCGCCAATCGTTCATGATTAATGTCCTCACCTTCTCAGTGTTTTCGTCATTGACGGCCGTCACCGGTATTCCGCTACGGGGGTTCTCAGAAACACTTTCCCGGCCTCCTCGAAAACGGGCGAACCACCCGTACACACACTTCAAGGACAGATCTTGTTCTTCATAAGCACGTACCAGCATCGCATGCGTTTCTTTCGGTGTCTTGTCAAGCTTAAAACAAAACTGTACATTGATCGTTTGGTCGTTCATGTTCCTATTCGCAGTTCAGAACCAACGCACTAAACACGCACTGTGCCAAACAGGTCTTACACGGCACACACACGATTCTCAACTGAACAACGTTGGGAGCAGGTGGTCAAAACCTGCTGCTGTGCAGGTGCAGCGTTGCATGTCCCCAGTGTTGCCGGATCGACCGTTCTGCCTTCATTTACCGAACTTTATTGTCACAGGTTGTATTAGCACTATCGTATCCTTGCTGTTGATCCTGACTGGATTCAAGCAGGAGGCCTCTGGCAACCCGTTGACCAAGAAGAAAGTTATGCTTTGCCGATATATATGGCAGACATGGCGCACTTCCCAGCCTCATATGCTCCCTCTCGTGGTGAATTTACTGAGGCAATTCTCGTCCTAATTTCTCCAACCGCTAAATCTATCCATGTCATACATTAAAGTTAAAACCTTTTTATTACCACCTATTCAATACAAAAATAATGCACTCAATTATTTATAAAATATTCATGAGGTACATTGGTTAATAGGACATGTTTCATTCGTCTTTGCGAACATCATCAGCTATAATTATACAAGGCTTAAGATCAGGGCCCTGAGTTTATTTAAATGGTTAAAAATGTCGTTATGTTAAAAGAATGGTAAAGTTGTGAT
This sequence comes from Anabrus simplex, assembly GCF_040414725.1. Lineage (NCBI taxonomy): Eukaryota > Metazoa > Arthropoda > Insecta > Orthoptera > Tettigoniidae > Anabrus > Anabrus simplex. The sequence continues at coordinate 43,749,154 of NC_090265.1, forward strand.
AAAAGTGGTTGTATAGTATTAAAATTAGACTGTAACATATTATACAGATTAGCATCAAATATTTTTCATAAAGTACAATGAATATTAATAACCTGAAAAGTAAAAACAATCATAAAGGTTGTATAAATAGAAAAGATGTAATAGTAGACATTGAAAAGAACTTCGATGTTTGAAGCGTGGATTAATTGTAGAGTTGTTGGGTATAAACTTGAAGTTTGAAATCTGAAAAGAAAGAAAAAGGGAAGAGTGAAGTAATGTTTTACGAAATTAAAAAGGGGATGGAAATTGTAAAAAGGAGAAAGCTTACCCGTTAGACTGGTGAAAATATTTGCTAGCGATGACAGTGTGAATAGGACAAGGCAGGCCACTTGTTATTGCCTCTATTGAGTTGTGTTGAATTGAGACAGATAATATTGTAGGCACTAGAATACGTCCATATGTGACGCGTGGATAATGTTGAAAGCATGAACTTGAAAATTATTTGAAAAGAAAGCAAAAAAGGGGGAATTGAGGCCATGTTATAACAAAAATTAAAAGGGAGAGAAAGAGAAAATTGAAAAAGGAACCTTACCTGCTGTAATAGAAAGGGGGTGTCCGTTAGCGTTAACGTCAGAATTTGAGTAGGTGCTTGTTAAAGATACCATTCGACCGAGGAGATAGAATTTGTTGTTAATTAAGATTCATGAAATCATTTAAATTTATTAAATTATTAAATTCAGTGGAAACCGTATTTGTGAAATAACTTAAAACCAAGTGAATAACTTTGAAGGTGTATTCTGGAAATCTTCGTTTATTTTGCTGGGAAAGTTCAATAATTAACGTAACGCTTAAGGGGACATGTACGAAAGTAATTGATTTTACTGCCACAAAGTATTGTGAGCGTTGTTGTTGTTGTATTATTTGACTTTGATTGATTGAGCATTAAATGTGCTGGGATTAGTAAATTGGAAACCTTGGTCATTAATTATGTTTAGCCTTCAGCTTAGAAACTTGGATGGTCATGGGGTCATCAGTTTCAGTGACTTAGATTAAGGCCATATGCCACTATAGCATCATTTTCCTTGCGGTCATCATCCACAATGACTTTAAAGTAAATTAGAAGGTTAGATGTCAGTCCATGGCATAGTGGCTGGTCACATCGATTCAATTAAGTGTCCATGCCGTACAACCACTGTGTGGCACATGCCGATTGGACAGCCTTAATTATACCGAGAGTCCAGAGTTCGTGTTACGAGGGCTGGACCATTACGAATCATTATGATGGTACATGTAGTCTCACATGGAAGCCGAATTTAAGAATTTCCGGATTTTCTTTTCTTCACTCTTAACTTGTGACAATGGTTTCCAGTAAGGATGCCCATCAGGCCGTTAAGTCAAAGCTTCTCAAACCAGTATACCTCTCCTTTGCGTTGTAATTATTGTTGCATGGATTGGACAAGATGAGTTCAAATTATAATGATGATTTCTAAAACTTTCTAGTTTATTCTTAAATAAAACACGAATTTTCTAGAGTTAATCTTTCATTCAAGTAGCTAGATTAGATATACTGAAACACGTCTTTACCTCAGCAAGTGACGAAGAACCAGTAACGGCCCTAATTGCTGATGGGTAAGGAAGGTAGCTATCCTTTATGGACCACCAAGGGTTCAGTACACAGCACGAGAAGGCAGTGCTCTGGACAGGTACCACGCACACGGCTATGGGACTCCAGTAGTGAGTCAGGCTCCATACAGAATGGATGTCTCGAGGCAAGAAAAGCGTGGGAAGTGCTGGAGCACTCGCCCTACTCTCCGTGCGGTTTTGATCTCATCCCCAAAGTCAAAGAACCATTGCGTGGGAAACAGTTTGGAACACGAGAGGACATCGCTAACGCAGTGGAACACGAGACTGAAACATTTTATTTTGGTGAGACGACTGGTGTACGACGTCTCCCGCATCGTGGGCAATGTCTTGTGGACAATCTAGGCCAGGGCCTCTCAGGGTGCATGCACCTGGTGCATCCACTGTGCACGGTGCAAAAGATGACTTCGCTTGGTTGACCAGAGTGCAGACCTCCACTCCCCGATTTGGAGCAATAGTGCTCTCTCTCTCTCTCTCTTTCCCCACGCCTGTCTCGCTCGCTCCCCCTGTCTCCCTCTTCCTCACTTGCTCCGTAGCGCTCCAAATCCGAGCCGAGTTGAGCCGAGTGGGACCGATGCACTGTGCACAGGAATTCTGCGCCATAGTTTGCTCGCGTGATATTTTGGGCGTTTGAGAGGCCCTAATCTAGGGGACTACTTTGCGGGTTTAACGTAAGGGTTACTTACTCTCTGAGAATAAACATTATGCAGCGCAAGGATTTCATGGCTGACAGATTCTTCGCTTTATATCCTACTCCTGGTAAACCTGTTCGGCATTATTCATTCATTACATATCACCTTACAATTCCCACTCCCATTTGTGTATTTCCATTTCTCTGGCAGTCTCGTGTTTCACAGCGTTGGCAATGCCCTCTGATGTCGTAAACCGTTTTCTACGCAATGGTTCTTTCGTGCAAAACAAAAAGAAAAAAAAATGGTTTGCATGACTTATGCTCCAACCCTCGGTATTTTGTCAGGTTTAATTTTAATTATTTTCAAAATATCATTCACCTCCCACGAAGAGACAAACTCTACGGAAATCCACAATAAACATTTTATCCATAGGTTCAATTGTATCTTGGAAGACTGTACCTGCGAGGAACTTCTACAATACCATGCGCTCATTATTATTCTGAGCGACTATACACAGGCCTACTATAAACTCTTCAATCAGTCATCAATGATCTGCACTTATAGTTGTCGCTCAGGGGCAGATTCCTTATCAAATGTTTACCTAGCTTTTCCTTAATTATTTTCAAAGAATTTGGAATTTTTTATCCAACATTTCCCTTCATAATTTATTCAAATCACTTACTCCTCGTCCTATGAATGAACATTTGCCTCAATTTTTCCTAGTTTTAAAAGCCATTCCACTGATAGCTCGAAACATACCGCTTAGTCGAGCAACTCAACTCCTTACTCCAAAGTCTTCCCAGCCCAATGTTTGCAACATTCTCGTAACACTACACCTTTGTCGTAAATCACCCAGCACAGACCATGCTGCTTTCCTTGGAGTGTTATCCAATTCTCGTATGAAGTAGTCCTGGTGAGGGTGCCATACACTGGAGCCACACTCTAACTGCGATCTTACCAGAGATTTAGATGCCTTCTCCTTTATATCCTTACTACAACACCTAACTGCCTGCTGTCATTTCTTGATGGATACAGTACTTTTGCATCCATCTCTTGGCACAGGCCAGATAAAGTGTAGCTTCCACTGAAGTCCCAGTCTCATCCATGGCTGTGACAATATGGAAGCTGCCCGGGTATGGGTGGTGCTGATTAATGACATTCAGAGCACAACCAGTGTGTCTGAGTGTCCTGAAAGGTGTTGCTCATGGGGTTAGTTGTGCTACAATAGCACTGTCTGGACCAGTGAGGAAAGCAATGGCAAACTACCTCATTCCTCATCTTGCCTAGTACGCCTCATTTTGGTACTGCCATTGGTTTTTGTGATTTCCCTATAACTGCATAGCCTTTGGTGATGCTATTTGAGGATCCAACCAGCCTGTGGGCTGGTGACGTAACAGACAGACAACACCTAAGTACTCTCATAATGTGAAGAGGTCTGTACCCTTTTTTGACAACCTCGTTAATGTGATTTTCCCAACGAAGATCATTCCTTATATTAACACCTAGGTACTTACTGTGTTCCCCGTGAGGTACTATCACACCAGCAACACAATCATTAAAACTAAGATATATTTTCCTCTTGGTGAATCTTACAACTTAACTTTTCATCCCATTTACATTCATAGAAATGTCTGTTGTCCATTTCACGACATTCTTGAAGTCGCCCTGCAGTCGCTCACAATCCTGAAACTCATTTACTACTCTATACAGCATAACATTATCCATATCTGTGATTTCAGTTCTTTAATCATATCATTTATATTTATATAAGAAAACATAAAGGTCCAATAATACTACCCAGCGAGATCCCTCTCTTTTCAATACGGATTCAGATAAGGTTGTACTTACTCTAATTCTCGAAGTTCTTTTTTTCTAGAAATATAGTCACTTATTCAACCACTCTTTGGTCTAGTCCTCATTTTCGTCACTAATCTCCCATATCTACCTTATCAAAAACCTTGGATAGGTCAATCGGATACGGTCCATTTGACCTCCAGAATCTAAAATATATGCTATATATTCCTGGAATTCTACATCCAAGTTGAATTAATTTGTATTATAATGAACAAATCAGAAAAGGATATTTTCTGTTTTGTAAAACACTTGATGGTGTGTCGAGCGATATAACTTAAGATTGCATTCGGAACACTGATTATCTCGGATCGAGTAGGGGCATTTCAATCGCCTTGACAAAGAATACTGCAATGTATTCGAAACGTCGGCAAACTGTACGGAATGCACAGAAAACAACACGGTCCAACCCGGAAAAAGAACTAAATTTTTCTACACACCGCGGAAGCTACACTTCTAAGACATCGCGGTCTTGGTCACGTAGCTGTCACCTTTAATTCTGGAGATAATGGCTTCGAACCCCACTGTTGTCAGCTCTGACGGTGGTTTTCCGTGCTTTTAAATCTTCACACCAGAAAAATGCTGGGTTTTACCTTAATCAAGGACACGGTCACTTCCTTTTTACTCCTAGCCCTTTCCTATCTCATCTTTAACATAAGACCTATCTGTGTCAGTTCGACGTAAAGTCAATATAAAAAAAGAAAATAAACTTTCATCGTTCCAAACATCTCTGGTGTGAGAGAGGGTGTTACCCTCTAAGAGGCCCGCCGTATAACATCAGAGTACGGCATGACAACTTTTGGTGTTAGTTAATTAGTCAATCTAGTGAACAATGTAGAAACATATCGAAGGATGCTGTGCATTCTGAAAGCAATTGCATCATTTACAACGTGCTATGTAATAGGGCCTACAGTATATATAGCTTATATAAGAAGAAGAAACCAAACCAAACACCATGGCGCAACAGCCCCGAATGGCTATTGCCTACCAAGCGACCGCTGCTCAGCCCGAAGACCCGCAGATTACGAAGTGTCGTGTGGTTGGTACGACGAATCTTTCTGGGCCGTTATTCTTGGCTTTCTGGACCGGGACCGCCATCTCACCGTCAGATGGCTCTCAATTGTAATTACGCAGGCTGAATGGACCTCGAATCTGCCCTCAGGTCCAGGTAAACATCCTTCGACTGGCCGCAAATCGAACCGCGGACCTCCGAGTAAGAGGCAGGCACGCTACCCCTACACCGCGGGGCCGATATGTATAAAAAGAAGAAGGGTTTAAATTTACTCTCCACATAAGGCAAGTGCACGGGTAGAAAAAGCTACACCGAGCTCGATAGCTGCAGTCGCTTAAGTGCGGCCAGTATCCAGTAATCGGGAGATAGTGGGTTCGAACCCCACTGTCGGCAGCCCTGAAGATGGTTTTACGTGGTTTCCCATTTTCACACCAGGCACATGCTGGAGATGTACCTTAATTAAGGCCACGGCCACTTCCTTCCGACTCCTAGGCCTTTCCTATCCCATTGTTGCCATAAGACCTATCTGTGCTGGTGCGACGTAAAGCCACTAGCAAAAAAAAAAAAAAAAAAAAAAAAAAAAAAAGCTGCGGAGAAGTGTAAGAGGACAATCTGAAATATTGCCCGAGAGTGTAATAAGGCCGCAAAGGATAGAACACATGTTGAAAATCCGGGGAAGTGACGACCACCCCCAAAGAAAGTACATCTTAACAAGTCTTGGGATTTTATGAAGAGAAATATATTATAATTAGAGCCCGGATTTTTATGCATTAATAGGTTAGAATGAAAAGTGTCTGAAGGGAGCAGCAAGTATAGTCTACCTTCACAACGATTATGCTATGGGGTTTGCATAAACGTTAGGGGTACGGCCCATCAGAACTCCTATAGTTTATGTTACTCTTGCTACATTGTGGAAGAGCGGGTGGCCGACACTTCGTATTAACCAAATTTAGTTTGCAATCTAACCTGTTACGGCATGAAAATCCGGGGTTTGATTATAACTGTTCAGAAATTATTACTGAATGCAGTGAAGGAGAGTAATTTCCCTCGAATGAAAAAAAAATTAAACATTATGAGGAAATTGAAGGGATATATGTATCAGTCATTCCGATAACAGATATGTCAATGATCTGGGTTGAATTCTCTTGTTTGGCTCCAAGTCCTCACATGAAGCAGGCATGACACACGCGTACACTTAGTTCAAAGTTCTGGTAATCAGGCATTATCGCTCCCGAGCACCATCCTCTTCTGGAAGTCTATTTAGTTGTTGAGAAATAATGAAGCACTTGCCGATGGAAAATGAGTTTGTGCCTGTCTATTATGCAATTTTATGTAGACAAACACTTTGTAGAAGAGGTCCTCGTGGAAACAAATAAACATATTTATTTGTGATCGGCTGGTAAAAACAGAAAACTTCACTATCACTTGCGAAATTTTCCATAAGTGGTCCAATTTTATCATCAAATTGCCTCTCTGATCACGGTAAAATTAAGACTAAGTTGTTATTCTGATAAGGCACGAGTTAGGCGATTGTAAAATACCAAGTAGAAATATTTCAAGAATGGTCTACATGCGGTGAAACTAACGGTAGAAAATTAGCTTTCCTGTGAAACAACGCCAAAATATTCTCTAAGAATTACGCAGATCTACACTTCTCCCCTACGCCAGTGTCCCCCAGCATTTTCACACTTATGCATGCCTTTTAAACGGATTTCTGTAAATTGTACCCCTAGTCTTTAAAACAACAGCTATGTTTTAAATGATGAAAACATTCCTTAGCATACAAATTAGCGTCCTCATGTTACGAAAAAGGTAAAATTAAGCAATTTCCTCAATTGTACCGAAAGTTGAAGGGCTAAAGGACCTGGAAAGATTTCAGATTGTGAGTCTTAGATAGCTCTATCAAACTAAAAGGTAAATTTCGAAAAATCACTTCCGGCCTAAGTGCAGTTCCGGAAAATCGCTTGTTTCTTTACTCGTTTTCTTTTTGATTCAAATCCTAGGCAACTTAAGACTTATTTACATATTTCTTTTGTAATGTGTTATTTAGTTCAATATCCTCAGGAATTTATAAATTTTTTGGAGTGGTAGGAAAAGACAAACTGCTATTCTAATCTACCGGATAACGATGATAAAGAAAAGAATTGTAATTTTCAGGAATAACCCCATGTGGGTAGGGCGGTAGAATAACAACCACGGTATCCCCTGCCTGTCGTAAGAGGCGACTAAAAGGGGCTCCAGGGGCTCTGAATATTGGATCGTGGGTTGGCGACCTCGCGGCCATTAGCTGAGTCCTGGCATTGCTTCCACTTACTTGTGCCAGTCTCCTCACTTTCATCTATCCTATCCGACCTTCCTTGGTCAATTCTTGTTCTTTTCCGACTCCGACAGTATTATGTATGGAGGCCTAGTCGGACCCCTCTGATTAGTGTTATATAGAGGATGGTTGCTAAGTTGTACTTCCTCTTAAAACAATAATCACCACCACCTTTCAGGAATAAATAAAGAATATGGTATACTCTCATATTTTATTATATTTTATTTACTTAAAATTCGTAGCTCATATCCCTCGGATATCTTCAACATTGAGTTACTTGCCTGAAGGCCTAGAACTGTGGATTTTTATCCTGTTGTCAAACATTGTACTGCAAAATAGGTAATTAATTGGGATAGGAAAATTACAACAATAAAGTTACAAACCACATATTTAATTTTATGATATTAAGTTTCGTATCAAATTTTATCTTTTGCCAACTATGCCGATTGCCATGATTTTAGAGTTTCTATTTATTTTTTGTTAAGGACCACAATGACGGTCCCGCTTTTTATTTTGTTTTATTAGACACTTAACCTGGTTTTGATTCGTTCATTCCCTAAACTTAGAGTCTAAAAAAGGAGGATAACTCTGTAAAGACTTATTAAATAAATAAATAAATAAATAAATAAATAAATAAATAAATAAATAAATAAATAAATAAATAAATAAATAATGTTTTGATATTCATAACACTGAAATAAGTATTTCTTCATAGTAAATTTCGATGATCACGTAATTTACAAACACTGAAGTTAATATTTATTATTTTATTTATTTTATTAGAGTTACCTGAAATGTCTGCAATTAATGTTACACGAATCACAACCCAGTGGAAATATCGTTAATGACTTCGTTGAGTTTGCTTTGATGCATTAAATTTCTTGATACCAGCCTCCAAATATACAGGATACAGTCCAAAACCCGGACGTGGATTGAGATTGTTGCGGTACTTTTTTTCTTTTTAATTAATGACATTTTAAGAAATAGATCCCTCTGCTAGTTCCATAGGTTACTAGTAAATGCCATTTGAAGTATTTCTCTGGCCTGTCACTAAGCTGTAGGTATTTTTCACTGACATCTATGAGGGGGATAATAATTATATTCCTTTGTGCTCGAGTTGGCGGGTTCGATCCCAGATCAGTCCTATGATACAGTATTTGAAAGTGTTCAAATACGCCTGGCTCGTGTCAGCAGATTTTCTGGCACGTAAGAGAACTCCTGCTGGACAAAATCCCGGCACCTCGGCGTCTCCAGAAACCGTAAATGTAGTTAGTGGGACGTAAAACTAATAATAATGAATTGAAAAATTAATTATTTTATTGCCGGGCTTAGTAGCTAAGACCGTTAAGGCACTGGCTTCCTTAGCCTAACTTGGCAGGTTCGACCCTGGCTCAGTCCGGTGGTAGGTCTATTTGAAGGTGCTCAAATATCCCAGCATCGTGTCGGTAGATTTTCCGGCACGTGAAACAACATTTCGGTATTATGATAATTATTTGGGGATATTAGGTCGTGTAATAATAAATAAATACCAGCTGACGCGTTTCAATCCTGCGACCAGGATCGTCTTCAGAGCAACAACAAAGCAAAATGGCTACGGTCTCTCCATAGTAACCAGACTCAAGATAGAGAGACCCTGTTAGAAATATAGTTCATTCCAGGGCCTCCAGAGTCACGGAGAAAGATGTTGACGAGTTAACTATGGAGGGTAGCCATGATCTACTCAGTATATAGCCGTCACCTTTGTTAAAGTTATTCGGGCGTTTAGCAATTTCAATCGCCTCACGAATGATTCTGGGAATAAAATATTTCTCTTTACAAATGACAGAAGTTGCATCAAAAATTATTTGATGGTCATTATGTATGGCATGTTCTGCCACAGCAGACTTCTCTGGCTGGCAAAGACGTAAGTGCCTGCGATGTTCTTTAACCCTTGTTGCTACTTTCCTACATGTTTGGCCGACATAAACCGATCCACAGGAGCAAGGAATCATATATATTCCAGCGCAGTTTAAACCAATAGGATCTTTGACAGATCGCAAACAATTGCCTATGGTGATATTAGGCTTAAAAATGGTCTTGATATTGTGCTTTCTGAGAATATTGCCAATCCTATCCGTGACAGATTGCACGTACGGCAAGAAGGCCAGACTCAAAGGACGAGAATCACGTGACAATCTGTCTTTTGGCTTAGGATGTAGCACTTCGTCAATCTGTTTCCCTGAATAGCCATTGCTCAGAAATGTTCTGGTTAGGAACTCAAGTTCACCGTTTAATTTATCCTCCTCACAAACCTCCCTTGCTCGGCTGATAAGAGTGTTAAGCATAGCACGCTTTTGGCAAGGATGGTGATGAGAGGACCCATGAAGGTATCTATTAGTATGGGTAGGTTTACGGTAAACCGAATGACCTAAAGTTTCATCTGATTTTTTAGAAACCAAAACATCCAAGAACGGCAAACATCCTCCACGTTCAGTCTCCATGGTAAATTTAATGTTTGGATGTATGCTGTTCAAGTGATCCAAAAATATGGATAATTCGTGTTCACCATGGGGCCAGATAACAAATGTGTCATCGACAAATCTCAAGCAGATGGACGGCTTGAGCGTGCAAGATTGAAGACAACGCTCTTCAAAATCTTGCATATAGAAATTAGCGATGACTGGTGCCAATGGCGATCCCATGGCAACACCATCCATTTGTTCGTATATTGTACCATGAAAACTGAAATATGTGGTAGTGAGGACAAAGTGAAACAGATTAACAATGTCACCAGGAAAGATTTTATCCAACAGAGACAAGGTGTCTATGATCGGAACCCTAGTGAACAGAGACACAACATCAAAACTGACTAGAATATCACCAGGAGAAACACGCAGATTGGATAAAATGCCAATAAAATGCGATGAATTCCTGATGGATGCCTCATTACCTATGTACGGCTTGAGAAGTTCTCCAAGGTATTTGGCCAGGTTGTATGTAGGGGAACCTATACTGTTAACAATAGGTCTAAGGGGAACTCCGTCTTTATGGATCTTAGGAAGGCCATAAAGTCGGGGAATTGTGGAAGCCTGCTGTCGCAAACCACGAGAAATATCATTCGGAATCGAGCTAGCTTTAAGAAGAGACGCTGTTTTCCTATCAATGGCGTTGGTAGGATCATTTTTTAACACCTTATAGGTAGGATCACTGAGAAGATCCTCAATCTTGTTATTGTAGTCAACGGTGTTCATAACCACAGTAGCATTGCCTTTATCAGCCTTCAACACCACCAGGTCCTTGTTCAGTTTTAGTTGTTTAAGAGCATACCTCTCTTTGGAAGTAAGGTTAGGACGAGGGGGTTTGAAATGTCTGATAATGGTGGCGGTTTCAAGACGAATCTCCTCAGCAATATGATCCGGTAAGGGCTTTAGAGAAGCCTCTACACCACAGATGATCTCCTCCGTCGGAAGCTTAAGAGGTGAAATCGCAAAATTTAATCCCTTCTCGAGCACAGACATAGAAGGAGTATCCAAATTAGTGGTGGATAGATTAACCACTACTTTAGAAGAATTCAAGTGTGGGACAGAATTCTTCCTCTGGCACATCGATAAACGGGTAAATTTGGATACATGTCTAGCCCTTGAAGAAGATGAAAGCGATAAGAAAGCCATGTGAGATACAAGGTCCAGATGATTGAATGTGTTCACCTCTAATGTCCGACTTAAAGAAAGATGAAGCTTATAAAGCTCACCTGAAACAAAATCCAGTTCCCTTCTCAAAGCATGAATGCTCTCTCGAATGAGAGCGAGGCTCGCCCTACGTAGAATTCTACGAGTATGTGGCGATTCAATCGGATGATTTAACACCGCGAATTTAGGGACGATGTTATTGTCCCGACATATAACACAGAAAGTTAGAGACGACAATATACGAGCCTTTTTCAGCCTTAGACGTTCAAAGCGTTTCATGTCGTAATAAATACTCTCCCCATAGAGTTTGGTAATCTTCATACGTAGACTTTCACGACCATTAAATGACATTATGATAATTATTTGGGGATATTAGGTCGTGTAATAATAAATAAATACCAGCTGACGCGTTTCAATCCTGCGACCAGGATCGTCTTCAGAGCAACAACAAAGCAAAATGGCTACGGTCTCTCCATAGTAACCAGACTCAAGATAGAGAGACCCTGTTAGAAATATAGTTCATTCCAGGGCCTCCAGAGTCACGGAGAAAGATGTTGACGAGTTAACTATGGAGGGTAGCCATGATCTACTCAGTATATAGCCGTCACCTTTGTTAAAGTTATTCGGGCGTTTAGCAATTTCAATCGCCTCACGAATGATTCTGGGAATAAAATCATTCTACCACCCCCACCAACAGAGGGTTAAAAAGGGAAGCAGGCTGTGAATTTTCATTATAATTTTCCACATAGCCCTGTACGACGCAGCATTTACGTTGTAGCGCAACGCTTACTTTTGTCCTTTAACCAATCTAAAGGCTATATTAATGGTGCGTGCCTGGGCTTCTAGTGGCAGAGTGTTGCCAAGCTGACCCTTACTTGCTCACCTTCGCAGGAGGGCACCTGTTTATAGGTGCATTTTCAAAAATCATTATTCCACAATAAAATTAGATGCTGTTGCAATTCTAAAAAAAGAACTAAAATACTCGTTTACTGCTTTAGATACTAGGATACACTGAAGTCGCAGTGAAGGAGGAAAGATATTTGGTAGCAACGCTTGTTTCAACGAAGCCCGTCTTCACCACTTAGGGTAGACCGGCAAGGTTGGAGGTTGGAAAAGACCGTGTTTCAACCAACGAGCACCGAGCCAGCGACGCGTACCTCACTGAAGCCAAGTTTTGCGCGCTTAGGCACATTAGCCAGATCACCAGTGCCAAATAATTCCTATGGAAATCAGTAATTTCAGAGGCATTTTAGTGTTGTTTTTCGTCTTGGTTTACTAATTTGACGCAATAGGAAAGCATATTAGTCGTAATGGCACGCACTCGACAGTCCGGAACACTTTTTAAATAGTAGTAGCTTAAAGCTTCGGAATGATGGGATCAAATGGCCTACTATTATGTCAAATTATATTTGTTTAAACTTTTTGCAGATTTGAAAGGTATAGCTAAAATAATGGAACATTTTTACAAGGCATATGTTAAATAAAAGAACATTTCGAAACGTTCATGAGTATTTATACCTATAAATAGTATATACACATAACAGCATACAAAACAAAAATATACACAGTAGGCCTTCGGATAAATAAAATAATCAAAGGCCAATAATGGACATTTGCTAAATTAAATATACTACACAAAAAGCCATCATCCAGCACACTAACCCTATATCTATCTATCTATCTATCTATCTATCTATCTATCTATCTATCTATCTATCTATCTATCTATCTATCTATCTATCTATCTATCTATCTATCTATCTATCTATCTATAATAAGAGTTTTGCCTGTACATTGCTCAGAATTTGAAAAGAATGATATTTCCGTATCGATCGTGTCCATAGTAATAAGGATATGCACTTTTTAATTTTCCGTAATTTCTGTCGGCCTAACTGTATATATGGAGAGAAAGAGAATTTAATGAAAATCGGTATGTAAAGTCGGGGAATAAGTCGCTACAATCTAGGCCATAAACAAGTTTATTCACGCTGAGAAAAATGGCAGTTTAGGGGAAGGCCTAAAATTTAATTCTCAAATATTTATGTTATTAGAGGTCCTAATGATAAATAATGCATAACTAAAGTTATATAGAATTAAATTTTCGAACATTTATGTCTTATAAGTTTTTACCGTACCGGCTATGATAACAGAGATATTCATGAATTTGTATTTTTGTTTCTGAGTCCATATCAACGTCGAGCTACCAAGAAATGGGTTAACATAATTTAATTAAAATCGGTTTTTTAGAGTCGGGAATAAGAAATTACAGTCTAGGCTATAAATAATTTTATCCACCCTTAATGAAATGGTAGTTGAGGGGGAGGCGCCAATAATTTAAATACCTATGTTATTGTTCCTTACATAAAAATGTTACAGAGAATAAAATATCCGATAATTTATATTTTATTAAGTTTTACCGTACCAACTATGATAATAGTGGTATTTCAGAGTCGGAAGAAAACTAAATGTGAAGGCCTATAATATCGAAAGATCATAAAATTGTTCAAAAATAATATTATACTGACCATTGTTGTGGCGTGCTTTGTCTCTTATGCTGCTATTTATCTCCGATACATGGAATTACTGCTCCGTGCCGGGTAAAACAGCCTGCCTGAATATTGGCAGGAAATAGCTGGGGATTTAGATAACTTCCTTCTTTGGCATGCGATACCTCTGGTTCAGAAGTTTTCTGATTCTACTGGTACGTAACACACTAGTTCATCATAGTATTCCAACCATAACGAGTAGAAGAGAAAGTGTGAGCTCTTAAGTGTTTCCCTATTGGCTAGTATAGGGAATGTGATGAATCGTCCGCTAGAGGCAGCACCGTTGCTATCTGAGTGTTGGTATCTGTAGTTGTCGTTCACTATTATTAAGTGAAAGAGCGTGTGATTTGGTGATGGTATTCTTTTATTTAGTGTAAATATAGTGCTGAGTTTATAAAACTTACAAAAATACCGACAAGGAAAAAATGCCTACTTGCTTCGTTCCAGGATTCAAGTCTGGCTACAAAACTACGAAGGATAAACACGTCTTCAAACCACCTACAAATGAAGCAGAATTTTCAGAAAACAGAAAAGGTGTTTCCCAGAAAGGAAAAAAGCTTTCTGATAAGTATTATGTGCGCGATTCACATTTTTATGATGAATTTATTCTTAAATCAGATTCATTTATAATACAAGGCGAACAGGTAGAAATTCCTAGAGATAGATGGAAACTGAAAACTGGCGCTGTCCGTCATATATGCCCCAATTTGCCACAATATCTCACGAAATAATTAAACAAACGAAAATCACCCCGTTAAAGACAGCCTCCGAAGACGGAGGAAAGTTCAAGATATAAATCACACAGGGCTCACCGCGAATTACATTTCTATGTTTTTCTGAGAGTGCTGAAAGAAATGAAATAGATTCATTCACAGTTAAAAATACAATAAGTTCACTTAGAAACAGAGTAAAGAGACAGGGCCGTAATATAATGACTATCCGTAATAAATTGAAAATAACTGATGCTAAGATTTTGTTGATAGAAAAACAACTAAGAGATTACAAATTACAGTCAAATTATTCAAGTGAGCCGACATTAAGCAGAAAGCAAAAGGTGATTATTGACACCATGCTTAAAAAATGTCAGCTAAGGAATAAGAAAGGGATGAGATACGCTAATGAATTCCTTTTAGATAGTCTCTTATTTAAAATTAAATCACCTAAGGGATATAGACACTGTTTAAGGCATGACATGCTTCCCCTTTCTTCGGAGGCTCAAGTGCGAAAATTAGTTAAAGGTCTTAAGTGACCTTACGGGGTGAACACCCATGCCATTAGTGCTATTGAGAACTATTTCTGCGATGAGAAAAGCGAAAACAATCGCACGAGAATTCCCATACATGACGAAGCAAAACTGAGAGAAGAGGTTCAGTTTAACACCAACTCATTAAAAGTTGATGGATTCGTAAATTTAAGAGAACTCACCCAAGAACACGGGAAAAATAAACTCTAAAATCATGCGTTAGTGTTCATGTTTGTGCCCCTATTGCATAATTGGGTTAAACCGGTTGCTGTGTATGCAAGCCGGAATTCCACACCTGGTGATATTTTGTCACGAATTTTAATCCAGATGGTCTTACAATTGGAGCAAATTGGCGCCATAATTAAAGGTTTCACCTCGGACGGAAGTCAGTCCAATAGAAAGTTATGGAAATGTTTAGGAATAAATAGGGAAGGTCGTGTGCTCTATTTCTAATCCTTTAGATTCTAGAAGGAGACTTTGGGCCTTTTCAGATCCTGTACATATAATTAAGTATATCAGAAATAATTTTCACGACAAATGGCAAGTCTATTACAATAATGAAGTCGTGGATTTTAAATTCTATCGACAAGTTTTTGAAATGGATAACTGCCATACATTTGCAGGTTTGAATGTTTGCCACAAGCTAACCTTTGCACATATAGACCCCACTTCATTTCAGCGCATGAACGTGAGACTTGCTTTTCAGTTATTTAGTAATTCTGTTGCAAATGGCATAAAGTACTTTTAGACATATAAACTCGGAGGGATTTGAAGACAGCGAACCGACAGAAACGTTCACAAGGGAATTAAACCTGCTAATAGATGTATTAAATACTTCAACACCGGCAGGTTATCTTTGTAAAGATTCAATAGGGCATCAAACCTTAATAAAATGGAGAGATAACCTCAGTGGGAAGAATAGTACCTTTGCTTCAGAAAGAACTCTTGAATCCCTTAGGGTAACAATTGAGAGCACCATACAGCTGTCCGAGTATTTATGGAATAATTGATTCCGATATGTGCTCACAGCCAAATTTAATCAAGATCCACTAGAACGGCACGTTGGTATACTACGCTCATTAAGTTGTAACGACCACCCTTCAAAAATAGATTTTCTGAATTTAGACATGTTGCAGTCTATTTATATTCCAACCAAACTTGCCCTATCATCGGGTAGTAATTCTGAGCCCAAATTCGAACTGCTGACATTGACATCATTCGTCAATCAAATGAGAACACTGGCTAAGAAGACATAAGATACAAATAAGGCTGTAGTAGAAAACGCACAAGATAAAGTAAGACAAGCACTTGACTTCACTGAGAACATGGATGACCTCTTACCGAACTGGGAGAACAATTTAGGTCTAAGTAACATTGATAGCCGCAGTCTTACAAAGGAGTGTTTGATTTATTATCTAGGTGGATATAGAGTACGCAATGTATCTAAGGTCACAAAATGTCATAAATGTGTCAGCCTGCCTCACAGAAAGCCTACAGAAGAAATACTTGCCGCAGACCTCACATTTATTAGGGACAGTAGCAATAAATACAGCACTGGCAGCACTTTCCTCAACCATCCTTCAAGAGCAGTTTATAATGTGTTCGTGCAAGTTGAGAGTGTAGTGGAACAAAACCTCTCCTGTGAACATAGTCTATGGGGCGATATATTTTACGAGTGTTTGGACAGTTTGCACAGTATCACTATTAATTCGAAAGAACTAGGATGCTGCGATGGCCGTGTTGCGGACATTATCCCTAAACTTGTGTTACATTATATGAAATGTCGATTTTATTTTGTAACAAGACAGATGAGAAAGGATATTAAATCTTCTAACTTCACATAGTCTACCCGGAAGCTATCTAAACTATCTGACAACAGACTTCTGGAATGGTAAGCAAAAGCATAATATTTTTTATGCTATAATTGTCTTTTATTCGTATGCTGACTTGTAAGCTCAAGCTCAAATACTGCTGGGAGAGGGGCCTAGAGGAGGAACCGATGAACTAGGGGAGTGATCACAGTTCTTCCTTCTACTCGCTATGTTCCAGCTATTCTTTCCCTATTCTGAGGCGCTGATTGGAATGAACAATCTCCACACTTAACGGAATAATGGCAGAAGAGTGACGGCTGTCTGCGGTCTGGTCATTCTAGCTCTGGAACTTTGGACTGTTAGATCGGCAGCATAGTACTGTTCGTTAAAAGTGAGAAAATGTGTGGTTTTTCATTTGATCGAGTGTTTCACATTGCTTTTAATCGCGACATTCCTACTGATGTCATTGTAATAACCTACATTGATTTTAGCTGGAGGAACCACTGAGACAATCTTTCTGAGGATGTAAAAAGGCAGGTGGAAATCGAGAGTCTGCCTTTATAATGAGAACTCCCCAACTTGATTGTGACTGATAGTAGGCAAGATGACCTACCATTACAATGACATTTCCATAACCCAGTCTTCAGAAAAGACGTTTGGTGACTTCCTCGTCGCGTTTCTTGGGTAACATTAAGAACTATGCAATTTTATACAATCGTACTCAGAACTTGTACACTACCTGACCTAGAATTCTGTATACAATTAAGAATTCCGTAGCGAAGCACGGGTACATCAGCTAGTATTATTATAAAATTGTTTAACCAAAAGGGATTTCAAACATATCATATAAATAAAAATAGAGAAGGTAAATAAGGATGTAATCATCTAAGATCAGGTCGAAACTGATTGCAATTTATCGCTTCTTATTTAAGGTAGATTGATATATCAATACTTTTTGAGTGCAAATCAAATGTTATAGTTATCTACAACCCTAAAATGCTCATTATAAAGCACCTTGGTTTCATTCATGATATAATCCTAGTAATAAGATAAATAAAAATATTGTACTAATAATTGATCATGATATAATATTTGATCAAATAATAATAATAATAATAATAATAATAATAATAATAATAATAATAATAATAATAATAATAATAACAATAATAATAATAATAATAACAGGAAGAAGTAAGGCAATTTCTACGTCAAAAATAAGGAAAATTACGGCAATTAGAAATAATCGTAGGGAGAAGGGAAGGCGAGCTGTACTTTTAGGGTCAAACCCGCATTCAAAAGGAGAAGCTTTTTCTCGATCATTAATAGTTTTTTTTAGAGAGGATTGAAGCCAAGTTTATGACGATTGATGCTAATTGTGAATAATGAGACAGATTATTTATTTTGAATAAATCAATCTTTTTGATTGGAAGTCAAATGAACTTATATACTAAATAAATAAATTATCTTCCCCATCAGTAGATAGAAATTTATAATAATAATCATATACGTCGACAAAGTGTCAATATCATTCGGCAGCTTCGAATCCAAAGTGGTGAATACTAACTGAGCAAGTGGCCGTGCAGTAAGGGTCACGCAGCTGCGAGCTTGCATTCGGGAGGTAGTGGGTTCGAATCACTTCCCTATACCGTCGTCGCCATAAGACCTATCTGTGTCGGTGAGACGTAAAACAAATTGAAAAATAAATAATTCTTTACTAACACTTATCAGAATTAAAATGGGAGAGGTTCGATACTTCGAAGATTGAAGGTATTGATGAAAGAAGGGAAGGGCCACGAACGGCGTGAAAATGAAAGACTCCCTAGGCCTCGCAATCCTAATACCGTTGGGGTCGGAAAAGAACAAGAAATGATCAAGGGAGTTCGGATGGGGAACATAAAGGCGAGCAATCTGGCACAAGTGAAAATAATGCCAGACTCATTTAAGAGAGAGTGGTTGCCAACCCACGCTCCCATGATGAAAATCCATAGGTCTTTTAGTCAGTCCTTACGACAGGCAAGAGATATCATTTATGTATTCTACCATTCTCACACCGGGAAATGGGTCAGACTACATCATCCACTAGCCAAGACACGGCACAGGGAATAACCACCAATCGACTGAGGCTCCCACTATAATAATAATAATAATAATAATAATAATAATAATAATAATAATAATAATAATAATAATAAAATCAGTGAGCCTAAAAATCATAATAGAAATCACAAAAAAATCATGCAAGACATTTGCCAAACAGAACAAATCCCGAAAGACTGGAAAAATGTATTACTTCACCCTCTACACAAGAAGGGAGACAGAACAGATATGAACAACCATAGAGGAATTTCACTAGTATCGGTTGCAAACAAAATTCTATCCCAATGTCTACTTGATAGAGCACAACAATAATTAGAACCACAAATCGGAGAATATGAGGTAAGATTCAGACCAGGCCGATCGTGACTAGAGCAATTTTCTTTTTTGCTATTTGCTTTACGTCGCACCGACACAGTTAGGTCTTATGGTGACGATAGAGCAAATCTTGAAGCTAAAGATAATCCTAAGACATAAGAGAATTGGAAGCAAAAATTTAGTTTGCACATTTGATGATTTCGAAAAAGCCTATGATTCAGTTGATCGCAATTACTCTTCCAAATATTGAAAGAATGTTTAGACATGAAAACACTTGCAATCATAAAACAGACACTGACAGACACGAAGTCCAAGATTAAATTCATGGGGGAAACCTCAGATCCCTTTGAAATCAAAATGGGATGTAGACAAGAAGAGATTTTTACCTTTACACTTCAACTGCGTCCCTGAAAAAGTGATGCAAGAATGCCGCAATCAGAAATTGGTCCTCAAAATTCACCAAACAATTCCTTTAGGCACAGGAAAACTAGCGACAGATTGCCTAGCATATGTGGACGACCTAGCAATATTAACCGGAGGCATTTCAACAGACAAAAAACAGATTGAATTCCTAAAATAAATTGAGAAGAAAGTCGGCCTTCAGATGTCTTTTGAAAAGACAGAATACATGACCTGTAACAAACAACAACCAAAATTCATGGTAAGCAGACATTGAAAACATTGAGAGAAAGGAACGAAAAATCATAAGAAGAATTCTAGGCCCAAAACTCACCGAAGGACAATACCAACTTAGAGGCGGACAGGAAATCAAACAATACATAAATATCCACAGTGACATTAGAAAATGCAGGCTAAGATTTTCTATTCTCATAAAAGAATGCATCTATGAAAACTGGAGTAAAGCTAAAACAGACATAATGAAATGGATTGGAGAAATCAAAACCGATTTGAAACAGGCAGAAATTACACCAGGAGATGTCCAAAAAAGGGTAATATTTAGATACACAATTCACAAATGGCAAGTTGACTAAGAGGAAAGACGAAAGGAAAAGACCGGAACAACCTGGTCTGAAGACAGACAGGAAGCCTACAGTAAGAGAATGAAAGAAATGTGGGCACAAAGGAAGGCAAATGCACTACTCTAAGTACTTTGCGAAGTCCTAATGGGCTTATTCGCATATAATAATAATAATAATAATAATAATAATAATAATAATAATAATAATAATAATAATAATAATAATAATAATAATAATAATACGTAATAGAGGCATTAAGTTTGTGGACTGGCCGTCTACTGTCGCTGTGGTTCACTCCAGCCGAAAGTTCGCACAACAGGATGGTGCCGTGACAGTTCTGTGAGTTAGTCCCAGCAAGAGGCAGTTGCGCACTTACAGTGTAAGCAGAACCACGGTCTCTGCTGTGGAGGGTAATTGAATGTGAGCGGCGGAATATGAGAATGTCGTCGTTTGAGCAACAGGTACATTTCATGTTGTGCCAAAAAATTACACTATCCGCTAGCAAAATGTTTAATATTATGAAGCCGAAATCCTCCGTATCACCACGAGGCAAAAAAAAGTAGCGAAAAGGCAGGTCAAAGGACAGCCTATTTAACAATATTGACTAATCTGCTCCTCTGTCGGAAGTCGGATCTCGTGACGTTTCAGGGGATATAGAGCTGCATGAACCTTTCTACATACATTTGTTACGTCTTCATTCCAGGTCAGATTCTCATTGATGGAGATTCCAAGATTAGATACATTTTTAAGGGACGGTACAGTAATGTCATTGATTATGATTGGAGGAGGATTGATATTGCTTATTACATGTAATAATTTAGAGTTTCCTATGATAATACTTTGTGTTTTACGAGGATTTAGGAGTAAGTGGTTGTTTTTAGCATAGGCGGTAAGCCTGTCAATATCCGAATTAATATATGCTGAACTGTTTCATGTAAATTGTTTGTAGTCGTGTGATTGTATATCTGCATATCATCAGCATATAAGTGGTAGTTGCAATACTGAAGTGTGGAAGATAATGTCATTAATATGCAAGACGAACAGTAAGGGCTCTAGAGCAGACACTTGAGGGACACCGGATGATTTTATAGCCCATTGGGATCTTTGATTGTTTACCACAACGCACTGGCGACGATTTGTAAGGTACGACTTAAAAAAATTATGGGCTATCGGGCCGATATGCAGAGAGCGTAGCTTGGATAATAGTATGTCTATATTTACCGTGTCGAACGCACTACTAAAGTCAAGGAGTGTCAGTATCGTCACCTGCCGTTTGTCCATAGCTAGTCTTATGTCATCTGTTACCCGAAGAAGTGCAGTCGTAGTACTGTGTCCTTTTCTGAAGCCAGATTGCAATGGGTCAAAAAGAGAATGTCTGGTTAAGAATTCTACTAGCTGCTCGTGTACAACTCGTTCAAGAACTTTCGAGAGAGGGGAAAGAATCGAAATAGGCCGGTAATCAGATGGCGCAATTGATGTGGTACCAGTATGCTTTAATATTGGGGTTACTAGAGCATCCTTCCATGCCGTTGGAAACGTCCCTGTGGTGAGACAGTGGTTTACATTGTGGGTAATAATTGGTAGGACCTCGCCAATAATGTTTTTTATAAAGCCTATTGGGATGTTATCTGCTCCTTTAGCTTGTGACCTAACGGAATTCAAAATACGCTTTATATAATTTACACTGACAGAGTGAAAAGAGAAATTATTTTCGTTTTCTGTAGGGTCACTGATTATTTTATTTAGATTGATATGATTTTGAGGTTGAGATTCCTTTATTGGGTTAGTTACGAAGTGAGAGTTAAGTGTATCGAGAGATATAGTTGGCATATGCGGCTCTTTGCATTTTCCAACACCCATAGCTCGAAGTTCGTTCCAGGTTTCACGTGCATTTAAGTTCCGTGTTACATTTTAAATGCGATTAAATTTGCTAATGCAAATTAATTGATTTGTTCTGTTACGTAAAGACGATACTGTTCGAAATCTAGTTCATTATTTGTTTCCTTGTATCGGCGGAACATTGCGTCACGGCGAGCCATTGTTGCTTTTATATCGCTTGTTAACCAAGGTGCAGGCGAGCGAGTGACTCTAGCTTGCCTAACTGGAGCATATTTGTCATATAGTCCTATGAGTAGAGAGTTAAATCTTCTCACTTTCATGTCTGTGTCCTGCAACTGCTTTATATCTTCCCAAGGTAAACTGTACGCATCATTTTGGGGTTGTTGTAGATCGATATTTTTCAGATCTGTATAACTAATGTATTTAGCTCTGTATTTTGGTACACGTAGAGAGTAGCACAGGTAAATTAAGTCATGAGTTGAGATGCCAGGTACAGGAAAATGACTGTACTTAAGAACTTTATGCGGGTTATTTGGAACTAGGAGGTCAATTCCAGTATGGCTTGTATATTTAAGTGTATGAACATGATTAGTTGCATCAAACGGTAAGATCGTCATGTCGACGGAGGTAGGTAGGTTGCTGATTCGTTCTGATTTGCCAGTCGGGGCTAAGATATTTGAGTTAAAGTCACCAAGAAGTAGTCTTCTCTTATCCCAAAGGAAGTTCTCTCTCACTGCAGAAAAAGGATGTTTTTGTAACAGCGAGTGGTTATAGAAATAGCGCAAATTATTCTCTGTCATAAGTGCGATAAAGCTTGGCTCGAGTGGATACAGCAATCTGGATTTTATGTGAATTTTTGTTGTCAATTCACAGAATGATAACATTTATCAAAAATGAAAAACTTTATCTAGATTTTCTATAATTCGAACACCGGAGGCAACCATTCATTAGGTAAGGCACTTTTAAAACCTACTTTGTAAACAATAATCAGATGGAGGTATGAAGCGATCGGACGGGAAAATAGAAATGCTGCTAGAGTTTTGAGTGAAAACTACACTTCGAACTTGTGTTGTAAATAATCTTCAAATATAAGAATCAAGTAAAGTTGTATACAATGAATAAACTATATAAAACGAAATTTATCTGGTTCATCCATTTCTCTTTCCACCTACATAACAACTTCTTCACATCCCGTATGTGGTAACTGGACTCTCCTTGGTCCCATAAATACTTCCAATCTTGTACTAGAAATATCAACTTTTCAGCACTCATGGTAAAATGCAGCTCTTCGGCCGAAAAATCCAACCCAGTCTGGAAAGTTTGCAGTTTGCAGGTATTCGCGCCTTCACTGATGAACAACGCTGGTTCCAATGGACACAGTCCCGCTTGACATCAGCGATTTTGATCGTTCGGCCGTTTTTTGTGCGTGCTTGCAGCTTTTCGCGAGTTTCCGCTTCCAGCGGACGAGAGCACTCGAGTTGGAAATTCTTCCTCGCGTATTAGGGTTCTGTCCCAAGGAAGAACGAATTAGAAACAACCGCCAAAATGCTGTGCGTTCTATGACCTCTGGAAGCCTTCGTAGACGACATCATGTCGAAGTCTATGAAGAACTCAGATGCCTCTCCGAAGACATCGTAGGGATCGACCGAACTAAAAGAGCAGGTATGGTGATCGATCTGACTGTGAGACTAGAGGACAACGGACGTCATCCATAAAACATCTGGGATGAGAAAAAGGGCATCTACGAATCATACTGTGAGGACCTTAAAACATGATACAAAATACAAAAAATGGGAAGTGGTTGGTCAGATGATAAGCGCTTGACAGTAGTCACGATTGGAAATTAGAAGATGGGGGCGGGGGGCACAAACATTTATAGAAAACAAAATATTACCGGAGGTCTCAGGAATATAGTTGGGGGTAGACTATAAAATCCAAACCAAATAGCTACAGTATGGTAAGTTTTTGCTTGTCTCTGAGCGAATTTCGACAGAGAAGTAAAGGCTGGCAGTTTAATAGTTGTTTTTTGAGATTTTGATTCAACATTGTATAATAAAACTTTCACCAAAGGAACAATTACACATGTACACAACTAAGGTTTTGTGCTAGAAAGTAAACTCGTGTTTTCATCCCGAGGTGGTGCAGCTCTTTTCAGGCACACCCTCAATGGAAACGAGCTGTATCTACCATTTCAACCACATACTAGCCCTCCTGCCATTCTTAATTTTCCGGCAGTACCAGGCATCGAACCCGGGCCTCCGAGAACGGCAGCTAATAATACTGACCGTTAGGCTTCGGCCACAGTGCAGGCGGCGAGCGGAGCGTTGCGTTGTGTGGCGGCAAAGATAAGACTCAAACCTGCGTTAGCAAATGCATGTGGCCATAGTGCCAGCGGCGCGTCATTTTGGAGGGGAAGTTGGCTCAAGGACAACGCTGCCTGCCGCCAGCCGCTCACTCCTGTTTGAGATTTCAGCTGCGCCGCTCGCAATGACTGTTCGTGAGTTAACAGGAGATGAGATGAAAGTGTTAATATCTGAAGTTCAAACCTGAACTTTCCTATGGAACGACAGAGAGAACAACTTCGAAAACCTAACAGCGACAAGGGAAGCCTGGAAAGAGATTGGAACGATCTTAAATGTACCAGATAAATTCAGTTAAAAATTAATCACGGTTGTGGACATAAACAATATTGTCTTTAATGCATCATCATTATTATTATTATTATTATTATTATTATTATTTTACGTCCTATTGTTATTGTTTAATTAATATTATTATCCTTTGTAATATATTGCCGATATGAAAACTTGTGTTCGTCATTACATCTGACTTTTATGGGTCTCTGGAAGTTGGTGACTTGCTTCTGCAATCGCGCTTTACGTTTTACAAAGAAGTCAAAAGGTTGAATGGACATAGAAGTTATATATTTGAAAAATCTTAGCAGGAAATCAATTCAGTTCTCCATATAAATGATAAAATTCCCCATGCATTTCACGTTATTTATTTACCTACTGGATGATTACGAAATTCTCTCTTAGTCCTGCGTCGAATTCTTCAGTTTAGATTTTAAAAATTCTAAAAGCAGAGACAAACGAGAAAATTGAAATTGCCATCATCTAATCACTACGTACAGGGGAGACGCCGCGCCGCTTGCTGACTCTCGCTAGATGTCCACACAGGCGCTCTCTCTTCCCCACTCTTCAACTTTTCGACAGCGGCGAGCGGAGCGTTGCGTTGTGTGGCGGCAAAGATGAGACTCAAACCTGCGTTAGCAAATGCATGTGGCCATAGTGCCAGCGGCGCGTCATTTTGGAGGGGAAGTTGGCTCAAGGACAACGCTGCCTGCCGCTAGCCGCTCACTCCTGTTTGAGATTTCAGCTGCGCCGCTCGCAATGACTGTTCGTGAGTTAACAAGAGAGGAGATGTTAAGTGCTGATTTCTGAAGTTCAAACCTGAACTTTCCTATGGAACGACAGAGAGAAGAACGTCGAAAACCTAATAGTGACAAGGGAAGCCTGGAAAGAAATTGGAACGATCTTAAATATACCAGATAAATAGAGTTACAAATCAATCACGGTTATGGACATAAACATTATTGTCTTTAATGCATCATATTATTATTACTATTATTATTATTATTATTATTATTATTATTATTATTATTATTATTCTACGCCCTATTATTATTGTTTAATTAATATTATTGTCCTTTATAATATATTGGCGATATGAAAAGTTGTGTTCGTCATTACATCTGACTTTAATGGGTCTCTGGAAGTTGGTGACTTCCTTCTGAAGTCGCGCCTTAAGTTTCAGAAAAAAGTCAAAAGTTTGAATGGACATAAAAGTATATTTGAAAAATCTTACCAGGAAATCAATTCAGTTCTCCATACAAATTGTGAAACTCCCCATGCATTTCACGTTATTTATTTACTGGATGATTACGAAATTCTCTCGTAGCCCTGCGTCGAATTCTTCAGTTTAGATAAAAAATATTCTACAAGCAGAGACAAACGAGAAACCTTTGAAACTGCCATTATCTAATCACCTCGTTCAGGGGAGATGTCGCGCCGCTTACTGACTCTCGCTAGATGTCCACACAGGCGCTCTCTCCTCCCCACTCTTAAACTTTTCGATAGCGGCAACGCTCCGCTCGCCGCCTGCACTGTGGCCGAAGCCTTACGCTACGGAGGCAGACAGGGTTTGTGCTCTCAGACACTAATCGCGCTTCTACACGCTGCTCGCGAATCTCCATTACTTGTTGTGGCGCTGAAAGTTTGGATAACAGTGTTGAATGACTTTTGTGCGTGTTTCCGATAGGTTAATATTTAAACAAATTAGAGGGAATAATCAGGTAATAGACACTAGGGTTTGTATAATTTTAAAAACCTAGTTTTAGGTGGCTAAAATGGAATACAAATTTAATTTGTTCTCTACAAAACACCCCTCCCCCCAGCCCACTAATGGCCGTTACTGGCACCTGAAGGACTATACCTAAGGAAACTCTAGGCTTCTTGAGGTATCCACCATACAGACTATAGCAGACTCGGTAATAATAGAGTCGTTATTAATTTTGAGTCATCACCTGTAATCCATGACACGACTGTGAAAATGCTTAAAATATCAATAAAGTAAAGGGCAGGAAATCCAACAAATAACCGTACCACATATAACCTACATGCTAGAAAAACAGCAATAAATTACAGCAAAAATATAAAATTGATTGTTATAAATACTATTCTGTATGAAATTATTTGGAAGGCCAATCAGTTATTCTTAATAGCGGCGGCTATTTGTTGGATATTCTATCTCTCTTTCTCTTTTTCTACAAAAAATTCCTTTGTTCTAGGTGGCTAAAATGGAATAAAAATGTAATTGTTTCTCCAAAATGCACCCCCCGGACAACTAAACTCCGCCATTGGCCCCTGAGGGACTATACCTAAGGAATATCTGGGCCTTAACAAACAACCGCACGAGAACACTATGGAAACGAGGTTCGATCAGTAGATCGCGAGCCTGTGAAGTGGAGAGCCTGCTCGTTCTTTATGGAAATGTGTCACGTGCTGATCTTGTGAAGCATTTCGAAATATTCAAATTCCACTTCTTCAGGACTGAGTTAGAATTTTGCTTTGTAATCTGAACCGGTGACAGTTCTCGCCATGAGCTGCACGTATGCTGAAAACGGCTCAAGTCGGTGGGGACACGTTGTCAAGGTCTCTTTGTCAGACAGAATTTCGGTGACGATCGGATAAGAAAGGTCCAGGGTTTAGAAGGTAATAGCCATGTCCTTAATTAAGGTACAACACCGGTATGGAGCTGGGAAAATACGGTACACCAACTTCAGGGCTGCCGACGAAGGGGTTTGAACCCACTATTTCCTGAATGCAGGCTAACAGGTATATGAGCAGTACTGTCTAGTGAACTCGCTCTGCGCATTCTATTCTATTTTATTTCGTTGTCAGGCTGAGTAGCTCAGACAGTTAAGACACTGGTTTTCTGAGCCCAAATTGGCAGATTCGATCCTGAGTCAATCCGATGGCATTTGAAGATGCTCAAATACTGTATATCAGTATCGATAGATTTAGTGGAACCTAAAAGAACTCCCGGGGATAAAAATTCCGGCACCTCGTATTCTGATAGTGGTGATCATTGTTTTAAGATAAATTACAACTGGCAACTATCCTCTAAAACACCCATGGTTGCTAACCCACGCTCCCAAGTTAAGAGTCCCTGGGGCCCCTTTCAATAGTCAGAGAGAAAGAGTGGAAGGGATCGGACACTTCGAAAAATGAAGGTATCGGCCAAAGAAAGACAAGGGACACGAAGGGCGTGCAAATGAGACTCCCTAGCTCTCGAATGTCGAATACCTTCGTGGTCGGAAGAGAACAACAGTTGACCAAGAGAGGTCGGATAGGATACTCGAAAGTGAGAAGCCTGGCACAAGTAATTATAATTAGGACTCAGCTAAAAAGCCCATGGTTGCTAACACACGCTCCCAAGTAAAGAGCCCCTGGGGCTCCTTTCAGTCGCCTCTGATGACAGGCAGGTGATACCCTGGATGTATTATACCACCCCAATGCATAGGGGGAACCTCGGAGTCTCCGGAAACTGTAAAAGTAGTTAGAGAGACGTAATTATTATATGTCAATTGTCATCAATGCATGCGCACAGGAAGTTCAGGAATGCGGACCACGAGGCAGTACCTGCTAACCTCGCTATATGTTACAGTTAGTCAGCCTTGCAGAGTGAACGAAGGCGTTGACCGGAACTCAACAGCGAATAATGAGTTCGATTACCTAGTAAATGTGGTAGCTACATCCCTATATCTTACTTGTAACTAGAAACTCTTAGGCGACTGAAATGGCAGATGTAGATACTTTACTGATCTCGTCATTGGTAACTGTCGAACTTAACAGCGACTAGAGACAACCAATGTTCCTACAAAACAATGTTTTGCAATTGAATCGCTTTCTCACAGAAATACCGTATATTGGAACAATGAGGACACAAAAAATGTGGCTAATAATAATAATAATAATAATAATAATAATAATAATAATAATAATAATAATAATAATAATAATAATAATTCCTTTCTGTTTTCTGACTTTAGACTTTGATGAACAACAAATAACAGTTGAATAGACAAATGGTGTTCTCGTCAGCTCTGACCACAATATTGACTTACAGTCAAAATTTTAGTTACAAAATGAGCTTGTAGTTCAAAGTTACACTATTTTCAAAGAACACCTTTGTTCCACTCAATTTACACTCTAGGAGACTGAGCTCCAAAACATGCTACAATCCAGCCTCTCCAAGGCACAATTTTCTTAACCAAACACTAGATAAATCTCGAACACAGAGTTCACTGTCTTTTCTGCTCGACAGTCTGATCCACATTAGACTATGATTAGGTAGAAATTGAACAGAAGCAATAAGTGCCTATTCTAAATGGCCTTAGTGGTCAAAAGAAAAGGATTAAGACATCGGCTATAAACAAAATGCTAGGAGGCGAAACACCTGCACTCCTTTTGAAATATACCTTGAAAACACTTAAGGTCCTATCTGGGCTTATGGCCTGAAGTTACAGAGACTGAGCCTATACTACAGAGGGTGATAGATGGTGACAAATATTAAGTTCCAAAAATAGAGTTAAATTTTAAGGTTTTATAAAATCGTAGTCACCCCAATACCAAGCTGTATGGGAATTAAAAGAGGGTGAACACTCTTTATTCCCTAAGTTACATATTTTCCACCTGGCATTTGAATGGAGTATTTAGACTTGCTTGAAAATGACATTTATACGGTGATGTTAAACTTCAGAAATTTACATTAAGAAATAATTTCGAAACCTTCCCCTCAAGTCAGCTTTCTGAAGCTATCACATATTAAAAGATGTTTGCCATTACCTTGAACTGGTGGGCCTTCCGACCAGCTCCACTGCCTCCACTACATACTGTATGCACTGTAGACTGGAGCGATGAAGAAGACAACGTGCCCCAAAAGCTCTCAGCTTTTATAGCGGAGGGGAAAGTTCCAGAACTCTCTCGGCCGATGACCTGTAGACACCCTCAATTTTGATTGGCTAACAAAATAAATACACAAATTTCTGATTTGCTAATAATTTCAGGAAGAAGGAGGCTATGTAGTGCTGACAACTTCAGCACATAAAAAATTACAAACACTTCAAGTTAATACACATCGAAACTGCAACATTCCTTTGAAAATTAATTGTTCATCCTCCCACCAGATCGGGAGAGTAAGTTGACAGTAGAGACATCTGAAGGTTAAAGTCTAAAACTTCTTCCAATACACAGTTCAGGGTTTACATCACAGATGGCCTTCTAAAAGGCGCTCAGTTCCAATGCACGGAGAAGGCGTACCTTTATTAATAATAATAATAAGAATTGGCAACACAAACAAGAGCTCTACAAATACTCTACTGTAAAAAAATTACGGACGTGGCCAAGAAGAGATGCCTAACATTTTATAGACACGTCTACAGGATGCGTCATGCCAAGTTGACCAACCCGCTTCTCATTTACTGGCAAAAGAGAAAGATCAAGTCACCATGGTTGATGGAAGTAAACAAAGATCTGCGGAAACTAGGAGGAACATAAAAAGACTTCAAAGACCGGATATTTTTCAGGAGGGTGCTTAAACAAATGAGGTTCCAGGACAAAGCACTAAGAAGTAAGACAGGTACCCTCGGGACAAAGGAGAGGATACGATACGGAATAAGACCTGTCTGTGTCGGTGCGACGTAAGGCAGCTTGTTAAAATAATAGATGGAAAACCAATGAAAACCCAATATGGCAAAATATCCCAAGTGTCTAAATTCAAATACCTGGGAAAAGTCATCCAACCTGCAGGACTCAATCTTGAAGCAAAGAGAGGGTCTCTAATCTGCAAAGAGCATACAGACTCACTTGGAGGAGATATAATAAATAATCTATATCCCTAAATGCAAAATTAAGACGTTAAAGCACTGTAATCAAGCCTAAAGCACTGTATGCATCTGAAACACTAATCATTGGGGACAGATCATTGATTAAAGGTAGAAAAGCATGAAAGAATAATCTTAAGAATTTTTTTTGGACCAGTCTATACAGGGGGAATTTGGATGATAAGGAAATCTCAAGACCTGTACCAACGCTCACATAAAATCTCAGACACATTTAGAAAAACACAACAGATAGGGAATCTGCCACCTGGATGACTGCCCTAAATGCAGATCAGTATTGATTGATTGATTGATTAGACGTTTGAAATTTTATAGACATATTCTCAGAATGAGTAATCAAAGATTGACGAAAAGAATTCTGAACCTTGCCCTATCAATGAAATAAATAAATAAATAAATAAATAAATAAATAAATAAATAAATAAATAAATAAATAAATAAATAAATAAATAAAAATTGGCTGCTCGAAGTTGGAAAAGATCTTGAGTAAATAGGCATCACAGATGACATTGTATTAGATAGAAAATTAGAAAATTAGTCGACAATCACAGCTTTAAACATCATCCAAGCACTACCACCAACAAAACCTGGTCAGAAGATCGCAAGAAAAGCCACGGCGAGAAGACGAAGTTACTTTGGGAGAAGAAAAAGAATAATAATAATAATAACTATTTTATTTGAAGATGTCTGTCTGTCTGTCTGTTAGGTCATCTGCCCAGAGGCTGGTTGGATCCTCAAATAGCACCACCAAAGGTTATGCGGTTATAAGGAAACCCCAAAAAGCAATGGCAGCACCAAAATGAGGCGTACTAGGCAAGATGAGGAGTGAGGTAGTTTGCCATTGCTTTCCTCACTGGGTCAGAAAGTACTATTGCAGCACGACTGACCCTATGAGCGGCACCTTTCATAACACTCAGATTCACTAGTCATGCTCTGAATGTCATTACTCAGCACTGCCCATACCCCAGCAACTTCCATATTGTCACAGCCATGGATGTTGACTGGGACTTCGGTGGAAGCTACACTTTACTCTGGCCTGTGCCAAGAGATGGATGCAAAAGTACTGTATCCATCTTATTTGAAGATACAGCGCACAAACTGTGCATGGGGTTGAGAACAAACTGCTGTAGAATTACTGACATCACTCACTTTTACAAAATGTCACAAAAGATGATCTCCGATTTGTACAAGTGAGTAGCCTGCATCGTATCGGCTGCATGGCAATGGCACACCGCATAATGTACATACTCAGGATTCGTCTGGGTTATGGAAGTACTCGGTATTACACAGCTTATGGTGGTATCCATGCTCTGCTATCGAGCTAACGAATATCGGAGGTCTTGGTTAGTGTACTTTTTTGCTATTTGCTTTACGTCGCACCGACACAGATAGGTCTTATGGCGACGATGGGACAGGAAAGGCCTAGGAATGGGAAGGATGTGGCCGTGGCCTTAATTAAGATGCAGCCCCAGCATTTGTATAGTGTGAAAATGGGAAACCACGGAAAACCATCTTCAGGGCTGCCGACAGTGGGGTTCAAACCCATTATCTTCCGGATGTGAGCTTTCAGCTGCGCTCCCCTAACCTCACGGCCATCTCGCCCGGTACTATTTGCTTTACGTCGCACTGGCACATATAGGTTTTATGACGACGATGGGACAGGAAAGGCCTAAGAATGAGAAGGAAGAGGCCGTGGCCTTAATTATTAAGGTACAGCCCCAGTATGTTCCTGGTGTGAAAATGGGAAACCACGGAAAACCATCTGCAGGGCTTCCGACAGTGGGATTCGAACCCACTATCTCCTGAATGCAAGCTCACAGCTGCGCGTCCCTAACCGCACGGCTAACTCGCCTGGTGGTTAGTGTTTGTCCATGCCCTATTCATCACGGCCTCCGTTGTATAAAAGTCGATCCAGACGATCTAGATTTCGTCTCTTTTCTTCACTCTGTCCTGCAATAGTATCCTCCAGGCGTCTGTGAATATAGCCCTCCCTTCATCCGAAAATCCTCGATGAAAAAGGTCTCCTTGGCAAGTTCATATGCTATTCGAGATTTGGCATATTTCCATATCCCCAGAGTAGCTTTCAGGAAACTGCTTCGAGTGTCTTCAAGTCCGCCGTAGTCAGTTTCTCCCAGATGATTTCCAGCCTGTATGTGGCGATGGAAGCTATCATCGTGTCAAATAATTTCATAGCGGTATTCATCGAAAGCTTCCTGATTGTTTTAATAACATATATATTGTACCAGGAAGGCATAGATCCTGGCACATCAGGTTATTAAAATCTTTAATAATGAAAGAATGGCTGAGTTGTGACATAGGAACAGTTGTCGGAGGGAATGTTCTCGTCTCTACTGCTCCGTACAAGTGTGTGGGAGGCAGCGAGAGAGGGGAACAAGGTCAAGTGACGGCAGCGCCACATGTATCTCACCTCCGTATGGAAACGTCTAGAAATGATTTTTATAACTTCTAAACGACTCGACAGATAAAAACGAGACAAATACCAACATGTAGCCCACATTTCAAATGTACAATGTGGAAAATTTGAGATCAATCCACCCAGTAGTTTAGAAGATATGACAGGTAGAAATTTGGAATGCATAACCACCCCTCTGTCGCCTGATCCAGTGAGGTCGCTTCCAGCAGAATATAAATAGGTCAACGACTCAAGTATATAGTCAGTTGAAATCTACAACTCGGTCATGGCTAGAAGTCATACTGCTCCGTCGCGCTTCGCGAGAGATGTGTACGTCATATTCTAAAACATTGAATTTGTGCGAGATCGTAGTAAGTGAAGTGTCTACCGCGCCGTGGACATGTGAGATGTTATAAAGTTCTATCAAATCGAGTTTCGCGTATGAGATTTACGGATTTCTTGAACAAGTGGTCTTGCTATAGGGACTGTGCAGTTAGGTAGAACTGAGAATACCAGTCTTTAACTTACCATTCGACAGTATTATGGACTTTGTTAATTCCTCAGATATCTGAACTCTGTCGTGATCATTTACAGTGACAAGCATAATAGGAAATTGTGCGTGATGAATTACACTTTCAATTAATGATAATTTCATTAGTCTTGAGACGCATTTCTCGTATGCAATTACGATTGTGAACTATTTGAAGTACTATTCCACACAAATACTCAGTAATTAACAGGACTGAGGGGTGGCTAATTTCACGTGTCTTCCTTGAATATTCGAATACTGCCATAAGAAAAGAACTGAATATTAAGGACATTTTATTGTGATATTAGGTCATACGAACTTTTATTATGAGAACTCATTCATAAAAACCACTTAAGCAGTGAATATTAGGATTCAAGAGACTGTTCTAGAAGTGACCTTAATTGCATTTATTCGACTGTTTAACGGACTGTGATGGTTATTCTTTTACCGAATTTCGACATAATCTGTGATTATTATGAACTGTGCTACTGTCGCATTTAATGTCTTATAAACTGCGTGGTGAAAGACTGTGTTGTCGACTGCAGAAGTGATATTTTATTACTACAGTTAACTTGACTTATAGCTCGAACTGTGCCATAGACTGTGCTATTCCAAGTCACGTATTTAACGCCCTAGTACAAAAGTGAAAGTACAAAATGTGCTTTCGGACTTATTTCAGTGTGAAATACGACTCATTAATGATAATTAATGGTCCTACAACTCATTGTATAGTGCCAATTGAACTTTCCCGTGTTCCAACATTTCTTTTTAAAACACCGGAAATCTTGGCGAAGTGTCGTAATATCACACTACGTAGAACGTCATATCCAGCGTGGGATTATTCGTGGTGTCTTCGAGGGACATCCTTGGTATCCTTCGAGGGATTAATCGTTGTATCTGCGAAGGATTAAACGTGGTGTCGTCGTGGGATGGAACATGGTACCCTGCGTGTGCTGAGTTCGAGTTCAGACTGTTCGCTGCAGAAGTTCTTGTCACCAAGCTGCAGAGCCGTACTTCATCCATTCTTATGAGCAGAACACAGGTGATATAAGAGTATTTTACCTTTTCTTAAGCGGGTAATTACACTTAGACAATAACTGACCTTTTATTAATGCACTCAGTCACTCACCAGTGCTTCGTTTGTCAAATGAAAAGTGCTTCGTAATTTTTAATCGTGTGAATTCTGCTTCTAGAAATTATAGGAAGTCATTCAATAAGACTTCAAGTCATATTTCAATGAACTTTATGTTTTTCTTTGAAGTTGTGTAAACTGAAATCATTTCACAATAATTAGATGAACTGTAGGGCTTATCATATAACAAGTTCACTATTTAAAAATCTTGTATATTTGTTTAGATGAACTGTAGGATTTCTTCAGCAAGTGATTGAAAATATTTAATTTGAACTATAAGATTGCTAAAGCTAGTGTGAGATAATATTACGTTTGATAATTTTAGAAAGATTTTAGGTTTTTATCACAAGTGATGGGCTTCATTTGCAATTTAAGAATATTGGTAAATCAACAAGTGGTTGAATTAAGTTCTATGATCAGTGTGTTATTTTGAATTTGAGTTTATATGGGAGATCCTCGATGAACTTTAGGGTGTATTGAGGTCTTAGGAAACTAGTATTTATTCTGAACGTTATTAACATTGAGTGAATGTATTGGATTATAACAGCGCATATATTTCATTTACTTAATTACATTCTGAAGAGATCAATTGAAAATTTAATTTTGATGAAGGAGAAGCAGGGTGATTTGCTTGAGATTATCAATAAATATTTGTCAAAAATTTTAATTACCATCTGTTATTCGCCCTGCGAAATCATTCTTCTCTGTACCGACTCCAATCACAACCGCACACTACCTGAGATCCTTCCCATGCTCTGGCCCCATAACTATTTCCCGGTACAATATGCTTTACTTGCCGCCGTTCCTCGGGACTTCATGTGGGCTCTGTAGACTCTAGCTGTTGTTTGTAATGTCAGTCCTAGATATGTGAATCCGAAACGTGATTTTTACAGTTTTCTAAACACTTGTTATCGTGTGCCCATCTCTCTAGATTGTCAATGGGATATTGCAATTCAGGTTTGAAACTCGAACCAATGACAAAATCACTTGCGTACAAGTATATGTTGACATTTACTGATCCAAGCTTAGTTTCCATCACCACGTCCTATGTCGCTATGTTAAAGAGCTGGGGGCTCAGTGGGTCGCCTTGCAGTACTCCATTGGTTTGTGTTATCAGATTCGTAGTTACAACACGATCATCAATTTGTAGGTAGTTAATCGTCAGAATGTTGTTAATCAGTTTCGTGAGTTTGTCTTCATCCATTATGGCTTCCATTTTCGCAATTATTAAAGGTCTACTTGACGTGTCAAAGGCTTTTGCATAATCAACAAACGTTACATAAAACTTGCATCTTGAATGTCGTAAGGTTTCGTCAATGTTACTGATCAGGTTGTTAATGGCGTGGAGGGTACTCCGACCTTTGCGGAATCCAAACTGTTCATCTGGGATTTATGGTCAAATGCTTCTGTAATCCTTTTCGTGAGAAGTTTTGTCAAATCCTTCAATATATTGTTTTCTAAGGCTGTTACTCTGTTGGAGTTTGGGTCTGATTAGTCACTTTTCCCTTTGAACATTACTTCGATAATCGAAATTCTCCATGTTGTGGGGATGTTAACACGCACTAGGAGACACAGGTTCATTAGGGTTGAGGTCGTGAAAGTAACGTCTATGTTTGAGACTTTCAGATTTTAATTGCAAATCCCGTCAGGCCCTATGGCCTTATTTGTTTTTAGTGTCATGATAGCTTCATATACCTCCGATGGCGGACGAGATTGAAAGACGGTTACACATTGCTCTCAGATTTATACAAAATACCGCAGATATGAAGAAAGAAACCAAAGAAGGTATTCATAAAATGGTGTCATTATAAACTGTTTTAATGACTCGAAAGCCATGTTTGAGATTGCTAGTACTAGAAAAGAGACTTCTCAACCAGAAGTCATTGAGGCTATGCAATATAATAGGATAACAATATTAGGCAGAACAAGTAGCGCCATCTCACGGCGAATCACATGAAATACTTGGCATTACACAGGCGCATGATATTCCACAGAGCAGTCAAATGAACAACGAAATAAACTTAAAGATTATATCTAGCGAGCAACGAGTCGATGCAACGGTTGCAAACAAGCGCGGAAAGGGACAGGTGGTAGCTATGTAGTGAACGTTCACGGAATTGTTTAGGG
The DNA here is from genome assembly GCF_040414725.1 of Anabrus simplex. Taxonomy (NCBI): domain Eukaryota; kingdom Metazoa; phylum Arthropoda; class Insecta; order Orthoptera; family Tettigoniidae; genus Anabrus; species Anabrus simplex. The sequence goes on from NC_090265.1 coordinate 43,785,753, forward strand.
AATAACGGAGATGACATGACGGACAGGGCAGTATTATTGGACCTTTATGTTTTCTTATATGTATAAATGATGTGAGTAAGGATCTGGAACCACAGATGAGGATATTTGCGGTTGATGTTATACTGTATAGAGTAGTGCATGAGTTGCAGGATTGTGAGCGACTGCAGAGGGACTTCAACAATGTAGTGAGATGGATAGCAGACAATGGTATCAATGTAAATGAGATGAAAAGTCAAGTTGTAAGTTTTACCAAGAAGAAAAGCCCTCTCAGTTTTAATTATTGTGTTGATGGGGTGATAGTACTTTATGGGGAACAATGTAAGTACCTAGGTGTTCATATAAGGAAAGATCTTCATTGGGGTAATCGTATTAACGAGGTTGTTAAGAAAGGTTACAGAAGGATGTAAAGGAGAAGGCGTATAAGTCTCTGGTAAGACCGCAGTTAGAGTATGGCCCCAGTGTATGGCACCCTCACCAGGACTACTTGATACGAGAACTAGAAAACAATTAAAAGGAAAGCACCACGAATTGTTCTGCGAGATTTCCGACAAAGAAGTAGTGTTACTAATATGTTGCGAACTTTGGGGTGGGAAGACTTCGGAGTAAGGAGACGAAATGCTCGCCTATGCGGTATGTTTAGAGCTGTCGGTGGTGAGTTGGCGTGGCATGACATAAGTAGAAGAACAAGCTTGGGTGGAACTTACAAAAGTAGGAAAGATCATCATATGAAGATAAATTTGGAATTCAAGATTGAGGCAAATATTCATTTATAGGGCGACGAGAAAGGGATTTTCATACATTATTAAGGTAATTGTTCGATAAATTTCCAAGTTTGAAAATATTTAAGAAAAACCTAGTTAAACAATTATACCAAACCTCATGGCACTACAGCCCTTGAAGGGTCTTGGCCTACCAAGCGACCGCTGCTCAGCCCGAAGGCCTGCAGAAAACGAGGTGTCGTGTGGTCAGCACGGCGAATCCTCTCGGCCGTTATTCTTGGCTTTCTAGACGGGGAAAGCAAAGTCATCTCCGTACAGGCTATGAAGTCCCTGGGAGTGGTGGAAGGTAAAGGCTTCCACTATTTGTAACCGCGGCACTTGATGGGGTAGAGAGGTTAGCTCTACGCCCGGCCGCCTTTGCCCCCAGGAATTAACCTGGTACTCATTTTTGGTGTAGAATGAGTGAACCTCAGGGCCATATGCACCTCCGGAAGTGGAAATCTCATTTCTGAAATTTTACGACTTCCTGACGGGGATACGAACCCACGTCCTTCCGGGCGAACCGAGTACGCCTTTACCACCTCGGTCAGGCAGCCCCTAAAAAGGGAATTGAGCCAACGGCACGTGGTGTTCCCAAGCGGTCACCCATCCAAGTACTGACCACGCCCAATGTTGCTTAACTGCGGTGATCGGACCATTCAACATGGTATGGCCGTTAAGCAAAGTCACCTCTGTACAGGCCAGGAAGGCACTTGGAGGAGTGGAAGGTAAAGGCTTCCACCATTGTTAACCTCGGCACGTGATGGGGTAGAGTGGTTAACTCTACGCCCGGCCGCCTTTGCCCCCAGGAATTAACCTGGTGCTCATTTTTGGTGTAGGCTGAGTGAACCTCAGGGCCATATGCACCTCCGGAAGTGGAAATCTCGTTTCTTAAATTTTGTGACTTCCTGTCGGGGATACGAAACCACGTCCTTCCGGGCGAACCGAAATAATAATAATAATAATAATAATAATAATAATAATAATAATAATAATAATAATAATAATAATAATAATAATAATAACCTTCGTGGCTCAGGCGGCAGCGCTTCGCCCTCTGAGTCCAGGGTTCCGTTGTTCAAATCCCGGTCACTCCATGTGAGATTTGTGCTGGACAAAGCGGAGGCGGGACAGGTTTTTCTCCGGGTACTCCGGTTTTCTCTGTCATCTTTCATTCCAGCAACACTCTCCACTATCATTTCATTTCATCTGTTAGTCATTAATCATTGCCCCAGAGGAGTGTGACAGGCTTCGGCAGCAGGCACAATTCCTATCCTCGCCGCAAGATGGGGGATTTCATTCATTCCATCCCTGACCCGGTCACTGACTGGAAAATAGGTTGTAGGTTTTAATCTTTTAATAATAATAATAATAATAATAATAATAATAATAATAATAATAATAATAATAATAATAATAATACTAATAATAATAATAATAATAATAATAATAATTGGTGTCCCACCGAAGAACTCTGGAAATACTGAAAGAATATCACGGACGTGGCCAGAAAGAGTCACATTGCATTTTATGGACACGTTTACAGGATGCATCATACTGGGTTGACCAATCATCTTCTTGTTTACTGGAGAAAAAGGAAGACCAAGTCACCATGATTAATGGAAAGTTTTAATATATTTTTATATATAGACTGATTTACTCCGCACCGACACAGGTATGTCTTATGGCGACGATGGGCTAGGAGTGGGAAGGAAGCGACCATGGCCTTAGTTATGGTACAGCCCCAATATTTGCCTGGTGTGAAATTGGTAAACAACGGAAAATCATCTTCAGGGTTGTCGTTATTGGGGTTCGAACCCACTATCTCCCGAAAGGAAGCTCACAGCTACTCACCCCTAACCGCACGACCATCTCTCTCGGTAATATTGTATGTCCCGTGACTAAAAATGACAAAAGAAAACTCCTTTACGATTTCAATATTCTAAAAGTTATATCAGCTAATTTTTCTTTCTCATAGAGAGCGTGCCTACAACCGTTCACGCAGGTGAACTCTTGTCCTCTTCCGACCGCGAGGGTATTAGTTTTGTGAGCCCTTCGTGACTTTTCCTTTCCTTTACCGATACCCTGATTCTTCGGAGAGTCGAAACTCGTCCCTTTTCCATACTGATTAGTGTGTTGATGGGGTTATAATACCTTATGGGGAACAATGTAAGTACCTACGTGTTCATATAAGGAATGATCTTCATTGGGGTAATCGTATTAACGAGGTTGTTAAGAAAGGTTACAGAAGGATGTAAAGGAGAAGGCGTATAAGTCTCTGATAAGACCGTAGTTAGAGTATGGCCTCAGTGTATGGCACCCTCACCAGGACTACTTGATACGAGAACTAGAAAACAATTAAAAGGAAAGCACCACGATTTGTTCTGCGAGATTTCCGACAAAGAAGTAGTGTTACTAATATGTTGCGAACTTTGGGGTGGGAAGACTTCAGAGTAAGGAGACGAAATGCTCGCCTATGCGGTATGTTTAGAGCTGTCGGTGGTGAGTTGGCGTGGCATGACATAAGTAGAAGAACAAGCTTGGGTGGAACTTACAAAAGTAGGAAAGATCATCATATGAAGATAAATTTGGAATTCAAGATTGGGGCAAATATTCATTTATAGGGCGACGAGTAAGGGATTTCCTCTTAAACAATAATCACCATCACTCATTATTATTCTGACGTTGGCTGAGTGGAGCTAAAACCAGCCCTCTTCTTCTTAACTTTCAATCCGAAGACTGGTTGGCAGCAATTCTTCTCCCCCACTCCTCTCTGTAATCTGTTAATCTCTTCATTTCCCCATATGAGCTTGCTCCTACATTAGGGGCGTCTCGTCTTAAGGATCACACGAGCACGTGAACACCCTGGTAATTCACAAACTCTCGAAATTTACACGATATTGTATGATGAGAACAATATTTCTGTACGTTGAGGACGTATTTTACGAAGTTGTATGTGCCGATTCACGTTCCGTTTCCATTTGAAACACACGCTACGTCAGCCGATCACATGCCCGTTTTGAACTACAAAATGAAATGAAAATCCACAGCCTGTTTCCAGTCATTCGACCGGGTCAGGAATGGAATGAATGAAGCCCCCATCTAGGGGCGAGGATAGAAAATGTGCCGGCTGCCGAAGCTTGTCGCACTCCTGTGGGGCAATGATTAATGATTGACAGATGGAATGAAATGTTAATGGAGAGTGTTGCTGGAATGAAAAATGACAGGGAAATTCGGAGTACCCCTAGAAAAACCTGTCCCGCCTCCGCTTCGTCCGGCACAAATCTCACATGGAGTGACCGGGATTTGAACCACGGTTAGCAGTGAGAGGCCGGCGCGCTGCCGCCTGAGTCAGGGAGGCTTCGCCGTTTTGAACTACAAACTTTGGCCTATTGCATAGCTAGAGCTTGAAGGAACAATGCTGTGGGCATGGCCATGACGAATAGAATACCTAGTGAGATGACTCGCTGAGTTCAAGCGCGCTCCTGCAGAGCGGCTCTAGAGGAGCCTAACACCAACGCTACACGGTCAGCTGTTTTACACTAATACGCAAATAACCAAATACCACACACAATTCCTCAGTCTTATGAATAATACTGTCTGAGAGTTGTAAATACTATTCTTAGTCCCCAGAGAAACACACGAGATAAATTGGAACATTATGAAAGGCGAACGCAGCATTGTGTTTTACATTCCTAAAAAAAAAAAAAAAAAACAAACTTTTTAAACAGAGCACATAAAACATTTAACATACACCAAATTGCAAATAACACTGACGCTTTCCTCACCAAAATTAGTTTGAGGCTAAGTTTAACAGATTGTCGAGCTTGAAGATCTATGAGGATTTCTCTCACTCTGAAGAAGAAGAAGAAGAAGAAGAAGAATTGGAACTTAGTGATAGACCAGTTTAGGAATAATGTCCAAAGTGCGTTCAATACAACAGCCAGCTTCTGATGGCACAACTAAAATCGCCTCAATCGAGTCAAGACACTCGTAAAAATTATCGACCTAAACGAGCTCAGTTTTTTCATTAATTTTCCTTCCAATCTGGAAAAGAATGTCACACACGCTTATAGATGGACGTGTTAGAAACCTCGTACCACTGCCGGATCCGTAATATTTAGTTTCCCTAAGAACTGAAAATTGACTTTCACTTTCTTGACAGAGAGAACGGACACAGGTTATACACATGATAAATTTTGAGGATTGCCTAACAACATACCCGGTCACATGATAAACTAAACAGTTTTATATCGAAGGATCGAGAAGGGGCTCAACTCCGGCAGAGCACTTTCCCAATCTTAAATATATAAACAGTCTTGAATAACGAGGAAGTTCAACGTTTTCACCATTCACAACGAAACAGTCCGCCTTTAATTAAATTTGCCGGAAAATGCAGGTCACATATTCTGTTTTTGGCCGATAATTGCTTATTTTTACGCGGAATAACTTCGCAAACTTAATTTTCTTTGGCAGCGTAAAATGTCGTCTACCATCACGCTTCCTTCCATACGGTATTTTCTGGAAATAATAGAAAACTAGGTGATTGCACACACAAAGCACCGCACAGATACTAACACAGGCTTTCAAAAAAAAATTAAAACAAGCAAATTCCTTCGATAAGCATTAACATTATCACCATGACTTTACACACGCTATTACTTTCGTCAACAGTTTGACGCACGCGTTGTTGTAGCTGGTTTTGTTGCGACTGCAGCGCAACACTCCAGTGGGGCCATCAACGTCAATGAGTAGCGTATACGAGTCCAACACTCGGCCACCTGGATTCGTCGCTGCACACACACTTTCTTGCGCAACTTGTAAGCAAAGAGAATGCTTGTAAGGAGCGGTAAGGAGCCGTATGAGTGCTAAAGGTGTGGTTTGTATGTGCCATATGTCGGTTCAGTATTCAACTAAACTATTGGAATAGCTGCAATAGCCATTAAAAAAAATTCCATATATCTATTATATTATTCAGTCCAACTGTAAGAATACGATTAATATAATGACCCTATTTATATTATTTTCTCCTTTGCCTTATTATTACCATATATATTTTACCGAACTCGTACGCTCATGTTCATCGACAGTACTGATTATATAGGCTACTTGTTGAACGCATTTCTAATTATTGTGAAAGGTGTTGTCAATGTAATTTGAGGTTAGGTATATACATAATTCCTAATGATGTTGACAGGAAGGAAATATCCATGTAAGATCCATGTGCGGTGTTAAAAGAATCTGTTGAAGTAAATTTTAAAAATTAGAATATGCTACATATAGCATACTTGAATAATATTTTATATTGATTTAAAGGTGGCGTCCGCGGTATATTCGATCTCTAACCTAAGTTTGATGCTTGTTGTTTTAAAGGGCCTAACATCGAAGGTCATCGGCCCCAAACCTAAGTTTCGCCCAGTGGGTACCGTAAGTTTTACCGATTGATATATACATGAATTCACTTTGGAAGCTCTTAATCTGTTCTCGCAGTTTATTGCGCAACGCTACGAAGTACGTCCCTCTAAAAATTCAAATCATCGACCCTTGCCGCCAAACGCTAGGAAGTAGTACGCGACAGGAATGCAACTAGCCGGCTATTACCGCCATTCTAATAGTTCATCGGATGGCATGTCTGTCTCAACACATCTCTCCGTACTTCGCTAGTCCACATATTTTTTCGACTGGGTGGCGCTTTTCTCTGCTGCAGCTCAGTCGGCCCAAGCATAATTCAACGGGCAGACGCCTAGTTGGCTGTCGCCTTCCCTCTCTATGATGCTCTCTTCCTGCCTCATCAAGGATGTGGACACCACGTTCTCTAGTGACTATATTTGCGAAGAGGTCCGCCAGTCTGGTTTTCCAATCTACGAGGTGCAACGTCTAGGGGATTCCCACGCCCATGAACGTATACCGGATGTTTTGGCCCTCTTCCTCCATCCAGCAGATATGGAAGCCCTGCTTGCTGCCGGCGCGACCATCAATGGCCGACTCAATGAAGTGGTCCCTACTCCCGAGGATCTTCTAGAGAAACTGCGCACTGGTCCTACTCCCATCTCCACAGTTTCCGTCCGTCACTCTCGTACATTCCCGCATCTCCCACGAATCGTCCTGTCCTACCGGCCCCGCTTATTGCTAATACGACCACTCCTACCACTACCATCCCTACTTCCGTCTCTTCCATGCCTATTATTACTACCACCACCACCACCACCACCACCGTCACCACTGCTGTTCGTCCTTCCCCGTCTTCTTCTGCCTCTACTCTTACGTATAGTCATCCCTCTCCTATTATGTCTACCCCTACCACCTCCCTAACTACGACCCTAACCAGTCCCCAGCTGCCCCCTGCCTACCTTATGGATACCACCGCCGCAGCTCCGCCACTTTCTCCTGGCAATGAAGATGCTTCTACTAGACAATTGACTCCACCTCTGAGCTGTGTCGTCCGTGGGATCGATCCTGCAGTCACCGAAGGGAATCTACTACACGAACTACAATTGGCAGGCGTTCCAGTTCGTCGAGCGATTCGCATTTTTAATCACGAGGGCCCGACTTACATGATCCGTCTCCAACTTTCTTCCCCTGCCGACGTAGAACAACTCATCGCCACCGGTGTTCGCTTCCGCAGAAAGACATAGAGCGGAACCTTCTCGCTCCCCGCTTCGTACTGGTCGCCCTCCCCCTCTCAACACTTCTCCTCGCTCATCATCTGCCCCGCCACACACCCCACCGCCGCCTCCCGTCAACCTTTCCGCTCCACAACCGAACTCCATACTTTCCCCCTTCCCGACATTAGAACTTCTTCGTCTCCTCGGCACTTCTATCACTAATATCACTACCACCCTATACTACTTACTTTCCCAACACTATATTCCTCCTTCCTCCCTCTACATTCCACACCCCCCCATTATACCACAACAATATTTGTAATGTGCTTTTCTCAATCTGTGTAGCAACTCTCTTTAGTGAACTGCGCGCCCGAGATACCTCGCCATAAAATAAATTTATTTTTCCTTTCCCTCGTGTTTGTAGGGGTTTACCTGTGCGGGGTGCTCTGCGGATCTTCCCTGGGGTCCGGCTTGCTGTGATGGTGCCCCTGCGCCACATTTATTTATTGTCTCCCCTTTCGGTATGTACAACACATACCTTCTATGATTACTTTTCTATATAACTTTTCTTCTATGGCCGAAGAGCTCCATCGTTGAGCTGATGGCCCGCTTCCCCATTCTGGGGAAGAATTGAAATAACCTACTTTATGTTTATATGTTATGTTATTCTAATTGTTTAGTTTTAATTGAATGCTGACACATACAAAACACACCTTTAGTGCTCACATGGCTATTATTGAAATCGAGACTCCTTACCGCTCCTTACAAGCATTCGCTTTGCTTACAAGTTGTGCAGAAAAGAGGGTGCACAGCGAGGAATCCAGGTGGCCGAGTGTTGGACTCGTATACGCTACTCGAAAATGTTGAGACACGGCCGACTGGATCCCTCGTTGCGCTCCAGCTAGGTAGAGCGACGCATCAAGTCGGCCGTGGTTGAGAGAGCAGAGTGATCACACTAGGTATTCTATTCGGTAAAGCTTCCGTACCCGGTGTGCGAAAGTGAGGTTAGACATAAAATATGGCGTGACACGGGCGACGTCATGTAACACTCGGGAGGCTTGCCAACTTACGCATTCTTAGTGGATTTGCAAAGATAGGTTAGAGCTGCTAAATTACATTTTTTTTCTTGCCGTGCTGGCAGTATGCGCCGGGGCCATAGTTAAGAGCCTCTCGAATGGAGATGCAGTGGGTATGTGTCGTACATACCATGAAAGAAGCTGTGTAGTAAACTGGCGCAAGGAGACCGGGCCAACAAGTAGGACCCCAGGGGAGACCCGCAAGGCACCCCGCACAAGCAAACCCCCGCGAACACCAGAGGGAAAGGGTTGAGAACTTTATTTATTATTGGAGCAAAGCATCTCGGGCGCGCATTTCGCAAAAGATAATGTTACATAGCGTGACAGAGAGTTACATTACACATACTGAGCTGGAGAAATAAGGGGGCGCGGGAAGTAGTTGGAGGCAGGAGGAGGGGAGTGTTGTGAGAGAAGGTGGTACAGGGTGATGGTCATGTTGGTGACGGAAGTGGCGAGTAAACGGAGAAGGTCCAAGATCGGGAGGGGTGGTAGAAAAAGTATGGGTGGAGGAGCGGGGACGTTGAGGGGCGGCGGGGGTGGGGTGGGTGGCGGGACCGGTGGTGGGCGAGGAGAAGTGTGGGGCGAAGAAGAACGGACATGGCGGGGCGGGGAGCGGGAAGGTCCCACTCAATAAGTTCTTCCGCGGAGACGGACGCCGGTGGTGATAAGCTGGTCAACGTCGGCTGGAGATGAGAGCTGAAGACGGACCATGAACGTGGGGCCTTGGTCGTTGAAGATCCGAAAGGCTCGACGGGTCGCAACACCAGCCAGTTGAAGTTCGGTCTGGATATCCTGTTCCGGGATGGCCGGGTCGATGCTACGGACTACGCAGCTCAGAGATGGGTGGAGAGGCGGTGCTGCCGCGTCGGGCGTGGTTCTACGCCGTGTAGCTGGAGCCGCAGAGGTGGGAGCTGAAACGTCGACAGAGGGAAGCAATGGACTCGGGAGAGAGGCAGGTAAGGAGATGGGGGGAATAGCCATGATAGGAGAAGAGTGGCTAGTCGTGGTAAGTACTGGCGAAGTAGTCAAGGGAGTGGAGGGAGAAGTAGTGAAGTTGGGTGTGGTTTTGGTAAACGTAATGGAGGTTGGGGTTAGTGACGACGTCTGGCGAGATAAACGGGGTTTAACTGTGAGAGGAGGGCCTATAAGGGATCGTAGGTCACGGATGAGAGAATCAGGAGTTGGAATCACCTCGTGCCGACGTCCAGCGATGATGGCGCCATCTGCGATTAAGTTCTCCACTTGGGCTTGTTCCCGGAAGAAGGCGAGGACGTCCGGTGAGGTCTGGCCAGAAGATCTGTCCTGAAGCCGGGCAACTTCCCAGATTGAGTGGCCGTGTCCATCAACTTCATTACAAATGAACCAGTCGGAGAAGGACATGTCCACGCTTTTGATGAGACAGGTGTACATGGTGGCGGATAGGCGACAACCAACTAGGCGTCTGCCCGTTTGATTGTTCTTGGGCCGACTGAGCAGAGAAGAGCGCCACCCAGCCGAAAAATAGCGTGGAGGTGTGAAAAAGAGTTGTCACCGAAGCCCTGATCGTAGTGTGACCGTGTATGACGTGAAGGTAGGTTGTTGTTTCAATGTTTTCATTCCCCACCCTGAAGGGGTGGGGCGGGCCACCTAGAGGGTGTCGCCATCTCTCTGGCCAGGAGAGATGACGGGGTTGAGAAGAAGTGAGAAATGAGGGAGATGGAGAAAATGCGGTATGAGTAAGTAATGGAGATGAGAATAAAGGACGTGTCGGTTATCGAGTGCTTTGGTGACAGATTTACAAGGACAGATGGGCTATATGCGAGGTGTGGAGGTTAGAGCGGTGTGCTTGGATGGAGATGAAAGGTTAGAAGTTGGAGGGTAGCGGTGAGATTACAAAGGGAGGTAGTGAGGAGACGAAGGAGTTCGAACGTCGGAAGGGTTGTAGCGAAGAAACTGGTCGCGGGAAGGGGCGGACATACCGGTTGACGAGGTTCGAAGGCTGGAAGGGCTGGCCGGGGGCGACGAGACGTGTTTGGAAGGGAATGGCGAAATGGTAGGGGCGGTGAACGAGAGGGTTCCACTTTATACCGATGGCGGTAGATAGTTGCTCCGTTTTGAATAAGATGGTGTACGTCGTTGGCAGTTGGAAGGTGTAGTCTGACTAGGTATGTGGGACCAGAGGCGTTCTGAATCCTGGACGCACGGCGGGCGGGGACACGAGCTGCTTGAAGTTCCCGGAGTATTTCCCGTGATGAAACTGTAGGGTCGATGCCGCGAAGTACACAGCTAGGCATAGCTGTGAATGATGGTGGTAGCTGCGTTGGCTATGATAGAGACTCGGCGGTTGCTGCGGCGTCAGCGTGTGGAGATGGTGGCGGTGGTGGTGCGTGGGAATCCAAGACGTTCGTAGGGGGTTGCTCGGGGAGAGATTGTGCGGGAAGTGAAGTAAGAGGAAGGGATGATATCATTATTGACGAAAGATGGCAGGTTGTGACAGTAGTGGGGGGAGTATTGAAAGGGGTAGAGACTGAAGTCGTAATGGTGATGGTGGTGGTGGTGGTACTGGTAGTCGTGGGGGAAGTGGAAAAAAGGGGCAGTGACTCTTCTTGCGGCGTCCTGGGTGGAGAATCAACTTCGGCGAGCAGGTTGGCAGGATCTACGTTGAGTTGGGCGATGATGTTCGGAGGAGCAGGCTCCACTTGGTAAAAGCGTTGATGGATAGTAACGCCGGTGTCGAGGAGACGGGTCACATCGTCCACTCTGGGGAGTGGGGAGAAAAAGAAGAACCTCAGATGACCGTAATCCAGTAGTGCCGTCCAACAGCCTGCAGGCATCGTAGATGGGGGCGCCGGTTGAGCGGAGTTCGTGATAGATGTCAGTATCGGTGAGAGCGGGATCAACACCGCGGAGAAGACAGTTGTGCATGGTGGTGTTGGGAAGGCTGAAGTGAATATAGCCGACTTTCAATTGTGGTGTCAGCCTTTGTGCTTGGGGCTCGGCGAGGTGCGAGTTATAGGTGAGACGTCACCCCGGCCGAAAAAAATACGGTATCGATGTTCTCCTTCCTGAGAGTCGTCGTTTTGAAGGGAAACCAGAGCTGGAAGGTAGGCTGCTGCTGGAAAGCTTTCATTCCCCGCCCGAAGGACGGGGCGGGCCCCCTAGATAGTGTTGGAAGGTAGGATCAAGGACCAAGGGGGATGTTTTCATTCCCCTCCCCGAAGGGGAGGGGCGGGCCACCTAGAAGGTTACGCCTTCTCTCTGGCCAGGAGATTTGGCGGGGTTTGGGGATTTGATGGGGTTTGAAGTTAAGAAGGAAGGTAGGTTAACTTAACTTAAACAAGTTATTTCATTCCTCTCCTCAAGCAAGAAGGTGCGGGCCATCAGCTCTACTAAGGAGCTCTTAGGCCGTAGAGCGGGAAAAAATGGAAGAGTTAGAGACCGAAAAACTTAGGTGTGTGTCGTACACACCGGAAAAGGAAAAAAGTGAATGAAGCTGGCGTAAGGGCACCATCACAACAAGCCGGGACCCAGCGCGAAGCCCCCAAAGAACCCCGCACAGGCAAACCCCCGCGAACACTAAAGGGAAAGGAGAGGAGAATTTTATTGAGAGTAACGTATCTCGGGCGCGCATTACAGAAATAGAGCGTTACAGAGAATAAGTACAAGAACATTTACATAGAGTGAGGCGGGACGGGTGGGGTGGTGGGGGAAGGTATAGGGAGAAGGACACGGGTAGAATTGAAGAAGGAGATAGTAGAGGTTAGTGGTGATGTTGGTGACTGAAGTGGCAAGGAGACGGAGAAGTTCCAGGATAGAGAGAGGCGGGAGGCTGGGAGGGGGCGGCGGTTGGGTGGGTGGCAGTGGAGAGCGAGAGCGAAAAAGGGAGGGGCGGGGAGGAGAGCGGACGGTGCGGGGTGGGGAGCGAGAAGGCTCCACACGATAGGTTCGCCGGTGAAGATAAACGCCATCGGTAAGCAGGCGGTGGACGTCTTCCTTGGTGGGTAGCTGCAGGCGAACCATATACGTCGGGCCTTGAGCGTTGAGGATGCGGAAGACGCGCCGTGCCGGAACTCCTGCCTGGTGAAGATCGTTCAAAAGGTCGTGTTCGGCAATAGCAGGGTCAACGCCACGAAGAACACAGCTGAAAGTTGTAGGTCGTGTAGCAGGCGCGGGATCGCCAGACTCAGGTGTTGAGGCCGGCTGAGCAGTTGTGGCGGTATCCATGAGCTCCGTAGGGGGCGGGGTGGAACTGGGAACGGTCGTAGTGAGGGAGGAGGGTGGGGTAGACATGATGGGAGATGGATGACTGAAGGTAAGAGTGGCAGTGGAAGAAGACGGGGAGAGACGAACAGAAGTAGTAACAATGGTGGTGGTAGTAGACAGAGGAGGGGTAAGAGGAGTAACAGAAGGAGTAGGGGGGGGGAGCCGTTACAGTGAGACGGAAGTCAGGATCGGAGGCCAGTTGGCGCAAAATATGGTCAGGAGTAGGAAGAGCTTGATACCCGCGATCAAAGAGCAGGAGGTCACCACGGACGACGGCATAATAGGCCAGTTGTGGATCGCGGAAGAAGACCACAATATCTGGTGAAGGCTGGCCGGAGGAAGCATCCTGAAGACGAAGAACCACTCGAACGTCGACCCCTGAGTGACAAAGCCATTGACGAATTGCTTCAGGGGAATAATCGGTGTCCACGTTCTTAACAAGACAGGAAGAAGACATGGCGGGAAGGTGACAGCTAACAAGGCGTCTGCCCAGTTGTGCTTTTTGTGGGGCGGCTGAGGATGCGCAGAGGTGAGCGCCACCCAGCCGAAAAAATACGTGGACAGGCGTAGCGCGAGATGAGTGTGTGTGTGGGAAGGTAGGCTGCTGCTGGAAAGCTCTCATTCCCCGCCCGAAGGATGGGGCGGGCCCCCTAGATCGTGTCGCGATCTCTCGGGCCGGGAGATGTGGAGAGAACAGTGAGATGTTTCAAATGAAAAAGAGGGAAAAACGGTGTGAAAATTTGGATGAATGGCTACGGGGCTGAGGTTATGAGGGTGTGCGGGAGGAGTGAAATATTTAGAGGAGTGTACCAGGCTGTAAATGGAAACTGAGGAGGTGCAGGATCGCCGTGATGTTATAGAGGGTGGAAGTTAGGAATCGCAAGATGTCGAGTGTTGGAGCTGATGTTGGGAAGAAACTGATTGGTGGGAGGTGAGGGTAAACTGGTGGAGGGGGTCGATATGGAGGGTGTGGCCGGGTGTGACGAGGGGCATTGTTGGAGTTATGTAGAACAGGTTGGGGTGGTGAAAGAGATGCCTCGACTTTGTAGCGATGGCCAAAGATGTAGACTCCATTGGCGATGAGATGGTGAACGTCGACGGCAGTAGGGAGGTGGATGCGGACCATGTACGTCAGACCGGAGGTGTTCTTGATCCTGAAGACTCGACGGACAGGTATGCCTTCTGCTCGAAGTTGTTGCAGGATGGCTTGTTCTGAGTGAGCAGGATCCACTCCACGGATCACACAGCTATACATGGTGTGGCGGGACAGTGATGACTGCGATGAGGGTGGTGCTTCTTCGGCGGCGTTGAAAGACGAAGAAGACGACGGTGCTGCAGACGTTGCGGGAGGCATGTATGAGGCATGACGTTCTTCAGGTGTTGAAGGAAGAGGGAGGGAAGAAGCCATTATGGACGCAGGATGACTGGTTGTAACCATAGTGATGGGAATAGGGGAGGGGTTGAAGGTTGATGTTGTAGTGGAGATGGTGGTGGTAGTGGTAGTTATCGGCCATGTAGAAACGGCGTGTGATGTTGGCTGGCTTGACGGCGTAGATACCACTTGGTGCAAGGCAGCTGGTAGGAAGTCTCCTGTGGTGGCGCGACCGTTGCAGGTGGAGTAAAATCAGTGGCTATGAGCTGATCCAGGAGTGACGCAGGAGTAACTTCCACACTATGGAAGATGTGATGAATATATACGCCGTTGTTCAGGAGGCGGCAGACGTCGTCCTCTGTGTGGAAATATAGAAGAACATCTGGTGACAGTCCGGAACTGCTTAGTAGTCTTGTGGCCCAATGAACTGGAACGCCTGCATTACGGATTTGTTGGACGATGTCGTCATCTGAGAGAGCGAGGTTGACGTTACGGAGTAGGCAGGTAAGCATGGCGGGGAGGCCGACTACCAACTAGGTGTCAGCCAATATGCTCTTTAGAGTCGGCGAGGTAGCTGAGGTAAAGATGTTGAGCCACCCGACCGAGAAAAAATTAAGGAGTAAGGAGTAGTTTGGATGTTCCACTCGGAGATGTCGATCCTAGCGAGTAAATCCCCCTCGGGAAGGTAGGATCTCTCCTTTCTGCTACTTAAGGTATCGTTGCACATCATTCTTATATGATTTTTATCATCCCTAAGTCTGCATACCGGGTACGGAAGCGGTATCTTCTATTCGTCATGGAATGGCGAAAATGATCACAGTTTACTGTGTGGTCACGGCATTGCCTCCTCGATATGCATCCGATGGCTGCTTCATATCAATGAGGCAGTGGATTACGGACCACTGACCGCTTTCATTGCGTTCTCTGAAAGTTCTTTTCAAATCCCAAAGACGGCAGCACATATCGCGTAGTCCGTGGCAGTGGTTAATGAACAGAGCTGTTACTCCGGCCGGGAGTGGTTAATTGACTAACCGCATGGCGCTGTTGACAGTCGCACATGTAATGCACCAAAGAGGCGACTAGAGATGAGCTTAACCGATATTTCAGTATATCGGTGACAGGCGTATCTGTGACACAAACATATCTGTGACTTTTATCTGTGACTCAGTCACAGGAAGGACGAGCATACGATTATCGTCACGGGTCGCGGTTAGAGTTGAGCTTAAACGATATTTCAGAATATCTGTCACCAGCGTATCTGTGATAGGCCGACACATACAAAAATACTGTATCTGACTTTTATCGGTGATTCAGTCACAGGAATAACGAGCATATAATTATCGTCACGGTCACTCTTTGGTCGCGGGCGGCCATTATGGAAATACTTTCTTTCTTTCTTTCTTTCTTTCTTTCTTTCTTAATCTGCTTACCCTCCAGGGTTGGTTTTTCCCTCGTAGTCAGCGAGGCATCTCGCCTCTACCGCCTCAAGGGCAGTGTCCTGGAGCGTGAGACATTGGGTCGGAGGATACAACTGGGAGGTTGACCAGTACCTCGCCAAGGTGGCCTCACCTGCTATGCTGAACTGGGGCCTTGGTGGGGGATGAGAAGATTAGGAAGGATAGACAAAGAAGAGGGAAGGAAGCGGCCGTGGCTTTAAGTTAGGTACCATCCCGGCATTTGCCTGAAGGAGAAGTAGGAAACCACGGAAAACCACTTCCAGGATGGCTGAGGTGGAAATCGTACCCACTTCTACTCAGTTGACCTCCCGAGGCTGAGTGGACCCCGTTCCAGCCCTCGTACCACTTTTCAAATTTCGTGGGAGAGCTGGGAATCGAACCCGGGTCTCCAGAGGTGGCAGCTAATCACACTAACCACTATACCACCGAGGCGGACTATGGAAATACTTCTAGTTGAAATGATGACAAAGTCGGGTAGTATTTTTCAGAAGATTCGGGACATTAGAAGTGGGAAAAAATAATATTCACACTTACAATTTGAGTTTTTTCTTTACGTCGCACCGACACAGATAGGTCTTATGGCGACGATGGGACAGGAAAAGTCTAGGAGTGGGAAGGAAGCGGCCGTGGCTTTAATTATGGTACAGCCCCAGCATTTGCCTGGTGTGAAAATGGGAAACCACGGACAACCATCTTCAGGGCTGCGGACAGTGTTCGAACCCACTATCTCCCGGATGCGAGCTCACAGCTGCGCGCACCTAACCGCACGGACAACTCGTCCTTTAAATCTGAGGTTTTAATAATCCATAGGGAAAAGGTTGTTAACATGATGTGCAATAAATTAACAAGCGGAATTTGATTACCCTTGTCGTGTCTCAGGGATACCAATTATTTACAGTAGGCCTATTTAATGTAGGTTGAAAAAATAAAAATACTAAAAAATAATAAATTTATGAACTTAATACAAAGCTTCCTCCCATATACAGGGCTATTCAGCAAAGTTGTCCACCTCAAATAACTTGTGAACGGTTAAAGATATTGACATTTAGTTTTCACTTTCAGTAATGGTACCACAGGGCTAATAATCGGACTTAAAGTATTGTGACATGACGTTAATATTTTCAGGGATCATGGTACTAACTTCGCTTTTTTTTAACGGTACCACACTATTTTATAGACATAGCCTTAAATCTACAAAGAGTACAAAGCCAGCACCGTGATTATTTTGAGGATCGGACTAGTACTTCTCGAAAAAATATTATATATTCAAACATGCCTCTTTTGCCAGCTGAAGATTAATCTGTCTGTTCACGCTGCGTATGAAACATGAGCTAGCTAATGGCATAGAGTTGCTAGACAGGTATTCTCTGTACTGTGCTCATAAATACACTATGATAAAATGTATGATTTAACACCCTTAATATCGCAGTAGGTAACGGGTAAATGAAAAATGGATATAGACCTTGAGCTACAGCGGATAACATAGCCTAGTGAGCATGATCCAAGTACACAATTTAAACGATATTTTGTCACAGATACTTCCGTGACAGCATATCTGATATATCGGTGACAAAGTAACATGATGTGATTTATCGATCATCTCTAGAGGCGACACAATATAGGCTAACTGAGCTCCTGTTAACGTATTGACCGACTGAGGAACAACATAGGCCTGTACATTGGATTTTTTAATCTACTGCCAGCTCTGTGTGAAGACCCAAATATTTTAAACACGCGACACCATTCTCCTACATCTTCTCTGATCTGTCTAGATGATGATGATGATGCTTGTTGTTTAAAGGGGCCTAACATCTGGGTCATTGGCCCCTATCTGTCTAGACCAGAGGTTCTCAAACTATTATGAGACTGTATCCCTCCCTCATGGCTAAAAGGTCAATGTACCACCACAAAATTCCCTAAATGATAGGTTTAAAATATGAGTACCTGGCTAATTACTGAGGCATTTTTAATTGATTATGTTACGGAGTATCGTGGATGTGCAGAGGTGAAAGAAGGTGCGGGGGTGAACAGGTCCCAAAATACGAAATTAAAGTTAAGATAAAATTTAACAAGGTTATATTTTCTTAGCAAAATCAAGAAATAACAAGAATGGCAGGTACAGAGTAGCAAGGCAACAAATGTACAATTACAGTATTCACAGGATTTGGGCTTCGAGCCCCGGACTCACAATTCTTGAGCAATTAGCCCAACTTTACCCAAAAACAAGATTCGACAAGGCAGAAGACCCCAATTATGTTCAGGAGCACTTGCTCACAATTACAAAATAAAGCCTCCTCGAGGCACCCAAAATCAATTTTAAAAGCGCAATCCGCTCTCAAAGTTTAAGCCTATCAAAGGCCACACCAAACTCGACTTTCAAGCTGTCCTCCAAGGACACAGACACAGGAGTAAAAAGATACCCAACCTACTGAGGCCTATTAAGTGAAGAAACAGAAATATTACATGGCCTCGACAATACCAATTTGAGAGGAGGCGAAGCTGCACTCCTAATACATTTTGTTTAAAACCTACTTGGCACTAGGCCGTTAATGCAAGGGCTAATCCCATACTAAAGAGGTGACTTATATGAGAAGACAATTTACATTACGCTAGAATGGAAGAAACGGTTGAGAAAATAAGTTCACCTCAAAGCAATATGAGTGGGAGCTCGAGAGGGTTAAGCACTCTCTATCCCAATTTATAGTTTAAACAGATAGAATTGATACCGAGTGTCTTTACATTTTAAGGGAAAGTTATATGGTAAAAGGCTTTGGACCTGCCCGAGAGTTAAACTGCTGAGCTAGCAAGAAAATAAGTTATTAAACGGCCATTACCTTGGGGATGAACTGCTGCCCGAAGAAAGAGGCGCTTCCCGCCCCCTGCTATGTACTTTACACACTGAAAGATGTTACTGAAGAGGCGCGGAGACCCGAAAATCAGCAGTTTATAAACCCTCGCGGAAAGTTCGAGGCGTTTCAGGAATGAGAACACCCTCCCACAAGAATTTTATTGGCTAGGGTTAAGCAACATATCCAAGTTAAAGAAGATACACCTGATTGGTCATAAATTAATTAAAGAAATTCGGGATTGGCTAAATTCAAAACAAGGGGAAAGGGCAGGGTTATACAGCCAACTTAAACAATAACAGAAAGAAATTTAACAAGGAACAAACTTTTGAACTGAAATTTTTTCCAAAAAACAGTTCTTTCACTTCGCACTAGGGTGCACCATTGTAGTCCTTCAGTAGTGCCATCCAGAAGAGAATGTTCGCACTTCTTACTACAGGCAAAACAAAATACATCGAAAACGACCCAGTTCAGAAACTTCAAAATTTACAAGTAGGGACATCTTCTGAGAAACTTGAGAATTAACACAGTAGTTAAAGTTCAGGTTTCCTCCAGTAGAGGAGTTCCAACTGGCGCAAAGTTTGAATTAACGGCGCGGGGGTGTACCGCCCGGTACAGATTATAAATTATTATTTTAAATACATATCGAAAATAAGAAGAGATTGTGAAATTAAATACATTTTTATAACACATCACAAGGAATTGAAGAGTTTGTGTCTGTATCAAGTATAATACAATGATAGTCTAATAAAGAAACACATGATACGCTGTTTATACGAAAGTTTAACAAAACGCTAGAGTTTAGCCTCAACAGCAAATTAATAAATAACGGTGAACAATTTTCGACCTTAATAACATTTCAGTGGGATGAGTGTGCCAGTATGGCGTGGCACTGTTCTCTGTAGTCCAGGTCGAAACTTTCAAGCGAAGCCTGGCTCCATATAAACACATATTTACTTCCATATTTCAATTTTTCTTCACTTTTCCCCTGAAGGCTTTTCGCGTACCCCACTGAAAGTCTCAGGTGTACCCCTAGGGGTATGCGTACCACAGTTTGAGAACCGCTGGTCTAGAATGTACTGCAGTCTCCTTGAATCATTCCTTCCGTAACATCTATCTTCTATCTATATATATAAAATGAGAGTTTTGTCTGTACATTGCTCAGAATTTGAAAAGAATGGTATTTCTGCATCGGCCATGTCCACAGTAACAAGGAAAAGCACCTTTTTACTTTTCCGTAATTTCTGTCTGTCTGTCTGTCCTTCTGTCTGTCTATCTGTATGTATGTACACGCATCACGAGAAAACGGCTGAAGCGAATTTAATGAAAATCAGTATGTAAAGTCGGGCGATGAACCGCTACAATCTAGACTATAATTTATTTTATTCGCGCTGAGTGAAATGGTAGTTTAGAGGAAGGCCTGACATTTTATTCTCAAACATTTATGTTATAAGTAGCCATGTCTTAATGAAAATTGGTATGTGAAGTCGTGGTAATAAGTCGATATAATCTAGGCCATCAATAACTGTTTTCACGCTGAGTGAAATGGTAGTTTAGGGGAATATCTAAAATTTAATTCTCAAATATTTATTTTATTAGTGGTCGTATCTTAATGGAAATCGGTATACAAAGACGGAGAGTAAGTCGCTACAATCTAGGATATAAATAATTGTATTCACGGGGAGAAAAATTGTAGTTTAGGGGAAGGCCTAAAATGTAATTCTCAAATATTTGTTATTAGTGGTCGTTATATTAATGAACATTGGTATACAAAGTCGGGGAATAAGTCTCTATAATCTAGGCCATCAATAATTTTATTCACGCTGAGTGAAATGGTAGTTTAGGGGAAGGCCTAAAATGTAATTCTCAAATATTTGTTATTAGTGGTCGTATCGATAAATTTATATATATAAAATAAGAGTTTTATGTCTGTACATTGCTCAGAATTTGAAAAGAATGGTATTTCTGTATCGGTCATGTCTACAATAACAAGGAAATGCAATTTTTACTTTTTCGTAATTTCTGTCTGTCTGTCTATCTGCTGTATGTATGTACACGCATCACAAGAAAACGGCTGATGAGAATTTGATGAAAATCGGTATGCAAAGTTGGGGAATAAGTCGCTATAATCTAGGCCATAAATAATTTTATTCACGCTGAGTGAAATGGTAGTTTAAGGGAGGGCCTAAAGTTTAATTTTCAAATATTTCTGTTATTATTGGTCTATGTTAATGAAAATCGGTATGCAAAGTCCGTGTAATAAGTCGATATAATCTAGGCCATAAATAATTGTATTCACGTTGAGTAAAATGGTAGTTTAGGGGAAAGCCTAAAATTTAACTCTCAGATATTTGTCTTATCACTGGTCGTATTTTAATGAAAATCGGTAGGGAAAGTCGCGAAATAAGTCGCTACAATCTGGACTATAAATGATTGTATTCACGCAGAGATAAATGGTAGTTTAGGGGAAGGCCTAAAATTTAATTCTCACATTTTTTTGTTATTAGTGGTCGTATTGATAAATACTACATAACTAAAGTTACATAGCATTAAATTTCCGATCATTTATGTCTTATGCATTGTTACCGTACCGGATAAGACCACAGAGATATTCAAGGATTTAGATTTTTGTTACGGAGTCCGTACTACCGCCGAGTCACGAGAAAATGTGTAAACAGAATTTAATGAAAATCGGTATGTAAAGTCGAAGAATAAGGAACTACAGTCTACGCTATAAATAATTTTATAAGACGCCCTAATATCACAGAGTCGAAAGAAAACTAAATGTGAAGGCCTACAACATAGAATGCTCATAAAACTGATCAACAATAACATTACATTGACCATTGTTTGTTGTGATGTGCTTTGTGTCTTCTGTTGCCACTCATCTATAATAGATAGGATTACTGCTGCGTAACCAATATTTTTAAAATTTTGCTTTACATTGCACCGACACAGATAGATCTTACGGCGACGATGGGATAGGGAAGGGCCAGGAGTGTGAAGGATGCGGCCTTGGCCTTACTTAAGGTACATAACAGCATTTGCCTGGTGTGAAAATGGGAAACCACGGAATACCATCTTCAGGGCTGCTAACAATGGTGTTTGAATCTATTATCTCCCGGATGCAAGCTCACCGCTGCGCGCCCCTAACTACACGGCCAACTCGCCCAGGCGTACCGAGTGTAACAGCTTGCCTGAATATCGGCGGGAGTAACTCTGGAGTTGGATAACTTTCTTCTTTAGTGTGCTATTCCTTTGATACATACATTTTCTGATACTACTGGTACGTAACACACTGGTTCATCCTGGTCATTCCAGCTGTGAAACTCTGGACTGTTACATCGGCACCGTAGTACTGTTCGTTAAAAGTGACAAAATGTGAGCTTTTTAATTTGATCGAGTATTTTATATGATAACATTGTTTTTAATCGCTACATTCCTACTGACGTTTTTGTAATGATCTATGTTGATTTCAGTTAGGAAAGCCACACAAAGTCGGTCTTTCTGAGAATCCCGTAGCGAAGCACTGGTACATCAGCTAGTACTACATAATTAACATAACTTTAGTTACGTAGCAAGTTATTACATTTCCGATCAATTATGTCTTATACATTGTTACCGTACCGCCTATAATCACAGAGATATTCATGAATTTGGATTTTTGCTACTAAGTCCATATCAGCGCGGAGTCACGACAAAATGGGTAAACAGAATTTAATGAAAATCGGTGTGTAAAATCTGAGAATAAGGAACTACAGTCTACGATATAAATTATTTTATAAGACGCCCTAATATTACAAAGCCCAAAGAAAACTAATGTGAAGGCATACAGTATAGAAAGCTCATAAAATAAATCAACAATAACATTACATTGACCATTGTTTGTTGTGATGTGCTTTGTGTCTTCTGTTTCCACTAATCTCCGATAGATAGGATTACTGCTACGTACCGAGTATTTCTTTAATTTGCTTTACGTCGCACGGACACAGGTAGGTCTTATGATGACAGTGGGATTGGACAGGCCTAGGGGTGTGAAGTAAGGGGCCTTTGCCTTAATTAATGTACCACCGAATACCAACTTCAGGGCTGCCGGCAGTGGGGTTCGAGTCCACTATCTCCCGGATGCAAGCTCACAGTTGCGCGGCTCTAAGCACACGGCCAACTCGCTCGAATATTGGCCTGCCTGAATATTGGCGGGAAGTAACTGGGGAGTTAGATAACTTTCTTCTTTAGCATGCCATTCTTCTGGTTCATAAAGTTTCTGATACTATTGGTATGTAACACACTGGTTCATCATAGCATTCGAGCTATTCAGTCTCTACTCTGAGGCACTGACTGGAATGAGTAGTGTGTAAATTTAACGGAATAATGGCAGATGAGTGGTCACGGCAGTCTGCGACCTGCTCATTCCAGCTCTGGAACTTTGGACCGTTAGATCGGCACCGTGGTACTGTTCGTTGAAAGTGAGAAAGTGTGCGGTTTTTCATTTGATCGAGTATTTTATATGATAACATTGCTTTCAATCGCTACATTCCTACTGACGTTTTTGTAATGACCTATGTTCAATTCAGTTAGGAAAAGCACAAAGTCAGTCTTTCTGAGACTCCCGTAGCGAAGCACGGGTACATGAGCTAGTTTACTACAAAGCTATTGTGCCTGTAGAGACCGCCAATTAATTTTTCCCTTCTCTTTGTTATTGTTGACAATAAAGATCTTCTTTTTACCTGTTCGGCTAAGTTTTCATTCATTGTGAGTTTTGCTGTCCATGAGATCTTTTACATCCTCTTCCAACACCACACCTCAAACGTCTTCGGACGTTTCTTGTCTCATGCACTAACAGTCCACGTTTCTGAGCCATACAAGGCCACACTCCTGACACAATCTATATATATAAAATAACTTGTCCTGACTGACTGACTGACTGACTGACTGACTGACTGACTGACTGACTGATTCATCATCGCCGAGCCAAAACTACTGGACATAAAGAAATGAAATTTTGGGGATATATTCATATTAAGATGTAGGTACTCGCTAAGAGAGGATTTTTGGATATTCCGTCGCTAAGGGGGTGAAAAGGGGGTGAAATTTTAAAATGAATGTATCTATATCTCAAAACTTTAAAAGTTTACAGATGTAAAAATTGGTATTTAGAATCTTCTTTTAAAATAAGGATACACGTATTTTTTTGTTTTCTGAAAACCCCAATAGGAGGGGTGAAAAAGGGTGAAAATGGGGAAAAATGGGTTGAATGCCTTCAATCAGGATACCGGTACTTATATCTCAGAAACTGAAGATATTACAGACCTGAAAATTGGTACATTTGATCTCTTTTAAAAATAAAGAAACTCGTATTTTTTTGTTTTTGGAAAACTCAATTAATGGGAGGGTGAAAAGGGGGTAAATTTTTAAAATGAGTGAATCTATATCTCCAAACTTTTAAAGTTTGCAGATGTAAAAACTGGCATTTAGAATCTTCATTAAAAATAAAGAAACACGTATTATTTTGTTTTCGGAAAATCGAAATAGAGGAGTGAAAAGGGGCGGAAAAAAGGTTGAATGCCTTTAATGAGGCTACTTGTATCTCAGAAACTGAAGATATTACAGACCTGAAAATCGGTGTTTGGGATCTCCTTTAAAAATAAAGAAACACGTCTCTTTTTGTATCTGGAAGATCCAATTAAGGGAGGGGGTGAGAAGGGGGTAATATTTTAAAATGAGTGTATCTATATTTCAAAACTTTTAAAGGTTATAGATGTGAAAATTGGTATTTAGAATCTCCTTTAAAAATAAAGAAACACGTATATTTTGTTTTCGGAAAATCCTAATAGGAAGGGTGGAAAAGGTTGAAGGAGGGGTCGAATGCCTTTCATGAGTCTACTTATATTTCAGAACCTGAAGATATTACAGACCTGAAAATTGGTGTTTGGGATCTCCTTTAAAAAAGAAACACGTATTTTTTTGTTTTTGGAAAATCCAATTAATGGGGGGGGTGAAAAGGGGGTGATTTTTTAAAATTTGTGTATCTATATCTCAAAACTTTTAAAGTTTATAGATGTAAAAATTGGTATTTAGAATCTCCTTTAAAAATAAAGAAACACGTATTCTTTTGTTTTCGGAAAATCCCAATAGGAAGGGTGTAAAAGGGTGAATAATGGGTTGAATGCTTTTAACGAGGCTACTTATATTTCAGAACCTAAAGATATTACAGACCTGAAAATTGGTATTTGGGATCTACTTTAAAAGTAAAGAAACATGTATTTTTTTGTTTTTGGAAAATCCAAATATTGGGGGGGGGGGGGGTGAAAAGGGGGGTGAATTTTTTAAAATGAGTGTGTCTACATCTTAAAACTTTAAAATTTACAGATGTAAAAATTGGTAGTTAGAATCTCCTCTACCGGGCGAGTTGGCCGTGCGCGTAGAGGCGCGTGGCAGTGAGCTTGCATCCGGGAGATAGTAGGTTCGAATCCCACTATCGACAGCCCCGAAAATGGTTTTCCGTGGTTTCCCATTTTCACACCAGGCAAATGCTGGGGCTGTACCTTAATTAAGGCCACGGCCGCTTCCTTCCAACTCCTAGGCCTATCCTATCCCATCGTCGCCATAAGACCTATCTGTGTCGGCGCGACGTAAAGCCCCTAGCAAAAAGAAAAAAGAATCTCCTCTAAAAATAAAGGAACACGTATTTTTGTTTCCAGTAAATCCCAATAGGAGGGGTGTAAAAGGGTGAAAAATGGGTTGAATGCCTTTAATGAGGATACATATATGTCAGAAACGAAAGATATTACAGAACTGAAAATTTGTATATGGGATCTCCTTTAAAAATAAAGAAACACGCATTTTTTAGTTTTTGGAAAATCCAATTAATGGCGGTTAAACAGGAGTGACAAATTGGGGTGAATTTTTTGAAAGACTATCTACAGAATATCTTGGAAACGTAAAATGTTACAGACGTAAAAAGTGGGTGTTTGGAATCTCCTGTAAATGTAAAGAAACAAAGGCGATTTGTTTTTGGAAACTCCACTTAAGGGGAACTCCAAAGGGGTGAAATTTTAAAATGAGAATTTTTACAGTATATCTAAAAAACTTAACATGTTACAGAAGTGAAAAATGGTATTTTTTATCTCTATTAAACATAAAGAAACGTGTATTTTTAGTTTTCGGAAACATCACTTGGGTGGAGGGGGGCGTAAAAGTGACTGAAAATGGTGTTGAATTCTTTTAATTAGGCTGCTGATATATCAAAAATGAAGATGTTACAGACGTGAAATTTGATATTTTCAATCTGCTTTAAAAGTAAAGAAACACGTATTCTCTTAAAATCCAATGAAGCGGGGGGTGGGGGTGAAAGAATTGAAAAATTAATTGGCTTAATTGTATGAAAATACATACATCTAATAAAAAGTAAGGTTGTTACAGACGTGAAAATTCGTATTTGGATCTCCTTTAAAAACAAAGAAAAACGCGTTTTAGGCGGGAAACCATCTTGGAGGGCGGGAGTGTAAAGGAGTTGAATTCCTTTCATGAGGACACATAAATCAAAACCTGAAGAAGTTAGAGTCGTGATAATTGGTATTTAGAAGATCCTTTACTATTAAAGAAACAAGTATTTTTTGCGGGAAAGTTCACTTAGTGGGGGGGGGGGGAGTAGTGTGAAATGGAGTGAAAAAAGTAAATTACTTTTATGGGGATACTTATATCTCAAAACTGAAGGTAATAGACGTAAACATTGGTGTTTGGAATCTCCCTTAAACATAAAGAAACACGCCTTCTTTTATTTTTTTTTTGGGGGGGGGGGGAGGCGGTAAATAAACTTAACGGCGGTGGGGTGTAGAAGGAGGTGAGACCAATTGATTTTACTGTTATTAATGTACTTATAAGGATCCTCCGTTGCTCAGGCGGCAGCGCGCCGGCCTCTCACAGCTGGGTTCCGTGGTTTAAATCCCGGTCACTCCATGTGACATTCGTGCTGGACAAAACGGAGGCGGGACAGGCTTTTCTCCGGTTACTCCGCTTTTCCCTGTCATCAGCCATTCCAGCAACACGTCATAATAATAATAATAATAATAATAATAATAATAATAATAATAATAATAATAATAATAATAATAATGTTCCGGACCGTCTTCAAATGTGCGGACCGCGCTGGTAACGGCTCCTGGACGGGTAATGACTAAGAATGCAGACCGGCCGCGGGTTCAGTGCCGCCAAGGAACCCAATATGACATCACGCCGGATCTCCTGAAGGATTTTATCCATATTTAAAAATATTATAGGAAAAGATGGCAAAGATTTACGGGCCCAACTGACCGGGAGGAATACCTGAGCCTAACCCGGGAAGTATGAAAACGATTGCTGGAAAGGAATATTTAAAAATGGGAGGAAACGTGCCGTAAAATAATAGAAAACCAGTCAGATCGGGAATTTTGGTGGATTCTCGCAGAAAACGAGCCAGATCGCGAATTTCGGCGGATTATATATCTAAAACAATAAGCATTCAATTATAAATTTCAGTATAATGCCGTAGCGAAGCACGGGTATCTTGCTAGTACTTTATAAATCTGTTTTTGATCTTCACATTTAAATTCCTTGATGTAGGCAGCACTCTTTTCTTCTAATATGCGATCTTTGCCTGTGCTCTTTATGTCGGCTGAACTTTCCATCTCAAGTGATTTTACTGTCTAAGTAGGTAAAGGCATTTACTTCTTTGAGTGGTAAACCATTCATTCTTACGTCGACTACAATATGTTGGCGGTTGCATACCATAATTTCAGTCTACTAGCCATTGTAAAAATCTCTGACCTGGCCGTGAATAAAGTCCATGGCGTCCATGTCAGAGGTACGTTCTCTACCCTTATGCAGGGCCGACGTCTGTGCTGATCTACCCGCTGAAATGAAATGGCGTATGGCTTTTAGTGCCGGGAGTGTTCGAGGACATGTTCGGCTCACCAGGTGTAGGTATTTTGATTTTACTCCAGTAGGCGACCTGCGCGTCGTGATGAGGATGAAATGATGATGAAGAAGACACATACACCCAGCCCCCGTGCCAGCGAAATTAACCAATTTTCGTTGAAATTCCCGACCCTGCCCGGAATCGAACCCGTGACCCCTGTGACCAAAGGCCAGCACGCTAACCATGGAGGCGGACGATCTACCAGCTGAAAATAGTCTTTATTTGGCCCCTAATGCTAAAAGATGCTGTAACGCATGACTCAGCTGCTGAGGAAGTTGGCGTTCTAAGGAGAAATCGGCTCACACGAACTCTGCAACTTGCCCAAAACTGCCCTTACCGCCAGTACACAAACTCCGCAACTAGCAGCAGACCTGTGATTTTCTCTTGGATACACCCCACAACACATCAGTAAGCTATATTATAACGAGCTTCAATTCCTAGTAACTTTTTATTCAAAATACATTTATCTCGACGACGCCGAAGTATAAATATTATATGCCAGAAAATGAATCTTAATGACGCTCATTATAGTTCAAGTTTCATTATGATACATGTTCGCCACCAATCAGAGTTCAGATTTTCATTATGATACAGGTTCTTCACCAATCAGAGTTCAGATTTTCATTATGGTACAACTGTTTGAACAATTAGATAAGGATATCATCGCACCGTCCACCTCTGTGGTGTAATGGTTAGCGTGATTAGCTGCCACCCCCGGAAGTCCGGGTTCGATTCCCGGCTCTGCCACGAAATTTGAAAAGTGGTACGAGGGCTGGAACGGGGTCCACTCAGCCTCGGGAGGTCAACTGAGTAGAGGTGGGTTCGATTCCCACCTCAGCCATCCTGGAAGTGGTTTTCCGTGGTATCCCAATTCTCCTCCAGGCGAATGCCGGGATGGTACCTACCTTAAGGCCACGGCCGCTTCCTTCCCTCTTCCTTGCCTGTCCCATCCAATCTTCCCATCCCTCCACTAGGCCCCTGTTCAGCTTAGCAGGTGAGGCCGCCTGGGCGAGTTACTGGTCATTCTCCCCAGATGTATCCCCCGACCCAAAGTCTGAATTTCCAGGACACTGCCCTTGAGGCGGTAGAGGTGGGATCCCTCGCTGAGTCCGAGGGAAAAACCGACCCTGGAGGGTAAACAGATTACGATATCATCGCACCTACGTTCAACACACTAGCTTCGCACTTGTTTCCAAAACCAAACATGTCGGACACAAGTGACAACATTGAGCTCACACCACCGAACTGTACAATAAACAATTTGTATTTGAAATAAAGCTACGTTGTGATAACCTTCTATCAATGCTTTTGCTTCAAAGCTTTGAAAACTTATGACATTGTCAAGGTCTCTGATCTACTCACGTGGTTTTCCGTGGTTTCCCATTTTCACACCAGGCAAATGCTGGGGCTGTACCTTACTTAAGGCCACGGCCGGTTCCTTCCCACTCCTAGACCTTCCCTGTCCCATCGTCGCCGTAAGACCTATCTGTGTCGTTGCGACGTAAAACAACTAGCAAAAAAAAAAAAAAAAATCTACTCACGGAAAATCAATAACCCAGAGCATGCGCTCTGCGCTCTGTTCAGTAAATTCAACTGTCAAGCGACATCTCGATAGAAATGTATGAATATTTAAAAAAGAGAGTTATAATTATCGTCGAGCATATACAGTCGTATGCAACAACCCTATAATGGCAATAATTAAGCCACGAGTGTCTTAATTATCATTTAAGCCTCTGCCTGTGTGGATCCGTGGTAGAGTGTTGGCCTCCAGATCCCAAGATAGCGGGTTCAAACCCGGCAGAGGTAGTCGGATTTTTGAAGGGCGGAAAAAAGTCCAGTCGATACTCCATGTCGTACGATGTCGGCATGTAAAAGATCTCTGGTTACACATTTGGTGTTTACCCGACAAAATTTATTAAATCTAAGCCATAGACGCCCAAGAGAGATCCGGTTTACTCTGTCTGCCATGTAGTGGGCCTAGAGTAAAACGGAACGTCGAAATTGACGAGCAGACAGCTAGATGGCGTCAAATCGAAATGTCTGCACACGGTAGCTGAGGCCATACGATTATTATTGTATTTTATCATTTAAGCCAACTATAACATTAGGATGCCGAAAACGTGCTTAAAGAAAAAGAAAGTATATAACAACGAGCTTCAATTATTGCAAGTAGGCCTACTTTTATTCAGAAGATACATTTAAGCTAATGATAACATTTAAACTTTGCACGAAACATGTTTCAGAAAGTGCAATCTGTCCATTTCATCATTTTACCATTGCACAATTTTCTTCTGGATGAATACTCGTCATTATTTAGGCGAATGTAAGAGTCTGTTTCTTCTCTTCTCAAGATGGATCGTACCTGTGATTTCCCACGTGCCTACACAAAACCGATCACTTCCCAGTGTAAAAATATTGGCATTACATTTCTCATTCGTCGAGCATCTCGAACCTTGATCACCAGTAGATTTCACTTTCCTATAAAGTCGCAGCCCATAACCCAGAGGTCCGTGGATTGGAACCACGCTCTCCTACCACTCGACAAAAGAGTGACTGAATGGGTGGCTCTGTTTCTAGAAAACAGAACTCGAAGAATTAGAGTAGGTGAAGCTTTATCTGTCCCTGTAAAAATTAAGAGGGGAATTCCTCTAGGCAGTATTATTGGACTTTTATGTTTTCTTATATATATAAATGATACGTGTAAAGAAGTGGAATCAGAGTAAGACTTTTCGCAGATGATGTTATTCCGTACAGAGTAATAAATAAGTTACAAGATTGTGAACAACTGCAAAATGACCTCGATAATGTTGTGAGATGGACAGTAGGCAATGGTATGTTGATAAACAGGGATAAATGTCAGGCTGTGAGTTTCACAAATAGAAAAAGTCCTCTCAGTTTTAATTACTGCGTTGATGAGGTGAAAGTTCCCTTTGGGGATCATTGTAAATACCTAGGTATAAATATAAGGAAAGGTCTTCATTGGGGTAATCACATAAATGGGATTGTAAATAAAGGGTACAGATCTCTGCACATGGTTATGAGGGTATTTAGGGGTTGTAGTAAGGATGTAAAGGAGAGAGCATATTTGTCTGTGGTGAGACCCCAACTAAAGTATGGTTCCAGTGTATGGGACCCTTACCAGGATTACTTGATTCAGGAACTGGAAAAAATCCAAAGAAAAGCAGCTCGATTTGTTCTAGGCGATTTCCGACAAAAGAGTGGCGTTACAAAAATGTTGCAAAGTTTGGGCTGGGAAGACTTGGTAGAAAGGAGACGAGCTGCTCAACTAAGTGATATGTTCCGAGATGTCAGTGGAGAGATGGCGTGGGAGGGCATCAGTAAACGAATAAGTTTGGATGGTGTCTTTAAACGTAGGAAAAATCACAATATGAAGATAAAGTTGGAATTCAAGAGGACAAATTGGGGCAAATATTCATTTACAGGAAGGGGAGTTAGGGATTGGAATAGTTTACCAAGGGAGATGTTCAATAAATTTCCAATTTCTTTGCAATCATTTTAGAAAAGGCTAGGAAAACAACAGTGGGGAATCTGCCACCTGGGCGACTGCCCTAAATGCAGGTCAGTAGTGATTGATTGATTGTAAAGTTTAAAAATGTAGGAGTGTGTGACTCCTTTTACAATACATTACTTTTACACTGTTCTCCATATTCAGTATCACTATCCTAAACGTCTGACAGCACTTCCCAGTACTTTCTATACTCCGGGTCACCTTTTAAAGAGCCTGAAGATGAAGGAACGGCATGGCCTCGTAACACTCGCTTCAGTTGCCAAATGAACTGGAGCGCGATTGAAAGTTATACTCCAACATTATAACATAGCAAAGCTCAACGATTGTAACTTGAGCTCATTTGAAAACAATAATGCCTTTACGTATACAGTACGTATTAGTGGAGTACCATGTCGCCACTGCTGTTTTAAACGGACTATTATAATAATAGTACCCACGTGGCCAAGCCATCTACTGAGTAGTATGGCAGTTACGCATCGGCGACGGCATTGCCGTAACTCGTGCTGACAAAGGGCATGAAACGCACGCCCCCTTGCCCCTCTACTGCCACGTGACAACACCGTAAGCACAGCTCCTCTCACACGCGCCTTCCTCTGGCCATCGGTATGTCTTTTCTTCCGCTTTAGTTTGCTCAAAAGGTGGCCCGGAGATTAGGCCCTAGGTTCACCACTACTAAGCTCTTCTCTGTCACCAGGTGCAAGCTAACAGGACACAGCTGCCTTTCTACCTGAAGGGCAAGCTGCGGATTTCGGTGGACACTTCCTCGACCTTTCCTGAAACGCGGAGCTCGTGTCCGTCCTGAGAAATAAAAAGAAAT
Organism: Anabrus simplex; assembly: GCF_040414725.1. Classification (NCBI taxonomy): domain Eukaryota; kingdom Metazoa; phylum Arthropoda; class Insecta; order Orthoptera; family Tettigoniidae; genus Anabrus; species Anabrus simplex. The sequence continues at coordinate 43,817,411 of NC_090265.1, forward strand.
GCACATTCTTTCTTAAACTATAATCATAGGAGGAGGAGGTTAATCCCTTTGAAGAATGAAGATATTCGACTTATAGTAAGAGATCCTGTCTAAGCCTCAGTGGCTGAGGCGGCAGCGCGCCGGAGTCTCAACGCTGGATACCGTGGTTCAAATCCCGGTCACTCCATGTGAGATTTGTGCTGGACAAAGATGAGGCAGACAGGTTTTTCTCCGGGTACTTCGGTTTTCCCTGCCATATTTCATTCCAGCAATACTCTCCAATATCATTTCATCTGTCAGTCATTAATCGTTGCCCCAGCCGCAAGATGGGGGCTTCATTCAATCTATTCCTGACCCGGTCTCTGACTGGAAAACAGGTTGTAGGTTTTCTCATTTTCAGTAAGAGAGCTTGTCTCGCGAATTTAAAACCATCAGTGTCGAAAGACTGCTACAGTTAACCAAGGGAACTCAAGTAGGAAGAAATGAAAGTGGCGAGACTAATAGAAGTAAGTAGAAGCAGTGACCGCTCGTGGTGTACGGGTAGCGTGCCTGCCTCTTACCCGGAGGCCCTGGGTTCGATTCCTGGCCAGGTCAGGGATTTTTACCTGGATGTGAGGGCTGGTTCAAGGTCCACTCAGCCTACGTGATTGAGGAGCTATCTGACGGTGAGATAGCGGCCTCGGTCTAGAAAGCCAAGAATAACGACCGAGATGATTTGTGCTGACAACACGACACCTCGTAATCTGGAGCCCTTCGGGCTGAGCAGTGGTCGCTTGGTAGGCCAAGTGCCTTCAGGGCTGTAGTGCCATGGGGTTGGGTTAGAAGCAGCGTCGACTCAGCTAGGTGCCTCGTGGTCAACCATTCATCCTCCGAAGTTACTACATGTATTTGCAAGTGTAAAAGTAATTTTAATAAAGACTAAGTTTAAGAAGATTGTGGTCGTGACCGGTTTAATTTTTTGTCGGCGCAACTGAAGAGCTGTGGGATACGGGACGGAGCGGACGTAGTCATGAAAACCAAACAGCGGGAGAGTTGGCCGAGCGGTTAGAGGTGCGCTGCTGTTAGCTTGCATTGGGGAGATAGTGGGTTCGAACTTCACTGCCGACAGCTCTGAAGATGGTTTTCTCTGGTTTCCCATTTTCACAGCTGTCTGTATCGGTGCGACGTAAAACAATAAAATACACGAGTTGAGGAGGTAAAAGCATGTTAATGATCTCTCGAATGGTGGTGTGGGTGAGGGTGGTAGAATACATCGACGGTATCCCCAGTCTGTTGTAAGAGGTGACTAAAAGGGGTCTCTATGGGGGCTCTTAACTAGGGAGCGTGGATTGGCGACCACGAGATCCTCAGCTGAGTCCTGTCATTGCTTCCACTTACTTGTGTCAGGCTCCTTACTTTCATATATCGTCGCTGCCGGGACAAACCTTTCTTTCTTGATCTGCTTACCCTCCAGGGTCGGTTTTTCCCTCGGACTCAGCGAGGGATCCCACTTCTACCGCCTCAAGGGCAGTGTCCTGGAGCTTCAGACTCTGGGTCGGGGGATACAACTGGGGAGAATGATCAATACCTCGCCCAGGGGGCCTCACCTGCTATGTTGAACAGGGGCCTGGTGGGGGGATGAGAAGATTGGACGGGATAGAGAAGGAAGCGGTAGTGGCCTTAAGTTAGGTACCATCCGGCATTTGCCTGGAAGAGAAGTGGGAAACTGCGGAAAACCACTTCGAAGATGCCTGAGGTGGGAATCGAACCCACCTCTACTCAGTTGACCTCCTGAGGCTGGGTGGACCCCGTTCCAGCCCTCGTACGACTTTTCAAATTTCGTGGCAGAGCCGGACCTCCGGAGGTGGCAGCTAATCACGATAACCACTACACCACAGAGGCGGACCGGGACAAAGCCTCCTATGTGAAATATTTTAGGTTAGAAGGTTCTGTCATCTAAGGTGCAATATTGTGTAAATATTGTCAAGCATTCTCTCTCTTCATAATGTATTTGCTGCGGGTCAGTATATCTCCAGAAATATTATCACGTAGGAGGTTTTGTCCCGGCAACGACGATTTCCTATCCGACCTCCCTTGGTCAACTCTTGTTCTTTTCCGACCCCGACGGCATTAGAACATTCGAGGCCTAGGGAGTCATTTTCACGCCCTTCGTGGCCCTTGTCTTTCTTTGGCCGACACCTTCATTTTTCGAAGTGTCGGATCCCTTCAATTTTTCCCCTTGATTGGTTTTATAATAAAGGTTGGTTGCCTAGTTGTTCTTCCTCTCAAAATGATAATCACCACCACCACCACCACCACCACGACCATCCCGAACGGTAGAGAGTGATATTTTATAGCAGTTGTATGTCAGTTTTGTTACTTACGGCTCAGGGTATCCTGTAACAGTCTAAGATTCATAGCAGAGCCGGAACTCGAACCTCTGCTAATCACAAAACCACGGTGGAGATCTCCTCAGAAAGTGAGAGGATACGGGAATTCCGGGACTTATTTTCCTCTCAGGATACAAGGTTTCATCCGAACTGACCTTGAATTACTTAACACTGGTACAGATGTTGATGGAGCCTTTTCACTTTGTTCACCGCTCGTCACACCATGCTGAGCTGTCGTACGAAGCGAATAAAAGGGACTCTTAAAAAGGAAGCGTGGGTTGGCAACCAGAGGGCTCATAGCTGAGTCCTTGAATTGCTTCCACATACTTGTCCTAATCCTTTCACTTTCATCTACCCTATCCGACCTCCCTTGGGCAAGTGCTGTTCTATACCAACTCCGACGGTATTAGATTTGTGAGGCCTAGGAAGTCTTTTATTTTCCTACCTTTCGTGGCTCTTGTTTCCTTCTGACCTTCAGATTTCGAAGTGTCGGATACCTCTTATTTTTCCCACTTGCTGTGTTAATCAAGGCCCCACTCCGTTGGCTGCGCTATTGCGTGTGACTCGGGAAGAGATGCCCATGTTGAAGGCGCTCCTCAACTCGCCCAGGAAGTGTCGTAGTACAGCATGGAATTCATAAATTCAGTCGCATTACACACGCATGAAAATACTTGTCGATAGGTTCACACGATACGGGATAACATGGTAAAAACAAAATAATGTTAATTCGATAGTCGAAAATAGCATTTTAAAAAGGTGCCGCAATAGATAGCAAAAGATTCATACGGAAATTTTCGTCAGGTCGCAAACCGAGACTATTGTGCTACTAATTTTAAATCAAATGCCACGCACAAGTTATACATGGCAATAATCTTGAGGTCTGAAGTGATAAAAATGACCCACGAAATGTGATAGTGTGCATTTTTTTCACTAGTTCTGGGTAAGTGTCCAATATTATCTCATTCCAAGCCTCGGGGAAACTTAAATTGAGAGCGTGGATTGGCAATCAGAGGGCCCATAGCTGAGTAATAGGCCTATAGATAACACACATTAAAAAGAGCATTCGTACATTTTTATGGGAAACCACTGTAAAACATTCTCAGGGCAGCCGACAGTGGGACCGGGCGAGTTGGCCGTGTGATTAGGGGCGCGCAGCTATGAGTTTTGCATCCGGGACATAGTGGGTTCGAACCCCACTGTCGGCAGCCCTGAAGGTTGTTTTCCGTCTTTTCCCATTTTAACACCGGCCAAATGTTGGGGTTGTACCTTAATTAAGGCCACGCCCACTTAATACTAGGCCTTTCCTATCCCATCGTCGCCATAAGGCCTATCTGTGTCGGTGCGACGTAAAGCAAATTCTTCGATTGTGGGATTCGAACCCAGTCTCTTCAATGGAGGAGCCTCAATTGGCTCCATAGCCGCAGCGCATTAATACACGTGACTACTCTTGATCTTCATCATCATCATCTGTTTACCCTCCAGGTTCGGTTTTTTCCTTGGACTTAGCGAGGGATCCCACCTCTACCGCCTCAAGGGCAGTGTCCTGGAGCTTCAGACTCTTGGTCGGGGGATACAGCTGGGGAGTATGACCAGTACCTCGCCCAGGCGGCCTCACCTGCTATGCTGAACAGGGGCCTTGTGGAGGGATGGGAAGATTGGAAGGGATAGGCACGGAAGAGGGAAGGAAGCGGCCGTGGCCTTAAATTAGGTACCATCCCGGCATTCGCCTGGAGGAGAAGTGGGAAACCACGGAAAACCACTTCCAGGATGGCTGAGGTGGGAATCGAACCCACCTCTACTCAGTTGACCTTCCGAGGCTGAGTGGACCCCGTTCCAGCCCTCGTACCACTTTTCAAATTTCGTGGCAGAGCCGGGAATCGAACCCGGGCCTCCGGGGGTGGCAGCTAATCACGCTAACCACTACACCACAGAGGCGGACTCCACTTGATCTACTAATTCTAAATATATTTCTTAAAATGCAATGAATGTCTAGCTCATCTTGAGTTTATCTGAGTTAAAAATATGTTAGCAGTGGTTTACGCTTAAGTAAGAATGATATTTAAAATGTTAAATTCCCCTCATAACATTCTTAAATACTAATATTACTGCTTTTGCAAACTCAAACTGAAAGGAAATTATCTAATCACAAATTAAAGCTAGAAGTGTGTTCTCATATTTCTCTCATAAGAGGCAGGAAGTATATAAAGAAAGTTGAATATAAAGCACTTAAAAATGATGAATGTCATAAACAGGTTTTTTGATTGGTGTTTTCTACTGCAGTTCGCCTCTGTGGTGTACAGGTTGGTGTGATTAGCTGCCACCCCCGGAGGCTCGGGTTGGATTCCCGGCTCTGTCACGAAATTTGAAAAGTGGTACGAGGGCTGGAACAGGGTCCATTCAGTCTTGGGAGGTCAACTGAGTGGAGGGTGTTAGATTCTCCCCTCAGTCATTTTCGAAGTGGTTTCCCGTGATTTCCCATTTCTCCTCCAGGCAAATGCAAGCAAAGCAAAGCCATCTCCGTACAGGCCATGAAGGCCCTTGGAGGGGTGGAAGGTAAAGGCTTCCACTATCCATAACTTCGGCACTTCGTGGGGTAGAGTGGTTGGCTCTACGCCCGGCTGTCTTTGCCCCCCAGGAATTAATGGTGTAGGCTGAGTGAACCTCAGGGCCATGGGCATATCAGGAAGGGGAAATCTTGTTTCTTAAATTTTACGTCTTCCTGACGACGTCCTTCCGGGCGAACCGAGCACGCCTTTACCGCCTCGGCCACGCAGCCCCTATTAATACAGTCGTGGTCGGAAAAGAACAAGTGTTGACCAAGGGAGGTCGGATAGGATAGATGAAAGTGAGGAGCTTGGCACAAGTAAGTGGAAGCAATGTCAGGACTCAGCTAAGGGCCCCGTGGTCGCCAACCAGCGTTCCAAAGTTTAGTGCCCCTGGGGCTCCTTCTGGTCACCTCTTACGACAGGCAGGCAATGCCGTGGATGTTATTCTACCGCCCCGACCTACAGGGGAATAATAAAGCGAGAAACAACAGGCATTGTCATCACATAGTCTACAGGCTAGAGTCGACTGACCGATGATCATAATGGTGAATGTCCCTGGTCTAGTCGAACAGAAACTCATCAGATATGCTTCTACGTCGTTTTAATAAAGAAAACGAAGGTTCATTGCTCAACTGACCTCATAGTTTTTATTTAATTTATATTTTTTATATATCTTGTTTATCTAACTAATCATGTGCTAAGTTTATATAATCCTACGTTACGCAAAACAAGCAACTTCTCACATGCCAGCTCTTTGCATGCCATGCGTTTCTGTCGAAGAGCGACGCGAACTCGTGGGAAGAATGCCAGCGATGGTATGTGGATGTTAGTCTGTCAGGTGTAATAATGGAATTGAAGAATTATTATTTTATTATATGACGATGGTTTTGATGTCAGTAAATAGAGATTTTGACTTTATTCTTATGAAATATTTGATGATATAACATTATTAAATTATTTAAAATGCAAATAAGTGAGTACGTATGCAAGTTTGTAGGTGCGGTGCTTCATTGTGGACGAGGTAATAAGCAACTCGGGGGACACCAAGTTAGTGCGTCCCTCTCCGAAGTAGACACTCAGCCAAGGTGCCAGACTAGAAATATCTGAATATTTCCATGATATTGCTCACAATAATTTCATTATTATTATTATTATTATTATTATTATTATTATTATTATTATTATTATTATTATTATTATTATTATTATTATTGTACCGGGTGGTACACCTCCACGCCGTTAATTTAAATGTGCGCCTGTTGAAACTCCTCTGCTGGAGGAAGTCTGAACTTTATTGACGGTATTAATTTTCTACCTTCTCAGAAGATGTCACTACCTGTAAATTTTGGAGTTTTAGAACTGTGTCACTTTTGATGTGTTTTTGTTTCGCTTGAAGTAAGAAGTGTGAACTTTCTCTTCTAGAGGACACTACTGAAGATCTACAATAGTGCAACCTAGTGCGGAGTCAAAGAACTATTTTGTTGGAGAAAATTTAATTTCAAGAGTTTGTTCTTTGTTAAATTTCTTTCTGTCATTGTTTAAGTTGGCAATATTTACCCCTTTCTTCCCCTTGTTATGAATGTATCCAATCCCGAAATTCTTCTATTAATTTCTGACCAATCTGGTGTATCTTCCCCAACTTGTATCGGTTGCGGGGTCCTACCCAATAAAGAGTTTGTGGGAGGGTGTTTTCATTCCCCTAACGCCTAGAACCTTCCGCGAGAGGATATAAACTGCTGATTTTAGGGTCTCCGCGCCACTTCTGTTCCATCTTTCAGTGTGTTAAGTACATAGCAGGGGGCGGGAAGCGCCTCTTTCTTCGGCAGCGGTCAACAACAAGGTAATGGCCGATTAATAACTTCTTTCCTTGCTAGCTCAGCAGTTTAACTTTCGGGGCGGGTTCTAAGCGTTCAACCATGTAACCTTTTCCTAAAATGTAACTACTCTTTTCATATACTCTATTTTAAAACGACATATCGGGATAGAGAGTGCTTAACCCTCTCGAGCTTCCACTCACATCGTCTTGAGGTGAACTTATTTTTCTCAACCAATTCTTCCGTAATGTAATGTAAATTGCTATTAAGTCACCTCTGTAGTATGGGATTAGCCCTTGTATTAACGGCCTAGTGCCAAGTAGGTCTTAAGCAAAGTGTATTAGGAGTGCAAATTCGCCTCCTCTCAAATTGTATTTTAGAAGTCATGTATTAACTTTCTTGTCATTTAACAGACCTCAGTAGGTTGGGTATTTTACCCCTGTGTATACGTCCTTGGAGGACAGCTTAAAAGTGGAGTTCGGAGTGGCCTATGATAGGCTTGTATTTTAAGGGGAAGTTGCCCTTTATTGAAAATTGTGTCTCTGCCTCAAGGAGGCTTTTGGGTGTAATTGGAAGCAAATGTTTCTGGCATGTTTGGGGGTTTTCGGCCCCTTTGTTGTATGGTGTTCATTGTAAGGTTGGGCTCATTGCTCAAGAATTATGTTTCTGACTTTTGAAGCCCCAAATGGGGTACCTATGTAAATGCATTTTTCAATCGTGTTTCGACTACTAAGTACCTGTTCTATTTGTTGTTACCTAATTTTGAAAAGAAAATATAACCTTGTTAAATTTTAAAATTAATTTCACTTTAGTAGCTTGAGACCTATTCACCACCCAGCACCTTCTTTCATGCATAACTACCACCAAAACACGGTAACAATTATTATTATTATTATTATTATTATTATTAAAATTCGCTAGGGCCATCAAGGACCGCGTTAAGTCTTGTTGCATTTGACACTGAACTTGGCCTTCTTTAGAGCCCAAATTTCCCTCATTCGTTGTGAGTGGGCCTGCTTACGCTCCTCTGTCCAAGGGGCACCGTGTCTTCTCTTCGGTTGCTCGTCTCGGTTTAGCCCGTTCGTCAATATTTTCTTGCGGAAGAGATCTTTCTTAAGGGCGTCTTCAGCTGAGATATGTAGCATTTGCAGGTCTTCTTTGGTATTTCTAAACCAGGGAATTGTGATTTTGGGGTTTGATTAAAAAAAGTGAAAGATTTCTTTAGTTAACTTTCTTGCGTCCATTCTTTTCAGATGACCGTAAAATCGTGCCCGTCTTTTTCTGATTGTGTCGGTAATTTTCTCTATTTTGCTGTAGAATTCCTTGTTGGATCTCTTTTGATGGATTTCATCTCTGTACTTTGATCCCAAGATTCCTCTCACAATTTTGCGTTCTCTTTTCTCCAGATCTTCAAGGAGTCCTTTGTTGGCATTTAGAGACAGGGTTTCGGCTGCATATAGAACTACTGGTTTCAGAACTGTCTCATAGTGACGTATCTTGGTGTTTTGGGAAAGGCATTTTTTGTTGTAGATTGTGCGGGATGTTTGGTAGGCTATTTCCAGTTTGCGTACTCGCTCCTGAAGTGCTTCTTTGTCCAGTCCATTTTTCATGATGATCTCACCCAGGTATTTGAATTTGTCTACTCGGGTAATGTCCCCGTATTTTGTATGGAGTTTTGGTGGAGCCTCTTTGATGTTAGTCATTACTTCTGTTTTCTCAAACGATATCTGCAAACCAGTTTGTTCGGAAATTTCCTTTAAAATTTCAGCTTGAGCTCTAGCGGTTTCTATGTCGTTTGAGAGAACAGCAATATCATCGGCAAATGCTAAGCAGTCTGTTGCGATCCCCTTGGATTTGGTTCCTATTCTCAATGGACTGTAGTTGGTTTCCTGTAATCTCACCCGCCAGGTTCTGATGATCTTTTCAAGAACACAGTTGAAGAGTATCGGGGATAGCCCATCACCTTGTCGGACTCCTGTTTTGATGTAAAAGGAATGCGAGAGACATCCTTGGAACTTCACCTTGGATTTTGTATCGGTCAGGGTGGCTCTAATTAATGCCAGCAGTTTCAAATCAACTCCAAATTCATTTAAGATGTTTAGCAGGACTTCCCGGTCAATGGAGTCGTACGCTTTCTTAAAGTCCACAAAGACAGACACGTACTGCTTGGACCTTAGTGTACAATATCTGATGATCGTTTTGAGATTTTGGATCTGTTCAGCTGTTGAGCGACCTTTTCTGAACCCTCCATGGTATTCACCTATTTGATGTTCGACTTGTGCTTCCAAACGCTCCAGGATGGCAAGTGATAGAATTTTGTAAGTCACGGGTAGCAAAGATATTCCTCTGTAGTTGTTGATGTTCTTCATGCTGCCTTTTTTGTGTAATGGATGGATCAAAGCTATTTTCCAATCTTCGGGTAGGGTCTCCTTGTTCCAGATTTCTTCTATTTGCTTTTGCAAGATATCAAGTGATTCCTCTGGGGCATATTTCCATAGTTCTGCTACTACTGAGTCTTCCCCCGGCGCTTTGTTATTTTTGAGACGGGCAATGTGGCGCTTGATTTCATCTCTGTCGGGTGGTCTGGAATCTGGGTACCTGAGTTAGGGTTCCTTGGTCTCAATGTCGCTTTGCGGTTTAGAGCAATTAAGTACATTCTTGAAGTAATCTGCCAGAATGCTGCAATTTTCTTCATTTGACGTCGCCAGTGTGCCGTCCGTTCGCTCAAAGCATAGAGATGGTGGTTTATAGTCAGTGAGTTTGCGTTTGAAGGCTCTGTAGTACTCTCTGCTTTCATTCTTCCTAATGTTTTGTTCTATCTTTTCAATGAGAGATTTTTCGTATTTACGTTCCTCAGTTCTGAACACCCTAGCTGCTTGGGCACGTTGGGTTTTGTAGGTTTCCCAATCATTTTCTGATTTCGTAGAGTTGTACTGTTTCCACGCATTGAGTCTTTCTTGGAGGACTGATTCGCAGGTACCATTCCACCAGGCATGCTTTTTGCTTCTCTTGATTTCTGCAACATCTTTGGCGGCCTCAACAAGGAGACTTTTGGCGTTGTTAAAGTCACAGTCATTTGGTCTAGCCTTCTCCTGGAACTCCTCGATCCTTTGCCGAAGTTTATCATTGTCGAAGCGTGTGATCTGTTTGGTTGTCTTCCTTGTGTTTGCGGGAATTGGTTTGAATTTGATAAGAGACATATAATGATCTGAGGCTACATTGATGCCTTTCTTCACCTTGACATTCATAATCTCAGGGCTGTTTCTCCTCGAGATTGCAACATGATCAATTTGGAACTCTCCGAGAGCTTGGACGGGAGAACGCCAAGTCATTTGCTTTCTGGGTAGATGGCGAAAGTGGGTCGACATGACCTGCAGGTTGTGATTTTCGCAAATGGACACCAGTCTTTTGCCGTTGGGATTGGTTCTTTTGTGAGCAGGGTAATTTCCTATAACTTTCTTGTACTTCTGTTCACGACCTAGTTGGGCATTGAAGTCACCCAAAAGAAGCTCGACGTGGTGTTTGGGGATTTTGTTTAATTTTTCATCCAGTAGGTCCCAGAAATTATCAACTTCGTCTGGATCAGACTTGTTCTTATCGTTTGTAGGAGCATGTGCGTTAACTAGGGCGTAGGTTTTGTTCGAGCATTTAATTGTGAGTATAGACAATCTGTCATTCACAGGTTCGAAATTTGCAACCGATTTAAGGATCTTGGTTCTAACAGCAAACGCAGTTCCAAGCATCACAGCTCCATTGAGGATTCCTCTTTGCGCTTTGCTCTTGAAAAATCGGTAGCCTTCGGATTCAAAAATCTCTTCATCTGTGTACCTTGTTTCCTGTAGGGCCATTATGGATATCTGATTTTCGTGAAGAGCTTTGGTGAGGGTTTTCAGTTTGCCAGTTTGTGTAAGTGAATTAATGTTGAAAGTTGCTAGAAAGGTTTTAGACTTTGGCCTGAGTTTTTTACTCTTCGGGGTACACCGAGACGCTCCGACTCGTCTCTTGCATGATGTCGAGTCTCCCCCAGAATCCGAACGAGACTCGTGCGCCATGGCGTTCACGACGAGGGATTTATCCGAAGATTTACCCCCTGGGGTATGTTTCTTGAAATGTTGTGCCATCATGCTTTTTGACTTGACTTTGCTTTTGACGGGTACCCATCCTGTTACAACTAGGGTTGTTTGCCCTAGAGGTTGCCTCAAGATGTTTTCTGGCTTCTGGTCATTTACCAGTCTTCGCCATAACCCTGGCAAGGGACCAGTTTTTTTTTCACGGTGGTATTTTATTTCCCTACTACCCTCTGACTCTGTTGGCGGCAGAGCCAGCGAGCTTCCCCAATTCCAATGGGACGCGCCCGATGGAGGTAACCGATAAATCCCCACACGGGTATTATTATTATTATTATTATTATTATTATTATTATTATTATTATTATTATTATTTATTTATTTATTTCATCCGTTTACCGTCCAGAGTTGGCTTTTCCCTCGGACTCAGCGAGGGATCTCACCTTTGCCACCTCAAGGGCAGTGTCCTCGAGAAACTTGGTCGAGGATACAACTGGGAGGAGGTCCAGTACCTCGCCCAAGCGGCCTCATCTGCTATACTGAAAAGGGCCCTTGCGGGTGATAGAAAGTTTGGATGGTATAGGCAAGGAAGTGGACGTCAGCGGCCGTGGCCTTAAGTTAGGTACCATCCCAGCATTTGCCTGGAAAAAGTGGGATACCACGGAAAACCACTTCGAGGTTGACTGAGGAGGGAATCGAAACTCCTCTACTCAGTTGACCTCCCCAGGCTGGGTGGACTTCATTCCAGTCCTCGTACCACTTTTCAAATTCCGTGGCAGAGCCGGAAATCGAATCCGGTCCTCCGAGGTTGGCAGCTAATCACACTAACCACTACAACCACAGAAGCGGACAAAGTTTCATAATAATTCATGATACCGATATCGGCCTTTATACAAAAAGAGATCATTAATGATTATATAAGTTACACCGATAACAGTCATATTCAAATACGTTTAATCTGAAGCATTTCTTTTGTGTTTGAAGATCATTATTTACTGTATGTGTCGTGTTCACGAGATAATGCCGGTGGTAATGAGTTCTTAAACGTATAGTAATTCCCAGAATTTATATGAGGGACATTGAAGTTATCTAAGACAAGACATGATTTATTAATAACTTTATGGAATAATTAGATAATTTTTTATTTGAGCGGCTCGTCAAGTGGGTTGATCCTTTTTAGACCACATGCACATTATACTGTATTATTTCTATTATTTCGTCTCAGTGCAAACATTTGAGACGGCTTGTATATGTTCATCGAATTCTCTGATTGTGCATTCGGTAACATAGTGCCATAAATACAAATAAAGAACAGGTTTTTATATTTTCTCCTTGTCAGGGAGTCGAAAAGTGTAAGAAACGAGATTTCTACTTCCGGAGCGGCACATGGTCTTGAGGTTCACTCAGCCTGCATCTAAAATGAGTACCAGATTAATTCCTGGGAGCAAAGGTGGTCGGGCGTAGAGCTCTATCACTCTCATTGTCGTGGTTACGAATTGTGGAAGCCTTTACCTTCCACTCCTTCATGGGCCTTCATGGCCTGTACGGAGATGGATGAGGACAGGTTAATATCACCTTGATAACGTGACTGAATATGTACCAAATACGTTAATTCTGACCGAGCTCGATAGCTGCAGTTGCTTAAGTGCAGCCAGTGTCCAGTATTCGGGAGATAGTACGTTCGAACCCCACCTGTCGGCAGCGCTGAAGATGGTTTTCCGTGGTTTCCCATTTTCATATCAGGCAAATGCTGGGGCTGTACCTTAATTAAGGCCACAGCCGCTTCCTTCCAACTCCTAGGCCTTCATTGTCCCACCGTCGCCATAAGACGTATCTGTGTCGGTGCGACGTAAAGCAACTAGCAAAGTAGCAGTAAATTCTGAACTTCCTTTAGGATGTCCAGAGAAACAGCACGAATAGGTGTTCATGATTTCCTGCTCTAGCACGATATAACTATTATACTCGTACCAGCCAGTTGTCTATCAGCGCTACCAAGCGGCTATCGCGTACTAGCCTTCGGTTCAGAGGGTCCCGGGTTCGATTCCCGGCCGGGTCGGGGATTTCAACCTTAATTGGTTAATTCCAACGGCTTGGGCGCTGGGTGTGTGTGGCGCATTCAACATTAGAAATCATCGTAGGTAGGACCCTCATCTTCACAGACATGCAGGTAGCCTAATAGGCCGTCTACTAGAAAAAGAGCTGCATCAGCCCAACTTGAGTCGCGCGCGACCGCCCTGCTTTAAGCGTGTATACAAATATGAAATCTTACCTTATAAAAGATTCTGGAAGCGTCATCGTTCATAATGAGGGACTTCATAAACACCATTAGAGTTACGGCTGTTCACACGACCATTAAGATGAAACCAGGACTCATCAAAAAAGAATTCAAGCTGTGGGTCGAATAAACGATCAATCAATGATGCAAAATACCACTCACAATATCTCACTCTTCTGGCTGGATCAGCAGGTTTTAAACCAGGGCCATCCAGCTATTGCGCTCCGAGAGCGCGCCCGCGCTCGGGGAGCACTGGGCAGTCAGACTAGCGCTCCTTCCCCTACCACCACTACAGTGTGGCAGCGAGGAGACCTGAGACGGACTATGTTCGGACCGCGCTGACTGGATACGTACGTATAGTCGTGCGTCCGTCGGCTTTTATGGGTTTGTTGACATCATATTGATAAGGCTGTTTTGCCATAACTAATATACCGCATATACAAATCGAAAGGTACTCCGATGTATGGAATATGCAGGAAACGAAATCAAGTGTTAAGTAAAGAATGCAGTAATGAGATTTATTCAAAACTGAAATTTGAACATATCTGAGAGGAAAATTCTACAAAATTTTACCAATATTATACCAATATTCTTAAACAATTACGCGAGTTCCTATCGCTCATCGTTGCACGATGTTTACTTTTGGTAAGGTTAAGAACCGAAAAGAAACGCTCACAAATGTGCGTTGAGCCGAACATTGACTGAACTTTACATGCATGTTTATATAAAAGGGGGTATCCTTCTTGCGGAAAGCCACTATAAAATTCTTCCAAACTTCGTGACATTAGAAAGCGGTCTTTAAGACGAACATTGCACTGCAGTTCAAGCTACTCTAATTGAAATAGCTGTGGAGCACTGTCTGCACTAAGAGAAAATGTTCGAACAATTACATCTAACACCGCTTGGGGTTCTGATAATTCTGAAAATCTCTTTTCAAACTCTTCTTGTAATTGGTGAATTGCCTGCAAGTACTCATCAAAGTCGATACCTTATTTCACTGCTTCAAGCAATGGAAAATGTCCTGTGTTCCTTGCACGCAACTGGTTTTCCCACAAAATCAATTTTCTTTTGAACGGTTGAATTTCTTCCACCAAATCGCAGATATTGTGCTTTTCGCCCTGAAGCGAAGTTTTTTTCTTTTTGCTATTGGCTTTACGTCGCACCGACACAGATATGTCTTATGGCGACGATCAGGCAGGAAAGGGCTAGGACTGGGAAGGAAAGCGGCCGTGGCCTTAATTAAGGTGTGAAAATAGGAAACCACGAAAAACCATCTTCAGGGCTGCCGACAGAGGGGTTCGAACTTACTATCTCCCGAATACTGGATACTGGTCGCACTTAAGATATTGCAGCTATCGAGCTCGGTAAGCGAAGTGTTCAAGATGGGCAGTAAAGTCACTTAAAAAGACCCAGTCCACCACCCACTTAGGATTACGCAAAAGAATTTCGGACCGCTCTTTTGTGTCATAAAAGGTATCTATTGTATTCCGCAAGCAGAAAACTCGATGAAGCACCTTCGTCTTGCTCAGCCATCTAACTTCTGCATGGCACGGGATATCCGGATACTCCACTTCGAAGTCATCCAAGAACTCTTTGATTTTTTTTTCTTTTTCTATTTGCTTTACGTCGCACAGACACAGGTAGGTCTTATGGCGACGGTGAGACAAGAAAGGCCCAGGAATGGGAAGGAAGCGGCCGTGGCCTTAATTAAAGTACTAATTAAGGTTCAGCCACAGCATTTGCCCGGTGTGAAAATGGGAAACCACAGAAAACCATCTTCAGGGCTGCCAACAGTGGGGTTCGAACCCACTATCTCCCGAATGCCAGCTCACAGTTGCGCGCCCCTAACTGCACGGCCAACTCGCCAGGTACTCTTTGAATTGACGGTGCGTGAGTCCATAGGATCGAAGAAAATTTACCACTCGTACAACTCTTCCGATTACGTCTTTAAGCTTGGCGACTTATTCACAGATTGCCTCCTGGTGTATCAAGCACTGGATCGCCGCCATTAGGGTAGTACCGCTCTCAGTCACCTTTAATTTTACACAGCTGAGGGACCCCGTTCGTAGACTACGTAATGCAGATGCTCAATCCGTCGTTACACTAGTGAACCGCTCCCATTTTAATCCCATTGACTCAAAAACACCCCCCACTGCTTTGAAAATATCGAAACCGGTAGTGGTGTCTTTGAGAGCTACCAAGTCTAGTAAATCCTCGGTGAGCCGAATATCGTCATCCACCCTCGAATGAAAATAACGAGATGAGCTGTGTCCGCAATGTCGGTTGATTCATCGAGGGCGATGGAAAAGGATACAAAATTTGCTGCCTTCTCCATTAATTGTTGTTCCATATCAGCGGCCATATTGTCTATTCTGCGAGCCACAGTGTGAGGAGAAAGAGATATTTTGTGAAATTTCTCAAATAGCTCCATAGGACAAATACATGCCGCCGCGTCCATTAGGCACTCCTTGATTACATTCCCTTCCACGAAGGGTTTCCCAGCTTTGGCAATTTGCGACGAACATTTGTAGCTTGTTCGTAAAGTGGGTCCACCAACCTCACTCTCCTCAATCTCCTTTCAGACAAAAATACGGTAAGTCACAACTTTTGTGTTCTTCAGATAATTCAATCATATATTCATTCCCGTTTGTAAACAAGCATTTAAAAATTAAACCAATAATACAGAACAATGCTGCTTGAAATTTTCTTTCAATCCTTCCAACTTCGATTGGCGACTGGCGTCTGTCAAATCACCGTAATCATCCCTGTGGTTGGCACTGTAGTGCCGTTACAAATTGTGTTTTTTTAAACACATAAAATCTCAGTGGCACACTAAAAAATCGGCTGCTCTCTTCGGCCCGGCGGGCAGACTGCTCGCTCAGCTAGCCAAGCTCCTCCCACCACTACCGAAACTACCTTCCCTCAAAGCGCTCGGAGCACTGCCTTGGAGCGCGGCCAGAGCGCTAGCGCTCGGGGAGCGCTGTTTGGATGGCCCTGTTTTAAACAATGGGTGCGTGTAAACTCGCACTGTTTGATGTGTAACAGCTTTGTAGCTCTGTGTGCAGAAGAAACCGAAACCCCTATAGCTACTCGTCCACAGTGCAACTAAAATGGCATGCAACTTCGATTTGAGCAAGAAAAGTCATGAACAGTCATGCAATTCGAAAAGTTGCACGTGCCACTCGAATTCTGCGCAACTTCCAAGTTGCGTGCAAAGTCAAAAGTGGCATCGTGTACACAGTGGAAAAGAGGAAGTTGCGCCATCTGAAAGTGGCGTGAAAAGTTTAGATCATATTTGTGGCGCAACTTTCTCACGTGGTCATCTGCTGTGGTATTATACTAATGTCTGAGGGGTTCACACTCGGGATTAAATTAAGGTAACTACGTACCTGTATATTCTTTATCTAAATGAAATATAACAATGACCAAAAAGTAACATGTATATGTCTTTAAGTAGTCTTCTTTCATTACGCTATAAATAGCATCACAAACTTCAGGTACCGTATTACACGTGAAATAGTGCATGTCGGAATAGATAACCAATGATTGATAGCTGTCACCTGTAACAAAACAGAATGTAGGAAATTACAATGAGCTGAAAGAAATTATTCCTTTTGTGTACTGTATAAATTCCATATTTAAAAAAAATCGGATTACCTGTTGCTAAATATCTCAATTTCAACTCAAGGCGTTCCATTGGTGGTATTGATTTTCTCATTAGCGTGTCTTTCTTTTGTATCATCGATGCTACTCTTCTCAGCAGATATTCAAAATCAGTCGCCGATATTCGCAGGCAATTATTGTAGAAGACTTGGTCTCCCATGCACAATTCCTGTAGCAAGTTATCAACAACTCCACAATGTTCACGACCTAAAAAATCCATTGCCTCACCCAACATTTCCGTTTCGCTCTGTCTCGTTTTTCTTTTCGTCGCCGTAATAAAATTAGCGATAAGCAAGCCGCCGATAACACTTTGCCAGAAAACATGCTTGCTACTGTCAACACTCACATCCGCCAGAACAGCTGACTAGGAAAGTAGCATGCAAGAAAACTTGCGCCACTTAAGTAGCGCGGTGTAAACACTCGGTGCAACATTTCTTTGGGCGCGCAAGTTTTCGTGTTGGGCAACAAGAAAAAAGGGAAACTTGCGTGCTGTGTGTAAACAGTGCGTGCCATTTTTCTTGCGCAACACAAAAGTGGCATGCAAGTTTAGTTGCATCGTGGACCTTATTTGTTGTGCTAATTTTGTGAGTGATTTATACACTTTGTAAATGCAATATAACTGATATTTTTCTCAACGTATTTTCAGACAACTTGTATAAATGATTTGAGTAAAGAACTGGAAGCACAGAGAAGGTTTTTTTAATGGATGTTATACTTTATAACAGGGCCTCTCAAACGCCCAAAATCTCACGCGTGCAAACAGCGGAGCAGAGTTCCTGTGCACAGTGCATAGGTCTCGCTCGGCTCGTCTCGGACCAACGCTTCGTCTCTGGGCTACTCGGCTAAGCTCGGCTCGGATTTGGAGCGCTACGCAGCAAGTGAGGAAGAGGGACACAGGGGGAGCGAGCGAGACCGGTGTGGGGAAAGAGAGAGACAGCGCTATTGCTCCAAATCGAGGAGTAGGGGTCTGCACTCTGGTCAACCAAGCGAAGTCGTCTTTTGCACCGTGCACAGTGCATGCACACTGAGAGGCCCTGCTCTATAGAGTACTATATCCTCTGTACTAAAATTTGCCTTTAATACTTGTCAGTACCAGAGGGCGTGTCTGCAATGTTTACTTCAATTACATAACATACATGGGTATGCATCGGGCGAGTTAGTTGTGCGGCTAGGGGCGCGCAGCTGTGAGCTTGCGTCCGGGAGATAGTAGGTTCGAACCCCACTGTCGGCAGCCCTCAAGATGGTTTTGCGTAGTTTCCCATTTTCACACCAAGCAAATGCTGGGGATGTACATTAATTAAGGCCATGGCCGCTTCCTTCCCACTCCTAGACCTTTTCTATCCCATCGTCATCATGTCGGTGCGCGTAAAGCAAATTGTAAAAAAAAGTTCTAGTTTCCTGAGAGGGCCTTACGTAGTCAGCTCCGAGGGGTAAACTGCATTTATAGTGCCCAAATTTAATGTTCTTGGAGAAGTACTTTGATGCGTAGATACTTCTGCAGGAATGGTAGGCCCTCTTAAACTTTGTGCACCTGGTGTCTGTGGCTAGGTTCTCACTCTGATGTAAGGCGTTCTACTCTCCTAGGTACTTGGTCGCCGGGACCTTCATAATGGTGGTGTCTTCTAGTTGTATTGTGGAAGGGGCTTCCTTGATATTGGTCATTAATTCAGTCTTCCTGATGTTGATCCTCAAACCAGCCGTAGCCGCTACGATGCAAAGGCTCTGCGTCGGTGGTGGGTAGCCTCCTCTATACTGCTAGTTAGTTATTATTATCATCATCGACAGGCTTGTCTGTAAATTGCTCTCTTAAACCTGTACCAGCACTTACGCTGTTTTGCATATAATGCTATTATTCCTCTCCGAGAACGAGCAATGGGAAGTAGAACCGACTGCTCGTGTTTGGGAGTGACTGTAGTGCTCGTAAACAGTTAGGAGCTCGTAGCTTACTGCAAGGCTAAGGTCAGGTCAATGCGGCGCAGAGTCAGGCATTGTTCTGTCGGGAGAAAGGGACGGGATGACTAATTCTAATGCTATTAACATATTCAAACAGATTGCCATCTGGAAATTTGTGATGGAGGGAGTCTCAAGGTTGACAGGTGTCTAGAATTATAAGGAATTGGCCCTTACGTGGTAAAATGTTCCGCGTCCAGCAACAATGTCCCTCGAGATGTCAGTTGTCCTGTGAGCAGATGTCCAGATTTTGCAGGGACAATTTCGGTTTCTTTCAGTTTGTCTCTGTGTCCCAAATAGCTTGCTTGGGACGATCAAATGCCCCAGTCAGAAAAAGAAAATCCTTTGAATACCTTGAGAACGTTTTTATTCCTGAGGAGACTCCTTGAATAACAGAGTTTGAGCTGGCATCCCTCTATCCTAAAAGGATGAAAAGTAAATAAATTAAAGCAAGATTGCACTGAATAGAGCCAACTTACGGCTCGGTTATTTAGAGTGAATGCCAGATCATTAGCGTAGGCTCACAGGGGTGTATTTGAGTACCTTCAAAATATATCACCGGACTGCGCACGGACCAAACCCGTCACAATGGGCTCAGAAGGCCAGCGTTGTACCGTTTGAGCTGCTGCTTTAGACATGACCCTATCAATACTTTTCTTTTGGCATTGTAAAAGAAAAGACAGTTAAAATTGCAGGATCAATCAATCAATCAATCAATCAATCAATCAATCAATCAATCAATCAATCAATCAATCAATCTGCATTTAGGGTTGTCACCAGGGTTGCAGATTCCCTATCAATTGTTTTCCCAACCTCTTCTTAAACGTTTTCAAAGAACTTCGAAATTTATCGAACATTTCTCTTGAAACATTATCCCAGTCTCTTACTCTCCGTCCTATAAATGAATATTTGCCCCGGGTTTGCCTCTGGTCGCCTGTCATATTTAATCATTTAACTTCGCCGATGCTCCTTAACTGTGTGCAACCCGCTAAGTACAGAACGTACTACGATTAGGGAAGGCTTCGCTTGCAGTTAATTGAGTGATCCTTTAGTTATTTAAGTTTCAGATTACTCAAAGGTGACGAAACTTATAGACCTATACATGCCTGATGATTCATCGACAGGTAATTCCGGAGACAGTAAAATAAAAAAAGAAGGAAATCGGTCCAGCAGAACGGTCGGAGGATCTGGTAATAGCTGTTTTTAGTAAGTTCTTGTAATACAGTGTGTAGATTACTATGATTATCACAAACAAACAAACAAACAAACAAACAAACAAACAAACAAACAAACAAACAAACAAACAAACAAACAAACAAACAAACAAACATATCGTCGAGAAATGTCCCCTGTCTTCCTACTCAGGATACTTTCTTGACTTCTTGGATACCAATTCAGAGGCTCTACAAGTTATAAATAGTTCAGATATTAATTTATAACTTTATTATTTTAGTTTTCTTTCCTTATATTATATATGTAATGTTTGTAAGGTCAGACGCTAAATAAATAAATAAATAAATAAATAAATAAATAAATAAATAAATAAATAAATAAATAAATAAATAAATAAATGCGTTAATTAATTAAATAATATTAACAATAAACCAAGGCATTCACAGCTCACTGATGGCATTGGCTTGCCAAGATAACTGTTATCGAGGCAGATGACCTGCAGATATTGGAGTGACACGTGATCAGCTTACCGACATTCTTATGTTATTGTTTGGTTTCCTTTTTTTGCTAGTGGCTTTACGTCGCACCGACACAGATAGGTCTTATAGCGACGATGGGATAGGGGAGAACTAGGAATTGGAAGGAAGCGGCCGTGGCCTTAATTAAGGTACAGTCCCAGCATTTGCCTGGTGTTAAAATGGGAAACCACGGAAAACCATTTCAGGGCTGCCGACAGTTGGATAACAACAATAACAATAAACCGAGGCATTCACAGCTCATTGATGGCATTGGCTTGCCATCCCGCTATCTCCCGGATGCAAGCTCTCAGCTGCGCGCCTCTAACCGCTCGGCCAACTCTCCCGCTGTTTGGTTTTCATGACTAAGTCCACCCCGACCCGTATGTCACAGCTCTTCAGTTGCTCTCATGGGGCTGAGTGACCAATTGTTTTCTGACCCCGACGCTATTAGGGAGGCTTTGATTTTCAATCCCTTCATGGCCCTTGTCTTTCTTTTGGCGATACCTTCATTTTTTAAGCGTCGGACCACTTCCATTTTCCCCATCTGATTGGTGTTAATAGAGGATGGTTGCCTAGTTGTACTTCCTATTAAAACAATAATCACCACAACCATCAATTTTTTACAATTTGCTTTACGTCGCACCGACACAGATAGGTCTTATGGCGACGATGAAATAGGAAAGGCCTAGACGTGGGAAGGTACAACCCCAGCATTTACCT
Organism: Anabrus simplex; assembly: GCF_040414725.1. Taxonomy (NCBI): domain Eukaryota; kingdom Metazoa; phylum Arthropoda; class Insecta; order Orthoptera; family Tettigoniidae; genus Anabrus; species Anabrus simplex. The sequence goes on from NC_090265.1 coordinate 43,838,485, forward strand.
GGTGTGAACATGGGAAACCATGGAAAACCATCTTCGGCTGCCGACAGTGGGGATCGAACCCACTATCTCCCGGATGAAGCTCACAGCTACGCATCCCTAACCGCACGGCCATCTCGCCGGTACCACCACCATTACTTCAAGAGTTCTTTTACCGGCCGGTGAATACGAGGTATATGGTGAACACGAGGCAAGCGTATTCCACTACTACTACTACTACTACTACTACTACTACTACTACTACTACTAAAATGTTTTCATTCCCCCCGTGAAGAGGGAGGCGGGCCTCCTCGACGGTGACGCCGTCTCTCAGGCCAGGAGATTTGTATCGGAGAAGATGTGTGCTGAATGTGAGAGGGATGGTGGCCGAATTTTAACTGTTCCGGCATTCGCCTTAGAACAGGAGGATGGAAATCCATGCATAACCATTATCAGGACAGTGGACGTTGGGGACCAGGACTTCTCCGTCTCCCGAATAGAGAGTCGTAAAGCCAAGCCGTGGCCACCCCCTCCTGCGCTCGGTTGGCCAGTCGGAGTGCAGAGCTGTCGGACCACGGACCAGCCATGTGGCTACTTGTGGGCCGCAACCCACTCTGCATCCGCCGACAGTGTATTCCAGTTCTGAGGCAGGATCGAACCCAGCAAACTGGGCTCTACATCTGAGCCACTCAGTATGGCCTCTTCAAGACTGCGACAGAACAATACTCTGCCATATCTTCCCGTAATCTGCGTTTGAAGGTAAGTTTCAAGGTCACCAGAAGGAAACATTGTCTTCAGTGCACTTAAACTGTTGGTAATCCCAAAGAGGTTGTTTCAACCTCTGGACTTGAGACTATAGTCAAGAGACTCATCAGTGGTGTAGGTCTGCTCTTCATCTAATCAGCACTTCAAACGATAACACCCAGACCTACTCGTCAGGCTTTGCACTTAGCCATCGTCCGTCTCTCTAGTTCTTTACCACTAGCCTTGACAGTCAACTACGTGGGGCTGTTATGCAACATACCCTCCAGCAGGACAACTAGTACTACAGTATTTCGTAAGTTTGATTGAGCATCAACACCGGTAACAAGCTTTATTTATCTCGTTTTTTTAATAGGAAACTTGCGACTCTAGTCAGTGTTAAAAAACCTACAGATTACGTGATTCTCCCCATATATCCAGGATAGTGCGTCATGGTTAATAAAGGCAAGATGTATTTCTTTTAGAAGAAGCTCGTAAGTCAAGAATTCTTCAAACTATTGTAACACTTCTACTGCTCTATTTTTTTTTTTTTTTTTTTGCTATTTGCTTTACGTCGCACCGACACAGACATGTCTTATGGCGACGATGGGATAGGAAAGGCCTAGGAATGGGAAGGAAGCGGCCGTGGCCTTAATTAGGGTACAGCCCCAGCATTTGCCTGGTGTGAAAACGGGAAACCACGGAAAACCATCTTCAGGGCTGCCGACAGTGGGGTTCGAACCCACTATCTCCCGATTACTGGATACTGGCCGCACTTAAGCGACTGCAGCTATCGAGCTCGGTACTGCTCTATTCAAAGTAGAATAGATGATCTTCGTAGAGCTAGCAGAAGACAAATGGCTCATGGGCTACAATAGTTATTATTATTATTATTATTGTTATTATTATTATTATTATTATTATTATTATTATTATTATTATTATTATTATTAACAAATTCATCGCAGTTGGGAAATATCCCGGTGGCAATGGTCACTTACAGTAGTGTGATAATAAGGTAAAGCTTAAACATAATTAACCAACAACAACATCAAAAAAGTTCAACAAGGAATTCCATGGAATGAAAATACGACAAGAAATACTACTCGTTTAACATTCTAAATCCAGCATCATCATATACAATTTCACACACAACAGTGGCACAACTCAAAACATAGGAAATCGAAATTATTGCAGATTTAAAAATAGTTCGTAAATTTGATCAGTTATTATAAGTTAAAAACTTCCAATACAGTCTAACATACAGTAATATATAACAGAACATTGCACCAATAGCGACACATCTCAAAACATCTAGGTCATGGCTTCAGTAAGGGGGATGAAGGTGCAATTTTTATAGCACCATTAAGTACTGCTTTCTCTTTAACCCATAAATTAAGCATAAGCTTTCTTCCTTTCACTACTAAAAGAAATTTGTACTAATTTATTTCAGAACTTGAGAATTTTTTGAGTTGTGTGATTATGGCAGCAGATGAGGGAAATATCAAGGCTGAACAATATGAAGGCGATCGAAAGGTATTTCTGTGGGAATGATAGCCGAGTGCCATTGTCAATGACTTCTCACCAAGGTGGCCGTGATTCGAATCAAATCCCATACATGTGGAATTTCTCGTCACCGCGGTTCGGCTTCCGCGTAAAGGTGGATGTGCTGTGGCTATGATCACGATATCAACAGGTACGTAAAATTAAAATTTACTTGTTTGTACAACATTTGAAAACAACTGTAAATAGAAATTTAAAAATAATAATAACTACACCCATCCAATTGTCCGACTCGTTGGCTGAATGGTCACCGTACTGGCCTTCGGTTCAGAGTGTCCCGGATTCGATTCCCGGCCGGTTCGGGTATTTTAATCACTTCCGATTAATTCTTCTGGCTCGAGGACTTGGTTTATGTGTTCATCCCAACACTCTCCTCATCATATTCAGACAACGTACCACACTACCAACTACCGCAGAAACAGGCAATGGTGATTGCATTCCTGCATATAGGGTTGGCGTCAGGTAGGGCATCTGGCCGTGAAAAAGGGCCAAATCCACATATGCGACGCAATTCGCACCCGAGACACCACAGATGTGGGAAAAAGCGCTAGGAAAAGAAGAAGAAAAATAAGAACTACAGCCATCTAATTACATAGATCTTAAAAAAAACTGGGCTCAGTAGCTCAGATGTTTGAGCGTTGGCCTCTTGAGTTCAAGTTAGTGAGTTCGATCCTGGCTCCGTCCGGTGGTATTTACAAGTGTTCAAATACGTCAGCCTCGTGTCGGTAGATTTATCGGCACGTAGCAGAATTCCCGTAGCACAAAATTCTGGCACATCGTTGTCTCCGGAAACAGTTAAAGTCGTTAGAGGAACGTAAAACGATTATTATTATTATTTTGGCGAATTCATCCACAGATTACGTGATTTTAGTGTTGAAAACTGTTGTATGTCCTCCGCTCTCTCCGCTCAGCGCCAGCCAGCCGCACGCATGCAAGCGTGGATCATTTTGAGACTCGACGCGCAGTCTTCAGTGCGCGTGCCTGTGACATCGAGTGCAGTATAAAAGGAGCTCCCTGTCTGTCACTCACGAGGATTCTCCCCAGTGTCCTGCTCCAGAATACACTGTACGTCGAACACGGAGGCTACTCCTCTTAAAAATGTGTCTCGACCAGGTGGACTGAATTCTGGTAGTATGAGGTTTCATCTCAGGTCACTGCTCCAATTTCCCGTTCCTTCATTCCAGTCGAGCTCCGATGCTGTACTCTACACATCCCCAATCTCACTCAGGCTCCGACACACACATTAGATTCTCTAATTGTGAACTTAGCTGTCATTCTGTGCAAACTCATAAACTCAGACACTTCGAGTTAGAAGGAACTCTATTCGCTAATCAATGCTAGTGAAACTGATAGTTTTCGACTATCACGAACTGAACATTCCTACGAACTATCTTTTCAAGATAGAAGCTATTGTAAATACATTCAAAGTGTACATAGTGTATAGTGACAGAAACTCTCTCAAGCTTAATTATCTACTTTGCTTCAAGACAATTTTATGTTTCATTCCTGTAAATTTTTTATGCGAAGCAAATAAATAAGTTGTGTTCTGGTAAACCTTATCCTGTTTACAACACAAACATTAATTCTTAGCAGACAAAGTAGGGTTCTCATACTACGAAAAATGTAAAATTAAGCAATTTCCTCAATTGTGCCGAAAGTTGAAAGGCTAAAGGGCCCAGAAAGGTTTCAAATTGTGGATCTTCGATAGCTCTATCAAATTAAAAAACAAATATCGAAAAATCTCTTCCGGCCTAAATGTAGTTCCAGAAAACAGCCTACAATCACTTGTTTCTTTACTCGTTTATTTTTTCATTCAAATCCCAGCCAAATTAACTTATTTACATAATTATTTCTGTAATGTATTCCTTGGTTCAACATCCTCAGGCTTCCTTGATTTTTTTTGAAAATGTCCACACCGAATGTAGTTATAAGGGGTTGAGTGAAACTCTGCATTGACTCACGTTAGCGCTCGTAGTGGTAGAAAAAGGCAAAATGCTAATCTAATCGACCGGATAACGATGATTAAGAGAAGGACTGTAACTTTTAGGAATAAATAAATAGTTTTCACTTTATTATATTTTATTTACGTAAAATTCGTAGCTCATATCCCTAGGATGTTTTCAACATTGAGTTGCTTGCCTGAAAGGCTAGAATTGTGAATTTTCCCCCGGATATTGACGGACAGCACATCGAAGATTGTAAGAGCAGTACGTATAGACGATATCCAAAAATGTAATAATTTGTTGAGGTATTGTATACCCTTTGCTCCACTATTCATGTTCGGATAATAAATAGTCATCGTAAAATCGTAAAACTGGCAGAAGACGAATATCATCCCTGTATAACATTGAGGAATGTGCGGAATATCCAACAGCTTTTCAGAATAGCTATAGATAGACGCAAATAATAATAATAATAATAATAATAATAATAATAATAATAATAAAAATAATAATAATAATAATAGATGGCGTAGAGACGTGGCGCCCCCATCGCCCAGTGGAAAACCACTGCAATCAGTCACTCGAGTACCGGCAGGAGAACCGAAGCATGGGGTATGGAGGAAATGCCATCCCGAGTCGAACACCAGGCTCTCTCAAAGGCTTACAACCTTGGAAGTAACTTGGTCGATGTAAAACTACACCGACCCCAAACTACAAGTTTTCAACTGCAAAGCATGGAGGAAAATTCAACAGGAAATTGTACCCCAGGTGGTAACCAATCTACCGTCGCCTTGAGTGACGCAAGCAGGCCTTCGGATTCTGGGGAGCCTGCACCTACATGCAAGGAGGTATCGGAGACTCCTAGGAACAAAATCAGCCACGAAAACCGAAATTTTTTGCTACCTTCAATGCCAACTCCCTCTTGAAAGTTGGTAAATTCAAACATCTTACGGATGTCCTCTCCCATCATGAAATCCTAATTACAGCAATTCAAGAGTCAAGGTTTACTGATGAACATGCGTTTGAATCACAAGGTTATAGAATCTTCAAAGGGAAAACTGGCAAAAGTGTGATGAAAACTGTTCCACACCTTGGCACAGGATTTATTGTCAGCAGGAAAATTATTGATTCAGTCACTGATTTCAGCTCTCCTAACAGCAGGGTCTCGATGCTTAGCTTTCGGAGTATGAACAACGTACACACGCTTGTGAGCGCACATGCGCCAATCAACCAGGCAAACAAGAAAGACCCAGAAGGAACAGACAAATTATGGGAGGACCTGGAAGATGTTATATAAAAAAATTCCTGACAAAATCACAATCATTTTGCTTGGAGACTTCAATGCCCAGATTGGCAAAGAAATGAAATTCCAAAATATCGTTGGAAACTATCCAGCCCACAGACGAACCAACCGAAATGGGGAAAGGCTTATAGAGCTCTGTAAAGCATTCAATCTTGTTCTTAAGGCAACAGCCTTCAAACATCTACCAAGAAAACAAAAGACGTGGATATTACCAAATCCTCACTTGGGAGAATTTCAAATAGATCATGTTGCCATTGCACGAAAAGCAACACAAGAGATCCAAAATGTTAAAGTCCTGAGAAGTGCTAACCTTGACTCAGATCACTATCTATCCAAGATCAAAATTAAGCTTCATCCAAGAAACACCAAAAGAGTTAAGATAAAGAAAACTAGCAAATTTTATACAGAAAAGCTGAAAACCAGCGAAAAATTCACTCAGAAACTTAAGTCTTTGGACAAAGAAAATTGGGAACAACTGAAAAATGCCATTGTTGAAACGGCTGAGGAGACAGTATTGCTAAAGAAACCAAAGAAGCATCCGTGGTGGACTCAAGAATGTGATGAAGCCATAACACAAAGACAAATCGCTTGGCAAAGATGGAATTCCCTGAAGAATCCAGAAAGATATGAAGACTTTCTGGAGGCTAGGAAACATGCAGCGAAAGTGATCCGCCAAGTAAAGCGCGCATTTGACAAAAACCAACTGACACAGATTGAGCAGGATTTCAATAAGAATAATACTAGGGATTTCTATAGAACCTTCAAACGCAACCTCACCAAGTACACCCCACCAAGTCTACATTTCCGAGATCACAATGGAAAAGTTGCCTGCAACGACAAGGATAACTGCCAAATTTTGGCTAAATATTTTGAATCTCTTCTTAACTGCGAAGAACCAGAATCAGAATTCACTTTTGAGGAATCCAGACATCCCAACCCAGACTCTTCTCCCCCCACAAAAGAGGAAATCAAACAGATAATTACATCATTAAAGAACAACAAAGCACCTGGAGAAGATGCGATAATTGATGAACTCTGGAAGGCTGCAGGTGAAAAGGCGATCGATAAACTAACTGAGATCATTCGTGAGATCTGGGAAACAGAGAAGATCCCAAATGATTGGACAGGAGCTCTGATTCATCCCCTACATAAGAAAGGTGACAAAACAGATGTAAACAACTATCGCGGCATCTCCCTTCTCGCACGCAGCAACATACAAAATTCTCTCCAAAGCCCTTCAAACTCGGGAAGAAGAGCAACTTGATTCACAGTTGGGTGAATACCAAGGAGGCTTTAGAAAAGGACGACCTTGTGCAGAGCAGATATGAACCTTAACTCTGTCCTGTCGTACCTAAAATTCAGGAATAAGAATTTTGTAGTTACTTTTGTTGACTTCCAAAAAGCCTACGACTCCATAGATTGACACACACTCCTCCGCATTCTGAAGGAAATGGGCTTAGACAACAAAACGAGAGATATCATTCAACAGACCTTAACCAGCACCACGTCCAGGGTGAAATTCAGGGGAGAAATTTCGAACGTCTTCGAAATCAAGACTGGTGTTAGGCAAGGGGATGGACTATCACCGCTTCTCTTCAACTGCGTTCTGGAGAAAATCATTCGGGAATGGCGCAAGGAGATGTGCAAGGAAGAGGTCGAGAATGGCCTTAGAATAGGATATAAGAAAGATGATCTTATCATAGACTGCCTAGCTTTTGCAGATGACCTAGCGATGTCTCTACCAAAAACTATGATCATGCACCATGGTGCGAAGTGAAGGAACTTTTTTTAAAAGAAATTTTGTATTCATAAGTTGTTGTCTTTACTAAATTTCGTTCTTTCGTTGGTGGGTTGGCAATATTAATCCTTTCTTTCCGCCTGTTTTGAATTTACCCAATCAGTAATTTCTGTAATTAATTTCCCACCAATCACAGGTTTCTTCTTCAGTTTTGACTTGTAACTTTCAGCCGACCAATAAACGCATGTGGGCGTGTCTTAATTATTCATGAAAGGTCTCGAAACTTCCACGAGGGTATAAAACTGCTGATTTTCCTAGCTCTCGGCCAATCGTTCAACATCTGTTTAGTGTATGGAAGTATAGCAGGGGGCGGGTAGCGCCTCTTCCTTCGGGCAGCAGATCTTCAATAAGGTAATGGCCATTTAACATCTTTATTTTTGCTAACTCAGCAGTTTAACCCGCGGGGCAGGTTCGAAACCTTTAATATGTGACCTACCTCTTAAAACATGTAAACCTTTTTCGTCTTTGCAATACTTCAGATAACTATAACTGTAAATCGGGGAAAGAGAGTGCCTTACCCTCTCGAGCTCCCCTTCATTTTGTTTTGAGGTGACTACGTCTTCATAATCGATTTTCTTCTCCTTCCTAATGTGTTAAAATGTTCTTATATGAGTCACCTCTGTAGTATGGGATTAGCCCTTGCGTAATCGGCCTAGCGCTACTTAGGTTTTAACAAACTTTCATGTAGGAGTGCAAGTAATCGCCTCCATTCATCTTTGGGCCATTAACTTAACCTGTTTTTTTCTTTTCACGCAGGCCCGGTAGATCGGGTACGAGATACCCCTGTTTAATTTGTAAGTGGTACCTTGATGGCAATTTTTGTAAAGTCTGGTATTGCCCTTTAATAGGCTTGAAAAATTAAGAGCGGATCAGCTCTTTCTTGTGTTTGAGAAGTGCCTCTGGGAGGCTTGAGGTTAAATGTTGGGAGCAAGTGCTCCTTGAATAAAGGGGTTTACTGCCCTTTACATGAGTGTACCTTGTTAATGTCGGGCTAATAGCTCAAGGATTGTGTAACTGAGGCTCGGAGCCCGGAACGTGTAATAAACCGAATCTCGGGTTTTCATTTGTAAATCATACTTTGTACCTGATTACTGGATAATTGTTGACTTCTTGTACTTGTTAAGTTTTCATATTCTATCAAAACAATTGTTAACTTTGGCTATGTTCGAAAATATAACCTTTATTTAAATTCTAATTCATCTATTGGCCTTGTAGTTAGACCCATTCAAGCCCGCACCTTCTTTCACCTCTGCTGTTCCACAGATATCTCGGAATAATAATAATAATAATAATAATAATAATAATAATAATAATAATAATAATAATAATAATAATAATTCTATGTCTTTAGCTACCGTATGTCGTCGCCATAAGACCTATCTGTGTCGGTGCGACGTAAAGCCCCTAGCAAAAAAAAAAAAAAGCTACCGTATGCAGGCAATTTTCACTTGACGCCATTTAGTCCTCCGTGTAAATTTCGACTTTGTATCTTCTACTACCAGGTGACAGCGAAGCTAGAACTGTGTTTGGGTAACCTATTCAATTAGTTTTGTTCAGTAAACACTAATGTTCTACCAGAGATCTATCTCATTTTATTATTGTTTGATAGTTTCTTTTAATAATAGAAATCAAAGGAATAAATGAAAGAAGTTTTCCCTTCCAAGAATGAGGCGAAGAGCCATGAAGGGTCTCACAAGCTTAATTCCGTCAGATTCGGGAAAGAACTAATGTTTACACTGGGAGTTCGCATGAAAGTTAGGATCCTGGCGGAAATAAGAGTAAGCATTTTCCGATCGTTAAGGGACCCGCGCTCGACAATCCATGCTCCCAGACTGAGAGATCCTTGGATCCCCATTTTTTATCGAAACCGACTTTCAACCTATTAGGTAGTGTTACGGTCCGCCTCTGTGGTGTAGTGGTTAGTGTGATTAGCTGCCACCCCCGGAGGCCCGGCTCTGCCACGAAATTTGAAAAGTGGTACGAGGTCTGCGACGGGGTCCACTCAGCCTCGGGAGGCCAACTGAGTAGAGGTGGGTCCGATTCCTACCTCAACTATCCTGGAAGTGGTTTTCCGTGGTTTCCCACTTCTCCTCCAGGCAAATACCGGGATGATACCTAAGGCCACGGCCGCTTCCTTCCCTCTTCCCTGTATATCCCTTCCAATCTCCATTCCCCCGCAAGGCCCCTGTTCTGCATAGCAGGTGAGGCCGCCTGGGAGAGGTACTGGTCATCCTCCCCAGTTGTATCCACGACCCAGAGTCTGAAGTAGTGGGACACTGCCCTTGAGGCGGTAGAGGTGGGATCCCACGCTGAGTTCGGGGGAAAAACCAACCCTGGAGGGTAAGCAGATTAAGAAAGAAAGAAAAACAGAAAACAGAAAGAAAGAAAGAAAGAAAGAAAGAAAGAAAGAAAGAAAGAAAGGAGTGTTACGTACATTTGGTACGTGTTGAAGAGATGTTAAGTACAAAACAAAAATGGCGAACCAGACACCAGAGGGATCCGAACCCACAACTTCGGTGTCAGGTTGGCCATTTTTGTTCTGTGCTATACATCTCTTCAACACGTACTAAATGTACGTAACATGACCTAATACATTGAAAGTCGGTTTCGATTACAACGCGGTCGTGAAAATTCAATATTCATTGACTTGGTCCTCAACGGGCAACTTAAACGCACTCTACAGTGTGATGGCAGTAGTGCCAGACCTGTAGCATAGATCCTTTTCAACAGAACAAAGATGACCTAGGCCGCCATAACTCAATGGGTAGAGCAACCGACGAGAAATCGGGAGGTTGTGGGTTCAGATCCCACTGGTGTCCGGTTGGCTATTTTTGTTCTGTACTTAATATCTCTGTCCGCCTCTGCTGTGTAGTGGTTAGTGTGATTAGCTGCCACCCCCCAGAGGCCCGGATTCGATTCCCGACTCTGCCACGAAATTTGAAAAGTGGTACGAGGGCTGCAACCACGGTTACTAGACTAGACGGTAGGGGTCATCAGTTGGGTGCGCAGTAGCAGGTCGTCCGACTCGTTGGCTGAATGTTCAGCGTACTGGCCTTCGGTTCAGAGGGTCCCGGGTTCGATTCCCGGCCGGATCTGGGATTTTAACCTTCACTGGTTAATTCCAATGGCCCTGGGGCTGGGTGTTTGTGCTGTCCCCAACATCCCTGCGACTCACACACCACACATAACACTATCCTCCACCAAAATAACACGCAGTTACCTACAGATAGCAGATGCCGCCCACCCTAGTCGGAGGGTCTGCCTTACAAGGGCTGCACTCGGATAGAAATAATCACACGAAATTTAAAAAAAAATAAGTAGCAGGTCACGCCTCTTGACGTCACGCGACAATACCCAAGTTCGCTAAACCAAGCAGAGCTCCATTCGTCTACTGATGGTGTGTAAGAGTTTAATTTTTCTGTGCTGTGCCATGGTGTGTTGTGCTGTCGCTGGTTGCTTTAACCACGACACACACCAGAAGGACGTATACATGAAATGCCATCGTTTTGCAAAGAATAGCGGCATTAAATTAAAGTGGATTAATGCCTATAAACGGGCTGATTCGTTTACTGTTGAAAATGTTCGTGTATGCTCTGTACACTTCGACGACTAGGACTACATAAGGGACTTGAAGAGTGAGTTATTAAACCTTCCAATTAGACGCAACTTAAGGCGTGACGCAGTACCACATTTATATTTGCCACTGAGTAGTAGGTAATGATTTAGCGTGTCAGTCCAGTAATGATCGTGAAATACGGACACAAAAGCGAAATCATCGTAAGGAGATATGGCAAATTTTACGATTGCAGGCACCAATTGAAGCAGAAAATGATAATAATGCAATCTTCAGGAAGGAATTAGATAACAAAAGTAAACATCAATTTTTCTGTGATGAAAAATTTGTTGAAGTGACTGCTGAATTGGAGTTAATTAGACTAGGAAGCTGTGAATTAAAACAGCAAAATAAGGTTCTTCAGGACCGTCTTAGTGTAGCTAATACCGAGATAATAAAATTAAAAAATAATGTTCAAGATTTGAGGGTACCATTTCTAAAAGACAACAGTAAGCTTTAGTAAACGGCAGAAGCTCAAGGTGGTCATCTGAGGACATTGCTAAGGCAGTCACCTTACGGTCTGTATAAATTTTTTTTGGTTGCTATTTGCTTTACGTTGCACCGACACAGATAGGTCTTATGGCGACGGTGTGACAGGAAAGGCTTAGGAATGGGAAGGAAGCGGCCATGGCCTTAATTAAGGTACAGCCCCAGCATTTGCCTGGTGTGAAAATGGGGAAACCACGGAAAACCATCTTCAGGGCTGCCGACAGTGGGGTTCGAACCCACTATCTCCCGGATGCGAGCTCACAGCTGCACGCTCCTAACCGCACGGCCAACTCGCCCGGTATATATCATATAAAGCATTGTGTTTTGTTAGAGACGTGATTAATTACCCTCTTCCTAGCGAAGTTACAATCAAACGACGGCTAAGACAGTTTTCTATTTTTCCTGGATTCATTGAGTTGAGCATTAATATCTTTAAAATACAGTCAAGTCTTTTTACAAATTTTGAAAGAGATGTTCTCAGCTTTGATAAAATGAAGGTTAACAACGACTTGTGCTTTGATCAAAATGAAGAATGTTTTTTTTTTTTTTTTGCTAGTGGCTTTACGTCGCACCGACACAAATAGGTTTTATGGCGACGATGGGACAGGAAAGGCCTAGGACTTGGAAGGACGCAGACATGGCCTTAATTAAGGTACAGCCCCACCATTTGCCTGGTGTGAAAATGGGAAACCACGGGAAACCGTCTTCAGGACTGCTGACAGTGGGGTTCGAACCCACTATATCCCGGATGCAAGCTCACAGCCACGCGCCCCTAACCGCACAACCAACTCGCCCGGTAAAATGAAGAAATGATTAGAGGACCCCATAATAATGTCCAAGTCATTGTAATGAGAAGTTTAGCTCAAAGGTGGATACAACCTATCTACTACAACTTTGATACAGCGATGTCAAGAGAACTGTTAGTAGAAGCAATTCAAGTCGTAGAAACCACTGCATTTAAAGTTAGAGCAGTTGTATGTGACATGGGACCTTCAAATAGGAAATGTATGACTGATCTGAGTATTTCGTTGGACAAACCCTCGCTGGAAAACCCATCAAGTAAAGAACGTAACATGTGGTTTTCTTGCTTTGTGCCTCATGCACTTGAATTACTGCGGAAGGATATCAACTGAAAAGTGGACAATCTGTTACAAAAGAAGCATTTACAAAATGGATTGAAATGCAAAGTGAGAGCGAAGACCTGCAATATGCGCATACTCTTTCAATGAAGCATATTCTTGTGACTGGAATGGAGAGGCAAAACGTATGGAAAGCCGCAAAACTGTTATCACTGACTGTGAGTAAAGCAATATGCCACAACTTTCCAGAGCTCAGCTATGTAGGAGAGACTGTAATCACTATTGATAATGGATTTGACGTCCTAAACTTCCGTGTCCACGTGTGTGCTACTAACAGCTTAAAAAGTGCCTATGGGAATTGTATAGAACAACAAAGTCATGCTCTTGACAAATTATTCGAATTCATTTTCACCATGGGAAGCCACTTTCCCCTAAAAACGAGTGTCCCCTGACATGGAGGAAGAGGTTGACGTTTCTTCAGGGGCTTTTCACCAACATTCCACCGGCCAGTACACATTTATAAACAATTACTTATACAATAATATAATGTTAGGTTTTTACAATACTACTTAATACTAACAATCCGCCAAAACAGCGGTAAAAAGCATCCCGTGCAATAGGTAATGTTTCTTTATTTTTAGTAAGTAGTTTTAGGAACAAAACTGCGTTTAAAATCGTTCTAAAATCACTGGATGGATAGAAAGTACGGAAACAGAAACGTAAATACTTTATTTGCGTGGCGAAAGATAATTTAGTACTGAGAAAGCTACTAGAATTGTTCTTGTTAATCAGTGTTATTATATTACTTGTAATGCTCTGAAAAGTACTGAAATAAATTACAACATAATTACAAGAGCCGCCTCTGTGGTGTAGTGGTTAGCGTGATTAGCTGCCACCCCCGGAGGTCCGGGTTCGATTCCCGGCTCTGTCACGAAATTTGAAAAGTGGTACGAGGGCTGGAACGGGGTCCACTCAGCCTCGGGAGGTCAACTGAGTAGAGGTGAGTTCGATTCCCACCTCAGCCATCCTCGAAGTGGTTTTCCGTGGTTTCCCACTTCACCTCCAGGCGAATGCCGGGATGGTACCTAACTTAAGGCCACGGCCGCTTCCTTCCCTCTTCCTTGTCTATCCCTTCCAATCTTCCCATCCCTCCACAAGGCCCCTGTTCACCATAGCAGGTGAGGCCGCCTGGGCGAGGTACTGGTCATACTCCCCAGTTGTATCCCCCGACCAAGAGTCTGAAGCTCCAGGACACTGCCCTTGAGGCGGTAGAGGTGGGATTCCGCGCTGAGTCCGAGGGAAAAGCTGAACCTGGAGGGTAAACAGATGATGATGATGATGATGAGTTTTAGAAATAAAACTGCGTTCAAAATCGTTCTAAAATCACTGGATGGACAGAAAATACGAAAACAGAAACGTAAATACTTTATTTGTCCGCCTCTGTGGTGTAGTGGTTAGCGTGATTAGCTGCCACCCCCGGAGGCCCGGGTTCGATTCCAGGCTCTGCCACGAAATTTGAAAAGTGGTACGAGGGATGGAACGGGGTCCACTCAGCCTCGGGAGGTCAACTGACTAGAGATGGGTTCGATTCCCACCTCAGCCATCCTGGAAGTGGTTTTCCGTGGTTTCCCACTTCTCCTCCAGGCGAATGCCGGGATGGTACCTAACTTAAGGCCACGGCCGCTTCCTTCCCTCTTCCTTCCCTATCCCTTGCAATCTTCCCATCCCTCCACAAGGCCCCTGTTCAGCATAGCAGGTGAGGCCGCCTGGGCGAGGTACTGGTCATACTTCCCAGTTGTATCCCCCGACCAAGAGTCTGAAGCTCCAGGACACTGCTCTTGAGGCGGTAGAGGTGGGATCCCTCGGTAAGTCCGAGGGAAAAACCGAACCTGGAGGGTAAACAAATGATGATGATGATGATGATGATGATGATGATGATGATGAAATACTTTATTTGCGTGGCGAAAGATAATTTAGTACTGAGAAAGCTACTAGAATTGTTCGTGTTAATCAGTGTTATTATATTACTTGTAATGCTCTGAAAAGTACTGAAATAAATTACAACATAATTACAAGATATCTACACATAACAAAATTGAAAAATATTAATCAAGTGGTTAAATAAAAACAAGCACATCATTAACAGAAACGCACAATTACAATGGGTCGTGATCACTGCAAGCTCGGCAGTGGAGGCCACATGACGTCACCAGCCAAAGCGAGCCTGCGCGTGACCCCTACCGTCTAGTCTAGTAACCGTGGCTGGAACGGGGTCCAATAAGCCTCGGGAGGTCAACTGAGTAGAGGGGGTTCGATTCCCCCCTCAGATATCCGGAAGTGGTTTTCCGTGGTTTCTCACTTCTCCTCCAGGCAAATGCCGGGATGGTACCTAAGTTAAGGACACGGCTACTTCCTTCCCTCTTCCTTGTCTATCCCTTCCATACTTCCCATCCCCCACAAGGTCCCTGTTCAGCATAGCAAGTGAGGCCACCTGGGCGAGATATTGGTCATCCTCCCCAGTTGTCTCCCCCGACCCAGAGTCTTAAGCTCCAGTACACTGCACTTGAAGCGGTAGAGGTGGGATGCTTCGCTGAGTCCGAGGGAAAAACCGACCCTGGAGCGTATCCACAAAATAACACATGGGACACATTCACTTAATACTAATTATTTTACTTTACAAACTTCCGAACGAACTTAACATCTCTTCAACACGTACTAAATGTACGTAACACGACCTAATATGTTGAAAGTCGGTTCGATTACAATGCGGTCGTGAAAATTTAATATTCATCCCCATTTTTCTTTATTTTTGTTCTACGTCTCACTGGCACAGACTTTATGGCGAGGATTGGACAGGACAAGCCTAGGAATGGGAAGGAAGCGACCGTGGTCTTAATTAAAGTACAGCCCCAGCATTTACCTGGCGTGAGCATGGGAAACGGGAAACCGCCTACCTGTTCCAATTTCGCATTGCAATATAAACACTATGGCTGTGGTATGAACTATAATACTCTGTCATAAGCCTTCTCTAGATCTACGAAACATAGATAGAACTATCTATTCCTCTCCAAGGATTTTCAATTACTTGACGAATACTGAAAATCTGGTCTTGAGATCCTCTAAATCTGACACTGGTTTCCATTATTTACACACTCCTTTCGAAAACGCCTGCGAACACCTTGTCTTGTACAGTAACCACTGAAACACTTCGGTAGTGGTTGCAATCCTTTCCGATTTCCTTGCATACAAATAAGTGCTTACGTCCAGTTGGAAGGTACCTTGTAATTCCAACAGACAGTAATTCCTTTACGTTGACAAGGTTTTAAAAATATTCCTTCCATATGTCCAGTGATTCCCTAGTATCTTCAATTTCATCTGATTTATCGAATACACTATTCATGTATTTTTTTTCCCCTTTCCTTTCTAAAATTCTTCATTACAAACCAGAAAGGGATCCCTAAATTTCCCTGATTCAAGGCCAGCTAAAATGCAGCCTTTTATGGATCTGGTGTCCTACCCTCCGTCGTGAAATGCTCAGTATCCTTATCCTTGATGAATGAATTCGCAACTGCTAATCTCACAGACGCACTAAGTCCAGTGGACGCTTCCTATCTATCCCACCGGGAAATCTAAGCAGCGTGCAAAATCCATAACTGATTACGATTCGGGGTCAAGTCCCACTGATGATCACATTTTCAACTCACTGAGGTACAGTCTCTCAAAAAAGGAATGAGTCCATGATTCCTCGCAGGTATACTCTTCTCAGAAACAACTGAACCTATGGATATAATGTTCGTTGTTAAAACTTATTTGCTTCTGCACTTTTTGTCCTCTTTACTTCTGCCCCCCGCCCCCATGACACTACACCCCTTGAGGGGCCTTGGCCTACCAAGCTACTACTGCTCAGCCCGAAGGTGGTGGTGATTATTGTTTTAAGAGGAAGTACAACTAGGCAACCATCCTCTATATAACACTAATCAGAGAGAAGAAATGGATGGGGTCCGCACTTCAAAAATGATATCGGCCAAAGGAAGACAAGGGCATGAAAATGAAAGACACCCTAGCCCTCGCAAACCTAATAGCATCGGGGTCGGAAAATAACAAGAGTTGACCAAGTTAGGTCGGATAGCATAGATAAAAGTGAGGAGCCTGGCACAAGTAAGTGGAAGCAATGCCAGGACTCAGCTAAAGGCCCCGCGGTCGCCAACCCACGCTCCAAAGTTCAGAGCCCCTGGGGCCCCTTTTTGTCGCCTCTTACAACAGGCAGGGGGTACCGTGGGTGTTATTCTACCGCCCCCACCCACAGGGGGATCAGCCCGGAGGCCTGCAGATTACGAGGTGTCGTGTGGTCAGCATGACGAATCCTCTCGGTCGTTATTCTTAGCTTTTTAGACCGGGGCCACTATCTCACCGTCAGATAGCTCCTCAATTCCCATCACGTAGGCTGAATGGACCTCGAGCCAGCCTTCAGGTCCAAGTAAAAATACCTGACCTGGCCGGGAATCGAACCCGGGGCCTCCGGATAAGAGGCAGGCACGCTACCCCTACACCACGGAGCCGACCTTTACTTCTGTCACTGCTAGTTATTCTACTACCCAAGTAACAGTATAGTTATTCTACTACCCAAGTAAGAGTATTCATTTATTTCATTAAAACCTTCACACCGGGCGAGCTGGCCGTGCGGTTAGGGCAGCTCTGCTGTGAGCTTGCATCCGGGAGATAGTGGATTCGAATCCCACTGTCGGCAGTCTTGAAGATGGTTTTCCGTGTTTTCCAATTTTTGTACCAGTCAAATGCTGGGGCTGTACCTTAATTAAGGCCACGGCCGCTTTCTTCCACTCCTAGTATACTCAATACTAAAGAAAATCTCATCGACCTAACAACTCGCAGAAATGTACACTCATATGGCACAAGGTATAGGAAAGATTTAGATTTACCACATGGTAGGCTGAGGAAAACACAAGAAAACTCTGGGTATAATGGCATTAAATTATTCAACAAACTACCAGCCCAACTAAAGGATATGCCCCTATGTAATTTCAAAAGAACCCTTTGGTTGATATCCAATAGCTTCTACTCAGTATCTGAATTTGAAGAAATAATAACACTGTTTCAAGGTGGATAATAAAGGCCAACGCCATCCTAACACGTTGGTAAATTAGTAGTTATTTATCACTCTCTTGGACGAATAGTGTTATGTTTATTTTAACTCTTGTGTATATAGTTGTATTTATTTTATGTGCTTAATGAGATACTTTGTGCACCTATGACTCTGTCCATTGAAACTGCCAGTTGCCTAACAACAATAACATTCTTCTATTCTATACTATCTCATCGTCGCCATAATACCTATCTGTGTCGGTGCGACGTAAAGCCACTAGCGGGGGGGTGGGGGGACTTCACTTCCTCAGCACTAGCACTATGTTACTCGCAGCAGAGTACGCAGTCAATGAGACGTGTCGCATCATCACAGGCTGCCTAAGGGTCGTATTCATGAACGAGACTTTGACTTCGACTTACGTAAGTTCACTTAGTTGAGTTTCGTGGAAGTCTGTTTCATAGACGCAACTTTTACAAAGTAGACTCTGGCGTAAGTAGACTTTGGTAAGTTACGATGTGAAGAATTAGATATGAAGTTGGCAATGAAAACAATGGAAGAACAGTGCAGCGTCTCCCATCAATCAATGTTTTTTCTTAATAAAGAATTAGAAGAAGAAGAAATTCAGCTGTCTCTTGCGTTATATATCGCATTGAACTTTAAACTCAATCCAATACAGTTAATACAGTTAATTTTTATTTCTCGACGATGGATGGAAAGAAAAAATTGCCAGCCTTCAACAACTATGAAAGGGAGGTGTTACTAGAACTAGTGAAAGAGAAGAAAGATACAGCTGAAAACGAAATCAATACACTTCATCTCGTGGTTGACTATGCCCCGACAATTGAAACTAAAAATTCCTTTCCTATTACGGAAAACCTCAGCATGGTTGCAACATGTACTTATTATTGGTACATGGGTGCAATCAATAGCTGCAACCACTCCAGGGAATCGGGATCTTTTATACACACATCGCACATTATTTTGACATTCAGCTTCATTTAGGAACGAAACAAACTGTGGTCTCTTTCGGGCAGCCAGGATCAATATTCTTCTGATTATTCTACATACTGAGGGCTGGCTTACTCCTCGTAAATCAGCGGAATCAATGTGGAAGTTACCTGAAAACCATGGAAGTGTGAAAGGCTATTGTATTTACCATAAAAATGCATTAATCTGTATTGATCTTCCCTTAACCTAACTAGATAACACGATGAGTAGAAAGTGTAAAAACTTTGCGCTATAGTAACAATAATTTTAGCATAATATCTTAACGACCGGGTGAGTTGTCCGTGCGGTTAGGGGCGCTCGACTGTGAGCTTGCATCCGAGGGAGAGTGCGTTCGAACCACACTGTCGGCAGCCCTGAAGGTCGTTTTCCGTGGTTTCCCATGTTCATACCAGGCTGTACCTTAATTAAGGCCACGACCGCTACCTTCCCATTCCTGGGTTTTTCCTATCCCATCGTCGCCATAAGACCTATCTGTGACGATGTGATATAAAGCAAACAGAAAAAAATTAACGAAATTAGCAACTGTATTATTGGAGGTATGGGTGATCCTCGATTATTATATTTCTGTAATTCGTCTTCAAACATCGTTAACACATCTAATACTGTACGTTTGTCGAATCTATATCGCTTTCTGAACTCATTTTATGTATAAAAGTCAACTAAGTTCCGTGCATCTCTTATAATACGCCGAGGATTAGGCACAACGTACTGAATAATTCCCTGGATCTCTTCAATTTCGTCTACAAAATTAACTACACCAGCAATATCTGCCATTTTGTTATTTTTCTAATCTCAGAGTCTACTTAAGTACGGAACATCGGCGACTTGGAAGTAAAGTCGCCATTTGAGTTGACTTACCTCCAAGTAGCGATTATGAAATGGAAATGGCGACTTACTGCCTTCTAAGTCTAAGTCTAAGTCAAAGTCTCGTTCATGAATACGACCCTAAGACCTGCACCGCGAGAAAAATTGTACTGTCTTCCTGGCATCGCACCTCCTGATATCCGACGCGAGGTAGCAGCCCGTAAGGAGAAGACCACATCATTAAAATCCCGAGTTCATCCGCTGTATGGACTCCACCCAGCACCATCGCGGTTAAGTTCACGCAAAAGTTCCTTGAAGATCACACAGAAACTTGAAGGTACACAACAGTTAGCAAGACTCACTTTATGGCGAGCTAGGGATGAGCTTCTTGGACGATGTTAAACATCATGAGAAGATTTACCAGCTGGATATATGGAGTACTGGACGACGTGGAGATCTCCAAATAGGCTGCGCTCGGGTGTTACTAGGTATAAGACCAATCTGCATAAGTGGGGATGTTCTGTTTTGTGTGTCTGTGGTGAAGTGCAGACAATTAGATTGTCATCTTTGTCCTGCCACATGTACTGAGAAAGAGCTGCTTGGGGCGACAAGGAATGCACTCGACGTTGCTAATGTCTGGTGCACCACAGTATGAACCTTTGGTGCACAGTTTATTTTTATTTCTCTCTTATAGATTTTTTTGTACATCTTTATATGTAACTATTCTTCTGAATGATATCTTTCTTTCTTAATCTGTTTACCCTCCAGGGTTGGTTTTTCCCTCGGACTCAGCGAGGGATCCCACCTCTACCGCGTCAAGGGCAGTGTCCTAGAACTTCAGACTCTGGGTCGGTGATACAACTGGGGAGGATGACCAATACCTTGTCCAGGCGGCCTCACCTGCTATGCTGAACAGGGGCCTTGCGGGGGAATGGGAGATTGAAAGGGATATACAGGGAAGAGGGAAGGAAGCGGCCGTGGCCTTAAGTCAGGTACCATCCCGACATTTGCCTGGAGGAGAAGTGGGAAACCACGGAAAACCACTTCAAGGATGGCTGAGGTGGGAATCGAACCCACCTCTACTCAGTTGACCTCCCGAGGCTGAGTGGACCCCGTTCCAGCCCTCGTACCACTTTTCAAATTTCGTGGCAGAGCCGGGAATCGAACATGATATAAATAAATAAATAAATAAATAAATGTTCGTTGTGGATATCCGTAGGATTTGTAACTTCGTGGGAGGTGAATTCTATTTTTATAAATAAAATTAAGTATGATAAAAGTCCGACTCGTTGGCTGAATGGTCAGCGTACTGGCCTTCGGTTTAGAGGGTCCCGGGTTTGATTCCCGGCCGGGTCGGGGATTTTAACTTTCATTGGTTAATTCCAGTGGCCCGGAGACTGGGTGTTTGTGCTATCCCCAACATCCCTGTAACTTACACACCACACATAACACTATCCTCCACCACAATAACACGCAGTTACCTACAGATGGCAGATGCCGCCCACCCTCATCGGAGGATCTGCCTTACAAGGGCTGCACTCGGCTATAAATACGAGTAGCCACACGAAATTATTATTATTTAGTATGATAAAATATTGAATGCGAGGAAGATACATACCGTGCGCTCATTCATATTTTTACCCCGAGCGCTTAGATATTTGTTCAATTCATTATTATTAAGGACATCACACACTGGTGCAGATATTAGCAAGGAGGTGCTCTATGAATCATGTAACGGTGTTCTTTAATAAGTCTTATACAGTCGAAAAATGCTGATTAATCACTTGTTTAGACAGCGTGGTACAAGACCACACATCAGGAAGTAAGAACGAAAGCTCGACCGCCTTGAAGCAATTTGAAAGTCTGGTGTCGGTTGTGCTTTGTGGGACTACATCTCCAGAACTTTAGTACAGTTACTAATTACCAGGGCCAGGGTTTTGATGACCTAAACATGTTTAAATATTATCTATAAAATGACGGCAAAAATCCAGTAAAATGATCCGAAAACTTAAAAAAATGACATAAATTTTCAATGAGATGTTACAATCGATTTACTAATCGTGTTGGTATAGCCTCTATTTATGTTATAGACATTATAAGAAGGTTTTGAACAGCCGGACTCATTGGATGACTGGTCAGCGTTGAGGCCTTCGGTTCAGAGGGTCCCGGGTTAGATTCCCGGCTGGATTTTAACCGCCTCTGATAAATTATACCGGCTCGGGGATGGGGTGTTTGTGTTTGTCCCAACACTTTCCTCTTCATATTCACACAACACAACACACTACACTACGAACCACCACAGAAACACGCAATAGTGATTACATTCCTCCATGTAGGGTTGGCGTCAGGATGGGCATCCGGCCGTAAAACAGGGCTAATTCCACATGTGCGACACAGTTCGCACCCGCGACCCCATAAGTGTGGGAAAAGCGGTAGAAAAATAAGAATAGCTTCTTGAGCTGTTGCTTTGCCAAGAAAGCAAGGATTCCTTACGTTTCTCAGAGAAATTCGCTCCGAGTTTTCAGAAGAAAATCTCCAGTTCACGAGGAAGACTTCTCCACTTGGAGGTGGCTCTCCTGGAATGTGGACATTTCCAAGAAGTAAGTGGCGAGCAAAGATTCTTTAGTCCTCAGATTGACAAAGCGTTGTGAAGATTCTCAAGTCTCCATATTCATTCTCACCTTATGTTGTGATAATATCCAATACCACACGCGTACATGCTTCAAAATCCTCAATCACGTAAGAAAATGACTCTAAAAGTCTAAAAGTGTCTACTAAATTCTACAAAATGACCAAATATTAACGCATAATTTTAGAAAATGACACAAAAATACAAAATAGCAAAAAATGACCTAATAAATTAGCATTTCTTCAATATGGGAACAACCCTCTGTACAGGTTAGCAATGTCTGGGAAGATACATCAAAATCCTAGCCCTGGTAATTACATAATAAGCCTAACATTTAGCGCTGATACACAGGAGTGACGCTAAGAAGCTCGCCCCCGTAATAATAATAATAATAATAATAATAATAATAATAATAATAATAATAATAATAATAATAATAATAATAATAATAATAATAACAATAATAATAATTGTTACCGAGTTTTTGTGGTAGTTAAGCATGAAAGAAGGTGCTGGGTGGTGAATAGGTCTCAAGCTACTAAAGAGAAATTAAATTTTAAATTTTAACAAGGTTATATTTTCTTTTCAAAATTAGGTAACAACAAATAGAACAGGTACTTAGTAGCCGAAATACAACTTGAAATGTACAATTACAGGGATTAAAGAATTTGGGCTTCGAGCCCTGAAAACACAATTCTTGAGCAACTAGCTCAACTTTACGATATACCAATTTCAACAAAAGGGGCAGAAGACCCCACTCAAACCCTGGAGCCCTTGCTCCAAATTACACAGCAAAGCCTCCTCGAGGCATACAACTCTCAGTTTTAGAAAAGAGCCACTCGCTCTTAAAGTTAAGCCTCTCCCAGGCCACACCAAACTCAACTTTCAAGTTGTCCTCAAAGGACATATACACAGGGGTAAAATACCCACCCTACTGAGGTCTATTAGGTGAGAAAAGATTAATACATGACCTCTAAAATACAACTTGAGAGGAGGCGAACTTGCACTCCTAATACACTTTGCTTTTAAAACCTAATCTGGCTCTGGGCCACTAACGCAAGGGCTAATCCCATACTACAGAGGTGACTTAGAGAAGAACACTTTACATTACATAAACGAAGAAAAGTTTGAGAAAATAAGTTCACCTCAAAACAAATGTGAGTGGGAGCTCGAGAGGGTTAGCACTCTCTATCCCAATATGTAACTTTACAAGAAAAAGAAGAAAAGAGTAGTTACATTTTAGGAAAAGGTTACATGATGGAAAACGCTTCGAACCCGCCGCGAGAGTTAAACTGCCGACCTAGCAAGAAAAGAAGATATTAATAGGCCATTACCTGGTGTTGAACGGCTGACGAAG
Organism: Anabrus simplex; assembly: GCF_040414725.1. Classification (NCBI taxonomy): domain Eukaryota; kingdom Metazoa; phylum Arthropoda; class Insecta; order Orthoptera; family Tettigoniidae; genus Anabrus; species Anabrus simplex. The sequence goes on from NC_090265.1 coordinate 43,861,889, forward strand.
AAAGAGGCGCTTCCCGCCTCCTGCTATGTACTTAATACACTGAAAGATGGAACAGAAGTGGCCCGGAGACCCCAAAATCAGCAGTTTATATCCTCTCGCGGAAGATTCTAGGCGTTAGGGGAAATAAAACACCCTCCCACAAAATCTTTATTGGTTCGGGAAAAGAAACCCCTACATAGAGGAAAAAGAAACACATTATTGGTGGAAAATTAATTAAAGAAATTCGGGATTGGCTAGATCCAAACTAAGGGGAAAAAGAGGGGTATACAGCCAACTTAAACAATAACAGAAAGAAATTTAACAAGAAACAAACTTTTGAAATAAAAATTTCTCCAACAAAATAGTTCTTTGATTTCGCACTAGGTTGCACTATTGTAATTCTTCAGTAGTGTCCTCTAGAAGAGAAAGTTCCCACTTCTTACTTCAAGCGAAACAAAAACACATCAAAAGTGACACAGTTCAAAAACTCAAAATTTTCCACGTGGTGACATCTTCTGAGAAAGTAGAGAATTAATAGAATAGATAAAGTTCAACCTTCCTCCAAAAGAGGAGTTTCAACTGGCGCAACTTTTAAATAAACAGAGTAGAGGTGTACCGCCCGGTACAGACCTCCCCCCCCAAAAGTTCCTCCAAGGGGTAACACAGAAGAACATAAGCTTTGTTTCCAAAATAAGGTCCAAGTTTTGATGTTGATATTAAGATTAATTGCGGAAGCATTTATAAGATTTTAGTAATTTGGTTGGTTGCAATTTCAAAATTTTGTTGTTGCCGGTGCAGTAAAGTTTTTATGTTTGTAGAATTTGTATTTCTGAAGATAAACTTTTAATACTTAAAGGTGAAGAAAAATTTTGCAATGTCCACCAAATATTGTTGTTAAATTCCCAAATGTAATTATTGCTTATGGTGACTGTCCATGTAGTTGATGTAGATTGAGTCGGATGGCCAGACCGGCCGTTGCAGCTTGCGTCCAACGGAGGCCGCTCGGACCCCTTAAGTACCCTGAGATACCGCTCGCCCGCACTATGAGGGGAGCAGAGGTGTTGAAGTACGCCGCGCCCGCGGTGAACAGATACAGGCTGCGGGCATGTAGCAGGTCGTGCGCCGCACATCAGCCTTGGCCGGGAGGTGAGCTCCGGCTCGCCGTGCACATGTCGTCCTCGCTGGAGAGGAGGGGGCCCATCCCCCTCCCCAGTCGCTGCACGGCGCTGCGCGGCTGCGGGGGCGCTGAAACATTAAAGCTAGGCGGCAGAATTGTGTTGGACAATTATTTTCTTTGAGGGTACAGGCTTGTAGAGAGAGTGAGGGGCCAGCGGCGTGCAGATATTCATGGTATTCATTAAGCCACTGTGTAGAGTGGAGCAGGAGACGGGAGCGTGGTAATGGCCGTGGCAAGAACAGGATGGCAGTTTAACGGGTCGGGGCAGGTTTTACATAAGGCTTACATCTAAAACCAAAATATTACAGAAGGGGCAGAATGCCTTAAAAGTGAAACTCAAAAAAAAATATAACCTTCATATCCTTTCAAAATAATATGGAGCAAGTTAACACAGAAATTACACCGGTTTCACCTGGGACAGGTGAACTCTAAATATCCTCTCGGTGGCTGGATTACTTAGCAATAAGGTAACCGGCGTAAAATAATCGAGAATGATACAAGGCCCATGAAATCTGGGGGCAAGCTTGCCCGCGGGAACAAAATTTTTGACCATAACCTGGTCACCTACCTTCAAAGTGGTGGGTCTCCGTCCACGATCATACCTTTCCCTAACCTTTTCATGAGACACTTTAAGATTGGCTTTAGCCTTCTTCCAAAGATCTTTAATGTTATCCGGATCTATTGTCTCGGGTAGAATGTCATTCAAAGACCAGAGGTTAGAGAGCGGCGAGTTGGGAACAAACTTAAACATTAAAGAAGCTGGAGTAAACTTGTGAGATTCATGAACCGCCGAATTCAAAGCAAAAGCTATCCAATGCAGGGACGTGTCCCACCTGGAAGGATCTTCATGATGATAGGCAATGAGTGCGGACCTGAGATTACGGTTAACCCGTTCAGCCAGAGATGGTTGAGGGTAATAAGCAGATGTAGTTACATGAGAGATGGACAAGTCAAAACAGAATTTACGAAACAGATTTGATGTAAAAGCTTTAGCATTATCAGATACAATGTATTGGCACGGACCAAAAGAAGCAAAAATAGAATTTAGGCAAGTAATGGTGGACTGAGCGGTAGCCAGCTTAGTCGGAAATAACCAGGAAAATCTTGTAAAACCATCTACACACACAAAGATGAACTTGTTGGCATTACCCTTTGACTGGGGGAAGGGTCCCACATAATCGATATACAGGCGTTCCATGGGGCGCGACGCTTGATGAGAAGACAAAAGGCCTACTTTAGTGGACATGGTGGGTTTACTGATCAAACAAGATTTACAAGCTTTTACAAGTTCTCGAATTTCACCGTCCATACCTTTCCATATGAACATTTCACGAATCTTTTCACGAGTTTTAAAGATTCCAAGATGCCCCCCCAATGGGGTCTCATGATAGTATTTGAAGATCATAGGTACAAGAACCGCTGGAACAACAACTTTCATCAACTTATCATGCCTCGAAGGGCAACATAGAACACCATTCCTCAGAACATAAGGGACAACATGTTCCCCAGAAGAAAGGGTTTCCATTATAGGAGCCAGCGTCGGATCTTCACGTTGGTATTTCTCAATATCCCTAAAAAGCATGGGAGCATCTGTTAAGATGGCATTAACACCAGATAGTATGGACTCGGAAGGTGGTGAACTGTCGACCGGTTCGTGGGTCTCTACGTCGTTATGAAACATACGGCTGAGTCCATCGGCAACAACATTTTCAGTACCTCTGATATGCCGTACATCGAATTGGAAGGCAGAAATACGGATGGCCCAACGGGCTATACGACCTGTACGACGCGGCCTACCTAAGACCCAGCTTAAGGCTTGATTATCTGTCTCCAGATCGAATTTGACGTGTTCCAGATAGAGACGGAACTTTTCTAAGGCGAATAAGACTGCCAAACCTTCGAGCTCATAGATGGAATACTTGGCTTCTTGAACCGATAGAGTCCTAGATGCATAGGCGATGGGACGCCTCCCTAGTTCAGTCTCTTGAAGAAGGACTGCAGCTACAGCTGACGACGACGCGTCCGTTTGGACGATGAATTTCTTCGAGAAATCAGGCATAGCAAGTACAGGGTCATTACAGAGAGCTAATTTAAGATCTTCGAAAGCGGCTTGTTGAGAAGGTCCCCACTCGAATTTGATGCCTTTCCTACGAAGAAGGTTTAAGGGCGCCGCTCTATTAGCGAAGTTAGGAATAAACTTCCTGAAGAAATTCACCATACCAATGAATCTAGCGATACCTTTGATGTCCTTAGGAGGTTAAAAATCACGGATGGCCTGTGTTCTAGAATGATCGACTGCTACACCATCAGGTGACACAATATGCCCTAGGAATGACATAGAGGGCTTAGCAAAGGCAACCTTGGACAACTTAACAGTTAACCCAGCCTTACGAAGGCGATTGAGAACTTCTCGCAAATGATCTAGATGTTCTTCAAAGGTTTCGGAAAATACGACGACATCATCCAAGTAGTGATATAAGTACTCAAATTTGATGTCGGAAAAGACCCTATCTAGTAGCCTAGTGAGCACAGCTGCCCCCGTGGGGAGCCCGAAAGGCACGCGGTTGTATTCATATAAATTCCAGTCCGTGGCAAACGCTGTAAGATGTTTAGACTCTTCGGCAAGGGGAATTTGATTATAGGCCTGATTCAAGTCCAAGATGGTGAAGAACTTGGCCTTACGAAACCATGAAAAGCAAGAATGAAGGTCGGGAAGGGGCACAGATTGCAACACCACCTTCCGATTGAGAGCCCTGTAATCAATGACAGGCCTGAAGCCTCCTTGGGGTTTCGGGACTAGAAAAATAGGCGAAGAATACGCTGACTTAGAGGGCCTAATAATACCATCCTTCAACATCTGATCGATGATTTCTTTCAGAGCCTTCATTTTAGGTGGAGATAGCCTATACGGTGGAAAACGGACAGGAATTGAATCCGTGACCTCAATTTTGTATTCAATAAGGTCAGTAACACCAAGAGTATCAGAGAACACCTCGGGAAACGACTGACACAGTTTCCGAATACTATCAGCCTGCTCCTCAGGTAGATGTCTAAGGTCTAACAACATCTCATCCTGGGTAGGCGAAATAGATGAACATGATACAGAATTACACTTTAACAAGGGAATTCTACAATTGGACGCAAATTTGAATATGCACGACCTACTCTGGAGATCGAGCACAAGACCAGTGTGAGAAATGAAGTCCGCTCCCAATATGATGGGGCAAGACAAACGCTTGGGCACAAACAATTTGATCTTCCATGTAAACTTAAAAACCCGAATTTTGACATGTATGGAACCTAGAATTTCTAATGGAGATGAATTAGCCGAAACATATTTAACAGGAGATGAGTCATAGTCAGGGAGTTTACAAACAGATTTCAATTTAGAATACCAATCAGCCGAAATAATGGAACAAACACTGCCTGAATCTAAGAGAGCTGTTATAGGCTCGTTATTTAACTCAATCTTAAGAAAAGGAACAGGTGCGGGGGTATCCGCCGCAATCCTAAGACACTCTTTAGGGCATTCAAAAGATGAATTTGAAGGCTGGTCGTTCCCTGCATTTACAACCTGTTTACTAGGGGCTGAGTCTCGGGAATATGGATTAGTCGGCTCAGCCGACGCCACTAGTCACTTTTTATTATTGGAATAGCTGGAATTTGCACCAGAAGTTGAGCAGGAGGGGGTGCTATTTGAGTTTGGGCAATTCTTGGCGATATGTGAGAAGGCCCCACACTTAAAACAGCCTTGTGATGACCCTACTCCATTCCTTGTCCCACTTGACTTGATCAGAGGACACTTATTCCGCAGATGGTCAGGCGACCCACAAGCATAACATTTACGGGGATTGACTGGTCGGCGAGGTGGAGGCCGAGTGTTACTAAAGGAAGGCGGGGGTTCTTTCGCCACACGCAAGGAATCGGCATACCTAACTCCTTCCGCAGAAACGGCTAATGCTTCCAGTTCAGAGAAGGTTTGCGGGCACGCCGCGAAACACAAATATGACCTGTAGGGTGGTGAAATCCCTTCAACAATAGCTTGCACGATCTGATCCTCAGGGAAGTGGAGAGCAAACACCCTAGTATAAAACTTAATATCTTGGATGAAGTCTGCCAGGTTTTCATCCAAGCGCTGTACCCGATAATAGTATTTCTGAATAAGGGAGGACCTGGCCCTAGCCGGGATGAAGTTAGCTAGCAAATGGGCGTGGAAATCCTCAATAGAAGATTGCTCGGCAATGGCTCTAACTATTTTGTCAGATAGAACACCAATAGCATAAGGATAGATAATTTGCAAAATTTGACATGGGGAAAGAGAAAACACAAGGGCATGATCCTGAAATTCCACTAGAAATCTTAAAAATGAAATTACGTCACTGGTGGTGTTGACGGAAAACTTAGAGATACCTCTAAGCAACATTGCCAAAGGATGAGGCAAGCTGCTGAACCCAGGTGACATAGTCGTTAAAGGTTTCAATGGCAAAGAAGTTAATTCAGAGCGGATGTTACTCAATGACGCACGGCGTTCAGATTCGTTGTTCGATGGGGCAGAGATAGTTTGAGCAGCAACGGTTATCCTATTGACTTCTCCCTGAGGAGGCTCTTCCTCGTTACCTACATTCACCGTGGCGGGTTGATCAGTTTTGGGAGGAACTTCGCCGGTTAGCAATTGAGTGACCTTATTAGACAATTCAGAAATCGTTTCAAGGAGCGTATTAGCTTGCTTCCTCTGAACGTCATTCACCTTTAGAGACAATAGATCATTAACTCTATTTGCAAAGTGATACAGCCTGCCTTGCACACGCTTAATTTGATTAGGAGATGGATCGTTTTCATCAAAAAAGCTGACTACCGATGCTAGCCCAGTAATATTCTCGACAATCGTGGAAAGAGAGTCGTCAATTTCTTTCTCTCCCAAATTGGGGATGGAAATGGGCAAATCAAGGGACTCTCTAAGCTTGTTAGTGTCTATTGCAACCGTGCCTCCAGATTGAACGTTTCTGATAGTTAACTCATATATCAACTCCTCTTTGCGCAAGTAGTTAAGGAGGAGAACATCGCGAGGGCCGGGCATGATGACAGAACAATTTTGAAAAACTCAAAAAATTCCAGCAACTGAGAAAATTGTTAGAGTTCGAATCAAAGCAATGTTTAGCCGTCAAAAGGGGCTAAATTGAGACCCATTCAACCACGCTCTGCTACCACTTGTTACCGAGTTTTTGTGGTAGTTAAGCATGAAAGAAGGTGCTGGGTGGTGAATAGGTCTCAAGCTACTAAAGAGAAATTAAATTTTAAATTTTAACAAGGTTATATTTTCTTTTCAAAATTAGGTAACAACAAATAGAACAGGTACTTAGTAGCCGAAATACAACTTGAAATGTACAATTACAGGGATTAAAGAATTTGGGCTTCGAGCCCTGAAAACACAATTCTTGAGCAACTAGCTCAACTTTACGATATACCAATTTCAACAAAAGGGGCAGAAGACCCCACTCAAACCCTGGAGCCCTTGCTCCAAATTACACAGCAAAGCCTCCTCGAGGCATACAACTCTCAGTTTTAGAAAAGAGCCACTCGCTCTTAAAGTTAAGCCTCTCCCAGGCCACACCAAACTCAACTTTCAAGTTGTCCTCAAAGGACATATACACAGGGGTAAAATACCCACCCTACTGAGGTCTATTAGGTGAGAAAAGATTAATACATGACCTCTAAAATACAACTTGAGAGGAGGCGAACTTGCACTCCTAATACACTTTGCTTTTAAAACCTAATCTGGCTCTGGGCCACTAACGCAAGGGCTAATCCCATACTACAGAGGTGACTTAGAGAAGAACACTTTACATTACATAAACGAAGAAAAGTTTGAGAAAATAAGTTCACCTCAAAACAAATGTGAGTGGGAGCTCGAGAGGGTTAGCACTCTCTATCCCAATATGTAACTTTACAAGAAAAAGAAGAAAAGAGTAGTTACATTTTAGGAAAAGGTTACATGATGGAAAACGCTTCGAACCCGCCGCGAGAGTTAAACTGCCGACCTAGCAAGAAAAGAAGATATTAATAGGCCATTACCTGGTGTTGAACGGCTGACGAAGAAAGAGGCGCTTCCCGCCTCCTGCTATGTACTTAATACACTGAAAGATGGAACAGAAGTGGCCCGGAGACCCCAAAATCAGCAGTTTATATCCTCTCGCGGAAGATTCTAGGCGTTAGGGGAAATAAAACACCCTCCCACAAAATCTTTATTGGTTCGGGAAAAGAAACCCCTACATAGAGGAAAAAGAAACACATTATTGGTGGAAAATTAATTAAAGAAATTCGGGATTGGCTAGATCCAAACTAAGGGGAAAAAGAGGGGTATACAGCCAACTTAAACAATAACAGAAAGAAATTTAACAAGAAACAAACTTTTGAAATAAAAATTTCTCCAACAAAATAGTTCTTTGATTTCGCACTAGGTTGCACTATTGTAATTCTTCAGTAGTGTCCTCTAGAAGAGAAAGTTCCCACTTCTTACTTCAAGCGAAACAAAAACACATCAAAAGTGACACAGTTCAAAAACTCAAAATTTTCCACGTGGTGACATCTTCTGAGAAAGTAGAGAATTAATAGAATAGATAAAGTTCAACCTTCCTCCAAAAGAGGAGTTTCAACTGGCGCAACTTTTAAATAAACAGAGTAGAGGTGTACCGCCCGGTACAATAATAATAATAATAATAATAATCCGAAGGAATTAAAATGATGCACTTATATGGTACGAACACCGACTCGTTGGCTGAACGGTCAGTGTACTGGCCTTCGGTTCAGAGGGTCCCGGGTTCGATTCCCGGCCGGGTCGGGGATTTTAACCTTAATTGGTTAATTCCAATGGCACGGGGGCTTGGTGTATGTGTTGCCGTCATCATCATTTCATCCTCATCACGACGCGCAGGTCGCCTAGGGGAGTCAAATGGAAAGACCTGCACCTGGCGAGCCGAACCCGTCCTGGGATATCCCGGCACTAAAAGCCATACGACATTTCATTTCATGGTACGAACACACACGCAAGAAATGTATATTCCAATTATAGAAACTAAAACACGCTGACCGTCATAATATTAAGAAATAATCTCGTTCCTAAGACCAAATAATTTACAACTCAACCGTCCATCGTAAGCCTACTTATCTACACTGACTGTCGAGACTTAAAAACTGGCTCGAAACTTCAGTATTTAGCGTTTAGATAAGGAGGTTGTCTTGGTTATCGCATCTTCGCTGACTACTGGGTTCTCAGAACTGGGTAATTACTTGTTGATTGTTGTGAGTGGCAGCAAGGGATGGCTATTATTGAAACAGGCTGGGAAACCCACATTCTTTCAGAAATAACTACCGTACTCCTATCGATGCAAGAAGCTCTGCACTACGACGACCTGAGTTTGTAACAACCCTCTGTAATACAAAATAATATTACTGTGTTGGGTGCTGTAGTTTTATCATTATGTAAAATCACTCTTCAGCTACTGAATTAAGAAACAGAAACAATGGACCACCCCGTCCTGTGTGGTCTGCGGGGTACTTACCGCCGCCACTGCTGATACAGTCTTGGAGAAGGAGCGAAAGATGAAACTAAATGAATCCAAAACAAAAGTAATGTATTGTAATTGAAGGAAATCAGGCGATGCAGAAATTATTAGACTAGGAAATTAAGTCTTAAAGGAAGTCGATGAATATTGTTACTTGGGCAGTAAAATAGCTAACGATTACAAAAGTAAGGAGGACATAAAACAGCACAATCAAGGAAGGCCTTTCTTAAGAAAATACATTTCCTCACTTCGAACACTGATATAGGAATTAGAAAGACGGTTTTGAAAGCTTTCGTCTGGAGCATGGGAATGTATGGAAGTGAAACATTGACACTAACTAACAAAGAATGAATATAACTTTTTAAAATGTGATATTACATAAGAATGCTGAAGCTAAGATGGATAGATTGAATCACGATTGTTAATATGTGTCTATCTGTTAGGTCATCAGCCCAGAGGCTGGTTGGATCCTCAAATAGCACCACCAAAGGTTATGCGGTTATAAGGAAACCGCAAAAACCAATGGCAGCACCAAAATGAGGCGTACTAGGCAAGCCGAGGAGTGAGGTAGTTTGCCATTGCTTTCCTCACTGGGTCAGAAAGTGCTATTGTAGCACGACTGACCCTATGAGCAACACCTTTCATAACACTCAGATGCACTAGTCGTGCTCCAAATGTCATTACTCAGCACCACCCATACCCCAGCGGCTTCCATATTGTCACAGCCATGGATGAGACTGGGACTTCGGTGAAAACTACACTTTACTCTGGCCTGTGCCTAGAGATGGATACAAAAGTACTGCATCCATCAAGAAATGGCAGCAGGCAAATTGTTAATATACTGAATCGAATTGGTGAAAGGAGAACTATTAAGAGAAATTTGATCAGAATAAGGCAGGACACATCTTAAGACACCCAAAACTTGTTCAGCTGGTTTTTGATGGGAGTGTAGGAGGTGAGGACCAAGGCACGAATATGGCGAACATGTTAGAGCAGATGTAAGGTGTAGTAGTTTTGTAGGAATGAAAATATTAGGACAGGATAGGGTGGCATGGAGCGCTGCATCAAGTTACTCTATGGAATGATTGACGTAAACTACAACTCAAACAAATATTTGGAATGTTGGAATTGTGTTAAGGTTCGCGTCATCATGCAGCTGAGTATCCGTTTAATTTTAGAAAACCAAGAAGAAACTATTTCTTTACCCTCTATTTATTAGAGCCAATAGGGCTGCGATGAAGGAAAAAGGTGGACCAAACATAATATTATTATCGACTATTACAGAGTACGTTACCAGTAAACTCTGTCTTCAGTTTGAGCTAAGTGTCCGGATTTTTTGATCAGCTAGTGTACAGTCTGCTATAATCGCGATCACAAGAATTCCGGGTGGAAAAGGAAACAGGTAACGTTTGGGCGAAGATTTTGGCCAACACTGAGGATGAAGGAGAAGTGACCAAAGCAACTTCACATGTGTTCGTCGTCCAGGGGGCGTGGCCTATCCCGTTACGCACTCAGAGGTCACTCCCAACACCATTTTCTCGGAACTGATTAAGATGTTTCTATGGTTAAATTTTCTGGCTATACTGGCTTCTCACAATCAAGGAACAATTAATTAACTGTAATTTACTTGTAAAAAATGTACAATGTAATCACGCCCCAATACGTGTGGCATTTAATTATTTTATCAGCGCTGACAATAACTCCATAGGAACGGTTTTCCAAACACCCTTGCTATTAACAATGTAATGAAGAACCATTTTTCCGTTTTTACCTAATTAGTTTTCTCTAATGATTTGATTGCTAGAAAATTATTCATTCTATGGAAAACTAGTGCAGTATTTAAGATTATACAAATACAATTGTTACCGTGGTTTGGTGGATCAGCAGAGGTGAAAGAAGGTGCTGGGATGAATAGGTCTCAATATACGAAATTAAAGTTAATTTAAAATTTAACAAGGTTATATTTCCTTTTCAAGATCAAGAAATAACAAATATAACAGGTACTTAGTAGCCTAGCAACAAATCGAGAATGTACAATTACAGCTGTTACAGGATTTGGGCTCCGAGAGCCAGACACACAATTCTTGAGTAATTAGCCCAACATTAGCCAAATACCAGGGTTGACAAAGGGGCAGAAAACCCCAATCATGCCCAGGAGCACTTGCTCCCTATTACTCAGTAAAGCCTGCTCGAGGCACACATAAACCAACATTAAGAAAGAGCAACCCGCTCTCAAAGTTCAAGCCTATCAAAGGCCACACCAAACTCCACCTTCAAGCTGACCTCGAAGCACATGAAAACAGGGGTAAAAATACCCAACCTACTGAGGCCTATTCAATAAAGAAACAGGACAATTACAATGGCCTCCAAAATACCAAGATGAGAAGAGGCGAAACTGCACTCCTAATACATTTCTTTAAAACCTATTTGGCACTAGGCCGCATATGCAAGGGCTAATCCCATACTAAAGAGGTGACTTATATAAGAAAATAATATATATTACATTAGGAAGGGAAGAAACGGTTGTGAAAATAAGTTCACCTCAAAGCAATAGGAGTGGGAGCTCGAGAGGGTTAAGCACTCTCTATCCCAAGAATTTTTACCAAGTGTCTTTTACATTTTAGAGGAAAGTTACATGGTAAAAGGTATCGAACCTGCCCCGAGAGTTAAACTGCTGAGCTAGCAAGAAAAGAAGTTATTAAAAGGCAATTACCTTATTGAAGAACTGCTGCCCGACGAAAGAGGCGCTTCCCGCCCCCTGCTACATAATTTACACTATGATAGATGTTACTGAAGTGGCGCGGAGACCAGAAAATCAGCAGTTTATATACCCTCGCGGAACATTCGAGACCTTTCATGAATGATAACACCCGCCCACGAGCGTTTTATTGGACGGCCAAAAGATTACATGTCAAAACTGAAGAAGAAAACCAGGATTGGTGGAAAATTAATTACAGAAATTTACGATTGGCCAATTTTAGAACTGGCGGAAAGAACGGACTAACATTGCCAACTTAAACAATGACAGAAAAAATTTAACAAAGAGCAAACTTATGACTACAAAATTTCTTCAAAGAAAAGTTCCTTCACTTTGCACTAGGGTGCACAATTGTAGTTCTTAAGTGGTGCCATCTAGAAGAGAATGTTCACACTTCTTGCTACAGAGAAAACAAATATAAATCGAAAAAGACACAGTTCAGAACACTTCAAAATTTGCAAGTAGGGACATCTTCTGAGAAACTTGAGAATTAACACGGTAGTTAAAGTTCAGGCTTCCTCCAGTAGAGGAGTTTCAACTGGCGCAATGTTTGAATTAGCGGCGTGGAGGTGTACCGCCCGGTACAGACCTCCCCAAAGTCCCTCCAAGGGGTAACACAGAAAAACATAAACTTTTGTTTTAAAATAAAGGTCCAAGTTATGATGTTGATATAGAAGTTAATTGCAGAAGTATTTACAACCAAATTTTCTTAAATGATTGGACCCAGTTTCAAAATTCTTTGTAGTAACTTTTGAAGGAATGTCTTTATGCCTGTAGAACTTGAATTCAGAATGAAAAACTTTTAATACTTGAAAGTGAAGAAAAATTTTCTAAGTCCACCAAATATTTCAGTTGAATTCAAAAATGTAATTGTTGATATTAAATGTCCATGTAGCTGATTAAGTACATTCAATGTTGATTAAGTTTGATGGCCAGACCAGCCGCCGCTGCTTGTGTCCAGAGGAAGCCGCTCGGACCCCTCAAGTACCCTGAGATACCGCTCGCCCGCACTATGAGAGGAGTAGTGGAGTTGAATCACGCCGCGCCCGCGGCGAACATACAGGTCGCGGGCAAGTTGCAGGTTGTGCGCCGCACATCAGCCTTGGCCGGGAGGAGGGCTCCGGCTCGCCGTACACTGTTTGGCCTCACTGGAGAGGGGCGGGCCCATACCCCACCTCAGTGGCGGTACGGCGCCGCACGGCTGCGGGGGCACTGAAACATTAAAATCTCGGCGGCAGAATTTGTTGGACCATAATGATTTTCGGGTACAGGCTTTGTAGTAGAACTGAGGGGCCAGCGGCGTGGGAATATTTATTTCATTCCAATTAGCCACAGTTTTATGTGAGCAGGAGCCGGGAGCATGGTAATGGCCGTGGCAAGGACAGGATGGCAGTTTAACTGGTCGGGGAAGATGTACAATAAATGCTTAAATACAAAGAACCTGACTCCAAGGGCAGAAGGCCTCAAAATGCAACAAAAAAATATAACCTTCCGAATTCTTTCAAAAATGTTAAAGCAAATATAAAATCAGCTACGTTAGCGCGGAAGCTACACAGGTTTCACCTGCGACAGGTGAACCCTAAATATCCTCTCGGTGGCTGGATTGCTTAGCAATAAGGTAACGGGTGTAAGGAAATAGAGAATAATACACGGCCCATGAAATCTGGGGGCAATTTTGCCCGCGGGAACAAAATTTTTGACCATCACCTGGTCACCTACCTTCAAATTGGTGGGTCTCCGTCCACGATCATATCTTTCCCTAACCTTTTCATGAGACACTTTAAGATTGGCTTTAGCCTTCTTCCAAAGATCTTTAATATTATCAGGATCTATTGTCTCAGGTAGAATGTCACTCAAAGACCAAAGGTTAGAGAGCGGCGTGTTTGGAACATACTTGAACATCAAAGAAGCTGGAGTAAATTTATGTGATTCGTGAACAGCCGAATTCAAGGCAAAAGCTAACCAATGTAGGGACTTGTCCCACCTAGAATGATCTTCATTATGATAGGCAATTAGCGCGGACCTCAGATTACGATTAACCCGTTCAGCCAGAGATGGTTGAGGATAATAAGCAGAAGTTGTCACATGAGAGATGGACAGATCAAAACAAAATTTACGAAATAGATTGGACGTGAATGCTTTAGCATTGTCGGACACGATACATTGACAAGGACCAAACGATGCAAAGATAGAATTTAAACAAGTAATGGTGGACTGAGCGGTAGCCAGCTTAGTCGGGAATAACCAAGAAAATCTTGTAAAACCATCTACACATACAAGGATGAACTTGTTGGCATTCCCCTTTGACTGGGGGAAGGGTCCTACGTAATCAATATACAGGTGTTCCATTGGGCGCGACGCTTGATGAGAAGACAAAAGGCCTATCTTGGTAGACATGGTGGGTTTACAAAGCAAGCAAGATTTACAAGCCTTTACTAGTTCACGAATTTCACCGTCCATACCCTTCCAGATAAACATTTCACGGATCTTTTCACGGGTTTTAAAGATGCCTAAATGCCCCCCTAATGGGGTCTCATGATAGTACTTGAAGATCATTGGCACAAGAACGGCTGGAACCACTACCTTCATCTCCTTATCATGCCTCGACGGGCAACATAGAACACCATTCCTCAGCACATAAGGGACGACATGTTCCCCAGAAGAAAGGGTTTCTATGATCGGAGCCAACGTTGGATCTTCACGTTGATATTTCTCAATATCCCTAAAGAGCATGGGCGCATCTGTTAAGATGGCATTAACCTCAGATAGCATGGACTCGGGAGGTGATGAACTATCGACCGATTCATGGGTCGCGACGTCATTGGAAAACATACGGCTGAGTCCGTCTGCGACAACATTTTCAGTACCCCTGATATGCCTAACGTCGAATTGGAAGGCAGAAATTTGGATGGCCCACCGGGCTATACGACCAGTACGACGCGGCCTACCTAAGACCCAGCTTAGGGCTTGATTATCAGTCTCCAAGTCGAATTTGACATGTTCCAAATAGAGACGGAACTTTTCTAAGGCAAATAAAACTGCCAAACCTTCAAGCTCATAGATGGAATACTTGGCTTTTTGAGCCGATAGAGTCCTAGAGGCATAGGCGATGGGTCGCCTCCCTAGTTCAGTCTCTGGAAGAAGAACTGCGGCTACCGCCGACGACGACGCGTCGGTTTGGACGATGAATTTCTTCGAGAAATCTGGCATAGCAAGGACAGGGGCATTACAAAGGGCTAATTTCAGGTCTTCAAATGCGGCTTGTTGCGAAGGCCCCCACTCGAATTTGATGCCTTTCCTACGAAGAAGGTTCAAGGGCGCTGCTCTATTAGCGAAATTAGGAATAAACTTCCTGAAGAAATTCACCATACCAATGAATCTGGCAATACCTTTGATGTCCTTGGGAGGTTTAAAATCACGGATGGCCTGCGTTCTAGAGTGATCGACTGCAACACCATCGGGCGACACAATATGCCCTAGGAATGACATGGAAGGCTTAGCGAAAGCTACCTTGGACAACTTCACAGTTAGCCCCGCCTTACGAAGTCGATTGAGAACTTCCTTTAGATGATCTAGATGTTCTTCAAAAGTCTGCGAAAATACGACGACATCATCAAGATATTGGTACAAGTACTCAAATTTGATGTCGGAGAAGACCCTATCTAGTAGCCTCGTAAGCACAGCTGCTCCGGTGGGGAGCCCGAAAGGCACGCGGTTGTATTCATACAAATTCCAATCCGTGGCAAACGCTGTAAGATGTTTGGATTCTTCAGCCAGAGGAATTTGATTATAGGCCTGAGTTAGATGCAAGATGGTAAAGAACTTAGCTTTACGAAACCATGAAAAACAATAATGAAGGTCAGGAGGGTGCAACAGATTGTAACACCATCTTCTGATTGAGATCCCTATAATCAATGACAGGCCTGAAGCCACCTTGGGGTTTCGGGACTTGAAAAATAGGTGAAGAATACGCCGACTTAGAGGGCCGAATAATACCATCCTTTAACATTTGATCGATGATTTCTTTCAATGCCTTCATTTTAGGCGGAGATAGCCTATAAGGTGGAAAACGGACAGGAATCGAATCCGTGACCTCAATTTTGTATTCAATAAGGTCAGTAACACCAAGAGTATCAGAGAACGCCTCTGGAAACGACTGACACAACTTACGAATACTGTCAGCCTGCTCCTCAGGTAGATGTCTAAGATCTAACAACATCTCATCCTGGGTAGGCGAACTAGATGAACACGATACAGAATTACACTTCAACAACGGGATTTTAAAATTAGAAGCAAATTTGAAAGTGCACGACCTACTCTGAAGATCGAGCACAAGACCAGTATGGGACATGAAGTCGGCTCCCAATATAATGGGGCAAGACAAATGCTTAGCCACAAACAATTTAACTTTCCAAGTTAATTTAGAAATACGAATTTTGGCTTTTAAGGAACCTAAAATTTCTAATGGAGAAGAATTAGCCGAAACATATTGAACAGAAGATGAGCAATAGTCAGGAAGTTTACAAATAGATTTCAATTTAGAATACCATTCAGCCGAAATAATAGAACAAACACTGCCAGAGTCTAATGGAGCTGTTACAGGTTCATTATTCACCTCAATTTTAAGAAAAGGTACAGGTGCGGGGGAATCCGCTGCAATCCTAAGACATTCCTTAGGGCCTTCAAAAGATAAATTTGAAGCAGGAGTTTTCCCTGCAATTTTGGTGTGTATACTTAGGGCTGAGCCTCGAGAAGAAGGGTTCGCCGACTCAGCCGAAGCCACTAGTCACTTATTATTATTGGCATTGGTGAAAGTTGCACCAGAAGTTGAGCAGGAGGGGGTGCTATTAGAATTTGGGCAATTCTTGGCGATATGGGAAAACGCGCCGCATTTAAAACAACCTCGAGATGAACTGGCTCCATCATTTGTCCTACTTGATCTGATCAATGGACATTTGTTGCGAAGATGGTCAGGCGACCCGCAAGCGTAACATTCACGGGCAGTGACGGTTTGGCTAGGAGGAAGCCGAAAACTACTAGAGGATGGAGGGGGTTCTTTCGCGACACGCAGTGTATCGGCGTATCTAACTCCTTCGGCTGAGACAGCCATAGCCTCAAGCTCGGCGAAGGTTTGCGGACGCGACGCAAAACACAAGTATGATCTGTAAGGTGGTGAAATACCTTCTACAATAGCCTGAACAATTTGATCTTCAGGAAAATGAAGAGCAAAAACCCTGGTATAAAATTTGATGTCCTGGATGAAGTCGGAAAGACTTTCGTCCAGACGCTGTACCCGATAGTAGTGTTTTTGAATAAGCGATGACCTAGCTCGAGCCGGAATGAAGTTTGCGAGAAGGTGTGCATGAAAGTCTTCAATAGATGACTGTTCAGCAATTGCCCTGACTATTTTGTCTGAGAGAACACCAATTGTATAGGGATAAATGATCTGCAAAATCTGACACGGAGAAAGAGAAAAAACAAGTGCATGATCCTGAAATTCAACTAAAAACCTTAAGAATGAAATAACTTCACTGGTAGAGTTAGCCGAAAACTTAGAAATACCTCTGAGCAACATTGGTAATGGATGAGGCAAGCTGCTGAACCCGGGTGACATAGCAGGTAAAGGTTTAAGTGGCAAAGAAGCTAATTCAGAACGTACATTATTCAATGAGGTACGTCGTTCAGATTCATGGTCTAATGGGGCAGAGGTTTGTTGAACTCCTATCGATTTAGTACTTTCTTCCCCGGTGGGAGAACGGTCCTCGCTGGCTACGTTTACCGTAGTGGGTTGGTCGGTTTTGGAAGGAACTTCCCCAGTTAACAATTGGGTAACCTTACTGGACAATTCAGAAAGGTTTTCAAGAACAACACTAGCTTCCTTCCTCTGAATGTCATTCAACTTCAGAGACAACAGATCGTTAACTCTATTAGAAAAATGAAATAACCTGGCCTGCACACGTTTAATTTGATTAGGAGAATGGTCATTCTCTTCAAAAAAACTAACTACAGATGCTAGCTCAGTAGTGTTGTCAGTGATCGTGGAAAGAGAGTCGTCAATTTCTTTCTCTCCCAAAGTGGGGATGGAAATGGGCAAATCAAGGGACTCTCTAAGCTTATTTGTGTCTACCGCAACCGTGCCTCCAGACTGCACATTTCTAATTGTTAATTCATAGATCAACTCCTCCTTGCGCAAATAGTTGAGATGGAGGACATCGCGAGGGCCGGGCACGATGACAAAACAATTTTGAAAAAAAGGAAAAATCAAACAATTCCAGCAACTGAGAAAATTGTTAGAGTTCGAAAACAAAGCAATGTTTAGCCGTCAAAAGGGGCTAAATTGAGACCCATTCAACCACGCTCTGCTACCACTTGTTACCGTGGTTTGGTGGATCAGCAGAGGTGAAAGAATGTGCTGGGATGAATAGGTCTCAATATACGAAATTAAAGTTAATTTAAAATTTAACAAGGTTATATTTTCTTTTCAAGATCAAGAAATAACAAATATAACAGGTACTTAGTAGCCTAGCAACGAATTGAGAATGTACAATTACAGCTGTTACAGGATTTGGGCTCCGAGAGCCAGACACACAATTCTTGAGCAATTAGCCCAACATTAGCCAAATACCAGGGTTGACAAAGGGGCAGAAAACCCCAATCATGCCCAGGAGCACTTGCTCCCTATTACTCAGTAAAGCCTGCTCGAGGCACACATAAACCAACATTAAGAAAGAGCAACCCGCTCTCAAGGTTCAAGCCTATCAAAGGCCACACCAAACTCCACCTTCAAGCTGACCTCGAAGCACATGAAAACAGGGGTAAAAATACCCAACCTACTGAGGCCTATTCAATAAAGAAACAGGACAATTACAATGGCCTCCAAAATACCAAGTTGAGAGGAGGCGAAACTGCACTCCTAATACATTTCTTTAAAACCTATTTGGCACTAGGCCGCATATGCAAGGGCTAATCCCATACTAAAGAGGTGACTTATATAAGAAAATAATATATATTACATTAGGAAGGGAAGAAACGGTTGTGAAAATAAGTTCACCTCAAAGCAATAGGAGTGGGAGCTCGAGAGGGTTAAGCACTCTCTATCCCAAGAATTTTTACCAAGTGTCTTTTACATTTTAGAGGAAAGTTACATGGTAAAAGGTATCGAACCTGCCCCGAGAGTTAAACTGCTGAGCTAGCAAGAAAAGAAGTTATTAAAAGGCCATTACCTTATTGAAGAACTGCTGCCCGACGAAAGAGGCGCTTCCCACCCCCTGCTACATAATTTACACTATGATAGATGTTACGGAAGTGGCGCGGAGACCAGAAAATCAGCAGTTTATATACCCTCGCGGAACATTCGAGACCTTTCATGAATGATAACACCCGCCCACAAGGCTTTTATTGGACGGCCAAAAGATTACATGTCAAAACTTGAGAAGAAAACCAGGATTGGTGGAAAATTAATAAAAAAAATACGATTGGCCAATTTCAGAACTGGCGGAAAGAACGGATTAACATTGCCATCTTAAACAATGACAGAAATAAATTTAACAAAGAGCAAACTTATGACTACAAAATTTCTTCAAAGAAAAGTTCCTTCACTTTGCACTAGGGTGTACAATTGTAGTTCTTAAGTGGTGCCATCTAGAAGAGAATGTTCACACTTCTTGCTACAGAGAAAACAAGTATAAATCGAAAAGGACACAGTTCAGAACACTTCAAAATTTACAAGTAGGGACATCTTCTGAGAAACTTGAGAATTAACACGGTTGTTAAAGTTCAGGCTTCCTCCAGTAGAGGAGTTTCAACTGGCGCAATGTTTGAATTAGCGGCGTGGAGGTGTACCGCCCGGTACAACAATTATTTTCGTGTTCAGGAAGCGTTCATTTTATTTGTTTACATTTTTCTTACAAAATGCACACCTTTGTATCTTTTAAGACATTTTACTGTGATATTATGAGAATATCCTATTTTTATTATTACCTACCATTATTTTTGATTGTGAATATTATTCTAGATTTACATGTCTTTTACATGTAATCACTGTTTCTGTCTTGTATTTTTATACGTCATTGTATGCCATTTAATTTCTATCCCATTTCCCATAATTATATTAAGAAAAACGAATGGTATAATATTTCAGTAAAAGGGTAGGCCCTAAATCTTTATATGAAACAGTTACTTTCTTTCATTTTAATTTCTTGCGTTCAAATTTGATATCCGTGTATAATCTAGTGCAAAGTATATAAATTCTTCTTTTGACAGTGTCACTCTGCATGAGTATTAAAGTAGTTTAATTTAATAGGGACAATATTGACGAAAATATGGGTCATTCTTTCTTACAGTGATTGAGCGCGATGATAATGAAGTCATGGTCGAGACCGCTATCATATCATCCAGCCTTCGCACACAAGAATCACAAAGAAACTGGAGAATTTGATCCTCAATGAATTGATATACACAGTATGTCTGCTGCCGACAAGGACTACCCTCATTCCCCTCTCTCATCGTTCTTAAGCCAGATGGACGTGCGGGCAGGCGGGGAGCAAGTACCTTCCCCTCCGCGTGTCTCGTTCACGCTAGATATCCCTTACTTCACTCTCCTCACCTCCCCTTCACTCTTCAGATGTGTGCATGTGTTACGTGTCTAATGGATGTGACTAATGATAGAGAATGTGTAAGCAGGTACTGGGCGGTTCTGAGGGATTTACTGATTTCTTGCCTGAAATGAATATTTCTAGCCACGAGATACTAAAATTCTCGAGTGTACAGCTGATAATAGAACGAAGAACTTTGGACGTAGTCGGAGGACGCGGAACCTCCGACGGTAGTGGTTCAATTCACGATATGGCAAGCCTTATACGGGAAGCGTAAAATAGGAATAATTAGTAAGTGATAGTCACCTAGGAGACAGCGCCAGAAGGTGAAAAATAGTGCGACATTAAAATTTTGAGTGGGTGCACATGTAGGTGGATAACTTTGAAATGGCTCTTCCTCACTCAGAGTGATCCTGAATGGCAAGGTGTGGGCAGTGGGCAGTATGCCCAGTCTTGCTCGGTGAATATTTGGCAGTCGGGACGAGTGCGGGCAGCGCTCCGCCTGGAGTCGGCTTTTCTGGTGCAAGTCAAAGAAAGTTCGTGACGCAATAAGTGGAACCACGAGTGACCCGTCCACACATTACGTCACGGAGTCTGAGAACAGTCACATGCGAGTTAGCAAGCTGAACACTTTACAAAAGCATATTATTGACCATGTCGACATTATCCGATTAGAGCAGCCATGTCAAGGTAACAGCTGACTGACAGCTCTGCGCGCACGAGAAACACCTGTTACGAGCGCTAGTCCAGGATGTAATCAGATAGAGCAGGGCCTCTCAAACGCCCAAAATCTCATGCGTGCAAATCGAGGCGCAAGAGCTCCGTGCACTGTGCATCGATTCCACTCGACTTGGCTCGGACAACGCTTCGTCTCTGGGCTACTCGGCTAAGCGTGGCACAACTCGGCTGGGTTTTAGAGCGCTACGGGGCAAGTGAGGAAGAGGGAGACAGGGGGAGCGAGCGAGACAGGCGTGGGGAAAGAGAGAGACAGCGCTATTGCTTCAAATCAAGGAGTGGGGGTATGTACTCTGGGCAACCAAGCGAAGTCGTCTTTTGCACCGTGCACAGTGCATGCACCAGGCGCATGCACCCTGAGAGGCCCTGAGATAGAGCAAGCCTGGAAGGGTGAACACTACACGTTCATAACTACAGTATATATTCTTTCATGTCAGGACATACATAATTAAATGTTTTCCACACGGCGTTTTCAAAAAATGCGCCAAACGCCATGATTTGTAATCACTGTTTACTAGGAAAATAAATATTTACTCCAAATGTTACCATAAAATATGAAGTACAAAATAACAAGCATTTATTTTATTAGGGGCTTGGGATGCTCAACTCTCCTACGAACAATTATGAAACACTACGTAAAACGTCATGTTTTTATAAACTTAAACAAAGGAAAATAGACTTCCATAAAAGTAGCACCTCCTCAAGTAACCATGTTGATACCAAAGTGCACAAATACAAACACACTGACAAATTATTGTGTCAATTCTCATGCTCCAGTCTAATGTAGCTGTACGTTTCAACCATTATGTGTAGTTCAAAACAGATAACTGGAGCCTGTCATCCGTAGGTATACACAGCCCAGTCAACAATGTGGTGAAGTACACGCATGCACAAACGTGGTGTCCCAAAATAAACAATCAACACTGCCTCACTCCAGTACTGGAAAGGAGGGGAGGGAGTGAAGGTGGTAGTGTTGAAGGCCACTCCCTTACCGAAAAGGAGGGGAGGGAGTGAAGGGGGTAGTGTTGAAGGCCTCTCCAGTACCGAAAAGGAGGGGGAGGGAGTGAACGGGTAGTGCTGAAGGCACAGCGTATGTATTGCTATGCATCCACCACTGTACCCATTTCAGTCACAACAGTCTTGTCTCGGGCTGCAGCGAGGAGGTGGGGAGACGCCATGCTTTGTTTATATTGGGACGCCATTTCTGTG
Organism: Anabrus simplex; assembly: GCF_040414725.1. NCBI lineage: Eukaryota > Metazoa > Arthropoda > Insecta > Orthoptera > Tettigoniidae > Anabrus > Anabrus simplex. Next base: position 43,883,903 of record NC_090265.1, read on the forward strand.
CATGCGTGTACAAGCCGGCAGAGCGGAAGGGACTTGGCTCCGCGTACACATGTATTTCTAGCACGGACGCTGCGCTTACGGCGGGCGAGGTTTGACACGTGTGGTCTAGACTAATGAATTGGTTCTGTAGTTTTTGTAATTGTACCAAACAGAACCTATTAAAAAATTACAGATACCCAGTTCGTAAAAGAAATGTGAATGTCGATTGAGAGTGGTTTCAATGTTGTTATATCAGTGAGAAGAAAAAGAAAGACCTCCTTGTGGCATCCTTCCTTCATCATTTAAAGAACAAGAAGGCATTACTTAAATCTGGTGCCAACAACTTGTATTTCTTCCTTCTTCACTTCGTCTCGTATGATAATCAAATGGTGTACTCGCGAAGTGCTTACGGGTACATTCGCTTTCAAGTATTCAGTGAACATTCGTACACTCGAATTCTTTAGTATCTTGTGGCCAGAAATATTCATTTCAGGCACGAAATGAGTACAGCCCTCAGAACCACCCAGTACCTGCTTACACACTCTTTCTCATTGGTCACATCCACCAGACGCGTTAACACATGCACACATCTGAAGAGTGAGGGGAGGTGGAGAAAACGGAAGTACGAGGATATCTAGCATGAACGAAACACGCGTGGACTGGATGGTACTTACTTCCCCGCCTGCCCACACGTCCCACTGGCTCGACAATGAAGGGAGAGGGAAATGAAGGGAGGAACCACACGCCTCCTTCAAGGCAACAGACGTAATGTATATGTCAACTCACTGAGGGTCAAATTCTCCAGTTTGTTTGTAATTCTTGTGTGCGAGGTCTGGCTGAAATGTTAGCGATCTCGACTATGACTTCATTATCAAATGGCATCGCGTTCAACCACTGTAAGAAAGAATAACCCTTATTTTTGTCAATATAGGCCCTGTTAAATACTACTACTACTACTACTACTACTACTACTACTACTACTACTATTACTACTACTACTTGTTATCCTCATAAACCAAAGGAAAAATAACCTGGCATTGAATAATTATGACCGGGTGAGTTGGCCTTGCGGTTAGGAGCGCGCAGCTGTGAGCTTGCATCAGGGAGATAGTGGGTTCGAGTCCTACTGTTGGCAGCCCTGAAGATGGTTTTCCGTGGTTTCCCATTTTCACAGCAGGCAAATGCTGGGGATGTACCCTAATTAAGGCCACGGCCGCTCCCTTTCAGCTCCTTGTCCGTTCCTATCGTCGCTATAAGACCTATCCGTATCGAAGCGTTGTAAAGCCACTGGCAAAAAAATTATTATTACAGACGCAAGGGCGTTTGGAAAACCGTTCCTATGAAGTTAATTGTTTTCCTTGATTAGGAAAAGCTGTAGTATAGCCAGAATGTTTAACCATAGAAACATCTTAATCAGTTCTCGAAAAACTTTAGTTGGGAGTGGCCTCAGATTGCGCAACGTGGCAAGCCACACCTCCTGGAAGACGAACACATGTGACATTGCCTTGGTTACTTCTCCTTCATCCTCAGGGTTGGCCATAATCTTCGCCGAAACGTTACCTGTTTCCTATTCCACCTGGAATTCTTGTGATCGCGATTGTACAAGTTTATTCGGTGATGTGTGGAGGGGCAATTTTGAGGGTTAACCGCCTGATGCTATCAGTAAGACGACTCTTGTACTGTGAGAGCACGGTGATCGGTGTAAAGCATGAATTAGCGTCTAGACAGCCATTCACTCGGCCGCTCGTCAATACTCTCAATGTCAGTTATCATCCAATACTTTCAATGTCGGTAAACAACTTTTTCTAGTTACGTCCACAAAAACAGTTCCTTGATACCATCGCAAAAAACCTGTTGACTTCATTGTGACTCTGTAATCATTACATCGGCATATCAGTAGCTAATCATTACGGAACAAATTGCTCACTGAAAGTTTTGTAATTACCAGGTTCCGGGTTTTTACGATATTGTAAATGCTAAAATGACCTACAAAACGGCAGAGATATTTCAAAAATTACTTAGCCAAATCTGACCCAAGGACACAAAAAATAATATTTTATTTAATTTAATGTACAGTAAGTACTTTGTCTCCATTATCTTAAAATTCGAAATGGTTGACAACAATTTATAAATTTCATATAATAATAATAATAATAATAATAATAATAATAATAATAATAATAATCATCATCATCATCATAATATGCCTTTTCAGCAGGACCTATTGTTTACAGTGCGCTATGTCTTCTGGTATGGGCTAGAGCAATTTTGTTACTTTTATTGATCTGTCTCAGTCTTCTCTTTGGCTTTGACAATATGAAAGTGACTGAGGTATGAGTGATGCTAGTAATGCCATTCCTTACGCAGCCAGTCCCTGCTATGAATGGTGTGAAAATGTTGCTCATAGGGCCAGTTAGTGTATGCATTTCAGTGGGATTGGCAGACTGATATGTAATCGCAACTTCTAGCTCGGTGAGGAATTCAACGGGAAACTACCTCACTCCTCATTTTCCTAGTACGCCTCTTCAGTGATGCCTCGGCCATCTATGACAGCTGATGGAGGAGCTATTCAGAATCCAACCAGCCTTAGGGCTGAGGACTGAACATACACACACACATAATAATAATAATAATAATAATAATAATAATAATAATAATAATAATAATAATAATAATAATAATTGTACCAGTGGACCTTTCCCGGGTAGTTAAACAGCACGCCTTCTCTTTTTTTTGCTAGGGGCTTTACGTCGCACCGACACAGATAGGTCTTATGGCGACGATGGGATAGGAAAGGCTTAGGAGTTGGAAGGAAGTGGCCGTGGCCTTAATTAAGGTACAGCCCCAGCATTTGCCTGGTGTGAATATGGGAAACCACGGAAAATCATTTTCAGGGCTGCCGATAGTGGGATTCGAACCTACTATCTCCCGGATCACGCCTTCTCTAAGGCCATCTATGCCAACGGAGTTGAAATTGTAAACTCCCAAAGATTTTGTCGCCTACCGTTAGATGGCTAGAGCATCGATTGATAGAGTAATGTTTATTTTGAAGTTTGTAAACCTGGTTCTGGGGATTGTATTTTTTAATGTACCAACGTTGTCAACACTTTAGCTGGTTCCTCCTCGATTGCTATCAACCTATCAGATTCTTGGAAATATGTTCTCTAACCAATTAAAACTGGGGGGGGGGAGTGTACAGGAATCCAGCCTATCAGTAAGGAGTTTTGGGAGCTTCCCCTTAGGGTACTATGAACGCAGGGCACTTTAGGGCCGTATTGTCCTAATTGCTTCAGTGTGTTTTGACGTGAGGCAGGAGACAGGGGCGAGGCCTGCATGAGGATGAACCAGCGGCACAAGGTAATGGCAGAATGTACCTAGACATGTGATAGCTCCTGGGGAAGGTTTCAACCTCTTTTCTTTTAATGTAATTTTGTAAATTGGTTGTTTTAAATGTAGAATTTTTTGGCGAGTCTGAGGACTCCACTTCTATTCCCTACTGGGAAATATCTAATGTAAGGGAACAAAGAGTGATGACCCTCTGTCGATTCCCATTCAACATTACTTTGGGTTTCTAAAGCTTTCAAACTCTAAGTTTCTTAATTCTTGTCTTGGCATAAATGTTTCCCCTTTAGTCACCCCGGTGTAGTACAGGATTAGCCTCTGTATCTTCGGGCCGTAAGCCCACTTAGGATTTTAAAAATTTCTAGGAGTGCAGGTGTTCCGCCTCCTTGCATTGGGCTTATGGTCGGTTATATGCAACCATTTTCTTTTTCTATTATAGCCATGTAGTATGGGCAATTATGTCCCTGTTTATCCTTTAACTGTTTCTGCGTCTTGGTTCCTTTTAGGAACGGAGGTTAATGTTGTCGTAATTGTGGAGTAATTGACGAACACTCTAAAGTGAGGTCACCCGTTGGGTTTCGTAGTGTAATTTTTGTGTATCAGTGGAAACTGACTGCCTCGGCGAGGCTAGACTATGGTTTTTCAGAGTTCAGACTCCTGATTAATGTACCTTCTTGGAGCAAATTCTGCTCTTATAAAATATTTGTACCTGTCAAGAGTAGTATAATTGGATGGTTCGGCCGCCGCCTCCGCCTCCGGCTCTCGGAAGAGCCTCCGCCTCCAGCGGGAAATTTGAATTTTGGCGGGAAATTTGAATTTTGGCGCGAGATTTGAATTTGTAAACAAAGCCACGTGCTTTTTGACAGCTGTCATCTACAACAACGCATCCAACAACAGAACGTCGCTAACCTCACTTGCCATCTTGATGGGCTTAAACCTTACTGTTGCTACCTTGGTTATACGCTTTTGTGTTAGTTTACTGTTAATCGCTAAGCCGTTCGCATTATCGAAGTAGAGAGTAACAAATGTCAAGTAGATTTAAAGAAGAATCTGTTAGCAGAAGATAAAAGTCCGTCATAGAAAAACCTATTTCTAGGTATATTTGTGAAGAGTGTGGAAAAGCATTTTCCCGAAGCTATCACAAGAGACGTCATGAGATATCATGTAGGACAATTTTTCAATGCAAACATTGTAGAAGAGAGTTCAAGAACGCATACAACGCTCAACGTCATGAAGCCGCGTGTAATGTAGCTTCATCGGGAACAAAATACAAAGAGCTCAACCATATTGAAGCGAACACTGATTTATGTTTAAAAAGTACACCTCTGCGATATATTTTTAATTCTCCCCTGTTGTCTAGGCCTGCTGCAAGTTCTGTTACTAAGCACAAACTTCAAGATAAAGAGAGGCAAGATCATGATTATGATAATAAGGATAATGATGTTGATCAAAACAGTAGTAAAGGGAAAGTAGAAGAAGAAGAAGAAAATCTTAATGTTTCATTGCCATTACAACTTGATGATTTTACTTCAATTCCTAAGCCTACTACACGTTCTGTCGCAGTGCAAACATCTCAAGAAGAGATGCAAGGTAAAGAAGAAGGAAATTTCAACGCTTCATCGCTATCGAAACAAGTTAAGTTTGTACCTAGAAACGCTACTGCTGAAGCACGTATTACATCAAAACAAGTCCCTACACATCAACTGCCTGCATATAGACTCAAAGTTCACAACAAGCCTCTGTTACCCTATGTAGCTATAAGATACTGTAAAGACCCCAACGTACTCGTAAAACGCTTACAACTGCTAAGAGTCTATCATGATGCTGGTTACACACAGTACAAAGAAGATATTTTTGAAATAGAGCATGAATTACGTCGTGTAAGTATTGTTAAGTAAGCGCTTAACCTCACCTAAGTCATCCATCTGTAGTATCGAGTAGCTATATTCGTATAGATTATTTCCCAACATTCTCCCTCCCTTAGGGTGTTAACTCCGCCTCTAGTTGTAGAGCCGGTCTCAAGCCCGGATAAAGAGAGGAGAAGCACCCTAGCCCTTTAGCCCATTAGCCCTTTAGCCCTTTAGCCCCTTAGCCTATTAGCCCTACAAGGAATGTGCGGTAATCTAATCTTCTTAGAACAAAGGTATCCCCTGACATGTTCTAAACACATGTTGTATCGAGTACAGTGTTCTATTTTAGTCTTGATCACTTATTTAGTGTTCTAAACACTTCAATCAATGTTCCGATCACATGATAAAGTTAACGGCGTAGAGTGCAGTGTTCGATTCTAGTCTTGTTATGTTTCTTTAGTGATTTGCAAGTCTAAACATGCATAATGACGTCATCACTGCAGCACGTGCTTACTCTAGCTATCCCGATGCAGGTTTAAACTTGTCCGATAGAGCTATGCCTTGACATAAGAGGAGGCCTTAACAGCTTATGTATAGCCGCTATTGCTTAAAGATAGCTGCTGTTAATAGAAAGCACGTAGACGTTTTCAAATTACCCGCCACCACATTTCAAAGGTATGAGGTTTAGTGCTGTAAAGATACCTGCACGATGCAAAGCTAGCTTTCTTCATCAGAGCAGCCACCATCTTGTGTGAGCACCTCTAGGCCGTATCATAAGGAGCTGTGTATAATCACCGTCTTGTCGCTGCTACCTTGCGCAAGCACCCCTAGGGAGTCTCATAAGAGCAGCAGCCATCTTGTGCAAGCGCTCTTAAGCTGTCTCATAAGAAGCTATGTCTAGCCGCCATCTTGTGGAATTAGATAGCTGCCAATGCCAAAGGGCCTAAGTAGGAATCGAACCGTCGATCTCATCATTAGACTATGTTTTTCTTATGCTATCATGTTCCTGATACTGCAAACCTAGGTATTCGGTAGAAAATTTTTTGTCCGTTTTCGAGATATTTAACATTTTGCATTTAAGCCCCAAATTTAATGAATCGAACCTGCACGGCACGTTATACTCTCTACCATAGCTAGATCTGATCATGTTACGAAGACTTGCTTCAATACAAGCTAAAACAGAGCGAATGCCAAAGGGCCTAAGTAGGAACCGAACCGTTGATCTCATCAATAGATTATGTTTTTCTTATGATATCATGTTCCCCATACTGCGAACCGAGGTATTGGGTAGAAAAATTTTGTCCGTTTTGCTCTACGATGCACCGTTTTCGAGATATTTAACATTTTGCATTTAAGCCCCAAATTTAATGAATCGAACTAGCACGACACGTTAGCCTCTAAGCTAGCTTTCTTCATATAAGATGAGACAATATTAAATAGTGTGAGCCTCCCTTTATAACCTTTTTGGACTGGCCTTGTGCCCTGGAATATCTGTGTCAATCGGCTGTTGGCCAATATACCGTTTTAAGCTAATGTATGCTGCGCGCCGTTGTCCTGGCTCCGTGTGGTTGCGCGTAACTGCGCATGCGCCCGCCGGCTACCAAGAGACTTGCTTCCTCCTCGCTTCTGACGCGAGAGCCAGTTCGCTTGAGGCAGCCATCATGAGCGTGTGTGTGATTGTGTGCTACGCTATGCGGTGGTGGATTACCAGAAAACCGCCGTAATTACTTCATTAACGGGGATGTTCCCCGGTAGAACTAGTTGGAGACCTCCTGCCATTTCCTCTGATCATATTTTTGCAACGATATTCCTCCTGGATACTTGCTAACAAGGTCTTGTGACTGGACTCGTGACTGCGTTCTTTTCAACAATGGCCAGGTTTGGATTTCTCACAATTTCTTCACCACCAAAGGTATGTACCTGTGTTTGAAACATTTTAAGCGTCGTCCAGAAGAGGATTTTGATATTTTCGAAGATTTCAGGAAACATGGCAATAATAATAATAATAATAATAATAATAATAATAATAATAATAATAATAATGATTTAAATTTCGTCGTTAAATTGGTACCTATTGGCGTGTGCGATTATGAAAATCTGAAAAACTGTTTCGGCAACTAATCACAGGAATGTGGAAAGTCCACAGTGAACTGAATTGGGATATTTAATTTAAAATTAAATTGAATTTTTTTGGCAACTTAAATTGTAACTTTCCTTGTGAACCAAGGTACAGTCTCCAAGGTAGCGGGCTTAACCTTCTTTGGGGTTTCTGTTTGCTTTCCTGTGATTTGTTTTCCCCTTGTTAGGTATGTTTTCTTCTCCCCTCCCCCTTCTGGGGTTTTCTATGAATTTAATTTTTCTCTAGCCTGTTTACCTCCTTGTTTTTGGAGGCGTTGCTTTTGTTTTGTGGTTACCTTGGCAACGGTTTTGGGTGTGTATTGTTGTCGGGTTGTTGAGGTAGTCTGGCGAATGGAGCCTGTGTGGATCTTGAATTATATATTTCTGAGTTGAGTGTATCGTTTACTGTTTTAAATGTTAATTAATTAATTTTGACCACCCTTTAAAGTTGTGTTACCTTTTCTTGCCCCGGGTGGCTGTGTATTTCTACGTAAAATTCTATATGTCTTGGAAACTGTCCTTGGTGGAAACTGAACGTTTTAATTTTGGTAATCATGAGAAGCGGCCGCGTTGAAAATCAATTTAATTGAAAACCTTGTTAACTGAGTATGGTATTTTTAATTAATTAATTATCCGTGATCGATCACATTTAAATTTAATCTTATTCAAGGTAGTATTTATGTAAGGAAGTCAATTGGTTTTCCGTTGTTTTCAAATCACATTAGGTACGGAGGTCATCCTTTTCTTTTCTTTGTTGTTTTCATAATAATTATAATTTGTTATCTGTTAAAGAATATCTATTTACCTTAATTGTTAATTACTAATGAATTAATTTTTCTTTTAAACTATACCTGGTTTTTCCTGAGTCATTTTATTAATTGTTATTTACTTTTCCCCCTTTTCAACTTTATGTTGAATTTAATTACTGATTTTGGTTTTACTTCTTAAAATAAACATAGGTTTTATCAATCTAAAGATTTGATTTGTTACCTCCAATTTGCCCTTCAATTAAAGTTCTTTAATTTCGTTTAAGTGTTGGTTTTCATTCGCCGCTTTCGGTGGAGCACTGTCACCGATTTTCTTGTGTATTAGCTTCCACGGCCTTAAGTCCTCTTCCTCCGCTGCTTCCGGTAAGTGTGGTAACTTCATCCTTTGGTCATTTCTATGGTTTCTTGTTATTTTATTGTGCTTGGCCCCTTGTTGTCGTTTTTCTTGTGCCCTTGGTTCTCCCTCGTGTTCGCTATAACTCCTATTTTGGGGCGGACACGCTAGCAACCTTCTCACCAGGGTCTCTACCTACCTCTCTCTTTATATCTATCTATCTCTATCTCTCTCTCTCTCTCTGTCCTTTTTCCTCTCTCTTCTACTCTCACCCTGGTGGGTAAGGTTATTGACCTCATCATCCCTAGGTCGTACCGGGGACCTAGAGGGTGGTGACGGTTAGAGTGGTATCAGAGCTGTGGTTGTTTGTTGTTCCACTGTTGTTCTGAACCCGATTTGAGTGGTAGCAGATCTGTTGTTGTTGTTGTTGTTGCTCTGCTGCCTAATCTCAGTTGTTTCTGCCTTGTGCAACCTAACTTTCCTCCCCTCCTACCCTTGCTTGGTGCAGTGCTGTGGCGAATGTTGGTGGATGGAAATCAAAAACTAAGAAACTAAAAGTGTTATTGTCAATAACTATTGTGAAAGGGAGTGCAAGGATCTTGTGTAGTTTTTTAAATTATTTTGTTCCATGTTTGCTACCATGGCGCGTGCCGTTACGAACCCCTCCTTCCTGCGTCGTGCCGAATTGGAGTACGAGTTATCCATTCGTGGCCTTGAACCTGCCCGTACTGTCGCTGAGTGCGCTGCCTTGCTATCAGCCAACTCCCAGGTTCCCATTAACGTATTTTCTATTGGCAGGAGTCGAGTGGGTGAGTACCTTAACTTAATCTGTGACAATCTTAACGAAATTAACATTATTCGTGAAGAATTTATTGAATTGCCTCCGTCCAAAGCCCAAGTAAACCGGCTGAGGGCCAGAGCTGACCACTACTCGGGCCGAATTCAGGTTATATTATCCATTAAGCCTGATTCTGTTTTTGTGTCAGAATGTGCTAGATTGTTAACGGTGGTTTCTGGCATCACCTCTGATTTAGATTTGCTGTTAATTAACAGAGATATGGAGAATTGTTCTATTTCTACTGGACTTAACCCTACTGTACCTACCCTGAGTGTCTCTTCCCACCAAATTGCGTCCTCGACCCATGCCCAAGGTCCGTGTTGTGTGACTGCTCCTTTACTGGAAAGCCTAGTCTCTAAGCTAAATTCGGCGTCATCGCCTAACTGTTTAAAGGAAGTTTTTCGCGGAGTGAAGTCCTTTTCTGTAAATTCTATCGATGAGTGTATTCGATTCCTACGGTTTCTGGTGGAGTTGACCGAGACTGGTAATGTGTACTCAGTCGATGATTTGGGGATTTTCCGTGCCCTCTTCCCTCATTGTGAAGGGATCCTAAAGAGAGAAATTTCTGAAGCTATATCTAAAAATTGATCAATTAGCACCTTTCATGAGCTAGTCCTTTCCAAATTTATTCCCTCTCTTGCTCTCCAAAGTCTTGTGCCCCAACACTGTTTCCGAACCCAGTTCCTGCATGAGAACCTGCTAACTTATGTGCTGGATCTGCGATTCTTTTGCAAGGTTTTCAGAATTTCTGTGCCAGAAAGTGAAATGGTCTCTAGAATTTTAAAAGGAATATCTCCTGGGTATCGCTCCTATCTTTCCTTAACCCGTTGCCCTACTACCTTTCAAGAATTGGAAGAGGCCTGTTCCTTTGCTGAAGATGTCAAACATGGGGATGCCTCTAGACCTGTGAATTTCCCTCCCCCTACTACTACCAATTGTCCCGTCCTTCCGTCAACACCTAAAGTAGTGAATGCCCGTAAATGTTACAACTGTGGGTCCCGAAATCATCTAAGAAATTCCTGTCCTGACGTTAGACGTGGTCCAGGCGCTTGCTATTCCTGTGGCTCTAGACAGCATGTTAAAAGAAATTGCCCCCTGGTAGACAGAAATGGTACTCAATGACTAGAAAGGGAAAGGGCAAGGTCTGCCCATACTAAGTTTGTAAACCCTGAATCTCGTAAAAAACCGGTGTGTCCCCCAATGTGCAATAATATTTCTGCTCATGCCCCCTCCTCTGGCACGTGCACGTTTGTCGAGGTCAATAATGAACCCGTAGATGCCCTTCTCGATACTGGAAGCGTAGTATGTTTGATGAATTATGCCTGGTATTGTCAAAAGAAATCCTCGTGTAAACTTCCGGAAATAAAACCCACTAATCTAAGATGTGTTTCGGCTAATTGTCAGTTTTTAAATATTTTGGGTACTGTGAAGGTCAAGTTGAGGATTGGGAATTTCACTTGGAAGATCAAGTGCTTGGTGACATCCAATTTATCATGTAACATTATTCTGGGTACCAATTTTCTATCTTGGGCCGGTGTTGTTTTGGATCCTCAGCGTCGAAATTTCTTTTTTAAATTTTCACCTGACCTGAAATTTGAATTGATTAACGTTCCCTTGAAAATGCCTAAAGTTTTGTGTGCGGGTTACCCTGAGTCAGATGAGTCTAGTGACATTGATCGGCTTGACCTGAATCATTTAGGTGATGGCGAAGCACGTCAAGTTCGTGATCTTTGCAAGGAATTTCCCGATGTGTTCACTAGCAAGTTAGGCTTGACCGACGTACTCGAGTATGATATTGAGTTGTCTGACCTGCAGCCTGTTCGATCCCCTCCTTACCGCCTTTCCCCACCCCGTATGTTGGAACTAAAGAAAATTGTTGAGCAAATGGAGAGAGACGGGGTGATCAGACCTTCAACTTCCCCGTATGCGTCCCCTGTGTTCTTGGTACCCAAACCTTCTGGTGGTTATCGTGCTGTGATTGACTATAGGGTCCTAAATAGTAAGATTGTACTCCAATCTATTCCTCTACCCGACCTTCATACTTGTTTTGGATGGTTCTCAGGTGCGAAATTTTTCACTGTCCTGGATTTGAACCAGGCATATTACCAAGTGCCTTTATCGATGAGATCAATTCCCCTCACTGCCTTCATCACCGACTGGAACTTGTATGAGTTCCTCAGGTTTCCGTTCGGGCTCAGTTGTGGAGCAGCCGTGTTGTCGAGGTTGTCAAATTCCATTCTCTCTGACATTAAGTTCAACTATGTCTTTAATTACCTGGACGATTTGGTAATTTATTCGAATACCTTTGAGGAACATATGGTGCACGTTAGGGAGGTATTGCTACGGTTAAGGAAAGCCGGCCTTACAGTGAAGTTATCAAAGGTAGCTTTCGCCAGACCCAGCATGTCTTTCTTGGGACATGCAGTTTCTTCTGAAGGCGTTTCCATAGATCATTCCAGAACTCAAGCCATTAGGGATTTTCCACCTCCCAAAGATGTCAAGGGCATTGCTCGATTCATTGGTATGGTCAATTTTTTTAGAAAATTCATCCCTAACTTTGCTGAGGTAGCTGCCCCGTTGAACGACCTTAGGAGAAAGAATGTAAAATTTATTTGGGGTAAAGCCCAGGAGGAAGCTTTCAATTCATTGAAGGTCGCATTGACTAATGCACCTTTGTTAGCTATTCCTGATTTTGAGAAACGTTTCATTGTCCAAACTGATGCCTCCGGGCGTGCTATTGCTGGCGTTCTGTTACAAGAACATGAAGATGGGCGTTGGCCGGTGGCCTACGTATCCAGGGTCCTCAATGATCCGGAATCTAAGTACTCCATTTATGAACTAGAGTGTCTAGCTGTGCTGTTTGCACTGGAAAAATTTCGATCATTCATTGAACACGTCAACTTTGATCTGGAAACCGATAATCAGGCTCTTTCTTGGGTGTTGAACCATCCAAAAAGGACCGGTAGGATAACTAGATGGGCATTACGGATCTCATCCTTTAATTTCAATGTTCGCCACATTCGTGGGTCAGAGAACGTCATTGCGGATGGCTTGAGCAGGATGTTTGAAGGTAATCCTTGTGCGGAAGCCAACCCGTGTGTCGATGAGTTTGCTGTCAATACCGTTGGAGTTAGTGCCATCCTCACCGATTCCCCGTTGCTGTATCAAGAAATTGGAGATCATAAAAAAACTGATCCGGATCTGAAAAGGATCATTGATACAATCAGTAGCGGGATCGAAGTAAAACCTTACTCCTTATCTAAGGGTGTTCTCTGTTGTAAGGGTCGCAAGGACCATAATTCCAAAATTGTCGTTCCAAAGGTTCTGGTACCTGTCATTTTCAAATATTACCACTGTTCACCCCTTGGCGGTCATCTAGGAAATTTCAAAACTCGTCTGAAAATCAGGCAATTCTTTGTTTGGAAGAAAATGGATAGCGATATCAGGAACATGGTCAAATCTTGTAAATCTTGCGCCATCAGCAAACCTAATTTGAATAATCGGGTGGGATTATTGTCTTCATCACAAGCGTCGCGCCCCATGGAGCGACTGTTCATCGATTTCGTAGGACCCCTCCCTCGATCTTCCTTGGGAAACTCCCACATTTTTGTGTGTATAGATGCCTTCTCCCGGTTCTGTTGGATCTTCCCCACCAGGTCAACTAATTCACGTACCTCTATCTCCTGTCTAAATTCCATTTTCGCATCATTTCGTCCACCTAAGTTCTTAGTATCTGACAACGCTAGTTCCTTCACCAGTAACTCTTTCAAAAGGTATCTGTTTGAGTTGGGCATTTCCCATGTCACCACTATTCCATACTACCCAAATCCTTCTTACGCAGAGAGGTTGAATCGGAACTTAAAGTCTGCGTTGATAGCGTATCATCATGACAACCAGTCCAAGTGGGATTCCTGTCTGCATTGGTTGGCCCATGCTTTTAATTCCGCTACTCATGAGTCTCATGGTAAGACGCCTATGTCTTTAATGTTTGGCTATACCCCGTACTCCCCTATGTCTAACCTTCTATGTATTGAAGATCTTCTCCCAGACCTATCTAGGCCTAATGATGTTCAAAAGATCTGGAACGAAGCAAAAAGGAATCTAGCCGTGTCATACGAAAAGGTCAAAAGGCAGTACGATAAAGGTAGGAAACCGTCAAAATTCAATGTTGGTGATCTCGTGTATGTTAAGTGCTATCCAATGAGTAAGGCCGTGAATAAGTTTTCGGCAAAACGTGCCCCTAGGTACCATGGCCCGTGCACTGTGTTGAAGTTCTTATCTCCCGTTTCAATTTTGGTAAGTGACCCTGTAGCAAAACGAATTAGGCGCGTTCATGTTTCTCAAATTAAACCCGGTTTATCTGGCAAGTTGTACCGCGTCTTCCGCTGGATGGATGCACCTTTGGTAACTGACCTGTACCGTTAGTGAACTTAGCACGCATACTGTGGGATGGCGAGCGAGTCAATCTTGTCCTTTCTGTGCCTTGTGTTGGCAATTCAAATTTAGTGCCCCTGATATATTACTGTTTCTCGGCGTGGATTCTTGTAGTTAGAAATTGATTTTTTATTGGTCTTGTGATAGTGGTATTAGTACCTTGGATTAGATATCCACGTTATCTAACCTTATGCTTATGTGGTGCGCTACCGAAGTTCCATCGGGGAAATCTAATGACATCTAACTTAAATTGTGCTTTGTTTGTCCCTCTGTTTTCTCTAGGCGTTTGGTATGTAATTTCAAAGACTTGTTTCTTCTGTGGCTCCGCATCGGATTCCTTCCGCTGAACCCTTCGATCATCTTGTGACTTAATCATTGCTGAGCTATGGTGTGCTTGGGATGGAATGTAAGGGAGTGTGTCTTGTGCCTGAGTGTTTACTATTTTGTCATCCTTTCATTGTGTGCGTGTGTTTGAAGATGTGTGGTGCGTAGTCATGATTGGGTTGCTATTTGTGTTATTTTAGTATTGTATGATTTCTGATTGTGGTGTGTTACGATCTATTGGTGTCGGAAAAGTTCCCTACTTGCCTTCTGCATGGACCGCGTGTCTTAAAGGTGTTTCTTTTCCGGGTACTGATGTTTGTATTCATCCATGATTGAGTGATCTGACACTCCTCCTTTTGGCACTCTTCGCGGCTGTTCTAAAAGTGGTATTCTATGCGTGAACCCTCGATATTATTTTTCCTGTAATGGGTTTTTGGGCTGAGTTTATCTTCCTAACCTTTTGATTTTGGGGGTCGTTTTGGGGTTATGCAGAAAATCTGTGTCCGATTTTTCTGTGGGCGTTCGGTTTGTGCACTCCTGCCAGCATTGTGGTTGTATATCCTGTGTTGTAACTTGGTAATGTTGTTGTGAGTTGTTAGGATCCTTTTGAATTGTGGACCGTTTGTAACGTAGTGTAATTTTCCTTATCTACCGGTTGGCGTGTGGAGTTTTCGGCGGTACTGTCGGACTTCCTTCCTGAGGATATTTCTCCTTTGTGCTTCTGTGGGATGGACCTAGTCCTTAATCTGTACCGGGTTTGCTATTGTAATTTCTGCTTAGTATTGTGCTGTTTTTGTTTGTGGTCTGTGAGCACGCGTTGAGAATAGCTATCCTTTATCTCTCTACGAGTGACCCGTGTTGCTAGCTTGTCATTATTTATGTAATCGTGTGTGGATTACGTTGTTTGGCTGTCAAGACACCTTGGTTGGGATGTGAGTTGTCCTTTAATTTACCTCTGTGTCATGGTAGATTTGGCTGTTGGTTTGGTATCCACTACTCCGAGGAGGTACACCTTCGGGTGGGCAATTCATAGTTATCTGTTGGTTCTGGGATTTTCGACTTGTTCTTCCTCACGCAGAATTAGGTTTGTGGGTACTATTCTGTACCACGTTGCCCCGTGCTTTTATTTCTTGTAGTTGTACTTTGATGTGGCCGTTATGGATGACTGACTGATCGCGATTTTTCCATCTGGTAACCTATAGGAGTCTCCTGATTGCCCATCGATGCTACTGTTGCCTGTCTAACCTCTCTGTAACTCGAGTGGTTTCTGCGTCCCTTCTCTCTGATGGTGTTCCGTTGGTCTGTTCAAAATATTAGTTTTCTATGCTTGAGTCCTTCCCTGTGTTTTGTTGGTGAACAAGGATAAGTTGCCGATCCCAGTGTGGTTTGTATTTTGCTCACCACCTCGTTCTTGACCCTTGGACCGATTGACGAGCTCGCCACTCCGTGGTTGTGTGTGTGTCACTCCAATATCTAAAAGTGTAATTTGATAGGTCATTCATGTGTCCTCTTAGTTTAACTTCTGCTATTCTAAACCATATGTTCCAAGGACGTCTATTATTTGGAGTGGTCCTGTACCTTTATTTATATATTTTTCATGGGGTGATTTGTGCCTGAGTAATATTACTGCTTTCCCTTCCGTTATTTTCTTGATCTATTCGGGATATCTGTCTTAGTCCCGGTTGGTATTAAGTGTTGGTTTGTACCCTATGTTTCTATGTGTTCTTGTTAATTGTTTCTCTACTTGTCATGGCTAAGTGTCCTTCGTGGCATAGTAACTTTGTATATTTTATGTAGTTTCCCATTGATTTCTTAATTGTCGTTGAATGGACCCTTCTTTTCCTTCGGTTCTAAATCGGACCAAGTGGAAAGCTCTGGGCTTCAGCTAGTTGGTTGGTAACTAGCATAATGTAAAGTTAATTGGCGGATCTATCGATCATGTAACTGAATACTCACCTGCTTTTAATTTCCTGGTTTGCCTTTTTTCCTCCCTCTTCTTGTAGTTTTGCCCCCATCCGGGTCTTCCGGTACGTTTCTTTCCCCTGTTGTCACCTTTTTGCAACACGAGATCATGCATTTCCTTAATATCAAAGGAGACTTGTAAAGGTATTCGTGCATTAAAATTAATTTACCACCGTGCTTTAGAAAATAACCTGGATGCGTGGACTAATAATCATGTGGTTTTCGTTTGATTTTGGTCAGTATATCTGTGATTAGTGTGAGAGTTTCCAAACTTCAAGGGTGAACTGGGTCATGTGTCAAAAACTATATCATTGTGTGATGCATTGAACCAAAGTGTATAGGGTGGACCCGAATATTTGGTGAACTCTAGTCATTGTGCTCTCTATTTGATGAAAAACATTACTCTGGTGATTTTCTGAGTGCTCGGTTAACGTTTCTGGACACTGATGTTGATCGCACCCCGCCAATTATTTCTAAAAACAACGTGATATGGAACTGTGTCTTAAACTATTAACCTGGTCATGTGAACTCCTAACTAAAACTAGTTTATCTTTGTGGTCGTTTTCTGTTGGACTACTTCGCCCAAATTTAGTATATGTGTGACCACCACATCATTGATGGCATATGCATGAGATTTTGTCGTCGTTTCGGGGCGGGAGGGCTGAGACAATATTAAATAGTGTGAGCCTCCCTTTATAACCTTTTTGGACTGACCTTGTGCCCTGGAATATCTGTGTCAATCGGCTGTTCGCCAATATACCGTTTTAAGCTAATGTATGCTGCGCGCCATTGTCCTGGCTCCGTGTGGTTGCGCGTAACTGCGCATGCGCCCGCCGGCTACCAAGAGACTTGCTTCCTCCTCGCTTCTGACGCGAGAGCCAGTTCGCTTGAGGCAGCCATCATGAGCGTGTGTGTGATTGTGTGCTACGCTATGCGGTGGTGGATTACCAGAAAACCGCCGTAATTACTTCATTAACGGGGATGTTCCCCGGTAGAACTAGTTGGAGACCTCCTGCCATTTCCTCTGATCATATTTTTGCAACGATATTCCTCCTGGATACTTGCTAACAAGGTCTTGTGACTGGACTCGTGACTGCGTTCTTTTCAACAATGGCCAGGTTTGGATTTCTCACAATTTCTTCACCACCAAAGGTATGTACCTGTGTTTGAAACATTTTAAGCGTCGTCCAGAAGAGGATTTTGATATTTTCGAAGATTTCAGGAAACATGGCAATAATAATAATAATAATAATAATAATAATAATAATAATAATAATAATAATGATTTAAATTTCGTCGTTAAATTGGTACCTATTGACGTGTGCGATTATGAAAATCTGAAAAACTGTTTCGGCAACTAATCACAGGAATGTGGAAAGTCCACAGTGAACTGAATTGGGATATTTAATTTAAAATTAAATTGAATTTTTTTGGCACCTTAAATTGTAACTTTCCTTGTGAACCAAGGTACAGTCTCCAAGATAGCGGGCTTAACCTTCTTTGGGGTTTCTGTTTGCTTTCCTGTGATTTGTTTTCCCCTTGTTAGGTATGTTTTCTTCTCCCCTCCCCCTTCTGGGGTTTTCTATGAATTTAATTTTTCTCTAGCCTGTTTACCTCCTTGTTTTTGGAGGCGTTGCTTTTGTTTTGTGGTTACCTTGGCAACGGTTTTGGGTGTGTATTGTTGTCGGGTTGTTGAGGTAGTCTGGCGAATGGAGCCTGTGTGGATCTTGAATTATATATTTCTGAGTTGAGTGTATCGTTTACTGTTTTAAATGTTAATTAATTAATTTTGACCACCCTTTAAAGTTGTGTTACCTTTTCTTGCCCCGGGTGGCTGTGTATTTCTACGTAAAATTCTATATGTCTTGGAAACTGTCCTTGGTGGAAACTGAACGTTTTAATTTTGGTAATCATGAGAAGCGGCCGCGTTGAAAATCAATTTAATTGAAAACCTTGTTAACTGAGTATGGTATTTTTAATTAATTAATTATCCGTGATCGATCACATTTAAATTTAATCTTATTCAAGGTAGTATTTATGTAAGGAAGTCAATTGGTTTTCCGTTGTTTTCAAATCACATTAGGTACGGAGGTCATCCTTTTCTTTTCTTTGTTGTTTTCATAATAATTATAATTTGTTATCTGTTAAAGAATATCTATTTACCTTAATTGTTAATTACTAATGAATTAATTTTTCTTTTAAACTATACCTGGTTTTTCCTGAGTCATTTTATTAATTGTTATTTACTTTTCCCCCTTTTCAACTTTATGTTGAATTTAATTACTGATTTTGGTTTTACTTCTTAAAATAAACATAGGTTTTATCAATCTAAAGATTTGATTTGTTACCTCCAATTTGCCCTTCAATTAAAGTTCTTTAATTTCGTTTAAGTGTTGGTTTTCATTCGCCGCTTTCGGTGGAGCACTGTCACCGATTTTCTTGTGTATTAGCTTCCACGGCCTTAAGTCCTCTTCCTCCGCTGCTTCCGGTAAGTGTGGTAACTTCATCCTTTGGTCATTTCTATGGTTTCTTGTTATTTTATTGTGCTTGGCCCCTTGTTGTCGTTTTTCTTGTGCCCTTGGTTCTCCCTCGTGTTCGCTATAACTCCTATTTTGGGGCGGACACGCTAGCAACCTTCTCACCAGGGTCTCTACCTACTTCTCTCTTTATATCTATCTATCTCTATCTCTCTCTCTCTTTCTCTCTCTCTCTCTGTCCTTTTTCCTCTCTCTTCTACTCTCACCCTGGTGGGTAAGGTTATTGACCTCATCATCCCTAGGTCGTACCGGGGACCTAGAGGGTGGTGACGGTTAGAAAGAGCAGCAGCCATCTTGCGCAAGCACCCTTAAGGCGTCTCATAAGGAGTCGTGTATAGCCGCCATCTCGCGTACGCCATCTTGCGCAAGCATCCTTAGGGCGTCTCTAGCCATCTTGTGCAAGGACCCTTAAGCCGCCTCATAAGAGCAACCGCCATCTTGCGCAAGCATCTCTAGGGCGTCTCATAAGGAGCCTTGTATAACCGCTATCTGGCGCAAGCATCCCAAGGGCGTCTCAGAAGAACCTATGTATGGTGGCCATCTTGCATAAGCACCTTTAAGGAGTCATGTATAGCCACCATCTTGTGCAATTAGCGTCGAGAGTTGGCTACTGTAGAATTTTTCTTTTAAAATTATCCGCCACCATATTTCAAAGGTATGTACCTAAAGAGTGTAGCACTGAGGTTTGCGATGTAAGATGGCGGATGACAGCTGACTTAAAGCGCGTGAGTTTGTTTACTAAACAAGAGCACGTGGAATTTTTCAATTTGCCGCCACCACATTTCAAAGGTATCTAGCTAAAGATGGCAGCACGGTTGTCTCTTGATTAAAGATGGTGGATGACAGCTAACAGAACTTTTCAAATTGCCCGCTACTACATGTCATAAAGAGGGCAGCACCGTACTCTGTGGATTAAAGATGGCGGATTGCAGCTGACGAAATTGCCCGCATGATAGCAGCACAGTGCTCTATTGATTAAAGATGGCGGATGACAGCTGTCAAAAAAGCACTTGGCTTTGTTTCCAAACAAGAGCACATAGAATTTTTCAAATTGCCACCACCACATTTCAAAGGTATCTAGCTAAAGAGTGCAGCACTGAGGTTTGTGATGCAAGATGGCGGATGACAGCTGTCAGAAAAAAGCACGAGAGTTTTTAAAGCACGTGGAATTTGCCACCGCCACAAAGAGGGCAGCACGGTGCTCTCTTGATTAAAGATGGCTGCTGTCACGTGGAATTGCCTGCCATCACTGGTATCTAGCTGAAGAGGGCAGCACGGTGCTCTCTGGATTAAAGATGGCTGCTGTCAAAAAGCATCTTTCAAATTATCCGCCACCACATTTCAAAGGTAAGTAGCTAAAGAGGGCAGCACTGTGCTCTATAGATTGAAGATGGTGGATGACAGCTGTCAGAAAAGCACGTGGATTTGTTTATCTCGCGCTAGTGAGGTTAAGTTGGTAGCACTAAGCTTTAGGCCCGGCAAGATGGCAGCACTGCCGATGACAGGTGACGAATTTACAGCTATTACGATAAAGAGGGCAGCACGGTGCTCTGTAGTTTAAATATGGCGGATGACACCTGTAAAAAAGCACGTGGATTTGTTTACCGATTCAAATCTCGCGCTAGTGAGGTTATGTTGGTAGCTCTGAGGTTTAGGTCCGTCAAGATGGCTGCACTGAGGTTAGCGATACGTTGTTGTCTGTCAAAAAGCACGTGGCTGTCAAAAAACACGTGGATTTGTTTACCTATTCAAATCTCGCGCTAGTTAGGTTAAGTTGGTACTACTGAGGTTTAGGCCCGTCAAGATGGCAGTACTGAGGTTAGCGATGCGTTGTTGTCTGTCAAAAAGCACGTGGATTTGTTTACCAATTCAAATCTCGCGCTAGTTAGGTTAAGTTGGTACTACTGAGGTTTAGGCCCGTCAAGATTGCAGCAGTGAGGTTAGCGATACGTTGTTGTCGATGACAGCTGTCAAAAAGCACGTGGCTTTGTTTACAAATTCAAATCTCGCGCCAAAATTCAAATTTCCCGCCAAAATTCAAATTTCTCGCGGGAGGCGGAGGCCTCTCCCGAGAGCCGGAAGCGGAGGCGGCGGCCGAACCATCCAATTATACTACTGTCAAGATTAATTAGGCTCTTTTCTTTATACATCAACAAACTGATAATCATCTCAAGTTTTGTACCTGATTTTCGGACTTCTATGTCCCTATTATTCTTAGAGTTGACGAGTTCATTAACAATCTGTTCTGTTTGTCTGTTATTCATTCCAATTTTCTATCTATAAATTTTAAACTAGAAAAAAAAAAGAAAAGGAAAGAAGTAAAATTTCGAAATTTGTTAACCTCGTAATAATAATAATATTAATAATAATAATAATAATAATAATAATAATAACGATTTTTTGCTGATGGTTTAACGTCGCACTAACAAACGCAACGTCTAGGATTAGGAAGAAAGCGCGCGTGGCCAATTGCGTTGTAAACATGGGAAATCATGGGGAAACCATCTTCAGGGTTACGGATGGTGGAATTCGAACTCAGCATCTCCGGAATGCAACCTTACAACTTCGCTGGCATTTCGGTCGGACAATAATAATAATAATAATAATAATAATAATGATAATAATAATAATAATAATAATAATAATAATAATAATAATAATAATAATAACGGATGATCGTTAAGTATGGGAAGATTGTATTGGTCAAGGATTTCAAGAATCTGGGCTAAGTAATCCAGCCGATTGAACTAGAACAGGAAGCTATCAATGTCAGGATCTAGAATTGGGAGCGGGCATGTCAGCTGACGCAAAACATCTGTAATAATGAGATGATGAATGTAGGAGCCAAGCTTAGACACTACAGCATGGTTGTTAAACCGGAAGGATTATAAGCTTTGGAGACTTCGACGATGAGTAGACAGGGTCAAGTCGACCAGCTAAAAAAAAAAAAAAAAAAAAAAAAGCACACTGTGGATATTACGAAATATATTAGGCAACAAATGGGTTGACAGGAAGGTATGATTGACATCTAGTGAGGAATTATTAAGCAAGATACAATCAGAACGACTACAGTGCCACAATCTTTGAGTTTAAGCGCTCCATCGCCGCAAAGCGCAGTGTGGATTTCAGCGACTAATCATATCACTGAATCCCACTGTCGGCAGCCCTGAAGATGGTTTTCCATGGTTTCCCATTTTCACACCAGGCAAATGCTGGGGCTGTACCTTAATTAAGGCCACGCCACTTCCTTCCCATTCCTAGGCCTTTCCCATTCCATCGTCGCCATAAGACATATCTGTGTCGGTATGACGTAAAGCAAAGTAGCAAAATAGCAAATAAAAAAATCACATCACTTCCCACTATCAGCTGTTCTTCAATCGATAAACGTAAACTCGTGTCCTCATCCCGAGGTGCTGCAGCTCTTTTCAGGCACATCCCCAATGCGGTTAAGCTGCATGTACCATTTCAAACACGAACCAGCCCTCCTGCCATTCTTAAATTTCTGGCAGCTAATAACACTAACCGTTACGCTATGGAGGCGGACTCTTCAATCAATGACTACCAATCATTAATGATGTGCATTTAGGGCTGTGGCCCGAGTGGCAGATGCCCTATCATTTGATTACCTAATGTAATTTTCGAAGAACTTGGAAATTTGAAAATTTTTTCCAATCCCTTACTCCTCGTCCTATAAATGAATATTTTTCCCCAAACTGTCCTCTTGAATTCCAACTATCTTCACACTATGATATTTCGTACATACCACATCGAGGATCTCTTCTTCTTACTCCCAAATCTCCTCAGGCCGAAGTTTGCAACATTCTCGTAACACTACTCCTATGTCGGATATCACCCAGAACAAATCGTGCTGCTGCTTTCCTTTGATTTTTTCCCAAATTCTCGTATCAAGTATTATTGGTGAGGCTCCCCTACACTGGAGCTATACTCTAACTGCGGTCTTACCAGAGACTTATACGCCCTCTCCTTTACATCCTTCCAACAACCTCTAAATACTCTCATAAACATGTGAAGAGATCTGTAACCTTTCTTATCAACCTCGTTAAAATTATTTTCCCAATGAAGATCTTTCCTTATATTACCACCTAGGTACTTATAGTGTTCCCCGTGAGGTATTATCACCCCATCAACATAATAATGGTGTTTAGGGGTTGTAGTAAGGATGTAAAGGAGAGGGCATATAAGTCTCTGGTAAGACCCCAACTAGAGTATGGTTCTGGTGTATGGGACCCTCGCCAGGATTACTTGATTCAAGAACAGGAAAAAAATCCAAAGAAATGCAGATCGATTTGATCCGGGTGATTCCCGACAAAAGAGTTGCGTTACAAAAAGGTTGCAAAGTTTGCGCTGGAAAGACTTGGGACAAAGGAGACGAGCTGTTCGACTAAGTGTTATGTTCCGAATTGTCAGTGGGGAGACGGCGTGGAATGACGTTAGTAGACGAATGAATTTGAGTTGTGTCTTTAATAGTAGAAAAGATCACAATATGAAGATAAAGTTGGAATTCAAGAGGACAAATTGGGGCAAATATTCGTTTATAGGAAGGGGAGTTAGGGATTGGAATAACTTACCAAGGGAGTTGTTCAATAAATTTCCAATTTCTTTGCAATCATTCACCAAAAGGCTAGGAAAACAAGAGATAGGGAATCTGCCACCTGGGCGACTGTCCTAAATGCAGATCAGTAGTGATAATTAAAAGTGAGAGAACTTCTCCTCTTGGTAAAACTTAGAATTTGACTTTTCATCCCATTTACATTCATATTATTGCCTGTTGTCCATCTCACTACATTGTTTAAGTCCCCCTGCAGTCGCTTACAATCCTACAACTCATTCACTACTCTATATAGTATTCTTGTATTTAACCAAACACAATGTGGTACTGTTTGTCACGTAGCTGAACGTGACATGATCACTTTTGAACAACACTCCTTGGGATCCAACTAAAGCCTTGCATTTAGTCAAAAGATGTCCATGTAACCAGTCGAAAGATGATAGGTGTACATTTTCGTTCTAAGTATTTACAAAGATGAAATAGTCACACCTCTTACGGTACTCGAACAACGTTAAATTAAATGAGAAGCCCAGATAAAGAAAGATGAATATTTATTCAGAGTTGAAACGTGGAGAAATCCTCCAATATACCACATACAAGCGACAGAGTTTGTAATAGCACACTGACTATGGCAATCATATTAAAATACAGTATATGCCCTCAACTGAATGCTTAGCTCATGCATATATGAGATACTGCATTGATATATTTCTTATTGCTGGGGTTTCGTAATAATACTCCCCTAACATGGCAATTTATACGGATCAAGTCACTCATTTGCCTTTTATACTGGCTATAGGGGTATTATAATGACACTTACCTAGCAAGGCGAGTTCCGTGCCTATTATATTAAATTTAGAATGACGTTTTAACTTTGCTAGCAGTTATTGCATAATACATGATATTGAGATGCTGGGTCTCGAGTAACCCAACACGCTCATGCATTTATACTGGGAGCAGAACGTAGGATTACACCATGTACTTTAATCGCTATAGGACTAAATTTACGAACTTTTCATCAAAAGGCATAATCAACATTTCCCATCACCTGTATTTTCCATTGAAAACCTTCGAATATAATACACTAGAAAATGGAAATTAGGAACAGTAGCTGAGTCTGAACTACTCGAAGTGAACAGAACAAGATATTCTGCTTCAAAATACGTTTACATTTCTAACTTCTAATTTAAAAGTTTTGATGCACAAGGTAACCAAAAGTCAGGCGCAGCAAGGTTTAATCGGTTGAATTTAGTGTCGCAATAGTTTGCCTTACTGTACACATTTTATTGAAGTCCGAAGAATATCCTTCTAATTCCAATATCAATGTTCGAAGTGAGCAAATTTCTTTTCTTAAGAAAGGCTTTCCTTGCTCGTGCTAGTCTGCATTTTACGTCCCCTTTATTTCTGCGTTAGTAATTTTATTCTATTTTTTTGCTAGTGGCTTTACATCGCACCGACACAGGTAGGTCTTATGGCGACGATGGGATAGGAAAGGCCTAGGAGTTGGAAGGAAGCGACCGAGACCTTATAATTAAGGTACAGCCCCAGCATTTGCCTGGTGTGAAAATGGGAAACCACAGAAAACCATCTTCACGGTTGCCGACAGTGGGTTTCGAACCCACTATCTCCCGGATGCAAGCTCACAGCCGCGTGCCTCTAACGTACAGCCAACTCGCCCGGTATTTTATTCTATTACCCAGTAACGATATTCATCTCCTTCCTTTAAGACTTAATTTCCTAATCTAATATTTGCTGCATCACTTGACTTTATTGGACTGCACTCCATTACTTTGTTTTGGATTTATTTATTTTCCTCGTGTACTCTTTCTCCAAAACTGTGTCCATACCATTCAGCAATTTCTCCACATCTTATGCAGACTCAAATAAGATAACAATATCATCGGCAAATCTCAGTCTTTTGATTTCAGCTCCTTGGAAGCGATTCCCGTTCCAAATTCCTCTTTGATTTCCTTTACCGCCTTTTCTGTATAAACACTAAAAGGGAGAGGAGACAATAATAATAATAATAATAATAATAATAATAATAATAATAATAATAATAATAATAATAATAATAATAATAATAATAATTGTACCGGGTGGTACACCTCCACGCCGCTAATTCAAATATTGCGCCAATTGAAACTTCTCTACTGGAGAAACTGGGAACTTTAACTACTGAACTAATTCCACTGTTATTCAGAAGATGTCACTGAGTGTTTTTTATTTGCCTTTTGTTTTTCAACGATTAAGAGGTGTGAACAATCTCTAACAGATGTCTCTACCCAAAACTATGGTAACACACTTTGGTGCAATGGAATGAACTTTCTTGAAGAAATATTGTATTCCTAAGTTTTGTTTTTACTAAATATTGTTCTGTGGTTTGTGGGTTGGCAATATAAATCCTTTCTTTCCGCCCGTTTTGAATGTAACCAATCGGGAATTTATGTAATTAATTTTCCACCAATAAGGTGTTTTTTCCTTGTCTTGTGCATTAGTTTTTGCTGTTATCCAATAAAAGCGAAAGGGTGTGTCTACTTCCTGAAAGTTCTCGAATGTTCCACGAGGGTATATAAACTGCTGATTTTCTGGTCTCGGGGCCACTTCAGTAACATCTCTCTTAGTGTGTGAATATGTAGCAGGGGGCGGGAAGCGCCTCTTTCTTCAAGCAGCTGTTATTCTACATTTCTTGCTAGCTCAGCAGTTTAACTCTCGGGGAGGGCTCGAAACCTTTAGTATGTAACCTACCTTTTTAAAATGTAAATTCTTTTCTGTCTATGTAAAATCTATAAATTGTAAATCTATAAATTACTGTAAAGCGGGGATAAAGAGTGCTTCACCCTCTCGAACTCCCCTTCATTTTTGAAAAGGAGGTGACTACGTTTTCATAACCGTTCTTCTCTTCTTTAATGTAGTAAAGTTTTGGCATACGTGTCCCCTCCCTAGACTGGGATTAGCCCCTGTATGATCGGCCTAGCGCCACGTAGGTTTTAGACAAAACTTGGTGTAGGAGTGCAAGTTATCGCCTCCATTCATTTTGTATTTTGGGCCATTTACTTAACCCGTTTTGTTTTCCTTCCTGCGAAGGCCCAGTAGATTGGGTATTAGTTACCCCTGTTTCCGTGTGTGCCTTAAGGGCAGATAGAAAGGAAGTTTGTTGTAGCCTTTGATAGACTTGTAAAATTGAGACCGGGTCTGTTCTTTTTCTTAACATTGTAATTAGGAGCAAGTGCTCCTCGTACTTAGGGGTTTTCTGCCCTTCGGCAATTGTGGTTGTGAGCTGAGAGCTCAGGAATTAAACTTGGGGCTCGAAGCCCAAATCTTGTAACGAACTGTAATTTGTTAATTTGTTGATCTGCTACTTGGTACCTGTTATACTCTGTTAATTGTTGATTTTGAAAAGAAAATATAACCTTTGTTAAAGTTTTAAATTAACTTTAATTTTATAGTTGAGACCTATTCCCGCCCGCACCTTCTTTCACCTCTAACTACCACGGATATCTCCGTAACAATAATAATAATAATAATAATAATAATAATAATAATAATAATAATAATAATAATAATAATAATAATAATAATAATAATAATAATAATAATAATAATAATAATAATAATAATTCTACCGCTTATCCCACAGTTGTGGGGTCATGCGTGCCAACTATGTAGCACATACGGACTTGGCCCTGTCTTCCGGCCGGATTTCCTTCCTAACGCCAACCTTATCTATCGGGATGTATCCGCTATATCATGTTTCTATGGTGCATGGTAGCGTGGTGTGTTGGACGCGAATAAATTTCCGACCTGGCCGAGAATCGTACCCAGCACTCTTTTGAACCGAAGGCCTCAACGCTGACCATTCAGCCAAGGTATCGGACAATAATAATAATAATAATAATAATAATAATAATAATAATAATAATAATAATAATAATAATAATGTCCGCCTCTGTGGTGTAGTGGTTAGCGTGATTAGCTGCCACCCCCGGAGGCCCGGGTTCGATTCCCGGCTCTGCCACGAAATTTGAAAAGTGGTACGAGGGCTGGAACGGGGTCCACTCAGCCTCGGGAGGTCAACTGAGTAGAGGTGGGTTCGATTCCCACCTCAGCCATCCTGGAAGTGTTTTTCCGTGGTTTCCCACTTTTCCTCCAGGCGAATGCCGGGATGGTACCTAACTTAAGGCCACGGCCGCTTCCTTCCCTCTTCCTTGCCCATCCTTTCCAATCTTCCCATCCCTCCACAAGGCCCCTGTTGAGTATAGCAGGTGAGGCCGCCTGGGCGAGGTACTGGTCATACTCCCCAGTTGTATCCCCCGACCAAGAGTCTGAAGCTCCAGGACACTGCCCTTGAGGCGGTAGAGCTGGGATCCCTCGCTACGTCCGAGGGAAAAACCGAACCTGGAGGGTAAACAGATGATGATGATAATAATAATAATAATAATAATAATAATAATAATAATAATAATAATAATAATAATAATAATAATAATTGTTCCGGGGTATCTGTGGAACGCAGAGGTGAAAGAAGGTGACGGGGTGAATGGGTCTAACTACAATGTCAAGAATTGAATTTAAAACTTAAACTGAACGTTATATTTTCAAAAACTTCAGACTTAACAATTTTTACAGGTACAAGTAGCAAACATTAAATAAGTCTAGGAAGGACAAGATTAGTGGTATTAACAGATCATGGGCTTCAAGCCCTCCCCTTTCTTTTCCTGAGCTCCTAGCTCAAAATTACAAAAGAGCACAACTTTATACAAGGGCAGAAATCCCCTAATTCAAAGAGCACTTGCTCCCAAAATTACAATATCACGCCTCCCAGAGGCACCTTTTACAACACTTTCTCAAGCCTACTCAAGGCAAGATTGCATGAAAATCTGATAATCTCTGGCCTTACAAGGCACTATTTACAAATAGAAATCTTATTACACAGAGGTATCTAGAACCCAACCTACAGGGCCTTAATGAAAAAGAACAGGTTAAATAAACGGCCCGAGTACAATTTGAATGGAGGCAAAGACTGAGCTCCAAAAATTTAGAAACCTATAGGGCGCTTGGCCGATAAAACGGACTATTCCCAACCTACTGAGGTAGCACGCATGGAAATCACTTTAATACATTGCAAAAGCGAAAGGTTACAAAAACGTGGCACCTCAAACTAAGATGAAGGGGAGCTCGAGAGGGTACTTCACTCTCTATCCCAGATTTACAGTTAAAGATTTTGTGAATTTTTTACATTAGCCGAAAGAAGGTTTACGGTTTAGAAAAGTTGGTTACATAGTTAAAGATTCGAACCTTTCCCTCGGGTTGAACTGCGGAGGTACCAAGAAAGAAAGATATTATGTGACCATTACCTTAACGATGTACTGCTGACTGATGAAAGAGGCCGCCCGCCTCCTGCTTTGACACACACACTCAATAAGATGACGATCAAGTGGCCCAGAAACCAGAAAATCCGCAGTTTATAAACCCTCGGGGAAAGTTCGAGATCATTCAAGATTAAACTAGCCACACGCACTCACGTTTATTGGCCACTTTAAAAGTTACACTCAAAATCGAAGAAAAAGACAGTGGTTGGTGGAAAATTAATTACAGAAATTAGGGATTGGCTAGATTCAAAACCGGCGGAAATAAAAAGGGAAATATTGCCAACCCAAAAATAAATGAACATCAATCAGTAAAAAAACCTTATGAATACAAAACTTTTTTGAATTATAAGTTCTTATACCTCCCACCAGGGTGCATGATCATAGTTTTTAGTAGTGTCATCTATGGGAGAATATCCAAACTTCTTGATGAATGGAAAACAAAACAAGTAGAAATTCACACACTTCAGGAAACTTCGCAATAACAAAATTACATCAGATTTTGGTGGTGACATCTTCTGAGTAAAGATCTAAGTTGTTGTAGTTTCAGTTTCACTGTTTCACCAATCGAGGAGTTCTTTTAGGCGCTAGATTTAAATGCGCGGCGTTGGGGTGTACCACTTGGTACAATAATAATTAAAATAATAATAAAAGGGGCGTATTCTGCCCGAAGGCAGGTCCGAACCTCCGCAGAGGTGTTCCTGTGCCGGAGTTTACGTACGGTAGGGTGGCCAGTTCCTTTCCGCTCCTTCATTCCTTTACCCCAACATCATCAACATCAACATCACCACCACCACCACCACCACCACCACCACCACCACCACCACCACCACCAACAACAACAACAACAACAAAAACAACGCGTGGCAACCCACCCAAATCTTGACCACGCCCAATGTTGCTTAACTTCGGAGATCTCACGGGATCCGGTGTTTCAACACGGCTACGTCCATTGGCAATAATAATAATAATAATAATAATAATAATAATAATAATAATAATAATAATAATAATAATAATAATAGTAATAATAATAATAATAATAAGGGTCCGCCTCTGTGGTGTAGTGGTTAGTGTGATTAGCTGCCACCTCCGGAGGCCCGGGTTCGATTCCCGGCTCTGCCACGGAATTTGAAAAGTGGTACGAGGGCTGGAACGGGGTCCACTCAGCCTCGGGAGGTCAACTGAGTAGAGGTGGATTCGATTTCCACCTCAGCCATCCTGGAAGTGGTTTTCCGTGGTTTCCCACTTCTCCTCCAGGCAAATGCCGGGATGGTACCTAACTTAAGGCCACGGCCGCTTCCTTCCCTCTTCCTTGTCTATCCCTTCCAGTCTTCCCATCCTCAGCAAGGGTGAAGCTACCTAGGCGAGGTACTGGTCATCCTCCCCAGTTGTATCCGCCAATCCGATGGCTGAAGCTCCAGGGCACTGTCCTTGAGGCGGTAGAGGTGGGATCCTTCGCTGAGTCCGAGGGAAAAACCGACTCTGGAGGCTAAGCAGATTAATAATAATAATAATAATAATTACTTCACTTATTTTTGGTGCCATTGTTGCCACGTAGGTCATTTTGGCTTTGCGGTGTGATTGAGCACCGTGGTCTTTCCTTCCCTTCAGGTGAAAATTCTAACCCAGAATCGACCGGGATTCGAACCTCAATTATCCGGACAGAAAGCTTTACCGTACCGCACTATAGGACTATATATTTGCGTGACGTACTTACAAAGTTGAAATTCATCTTCCTTCACACACACACACGCATAGGAAAATGAACACAACGACCTTTGTTCTGAAGGACTGCATATCCACCTGTGGCTCGGAGGCGTGACAAGTCTCAAGGAAAATAATTGATAGGAAGAGCATTTTGACCTACGAGGTATTATTTCTTCACCGACGATATGTATTTCTTCTTATCAACAAAATAACTGAGCAAATATTGCTCCCATTATCAGGACATGAAGCAATCCTTATGGAAAATAGGTGTAAATAAATACAACTTTGCAATTAATTAATCAAATATTTTACCGGACGGTAACATATCAAAGATAATATGTCTCTGTATAGATTTTAACATTTACCTCATTCCAGATTGCAGAAGATGGAGTGACCATACGCAGATTATCGATTGCAAAGGAGGCAATTGCATATCATAGAGGAGGTGAAAGCATCACATTTGAAGAAAGTGCTGTGCCTATCAAAGTACACCCCATCATGCCTAGTCTATCAACTTTTCTTTGTAGAAGAGTTGTATTTGAAGCGTCTGCTCCCGGTCAACCCAGCGTATAAGGAACTTTTACAGGAACTTCTGCAAAAGAGGGACAGCATATGGGAGGTTTTCTATTCGTGTGATGTAATGATCAACCGCAATTGGACACGAGGAGGCTATGAGTTGAGATATGACTCGACTTGGGGTGCATGGGTTTCACCACCGTTTGTGTCAAACCTTGCGAACGATATCATGTTCTCAAGTGTAATCTGAAGGTAGAACGAAATTCTGTACTGAAGACGGTTCGTAAGACCCTTGTTCATGAACATTTGTGCGCAATAACACTGTATTTATTTGAAAGAACGTCATTGTATGTCAGCACGTCTTTGTACATAGAAAAGTTCCTAACAGAGTTTTGAAAGTTGTGGTACTATTTTTCATGTTTATTCAAATCTACGGCGATATTCGGATTTATTGCTCACTCAACGTAAATGCGTGAAAAAAAAGTGAACAGTAAGCATAACAAAGAAAATTCAATTAAACAAGAATTTAATAAAATGAATTGCTTTTTCTGCCTATCTGGAGAAGTGTCCGCCTCTGTGGTGTAGTGGTTAGTGTGATTAGCTGCCACCCCGGAGTTCCGGGTTTGATTCCCGGTTCTGCCACGAAATTTGAAAAAGTCGTACGAGGGCTGGAACGGGGTCAACTCAGCCTCGGGAGGTCAACTGAGTAGAGGTGGGTTCGATTCCCACTTCAGCCATCCTCGAAGTGGTTTTCCGTGGTTTCCCACTTCTCCTCCAGGCAAATGCCGGGATGGTACCTAACTTAAGGCCACGGCCGCTTCCTACCCTCTTCCTTGTCTATCCCTTCCAATCGTCCCATCCCCCACCAAGGCCCCTGTTCAGCATAGCCTGGGCGAGGTACTGGTCATCCTCCCCAGTTATATCCCGCGACCCAATGTCTCAAGCTCCAGGAAACTGCCCTTGAGGCGGTAGAGGTTGGATCCCTTGCTGAGTCCGAGGGAAAAACCAACCCTGGAGGGTAAACAGATTAAGAAGAAGAAGATCTGGGGAAGTAATGATGAGATTTTTCCTTTCCAGAATTCGAATGCTCTGATTGCTGTAGCAGAAGCTTAATTTAGGTCTTCCTAAGTGCAGGTGAAACCCATCATCTTTGAAGTGAAATCCTACGTCTTGACTTGCAGTTTGTCTTCAAACAATTGTGCGACGTCATTCAAGTTGTACTTCAAGTGGTGCTGTTATATGGGGAAAGCTGTTCCTAGACTTCGTTCGAGGTTTAATAATTATCCTACTGTGATATAATGAATGTCTAGCATCTGATACATGTTTCACCCTTTCAATCTCTACAGCCACTCGACGCTTCATGTTGGGTAGAAGTTGGTCCGAGCAGCCTGTAATAATTCTGACTGATTCGTTCAGAGCAGCGCCACATGATTAGTATGAGCAGAGGCTTCCCATAATGGTGCTGCATATTTCCATGCAAATAAACTGAGTGCTAAGGCTGTAGTACGTAGCACTTCTGGCCAGGGCCGACTCAAGGCAACATTTTCACCCGGGCAAGAAAGCTTTTCGGCGCCCCTCCCTCGAAAATGCTTAACAAACAGGAAATGACACAACCAGGGCTCTACGCTTTATGAGAATATTATAGCTTTGTTATCATTATAAAATATGATTTACAATTTAATTAATTAAAATTGTGTTACATTATTGCAACAATGTATTTTTATGTTACGCTATCTTAGGCTTATTTAGGGCATGATGTGATCAATAGTTTGAAATACAGGCTAAATTATTCGTTTCGTTTAAATTTATTTTTAGTTGAATCAATAGTATTTAGATCTGCATCAAAATCAGGTAAAGCAAATGGGTTTTGAGCTTTAGAATCCTGCTGCTTTATTCTTTATTTTTCTATAAGAAACAAAACAAATAAAAATACAGTGTTTCTTTTTATTAGACATTCCTAATTCGTACCAAACCAATCTTTATAAAACCACTCTAAGCAGATAGGTGCAGTATTATTCAAACACACAAATAGTGACGAAAAATCATCGTTGGTAGAACGCCACTAGTGAGACGAATGTCAAGCGAGCGTCTGTGTAAAAGCCTGTACGCGCAGGCGCATCTCGGCCGTCGCGCTGCTGCACTCATTTCTGCACCCCTCGCGCAATGCCCACCAGAAGGCAATGGGAACAGACTCAGTCACAGAAGACTTTTGCCATCCTAGTGCCTTCCTCCAATCTGGGTCTCGTAAGATTTGTTTTGTATTTGTCTTTTAAGTTTTTTAAAAGCGTACGATACTGTAGTAAATTTGGTGTTGTGGTAATTCACTGTTTAACTATAATCACTTCCTTGCTTTAACGCCCCTACCTTCGCGGCGCACAGGGTGGTCGCCCCGATCGCCCGGGCTGTAAGCCGGCCCTGTTTCTAGCTGTGTTTCCTACGGTGAGCCAGTCAATTTGCAAGTGATATTATTTCTAGCACTAATCAGACCGTTACAATAGTTCTTAACCTTCAATCACACGCACGCGGTCTATGAGTTCGCACCTGCGATTATCGGATTGTATGTTGGGCAACAACGCCAAAACATCAAGGATATTTAGAGGTTCCCTTAAAGGAAGCCAGGCACGTCAGTCAGTGTGATATATAAGACGATCACCTGTACATTTCAGCCTAGAATTTGAGTTGCAGTCCCATATTCTACGCGCGTGGTGTTGTGTATTGTATTTTTTTTTGCAGAAGTGTTTGTGCCTACATAATACTCAAAGAACATTTATGAAAGTAAATATGGCCTACCAAGCGACCGCTGCTCAGCCCGAAGGCCTGCAGATTACAAGGTGTCGTGTGGTCAGCACGACGAATCCTCTCGGCCGTTATTCTTGGCTTTCAAGACCGGGGCCGCCATCTCACCGTCATATAGCTCCTCAATTTTAATCACGTAGGCTGAGTGGACCTCGAACCAGCCCTCAGGTACAGGTAAAAATTCCTGACCTGGCCGCGAATCGAACCCGGGGCCTCCGGGTAAGAGAGAGGCACGTTACCCCTACACCACGCTTCCTAAATTTTTATAGATCTATATAGTATATTAATAAAGTTTACTAAAACAGATTTCTCCAGTCCGTCTGGCCGTTCTACTGGACCGATTTGCCTCATTCCTTTTTAATCTCTGCGGAATTGCCTGCCGGTGAACCATTATGTCTCTAAGTTCAGTCAACTTTGAGTTGTACCGTACCCAGGGGTAATAACCCTCTAGGACGATGCCTCCACTTCCTGACTAGACATCCGACTAACTCAGGTTGGGTAGAGGTGGGTAAGTTGTCGTGGGTAAGTCTAAATGTCGAAGTTTATAACTTATCTCTAAGTATTATCATCATCATCATCATCATCTGTTTACCCTCCAGGTTCGGTTTTTCCCTCGGACTTAGCGAGGGATCCCACCTCTACCGCCTCAAGGGCAGTGTCCTGGTCTAAGTATTATGACAGGAATAATGGAGGTTCATCTCGAATGAGAAATACTGATATGGGGTAAGATGAGTTTATTACATTAAATAATCCCGAATATACTACAACACAAATGAAAAAAAATTAAATCAAATAAATGAAACGTCAATGAAACCACCATTGAAATGAAATTACAACCAACAAAAGTGAATATGGACAACAAGCATTAATTACGTAGATCAAATAAAATGAGAAATGAACGTTCCAAATTACAACTTGAAATATTTAAGAGTTTCAAAATAACTCCACATTATAGTCCAATGTTCCTGTTCGCATGGAGTAGCATCATTATAAGTATCACCATTATACGGATTGATATTCAGGGTAGTTGCCTTGATAGTTCCCTTTAAACGTGATTTAAGACGCAGTGGGACATGATATGAACTACACTGACTCGACGTGAAACGCGGTTCACCAAAAGATCTAGTAAGAACTAGATTAACCACAACCATTCACCCAGCACTCGAGCTGTTCTCCATTAATCAACAAGACAACAGATCAAAATCACCATGAAATTACATGAAACACCATCCTGTAAGAGAAAACAAAGAATGTAATTTAATAAACACATGGAAAGCAATGGGCAACATCGCGTTTCTCTTGCTGCATTTGCGCACCGGTTAGTGCCCTTCATCAGTCACATATTTCCTGCTGAAAAGAATGGTAAAACTCAAGACTGCTCTGGGGAATAGGTCACTGTTTTGACAAGATTATATTACGAAAATAGCTTCTCACTTCGCAATGTCTGTATAACCTGATTCTGATTCTCAATAATATATCAGAATACATTCACAGGCCTATTCTCGCTTCACACAATTCTTATAACATCACCCAACATGCAATCTGCCCGCATAGTTGACTTCATATTTCAGCATGCACTAAATTCTCATTATATCTTGTAATCTCATAAGCCTTTCTCATTACAAATCAGGGTTCGATTCCCTCTCAAATCATTGTTCAAAACAGTTTCCAACCCACATTAGAAGAATCTATTCTAGTCAACGGTGCATATACAGCTCCACACGTCTCACAGCTCCTGTAATACATGCAGCATGCATCCTATCTGTCACTAATCTCTCTAAATGGAAAAAATAAAATTTAGTCTCGACACCGCGAGTGTGTAACTCGGGAGGTTGATGATTTTGGCAATCTAATCCTTTTATCTCTAACAAAAAAAATACAGGAATATTCTTAAGCTAGATAACATGCATAATTCACACAAATAAAATAAAAAAATCCTTAACATATCCCTCAATATCCCATCTAGCTAATTATACAGTAAAAGAAATAAAGAGAAAACATGCGATCCTCTCCTATCCGTATTTAAAGCATCACAAATATAAAATGAACACATGCCGTCAGGCAAAAATTACATTAAAGAAAATCCCTAATATAAGCGTCACTAGTATTAATCGTAATTCATAAAACATGTCATTTAATTATAATACATGCATCTTATCTTGGTAACTCCCTGATCATTGGTCACATCCCTGCTACTATGGGGGTCTACTCCATCTTCAACAGGTTTTCAACACGTGGAACCAATCTTCTTTCTTCTAAAGGCAATGCCATCTTCTTGAGGTTAGTTCCTGTGTAACAGCAACACACAAGATTCTGGTCAATATTTCTTCACCGCTCTCCGTGCACGTTTCCGAATAAACCCTTTTGTCTGCCGTAATTTAATGCCAACGTTAATACAATAACACAAAACACACGTAATATTCACTGTACAATAGTCAAGGTTTAAACACAGTCATTTAGAGCGGCTCGCTGTTCGATACGAATGGTCTTTCGCGATACGCGACCGGCCTGAAAGTACAATGCGGATGGGCGTCTCTCACGCGACTACCAGCCTGCGGCTAATATTACCGTCTGTTTCTTTAATTTAAGAACTTGCGACATAGCGCACTTGGCGACTTATAACTGCACCCATCTTACGTAGCACTATTCACAAAATAAATTCACTGTCTTTGGTCAGTGCGACCTTACCATGTTATACTTCTGCCCACGTGGCAGAAATTACGCGTCCCGCGCACACTGTAGTACGACAATGATTCTCACGCACAGATAGATTTTTTTTGCTAGTTGCTTTTCGTCGCACCGATACAGATAGGTCTTAATGCGACGATGGGACAGGGAAGGGCTAGGAGTGGGAAGGAAGCGACCATGGCCTTAATTAAGGTACAGCCCCAGAATTTGCCTGGTGTGAAAATGGGAAACCACGGAAAACCATCTTCAGGGCTGCCGACAGTGGGGTTCGAACCTACTATCTCCCGAATACTGGATACTGGCCGCATTTAAGCGACTGCAGCTATCGAGCTCGGTCACGCACAGATAAAAGAGAAGTACGGAACGATGTTCACTTCATAACAACACACCCAGAAAGAAGAACGCTCCTGACAAGTGGGGCGCTTAAGTAATATAGCCAACGCTGTTGTGGCTAGGGGATTCCCCGTATGTTCAAATACTCAACCAATCAGAGTTCTTGTTACACACAATGACTTTGTAATTTGCTAAAATTAATATCAGATGCACTCCTGATAACTAAATTACGGCTCAGATAATTGTTATAATTTTATTTCCTTACTATTTCTCGCTCTCAGACCTGTGGAAAACCCTCAAATAACAGTACTGACTTCTCTTTCTCGTTGTACACATCACACAGATATCAATGTTGGTCAACCTGGGATTTTAATTCCGCACGGTCCAGAATTCATATTAGTCCCATCCTCGCTTCCTAATTGGCTGAAAACTCCTCGTGGCCAACGAATTCTACACGTGCCGGGATGTGCTAACTCTTGGTAGTAAAGATGAACGTTTCCTCACGGTTGCAGGCAAGCTTCACGAAATATACAGCGACGTTACGACTCCAGGATTTCTGGTCTCAACTGTTCTGTAATCTGCTACTCTTACAAAGCTTGACTGAAATCCACTTTTGTATAATTATTCGATATGCCAAATACAATGACTTGATATCTCATATGGGCTGTCAGGGTACGACTCAGAGTAATCCTAAAATCAAATCAATAAATGACCACTGCATTAATTGCTGACGAAGGCTTGCCTTTAGTCCGCAAGACACTCTGTACTTACCGGGTTGCACACAGTTAAGGAGCAATATCTTTACGTAAAAATATCGGAGAACCTAAACTATTAAAAATGACAGGTGACTATAGGCAAATCTAGTACATATATGATTTAATACTATCTGTAGATACATACTCTGGGGGTAAGACATGCCTAGCACCCCAAGGGTTAAATCCATAGCCTTCGGAGACAATGAGATAAGTAGTGACACTCCGCATGACATTTAAGCCCAAATTCATCCACCAACGGCATGATAGTGAGAAAGGGGGGAAAAAAAGAAAATTTACAAAATGGCCGAGATTATAGATATCGTTCTTACTCATTCGATGAATGTGTCCATCAAACTTCAGTCGTCTCTTTCTCATGTCATCAGTCAGTTCAATAATGTTGGTACAGTTCTTCATTCCTTCTTTTCTTCCAGATGTCACCTGTCTTCCTAGGAACTAATATCTTACGTAAAATTTTCCTTTATCTTCCTCATCCCCTCACTTTCTGTTTTTCTGTTGTGTGTCAGACATTCCGATGCATACAGTGCTTCTGGCCTTATTACCGCATTGTAGTGTCTTAATTTTGTTCTTATCGACAATGATTTTTTGTTGTATACGTTTTGTGTGAGTTTTTAAGCTAATTCCATTTTCCTGATCGTACTCTTATTCACTTGATTATCAACACCATTGAACTGTACCCACTCACCGAGATGCTTGAAATTGGATACTTTCTTTATCTTACCATGTTCCATTTCTCAGTCTGTCAGCGTGTTCATTATTCGAGTCTTATCATATGATATTTTCAATCCTGCTTTTCTTGCAGTTTCTTCGAGCTTGTGTAACATCTCCATACATTGATCCTTTGTTTGTATTTTTATTTTTGTTTTTGGTTTTATTATGCAATACTGCTTAGTCAAATCATTTGTTGATATAAATAGTGAATAATAATTAAAAAACCCCGAAATGTAATGTAGCAGTTGTTACAAAAAACGCGGTCCCAAAATCCGCGCGTGTGCAACTATATTCCTTATAGAGGCGCGTGTTCAGTAGACGTAAAGGACAGCGTAACGTTGAACTTGACTCCGGAGTACTTGGCTGAGTAAAGTACTTCAGTCTCACACACCTGCACATCAATTTCAGACATCTCCCTGCTTCTCTGCTGGAAAGAAAGGCGAAAACTTGAGTTTTTGACGAGTTTGTATTAGATTTTTTTTTGAAACATAAAGAGTTTCATAATTTATCCAGAAAGGATCTGTAGCTCAAGTTGAATATATATATTTACCTCTACCCAACATTAGAGCCTCGAAAATCTACAGAAAAGAGTAGATATACCTCCAGAATTTAATGGAACTGGGGCCGTGATAAATCGGACGTGGGCAACATCCAATTATGAGATGAGGCATGTGTTTACAAGAATGGCAGTGGGCCTACATGGTTTTCACCATATTATTTGTACAAACACGCCTTACCATGAACCAACGTGTGAATGTAATATGCTTTTTTTTTTGCTATTTGTTTACGACGCACCGATACAGATAGGTCTTACAGCGACGATGGGAGAGGAAATGCCTAGGAATGTGAAAGAAACGGCCGTGGCCTTAATTTAGGTACAGCCCCAGTATTTTCCTGGTGTTAAAATGGGAAACCACGGAAAACCATCTTCAGGGCCGATAGTGGGGTTGAATGTACTATCTGAACATTTGTGTGAACGCTACCACTTAGCAGCAAAAGAACAAAATCAATTAACGACTATGCAAAACAAGCCCAAGTACGCAATTATAGTGTATTCTAGTGTATTTTGGTGTATTATACCCCTCTTTTTAGTGAATGTTGAATTATATATGTATAATATATGGTATTGTATGGTATGGTATTGTTGTTGTTCGTGTCATCAGTCCATAGGCTAAATTGATGCAGAACTCCACGCCACCTTATCCTGTGCTAAACTTTTCATTTATAACGTAACTACATTTGCTCTGACCTGCTTGTAATATTCATACATTGGTCTACTCCTACCATTATTACCGCCTACACTCCCTTCAAAAACCAACTGGATAAATCTTGACTGTCTTAAGATGTGTTCTATCAGTCTGTCACTTCTTCTCGTCAAATTTACCCAGAGCGATCTCCTCTCACCAATTCGATTCAGTATCGCTTGATTCGTGATTCGATCTACCCACCTCACCTTCGGCATTCTTCTGTCACACCCCTTTTCAAAAGCTTGTATTTTTTGTGCCTTAGTTATCATGTTTCACTTCCATACAACGCTACGCTTCAGACAAAAGTCTTCAAAAACATCTTTCTGATTCCTACATCAATGTTCGAAGTGAGCAAATTTCTTTCCTTAAGGAAGGCCTTCCTTGCTTGTTCTAGTCTGTATTTTATGTCCTCTTTACTCCTGCCACCATTAGTTATTTTACCTAAGTAACAATATTCATCTACTTTCTTTAATACTTCATTTCTGAATCCAATACTTCCTGCATCACCCGACTTCGTTCGAATGTACTCTGTTACTTTTGTTTAGGATTTGTTTATTGTCATCTTGTACTCCTTCAACAAGACTCTGTCCATAATACAGCAATTTATCTAGATCTTCTGCAGACTCAGACAAGATAACAATATCACCGGAAAATGTCAGAGTTTTGATTTCCTCTCTTTGGATTTCGATTCCCTTTCCAAAATTCCTCTTTGATTCAATTTACCGCCTGTTCTATATGAATACTGAAAAGGAGAGGGGATAATAATAATAATATAACAAAAAATTCAAATATTTAGGAGAAACAATTCTAGAAAATAGTTTGGAAAATCCACTGTAGAAGAAGGGATACTCGAGATTGAAAGAGCATAGGCCTACGGTATAACTAGGAATATCTACAGCAAAAATTTATCTAAAAACTTTAACACAGTAGTCAAACCGGAATGCCTATACGCGAGTGAATGTCTGTTACTGAATTTTAAGCTGAATAAATTAGAAATACTGGAAAGAAATGTATACGGAAAATACTTGATCGGCTAAGGACTACAGAACTCTAGAAGTAATGATGAAATATACCGGAACATAGAATACATAACAGATACAATGCGGAAGAGGCGAATGATATTTTTTGGAAATTTACACAGAATGGATGACAACGGGTTAACCAAAGAGATCTTCAAATATTTTCGGAACAGGAAGTCATCAACAACCTGGATTCATGAAGTCAAGGAAAATTTGGAAAGAAACAACATAAGGGAAGAAGAAGCAACAGAGAGAGAGAGAGAGAGAGAGAGAGAGAGAGAGAGAGAGAGAGAGAGAAAGAGAGAGAGAGAGAGGGAGGGAGATTTAGAAATAAAGTGTTATAAATAGAAGAATTCCAAGGTCGGGAGGGAAAGAAAACCAGCTCAAAATGTCCGAGGGGAGGAAAAAGAGGAACAACAAAGAAGCATTGAAATTGTCACGTGGTCCCTATAAGACCCTAACGGACAAATAATAATAATAATAATAATAATAATAATAATAATAATTGTGTAGTTATTCGCTAAAGATTAACTAACGCTATATACAACCCGAACTGCAGAGTCTGCCCAAATAATTTCTGGATCTCTCGTTATATAACCAATGAGAAGGTCTTTGGTGCCGATAACGGGTATTAAAATTCCCGAGTATGTCTTATTCTAATGAGTGAAACACTTGATGTGATCTCCAGATAATTCCTCCCGATATCAATTTTAATGCGCCGTTCACGTGCAGGTTACATGTTGCAATGAGTGGGGGAAATCAATCAAAATTGAAATGTCCCTGACGTACCATGTACAGTGGAAATGGGACTAGGATCTATTCGAATAGACACATTTTCTAGAGCGATATGATAAGACTATGTAATGAAATGTTTAATAGACATAAATTGAGAAGAACATAGGTATTCTACTCTATATAACATTATTTCAACCAGTTTATTACATACCAATGTGGTAACGTCACCACAAATCACTTTGTAATTGCCACCATATTTAATGTATTCACCGCCTTGTAAATACTACGAGTTGCAAATCATCTTCGATAATTACCAAACATTTCTCTATCAGGTGCGATAATCTCATTTTGATAATATTGTACTGATAGTCGACACGAACAGTGTATTGGGTTGGTCAATATTCAATGCGTGGCGGTTCAGATAAATTCATTATTTATAAAATGTTCAACAGCGCCAGAGTGTCCTGGGAAAAATGGTCGTATGTCTGATAGTAGGAAAATTTAGATAACATGAATTATATGGTCTACAGCATTTTATGGATTTTCAGTGCCGACGTCCCAGATCAATCAATCAATCAATCAATCAATCAATCAATCAATCAATCAATCAATCAATCAATCAATCAATCAATCAATCAATCAATCAATCAATCAATCAATCAATCAATCAATCAATCAATCAATCAATCAATCAATCAATCAATTCTGATCTGCATTTAGGGCAATCGCCCAGGTGGCAGATTCGCTATCTATTCTTTTCCTAGCCTTTTCTTAAATGATTTTAAATAAATTGGAACTTTATTGAACATCTCCCTTGGTAAGTTATTCCAGTCCCTAACTCCCCTTCCTATAAATTAACATTTGTACCAATTCGTCCTCTTAAATTCCAACTTTGTCTTCATACTGTGATCTTTCCTACTTTTAAAGATACCACTCACACTTATTCGTTTACTAATGTCATTCCACGCCATCTCTCCGCTGACAGCTCGGAATATACCACTTAGTCGAGCAGCTCGTCTCCTTTCTCCCAAGTCTTCCCAGCCTAAACTTTGCAAATTTTTGTAACGCTACTCTTTTGTCGGAAATCACCCGGATCAAATCGATTTGCTTTTCTTTGGATTTTTTCCAGTTCATGAATCAAGTAATTCTGGTGAGGGTCCCATACACTGGAACCATATTCTATTTGGAGTGTTGACCAGATACTTATATGTCCTCTCCTTTACATCCTTACCACAACCTCTAAACACCCTCATAACCATGTGCAGAGATCTGTACCCTTTATTTACAATCCCATTTATGTGATTACCCCAATGAAGATCTTTCCTTATATTAACACCTAGA
Source organism: Anabrus simplex (assembly GCF_040414725.1). Classification (NCBI taxonomy): domain Eukaryota; kingdom Metazoa; phylum Arthropoda; class Insecta; order Orthoptera; family Tettigoniidae; genus Anabrus; species Anabrus simplex. The sequence continues at coordinate 43,926,196 of NC_090265.1, forward strand.
TACAATGATCCCCAAAAGGTAATTTCACCCCATCAGCACAGATATTAAAACTGAGAGGACTTTTCCTATTTGTTTTGTACAGGTAGCGAACCTGCCCCTTACCTGAAGACCCAGGTTCAATTTCCGGTCATTTCAACGATTTTCATTTTGAGCTGAGCTCGGAGTGGAATTCTTTCACTTCGTGAAATCATGTGAGGAACTGTACGATACGTCAGGCAATGGATCCGGTCAATAAAGCCAAGCAATAGAACTGAAGATGTCTCCACGCAGACCCACCAGTAACTACGGGCGATCTGTTTGTCGACTTGGCAGGCCAAGGCCCTAATAGGGTGTGTGCCACGGGTTTGATTTTTATTTGTTTGTTGCCGTCCATTTAGTGAGGACGATATTAGCTTAATGACTTATGTGAATCATCAAATAGAAGCCCTGAAAGAGCGGGATGGGGCGTCAGCATGGGCATCCAGCCGTAAGTGAGTCAGGGTGGCTCAAGTGACTCCGAAGTGGCTGGAATAATGACCTGCACTCCTTACTGATGATTATGAATTTATAATTTCACTACCTCCTTAATTACCGTACCATTGTGTGTCAGTAGTAGAAGTAAGCTTGCGGATTCCAAGATTCTGGATTCAAACACGACAGGAATGGCTCGATTATCAAAGGGTGGAAGAAAGTCCATTCGACACCCTATATCCTACAATGTCGGCATCTGGCCAGTCAGGCAAATTACAAAGCCAAAAACTCAAATCACTAAAATTCAAAATCATGAGCATACCCATTGCCGTCTAATTGATAAATTTAATCAAAACCCCGCAATAGGTCGTCCAATACTGAATATAAAATCTTCACTTGTGGAGAGGGTGTACCACCCTGCGGTTCGCTTAATGTGCAATAAGAATGAATAATACGTTATTTCGTTTCGAGAAATGTGTTTGGACTAAAGCTTCTAAGTTACACCAACTATCTAGTCGATACTGAAAAATACAGCTTCCTTCTTAACAAATTATTCGGCCAGTCAGGCAAATTACGAAGCCAGAAACTCAAATCACTAAAAATCACAATCATGAGCATTGACAAACAAATTGTATTTAATAAGAAATGTTTAGAATCGAAGCTCATTCCCAAATATATATCCATAAAAACAAAACCCACCGTTAAAATATCAACAACCCAATCGCATTTGTTATGGATAAGAAAGGAAATTACATTCAGATATATGAAGTCTGCCTCTGCGGTGTAGTGTGTTTAGCTGCCGTCCCCGGGAGTTCCGGGTTCGATTCCCGACTCTGCTAGAAATTTTGAAATAGTTGTACGAGGACTGGAACGGGGTCCACTCAGCCTCGAGAGGTCAAATGAGTAGAGAGGGTTTAATTCTCGCCTCAGTCATCCTCGAAATGGTTTTTCGTGGTTTCTCCACTTCTTCTCCAGGCAATTGCTAGGATGGTACCTAACTTAAGGCCACGGCCGTTTCCTACTTCCTTCCTTGCCTATCTTTTCCAATCTTCCAATCCCTCGCAAAGTCCCAGCTCAGCATAGCAGGTGAGGACGCCTGGGCGAGGTACTGCTCCTTCTCCACAATTGTATCTCCGATCAAATGTCTCACGCTCCAGGACACTGCCCTTCAGGTAGTAGGGGTGGGAATCCTCATTGAGTTCGGGGGATAAACCAACCCTGTAGGGTGAACGGATTAAGTAACTAATAATATATAAAGAAACAAGCCATCAACAAGCACATTTTACGCATCCATTTAAACCTAAGCAACTCTTGGCATCCCACTCAGTGGACATTCTACATTAATTTCTCACACGATTCAATTTAAAAATAAGCAATCACAAAATAAAACATCAATGACAGCAAAACCAGTAACAAAATGTGCCAGTCAAAACACAGTTGCTGAAGGTAACGGACGGTAGCAGCTAAGTACAGAAGCTACTTAAGTGACAGTGGAGAACTTTTACATTAATTATTTTTTCGTAGTTACCAATTCATAATCACTGACTAGTTTACGCAACGCAAACAACTTAGTACATATATACACATGATTTAAAGTGATTTAATAGAATATGAAGATGTTCTTGTAGAACGAAACATGTCGTTCTGTGTTTAATAATGTGATTTTTTTTACATTCCACTAACTACATTTTAAAGGTTTTCGAAGACGTCGAGGTGTCGAATTTTGACCCAGAGGAGTTCTTTTACGTGCCAGTAAATACCGACAGGAGGCTTACGTATTTGGACACTTTCAAATACCACCGGACTGAGCCAGGATCGAATTTTTAAAAAACAATTTGCTTTACCTCGCAATGACACAGATAGGTCTTACAGCGACGATGAGATTGGAAAGTGGTAATAAAGGCACAGCACCAGCATTTTCCATAGTCAGGGCTGCCGGCAGTGGGGTTCGAACCCTCTCTCCTGAATGCAAGCTGATAGCTATGTGACCCAAGCCAGGATCGAACCTGTCAAGGTGGGCTCAGAAGGCCAGCGCTCAACCGTCCGAGTTACTCAGCACAGCATTCTTTGTTTAATAGCGTGTATTTCCTTACTAGCTGTAGTACCCGGCGTTGCCCGGATAGTTTTTGAATGTTTACCTTTAATATTTGTATTACCAGTTAGTTGAGTGTGAAGTGAATGCTTATAGAATTCTTTTTGAGATGTTGATTTTACGACTTATCATGTCGTTATATAATTATTTAGATGTATCTGATTTCAAGTTTTAGAGTATTTAATTTTCGAGTAGACACTAATCTCGGTCATTTTATACTATTTACTTTTAAGCCCTTCTCAGCTCCTGCCTCGATGGAGGCTGAACGTGGACTTAAACGCTATCCACAGCGTCACAGTTTGTATCAGCGACACATAAACAATGGATTTCGACATTAATATTGGTTATTTTCCTTATTTTTGCAAGTCAGCCCCTCTCATTCTCCAACACCAGCGGGGCTAAGTGTATCTGACCCCCACAGTAATGTTTTCTATATAGTAAGTCATGTGTATACCAAGTTTGATTGAGAGATATGCTAAAACATACACACATCCTTAAACTCTGTCCCTTTGGACGTTTTCAGTTTTTTGCCAGTTCTCATCCGCCTGCCGAGTAGGACTGAGCTTTATCTTAAACGGCATCCAGAGTGTTACAGTTCATCTCAGCGACCCCGAAAACTATGGATTAGACACAAATTTCGGTCATTTTCGGTTAATATTTACATTTCGCCCCTATTTTAGAGGCTAGGAGTCTCTTACCGCTAGCGTATATGTCTCCAGACAGTAGGTCCAGTATACACACATGCGTCCATTCTCTCGGTCATTTTCGAAATTTTGTTTTTCACTTTTTCTCACCGCTATGCAAAAGGAGGCAGAAATTTGACTTAAGAAAAAATTGGAGCGTTACTATTCATCTCAGCGACCCCGAAAAGAATGGATTCAACACTATTTTCGATTATTTCTACATCTCATCCCGCCGTAGGTGTGCTAGGGTTGTCATACCTCCACGCACGTTGTCTCCTGATAATAAGTCATAAGTGACCAAGTTTGTTTTAAATTGTTCCCGTAGTCCCGAAACGTATGGATTCAACACTAATATCGGTCATTTTCAGTCTTAATTACATTTCGTACCCTTATCTAAGGCTTCAAGGGGTGTCTTTCCCCCTTAGTATTTTTTTTCAGGTAGTAGGTAATATTTGTATTAAGTTCTGCTGACAGTTATACTGGAACGTACAAAAAACATCCCTAATCTCGGTCATTTGGATATTTTCTGTTCTTGACTCCTTCTCACCCGCCTGGCAATTGGGGATCAACTTGGACTTAAACGACAACCGGAGTGTCACTCCTCATTTAAGCGACACCTAAAACCATGGATGTGACATTATTTTCGATTATTTTATATCTAACTCCCTTCCTAACCACTCACCACAAAAGGGGCCTTAATTTGGACTTTAAATGTCCAGAGTGCCACTATTCACCTCAGCGACCCTAAAAACTGTGGATTCGACACTAATTACGATTATTTTTATATATCACTCCCCCTTGCCCCCACCCTAAAGGGGGCTGAACTTGAAATTAAGAATTTCCCGGGATGTCACTGTTCATCTAAGCGACCCCGAAAAGTATGGATTCGACACTATTTTTGTTTATTTTTATATATGACCCCCCTTGCCCCCCCGCCCCTAATAGTTCCTGGGGTGTCTTATCCCCACGTGGTTTGTCTCCTGATACTAAAAGTCCGGAGTTTCGCTATTCACCTTGGCGACCCCGAAAACTACGTATTCGACACAATTTTCGATTACATGTATATATCACTTCCCCCTCGCCCCCACGCCAAAGGGTCTGAACTTGGACTTAAAAAAATTGGAGTGTCACTATTCATCTCGGCAACCCCAAAAAGTATGTATTCGACACTACTTTGATGATTTTCATATCTCAAGCCCCCCGCCTCCCCCCTAATGGTTCCTGGGGTGTCTTATTCCCACGTGGTTTGTCTCCCGATATTAAAATTCCGGAGTGTTATTATTCACCTCGGCGACCCCGAAAACTGTATATTTGACACTAAATACTATTATTTTTATACCTCACCCCCTTGCTTCCCACCCCAAAGGGGGATGAACTTGGACTTAAAAAAATCCCGGGGTGTCACTATTCATCTAACCGACCCCAAAAGTATGCATTCGACACTACTTTCGATTATTTTTATATCTCACCCCTTCACCCCCCGCCCCTATGGGTTCCTGGGGTGCCCTAACCCAAGTGGTTTGTCTCCTGATAGTAAAAATCCGGAGTGTCAGTATTCATCTCAGCGACCCCGAAGAGTACTCGACATTCTTTTCGATTATTTTTATACATCACTCCCCCCTTGTCCCCCACCTTAAAGGGGGTTGAACTTGGAATGTAAAAATTCCCGGGATGTCACTATTCACCTAAGCTACCACGAAAAGTATGGACTTGACACTATTTTCGATTATGTGTATATATCACTCCCCCCTCGCCCCCACCCCAAAGGGGGCTGAACTTGGACTTTTAAAAAATTCGTAGTGTAACTATTCATCTCAGCGACCCCGAAAAGTATGGATTCGACACTATTTTCGTTTATTTTTATATATGACCCCCTCGCCCCTCACCCCTAAGGGTTCCTGGGGGTGTCTTACCCCCACGTGGTTTGTCTCCTGATACCAAAAATCCGGAGTGTCGCTATTCACTTTGGCGACCCCGAAAACTATGTATTTGACACTATTTTCGATTATTTGTATATATCACTCCCCCCTCGCCCCCACCCTAAAAGGGGGCTGAACTTGGACTTTTAAAAAAATCGGAGTGTCACTATTCATCTCAGCGACCCCGAAAAGTGTGGATTCGACACTATTTTCGTTTATTTTTATTTATGACCCCCCTCGCCCCCCGCCCTTAAGGGTTCCTGGGGGTGTCTTACCCCCACGTGGTTTGTCTCCTGATACTGAAAATCCGGATTGTCGCTATTCACTTTGGCGAACCCGAAAACTATGTATTCGACATTATTTTCGATTATTTGTATATATCACTCCCCCCTCTCCCCCACCTCAAAGGGGACTGAACTTGGACTTTAAAAAAATTGGAGTGTCACTATTCATCTCAGCGACCCCGAAAAGTATGGATTCGACACTATTTTCATTTACTTTTATATATGACCCCCCTCGCCCCCCGCCGCTAAGGGTTCCTGGGGTGTCTTACCCCCACGTGATTTGTCTCCTGATACCAAAAATCCGGAGTGTCGCTATTCACTTTGGCGACCCCGAAAACTATGTATTTGACACTATTTTCGATTATTTGTATATATCACTCCCCCTCGCCCCCACCCCAAAGGGGGCTGAACTTGGACTTTTAAAAATATCCGAGTGTCACTATTCATCTCAGCGACCCCGAAAAGTGTGGATTCGACACTAATTTCGTTTTATTTTTATTTATGACCCCCCTCGCCCCCCGCCCCTAAGGGTTCCTGGCGCGTCTTACCCCCACGTGGTTTGTCTCCTGATACTGAAAATTCGGAGTGTCGCTATTCACTTTGGCGACCCCGAAAACTATGTATTCGACATTATTTTCGATTATTTGTATATATCACTCCCCCCTAGCCCCCACCCCAAAGGGGGGCTGAACTTGGACTTTAAAAATATCGGAGTGTCACTATTCATCTCAGCGACCCCGAAAAGTATGGATTCGACACTATTTTCATTTATTTTTATATATGACCCCCCCTCGCCCCCCCGCCCCCAGGGGTGTTTGGGATGTCTTACCCCCACGCAGTTTGTCTCCTGATACCAAGTCATAAGTGTATCAAATTTGGTTGAAATCGCTCCAATGGTTTGGGAGGAGATGTGGTACAAACCCACCCACCCACATACATACAATGACTTTTATATATATATATATATATATAGGTATGTTATGAATTACAGCAGAGTTTTCGACAGACAGAAAAAAAAGCCCGAGGGCAGGTCCGAACTTCCGCAGACGTATGCCTGAGCCGGAGTTTACGTACGGTAGGATGGCCAGTTCTTTTCCACTCCTCAATTCCCTTACCCCTCACCAACAGCGCGTGGCAACCCATTCAAATCTTGACCACGCCCAATGTTGCTTAACTTCGGAGATCTCACGGGATACGGTGTTTCAACACGGCTACGGGCATTGGCCTTTAACTATGTCGACACTGGAAAGTATGGCTTCGTTCTTAGCAAATCACGCGAGTTACAGCGTTGTTCTGTACAATCACCGTGACGTCAGTTTTGTTAGACAACAATACCACAAACCTTCAGTCCGTAAGACAATTTCTTTCAAACACAAATGACCTGACAATGATAAGATAGGCGTTCAATGACGGTGCGCTATCTGTTCCTTATCAGCAAATTATAAATGTGTGCTTATCTACTATGATTATTTATCTATTTATAACTAGTAGTGACAAGCGGCTTCGCTCGCGTGGATTTTGTAATTTGATAAAAGTAATCGTTCCTCGGTACTCTACTAAGGTATTATCTGAAAATACTATAAAGTATAAAAACTCACCGAAAAACTGAGTTTCATTTACCCCAGAAACTCTTTGTAAACCACGTTTGTGGTATTGCCTTTTGGGGCTACATAGAGCTGTACATGTGAGAAAGAGCCTTCAAAAAAAAAAAAAAAAAAAAAAAAAAAGAACTTGTTCTTTTATTTCTAAATGAGATTCCAAATACATATTTCCACGTCTTTAACATTCAGTTTTTGGGGAATAAGTATCCCCATAAAAATAATTCAAACCCTTTATAAGACCTTCCCCCATCCCTATCCAACACCTAAGTGGATTTTGGCGAAAAAACACACGCTTCTTTATTTTAAAGGACATTCCAAATATCAATATTCACGTAATGGTTTCATGTAATGGTTCATGTTTGTGGGTTACTGTAGTCACGTCCCAGTTCGTGAACCATGGGCAACGGCTGAGTGGCCTAGTAAGTGGTCCTGAGAGTCGGGATACCAGTTGCTATGGAATGGGAGTGGGCATCTCGGACATATTCTGAGTCGTGGCCCTCCTTGTGCTCAGGCGGCTAGGACTATACTATTCACCGGTGGTCCATAACCCGTTAGAGGAGAGATCCTCACTTGGACTATGTGCAAGTAGGGTAGCACCCTGCTTCATGAATTAACCGAGCTCAGAACACTTTAAGCAAGCCTCGGACCTATGGGAGTAATGGAGTCCCACTCCCATTTGACAGGCGAGGGACTCCTTGGAAACAACTTGGCGAACGAAATGGAATTCGATGGGGAGCTATCAATATTAATGGGGCTTATGGAAGAAAGAAGGTAGAACTGGCTGAGTCAGCAAAGAGGATGCATCTGGATGTGCTAGGAGTAAGTGATATTCGGATAAGGGGAGATAATGAGGAAGAGATAGGAGATTGTAAAGTGTACTTGACGGGTGTTAGAAAGGGAAGGGCAGAGTCTGGGGTAGGGCTCTTTATCAGGAATACCATTGCACGCAACATAGTTTCTGTTAGGCACGTAAATGAGCGAATGATGTGGGTAGATTTGTCAGTGGGAGGAATTAGGACAAGAATTGTCTCCGTGTATTCACCATGTGAGGGTGCAGATGAGGATGAATTTGACAAGTTTTATGAAGCATTGAGTGACATCGTGGTCATTGTGAACAGCAAGGATAGAATAGTGCTAATGGGCGATTTCAATGCGAGAGTTGGGAATAGAACTGAAGGATACGAAAGGGTGATTGGTAAATGTGGGGAAGATATGGAAGCTAATGGGAATGGGAAGCGTTTGCTGGACTTCTGTGCTAGTATGGGTTTACCTGTTACGAATACATTCTTCAAGCATAAGGCTATTCACCGCTACACATGGAGGCTAGGGGCACCAGATCCATAATGGACTATATCTTAACGGACTTTAAATTCAGGGAATCTGTTAGGAATGTACGAGTTTTTCGCGGATTTTTCGATGATACAGACCACTATCTGATCTGTAGTGAACTAAGTATCTCTAGGCCTAGGGTAGAGAAAGTGAAATCTGTCTGCAAACGAATAAGAGTAGAAAACCTCCAGGACGAGGAAATTAGACAGAAGTGCATGAATATGATTAGTGAGAAGTTTCGAACAGTAGACAGTAAGCAGGTTCAGGATATAGAAAGTGAATGGGTGGCATACAGGTATGCTGTAGTAGAAACAGCAAGGGAATGCCTAGGAACAACTGTGTGTAAAGATGGGAAAAGGCGAACATCTTGGTGGAATGATAAAGTGAGAGCAGCCTGTAAACGTAAAAAGAAGGCTTATCAGAAATGGCTCCAAACAAGGGCCGAGGCAGACAGGGAGTTGTACGTAGATGAAAGAAACAGAATGAAACAAATAGTTGTTGAATCCAAAAAGAAGTCATGGGAAGATTTTGGTAATAACCTGGAAAGGCTAGGTCAAGCAGCAGGGAAACCTTTCTGGACAGTAATAAAGAATCTTAGGAAGGGAGGGAAAAAGGAAATGAACAGTGTTTTGAGTAATTCAGGTGAACTCATAATAGATCCCAGGGAATCACTGGAGAGGTGGAGGGAATATTTTTAACATCTTCTCAATGTAAAAGGAAATCATCCTGGTGGTGTTGCAAACAGCCAAGCTCATGGGGAGGAGGAAAATGATGTTGGTGAAATTATGCTTGAGGAAGTGGAAAGGATAGTAAATAAACTCCATTGTCATAAGGCAGCAGGAATAGATGAAATTAGACCTGAAATGGTGAAGTATAGTGGGAAGGCAGGGATGAAATGGCTTCATAGAGTAGTAAAATTAGCGTGGAGTGTTGGTAAGGTACCTTCAGATTGGACAAAAGCAGTAATTGCACCTATCTATAAGCAAGGGAACAGGAAGGATTGCAACAACTATCGAGGTATCTCAGTGATTAGTGTACCAGGCAAAGTATTCACTGGCATCTTGGAAGGGAGGGTGCGATCAGTCGTTGAGAGGAAGTTGGATGAAAACCAGTGTGGTTTCAGACCACAGATAGGCTGTCAGGATCAGATTTTCAGTATGCGCCAGGTAATTGAAAAATGCTACGAGAGGAATAGGAAGTTGTGTTTATGTTTCGTAGATCTAGAGAAAGCATATGACAGGGTACCGAGGGAAAAGATGTTTGCCATACTGGGGGACTATGGAATTAAAGGTAGATTATTAAAATCAATCAAAGGCATTTATGTTGACAATTGGGCTTCAGTGAGAATTGATGGTAGAATGAGTTCTTGGTTCAGGGTACTTACAGGAGTTAGACAAGGCTGTAATCTTTCACCTTTGCTGTTCGTAGTTTACATGGATCATCTGCTGAAAGGTATAAAATGGCAGGGAGGGATTCAATTAGGTGGAAATGTAGTAAGCAGTTTGGCCTATGCTGACGACTTGGTCGTAATGGCAGACTGTGCCGAAAGCCTGCAATCTAATATCTTGGAACTTGAAAATAGGTGCAATGAGTATGGTATGAAAATTAGCCTCTCGAAGACTAAATTGATGTCAGTAGGTAAGAAATTCAACAGAATTGAATGTCAGATTGGTGATACAAAGCTAGAACAGGTCGATAATTTCAAGTATTTAGGTTTGTGTTCTCCCAGGATGGTAATATAGTGAGATTGAATGAAGGTGTAGTAAAGCTAATGCTGTGAGCTCGCAGTTGCGATCAGCAGTATTCTGTAAGAAGGAAGTCAGCTCCCAGACGAAACTATCTTTACATCGGTCTGTTTTCAGACCAACTTTGCTTTACGGGAGCGAAAGCTGGGTGGACTCAGGATATGTTATTCATAAGTTAGAAGTAACAGACATGAAAGTAGCAAGAATGATTGTTGGTACAAACAGGTGGGAACAATAGCAGGAGGGTACTCGGAATGAGGAGATAAAGGCTAATTTAGGAATGAACTCAATGGATGAAGCTGTACGCATAAACCGGCTTCGGTGGTGGGGTCATGTGAGGCGAATGGAGGAGGATAGGTTACCTAGGAGAATAATGGACTCTGTTATGGAGGGTAAGAGAAGTAGAGGGAGACCAAGACGACGATGGTTAGACTCGGTTTCTAACGATTTAAAGATAAGAGGTATAGAATTAAATGAAGCCACAACACTAGTTGCAAATCGAGGATTGTGGCGACGTTTAGTAAATTCTCAGAGGCTTGCAGACTGAACGCTGAAAGGCATAACAGTCTATAATGATAATGATAATGTATGTATGTATGTATGTATGTATGTATGTATGTATGTATGTATGTATGTATGTATGTATGTATGTATGTATGTAACATCTTCAGTTTTTGAGATATAAGTATCCTTATAAGAAATAATTAAACCATTTTTCACTTTTTTTCACCCCCATTAAGTGCCTTTTCCTAAAACAAAAAGATACATGTTCCTGTATTATTAAATGACTTTCCAAATACCATGTTTCTGTCCGGGACATGTTTTTCACGTACACTGTAGATATACCGGTACTCATTTTAAACACTCACCCGCTTTTTCAATTATTTTCAGCCCCTTACGTGTATTTTCCGAAAACAAACAAGCCTTGTTTGTTTTCATGGTTGAACGCAAACCGCCGGAATTAGATTATTACAAGGTCATAGTAAATATGTCTGATAACTTATTAAACCAAAACTCAATATCAGTGCTAAAGAAAGGTTTTAACTTCGCTGTGGCACCGAGAAGAATCCCAGTAGAGAAGATTGTCTGTGGGGTAGAGTGTGCCATCAGAGATTTACCGTTAAGCAAGGCGGAAGAAATCCGTCAAGATGTACCTTACGTGCTGAAAAAAGTGAAGCCACCACGTCAAAACCTGACCAAAGGCGAACTTAAAGAAGCTAATGAATTTCGCAAAGACGATAGTATAATTGCAATTCCGGCTGACAAGGGTAATGTTTCAGTCATCATGAATACAGCTGATTACGAAACAAAAATGAACAACCTACTGGAAGAAACGTATAAGAAAGTAAGAAATCCCACTAAGAAAATTAATACATAAGTCACCCGACTAGTGAAGAGCTCAGCATTTTGTTGCAGAAGACCTTACTAAATTCAGACCCGGCACCTCCAGTCATTTATGGCCTCCCAAAACTACACAAGAATGACGTACCACTAAGATCAATCGTGAGTGCCATTGGTTCTGCTACCCATGAGTTAGCCTTATATTTCATCACTGTTACAGCCAGAAACAGGGAAGACAGAATATCACGTTAAAGATTCGAAACACTTCTTGCAGAAGTTATGTCAGCTACGAGTGGACGAAGGTGACATCCTGGTAAGCTTTGATGTTACTTCACTTTTAACTAATATACCAGTAGAAGAAACGCTTGCTTATATCAGACGATACCTACTTGACCAATCTGGCAGCAGTTTATTTAAAATCTACTTACTTCTACTACAAAGGGAATTATTACGAACAGACAGAAGGAGCAGGAATGGGTTCACCTCTGTCACCAATGGCTGCTAATATTTTTAAGGACCACTTTGGGTCTGCTGCATTAACCACAGCGCCATTGAAACCTAAGTGCTTCTATCTTTATGTGGATGACACATTTTTGGTCTGGCCACATGGAAGGGAAACATTAAATGAATTTTTGGAACACCTAAATTACATTAACAGTAAGATCAAATTCACGATGGAAGTAGAAAATGAAGGTAAATAACCTTTCTTGATGTGCTAGTATACAAGAAGAATGATGGTACACTAGGCCATGCAATGTACAAGAAACCTACACATTCTGAAAGATACCTTCATAAGTCCTCAAATCACCACCCATGCCAAAAAGCAGCTCTCCTTCGAAAGTTATTTACTATCCATAGAACAGCGGGACGCACTCACGAAACCGTCGACAGAGGGCGGTGAATCACAGTACGACGATCCTTGAGCCCAATTAGTGGGGTAGGCCTTGGAAAGTACGTTCATGACTTCCACGTTTCTTTGGTTTTTTTGCTCACTGTCGGAAGCAGAACTTAACATGCCCTGATGAAGGCCAATGCAATTTGGCTGAAAGCTCGGCTTCATTAAATAAATATAGTGGATTTAATCCAGTATTCATTTATTTATTTACGCCAATATTATGGTCTACGAAAACCTACGTTCATTACTTAGAATACGTGTTTCTTTACTTTGAAGAAGATTCCAATTACAAATTTTCATGTCTGTATCATCTTCAGCTTTGAGATGTAAGTATCCTCATAAAAATAAATCAACTCCTTTTTCACTCCCCTCCCCGTTAAGTTGATTTCACCCCCCAAAGGCGTGTTTCTTTATTATTAAGAGCGATTCCAAATACCAATTTTCACGTCTGTAACCTTCAGTTTTTGAGGTATAAGTATCCCCATAAAAGGAATTCCATTTCTATCACTTCCTTTCACCCTCCCCCTTAAGTGAATTTTCCGTAATTAAAAATACATGTTTCTTTATTTATGAAGAAGCTTCCAAATACCACTTACCACGACTCTAACATATTCCGTTTTTTATATGTATGTAATGAACCCATGACCTTTGTGCCCTAAGAATTTTAAGTAAGTTATTACAGGAGGCTCCATGTCAATTGTAATAAGAAGCTCGATTTTTTATATACCTCAGAGGCGACACGTGGCGAGGGGGTTGGCTACCTTCCTTCCCACGCTATGATATGTGACGTCATCCGCACGTGTCGAAAGTGGATGAATACAGAACAAAGTTTAGGTTGAATAAAGATATTTAAATAAAAGAATTAGTGGTGAACGCAGTATAATGAGGGCCCTGTATTTATCTATAAGACAATTGGTCTTTAGTAAGACAGATATGAGACTAATAAGCCATTTCTTTGGATTATTTCAGAAGAGACGCGCATGTCTATTTTACACACGCCAAGTCGACAGAAAATAGTGCCTATCATATGAGGTCATTTAACCAGTTAATTTGGTAAGAATACATTTTAAATATTCGTGAACACTGCCGCTATCAAGTTAGCAAGTACGTGGTTACAGCAAAAACTCTTTTAAATACAGTTCCACTAAGTCGGAAAAAGTATGCAAATTTTTTTGGCGGCAAGGGAGAAATGTCTGGAGAGAGGGGATAGCTCCTATAAAATAAGAAGGGACGCTATATTGAAACCCCTGCATTTGTATCATTGAAGCTTGGGAGAGAGGGTTGAAAGGTTCAGTAAATCGATCGTTAAAAAGTAGACTAAGTACTACAAACCTAGATTTTGCCGATGTGGCTGGGTCTTGACTCCATGTGGAGATAGTTGTTCATCGCAGAAGTAATCTGATAAAACGACGGTCCAGATACCGAAGTAGTTTTTGTAAAATTTATAATATTGTGTTGTAAAGAGAAGTAATTCGTGTGCGGGCAACAAATACCATCAGTGGAGTTCGATCAACGAAACACCAAGTGAAGGGCATTTCTTTTATTATGCTTTATTTTTCAGGAAATATTGTGATAGTACATATATCACACCCCCGAATTATATGTAGAAGTTAGAGATATTATTGTCAGTATTCGATTTATTATTATTATTATCATTATTATTATCATTATTATTATCAGTATTTCATTTGTATATTTTGCCATTTATATTGGTAAGCTGGAAGATATCCACATATGTAGGTATGAGTAATTTGTTTTGCACGAGTGGGAAAACATTGCTTTAATAACTCTGGTAATTTGGTTGAGTCATGTGGATACCCCAGTGTTTGTTGTGATGAACTTGTGTCGGGATATTCAATGAGTCATGTATATATCCCAGCCTGATGAGATGAGCTTGTTGTTGTATTAGGAAAGTTTGGTGACTCATGGAATATACCCTAGAGTTTGTTATTGTCTTGGGAGGAAGAAGTAGTTCAGGGCTTGGTCTTGACTAGAGATCACTCATGATTGGTGGGCAAGGACCAATCCAAACGTATCATCTGAGAGGAGGGGGATGTTGATGTCTATAAAGGTTGATCATACGGCTGCAACCGGGGTGATTGTAAAGGAACAAGAAGGAAGATAACTACAACCAGTGACACTGTATAAGAGAACTACAACTGACGCACTGTACGGGAAGGAAGTGGTGCTGATACACGGTACTGGAGTGACACGGCTGCAATGGACTGGACTTCAAACGTTCGTGGAGCGTAGTCTTGTTATGTTCGTGGAAAGTGGCTGATTGTGGAGAGTGCTTGCGCATTAAGTATTGTAGCACTTGTGGCGGCCTAGCATTATATGTTGGTGAAAGCTATCTCAGACTTTCCATAATTTATGTTGAGGATCGACAGACGTGTGTATATATCTTTACAACAAGTGTTAAAATATGTGAACACAGTAGTACAAGGTACAGTATCTGTGTGATGTGATAACTGCCGATTATGAGAATCGGTAAGTCGAATTGATACAGAGACAGTGAAGGGTATTTATCTTCATACATGTACATTGTTCATCGGACTATCTACAAATGGTAGCTTAGTTCTTGCTTTCGTTTTCCCACGATTTTCATTATTGTTGTTGTAGTAAATATGGAGTCTTCCAGCAATATTTTATGTGTGTATTATATGTATAATGTTGTATGTTGATGAGGTGCTCATGCACGGAATTTGTTAAGAATATAGTTAGCTATTTTAGAATCAGTGTTATTGATGAACCTAGGTGCAGTTCCTACCTAATTAGTCGTTTTCAGGAGGTTAGGTAAGGCCTGCAGCAGATGTACCAGTACGCAGCATTATGTACACGCCCTGGGATATACAGTTTATCATGCTCTTGTCTAAATTCGAGGGATCCATTCTGGTGAACTCTGGCGCCCATACTACGGACATTACTGTTAATTATGCTTATTAACTTTATTAAGTTTTGGAGTAATTTTATTTATATACTTTTATTCATGATTTTATTTATTATTATCATCAAAAAGTTACAATATGACTAAAACAAAATTTGAAGCCGGAAGTGTAACAATGAAGAAATAAATATAGGAGGGTTACTGGTGAGGCCAAAAATGGAAGCTGATGTACAATTAAGGTAGGTGAAATAACATCTTACCGTCCACTATATCTTGTTTTATGACGTCAAACATATATATATTTGTAATGGGTATTTATGACGCAGTTGGTTACCCATATGTTTTTGTGAATGTCAGAAACATGACGAAAGGTCATTTGTTTTATTTTATGCTTGGATAAATTTTTAAAGTATTGCGAGTGCCGTGTAACATGTTGTAAAATGTTATTAGTGAGGGTTACGAAGTAATATCACGTCCAAATTAGATCGTCATTTCCGTGAATTTATTGCCTATATTTTGTGATGTCAAATATTAAGATGTTTTATTTGACGTAAACATTTTCTGTTTTAATTTTGATGGAATTGGTGCAAGAAATCCATGGTTACCCAGTTTCAATCTGTTGGAAGCGCGCTGTAGTGTTGAGTAATGTAGATCACGGAATACCTGTCACGAAGTGGAACGCTATTCTATGTCCGTTTAAACTGTGTCTGACTGACAATGAATAACAGTAAAGTTTGTCAGTCATTTTTTGTGAAAATCCAGTTTTGAAATACGAGATCATTTTATGCGAAGTTGTTCGTTATTAAAATATTGGTGTGTAATCATGCGTCGTGGATTCTAAGTATTTTTATTCCAGTTCTTTTGTTAGTGAGGGTTGTCGAGTTCGAGACAAGAGGTTAGATTTGCCGTATGAATTGAGAAAGGTTTTGCGAATCAGGTGATTGGAAGCCTGTAGATGATGCCGGGACTTTTGTGTGAAGCGAAGGAAGATTTTGTATAATGTTTGGGATGGAAGAGTGCGAGAGAATCCACGCAGGTATTAATTTGCGACGTGTACAATTATTGAAGAATATTTTAAAGTAAATCTATGTGCATATCTGTTTGGTCAGGAATATCGTATTTTAATTTTATTTGCGAAGTCGAAGATTTCATTCTTAGAGGCCAGTCAAATATGACCTGAATATGTGTTTCATATCAAACCTGACAGCAAGGAGGGTCGTGTGTTTTCCAATGCCGCCAGCCGATCGAGAGGGGGCAGTTCGAATAACGGGAGTTGTGTAGTTGGTTACGTGTTGAAAATGATATTGCATTCTTGGCAACGGGGGTCATTAATTGCGTGAACAAGTTGAAATTTCATCCGGGAATAACGTGTAGGTTATTAGATACTGTGAATTTGTCTAATTGAGATCGTACTGTATATTTGAAACTACAAAGTTAGAGTATAATGAGAGAAGTTAGCCAATTTCAGGGTTGTCCAAATATATAGGGTGATGGTAGTGATGACTGATTTATTTTTGAGGGATACACAAAGCTTCAGGGAAATGTTATGATGAGATATAACATCGTAATCGGCTTACATTGTACGGGGAGTTACTTATACACATTTTTGTTTTGTACTTAATTATTAGGGTTATCCAAGTATTAATAATGGCTAGTATTAGATTAGATTTAAAGTGTGATGACACGAAACAAGATATAATACTGGAAATGAATTATGCTAATTTTCTTCCAGCTGCACGATAACAAACGATAAACATGAAATGAAATTAATTACGTCAGAATTTGAGTAGGGACGCGTGAAAGAAACCATTCGTCCGCGGAGATTGTTGTTTATTAAGATTCATTAAATCATTTAATTATTAAATTCAGTGGAAACCGTATTTGTGAAATAACTTTAAACCAAGTGAATAACTTGAAGATGCATTCTGGAAATCTCAGTTTATTTTTCTGGGAATATTCAAATGTTAACGTAACGCTTAAGGGGACATATCCGAAGGTAATGGATTTTACTGCCACAAAGTATTGTGAGCGTTGTTGTTGTTGTTGTATTTTTGACTTTAATTGATTGAGCATTAAGAGTGCTGGGGTTAGTAAAGTGGAAACTTTGATCATCAACCGATGTAACTTAATTGTATTTAGCCTTCAGCTTAGAAACTTGGAGGGTCATGGCGTCATCAACCACAGTGACTTAGATTTGGGCCATATGCCACTGTTGCATCATTTTGCTTGCAGTCATCACCCACAATGACTTTAAACTAACTTAGAAGTTTAGAGGTCGGTCCATGACATAGTCGCAGGTCACATCGATTCAATTAATGGTCCATGCCGTACAACCCAGAGTCCAGAGTTCGTGTTACGAGGGCAGGACCATAAAGAATCATTATGATGGTACATGCAGTCTCACATGGAAGCCGAATTTAATGATTTTATTTAATGACTTTATTTTCTTTATTTAATATGAGACAATGGTTTCTAATAAGGATACCCATCAGGCAGTTAAGTCAAAGTCTCCAACCAGTATTCTGGTCCTTTGTGTTAAATTATTGTGGTGTCAAGTGGACAAGGTTGAATCCAAAATACTGATTTAATATTTCTTCCGTAATTTCCAAAATAAAATAGAAATATTTTATGAATAGACCTTTCATTTGAGTAGATAAATTAGGATTACTGAAACCTACCTTTTACCTCAGCAAATGACGAAGAACCCGAAACGACCCAAGAGACAGATCTCATGAAAATTGCTGATAGGGAAGGAAGGTAGGTATGCTTCATAGTGGCCCAACGGTTCAGTATCCTCATAAAAAGAAAATTAACTCTTCCCCACACGTTGATTTTCTCCCGAAAATGCGTGTTCCATTGGTTTTAAAGGAGATTCCAAATACTAATATTCACGTTTGTATCATCTTTAATTTTTTAGATATACCTATGCTCACACAAATAATTAAAGATTTTTTCAATTACTTCACCTCCGCTTAAAGGGGCCTAACATCTAAGGTCATCGGCCACATAATAATGCAAAACAATAATAATTTGCATTCGACTGAAACCTATCTGTCACTTAACACTAGAGGGTTTATTATTTGCACTAAAACGGAAAAATAATGCACTAGAAAGAGGAATATATGCACTCGTATGTACACTATTGCTTACTATGCAAAATACTTGTTTTTCCTTTATGTATACGTTTGGTTCTCCAAATATCCACTGCTGAAGTAGAATACTTGCAGCTGCTTTTCCTTTCGGCATGATTGGGAGTGTTTACTGGTCTTTATACAACGCAGAGTGAAAATAAGGTTATAGATCCAACACAGCAGCGGCTCCGGCGAGCTCGCAGTACAGTAAACTGGCTTGCCAACGTCGGTGATTTATCCAAAGATACTGAATAAGAGGAAAGTTGAGAGATAGGTTAGACTACAAAATATTGGTCTAGACCAGATAATTGGTCTGGACTGGTTACCTCAGGCTAGTGACAAGGTCATAGGAACAAAGAAAATGGTGTCATTTAGTTTCAGGCTGTTTACATTTTGTTTCTTCTACATACATACATACATACATACATACATACATACATACATACATACATACATACATACATACATTATCATTATAGACTGTTATGCCTTCCTAGCGTTCAGTTTTCAAGCCTCTGTGAATTTAATAAACGTCGCCTCAATACTCTATTTGCAACCAGTGCTGTGGCCTCATTTAGTTCTATACCTCTTTAAATCGTTAGAAACCGAGTCTAACCATCGTCGTCCTGGTCTCGTTCTACTTCGCTTACCCTCCATAGCAGTGTCCATTATTCTCCTAGGTAACCTATCCTCCTCCATTCGCCTCACATGACCTACCACCGAAGTCGGTTTATGCGTACAGCTTCATCCATTGAGTTCATTCCTAAATTAGCCTTTATCTCCTCATTCCGACTATCCTCCTGCTATT